>NC_059113.1:66129102-67379102 GCF_020740685.1 Jaculus jaculus | reverse complement strand
ATCTTGAAATTTGCCTTAAAATCCTCCCCAAATCAACTTTTTTTGTTGTTGTTTTGTTTATCAAGGTAGGTTTCACTGTAGCTCAGGCTGTCCTGGAACTAACTATGTATCTCAGGGTGGCCTTGAACTCAGGGTGATTCTCCTACCTCTGCCTCCCTAGTGCTGGGATTAAAGGTGTGTGCCACCACACCCAGACCCAAATCAACATTTTTTAAAGCAGCAACCCTTTTGGGCTTATAAGTTAAATAATTGAATTTGTGGTACTTATAAATAGAATATGACACATTAAAGAAATAATCAATGAGAGGAAGTAACATTTTTCTTTATAGGCATGATCACTGATCTTTTCATAGATAAATTTAAGTTCAAAGGCACCAATGTAAAAACCAAAGTACCTCTTCTACTAGAGATTCTTGACAGCTATGATCAAAATGCACTGATTGCTTTCTTTGATGCAGCATGAAAGACAAGCAAGGTAAGAGCCAAGCAGGTGAGTGGTCTGTTTAACAGAAGAATGTTAAAGCAGAACACAAGTCACTTTTCATAGATAAAAATGTTTGCAGTATGATGACCTTATTTCTTGAAACTGTTTAAAACTCTACATTTTAATTTTATTTTTAAAATCTAAGTACAGTTAGATGTGGTAGCTCATGCCTATAATTTCAACACTCCGGAGGTTGAGACAGAACTGCTGAATGTTCAAGAACAGTTGAGCGTAGGCTACAGAGTGAGACCCTGTCTCAAATATCCAAAATAAATAAGTGGAATGGTTATAAAAGATTATTAATGAATTTTTGGCAAGTGATATTTTAATTTATAAATTAAAAATTAGAAAATAAAAATAGGGCCAGAGAGATGGCTTAGGGGTTATGGTACTTGCCTATGAAGGCTAAGGACCCAGGTTCACTTCCCTAGTACCCACTAAGCCATATGCACAAGGTCGCACATACATCTGGAGTTCGTTTATAGTGGCTGGAGGTCCTGGTGCACCCATTCTATCTGCCTCTCTGTCTTTCTCTGTCGTAAATAAAATATTTAAATAAATAAAATATTTGTACAAGAAAATAAAATTTTATAAGGTACATGTATAAACTGTGTTTTAAAAGTATACTATTTATTTTTTATTTATTTGCATGTGTGTGTGTGAGAGAGAGAGATTGAGTCATCATCTCTTACCATTGTAATCAAATCCCTGTCAGGCTTTATGTGGGTGGCTAGGGAATTGAACCTCAGGCCTACAGACATGGCCAGCAAGTGTCTTTAACCACTAAGCCATTTCCCCAGGCCCTCAAAATGTACTTTTTAATATATTAGCTTATCTGATCTTCATAACTGTTCTGTAAGTTTGTAGTTAGTATTTTATAAAGCTTAGACCAGAGCTCAAGTTATGATATTTGTGTCCTTGTTTCTTATGTCATCAGTAGTGGAAATAACCTACCAATTAATTTTTTTCTAGGAGTTGGAATTGAATTGCAGCTGACTTCTTCCTTGCTTGGTGATATTGTATGATCCTGCTTCAGTCTGTGAAATTATTGACTTGGCTTAGTGCTGTAGATTGTGGTCAGGGAAATAAGCAGAACTTGCTCTCACTGGAGGAATCTTAACTTGATATGCTGGTGCTGCACCCTGCCAGGCCACACAAGTTTACAATTGAAGAGTTACTATTCCTACATTCTTGCTGAACTATCCACTAAATTCCTTTATATTTGTGTATGAAAGAAAACAAGACTTTGAAGCTATAGTAGAACTTTTGCTTATTAATCAACCTCACTCATTTCAGGGGAGTATGGACAGTTTAAAAACATTTTAAAGATAATAGAAGTTTTTTTTTTTTTAAATTTTGCTTACTTATTTATTTGAGAGCGACAGACAAAGAGGGAGATAGAAAGAATGGGCACTCCAAGGCCTCCAGCCACTGCAGACGAATCAGAAGTGTGAGTCCCCTTATGCATCTGGCTAGCGTGGATCCTGTCTAGCCTCCAACCAGGGTCCTTAGGCTTCACAGGCAAACACTTAACTGCTAAGCCATCCCGTCCTTTGTTTTTAAAAAAGGTAGATTCATTTTTTTCATAAAACAATGACTGTTAGTTGTATTACATTATATTTTTATGTGCAATTTTTAAACATTAAATGTAAAAATTTGTTAAAGGTATATGGTGAGTTTTATTTTTCAAGGCCATATTATTTTTACTGTATTTATTTATAGGAGGGTGTTGGGGATTGAATCCAGGGCTCTGCACATGCTAAGAATGTGCTTGCTTGCTGAGCTACATCCTAGCCTGTTTTGTTTGTTTGTTTGTTTTTAGAGATAAGGTCTCACTCTAGCCCAGGCTGACCTGGAACTCACTATGGAGTCTTAGGGTGGCCTCGAATTTACAGCGGTCCTCTCTGCCTCCCTAGTGCTGGGATTAAAGGCGTGCACCACCACGCCCGGCGCTAGCCTTTTTTGATAAGCAGCTTCTCTCTGGGTCAGTAGGGTATCTGGTGTGCTTTTCTTTTGCCTACCACCTCCAGGAATAATAAAAACGACTCTTTGAATTTCTTGTAATATGTTACTTGGTTACACATTGGCAATAGTTTCGCATCTTTATTAGGGAAAAAGCATAAGACGGGGCTGGAGGTAGCTCTGCAGGAAAATTTCTGAGGCCCTGTATTCAATCAGCAGCAACACCAAAAACGTCAGAACACAACAAAAAAACCATAGTGTTGTGCCCTCTGTGAATAATCGGATACTTGGAGAAGCTGGACGTGGATCGAAGGATGTTACCTGCTAACTACGCAGCGTGTCATCCAAGTCACGTAGCTTACTCGGTGGCGTGTAGGTAATTTTACTACAGCTAATAGTCACTGAGAATTGGAGACAATGAAATACTTGGGCGCGGCCAGTTAAGTGGTTCGAGGCCCGAGGTCGCGCGGCCTCTCGGACGGATCGAGCGGGCACTGTAGTAAGGTTAAGGACGTCCCTGTCTCGCCGCCACCCCCCCTGCCCAGCTCGGTTAACACCGCGGGAGCTGGCGTCCGCCGGGGCCCAACCCCGCGCAGGCGCTTCCCGCCTCGCCCAGTTTCCGTCGGGGCCTTCGCTTGCTTTCGTTCTGTCGCTCCGGGTGACGTCATGGACAGCAGACACTCTCATTGGTCCATTTCAATAGTCGCGGGATACTTGAACTGCATGAACAGCCGCCACCCGGCGGGCTGCTCGCGGCATCTGGGGTCTTCTTTCCTCCCGCCCCGCTGCGTCTGCTTCCACGCGTCTCTGCTGCCTGCGGACCGCGCAGCCGAGCCGGGGAAGCGGGCAGGTTCGGGCGCGGCGGCTGCGCTCGTCCGGGTTCGTGCACGCTCTTGGCGCCACTGACGGATCCCACCTTCAGCCCTCGGGAGCAGCTATGTTAGGCAACTCGGCGCCCAGGCCTGCGGCGCGCGATGCGGGCTCGGCCCTGCCCTCTCTGCCGCCGGAAGACCAGGAAAATGTCAACCCTAAGAAGGTGGCGTCTGCCCAGCAGCCGCGGGCGCTGAAGGCTGGGAATGCGCTGTATCCCGCGCTGCAGCAGAGGCCCAAGACGCGGCGGGTAAAGGGGCGCCAGGGGTCCTTCGAGCGCGGGCTGGCGGGATTTGCCTTGGGCATAGCAGCAAAAAGGTTCAGAAGGCACTTTTGGGATTCGTATTTGCATTCTGCTTGGTCCCTGATTCTCTGGCATCAGAATGCTGCGGATCGCCTCCTCCATTCTCAGTCTTACCACCCTGTCTACCTGCCCATCAGCACTCGGTGGAGGGGTCTTATATAGGAAAGCGGGATCAAATCAAGTCCGATAGCCCAGAGGACCAACTTGGCCCAGTTTCTTGCCTTTCCCTGTTACTTTTGAATCCATTTGAAGACCCAGTTTCCTTTCCTTCACCTCTATTTTAGGAAATTGTATTTTTAAAAATTACTTAAGTAAATTCCGCCATTTTAGATGGATTTGCTCTTTTGCTCCACCCCGGGGCGAAAGTGGTGAACCAATACTTTCACCTCAACTTGTCTATTGGCTTGACATTCCACTTTGCTTCTAGCCTTGATTACTTTGGAAACCTTATTCTATTATCTTTGTAGGAATGGCAGTGACAAATTATACTCTCACACCCATTTTTTTTAAAAAAAAACAAAACCTTTCATCTTGTATTAGTCATATTGTTTGCCTGGGTTTTGCCAGAAAGCTTAATTTTCTTGATAAGAATATTTGGTAATAAAAGGTTGAGACCTGTACGTGGAGGAAGACAAAAATTCTATTTGATAATCGCTAAACCCACTATTCATTTCTCTCTAGGTTGCACCACTTAAGGACCTTCCCATAAATGATGAGCATGTCACTAGGGCTCCTCCTTTAAAAACAAGCGATAGACAGCCTAGATTTACCATTCATGTGGATGAAGCAGAAGAGGAACCTCAAAAGAGACCAACAGAGTCTAAAAAAACAGAGTGTGAAGATGTCCTGGCCTTTAATACTGCCGTCGCTTTACCTGGAACCAGAAAACCATTGGTACCGCTTGATTATCCAATGGATGGTAGTTTTGGTAAGTTTTTTTTTGGTTTCGTTTTCTTTTGCTTTTGTTTTTCCAGGCAGGGTCTCACTGTAGCCCAGGCTGACTTGGAACTCACTCTGTAGCCCCAGGCTGGCCTCAACTTACAGTGAAATCTACCTTAGCCTCCTAAATGCTGGGATTAAAGGTGTATTCTACCATACCACATCTTTTTGTCCTTTTTTTTTTTTAAAGCAAAACAGTCTCACTCTGTAGCCCAGGCTATCCTGGAGCTAGCTCAAAGCAATCTTGTCACTTTGCCTTCTAAATGCCAAGATTACAGACCTGTGCCCAGCTCATTAAATTTTAAAGATTTTTTTTGTCAAACTAAAGTAATTATAGTTATTTGATTGGGTTAGAGATATTTTGCATTTTGAGATGCTCTTACCTGATCAAAACACAATGAGTTTACAGCAGTGGGCTTAGAAAGAGTATGATATGTTGGGTGTGGAGGTGCTTCTTTAATCCCAGCACTTGGGAGGGAGGATGAGATAGGAATCCCATGTTTGAGGCTAGCCTGGGCTAAAGTGAGACTGCTTCAAAAAAAAAAAAAAGGATGTAATATACCTTAGATCTCATGGCTGACAATTTATCTACTAACCTACAAAAGGTCCCAAATCCATCTCTGGCACTCCTTTAAAAAAAGAAAGTTTCATTTATCTATTTGTATTGCAAGGGGAGAAAGAATGGGCATGTCAGAGGCTCTTGCCACTGCAAATGAACTACAGATGCACGCACCATTTTTTATTTTTCAATTTTTTTTCTTTGAAAAACTGAAAGTCTTACTTTAGCACAGGCTGACCTGGAATTCACTTATTCTTCTCAGGGTGGCCTCAAACTCATGGCGATCCTACCTCTGCCCCCCCCCCGAGTGCTGGGATTAGGTGTGTGCTGCCACGCCCGGTTGAATGCACCGTATTTTATCTCTATGTGGGTTCTGGGGAATCAAACCCAGGCCAGAAAGCAAGTGCCTTCAACCACTGAACTATCTCCCCAGCCCAGCACTTTTTTTAAATTAAATCTTTTTTTTTTTCCTTTGTTTCAAAATAGGGTGTCACTCAGCCCCAGGCTAGACAGTAAGTAACTCAGAGATTATTCAAACTCAGCTTCCCCAAGGCAGGGATTATAGGTGTGAGCCACCACATCCAGTTTAAATAAGAGCTTGAATGTCACTGGCTTTTTAAAAAAATTTGAGTGAGGGAGAGAATGGACACACCAGGACACTGTGCTGCAGGTCAGTAGCTGTGCCATGACTTGCTCTAATGCAAATGGAAAGCAGAGTGCTCTGCTCTGGATAGTTCTGTTTCTTGATCCTGAGGTGACTGAGTCACTACATGTTTCCCAGGACCCCATTTTAGCTTTTAGTTCTATTGATTGGAGGGGCATACATAGAAAGACTGTTTTGCCTCAAGAGATAACAAACTAGCTGAGCATACTGGCTCAGACACATGATTAAACACTCAGGAGGCAAAGGTACTAAGAGTGCTGTGAGGTCAAAGCCAGGTGGGCTACAGAATGAGACCATGTCTTAACAAAACAGAAAGTGCATCACTTACAGTTATCTATTTGAACTGTGCATAATAAAATAACCCTGATTTCTTTTCTGTAACATTTGCTGATAGCAACCATTTACCTGATCATGCCTATTGCCTGTTATGAATGTTATCAGACTGTGTGGTCTATCTTCTGTTAATGCAAACTTTAAATATTACTCCAAAACTTGGGCTTTACTGTATTCCAGTAGCAAACTTACTGCACCATCTATTCCTCCCATGCATGGAAGATAAATGATACTTAAGATAACACTGAATATCATTAGTAGCCTTATTGGTATTGCTTTTTTTTTTTGGTCATTAAATTATTCTAAATTATTCTATGTGAATAGAAATATTAAAGGCAGAATATAATATTCTATGTATCTTGCCATAAAAGCTGTTTACTTGGAAGAAGTAAATACTTTGGTTTTAATATACACAGAATCACCACACACTATGGACATGTCAATTGTATTAGAAGATGAAAAGCCAGTGAGTGTTAATGAAGTACCAGACTACCATGAGGATATTCACACATACCTTAGAGAAATGGAGGTAAAGCTCTCTGTTCATTAAATGTGGCTAAATGAAATAGAATCATGCTTAATACTTTTACTGTAATACTAAAGCTTATAGCATGTGGCATCCCTGCTAATGGTAACATGGTATAACTGGTTTTAACACTAGGAAATTTTCTCCCACAGCTCAAATGTAAACCTAAAGTTGGATATATGAAGAAGCAGCCAGACATCACTAACAGTATGCGGGCCATACTTGTGGACTGGCTAGTTGAAGTGGGAGAAGAATATAAACTCCAGAATGAGACCCTGCATTTGGCTGTGAACTACATTGATCGATTCCTCTCATCCATGTCTGTGTTGAGAGGCAAGCTTCAGCTTGTAGGCACTGCTGCTATGCTGCTGGCTTCGTAAGTCCAACCTGGCTCCTTTAGTTACATTTTGTGATTGTCAACCCTAACATTTAAAATTTTATTTATTTATTTGGGAGAGAGAAAGAGGAAGGGGGAGGAGAGAGAATGGGCATGCCAGGGCATCCAGCCACTGCAGACGAACTCCAGGTGCATCTGGCGTACCTGGGTCCTAGAGACTCGAACCCAGATCCTTTAGCTTTGCAGGCAAATGCCTTAACCACTAAGCCATCTCTCCAGCCCTCAACCCTCCCTACCATTTTAGCACACAAGGATGGCAGTGACTACTTTAGGAATGTCTGTGTGTGTTGAAGGTGGAGGAATGGAAGATGACACTGTTCTCTGATATAGAACATAGGTTTTCCTAAATATGAAGTCCAGGTATCTTAGTGAGCTACATTTGAGTCCACAAGATTATAAAATTTAGGCTTTAAGCTTCCAGAGTAGTGCTTTTTTTTTTTAAATTTTTAATTTATTTGAGAGCGACAGACAGAGAGAGAAAGACAGATGGAGAGAGAGAGAATGGGCGTGCCAGGGCTTCCAGCCTCTGCAAGCGAACTCCAGACGCGTGCACCCCCTTGTGCATCTAGCTAACGTGGGACCTGGGGAACCGAGCCTTGAACCGGGGTCCTTAGGCTTCACAGGCAAGGGCTTAACCGCTAAGCCATCTCTCCAGCCCCCACAGTAGTGCTTTTTTGCATAGAGCACTGTATTCTCTCCATGGAGACATGAAAATTATGTTTTAAAGTGAAAATATACATTGTTCTCACCTCAGGAAATCCTTAAATCTCTTGTCTCTAATGAAAGTACCTCAGGAGCCTGGTACTGAGTTAGGCCTTTTAATCTCTTAAGAGGAGGTGATGGTCAAATATCAGTGGATATGTAGCTGACAGAAAGTATATGTTTTGAAAGTCCATATGAACTAAAGGGGATTTCAGAATTTGGATAAAGTAACATACTTCTGTTTACAAAGAACTTACTTAAAATACTTTCCATTGTAGAAAGTTTGAAGAAATATACCCCCCAGAAGTAGCAGAGTTCGTGTACATTACAGATGATACCTATACCAAGAAACAAGTGCTGAGAATGGAGCACCTAGTTTTGAAAGTCCTTGCTTTTGACTTAGCTGCACCAACAGTAAATCAGTTTCTTACCCAATATTTTCTGCATCAGCAGCCTGCAAACTGCAAAGTTGAAAGTTTAGCATTGGTAAGTTTTTTTGTAGATTTCATGGGCTGTATTATTCATGAATAAGCCTTAGTTTCATTGTACAATTTGATTTAGTATTTAAAAAAATATTTTATTATTTATTTGAGAGACAGGGAAGCAGACAGACAGAGAGAAAAAGGGTACGCCAGGGCCTCTAGCCCTGCAAATGAATTCCAGATGCATGTGCCACCTTGTTCATCTGGCTTACATGGGTTCTGAGAAATCTAACCTGGGTCCTTCAGCTTTGCAGGCTAGCATCTTAACTGCTAACCCATCTCTGCAGCCCTGATTTAGTTTAGTATTTTAAGGTCAGATTAATGTTGCCTACTGCTAGCAAAAATATGAAGATGTAAAGATAATACAATTGATCTATATTTGTGGATTCTAGAACATTAATTCAGAGGCCGGCCATGGTGGCACAAGCCTTTAATCCCATTACTTGGGATGCTAAGGTGGTAGGAGGATCATTATGAATTCCAGGTCAGTCTGGGCTAGAATTAAACTGTATCTCAAAAAAACAAAATAGATCCCCAGTGTGTGCTTCTCTCTCTCTCTCTGCTTACAAATAAAATATTCAGAAAAAATAACCGCTTATGTACTGAATATGTTGACTATTTATTCTAATAATGTAGCTTTATACTTGACATCTATATTTCTTAGGTGTTACCACACCTCATATGTCTAAATTATCTGTGATTATTGCAAATAGTACATCATCTGTATGTAAAGTACCCAACCATTTCCCCATGGATACCTTTGGGTGACTGCAAGGAAAGCACTAAGTATAAGTAGTATTTTGGACATGGCATTGTAGGACATGGTGGTCAGGAGAGTTGCTGGAAACATTACTGGAGAGGAGATACAAGAAGACAGCAAAACATTAAGATGAAATATTAATGAAACAGCCAGTATCAAAGACAGGGGGGAAAAATCAGGTCAGGTGTTTAATGTTTGAATTCAAAATTCTAGAGCTCTTGTGACTATAAAGTACCTTCTTTCATTCCAGTTTTTGGGAGAATTAAGTTTGATAGATGCTGACCCATACCTGAAGTATTTGCCATCACTTATTGCTGGAGCTGCCTTTCACCTAGCACTCTACACAGTCACAGGACAAAGCTGGGTATGTATTCCAGTTGCTTTCACCTGTCTACTTTCTGCCTGAAATCTTGGTGTCTGATAACTTTAAATGCTTGTTCTACAGAACTGACAGGTGTCTGGATGTTCTTGGAAAAACTATTCAGATACAGTTATCTGTTAGGCAGAAAACTTAGTGATAAATCTGTATTTTAAAGGTGTGCCATAAAGGAGGTCCTGAAAGATAGAAATGTTGAACTTCTGCCAACTATGAACTCCTGATGTTTAGTACCCTGCACTGTTACTAACAGTGGATCTCTGCTCCCATCCCTGTAGCCTGAATCACTAGTACAAAAGACTGGATATACCCTGGAAAGTCTTAAGCCTTGCCTTATGGACCTTCACCAGACCTACCTCAAAGCACCACAGCATGCCCAACAGTCAATAAGAGAAAAGTACAAGAACTCAAAGTAAGAACTAATGGATGCTGACTCAGTTTTCATTAAAGGATGCCATCTGCCAGCCTACTTAAGTCATGTGTCACAAAATAATGCAATTTTTTGCCTTTATATCTGGGTGAAGAGGGGTAGAGGAGCTGATAAACATGTCTTGAGGATCAATGTATCTTAAAATCATCAATCTAATAAGAATAGTATTTGAGTTCCTTATACATTTAATATTCTATAATTTATAGAATGCTTACTAAAAATATGTTCTTTTTCTACTTATAGGTATCATGGTGTTTCTCTCCTCAACCCACCAGAGACACTAAATGTGTAAGAGTGAAAGACTGCTAAAATGAAAATTATCCAAAGCCAATGTTGTATAGTTCTTATCTTGGGTTTTGATTTCACAATTATTTCTGAATGTCAATGTTACAGCCACACTCAAATTATGGTAATCTCTTACTTTTAGTGGTTTTAAATTTGTGTATCTTTTGTACCTGTATCTTAGATATTGGCTAATTTTAAGTGTCTTTGTTAAGGTATTAATGATACCAGCTGTCAGAATAATTAAGAATAAACTGATTGGAAATCTTTAAGTCAAAGTTAATTTGAGATAAAATTGTGACTTCAGTGTATTATTCAGTGGGGAGTAGGAAACCTTCCTCTAACGTTAAAATAGTTCAGGGAAACAACTAGACCAACTTGTTGACTTGGTCATAAAGTAAGCAAAGACTGAAACATGCTAGTTTTTAGTGCAGTGGAGCAAGCTGCTGGGACGATTAGCCTTTTACACATGTGGCAGTAGCTTATGGAAGTAATTTTTATGGAAATCTTTCATTCCTCATCAACCTTTACAAATTTAACAGATTACAGAGCAAATGGAAAGCAACAAATCTAAAAAAAAAAAAAAAAAAACCAGGCAGCTTATTCAAAAACTCAACCATTATTATAACTGACTTTTGAATAAAAAATACCCAGAGTTGTTAATACTGAATAAATATACTTTAATAGTTATATATGAACATACAACTTTTGGCCTTAATTAATAGTCCTCTTCTTTTTCTTCTTTTTCACTAGACTTTTACTTGGTGCTTTTTCTGGTTTTGCATTGGTAGTCTGAGTTCTGTGGATAAAGTGAAGTTAGTAGCTCACTACATGCTTGCTAAACTTTGGATCACTGAGGACAGGGTAAAGACAGAATAGATAGCTAATGTGATAATAACAGGATTAAGATCAGAGCAAAACCAAAGGGCAGATTTCCAAACGCCTAAGTATATGTATGTAAATACATGTATATGTTTAAAAGAAACCAGAAACCTGTTACCTTGTTTTCTTTGGGTTCTTATCTGGTTCCAAAATGATCATTTCTTCTTCTTCACTGTCTGAGAGCACTATAGGGGCACCTTTGAAAAATGTCAAGAAAGTAGTGAGAGTCACTTCTTGAGATTTATACATGACCCCTAGAAACCCTCCCCCATATGTATATAGATATTTTTCACTCTTTAAAGTAACTCCTTTCAATAAAAATTCTTTTGTTTCTGTAAACTTGTTTTTTGAGACAGGGTTTCATGTAGCCCAGCTGGCCTGAAACTTGCTTTGTAACCCACAATGACCTTGAACTTCTGATTTCCGTGCCTCCTTACCCAAGTGCTGGGATTACAGGCATGTGTTAATGTGCCCAGTGTCTGTAAACAATACCTTAAAAGTTTCTTAATTATGTATATGTGTCATAAAAGAAAACTGAGGTGTAAAAGTTTACAGAACTAATTAGTAAATGATTTAAAATAAATACACCACTCATTTGTGCTACTAAGGTATACAATACTAAAATTCTCCAAGAAGCAAGCTAATTGGACTGGAAAGACAGAGAAGACAATTGTAGGCAAATACTATTTCAACTTACACTATGCTCCATATAGCCTTGAAAATGCTGGTGTTTTTAATACTGCCCAGGGCAGTAGCCAAAAGGTGCTCTATCATTTTTCTGTTTCTTTTATTACTATCAGACTTGACTGAAAAAAAAAGTTAAGCCATTTGTACTTTCTTTGTAAACTGCTTTTCCCAAACATTAATTATATGTGTAAATAAAAGATGTGAATTAATCAGTGTTTTTTGTGTTCCTGTATTTTAAGGGCTGTACCTTCTCCAACCTCATCATCTCAGCAACTTCATTACTCAACTAAAAATATTATGTTTTAAATCACAATTAAAATGTGAAGCTCATGCTAATCTTGGACAAAGAGCATATGAAGACATTAGCAAAGTAACTGAAGAATTGAAAACCTATCCATTGGTAAAGGAATGGTGACATCAACTAGGTACATTCAATAGCAAATAGCAAAGATTTCTACACAGCATTTCATAGTCACAGTTAGTGAGGGTTTTCTTTTTTCTTTACGTAACTAAACTAAAACCCCAAAAGCCCAGCAGGATTTCAGTATCATTCCTAAACAAGAACTCTCCTCTGAGGACAAATAGTGTATGCACTACAAACTAGATCTGAAAAAAAAGCAATTTGGAAGCCGGGCATGGTGGCACACGCCTTTAATCCCAGCACTCGGGAGGCAGAGGTAGGAGGATTGCCGTGAGTTCGAGGCCACCCTGAGACTACATAGTGAATTCCAGGTCAGCCTAGGCTAGAGTGAGACCCTACCTCAAAAAACAAAAAAAAAAAAAACAAACAAAAAACAATTTGGGGGTGGAGAGATGGCTTGGCAGTTAAGTGCTTGCCTGTCAAGCCTAAGGACCCCAGTTCCAGGCTCGATTCCCCAGGACCCATGTTAGCCAGATGCACAAGGGGCACACGCTTCTGGAGTTCCTTTGCAGTGGCTAGAGACCCTGGTGTGCCCATTCTCTATCTATCTTTCTGCCTCTTTCTCTCTCTGTCACTCTGTAATACATAAATAAAAAACAAAATAAAATAAAAAGCAATTTATACTGGTATAGTGGTGTATGCCTTTAGTCACCGCACTTGGGAGGCAGAGGTAAGAGGACTGCTGTGAGTTTGAAGCCAGCTTGGAGCTACACAGTCCCAGGACAGCCTGGGCTAGAGTGAAACCCTTGCCTCAGGGGGAGTCTCTCACTAGCTCATACTGGCCCAGAGCTCCTCTACCTAGGTTAACCTTGAACTTGAGTAGTCCTCTTGCCTCAGCCTCTTAGTGCAAGATTATAGACACCACACATAGGTAAAAATCAAACTTTCTATAGCTTTTAGAATACATGGAACAATTACGACCTTTCTTGACACTTCTAGAAATTTGTTACCATTTAGTATTTTTGCATATTTATGGTGTGCATGTGTGCTTATATATATGAGTACATATGCATATGAGTATACATGGGGAAGCCCATGGCTGACACTGGGTGTCTTCCTTTATGTTCTCTTTATTTTACTGAAGCAGGGTCTCAACCAGCCTAGAGCTCAACATTTCAGTTAGTCTAGCTAGCCATCTTGTCTGAGGGATTCTGTCTCCACCTCACCCATGCTGGGATTACAACATGCCTACCTGATACCTATGTGGGTGCTACAGATCTGAACTCAGGTCTTCACACCTGCAGCAAGCACTTTCCTGACAGCAATCTCCAGTCCCCTGTTGCTATTTTATGTTACTAAGATAAAATTTGGTTCCCCAGACAAGCCATATTTTAAATGCTCAATAGCTACATGGAGCTAATGGCTGCTGTTCTGGCCAGTACAATACCAGAGAACATATCTTACCACAGACTATTCTATTGGACATTTAACACTAGTGTATTCATACAGGCTTTAAAAAAATATTTGAGAACAGTAAGAGGCAGATAGAGAGAATGGCAAGCTCCTTAACCACTAAGCCATCTCTCCAGCCCTTATACAAGCTCTTTTGTTTGAGTCAAGAAAGACAGTAAGAGTGAGATTTTTCAGGAAAAATCTTAAAAGACCCAGGAAATAAAGAATTTTAAAAGTTGCCTCCATTACATGCCCAAGGGTATCACAATGTCACATATAAGCATTAGCCTCAATCATTAGTTGAAACAAAATGTTTAGCACCTCCACATGTATACAGCCTCTGTATGTTGCATCTATAACCAATATGCTTCTCATCTGTGTCTACCTATATATAAAATTAGAAACCAGAGAATCACCTACCTTGGCTTCCAGTATCAGAAGTATCTACTCTCATATCCACCTGTGTTTCATCAAGAATGACAGCTTCATTATTGCCATAGTTATTCTCATCTTCCTTCTCAGAATCCTCCAGGTCTCCCCAAGAGTTTTCTATTCCCTCTCCAATTTGGGCAGTTCCAAGAGTCCACAGCACAGGTTTGGAAACACTCAGCAAGTTAAGAAAACTGAACAGAAAAAACTGCCATTTGATGACACTTGACATAAGTCAAATTTTCTTATGAGACTGCTTCAAGAGTTCCATAGATTTTTAGGAAGATATTTTAATGTGGCTATAACACCATCAATGGCAAGAAAAATCCAGAGATAGGCTCATAAAGAATTTGGTCACTCCATCAAATTTTAAAAGTTCAATTTTTCAAATAGAAATGCAAGGCTGGTGGTTTTTTTATTTTTGCTTGCTTCTTCTGTAGTGCTGGGGATAGAACTCATGGCTTTATGCCTGCTGGGCAAAGCGCGTTTACTACCGAGCTACATCCCCAGCCCTAAGCTGGTCCTTAAAAAGACAATTTTCTGGATTTTAGAGATAACTGAGAAGTTGGATGTGATACTATCAACATTCTTTTAAGTACTCTAACATGGTATCATATGTCAAGAAGCAAATTCAGTATATACAGACAGTTTTAATAAAGCCCAAGATAATCTGAAACTTGTTCTTGCAAAAACCACTTCAAAAAGGATACACTTCTGAAGGAGGGTCAGCTTCAGCAATGATTTCCTCTGCTCTCTCCTCAACATCGGAGGTATCAATACAGGCCTTCTCCATCTTAAATGCTGTAATCCTCTGATTTGCTATAGATTCTGCAAAACCAAATTTCCCACCTTCTTTCCTGTAAATGGATTTTGGTGGTGATGGGAAGATGATGGCCAATGAAAGAAAGGACAAGAAGGATACATTACTATTTTGTCCTTTGGTGATGGAGTAAAAGCTTATTTATTTGACTTAACTTTGCCCTGTGGCTATCAAGAGTAAAAGTCACCATAATTATTTGCTAAATGTATGCTACAACTGTGAAAGGTGCTTCAAGTATTTTCTAATCCTCAAGTCAGCTGTGACAGGTAGGCAGTAGCCTCCCACCAGACAGGAAAGGACACTAAAGTGTTTCAGACAAGTAGAGATGTGAGTCAACCTGCTTGCTCTTTTCAATCATTCGAGTAATTAAATTCTCTTTTCCTTACAAAAATGTTAACTTTTAAAGACAAGTCTTATGTTACTTTTCAATGCAGGCTATGGAAATAAAATCAAAGAAAATCTAATCAACTTTCAAAAAAACCACACTAGTATATTCAACTATGATTAAAAGAGAAAAGAATTAGGGCTGGAGGATGGCTTAACGGTTAAGGTGTTTGCCTGCAAAGCCAAAGGTTTGATTCCCTAGCGTTTGGAGTTCGTTTGCAGTGGCTGGAGGCCCATTCTTTCCTTCCCTCCCTCTTTCTCTGCCAAATAAGCAAGTAAATAAAAGTATTAAAAAATACTTTAAAAAAATAAAAAGAATTAGTGTGGAAATTACATGGTTGCCCTGTGTAAGAAAGACCCTTAGAAAAGATGGCTTTAAAGACTATTGAGTTCTAAAAGAATTAGCTTACCTAACTTTCTGGTCATTGTCCAAAGCTTTCTGTATTAACTCTGTGATTTCGGCTACTTTCACGCCAGCTATTTTGCTGCATCTCAAAACCTATCCACAAATGTGAACTGTTATTTACAGACAACAAACCAGTGTCTTTTTCTAATGAAACAACCATGAGCTTAATTTTTTTTTACCTTTATAATGTAAGCCTGTTTCCCAAATATAAAAATAATATACTGTAAACACAAATTATGACAAAATATAAGTCATTTAAAAATTTCTGAAGGACTACCACATTACGGGAACATACTTAAAAATTTCTTAAGCTGGGCATGATGGTGCATGCCTTTAATGCCCATGAGTTCGAGGCCACCCTGAGACTACACAGTGAATTCCAGGTCAGCCTGAGCTAGAGTGAGACCTCGAACCCCTCCACCCCACTTAAAAAAAAAAAAAAAAAAAAGGAAAAACAACTTTCTTAGATATGGTCAGGAATGCACATATTATGCACAGGAACAGGAACCTGGAGAGTGGCTGTGGTCATTCACTGAACATATGTAACCCAGATTCCATACATCTACATATACATTTGTCTTTATAAACACACCTAATAAGGTATCAGTGACATCCTTCTCTACTTTAAAGCAATAGGAAATCATTTGTCCAAAGGCAGTCAATTTAAAGTCCAGCTAGAACTGCAACTACAGCTACCTTGCTCTTAACTGCTTACACTGTATGTGGCACTCTCCTTTCTAAACACCTTGTTCTTCCATTAATTTGAGTTTCTAGATTCTTTTCTTCCTAAGAAAATGTTAACATTCAAAGAAAAACTTTATGTGGCTTTTCCATATAGGTTATATTTAAATTGAAACAAAATCCAATTAAGAGTCCAATCAATTTTCAAAACTTAGCTATATTAAACTGAGTACTACTCGCTGTTGGTTGTACCCAAATTCTAAAAGCAAAATTATTTTCCCCTAATTTGATGCCTTAAAAAAATAGAGATATGACTCTTCACTGGAAAATCAAGTATTCCCCTACTTGGAAGGGTCAGACCCTGGAGTGCCCAACAGAGCAGGGGAGGAAAGGACACCTCGTGGACACCTGTCAGAAGTATGGAATGAATGGACTAAAACCAAATTCCAGCAAGCCTAGACTTGATCATCCAAAATATAGTAAGTTTCTGGGGCTAGAGAGATGGCTCAACAGGTAAGGTGTTTGCCTACAAAGCCAAAGAACCCACGTTCAATTCTCCAGGACCCACATAAGCTAGATGCACAAGGGGGCACATACATCTGGAGTATGTTTGTAGTGGCTAGAGGCTCTGGCATGCCCATTCTTTCCCCCCACCCTCTCTCTGACTCTTTCTCTCTCAAATTAATTAATTAATTAAAAAAAATAGTAAGTCTCCAAAAAGAAGAGATCTGTCAGGCATGGTGGTACACGCCTTTATAATCTCAGCCTTTAGGATGCTGAAGTAGGAGGATCACTTTGAGTTCAAGGCTAGCCTGGGACTACAGAGTGAGTCCCTCAACCTGGGCTAGAAGGAGACTCTACCTGAAATTTATTTGTCGAATAATAATAAAACAAAACAACAACAAACAAAACCCTGTTCTTATAGGGACTTAGGGACTTATGTTAAAGTACTCACTTGGTCTTTTAGCAACATTATCCCACCACTGGACTGAATGGTACAAATCTCTCGATGCTTATTCATGGCAATCACCAGCAAGCCATCCATCACACGTTCTTCTCGTTCATTGGGATCCACTAGTAAGTATGTTCTGAAATGGATGTGAAATGGTCCTGAACAAATCAGAAGCCAAATGCTTCTTATTTTTATGGGGATGGATCTTTTTAAATAGTGTTGGGCTGGAGAGATGGCATGGGGCACATGCGTCTGGAGTTCTTTACAGTGGCTAGAGACCCTGGTACACCCATTCTGTCTTTCCCCCTCTCTGTCTCTACTAAATAAATAAAAATAAATCAGAGAGCTGAAGATATGGCTTAGCAGCTAAGATGCATGCCTGAGAAGCCTAAGGACCCAGGTTTGATTCTCCCGGTCCCATGTAAGCCAGAGGCACATGGTGGTGCATGTGTTTGGAGTTCTTTGCAACAGCTAGAGGCCATGGCACACCCATTCTGCCTCTCTCCCCCCTCAGTCTCTAATAAATAAATAAAAATAAATTAGAGGGCTGGAGATACAGCGTAGCGGTTAAGACACATGCCTGAGAAGTCTAAGGACCCAGATTCAATTCTCCAGGTCCCATATAAGCCAGATGCACATGGTGGCGCATGCATCTGAAGTTTGTTTGCGGTGGCCGGAGGCCCTGGCGTGCCCATTCTCTCTTTCCATCTTTTTCTCTGTCTCTAATCATCATCATCATCATCATCATCATCATCATCATCATCATCATCATAAGCTAGTGTTAGTAAAGTTATCACAATGAAGGAATAACCCAAGGGATCTCAGTCACTTTAACAAACACAGTCAAGAAAATTGATTTTAGAACACAAATACGTGCTGAAATAACTAGTAAATGAAATCACATTAAGTTCAGCCTGGTATTTATTATTATTATTATTTACTTATTTGGAGAGAGAGAGAAGAGACAGAGGATGGGCCTCTAGCCACTGCAAATAAACTCCAGATACATGTACCCCCTGTGTATCTGGCTTACGTAGGTATTAAGGAATTTAACTTGGGACCTTTGGCTTCGCAGGCAAGCACGTTAATCGCTAAGCCATCTCTCCAGACCAAGCCTGGTATTTTTAAAGCAATATACAATGTCTCTGACTAAATGACTTCTGGCTTATTAATAAAAGCTTAGATAGCCAGGCCTAGTGGCACACACCTTTAATCCCAGCATTGGGAAGGTAGGGGTTGGAAGATTGTCATGAGTTCAGGCTTGGGACAACACAGTGAATTCCAGGTCAGCCTGGACTAGAGTGAGACCCTACCTCAAAAAAAAAAAAAAAAAAAAAAAAAAAAAAAAAAAAAAGCTTATAGTAACAATTTGGTTAATTTTAAAGTTACCCCAAGGTTACATACACCAAGTTATACACTCTGCTGGTGGCACATCAGGAAAGGACTGCTTATGTCTGCCTCTTGAGTGCTGGGTTTCAAGATGCTCAGTGAGCCACCATGCCTTGTGTTTTACTAGAAAACTTTAAGTTACATATATGGCTTATACACTCTATTTCTATTGGAAAATACTAGCTTGATTTCTTGGAATAATATTTACACTACAATGACTAAAGGTTGAATTTTTTTTCTAGTTCTTGTACATTAAACTATTAAAATATCTTTATATTTCTTCTTGTCTCTAAAGACTTAAGGATCATGTTTTTGCTTAAAAGCACCATCACATGGCCCTAGAAGACTACCAGTTTCTGTGGTGGTGAATTTAGCAAGGAGTTATCAAGAAAATACTGGGCAGCTGAAGGAAGACTTATTTTTCCAGTTTGTGAATTACTTTCCCTTATAATGGGGCCACAGAACTACTCCATCTAACAAGCCTCACAATGCCCTATCTTCCATTAATCCATAGTAACTCTTACCTTACTTTCCTAATGAGAACTCAGCATATAATTCTTAGAATATCCTGTCTATGTGCAAGAAAGGCAAGCAGAAAATGTATGTGGTGTATGTACTGCTATCCCACCACAAATTCGAAATTTTGTGGGGAGATCTGACTATTCATAGTCACATTTTGCCACCTCCCCTAACAAAACCTTTATAAAGACAGGAAAGAACAGTAAGGAGGTCAGATCTTAAAACTGACACCTACGGCATACTCAAGTTGAGCAATTAAGCTCTTAGCGGTGGGCTGGGGTTACAGTTCATTTGGTAGTGTCTGTCTAGCAAGACACTGGGTTCACCAAGCATTGTGTAAACCAAATGTGGTGTTCTGGCACACATACAGCACTAGAGAAGTGGAGGAAGATAAAAAAGCTCAGTCTTGCTGGGTGTGGTGGCACATGCCTTTATGTGCCTTTAATCCCAGCGCTTAGAAGGCGAAGGTAGGAGGATCACCATGAGTTTGAGGCCACCCTGAGACTACACAGTAATCCAGGTCAGTCTGGACTAGAGTGAGCCCTACCTCAAAAAAAAAAAGTTCAGTCTTTGCTACATACATAATCTGAGGCCATCCTGAGATGCAAGAGCTACTGTTTCAAAAAAAGAAGCTCCTACATGTATTTACAATTTCAACCCATATAAAGTGACACTTACCCTTGCTGGAAAAAGGCAAAACTGACACAGATAGGCATGTGGTGGATGCTCAATGGCACAGGATCTCGTTCTTCAGGTGTGTACTGTTTGAGAAGAAAGCCAAATCTATACAGTTAGTAAGCTGGGAAAATACAAAAAAACAAAACAAAAAGACCAAAAAACTCAAAAACCTAGTCTTGAGCTGGGGAGACAGCTAAGTGGTTAAGGTGCTTGCCTGCAAAGCTTAGGTTTGAGTCCCCAGTAACCATGTAAAGCCAGATGCACAAGGTTATGCATGCATCTGGAGTTTTTTGTTGTTGTTTTTATTCAAGTAGAGAGAGAGAAGAGACAGACAGAAAAAGAATGGCCATACCAGGGCCTGTAGCCACTGCAAACAAATTCCAGATGCATGTGCCCCTTGTGCATCTGGCTTCTGTGGGTCTTGGGGAATTGAGCCTGGGTCCTTTGGCTTCATAGACAAACGTCTTAACCACTAAGCTATCCCTCTCCAGCCCTGGAGTTCTTTTGCAGTGGCTAGAGGCCCTGGAGTGCCCATTCTCTCCTGGTCCCCTTCTCTCTCCTTGCAAAACAAATACAAATATATTTTTAGAAAAAGTAGTCTTGAGAATCAAACACTTTATTTTAATTAAGTACCTTTAATCATCAGTGAGTACATGAACATCTCTTAGAATTACCTGTTTGCTTTAGCAGTCTGTTCCTTAAAACCATATGCATTTTTCAAAAACCTTTCCTGAAGTTACATCCTATAAAATCCATTCATCATAAATACTTGTTAATTTTTAGTACCACTATAGGTTTGTAACCATTGCCACCAGCCAGGGTTTTTGAGATGGTCTCAATTTAACTGAGTCTGGCACTCCTTCCAGGATTATTTGAACTCCTGAATCAGCCTCAGTGCTGAAATTAAAGGGCCACCACACCCTCTTTTTGAAGTCTTTTTGAACCATTCTCCTTTTTTTTTTTTTTTTGGTTTTTCAAGGAAGCATCTTACTCTAGCTCAGGCTAACCTGGAATTCACTATGTAGTCTCATGGTGGCCTTGAATTCAAGGCAATCCTCCTACCTCTGCCTCTCAAGTGCTGGAATTAAAGGCATGCACCACCATGCCTGGCTAAATTTTTTTTTTTTAATGTTTATTTGAGAGAGAAAGAGAGAGTATAGGCACACCAGGGCTTTCAGCCACTGCAATTGAACTTTAGGTACATGCACCACCCTGTGTATCTCTCTGGCTTGCGTGGGTCCTGGAGAATTGAACCAGGGTCCTTTGGCTTTGCAGGCCAAGTGCCTTAACCACTAAGCCATCTCTCCAGCCACATTCTCCATATTTTGTATTCCTTCCTTTAATGAAAACTGCTGAGCTATGTGTCATTAGAGTCTGCTGCAGAATATATGTCTCAAAGCAGCATATGACTGACTGCTTGGACAACTTGGGCATTTAATGTTTTCTTTTGTAACTTCAGGGCTTAAACTACAGGGTACTTGTATTACTTTCACATGTAATTCATATAAAGCAAGACCTGGCAGCAAAGAGAAAGATAACACAGACCACTGGTTCTCAAAATGTGGTTCCTGGGCCAGCAGCAGTAAGATTGTTTGGGAACTCTGAGTGTGGGGACTTGTAAGTATAAATTCTTAGAGCCTAGCTTTGTTCTCTGGAAGGACAACTTCATAAGTTATAACAAGCCCTCCAGGAATTTCTGATGGACTTCTGTCATCTACTTTGCTTAACAAACCGAAGTCTTGGTGAAACATCTAAATCTAATGAATCTAAGTCCCTTTCAGTTACTGTGGGCCTCTCAAGATGGAGATTCTCACACTAAGATCACATATTTCACACAAAACTCCTAAACAGGAACCAACTTGCCAATTCTAATGTTCAATCCAAAGAAAAAGTCATCATTCTAGTTTGGAAAACCAAACTGGGCTATGTTCTTATTGACAGACATTTCTATAAGTAAATTAAAGAGGTTTCTAGGGCAATTCTGGCCACTTATAATTTTTGCCTTAAGAACCTAGCTAGCTGCCACTAGCAACATGACATGACTTCACTAATGACTAGCTATCTGTACATCTCAAATGCCCATTCATTCACAGGAACAAAGTGGTTCAAACTCTTGGAGCTTACCAGTGTTACTTCATCTCCTTGAACAGAGACATCAGGTCTTCGGAAGTGACACAAGGCCACAACTGCAGCAATGCTGGCGGCATCAATGATGTTGCCATCATGATTTAGTAAGTGTAAATCTACACGTATTTGCCAAACCTAAAGTGAATTTAAGATAAAAATAAATCCCAACCTATCATAATCAGTGTACTCATTAGGAAGAGTAACACTGTGTACAACTTTTTCTTGCCATAAAAGATTCCATTAATTCTAGTTTACCAACAAAAATGCAGAAAAACAAACACCTGAAATAGTTCAGTTATGTCAGTCACTTGACAAAAGTAAGATATATAAATTAATGGAACCATTCCAACACTGTCCTAACCTGAACCTAATTTTTACATTTTTATTATTCCAGCTAGCACAACATAACTACAATCATATTATCATTAAGAATCTGGGGCATATTCCTCACCTTTTCACCAGCAACAACACAGAGAGATTCAGTGTCTATACACTTTGAATTTCTCAGGCATCTTTCCAAGAGTCTATTTAACTTCACCAAGAGATCTGATTGCCTATGAAAATCAGAGTGAATTAATATAACACTGGGCATTAAAACAGTTCATTTTGTTAGGTTTGTCTAAAGATTCAAATACCTGCCCGGTTCAAAAGCTGGAGCAGCCATCTGAGAGAGTTCTAGGTTAAAAAACAGAATGCCTTCTGTTGCCCTATTGAGTTTAGGTGAAACAAGTTCACAGGAGACTTGTCCAAGAACTCTGCAAAGGAAAAGGTGCACACAGTTAACTAAATATATTCCCATAGGATGCCTGGCTAGCTCAGATGCTAGAGTGTGAGACTTTTGTATCTATTTCCTTTCCAATTAAAAAAAAGTAAAGACACCTAAAACAGACAAAACTCTTAAATATTACACAGTATTAACACAATGTGACAAGCAGAAATTACATACAGATTAATAGACTATATGCAGGAATAAATATATTGATACTCCTAAAAAGATGACAGAAGAAAACCTCTTACTAATTTCACAGATTTAACAGAAAGTCCTTTCTAAAGAAATACAGATAGAAATTCCAGAAAGCTTGAACTTTCATAAGTTTTTTTGAGGTGAGCCCAACAAACTGGCCCTTTTTTTAAAGTGTGGGGTGGTCATTGGCGCACCAGGGCCTCTAACTACTATAATTGGAACTCCAGACACTGTGCTACCTTGTCCATGTGTCACCCAGTTCATCTTACATGGGACCTGGGGAGTTGAACATGGGTCCTTTGGCTTCACAGGCAAGTGCCTTAATTGCTAAGCCATCTCTCCAGCCCCCCTTAGGGTACAGTTTGCCAATATTATCTGACCAACTATTCAAAAATTTCAGATGAATATTAAAAACCTAATTCTTGTATGATTCAAGAAAAACAGGAAACTAGGATTCATTAATGATAAGATGTCCAAGATGAGAATGTAAGATTTACAAGCAATAAGTTCAGTGTAATCAATTGTTGTTTATATGATTTACAGTAGAAAACACTAATTTTTTAAAAAAATATTTTATTGATTTATTTGAGAGACAGAGGGAGGGAGGGGAGAAGAGGGAGGGAGGGAGGGGGAGAGAGGGGGGAGGGAGAGAGAGAATATTAATGTGCCAGGGCCTCCCGTCACTATAAACAAACTCCAAATGTATGCACCTCCTTGTCCTGGGGAATCGAACCAGGGTCCTTTGATTTTGCAGGGAGAGCCTTAATGGCTAAGCCATCTTCTCCAGCCCCAGAAAATAACCTTATTTTAAAAAATATATATTTGTATTTATTTGTGAGAAGAAAGAATGGGCACACCAGGGTCTCCAGCCACTGCAACGAACTCTAAATGCATGCACCACTTTGTGCATCTGGCGTGGGTACTGGGGAATCAAACCCAGTCCGGTAGGTTTTTCAGGCAAGCGTCTAACCAGAGCCATCTCTCCAGACCCAAAACACTAATTTGAAAGTATAACCAAGAACAAGTTTTGTGTTAAAGCAAATACACTTATTTTTTAGCAGTTAAACAAAGTATTGTCTAGACTTCTGGGATGCTTTAAACAATAGTCAATAGATTATTCTCACACTCGTCTCTGATGCATACATTACATTACCTTGTTTTCCCAAGTTCCACAATGCAGCATCCATAATCTGTTCCAAATGAGATCTTGATACTCCTATAATCATACGTTTGTCTGCCATCCAGCCTCTGAAAGCAAACATTCGTTCACTTATTCCTTCAACTTTTACAGGGCAATACCTGCTTGAGGCTCGAAAGGAACTGGCCAGCCATCACCACAGTCCTGGGTGCCCGCGGCTAAGAAGGATCACGAGTCCACAGGGTGAGCCCCCACAGTCCACGCTGCTTCCTCACCGCGGTCCACCTGAGGCCACAATGCGTGCACACCAAGGACTAACCATGGGCACGTCTTGTCCTCCCCGTGAGCTCCCCGGGTCCACAGCGCAGGCTCCCCGAGTCTACACTGAGTCTACACCGTAGGCTACGCACAGACACTCTCGGGCACCCGAGCGCACACGGCCCCTACCCCACAGGTCATCCGCGCCCACACTCGGTCCACGCCACGTCCAAATCGCGGGCCGCCCGAGTCTACACCGCAGGCTACCCATGTGCTCGCGCTGTCCACACCGCGGGCCACCCGAGTCCACGGGCCTCTCACCTTCTTCTCCTCGATGGCGCGAAGCAGGAAGCGGCGCTCGCAGTTGGACAGAGGCGTTTCCTTCATGGTGAAGGGGCCCCGGGCCGCACAGGAATCCGCCGGAAGAACGGCCGCCGCGGGCTCGCTCAGGGCGCGGAGAATCACGTCATCAGGCGCCGCGGCGGGCGGAGGGCGGGGCGCCGGGCGGCCGCTGGTGCGCAGGCCCTGAGGCGGCCGGGCGGTGAGGTGGGAAGCGGTGGGGGCGTTTGTCACGTTGCACGCGGAGAAGCGGGCTGGACCCGCCTGGGCACCGCTGTAGTGCGGCCGAAGGCCACTTTCACGTCTCGCCTTTCCGCAGTCCTGGTTGGGTTGGGGCTACACAGGTGTTTCTGCCAGGGGAGCAAGTTGATCCCCTTGAAGAGAGGTCGGGGCAGGTTCATAGTGAAACGCTGGAAGGGTCGGTGGCCCGTACGCTGGGATATGGTTGCTGGCTGAGGATTTTGAAGAATTAAGACGACGTAACAGGAGGTTACTACCCTGAACTGAAATTTGAGTTATTTTTTAAAATTTCTACTTGTTTTATGTTGGTGGGCTTATTTTCTCAGGCGGAAAGATGTTGCCAATCTGCTGGCCCAAAGAAATTGTTCAAGTTCATGTATTCGGTAGTTTTAGTTTCTTTTGGTGTAGCAGCTAGGAACCAAGTTTTGGCAAATGGGAGCAGTGTCACTAGGTGGCGCACCAGTATAACAGGCCTCCTGGTATCAGGACCAGCATAGCACCTTCTAGGCAGTCTTGTGTTTTGGGATTCCTGAGCCTTTCACAGCAACTGATAAAGGGTCTGAGTCCCTTAGTTCCAAAGACTTGACAGCTTTGCAACTTTCCAGTGACCTGGGCCTGCAGTATCAATAATTATTTTAAGAGAAGTTTATGATTTTTATCAGTAAATGCTTAATTTGTATGCTTATTACTTGCACATAAAAAGTTTGCATAAAAAGTTTTCAGGTGACAGTGGGTCATGGGGGAACAACATTAAAAATCTTTGACCTATAAACTGCTGGTGGGAATGCAATCTGGTCCAGCCATTGTGGAAATCAGTGTGGAGGTTCCTAAAACAGCTAAAGATTCATCTACCATATGACCCAGCTATAGCACTCCTAGGCATATATCCAAAGGACTCATCTCATTTCCTTAGAAGTACATGCTCAACCATGTTTATTGCTGCTCAATTTATAATAGCTGGGAAATGGAACCAGCCTAGATGTCCCTCAACTGATGAGTGGATAATGAAGATGTGGCACATTTATACAATGGAGTTCTATTCAGCGGTAAAGAAAATTGAAGTTGGGCTGGAAAGATGGCTTAGCGGTTAAGCGCTTGCGTGTGAAGCCTAAGGACCCCGGTTAGAGGCTCGGTTCCCCAGGTCCCACGTTAGCCAGATGCACAAGGGGGCGCACGCATCTGGAGTTTGTTTGCAGTGGCTGGGAGCCCTGGCGTGCCCATTCTCTCTCCCTCTATCTGTCTTTCTCTCTGTGTCTGTCGATCTCAAATAAATAAATAAAAAATAGACAAAAAAAATTAAAAAGAAAAGAGAAAAGAAAAGTGAAGTTATGAAATTTGCAGAAAAATGGATGGACCTGGAAAGGATTATACTAAGTGAGGTAACCCAGGCCCAGAAAGCCAAGCGCCACATGTTCTCTCTCATATGTGGATCCTAGCTACAGATGATCGGGCTTCTGCATGAGAAGGAAAATACTTGGTAGCAGAGGCCAGTAAGTTAAAAAGGAGACAAGAGAAAGGAAGGGAGGAGGATACTTAATAGGTTGATATTGTATATATGTAATTACAATGATTGTAATGGGGAGGTAATGATGGAGAATGGAATTTCAAAGGGGAAAGTGTGGGGGTGGGGAGGGAGGGAATTACCATGGGATATTTTTTTATAATCATGGAAAATGTTAATAAAAATTTAAAAATAAAAAAAAAACTTTAAAAAAATCTTTGACCTAGAGTTCACTGAGCTTGTGATATCAAATATCTCTCATAAACTACTTCAGTCAGCGCTGGCTATGGCTATCTTAAGGAGCTAAGGGAAGCAGTTATGATCATTGTGTAGTTTTCTCAAAGTATGGGCAGAGTGTTCAAGAAGGCTGGTCCAGCTTCTGCTCAGGAAGTCACATTGCCCATCTCCACTGTCTGTGCTTATTTACAGGGAAGTCAACCTTAAAATGAACACACTGTAAGAACTCATCGTTCACATGAGTTCAAAACCTGTCCAGTGCTAGGCAGAGATGAGTCACCTCATCTGTTTTAGTGACATTATGATGCCTAAGGGTCAACTTTTTTGGAGAGGATATGTGAAGTAGTAGTTACAAGTAGGAATTGCCTGGGTTCAAATCTCAGACTCCAACATTGATTGCTTCTGATTCTGGGTAAGTTACTTAGCCTGTGTGTTTCACACCTCTTGCCAGCATAATGGGGGTGATAACCTTCTATTAGGAATAGGGATAGGCTAATGCACACAGAATACTGAGAACAGACCCTGGTGGTGAGAAAGCATCAAGATGCTTGCTGGTCATGCCTCCTTTTGCTTTAGAATAGATAGGCATGGCTATCGACTCCTATGGGTTTCTTAGTCTCTTCTCACCTGTTTTTTTTTTTTTTTTTAAGTACCAGTGATATATTTTAGTCTGTACCTCCTCCAATTCCTGTACTCAATAAATATTTAAATAATTGCTACTGTGTCCCGAGAACACTGCTATTTCTGGGAGCCTGGTAGACAAAACCCTTCCTCTCAAAGAACTTATATTCTCTTTGCAACAGACAAGAAAAACCTAGATAAATAAATTTAAATTTAGGACTGGAGAGATGGCTCAAGAGTAAAGGCACTTGGCTGCAAAGCCTAATGACCCATGTTCAATTCCCAGTGCCCACATAAAGCCAGATGCACAAAGTGGCACATGCATCTGGAGTTCATCTGCAATGGCTAGGGGCCCTGGAATACCTGTTTGCGCCCTCCCACTCTCTCTCTTTCTCCCCTTGTAAATATATAAAATGTTTAAAATAAATAATTTTAACCTACCATCATGCCATCTGGGAACAGGACATTCATTTAGTAGGACTAGTAGGAAAATATGACTTAAAGTGTTTCACCTGGAGAGCATGCACATGCTGAGGCAGAATGAGATCATATAGCCAGGGGAAAGGAATTATAAGAAAGGAAGAAAGTGGGCATTTTATTGGTGGTCTTTGGGTGTATTCAGGTTGTTGGCCACCTGAGTGGAAAAAGTATTCAAAGGTCCCAAGTAGCTGTTGCTTGGGGCTTTTCTTTATGGGGCCTTATGGGCAAGAAAAGCTGGTTGTGGTATAGTTCAGGTGGTTCTCTGGTTTGATTGACAAGTTTCGGTTATTTACTCTTCATGTTCCTTCCCATGATGCACCTGATTTTAGTCACATGTATGCCCAATTATGTATTGGCATAAGATAGTTAAATAATGGGCTTCTCCCTGAAAGCTCACATAGAGGACACAGTTTGCCTTATTGTAACACACCCAGATGGTCCCATGTCTCTCAATTCTGGGTATATTCTGGAGCATATTTGAATAGAAATTTGCCACAAAAGAGTCCTACTAAAGGTTTCTAGGGGAGGAGACACTTATTCCATTGACTGAAATGGGGTGTACATGCAGCTTGATGCACGTGGGGGGTCCCAAGGTGCTAGGTGCATTGTTAGGAAAGAGGTGGGGGTGTGTCTACCATTCAAGCCAAATAGTGTTCTTGGTTGTTAAGCTGTTTCTTATGTGTGTCTTGGACAGAAATTTTGTCCACATACTCAGGAATACACTTCATTAACTTTTAAAATGCCAGATTACAGGGACCATGCCATTCAAATTCTTTGTGACATAAGTTCATATTTACAGTACTATATAGAACTCCTGGTTAAACTTTTGCCAATATTGGATAGTCAATTCTTTCTTGCAAAGCAACTTGGTAGTGGAGTAGAATGTATTTTCAAGAATTATGTATTTGAGTGGGATAGAAAAGAGAACAGGTGTGCCAGGATCTCTAGCCCTGCAAATGAACTTTAGATCCATGCACCTTGTGCATTTGGCTTATGTGGTTCCTGGGGAATCAAACATGGGTCATTATGCTGCATAGCTAAGCACATTAACCATTAATATATCTCTTCAACCCCTGGATTTTTTTTTTTTTTTTGAGGTAGGATCTTGCTCTAGCCCAGGCTAACCTGGAATTCACTATGTGCTCTCAGGGTAGCCTTGAACTCACAGAAATCCTCCTACCTCTGCCTCTCAAGTGTTGGGATTAAAAGTGCATGTCACCACGTCTGGAAGGATGTTTTTTTCCCTAAGGTATAGAATATCACATTGTGTCTCCAGCTGGCCTGGAAGATGGCCTCAATTTATGGCAGTCCTGCCTTCGCCTTCCAGGTGCTGGGATTACAGTCATGAGCCTGTAATACCCATCTAAGAGAAAGAACTTTTATAAAGTGTTAACTATTATTTCTTTCTTTTAAACTTTATTGACAGCTTTCATAACTATAGACAATAAATCATGATAACTCCATCCCCACCCCCTCACAAATCTACCCCCCCAAAATTAGTCTCTTTTATTTTGATGTCATACTCTTTTCCTCCTATTATGAAAATCTTGTGTAGGTAGTGTCAGTCACTACAAGGTCATGGATATCCAGGCTATTTTGTGTCTGGAAGATTGCATTATAAGCAGTTCTACTCTTCCTTTGGCTCTTACTTTCTTTCTACTCCCTCTTCTGCAATAGACTCTGGACCTTGGAAGGTATGATAAAGATATTTAAGAACTGAACACTCCTCTGTCACTTCTTCTCAGCACTGTGGTGCCTTGGGGGTCATCCCAGAGGTCACTGCTATCTGCAAAGAGAGAGTAGCATTTATATATGGGTATGAATATTAAGAAAAGTGCTTACAGGGCAGTTTGGTGAGTATAGTAAATGCATTTAGCCAGACAGAAGCAAGCATTATTCCAGCTAGGGCTCATGACCCCCTCTTCCATCCTGCCATAGGCTTTTGACTAAGTTTTCAATACCAGGCCTGCATTCTTTCCTGTGGAACGGGCCTCCAGACCAGTTAGAGAGCTGTTGATTTTCCCCTGTTGCAGTCAGGTTCATATTGCTAGCAGGAAACACCTGACCAAGAGCAGCTTGTGGGGAAAACCAGTTTATTTTGGCTTATAAACTGAAAGGGAAGCTCCATGATGTCAGGGGTAACCGATGGCATGAGCAGAAGGCGGACATCACATGCTCACCAACATCAGGTGAACAGCAGCAACAGGAGAGTATACCAAATACTGGCAAGGGGAAACTGGCTATAATACCCATAAGCCTACCCCCAACAGCAGACTGTTTCCAGGAGGTGTTAATTCCCAAATCTCCATCATCTGGGAACCTAGCATTCAGATCATCTAACTTTATGAGGGACACCTGAATCAAACCACCACATTCTGCCCCTGGCCCCCATAAGCTGATAACCATACATGATTTAAAATGCAATGCACTCAGTCCAACATTAAAAGTACCTGCAATTTTATCAATCTCAATGATGCTCAAACATCTCCATAGTCCAAAGTCTTTTAACTGAGCTGTAATACCAAAACAACAACAAAATAATAATAATGACACAGAATAAACTTTCACACTGCAAAAGATAGCATTGGGTATAGCAAAGACATATTTAACCAATACAAGATTTAAAACAACCAGAGCAAAAATCAAACTCTAACTCCTAGTCCAACAACTTTAGCCAGTGACAAGTCTCTAAGTCCAATAATTCTAAACAGCAACAAGTCTCTGGAGTTCTAATTTTGCCCCTCCAGCTAAGCTATTCACAGTCCTGGAAAACTTCATCTGGGGCCAGCAGCTGTCCTTAGCAGCCATCTTGTGGTCCTGGCATCTCCACTGGGTCTCCACTGCAACCCTCGGTCCATCCTCATAACTCCACTGGGTTTCCATGAAGGCATCCAACAAACCTGCTTCACTCTGCCCATGGCTGTTTCCAAAACACAAGAGTATGTTGGAAATTCAGTTACCCTCTTTCCTGCATTTCTATACTCCATAATACCAGGTGGGGTGTCAATTTGTTAATCCGAGGGCAGGGGAAGCAGACTTTGAAGAACAGGACACTCCTTCGGCATTCTAGCCCCTTCAAAAGACTGCATTCTTTCTGTTGTCCCAATGCAGGTCCGCTGGTCCAATCTCAAGGGTAGTAATCTCTCATACAACTGCACCTGAACAGGCAACAGATTTAGCCCAAAGATTTCACTTTTTGTGTGTGCCATATCCCTCTGCTCACATCAGTCTGTTTCTATGCAAAGCAACCCTGCACAAATTCTCAGGACACGAGTATACCAGCAAGCCTCTCACACAAACTGCTTCAAGCCCAGTATAGGCAAAGCTCTTTCTCACCCTTACAAGCCAAACCTCACAGTCCATAGTTCTTACTTCATTCAGGTCTTTCAACTCTGACCAGAATAGTCCATCAAGCTGTACTTACAGCACTGCAAAGTGTCTCCTAGGTCAAGATTTCAAATCCTTCTGCATTCCTCTTGACAAACCAGCTCCAAAAGGCCAAAGCCACACAGTCAGGTGTCTAGAAGCAACCCCACTCCTGGCACCAATTCTGTTGAAGTCATGTTTGTGTTGCTGGCAGGAAACACCCAACCAAGAGCAGCTTGTGGGGAAACAAAGGTTTATTTTGGCTTACAGGCATGAGGGGAAGCTCCATGAAGTCAGGGAAAACAGCAGCATGAACAGAAGGTAGACATCACCTCCTGGCCAATGTCAGATGGACAATAGGAGACTGTACCAAACAATGGCAAAAATAGACTGGCTATCATACCCCTGAGCCTGGCCCCAACAATACACTGCCTCCAGGAGGTGTTAATTCCCAAATCTCCATCAGCTAGGAAACTGGTATTCAGAACACCTAAATTTATGGAGGATACCTGAATCAAACCACCACACCTCCATAACAGATATGCCCCTATTGTACCAGTTGGCACATTTTCCCTGGCTAGCCAATTTTAAGGATTGCAATGTTCACTATTGTTTACCACTATTGATGACTTCTTTTTCCCTTAGGGTGATATGTAACATAACTTTTCCAGCTTTCTGTCAGCTGTTCCACACAGAGAAGCTTTCTCAGCTCAGATCCAGCTTGGTTTCTCAGTGACCTGCAGCCCAAGCATGTTGCGTCTTCAGCAATAGGGTCTTACCATCTAGAGCCTTGGCAATGGCCTGTAACATTTTGGGACTCTCAGGGACCTTCCTGGCCAACAATTCATTGGAAGGTATCCCATCCCTGGCACTGAAAATTTCCTAGTAATAACCTATGGTTTCTGTGTGTGCCAGTATTCAAAGAAGTAGGTTTCCATATGACTTATTCATAATATCTTAAATTTTGGTTAACCCTTCTCCCACACTTCCTTTATTCAGTCCCTTTCCCTGACCTCACTTAGGTCATTGTACCCCCAGTAATCTGTTTATCTACTTACATATATACAATACCCTCTTCTTAAGTCTTCCCCTGTATTCCCTTCCTTATAGCCCCTTTCTAGCTTGTTGACCTCTGTAACTTTTACTTCAACTCACATACAAATCTAAACATTTGTAGCTAGGATCCACATGTGAGAAAAAACATGTATAATTTAACTTTCTGGGCTTGGGTTACCTCACTTAGTATAAGTCCAGACCCATCCTATTATTAAATTTTAATATCTGTGTCTGTTATAGTTTACTAATATAATCATATATTAAAATTTTGTTATAGTTTAACTTATTCCAATGTTAGAGAGTTAAAAAGTAGGCAAAATGATTTTTTCCCAAAGCTCAGATGCTAATCTCTAGAAATTGTGACTGTATTACCTTGCGTGGCAAGTCTCTTGTAGCTGTAATTAAAAGCAAGATTTTGAGATGTGTGGGTTATCCCGATGTGGGTTCCTGGGTCTGTAGGTCAGCTGTGGTCCCCCAAGGCATCCCAGGCAACCATGGTGCTGAGCACATGAAAGTAAAGACTTTTGGGAGATAGTTTTGGTGAACAGTTGTCAGTTTATTGTCAGGGAAATGGATTTATACGCATCTGAGGGTGGGAAGAGGGTCCTAAGGGGATTGAATGTACAAGGTGCTGGCTGATAAGGAGTTTCCTAGGCAACTGGCCAAAGGTCACAGGGCCATGGGCAAAGTATAAGTTCAGGTGTGCCTGGCTTGGAGAGGGAGTGACCTCCTGTAGCTTGGGGGTCCTTAGCCATGCCTGGCAGCTCAGGCCCCTCTCCTGAAGGCTCCAGCCTGTGCCTAGCAGTACCCAACAACTCCCTCTTTGATTTTATAATGGGACAGTGTCATCCTGTATGAGTTCTTTTTATTTATTTATTTTTATTTTTTTTGCAAGGGCAAGGAGCTTTATTTCGGGCTTAAGCTTGGTCTCTTGACTTCACCAACTCAGTGGATCCATACAAGAGCCCCGAGTAGTGGGAGAGTAGAGTCTTTATAGGGATTTGAACATCGAAGAGGGGATGAGTATGTGATTGGTTGATTTAAACAGTAACTGCACTTATACTCTTCTGGTTGGCTTAGGATTTTGGCGGCCAAAGTTGGTGGGCTGGGTCTAGGGGAATTGAACTTATCTATGACTACAGGAATGTATGGCATAATCAGTTTCCAGTAACTGTTAAACCCACCCTCACCAGAAGATAAAAAAACTTAGCTCTTGCCTGGAAACAGAAACTTAGGCCTACTGAGGACTCTGAAGCCTGTCATGGCATCCATCTGGTTTTCCTGAGTCCTTCATTCCCCCTTCTCTTTGTACCATGAGGAGCCAATCTTGGCTCCCAGTTGAATTATACTGTGATCTTAAAACCATAAGCTGTACTGTATTAATGTGTTCCCTAACAAAAGCAACTATCTATTAATAATGGAAGGTCTTATTGTGATTAGCAACAAAAATAAAAGTAATAGTCCTGCTAAAGCAGACAGCAGAGTTAACCATGGGGAATGATTGAGCCATGACTCAAACCATCCTCTATCAGCTTTTCCTTCTTTTCCAAATTCTCTCCTACCTTCACCATTGAGTCTCTAATTATACCTGAATGGTTGATATAAAAACAACATTCTTCCCTTAAGGCCACACATAGTCCCCCTTGCTGGAGTAATAAACCCTGTCTATTCCATAATACAACCTCAGCTAAGGATTCTACATTTTTCTCTAAGTGAATAATGGACGTTTTCAGCCTCTGAATGACTAAGTCTATACTTGATGTTTTCCTTGAAGGGTGAGTGCTGCAATGCCTGTTCTTACCCCTACCAGGCCTGCATTGGGAAATGTTGTCACCAACTGGACAGCAAATAAGGCACCAGGATCATACCCACTAACATACAGTCTTATTTCCCAGGTCTTTCCATTATCCCAGGACACATGTCTCCCTTATTCTGTAAACTTGAGAGGAAAGAAATTACAGGTCTCATTTCCTTTCAAGGGAGGGAGGTAACATGGTCCATTTTGGTCCCTGGTCTGGTTCAGTGTCATGGTGATAAGGTCCCCTTTAGTAGGTGGGGTCCAATATACCTTCCAGTAGACACACATTGCCAGCCAGCACAGTAGAAGGCTTCAGATCCCCCACAGCCTCCTTTGATTCTTGCTTTCCCTAAGTGCCCAGGGCATCCATAGAAATAAGAAATTTCCTGATTCACCACAGAGTCCCATGAGTCACCCACAAGTTGATGGAGGTCGAAGATCAAATCAGGAAACCAGATTCCCTGTGGGGCAAGAATTTCCCCATGACAGTGTTGATTATTATCCAGGTCAGATTATAAACTTGGTGAGGAGTAGCTGCCACAATACATACAGTTAGGAGCACAGTCAGGATCAGGAGCATTTGAATTGAAGCTTGAGTGGGGTGCTGCATTTCCATTGTGACCAATAGTCCTCAGGTTCAGCCAGTGGATCTGACGGTCAGATGTGGGTGGTTGTGATGAATCCAAGTGGCAATTCCATCTATCTTCACAGCAGTAGGTGTGATCAGGATGAAGACGTAGGGTCCCTTCCAGCAGGGTTCCAGTGTCTTGCAGTGATGGCAACACTCAGTCTCCCAGATTATTTACATATTTTAGATTTGAAAATAACCCTTTGAACATCTACACTTGTTTTTCTTTTTTTTTTTAATAGTTTATTTTATTTTATTTATTTTTTAAATTATTTATTTATTTATTTGAGAGCGACAGACACAGAGAGAAAGACAGATAGAGGGAGAGAGAGAGAATGGGCGCGCCAGGGCTTCCAGCCTCTGCAAACGAACTCCAGACGCGTGTGCCCCCTTGTGCATCTGGCTAACGTGGGACCTGGGGAACCGAGCCTCGAACCGGGGTCCTTAGGCTTCACAGGCAAGCGCTTAACCTCTAAGCCATCTCTCCAGCCCAACACTTGTTTTTCTTTATTATAGAGTTAAAACTATGGGGAAAAGATGTCTTAATGTTTGTTTCCCCTCTTGGAAAGCTCTTGTTACTTTATAGGCCATTCATATGTGTAAGGTATTTTTAATCTTTGGTTATACATTTCTCTCTGAGTGTTTAAGATCATGCAGATAGCCACATTTGATTAAGGATTAGTTTTGGAGGTCACTAATGGCTCTCCAAAGAGACTTTAGGGACACAGAAGTAGCCCCATAGCTTGCTGGTGTCTATTATCTGTTAGAATGAGCCAGGGCCATGCTGGCCAAGTAGTTTTCCCTTCTTTGGGAAGTCAGGAGGACTGATTGCTCCTCAATTGTGACTCTCCTGTTTCATACTGTACACCAATTTTGTTTGGGTCTCCATATGCTCTCTGCTCAGGAAGACAGGTGACTTACCAGGGGGCCAGTGTAGAAGTGTCCCATCATCTCCAGTGGCCTCATGACCTGGGAGCATAGGCCAAAATATTGGCACCTCTTGCTCTGATGATTCCAATTGGCTTTGGCTTCTACATAGGTAATTAATACACTTAGAAAGGAAGTTACACCAGCCTGGATGTATGTACATATAGAGTACATTTGATTACTGAAATAGACTTAGTTAAAGAATGGCACAAGGATTCTAAAATCATTTTGTCCTATCTTTAAAATTTTAGTTGTACTGTGGCAGCATAAGCCTTATATACAAAGTATAGGAAGTACACACATCTCATATTTTAAATATCTAACATTTATAAATATAGGCAGAACCTGTTACGAGTCTTGAAAACAGTACCAATTGATTTAAAAACTAACTAATTTAACCTAGAAATTGTCAGAAAAGGACAAGTAAGGCAGTATAAAGTCTTAGCATCTGTGTTTGAAAACATCTTTGATTAGTTCAGATACCTTTGTGGGTACAAACTACCCAGAAAACATTGAAAACAGAACCACAGAGCTTGAATTTTTTTAAAAACCTAAACAGCTAGCTAAATTCAAATATAACCAACCCTTATAAATCTTTTTGAAAGAAAAAAAAAAAACCATTATTTGACAACCAATGATTTTGGCTTAAACTTGATAGCTATTGATGTTATGTTCCACAGAAATTTTTATTAACATCAAACAATTTTATGTTTTACCCATGACTTAAATTTGATAAAGCTTAAGCAAGCTATCCCAACAAATCCCAAGAAGATGAAAGTTATCATTACTGAAATTAAGTCACTTAAACCTAAGTGATTAAGCCTAGTTATGACAATTCAATAGAATTAGCATAAGACAGAAGCTACATTTAAAGTCACAATGTCTTTAGGTATGAGTACTTTACCTTTGGAAATTAACCATTTCTATGTGAGCCTTTATCTTAAAAATAGTTAAAACCTTGATGAAAAGAGGAACCTAATTTACTTTACTGAGAGAGTCTTAAAGCCAGTTTTATAACCCTTAAATCATAACAAATTAGCATCGATGACCTGTTAATGAGTGAGGCCTTATCATAAGACTCAGTTTCTCCACTGATTAAAACTTTGGCATCAAGTAAACATTAGATTTAATCCAATTAAATGTTTCAATGAAGGGGCCCTTCCCCTGATATACACATTATGTAAGCCTGATGCTTATCTTATGTAAGGAGTTTGTAACCTGATCAAATACCTTGACTCAGTTGACCCATTTAACATTTTATCTAACAGATGTGACTTTAGGTGTTCAAAAGAGAAGAACTAAAGAGAACCACAGTTATATGCTGTACTCCTTTTTCCTTGTCAGAGACAATTGGCCATTTTGTCTCTAGTCAGAGTCTGGGGGACACATGGCTTAAATTTGCATGGGGTCTGAGATAAAGGGGGTTCTATCTATTTTTTTCAGAGCCCAGCTTTCCATGAATTTAAGCAGAATATGTTGGAAAGCAAGAGCAAAATGAAATTACAGAACAGAGAGATAAACATCCTGACATTCCTTTCCTATTCCGAAGTTGTTTGTTTTTACATAGCAAATTTACCCATTTGTAAAACCCAAGATGATAGACTCTTGTCTATGTTTAACCTGGTTAAACCTCCAATTACATCGTACTTATGACTTTGTGACCCACCTAACATAGGCATCACCTGTGTCTAATGTAAGATGAATTTAGATTAAGACTGTGTCCCTATATAAAACTTTTAGAGTATCCTTAAGAGTCTGTAAACAGTTGAAAAATCTCTAACTTTAGGCCTGGATGGCATTTAGGTTTAGCCTGAAAATTCTTTCCTACATACACACATCTTTGTCCACATACTTTAACATTTCATCTAAGTACCACTCAAAAGGCATTTTTAACGAGCATTCTATGTCCCAACATTGAAAAATTCCTTCCCAGTTCCTTCACTCAATTCATCTCATCCCATTATTAACCACCTTTGTTTTAAGGCTATTAGATAACTACTCCAAATTAATTCATCCTATTACTCACTAACAAGTGAGTAGTCTAAAGACAATTTTATGTCATTAATGCCAATAAGACACTAAACTAAGGCAAATATTATTGCTATCTTGAGGCAGGCTGGCCTAGAAGTCAGGTCAGTTGCCTCCTCCTTTTAAGTACTTTACAATTTTTTTTAATACCTGACAAATTATAAGTTACCACTTTAGAGAGAATTCTGTTGCTTTTAATAATCCTCTAAGAAAGTTGAAGTTGACCTAGAATATAAATTCAGTAATTATATTTATGATGTCATGTAACAAAGTTGACACATTTTGTTTTACATAAAACTTTAGTTCTTTATAGGTTGTAGTTAAACATGACTTTTTTTCTTTCTTTCTTTCTTGCTGCTTTTTGGTGTGCTGTGGTGGCTGGGCGGTGCTTGCATACACCTTAGATCAGCCCTGCCCTACTCCCAGCACTCTCCAGGGGTCCGGTCTAGTACATGTGGAGGAAATGGCCAAGAAAACTGCTAGGAGGCCAAGGATTCTGACTACCTGAAGAGGAAAAGGGTGGTGGTGGGGGGTCCAGGACTGGCAGGAGGCCTCTGAAGAAGGCAGCCCACTGGGAGGCCACTGAAGAAGGAGTGGGCCCGCTCAGAGGCCACTGGGATAGGAGGCAGAGACATGGCACCTGCATGGACAGAGGTTCCATTGTTTGTCTGCCACCTGACTCTGACCCAAGCCGCTTTGGAGTGCTTGCAAAGCTGGTTTGTAATTTTGCTGCTTAAAGGGAGCGAGGGCAAATTTCCTTCCGGAGCTTTTCATTTCCTAGCCAGATGAGCTATGCAGGTCCACGTGGATGCCCAGAAATGACCTGGAGGATTTCTACCCAAAAGGAGCCTGCCTTCCTCTGGGAGAGCTAATTCCCTTAACTTTCAGAAGAGCTCTTATTCCATGGATCTGAGATATATATCTATATATATATTTTGGTGGGAGGCAATGTTACCCATGACAGAGAAAGGTTAGGAATTGCAAGACCAGGAGGCAATGTTCCTAAGGGCTGATTAGCGCACGGGGGATTCCCCAAAGATCTGGGCATGAGCCTGTCCACAAGTTTCAGAGGCTGGCGACCTGCCCTACAGGCTTTTAAGAGGTCGATGTGTTACCAGTTTGTGTGTGTGTGTGTGTGTGTGAGAGAGAGAGAGAGAGAGAGAGAGAGAGAGAGAGAGAGAGAGAAATAGATAGAGGGTTTTTGCCAAACACCCAACGGGCTGTCGGGGTCCAGGCAGAGGATGGCTGGCCTTCAGTCAATACCAAAGAGTGGCCTCGGCCAAGAGACAACAGTTGCCAGTTCATTGTGTCTGTTTCCACGTGATGGCACGAACCGAAAATAAAGGAGGAGAAAGAGAAACCTGCCAGCCCTCAAAAGCATGGAGGCCACATGGGCCAATGTCTCCCAGTCCCTCTGGGAGAGCACTCACCCACCCTGTCCATCTCATAAGGTTCCTGTTCAGGCACCAGCTGTGGAATTTTGGATTTTTGCTGGGGGGGGGGGGAGGCAGCCGCAGTTCACCCTGAAGGCATCCAGGCAACTGGGGGTGGGTGAGCATGTGAAGAGAACAAGACACTCCTTGGAGAAAGTTGAGCGGCTCTCTCCTTACCTGCTGCCATGTTGAAATCCCAGTCTGGTCTAGTCAAAGGGAAGAAGGTATCAATGATAGCCTGATTATTGGTGGGATTCCCATCAGTGCCCGGAATCAATTTATGGGCTTCAGCCTGGCTTCTCTCTTTCCTCTGTAGTAAAGAGAATCTATAGCAATTGTTGACAATCATCCCAAGTTGATTACCATCTTGGTCTGGGGGCCCTATAACCCAAAGAGGGAATGCTGTGACTCCAAGGGGCCCTAATTTTAATGTTCTGAAAGTGGTACGTCAGTAAAGAAAGTGGGGTAGTCTGCATCTGTCCCATCTGTCCAAGCACACAAATAGTAATTCCAACAAAGAAAAGAGAGACAACAAAAAACACACAAATAGTAATTCCAACAAAGGAAAGGAAAGAGAGACAACAAAAGGCACACAAATAGTAATTCCAACAAAGAAAAGATAAAAAGAGCAAAAAAAGTTCAGCTGGTCAGTGACTACAAGCTGAGGCAATAGCCTCTCCCAATGTTTCTACAGATAGGGGAATGAAATCCCCTCCAAGTGAGCCTGGGGCACCAGGACCCATCTGAACAAAGTGGCCAGCTACAATAAAACCAAATGAGACCACATCATCTCGCTGTTCCACAGTAGTGACCCACGTTGTCTCTATAAATGGGGGGATGAAATCCCCTCCTGACAGGCCTGGGGAACCCAGGACCCGCCTTCCAAACAGAGTGGTCTCCAGGGGTGCATCTGCCCCAACCACAATTTTCTAATGAATGGAAAAACGAAGGACAGGTTTTCAGGAAAGACAAAACACAGAAGCACAACACAGAAACACACTTATCAGCCAGCGACCTGAGCTCCACATGTTGGTAGTCCTCAGCAGTCTCTGAGGAGATCTGGGATGAGCCCCCAAATGTTATGCCCAGTTCTTGGCACCCCCAGTGACCACCAAGGAGAACCAAACACTTATGCAAGGGCAAGGAGATTTATTTCAGGCTTAAGCTCGGTCTCTTGACTTCACCAATGCAGTGGATCCATACAAGAGCCCTGAATGAGTTCTTTATAATTTACCATAGGTCAAGATACAGCTAGGTAGTGTATGAGGACCTGATTAGTAGCAGCCTTAGCAATATTAGTTACTTGTTATCTGAGAAATTTGATGAGGCAGGGGGCTACAAGCAATAGGGTTCCTATAGTAAGCAAGGGGCTAAAGAGAAGCCAAGTAACTAAAGGGTTAGAGAACCAGGTGGTTGGATCCTCAGGCTTGTAGCAGTCCAGCAGCTTAACAACATTTGATTTGTTAACAACAACAGCAACAAAAACAATATTCTTTTTCCAGGACCATTCATGCCCACCACATCTTCAGCAGTAAAGAGGTCTAAGACTAGATGGTTTTGAAGTACCACACCTGCAAGAAAGTTCAATTGTTTCAGGAGAGATTTGAGGCTGTTGGTCACTGTAGGCATGCAGAGACAGTGTCAGTCCAAGGCCCACCAGCAGAGGGATGAAAATCTCTTTCGGTTCCCTGCTCCGAAGACAGGTGACTTACCAGGAGGCCAGTGTAGAAGTGTCTTATCATCTCCAGTGGCCTCATGATTTAGGAGCACATTGAAATTATTTTTCTCAGCTGAGGACCATTGTTTGACCATGAGGCTGTATCCTGTTTATAATTTTGTTATAAGCACTGGACTTAAGATGCCAGAAATGAGACAGTTACTTTACATATAATAGAACAGAATCTGGTCCTTTGTTGAGCCAAAACAGCTAGCTAAATTCTAATGTATCCCTTGACAAACCTTTTTTGAAAGAAAAGACACCATTTGACAAACAATGATTTTGGCTTAATCTTGATATCTATTGATCTTATGTACCATAGAAATTTTTATTAACATAAAACAATTTTATGTTTCAACCCATTTAAATTTGATAAAGTTTAAGCAAGCTATCCCAACATATTTTAGCCTGAAAATTAGTTTTCTGTTTCTTAAGAGTTTGTAAACGTTGAAAAATCTCTAACTTTGGGCATGGTATAAGTTGAAGTTGACCTAGAACATAAACTCAGTAATTATATTTATGCTATAATGTAACAAAGTATGGCATTGTTTACGTAAAACTTCAGTTCACTATAGGCTTTAGTTAAATGTGACCTTTTTTTTTTTTTTTTTATCTTTTCTTGCCCCTTTATGGTGCCTGCACTGAGGTGGCTGGGCTGGATGGGGTTCACATACACCTTCAGATCAGCCCCACCCTGCTTCAGGGCACTCACCCAGGGTCTAGTCTGGTACACTTGGAGGTAATAGCCAAGAAGACTGCTGGTCCGAGTCCAGCTAACCAAAGGGGAAAGAAGGGCAGGGGCCATGGGGAAAAGAGGGATTCCTGGGACTGCCAGGAGGCCACTGGAGAAGCAGATGGAGACATGGCACCTGCACAGGCTGACCCAAGCCTGTTTGGAGTGCTTGCAAAGCTCGCTTGCAGTTTTGCCACTTTCCTAGTGGGAAATTTGAAAGGAGATGAAAATGGAGTGAGGGGATATTTTCTTCCTGAACTTTTCATTTCCTAGCCAGATAAGCTATGTGTGCCCACGTATCTGGCCCACATGGATGCCCAGAAATCATCTGGGGGTGGGGAACCTGGAGGACTTACTAAAAGGAGCCAATCTCCCTCTCAGAGAGCTTAATTCCCTTAACTGTCAGGAGATCCCATAATCTATGAAACTGTGATTTCTTTGGTAGGAGACAATATTATTCATGGTAGAAAAAAGAGCGGACTGGTGACCTGCCCTACAAGATTTAAGAGGTCAATGTGTTACCGGCTTTTTGTGCTGGAGAGCAATAGATGGAAGGTTTTTGCCAACACCCAATGGGCTGTCAGGGTCCAGGCAGAGGTCGGTTGGCCTTCAGTCAATACTAAAGAGTGGCCTCAGCCAAGAGATATTAGTTGCCAGTTTGTCGTGTCTGGTCCCAAGTAATGATGTGAACTGAAAATAAAGAGGGAAAAAGAGAGAACTGCCAATGCAGGACCCCCAAAGCGGGGACCCCATGCTCTGCCCGGATATGGCGACACCCCAAATCACTCATGAGAAGCGGTCTTGATGCAAACTGCAAGAGGATTTTATTCCAAGCGCGCTGGGGCCCACAGTCGTACACCACGCAGGGGTAGAGGACTGCAGAGCTTTGAATGCAGGAACGGGACCATTTTTATAGGATTTCTAACAAAGCCTGTGCATTAGACCAATCATTTTTTAACATTAGGGGCCCGCGGGGTGCGAGCCAGTCAGTTTGTGCCACTTCATAGTTTCTAAGCCAATTAGTTTAAATTGCTCAAGCCCCCCATGGACCAATCAGTTTCCTATGACCTCGGTGGTCAGCATTTGCACGGGTCCTTGGGTGGGGGTAGCAAAGTGTGGTCTAAGGCAGGCTGCTACCGCTTATGGTGCAGGCTATTAAGGCTTATGGTGCAGGCTATTTACAGAAACCAAATAAGCAGTTTACTTCATTACTCATTTCCCATCCTTGAGGGCTTTTTACCTAGTTTTATATTAGGAGCAGGCTCTGACATAATGAGAAGAGGGATTCTCTGCTTACTTCCAACAGAGAGTAAAGCCTGGAATTTGAGGTATGCAGGGGCCCGCTTAAGCTCCCTCTGGAGCGTGATAGTATTTCTGGGCTTCTGGATTCTTGGGCCTTTCACCAGCCCTCAAAAATGTGGAGGCAAGGCCACATAGGCCAATGTCTGCCAGTCCCTCTGGGAGAGCACTCATTTATTCTGTCCCCTCTGGTAGGGTCCCTGTTCAGGCACCAGCTGTGGGTTCCTGGGTCCTTGGGCAAGGTGTGGTCCCCCAAGGTATCCCACATAACCATGGTGATAAGCACGCAAAAGAAAAGACTTTCAGGAGGTAGTTTCGGTGAACAGCTCTCAGTTTATTGTCAGGGAAATAGATATGCATCTGAGGTTGGAAAGAAAGTCCTAAGGTTGCTAGCTGATGTCTAATTATCATATGGGGATATTCATTCCAGCACATAGGCAATGGCTGGGGGGGGTGTGTGTGTCAGTGATCTGCCCTGTTCTTGGCACCCCCTCAGTGACCATCAAGTAGACCATACACGTATGCAAGGGCAAGGAGCTTTATTTTGGGCTTAAGCTTGGTCTCTTCACCAATGCAGTGGATCCATACAAGAGCCCTGAGCAGCAGGGGGGCAGGTTTTTTGTAGGAATTTGAACAAAAAAGTAGGGAATGGGAACATCGTTGGTTCTTAAGACATTGGCGGCAAGGTTGGCAGGCGGGAGCTAGGTAACTAAGCAACCTCTGGTTGCGATTGGCTAAACAAGCAGCAACAACTTTTGTATGTATTTCGATTGGCTGGGACAGGGAGGTAGGAGGGACAAATCTTTGGCAAGTCTCAGGTGTCCTGGGCAGGGGGTGGGGCAGCTGCCCCTTTGTTCCTTTGTTTAAGCTCAAACTTGTAACTTAGGCCTAACCAGGGCAGCACTCTACTGAAGCCTGACATGGCTTCATTCAGTTTCTGGGTCCTTCATCAGGTGATCTAGTGGTGGGAAGAGGTTCTGGGGGGCGGGATGGGCCATGTGGAGGTGCTGGCTGATAAGGAGTTTCCTAGGCAACTGGCCAAAAGCCACAGGGTTATGGGCAAAGCCTAAGTCTTATCTGAATGTCCAGGCATCCTGTGCTTGGAGAGGGAGTGGCCTTACTTCTTGCCAACCTGGGGTCTGAGATTTTGTTTGCGGGTCCAGGCTTACTGTGACCCCCAAGAATGGAGGTAGGAGCTCCCCTGCTGGTCCAGTCCCTGAGATATGATCAGCAGTAGTTCAGGCTGCTGCAACCCTTCCATAGTCTGGGGCCTTTTTTTTTTTTTAAAATTATTTATTTATTTATTTGAGAGCGACAGACACAGAGAGAAAGACAGATAGAGGGAGAGAGAGAGAATGGGTGCACCAGGGCTTCCAGCCTCTGCAAACAAACTCCAGATGCGTGCGCCCCCTTGTGCATCTGGCTAACGTGGGACCTGGGGAACCGAGCCTCAAACTGGGGTCCTTAGGCTTCACAGGCAAGCGCTTAACCTCTAAACCATCTCTCCAGCCCGCCTTTTGTCAGACAGCTTACGTTTGCTTTAACCCAGGCCCCTGCCTATACCTGATGGGCATGAGGACCTGATTAGTAGCAGCCTTAGCAATATTAGTTATTTGTTGTCTGAGAAATTTTTTTTTGTTTGTTTTGTTTTTTGTTTTTTTGAGGTAGGGTCTCACTCTGGTCCAGGCTGACCTGGAATTAACTCTGTCATTTCAGGGTGGCCTTGAACTCATGGCAATCCTCCTACCTCTGCCTCCCGAGTGCTGGGTTAAAGGCATGCGCCACCATGCCCGGCTTGTTGTCTGAGAAATTTGATGAGGCAGGGAGCTACAAGTAATAGGGTTCCTATAGCAAGGAGGGGGCTAAGGAGGGGGAGAAGCCAAGTGACTAAAGGGTTACAAAACTAGGTGATGGGGTCCTCAGGCTTGTAGTGGTCAAGCAGCTCCTTGTGGAGTTTTTTGAGAGTTTTAACATCTTGTTCAACAACATTTGGTTCATTAACAACAAAAGCAACATTCTTGTTCCAAGACCACATATATCCTCCCCCAAGTTCAGCAGTAATGAGGTCTAAGGCTAGATGGTTTGGAAGTGTCACACCCACAAGAGAGTTTGTTTCTGGAGAGATTTGAGGCTTTTGGTCACCAGAGGCACCCAGCAATAGTGTCATGTCATGGCCCACCAGCAGAGGCATGAAAATCTCTCGGTTGGTGCAGGCACAGTTTATTTATGCATAGGGTGGTTAACCCTTTACACCATGGCACAAGAACTTCTAAAATAATTTTGTCCAACCTTTTAAAATTTTGTTGTATGATGGCATAAGCCATATCTGAGGCATAGAAACTAAGCACATCTTACACTTTAAATATCTAGCAGTTATAAGCACAGGCAGAACCTTTTACCAGTCTTGAAAACAATACCAATTAATTTACAAACAAACTAATAAACTTAGCCTAGAAATTGTCAGAAAAGGATAAATAAGATAGTATAAATTCTTAGTACCTGTGGTTTGAAAACATCTTTGATTAGTTCAGATACCTGTGTGGGTACTAATTACCCAGAGAACATTGAAATTCTTTTTCTCAGATGAGGACCATTGTTTGAGCATGAGGCTGTACCCTAAAAGTAGGGAATATGTGTTAAGAGTTAGTTTTGTGGGGTGGAGGAATGGCTTAGCAGTTAAGGTGTTTGCCTGCAAAGCCAAAGGACCCAGGTTCAATTCCTCAGGACCCATGATAGCCAAATGTACAAGGGGGTGCATGTGTCTGTGTTCATTTGCAGTGCCTGGAGGCCCTAGCACACCAATTCTCTCTCTCTTTCTCTCTCTCTCTCCTTCTCTTCCCCTCTTTCACTGTCAAATAAATAAATCATGTTTTAAAAAGAGAGTTAATTTTGTTATAAGCACTGGACTTAAGATGCCAGAAATGAGACAGTTACTTTACATATAATAGAGAAGAATCTGGTCTTTTGTTGAGCCAAAGGAAGTAGCTAAATTCTTATATACCCTTGACTGAAGTTTGATAAAGCTTAAGCAAGCTATCCCAGCATACTTTAGCCTGTAAATTAGTTTTTTGTTCCTTAAAAGTTTGTAAACAGTTGAAAAATATTTAACTTTAGGCATGGTGTTTATGTTTAGCCTGAAAATTCTTTACTACACATGCACATCTTTATCCATATATTTTAACATTTTGATCTAAGTACCACTCAAAAAGCATTTTTTAAACTTTTATTTTTTTATTTATTTCTTTCAAAAAGCATTTTTAATGAGCATTTTGTGTCCAACATTGAAAAATTCCTTCCCAGTTTTTTCAATCGGCTCATTTCACACCGTAATTAACTTTTTTATAGGACTATTAAAAGAAACTACACCAAACTGATTAATCTTATTATTCACTGACAAGCAAGTCATCTAGATTAAAGACAATTTTATGTCATAATACCAATAACACACTTGGAAATGATTTTATTAGGAGTAACTAAGGCAAATTTTGTTTCTATCTTGAGGCAGGCTGGCCTAGAAGTCAGGTCAATTGCCTCCTCCTTTTAAGTAACAGGACATTACAATCTTTTTTTTATTTTAAAATACCTGACAAATTATAAGTCACCACCTCAGAGAGAATTCCATTGTTTTCAATAATCCTCTATGTAAATTGAAGTTGACCTAGAACATAAATTCAGTAATTATATTTATGATGTTATGTAACAAAGTATGGCATTGTTTATGTAAAACTTCAGTTCACCATAGTCTTTAGTTAAATGTAACTTGTTTTTTCTTTCTTGTGGCTTCTTGTTGCCAGTACTGCAGGCCACTACAGTGGGTGGGGCTCACATACATCTTCCCTGGGCACTCACCCGGGGTCCAGTCTGGTACACGTGGAGGTAATGGCCGAGATGACTGCCGGCCCTCTGGCCCAAGACCAGCTACCCAAAGAGGAAAGAGGGGAGGGGGGGCGCTGGGAAAGGAGCAGGCCCTGGGACTGCAGGTGGTGAGGGCGCAGGAGAAAGAGGCAGAGACATGGCATCTGCATGGGCTGAGGTGCCATTGTCTGGGCACAGATGAGCCTGCCACCCAACCTGAGCCGCTTTGGAACACTTGCAAAGCTGGCTTACAATCTTGCTGCAGCCCTAGTGGAGAAACTTGGAAGGAGATGAAAAGAGAGGAGAAATTTCCTTCCTTGGCTCTTCATTTCCTAGCCAAATAAGCTATGTGGGTCCATGTGTGTGGAATCACATGAGTCCCTAGAAATCATCCAGAGGGCGACCTGGAGGACTTCTTCCCAAAAGGAGCCAGCCTCCCTCTGGGAGAGCTTAATTCCTTTAACTTTCAGGAGAGCCTGTAATCTATGAATCTGTAATTTCTTTTAGTGGGACACAATATGAGTCATGATAGAAAAAGAGTGGACTGGCAAACTGCTCTGTAGGCTTTTAAGAGGTCGATTGTTACTGGCTTTTTGTGTTGGAGAGAAATATTAGACTGAAGGTTTTTGCCAACACCCAGTGGGCTGTTGGGGTCCAGGCAGAGGACAGCTGGCCTTCAGTCAATACCAAAGAGTAGCCTCGGCCAAGAGCTGTCAGTTGCTAGTTTGTCATGTCTGGTCCCTCCTGATGATGGACAGAAAATAAAGGAGGATAAAGAGAAACCTGCCGACCCTCAAAAACGTGGCAGCAAAGGTCACATGGGCTGATCTCCCAATCTCTCTGGAAGAGCACTCCTATCCTATCCTGTGTCATAGGGTCCCTGTTCAGGCACCAGCTTTGGGTTCCTGTGTCCTCTGGGGCCCAGCTGCATGCAGTTCTCCCAAAGGCATCCCTCACAAAACACAGCTGAATGAGTTCTGAAGTATCATCCAGTACAGGATTTTCAAGGTCAAGTTGATTCAGGGTCCTGGCAGATTATGAATGAGTGAAGTTGATCATAAGACAGTTGGGAGCAAGGTGGGCATGGTGACCACATACTGCACGCTCAGTTAAAAAGATTCCAATCTTGAGAGGAAATAACATATAGACCACTAGTTTATTTAGTTCTCCTAATCTCTGCCACCTCCAATTTATCTGAATCAACTCAACCTCTGAGAAGTTTCTTTTTCCTCAGTTTAGCGGATGACTGATCCCAAGCTCTTTATACTTATAAATCTAGAACTTCTGAGAGAATTCATCTTTATTTACCTATGTTATTTATTTATTTGAGACGGAGGGAGTGAGGGAGGGAGAGAGACAGAAAGAGAGAGAGAGAATGGATGTGCCAGGGCCTCCAGCCACTGCAAACGATCTCCAGACACATGTGCCACCATGTGCATCTGGCTGACGTGGGACCTGGAGAATCAAACCTGGGTCCTTTAGCTTTACAGGCGTATGCCTTAAACACTAAGCCATCTCTCTAGCCCCAGAATTCATCTTTTAAACTGATCCAAACTCTTCCTACTTTTTTATTGTGACCAACTGTCACAAGAAAAAGCATAATCAGAAAGACAGGTTGCATTCCAGGCAAGCTGAATCAAGAAGAAAGTCTGAGCACTTCTGGTTAAGATGGCAGCGTAGGTACCATGCTAAAGCAGCCTAGGGGGGAAAAAGACCAAAAATCTCAGCAAAATACACACTTTTACTAAAAAGTGGGGTGTATAGGAAATTGAAGTGGCAGCGGAGAAGTAGAAGAGATCCAGAGCATCCAGAGCCCGCACAGGCTAGCAAAAGTGGCCCTGGCAGCTCTGCCAACTGCAGCAGTGGTGGCAGCGCACCAGAAAGCCGCCAGAGTCGGCTTGAGACACAGAAAAAGCCAGGTGCGGGGAACTTCCCCTCACACCGGAGATCTCCGCAACTCAGGAAACGTGAAGGGAGAGTGGCAGTGAGCAATGGAGGAGGTAGAAGAACATGTGGAACAGTGAGAGAACTAGAGCAGCTGTGGCTCCCTCCCTTCCCCCACCACCTCAGCCTAGCTCCAGCGACAGAGCAGCGGTCCTGGGACCCAGCCATGCCAAATTGAGCCAACAGCAGGACCCAAACAGAAGCATAGTACAGCAGCAACATCAGCAGCTCCGGCACCAGTAACAGTGGCCCCAGCAGCAGCAGATACAGTAGTGGCAGCAGCAGCAGACCCAGCAGCAGCAGCTCAGTGGCAGCAGTGGCGGTGGACCCAGCAGCAGCAGATTCAGCAGCAGTGGTGGGCTCAGCAGTGGCAGCTACAGCAGCAGCAGCAGAGATAGCAGCAGTGGTGGACCCAGCAGCAGCAGCTTTAGCAGCAGCAGTTCCAGCAGCAGGGGTGCTGATCTGCAGGGCCACACTTGCCAGGCTCAGTTTGCCACACAAGAAAAGCCAGTGCCCAGCCCCAGAAATCAGAACAGCAGCCCGACGACCAGGCAGCAACTTGACTGAGACCAAAATCATCCAAGGTAACTGGGATTGCACCAGGGAAGGGTCTCACTTGGTCACAAGCTGACTTGGATCCCTCAACAGACCAGAAATCTTAACCTCTTTGTTGATAGCGGGTCTGGTTGTTATAATAACTACTCTTGCATACATACTTGGGGCTGTTTTTATAAAATTTTTATTAGCATTTTCCATGATTATAAAAAATATCCCATTGTAATTCCCTCCCTCCCCCCCACACTTTCCCCTTTGAAATTCCATTCTCCATCATATTACCTCCCCATCTCAATCACTGTACTTACATATATACAGTATCAACCTACTAAGTACCCTCCTCCCTTCCTTTCTCTTCCCTTTACATCTCCTTTTTAACTTACTGGCCTCTGCTACTAAGTATTTTCCTTCTCACGCAGAAGCCCAATCATCTGTAGCTGGGATCCACATATGATAGAGAACATGTGGCACTTGGTATTCTGGGCCTGGGTTACCTCACTTAGTATAATCCTTTCCAGATCTATTTGGGGCTTTTTTGATTGAATGTGTACAGTGTTTAGTTAAATTTTAGAATCTACCTGTATTTTATTCCACTCAACCTACTTGAATACACCCATAACAGGGAAACTCAACCCCTAGGAACACCTTTGTAGATACTCTGAGAGTCTTAAGAGCCACACCTAACACCTTAAGCTCATACCCTGAAGATATATAACATCAAATCAATTGATACAGCTAAGAATACCCAGCTAGCTAGAAAATCCACGCATTAACTTAATCCAAGATGCAAAAATATATACATTATAACACAACAAACACTAAAAAACAAGATGATATAAATCCACCTAAAAGTATAAATGCATCAGAAATTACCTCCAGTGAGAATGAGTTAGAGGAAATGCAAGAGAAAGATTTCAAAAGAATGATTGTAAATATGTACAAAGAGGTCAAAGAACAAATCAAAGGAATCAAAGAGGAAATCAAAGAGGAAATCAAAGAAGATGCAGGACACCAAATTAATGAAATAAAGAAGGCAAGGATGTGAGGGCAATCTGGCTGTGACATCTGTCACCCCATTGATCGCCAGGATTGATTCGGATGATCTGGCTGGTTAGGCGGGTGTACCCTTCCACCCTCACTGCTCCATGTGTGTCCCTCCCAAAGCTGCACACTCGGTCGAAGAGGACGACCTTCTCCGAATAGAGGAGGACTGGTCTTCAGTCAAGGGTATACAAGTAGCTGTGCTCCCCTGCTAGAACCTCCAAACAAGCTCTCAAGAAGGCAATTCAAGACATAAATAAGAAAATAGAAATAATAAAGAAAAACCAGTCAGAATTAATAGCAATGAAGAACACAGTTAATGAAATGAAAAACTGTAGAAAATCTCACCAGTAGAATGGATGAAGGAGAGGACAGAATATCTAAGCTAGAAGACCAGCTGGCAGATGTAATATAGTCCCACAAAGGGAAAGACAAACTTATAGAAAAGTATGAGTGGGAATTTCAAGATATTCAGGACACCGTGAAAAGATCAAATATAAGAATTCAGGGCAGAGTAGAAGGAGAAGAATTCCACTCCAAAGGCATAGTGGCATCTTCAACAAAATCATAGAAGAATATTTCCACCAAATTGGGAAAGAGGTGTCAATGCAGATACAGGAAGCCATTAGAACCCCAGCCAGAGAAAATCTGGAAAGAACCTCTCCTCAACATATTGTAATCAAACTTCCAAACACACATACCAAAGAAAAAATATTGAAAGCAGTTAGAGAGAAAAATCAAGTTACCTACAAAGGCAAGCCCATCAAGATTACAGCAGATTATTCAACACAAACTTTAAAAGCAAGAAGGGCTTGGAGTGATATATTCCAAGTTCTGAAAGATAACAACTGTCAACCAAGGTTACTTTATCCTGCAAAGATATCCATTCAAATAGACGGAGAAATAAGGACATTCCATGACAAAAGCAGGTTAAAGGAGTATTTGAAGACAAAACCAGCTCTACAGAAAATGCTTGATAGAATCCTCCATGCTGAAGAAAGGGAGAAGCACACATATAAGGAACCTAGAAAAAACAAGCAATACTCAAATACTACTTAACACAAGAGAGCACAGGTAGAACCGGAACCACACACACACAAAAAGGCAAACATAAATACACACCTTTCAATAATATCTCTTAATATCAATGGCCTCAATGCCCCAATGAAAAGACATAGGTTTGCAGACTGGGTTAAAAAGCAGGATCCTACAATTTGTTGTCTCCAAGAAACTCACCTTTCTACAAAGGATAGACATTATCTTAGAGGTGAAAGGTTAGAAGATGGTGTTTCAAGCAAATGGGCCTAGAAAACAAGCAGGGGTTGCTATCCTAATATCTGACAAGGTAGACTTTAGTCTAACGTTAGTCAAGAAACACAAGGAAGGTCACTTTATATTGATTAAGGGCACACTCCAACAGGAGGACATTACAATCATAAACATATATGCACCTAATATGGGGGCTCCCAAATTCATCAAACAAACACTGTTAGAACTAAAGTCACAGCTAACACCAAACACAGTGGTGGTGGGTGACTTTAACACCACACTCTCATCAATTGATAGGTCATCCCAGGAAAAAATAAACAGAGAGGCATCTGGACTAAATGAGGTCATAGAAGGAATGGACCTAACAGATATATACAGGACATTTATTCCAAAGGCTGTAGAATATACATTCTTTTCTGCAGCACATGGAACATTCTCTAAAATAGACCATATATTAGGACACAAAGCAAATCTTAACAAATTCAGGAAAATTGGAATAATTCCTTGCATTCTATCTGACCACAATGGAATTAAACTACAAATCAGTAGCAAGAAAGACTATAGAGCATACACAAAATCATGGAAACTAAAAAATACACTGCTAAATGATGAATGGGTCATTGAAGAAATCAAGAAAGAAATCAAAAAATTTATAGAGTCAAACAATAATGAGAACACAACATATCAAAATCTCTGGGACACAATGAAGGCAGTTCTAAGAGGTAGATTTATAGCCTTAAGGGCCTATGTTAAGAAATTAGAAAGGTCACAAGTAAACAACCTAATGCTTCACCTTAAAGCCTTGGAAAAAGAAGAACAAGGCAAACCAAAAATCAGCAGATGGGAAGAAATAGTAAAGATTAGGGCAGTAATTAATGAAATAGAAACAACAACAACAACAAAAAAAAAAAACCCAAAGAATTAATGAAACAAAGAGTTGGTTCTTTGAAAGGATAGAGAAGATTGATAAACCCTTAGCAAATCTGACCAAAAGAAAAAGAAAAGAGAAACAAATTAATAAAATCAGAGATGAAAAAGGTAACATCACAACAGATCCCAGAGAAATTCAAAAAATCATAGGGACATACTATAAAAGCATATACTCCACAAAGTATGAAAATCTGAAAGAAATAACTGATTTACTTGATTTATATGACCTACCTAAATTAAATCAAAATGAGATTAATCACTTAAATAGACCTATAACAAACATGGAGATCCGAACAGTTATCAACAATCTCCCAACTAAAAAAAGCCCAAGCCCAGATGGATTCACTGCTGAATTTTACCAGACCTTTAAGGAAGAGCTAACACCATTGCTTCTTAAGCTTTTCCAGGAAATAGAAGAAGGAATTATACCAAACTCCTTCTATGAAGCCAGCATCACCCTGATCCCAAAAACAGGCAAACATAGAACAAAAGGAAAATTACAGACCAATCTCCCTCATGAACATAGATGCAAAAATTCTCAACAAAATATTGGCAAACAGAATACAAGAGTATATCAAAAAGATCATTCACCCTGACCAACTAGGCTTTATTCCAGAGATGCAGGGATGGTTCAATATATGCAAATCAATGAATGTAATACATTATATAAAAGGGTTGAAGGACAAAAATCACATGATCATCTCATTAGACACAGAGAAAGCATTTGACAAAATTCAACATCCCTTCATGATAAAAGTCCTACAGAGACTGGGAATAGAAGGAACATATCTCAATATAATAAAAGCTATTTATGACAAGCCTACAGCTCACATATTACTAAATGGGGAAAAACTGGAAGCTTTTCCACTAAAATCAGGAACAAGACAAGGGTGTCCACTGTCCCCACTTTTATTTAATATAGTTTTGGAAGTCTTAGCCATAGCAATAAGGCAAGAGACACACATAAACGGGATACAGATTGGAAAGGAAGAGATCAAGTTATCATTATTTGCAGTTGACATGATTCTATACATAAAGGACCCTAAAGACTCTACTAGCAAACTGTTATAGCTGATCAAAACCTACAGCCATGTAGCAGGATACAAAATAAATACACAGAAATCAGTAGCCTTCATATATGCTAACAACAAACACACAGAGGATGAATCAGAGAATCACTCCCATTCACAATTGCATCAAAAAAAAATTATAGTACCTTGGAATAAACCTAACCAAGGAAGTAAAGTATCTCTACAATGAGAACCTTAAAACACTCAAGTGAGAATTTTCAGAAGACACTAGAAAGTGAAGAAACATCCCTTGTTCCTGGATTGGAAGAATCAATATTGTGAAAATGGCAATCTTACTTACCAAAAGCAATCTACACATTTAATGCAATCCCTACCAAAATTCCAAAGTCATTCTTCATGGAAATAGAAAAAGCAATCCAAAAATTCATTTGGAATCACAAAAACCTCGAATACCTAAAATAATACTGAGAAACAAAAATAAGGCTGGTGGTATCACCATACCTGATTTTAACCTATACTACAGAGCCATAGTAACAAAAACAGCATGGTACTGGCACAAAAACAGACATGTAGATCAGTGGAACAGAATAGAGGACCCAGATGTAAGCCCAAGTAGCTATAGCCACCTGATATTCGATAAAAATGCCAAAAATACTCATTGGAGCCTCTTCAGCAAATGGTGTTGGGAAAACTGGATATATATCTGCAGAAGAATGAAAATAGATTCTTCTCTCTCTCCATACACAAGAATTAAGTCCAAATGGATTAAAGACCTTAACATTCAGACCTGAAACTCTGAAACTGCTAGAGGAAAAAGTAGGGGAATCCCTTCAACATATTGGTCTTGGCAAAGACTTTCTGAATACAACCCCAATTGTTCAGGCAATAAAACCACAGATTAATCACTGGGACCTCATGAAATTACAAACATTTTGCACTGCCAAGGACACAGTGAAAAAAGCAAAGAGGCAACCTGCAGTATGGGAAAAAAATCTTCGCCAGCTATATATCTGATAGAGGATTAATATCTAGGATATACAAAGAACTCAAAAAGTTAAATATTAAGGAATCAAACAATCCAATCAAAAAATGGGCCATGGAGCTAAATAGAGCATTCTCAAAGGAAGAAATACAAATGGCATATAAGCATATTAGTCATCAGGGAAATGCAGATTAAAACTACATTGAGATTCCATCTCACTCCTGTCAGATTGGCCACCATCATGAAAACAAATGATCATAAATGTTGGCAGGGATGTGGAAAAAGAGGAACACTTCTACACTGCTGGTGGGAATGCAATCTGGTCCAGCCATTGTGGAAATCAGTGTGGAGGTTCCTAAAACAGCTAAAGATTTATCTACCATATGACCCAGCTATAGCACTCCTAGGCATATATCCTAAGGATTCATTTCATTTCCTTAGAAGTACGTGCTGAGCCATCTTTATTGCTGCTCAATTTATAATAGCTGGGAAATGGAATCAGCCTAGATGTCCCTCAACTGATGAGTGGATAATGAAGATGTGGCACATTTATACAATGGAATTCTAACCAGCAGTAAAAAAAAATGAAGTTATAAAATTTGCAGAAAAATGGATGGACATGGAAAGGATTATACTAAATGAGGTAACCCAGGCCCAGAAAGCCAAGCACCACATGTTCTCTCTCATATGTGGATCCTAGCTACAGATGATTGGGCTTCTGTGTGAGAAGGAAAATACTTAGTAGCAGTAGCCAGTAAGTTAAAAAGGAGATATAAAGGGAAGAGAAAGGAAGGAAGGAGGGTACTTAATGGGTTGATATTGTATATATGTAAGTACAATGATTGAGATGGGGAGGTAATATGATGGAGAATGGCATTTCAAAGGGGAAAGTGTCGGGGGGGAGGGAGGGAATTACCATGGGATTTTTTTTATAATCATGGAAAATATTAATAAAACTTAAAAAAAAATTTTTTCAAAAAGAAGAAAGTTTGGGTCTCATGCACAGTGAATTTCATAACCGTGGATCTCACTTTCTTGAGAAAGTGACAGGTAGTGTCTTTGGCAATAAGGGTAAATAAGAAAGATGAAGTTCCTTGATATGTTTATAATTTGCTCTTCATCTTACAACCTGTGGTTACAAGCTAATCTTGAGGCCTGTTTTTGAAAGTCAGAAGACAGTGTTAAATGCAAGTTTGGGTTTTCACTGAAAAGTATAGCAGGTTCCTACATACCCTTTCTTTTCTGTTTCAGCCTCTCCCCATGGTCAACAGCCCTTTCAGTACCATGCATTTCTTATAGTGAACTAGTCTGTCTACAGTTATGGTTTTACAAAGCATGGAGAGCTTGGGTAAATTGCCTAAGTTTCAAAGCCAGTTAATTGTAAACTCAAGACTCATATCCAGACAGTCTGTCCCCAGTGGATACTTCCATAGGTACTACCCCATGTTGCTTCTTGGAAATGGGAGTCCATGTCTTAACAGGTATGCATTCTTTACCTTTCATGTCTTCATCTGAAAATTTAATGGCCCTCATTTGATTACCACTTCATAGCTAGTTAAAGCACAGATCTGTGATTATTAGGTCATCAAAACTCAAATCTTCCTTTGGCTTGGCACACAAATACATATAAAGCTGCAGAGACATGGCACAGTTTAATGCAATCCAGTACACAGACAAGAGAGATTAGTAGTGAGCCTTCATTACACAGAACAGAAAAAATTGTGCACAAGTGGTCTTGGTTCTTGATTGAGAGGCTCTCACAGAAGTTGCCATTTGCACAATATTGGCAATTCTCCATATGCTTCAACTTCAAAGGATGCTCAAACCACACATCATTGATTGATTTTATGCAAATTAATGATATAAGAGGGAAAATTTCTACTATTTCACTGTCACCTATTTAACTCTTCCTAATTGCCTGGAGGGGAAGCTGAGGTTGGTTCAGAAGCCACAGTATCTGAAGAAGTGGGACACCAGACAATGCTGACTTTTCAGTGAAGTGTCAGTGAGTGGCAAGGCCATGGGCACTTATCTTCACCAAGTAAAACAACCTTGTGCTTACATCATACCTCAGTGGCAGGCAGCCTCTAAAAGGCCCAGAGAATCCCTCTAGGTATCTAGAGCCTTGCATCATCTATTCCTCTTAAGAACTTAATTCTGACCAACAAATCACTTCACCTTTCTGAGGATGGCCTTTCTCTGATTCATGCTACCACACTCCCTCCTTCCCTGGCTACTTTTGACAAAACAAGTCTCTATGATAGGGATTCCTGTGGCAAAGAACTGTGGATGTCTTCTAGTGAACACACAGGTAAAGATATCAAAGCCCTGGGGCTGAGAGATGGCTCAGTGGGTAAGAGAGCTTGCTGCACAAGGCATGAAGACCTGAGCTTAATTACAGTACCTATGTAAAAATAAAACCAAGGGCTGGAGAGATGGCTTAGCGGTTAAGTGCTTGCCTGGGAAGCCGAAGGACCCTGGTTTGAGGCTCGGTTCCCCAGGTCCCACGTTAGCCAGATGCACAAGGGGGCGCACGCATCTGGAGTTCGTTTGCAGAGGCTGGAAGCCCTGGCGCGCCCATTCTCTCTCTCTCCCTCTGTCTTTCTCTCTGTGTCTGTCGCTCTCAAATAAATAAATTAAAAAAAAAAAAACAACCCAAGCACAGATGACTGTAATCCCACCATTGATGATTGGGGTGGTAAGATAGGAGGATCTTTGGATCTCACTGGTTGTCCAGTATAACTGAAAAACAGTGAGCTCTAGGTTCAGTGAGAGGCCCTGTCTTAAGGAAATAAAGATGAGCAAGTGTTTAAGAAAACCTGAGCTGGGCATGGTGGCACACACCTTTAATCCCAGCACTTGGGAGGCAGAGGTAGGAGGATCGCCATGAGTTTGAGGCCATCTTGAGACTACGTAGTGAGTTCTAGGTCAGTCTGGGCTAGAGTGAGACCCTACCTCAAAAAACAAACAAAAAACATGAACATGTGGGAAATAGGTAATTACAAATACGCTATTTATTTACTTATTTATTTGTTGGTGCTGGGATTCACATCAAGGACTTTGTGCATGTTAAGCACATGATACAACACTGAGATGCACTGTAGCCAAAGAAGTGAATGTTAGTACTTAAGATGGCCAAGTAGTCCATGAGAGAATTTGCAGAAATTGAACCTGAAGTTCTAGAGTGAGGACTTAGCACAAATGGATGTGGGTTCATGATCAGAAGTTTAATGGACACAGTCCAGGCTCTGGAGCATATACGCTTGTATCAATTCCAGCTCCACAACCTGGATGACTTTGGATGAGTTGTAAATCTCCAAGAAGACAAAAACAAGGCTAATAATATCTTACTTTATAAAGCAGTCATGAGAATTAAATAAGTTAACTCATGAAAAATCCTTAGAACAGTCCAGAGCCCATACTAAGCAATAATAAATGGGAACTAGTATTTTTACTCTCTTTTCTATTACAATATTAATTTTTTGTGGTGTTTTAAAAAAGAGTGTCTGTGTATACCAGGTTGACCTTAAAGTCTCAATCCTCCTGCCTCTGCCCTGTGATTACAGGTCTATACCACCTATAATCACACCTGTCTACAGTGTTTTATTTATTAAGTAAATGTCAACCCATGCCACTCTGTAAACAGATGATATGCTTTTGAATTAAAGACACAATTTCTGAGCTGGAGAGATTACTTAGCAGATATGGCTCTTTCCTGAAAAGCCAAGTACCCATGTAAAGCCAGAGGCACAAGATGACACATGTGTCTGGAGTTTGTTTGCAGTGGCCAGAGACCCTGGTGTGCTCATTTTTTTTTCTCTCTCTCTCCATTTGCCTTTTTCTCTCTCTTCTTCTCAAATAAATAAATAAATTGTTATTATTATTATGTTTTGATTTTTGAGGTAGGATCTCAGTCTAGCCCAGGCTGACCTGGAATTAACTATGTAGTCTCAGGGTAGCCTTGAACACACAGCAATCCTCCTACCTCTGCCTCCAGAGTGCTGGGATTAAAGGCATGTACCACCATGTCCAGCTTAAATAAATTATTTTTTAAAAACCAAAGTCCAATTGCTTTATTTATTTGAAAATTTTGTATATGTACATAATGTATTTCAACCATATTCATACCATTACCCTCTCTTGTCTGCTTCCTGCTCCTGCTAAACTCCTTCTCAGCTAGTCCCACTTATACCTTGATGTCTTTTCAACTCCTGCTCTGGGATGTTCTGTGAGCTTTGGAGGGAATAATATAGATATGTCATTTAGCACTAAGTACTCAACTGTCACTTATTCACAGCTTTTGAACCAGTTCCTGAGCTTGTAGTAACTGCTTCCCAGCTACAAAAAGAAACTTCTCTGAGCCAAGCTGAGATCATCACTAACCTATGGGCATACACATAAATAATTATTTGAGAGCATGTGTGCATAAGCATGGGGTTCCAGGGCCTCATGGCACTGGAAACAAACTCAAGATGCATGAGCCACTTTGTGCATCTGACTTAATGTGGGTACTGGGGAATTGAACCCAGCCTGTGAAGCTTTGTAAAAAAGTGCCTTTAACTGCTGAGCCATCTCTCCAGTCCCAATATAAACATTTAGAGGGCAGTTTTATGGGTACAATATGGTCATTTAGCAAGAAGACAATATTAGCTTCCCTTCTAAGACCTCCCAGCCATGTAAACCATGACCAGGTTTATAGTACCAGTAGTATTTCAAGTAGTCCTGCAAGTATATCTTCTGTGGAGCCAGCCTGGAATCCATTCAGAAAGCAGTTGGTTACTGCCACACAGTCTTGCCACTATTGTACCAGTGGGCACATCCTGCCTGGTGAGTTAGTTGTGCAGCATTCTGGGTAAGACTGTTGACTTTCTCTCCTAGCAGCCTACATAGCACCTTTTGGTACTATGAAAGTTATCCAGCAGGGAAGAAGCTTTATGCACAATTCTAAGTTTGATTTCTCTGCGCCCTGCAACTGAAGTGTGTTGTGTCTTCAACAATAGGGTCTTACCATCCAGTTCCAGTGGGCCACCAAGAGCATTGGCAATAGTATTATTAGGGCCTCCCTGACCAACAGCACATATGGAGGTACCTCACCTTTCACAGTAGTATTTTTACTTAATAACTATGGTTTCTATGGAAAAGCCCAACTTTTAAAAAATTTATTTATTTTTATTAGTTTTCTATTCAGCAAATACAGGCAGTTTAGTACCATTATTAGGCTCATCCATGAGAAAAGCCCAATTTTTGAAGGAACTTTCTGGTTTCTAGGAAAATTTTAACACGGAGACTCAGTAAAACTTCCCATACACATTCAGTCTAAAATATGTCATTAGAACAAAGTTATATTTATTGAACCACTATTTACACTAACCAAGTTGTTGAATCAGCCCAAGTGTCCATCAATAAATGGATAGATAAAGAAAATGTGAAATACTACTTGGACTACAAGGCCACTGAGAAATCCTGCTGGAACTGCGCTGATAACCTCCTCCATGTAGACCAGCTGACAGAAAGCTGGAAGAAGCCATTCTGCATGTAGTTCAATGGGAGAGAGAAATCACCAGTGAACATACTCAACAGTGGACTCTGCAAGCTTTATATTTGGCCAGCCAGGCCAAATGACCCAACTGGTGCCATAGTGGTACATCTGTCATGGTGGAGACCAACTTCCCTCTAATTGGATTGGTGGCCCACTCCATGGGAGGGAATACATCCCTGGTACTGAAAACCTACAACAGGGGTAGTCATGAGCCCTAGGGGTGTAACGTCTGCTGCTGTCTGGATAAATGTATATACTATGCTCATTAAACTGCCCAGTAAACACTTCTCTAAATGTTCCTACCCACCCTACCCACATACTAATCCTTCTCTCACTTTTGGTAGAGAACCTTCTCTTTTCAGATGGCAGTGACCTTGGGATGACTCAGAAGGCATCATGGTGCTGGAAAAAAGTGACAGAGGAGTGCTCAGCACTGCAATATCTTTATCACACTTTCCAAGGCTCAGGGTCCATTGTGGAAGAGGTGGTGGAAAGAATGTAAGAGCCAAAGGAAGGGTAGGACTCCTTACAATGTGATCCTCCAGACACAAAATGGCCTGGATATCCGTGACCTCACAGTGACTAACACTACCTTCACAAGACCATCATAATGGGAGGAGGAAAAGATGATGACATCAAAATAAAAGAGTCTGACTGAGAGGGGGAGAGGATATGATGGATAATGGAGTTTCAAAGGGGAAAGGAGGGGGGAGGGAGGGCATTACCATGGGATATTGTTTATAATCATGGAAGCTGATAATAAAGAACAAAACTAAACAAAAATGTCAAATACACACACACACACACACAACGCACACATGTAGAAAGAGAGAGCATGTGCTATTTAGCCACAAAGAAGAATGAAATGTCATTTACAGAAAAATTTGTAGGACTAGAGATCACCTGTTAAGTGAAATAAGCCAAACTCAAAAATATGTTTCTTTCATATGTAGAATCTAGATTTTATTTACTTATTTAATTAGGTTTTTAAAAGACATGAAGGGCTGGAGCGATGGCTTAGCGGTTAAGCACTTGCCTGTGAAGTCTGAGGACCCCGGTTCGAGGTTCGATTCTCCAGGACGTTAGCCTGATGCACGAGGGGGCGCACACATCTGGAGTTCGGTTTGCAGTGGCTGTAGGCCCTGGCACGCCCATTCTCTCTCTCTCTCTCTCTGTGTCTTTCTCTCTCTGTGTGTCACTCTCAAGTAAGTAAAGAAAAAAAAAAAAAGACATGAAGCCAGGAATGGTGGCACATGCCTTTAATCCCAGAACTTGGGAGGCTGAGGTAGGAGGATCAATTTGAGTTGGAGGCCAGCCTAGGACTATAAAGTGAGTCCCAGGTCAACCTGGGCTAGAGTTAGACCCTACCTTGAAAAACAGCTTAAAAAATTAAAAATACTTATTTGTGAATAGGAAGGGAACCAGGAGGAAGGGAGGCAAGAGAGTGCACTGTGGTGTGAATGTGATCAAAGAACATTATATAAATGTACAAAAGGTCGTAACAAAACCCGTCATTTGATATAATTAGCATATGCTTATAAAATAAATGAACATAGAGTGTATGAAATATAAGGAGGAAAGGCAACTGACTTCCTCAGATAGAAAGTAAGCAACAACAAAAATACACCCCAAATGTATGAAGCAATGGGGTCTTGTGTTCTTTGGAGTCAACCAAGGAAGGGACACATTTTAAAAAACATATTTATCAATATTTTAATTATTTGCAAGCAGAGGAGGGAGGGAGGGAGAGAGAGAGAGAATTGGCATACCAGGGTCTTCTGCCACTGCAAATAAACTAGGCACATGTGCCAACTTGTGAACCTTGTTTTATGTGGACACTGGGGAATTGAACCTGGGACTTCAGACTTTGGTAGTAAGTATCTTTAACTACTGAGCATTTCTCCAGCCCAAACATAGTTTGTGTGTGTGTGTGTGTGTGTGTGTGTGTGTGTGTGTGTGTATATATATATATATATATATATATATATATATATATATATATGTCTTCTCAAGGATATCCTCATGACCTTTTTCTCTTGTAAGGGGATCTTGAAGATATATGAGTTATTCAAGCACCTTAGAAAATGCCTGGCATACATTAACTACTTGACAGGATCAACTGCAACCACTACATTTTAGAGAGCTTCTATTGACTAAGACTTGTGTCTCCCCTAAGTACCCCAATGTGATCCTAAGCCATTCACTGTTTCGACTTCATGATGTATCACAAGAGGGCATGAGAGCCTTCAGCATAGCATAAGACACAAAGACAGAGCTCAGTAAATATTTGTTGAATGTTTGAATTTGCTACATTATTGCAAATTACATTGTTAGTAAATAGAATACCTGCATGCTTGATCATGATTACATAAGTTATTTCCCATGACTTTAGGTTCTTTTTTATGTATTATACCATCTCTGCAAATTAATTTTCACAAAATAATCCAACTTTACTAGGACATTAGGTTACCTGGGAAATTTTGTTTACAGTGAGCCCATGTTGGCTCTTGGTGTTCACTGCTCATCCATTTCTTTTTCTTTTCTTTTCTTTTTTTTTTTTGGTTTTTCGAGGTAGGGTCTCACTCTGGCTCAGGCTGACCTGGAATTCACTATGTAGTCTCAGGGTGGCCTCAAACTCTCGGAGATCCTCCTACCTCTGCCTCCTGAGTGCTGGGATTAAAGGCATGCACCACCACGCCCGGCTCTTGTTTTGTTTTGTTTTTGAGGTAGGGTCTCCCTCTAGCTCAGGCTGACCTGGAATTCACTACTTAGTCTCAGGGTGGCCTCGAACTCAAAGGCGATCCTCTTACTACTGCCTCCCAAGTGCTGGGATTAAAGGTGTGTCCCTCCATGCCTGGCCACTCATCCATTTCTAAAAGCTGAAACACCATCTCTTTGGAAACCTGTTCCTCAATATTGCCTAAAAACAGTGGAAGCCTCTTGATCCCTTTGCCTAAGTCTTTGCCATCCTGGGCTTGGGGGAATGTTTGTTCTTTCCAGGGTGAAAATCTTGCTTATACTCATTAATAATGAAGACCATTAGACATTTCCTCCATAATTCCAACTTTTTATGAAAGGAAGGAGGTTATTACATTGACCTGCAAGAACACTTGAATTATACAACTAGCACCTGATGCCTATTTCAACCATAACTCTATCAAGTTGTGGGACCAATCTAACAAAACTAGATTACTCATTTGTTAGAGAAAAAAAATTCCAGCAGGAAAATGTAGGTAGAATGTGAGTCATATAATGTAACACTCTTCTGCCTGTAAATAAATCCTATTTAGCTAAACCATATGCCTTGAAGAAGGTAAATATAAAAATGTTAGATATCTAATCCTTTTTATTTCTTTTAAAATATATTATTTATTTATTTGAAAGAGAGAAAGAGGTGGGGGGGGGAGAGAATGGGCATGCCAGGGCCTCCAACCATTACAAATGAACTCCAGATGCATGCACCCCCTTGTGCATCTGGCTTATGTGGGTCCTGGAGAATCGAACCAGGATCCTCTGGCTTTGCAGACAAACTCCTTAATTGGTAAACCATCTCTCCAGCCCAATATCTAATCCTTTGACTGCTAGATCTCTTATACACTTGGCTTTCTTGGAGCTATAACTGGATTTTAGAATGTCAGTCATTTTATTTGTAGCAAGTATTTCAAACATTTCTTTTTTTTTTAATTTTTTTTGTTCATTTTTTATTTATTTATTTGAGAGCGACAGACACAGAGAGAAAGACAGATAGAGGGAGAGAGAGAGAATGGGTGCGCCAGGGCCTCCAGCCACTGCAAACGAACTCCAGACGCATGCGCCCGCTTGTGCATCTGGCTAACGTGGGACCTGGGGAACCGAGCCTCGAACCAGGGTCCTTAGGCTTCACAGGCAAGAGCTTAACTGCTAAGCCATCTCTCCAGCCCTTTTTTTTTTTTTTTTTTTTTTTGGTTTTTCGAGGTAGGGTCTCACTCTGGTCCAGGCTGACCTGGAGTTAACTCTGTCATCTCAGGTTGGCCTTGAACTCATGGCAATCCTCCTACCTCTGCCTCCCGAGTGCTGGGATTAAAGGCATGCGCCACCACGCCCGGCTTTCTTTTTTTTTTTTTTAATTTTTTTTGTTCTCTTTTTTTTTATAAGTAATTTGTGATTATTTAATCCTAGCTAAGATTAAGCTACACATACACCTTTTATGTTATATTGTTTGATGATATGGTTTGAAGTGAAGTCTAGTGTTAAAACTTCCAAGATTTTAAAATACATGGGCCCTGATCTCCCTTATTAACATTTTTTAAAGGACTAACTGAGTTACTAGGAGAAGGGGATTAAATTTCATAATGTCAGTTGGTGAAGTTGGCAGCTTACCCTCACAGTTTACTTTCAAACGAATGATAATTTGCTTCATTTGGAGAGTTTCAGTTCAACATCAAGAATAGGAACCACTAAGAAGGTTTTTGCTTTGGTCACAGAACATGTAAGCTGAACCCCACAACCTGTTCTTTTTCTCCTTTTTCCCTGGGAGAGTGGAAGGCTGTTAGATGAATCACAGTGCAACTACAAAGGATGGGGACAGAAAACAGACCTTAGAACTAGGAGCAACGCTAACCTTAATGTGAGGGTTTAAAGTCTGTGTGCATGTGTATGTCAATGTTGCAAGTGTGTTTCTGGAGTTCAGGTTGACATGTACCTCCTAACTCTCAAGCAAATGAAGCAAGTCTCTCATTTGACTTTTTGGTATCTTTGGTTTCTGAAGATTTTCTCTATTCTTGACTCTAGCAATTTTAGTGCTTGGTTTTTCACCTTTTCTGAGTATACCTTTACAACTTCCTTCTCCATCTTAAAGTCCATGTTTCATGGGATTCTGTGTCCTGGAAAATTTTCTTCTTCTTCACACTCTTCCTGGTTTTCTACTTCCATGGTGTCTTGTAAATTTATTATATCAACTGAAACCTCTCACCTGTGTTCTGGATGTTTCCAGATATTTCCTTGGTACTTTAAATTCAATGTATCCACAACTGAACTCATTATTTTTCTTCCCAAATTTATCTCCCTTGCGTCTCCTCTAGTGAAGGACAACACCTCTGTCACTAGTCATCACTTGCACTTGTGGCATAGACTGGTTTATTTATTTATTTATTTTCAAGCACAGAAGGAGAGAAAAGGAGAGCCACAGCAAACAAACTCCAGATACATGTGCCACTTTGTGCATCTGACTTTACATGAGTACTGGGGAATTGAACTCTGCCATCAGGCTTTGGGCACAAGCACCTTTATCTGCTGAGCCATTTCTCCAGTCCCTATGGTATAGACATAAAGGGATCTGTTTGCCCACCTGTTTCCCACCAAGCACCATAAGGAAAATTTGGTTTATTGATTTTTCTCTGCCTGGGCCTGCAATGTAAAAAGCATTTAATAAAATTTGAATGAATAAATAAGAGGAGAGATGAGAAGATGGGATCATTATTTCCCAAGCTTTATTTTTATTACCTAGCCACAAGTAATCTCTGCCCTCCTATAGCATTCTAGGCACTACTTACACTAACTTCTGTACATTTAATATCCTTACCAACCTCAAGTAGACAAGATGTTCAGGTATGTGTGGTAACTTTCCAAAGGTCAAATATTGATTAACTTGATGGATTCTTCTTTGGTGGAGGCAATGTGAACATGTCCTCTGATAAGAAACATTATTGATCTCATTTCCAGTGTAAATAGCCCTAGCATTATCACAACTAACTTCATCATCATGTCCAACTTCCAGTTTGAGGCTTCAGCATCTCTGAACTAGATATTTTAAGTCTCTAAATTAGAATATATTTTGTTAGAAGTAACTATATGTCTTTGTTAGGAGGAAACTGCTCAATAGGATTCTTACTTTCCAGAACCTCTGGTCAACATTATATCTTATGGAAAATTTCAATGAAAGTATCCTTTTTTGTTCAACATACTTCCAAAGCTTTTTCAAGGACAGATAGCCAGGTGTAGTGGCGCTTGCCTTTAAAAAAAAAAAAAGAAAGAAAGAAAGAAAGAAAGAAAGAAAGAAAGAAAGAAAGAAAGAAAGAAAAACAAAGTAAAACAAAAAAGAAAAAACAGGCTGGGCATGGTGATGCATGCCTTTTATCCCAACACTCAGGAGGCAGAGGTAGGAGGATTGTCATATGTTCAAGGTCAACCCGAGACCTAGTGATTTCCAGGTCAGGCTGGGCTAGAGTGAAACCCTACCTTAAAAAAAAAAAAAAAAAGGAGGAGGTGGAGGAGAAGGAGGATAGATGGTATTGTTATCCAGGCAGTAACATGAGGGATTCCAAGTTGAGGTGAGGCAAAGCCCCCAAACCAGTGAGTTAAGATGCATAAAGAAAATTTTTAGGCCGGGCGTGGTGGCGCATGCCTTTAATCCCAGCACTCGGGAGGCAGAGGTAGGAGGATTGCTGTGAGTTCGAGGCCACCCTGAGACTCCATACTGAATTCCAGATCAGCCTGGGCTAGAGTGAGACCCTACCTCGAAAACCAAAAAAAAAAAAAAAATGTTTAGAATTGGGGAACTACCCAATCCAACCCCCATAACATACTGTTGAAGTCAGCTCCACATTTCTGGGATGAACATCTAACCTGACACAGTTTATGGGAGGAATAGGTTCATTTCATCTTCCAAATCCAGGGGAAGTTCTATCAATGGTAGAAGGAGCTGGTTCCCTTTTATAAATCCAGGCACAGAGGAAAAAATCAAACAGGAAGCAAACACCAAAAACAATCAAGCAAGTACTCATCACCAGAGCTCAAACTGCTCTCTACACATTTGAGCTAGAATCAGATCCACTCCCAGTGACACCTCCTCAAGCCAGTTGCTGGAGACTTATGCAGGAAGCTTAACCTTAATAAAAAGAAGACCTGAGGCTACGGGGGTCATACGTTTACACTCAAACCACACATACCTACCCACCTCTTTTGCCTGACTAGATTCTCTGACTAGTCATTATTTTGATATCCAGGCTTTCAGAATTCAACTTAAAATTCTGTTTTTTTTTTTTATTAACATTTTCCACGATTATAAAATATATCCCATGGTAATTCCCTCCCTCCCCAGCCCCACACTTTCCCCTTTGAAATTCCATTCTCCATCATATTACCTCCCCATTACAATCATTGTAATTACATATATACAATATCAACCTATTAAGTATCCTCCTCCCTTCCTTTCTCCACCCTTTATGTCTCCTTTTCAACTTACTGGCCTCTGCTACTAAGTATTTTCATTCTCACGCAAAAGCCCAGTCATCTGTAGCTAGGATCCACATATGAGAGAGAACATGTGGCGCTTGGCTTTCTGGGCCTGGGTTACCTGACTTAGTATAATACTTTCCAGGTCCATCCATTTTTCTGCAAATTTCATAACTTCATTTTTCTTTACCGCTGAGTAGAACTCCATTGTATAAATGTACCACATCTTCATTATCCACTCATCTGTTGAGGGACATCTAGGCTGGTTCCATTTCCCAGCTATTATAAATTGAGCAGCAATAAACATGGTTGAGCATGTACTTCTAAGGAAATGAGATGAGTCCTTTGGATATATGCCTAGGAGTGCTATAGCTGGGTCATATGGTAGATCAATCTCTAGCTGCTTTAGGAACCTCCACACTGTTTTCCACAATGGCTGGACCAGATTGCATTCCCACCAGCAGTGCAGAAGGGTTCCTTTTTTTCCACATCCCCGCCAACATTTATAATCATTTGTTTTCATGATGGTGGCCAATCTGACAGGAGTGAGATGGAATCTCAATGTAGTTTTAATCTGCATTTCCCTGATGACTAGTGACGTAGAACATTTTTTTAGATGCTTATATGCCATTCGTATTTCTTCCTTTGAGAACTCTCTATTTAGCTCCTTAGCCCATTTTTTGATTGGCTTGTTTGATTCCTTATTATTTAACTTTTTGAGTTCTTTGTATATCCTAGATATTAATCCTCTATCAGATATATAGCTGGCGAAAATTTTTTCCCATTCTGTAGGTTGCCTCCTTGCTTTTTTCACTGTGTCCTTTGCGGTGCAAAATCTTTGTAATTTCATTAGGTCCCAGTGGTTAATCTGTGGTTTTATTGCCTGAGCAATTGGGGTTGTATTCAGAAAGTCTTTGCCAAGACCAATATGTTGAAGGGTTTCCCCTACTTTTTCCTCTAGCAGTTTCAAAGTTTCCGTTCTGATGTTAAGGTCTTTAATCCATTTGGACTTAATTCTTGTGCATGGCGAGAGAGAAGAATCTATTTTCATCCTTCTGCAGATATTTATCCAGTTTTCAAAACACCATTTGCTGAAGAGGCTGTCTCTTCTCCAATGAGTATTTTTGGCATTTTTATTGAATATCAGGTGGCTATAGCTACTTGGGCTTACATCTGGGTCCTCTATTCTGTTCCACTGATCTACATGTCTGTTTTTGTGCCAGTACCATGCTGTTTTTGTTACTATGGCTCTGTAGTATAGGGTAAAATCAGGTATGGTGATACCACCAGCCTCTTTTTTGTTGCTCAGTATTATTTTAGATATTCGAGGTTTTTTGTGATTCCAAATGAATTTTTGGATTGTTTTTTCTATTTCCATGAAGAAAGCCTTTGGAATTTTGATAGGGATTGCATTAAATGTGTAGATTGCTTTAGGTAAGATTGCCATTTTCACGATATTGATTCTTCCAATCCAGGAACAAGGGATGTTTCTCCACTTTCTAGTGTCTTCTGCAATTTCTCGCTTGAGTGTTTTAAAGTTCTCATTGTATAAGTTCTTTACTTCCTTGGTTAGGTTTATTCCAAGGTATTTTATTTTTTTTTTGATGCAATTGTGAATGGGAGTGATTCTCTGATTTCATCCTCTGTGTGTTTGTTGTTAGCATATATGAAGGCTACTGATTTCTGTGTATTTATTTTGTATCCTGCTACATGGCTTTAGGTTTTGATCAGCTCTAACAGCTTGCTAGTAGAGTCTTTAGGGTCCTTTATGTATAGAATCATGTCATCTGCAAATAATGATAACTTGATTTCTTCCTTTCCAATTTGTATCCCTTTTATGTGTGTCTCTTGCCTTATTGCTATGGCTAAGACTTCCAAAACTATATTAAATAGTAGTGGGGATAGTGGACACCCTTGTCTTGTTCCTGATTTTAGTGGAAAAGCTTCCAGTTTTTCCCCATTTAGTAATATGTTGGCTGTAGGCTTGTCATAAATAGCCTTTATTATATTGAGATATGTTCCTTCTATTCCCAGTCTCTGTAGGACTTTTATCATGAAGGGATGTTGGATTTTGTCAAATGCTTTCTCTGCATCTAGTGAGATGATCATGTGATTTTTGTCCTTCAACCCGTTTATGTAATGTATTACATTTATAGATTTGCAGATGTTGAACCATCCCTGCATCTCTGGGATAAAGCCTACTTGGTCAGGGTGAATGATCTTTTTGATATACTCTTGTATTCTGTTTGCCAATATTTTGTTGAGAATTTTTGCATCTATGTTCATGAGGGAGATTGGTCTGTAATTTTCTTTTTTTGTTCTATCTTTGCCTGGTTTTGGTATCAGGGTGATGCTGGCCTCATAGAAAGAGTTTGGTAGAATTCCTTCTTTTTCTATTTCCTGGAAAAGCTTAAGAAACAATGGTGTTAGCTTTTCCTTAAAAGTCTGGTAAAATTCAGCAGTGAATCCATCCGGGCCTGGGCTTTTTTTAGTTGGGAGATTATTGATAACTGTTCGGATCTCCATGTTTGTTATAGGTCTATTTAAGTGATTAATCTCATTTTGATTTAATTTAGGTAGGTCATATAGATCAAGGAAATCATCCATTTCTTTCAGATTTTCATACTTTGTGGAGTATATGCTTTTATAGTATGTCCCTATAATTTTTTGAATTTCTCTGGAATCTGTTGTGATGTCACCTTGTTCATCTCTGATTTTTTAATTTGTGTCTCTTCTCTCTTTCTTTTGGTCAGATTTGCTAAGGGTTTATCAATCTTGTTTATCCTTTCAAAGAACCAACTCTTTGTTTCATTAATTCTTTGGATTGTTCTTTTTGTTTCTATTTCATTAATTTCTGCCCTAATCTTTATTATTTCTTCCTGTCTACTAATTTTTGGTTTGCCTTGTTCTTCTTTTTCCAAGGTTTTAAGGCGAAGCATTAGGTCGTTTACTTGCGACCTTTCTAATTTCTTAATATAGGCACTTAAGGCTATAAATCTACCTCTTAGAACTGCCTTCAATGTGTCCCAGAGATTTTGGTATGTTGTGTTCTCATTATCATTTGACTCTATAAATTTTTTGATTTCCTTTTTGATTTCTTCATTGACCCACTCATCATTTAGTAGTGTATTGTTTAGTTTCCATGATTTTGTGTATGCTCTATAGCCTTTCTTGCTACTGATTTGTACTTTAATTCCATTGTGGTCAGATAGAATGCAAGGAATTATTTCAATTTTTCCTGAATTTGTTAAGATTTGCTTTGTGTCCTAATATATGGTCTATTTTAGAGAATGTTCCATGTGCTACTGAAAAGAATGTATATTCTGCAGCCTTTGGATGAAATGTCCTGTATATATCTGTTAGGTCCATTCCTTCTATGACCTCATTTAGTCCAGATGCCTCTCTGTTTATTCTTTCCCTGGATGACCTGTCAATTGATGAGAGTGGGGTGTTAAAGTCACCCACCACCACTGTGTTTGGTGTTATCTGTGACCTTAGTTCTAATAGTGTTTGTTTGACGAATTTGGGAGCCCCCATGTTAGGTGCATATATGTTTAGGATTGTAATGTCCTCCTGTTGGAGTGTGCCCTTAATCAATATAAAGTGACCTTCCTTATCTTTCTTGACTAACGTTGGACTAAAGTCTACCCTGTCTGATATTAGGATAGCAACCCCTGCTTGTTTTCTAGGTCCATTTGCTTGAAACACCGTCTTCCAACCTTTCACCCTAAGATAATGTCTATCCTTTGTAGAAAGGTGAGTTTCTTGGAGACAACAAATTGTAGGATCCTGCTTTTTAACCCAGTCTGCAAATCTATGTCTTTTCATTGGGGCATTGAGACCGTTGATATTAAGAGATATTATTGAAAGGTGTGTATTTATGTTTGCCATTTTTGTGTGTGTGTGTGTGTGTGTTACTGGTTCTAACTGTGCTCTCTTATGTTAACTGGTATTTGAGTATAGCTGGTTTTTTCTAGGTTCCTTATATGTGTGCTTTTCCTTTTGTTCAGTATGGAGGATTCTATCAAGTATTTTCTGTAAAGCTGGTTTTGTCTTCAAATACTCCTTTAACCTGCTTTTGTCATGGAATGTCTTTATTTCTCCATCTATTTGAATGGATAACTTTGCAGGATAAAGTAACCTTGGTTGACAGTTGTTATCTTTCAGAACTTGGAATATATCACTCCAAGCCCTTCTGGCTTTAAAAGTTTGTGTTGAATAATCTGCTGTAATCCTTATGGGCTTGCTTTTGTAGGTAACTTGATTTTTCTCTCTAACTGCTTTCAATATTTTTTCTTTGGTTTGTGTGTTTGGAAGTTTGATTATAATGTGGCGAGGAGAGGTTCTTTCTGGGTTTTGTCTGGCTGGGGTTCTAAAGGCTTCCTGTATCTGTATTGGCACCTCTTTCCCAATTTGGGGGAAATTTTCCTCTATGATTTTGTTGAAGATGCCTACTATGCCTCTGGAGTGGATTTCTTCTCCTTCTACTATGCCCTGAATTCTCATATTGGATCTTTTCATAGTGTCCTGAATATCTTGAAATTCCCACTCATACTTTTCTATAAGTTTGTCTTTCTCTTTGTTGGACTGCATTAGGTCTGCCACCTGGTCTTCTAGCTTAGATATTCTGTCCTCTCCCTCATCCATCCTACTGGTGAGATTTTCTACAGAGTTTTTTATTTCATTAACTGTGTTCTTCATTGCTAGTAATTCTGACTGGTTTTTCTTTATTATTTCTATTTCCCTATTTATGTCTTGTATTGCCTTCTTTATTTCATTAAATTGGTGTCCTGCCTCTTCTTTGATTCCTTTGATTTCCTCTTTGATTTCTTCTTTGATTATTTTCATGTGTTCTTTGACCTCTTTGAACATATTTATAATTATTCTTTTGAACTCTTTCTCAGGTATTTCCTCTAACTCTTTCTCACTGGAGGACATTTCTGATGCATTAATACTTTTAGGTGGATTTATATCGTCTTGCTTTTTAGTGTTTCTTGTGTTATAATGTATATATTTTTGCATCTTGGATTAAGTTAATGCTTGGATTTTCTAGCTAGCTGTGTATTCTTAGCTGTATCAATTGGTTTGATGTAATATATTTTCAGGGTAGGACCTTAAGGTATTAGGTGTGGCTCTTAAGACTCTCAGAGTATCTACAAAGATGTTCTTAGGGGTTGAGTTTCCCTGCTATAGGAGTATTCAAGCAGGCTGAGTGGAATAAAATATAGGTAGATTCTAAAATTTAACTAAACACTGTACACATTCAATCAAAAACAGCCCCGAGTATGTATGCAAGAGTAGTTATTATAATGGCCAGATCCTCTATCAACAAAGAGGTTTAGATTTCTGGTCTGTTGAGGTATCCAAGTCAGCTTGTGACCAAGTGAGACCCTTCCCTGGTGCAATCCCAGTTACCTTGGGTGATTTTGGTCTCAGTCAAGTTGCTGCCTGGGTCGTCGGGCTGCTGTTCTGATTTCTGGAGCTGGGCACTTGCTTTTCCTACGGGGCAAACCGAGCCACTGCTGCTGCCTCTGCTGATGTCGTAGCTGCCACCACCGGAGCCACCACCGCTGCTGAAGCTGCTGCTGCCGTGTCCACCGCCGCTGCTCCCCCCGAAGCCGCTGCTGCGGGATCTGCCGCCGCTGCCGCTCCTGGGTCCGCTGCTGCTGGGGCCGCTGGTACCGGTGCTGGAGCCACTGAAGTTGCTGCCGAACTCTGCTCCTGCTTGGGTCCTGCCGTCAGCCCATGTTGGCGTGGCTGGTCCCGGGCCGCTGCTGTGTTCGCTGGAGCTGGGTTCAGGCGTTGGGGTAGGGGAGGGGAGGGAGCCGCGGCTGCTCTGGTTGTCTCGCTGCTCCACGTGTGCTTCTACCTCGCGGTTTGCTTGCTGCTGCTCTCCCCTCACGTTTCCCGAGTTGCGCGGTGCGAGGGGGAAATCCCGCACCTGGCTTCTCCTGTGGCTCGAGCCGAGAGTCTGGTGGTTTTCTTCTGCGCCGTGGTTGCGGCGAATGGCCGAGCTGCCGGAGCCGCCCTTCCCGCCTGTGCAGGCTCTGGATGCTCTATAACTCTTCCACTTCTCCGCTGCCGCCTCAATTTCCTATACACCTCACTTTTTAGTAAAAGTGTGTATTCTGTGTATTTTTGGTTTTTTCCCCCCTAGGCTGCTTTGGCGTGGTACCTACGCCGCCATCTTAACCGGAAGTCTAAAATTCTGTTTTTAACAGAGAACAGGATAAGTGTTTATTTGCTGTTGAAGTGACTTTTTTTTTTGCATGTGTGTGCATGCATGTTCATGTGTGTCCAGACATACATGTGCAAGTGTGTATGGAGGCTAGAGGACAACCTGGGTATCATTTCTCTCAGGTGCCATCCACCTTTTTGTTGGGGTGGGGAGAGAGCATCAAGGTAGAGTTTCTTTCCATCCCAGCTGACCTGGAACTCATTCTATAGTTCAGGCTGGCCTTGAACTCACAGTGATCCTCCTACATCAGCTTCCCAGTTCAGGGATTAAAGGTATCTGCTGTCACACTGGCCCATCCACCTTTTCCTAAAAGTTTTATTTATTTATTTGAAAGAGAGAGAGAGAGGGAAAGAGGCACAGAGAGAGAGAGAGAAAGAATGGATGTGCCAATACCTCCAGCCACTGCAAAAGAACTCCAGATGCATGCACCACCCATCTGGCTTATGTGGGTCCTGGAGAATTGAACCTGAGTCCTTTGGCTTTGCAGGCAAATGTCTGAACCACTAAGCACTTTCTCTATCCTGCCATCCACCTTGAGACAGGGTCTCTCACTGTCCTGGAATTTGCCAAGTAGGCTAGTCGTGCTGGCCATTGAGCCGCAGGTGTCTCCACATTCCCAGCACTGGAATTACGTGCACATGCCACCACATCTGGCTTTCATTTTTTTCTCATGTATGCACTGAGGATTGGGACAAACTCAGTTCTTCATACTTGCAAAACAGGCATTTTATCAGCTCAGTTAACTCCTCACCCCGCCCGTCCAAGTGATTTTGTCTTGTTTTCAAAGTAGGTTTCACTCCAGCCCAGGATACCCTTGACCTCACTCTGTATCCCAGGCTGGCCTTAAACCAATGGCAAACCTCCTACCTCTGCATCCCAAATTCTGGGATTGATGTACGCTGCTACACCCTGCATCCCCAGAGTGATTTTTTAGTCTCAACACTTAGGCTGTATCTTGCAAGAGATACGCACTGATTGATTAACAATGTGTGGAAATAAATATATAGCAACATATACTGAGTGGTGAGGTTTTTCTTTTTGTTTTGGAGATGTCATACATACTATGGATAAAAGGGAAAAAATACAAGATCTACTTAGCAGCTCATGCTGGTAGGCAGGAGAATTTGACTCATGTCTAGGTGGACTCTGCAGCCCTGGGGACTGTGGGTGGGTGACTTCACTGTGCAGTCATTTCTCTTAGGCTTTTATATCTGATTTTTAAAAAAGATTTATTTTTATTAATTAATTAGAGACAGGGAGATAGAGATAGAGATAGAGATAGAGATAGAGATAGAGATAGAGATAGAGATAGAGATAGAGAGCAAGTGAGAGTGGGCATGCCAGGGCCTCTATCCACTGCCAACAAACTACAGACGCATGTGCCTCCATGTGCACCTGGCTTATGTGGGACCTGGAGAATTGAACCTGGGTTCTTAGGGTTCATAGGCAAGTATCTTAACCACTAAGCAATCCTGTAGCCCTCATGTCGGCTTTAACTTTAGACTTGTGGCACAGTTAGCAAGATCTCATTTTGTACCAAGTCATGAACTGTGATTGTTTGATTATGTGCTCAGCAGCAAAGTCATGTGCTCACTCTTGGTTATACATGTTGTATGTTATATATTTAAGAGTCTCAGGAATCCCAGAGGCTCCCACAAGGGGCTGAATCTCCTTTACCACCAGGGAATCACACTGTTCAGGAAGAAATAGGGGGAACAGTTGGAGTGAAGAAGGGCAGTTAGCACAGAGTATGGTGTCAGAACCCAGTTGGTGAGGAGTGCCTGTTGGTAGCTGTATCAAGAATGCCAAGAATTATCGAGTAGCCAAGAAAGGAGTGTGGGTGGATGGAGAGAGCAGAAGCAAAAAGAGCAACATGAGCAGGAGTGGGGAGTAAGCAATAAATCAATGGTCTCAGAGATGGGATACAACGGTGGCTTTGGGGAGTGAGGGACACAACCTGCAGGCAAGGGAAGGTGTCAGAGGAATTTATAATCAGCCCAGTGATCAACTTCCCCAGAAGCAAAGATGGGTTTCCTCTGACAGCACCCTGGTTGAGGAAGGGAACAGGCAAGGCTGCAGCATCCCAAGACAGCACAGTCTGACAACAGATAAGAAAACAACTCACCAGCACTCAAAGGCTGGTGTGTGGCTTCTGACACAAAAGAGGCCTGGAGCCTCAGGGAGCTGTAAGATGTATTCCACGCATCTACTAGCCTCCAGAAAATAGATTTCGTAGGCCAACTTACCAGATACCATCTTTTGAAAATACCTATGTGAACACCCATGGAATATTAATGTTTGGTATATTGACTTTCTGTCTGTCTTCATTCATTCCTCTGCCTTTTGTCCTTTTCTCACAGTAACCTGAAAGTAAAATGTGGGCCCAAAGGAAACAGAGACCTAAACTGAAAAACCTCAGTCTTTCCTTATCAACACCACACAATCTGCTTGTTTGAATCACTTTGGTATTAAATTTGACCATTAAATTTCATAGCTACTTTTCATATTCTTCTCTGTAGATGCTACCTAGTTATTGTATGTGAATTTAGTCACTTCCTAATCAAGAGAAAAATTTCTTAAAGATGAGGATGGGTAGTAGTCAGCTTGAGGTACTACAATAGAGTGCAATAGACTGGATAGTTTAAAGAACAAACATTTGCTTCTCACAGTTCTAGCAGGCTTGATTCTTGGTGACAAAGGTGATCAGCAGGAGTGCGAGGAGGACAAGAAAGGGTAATTTGGGAGAAAATAATCAAAATATATACCTGTATTAAAATGTCATAATGTGTGTGTAATGCATGCTTCTTGTGCACACTTGTGTGAAAGCCAGAGGAAAATGTTGCATGACCTCCTCTTTTTGCTTATCCATCTGTTTTTATCAAGATGGAGTCTCTCACTAAACCAAGAGATGCTGTCTCCAGTCAGCAAGCTCCATTGACTTTTCTGTCTTCACTTCTAGCAGGACTGGGGTTACAGGCATAGGTGGCCACATCCATATGTGACATGAGTGCTGGCAAATCAAACATGAACTGTCTCAGGGTCTCATGCTTGCACAGCAAATGATTTTACCCACTGAGTTGTCTCCCTGGCTCCTGGGTGCTATATATATTTTTTGGTTTTTGGAGGTAGGGTCTCACTCTAGCTCAGGCTGACCTGGAATTCACTATGTAGTCTCAGGGTGTCCTTGAACTCAAGGCGATCCTCCTACCTCTGCCTCCCAAGTGCTGGGATTAAAGCCTGGCCCCTGGGCTATATATTTTTAGGTAAAGCAATTTATTCCTTCTCAGTGAAAAACTTAGATATCATACTGTTTGAAGCCCATCATTGTCTGCTCAAAACTTTATTAAGTGTCACATTTCTTTTTCCTTTTGAGGCAGAGTATCACTCCAGCCCAGCTTGACCTAAGACTCACTTTGTAGCCCAGATTGCCTCAAACTCATGTCTATCCTTCTAGTTGCTGGGATTACAGGTGTGAGCCACCACATGCAGCTGTTTTGTTTTTTTTTTTTAATTTCACCTGCCATTGTTTTTCCACTTCTCCACTAGATTTTTATTCTAATGTAAAATATTTTTGTTAAATGTCTTCTTTTGTTTGTTTTTCAAGGTAGGGTCTCACTCTAGCTCAGGCTGACCTGGAACTCACTCTGTAGTCTCAGGGTGGCCTTGAACTCATGGTGATCCTCTTACCTCTGCCTCCTGAGTGTTAGGATTAAAGGCATGTGCCACCATGCCTAGCAACTGTTAAAAGTCTTTTATTAGTTATACAAAGTTATAACTAATATAACTATAATAATATAACTATATAAAAGTTATATATACAAGTTATACAAAGGATATATCCTGTGGCCTATGAAACAATTTCTTTTGAACTGACTGGTAATATACATTTGTTTAAACAGCTATAAATCCTAATGAACAGTCATGCCCATTAAATTGCAAAACACCCTGAATCATTCACAGAGGAGACAATAAGCAAGGTTTCCTGAAAGTCTTATGTCTTAGGGGCAGCAGCTGTAATGGTGGTGTGTTAGTCAACTTTCTTTTACCATAAAGGAATGTTTGACAGAAGCTACTTAGGAGCAAGGAGATGTTTATTGTGGCTTGTTGTCATGGACGTTCAAGTGTCATCCAGGGAATCCTGTAGGTTTGGACTTTAGCATGTCATGGTAAGAATATGTCAGACCAAGTGCTCCCATCTCCACTTAGGAGTAGAATGGAGGGCCTTGACTCCCACTGTTTTCTTTGAGTGCATGCCTCCAATGACATTAGGAATCCCTAGTAACTACTACCTCTTAAATGGCCACAGTACTTCCCAATACCCCCGCCCCCAGGGACCAAGCCCTTTATATACACACAGAGTTTTGGCGGATATCCAAACTGTGGCAAGTAGACGCATTTGTTATACATTTGTCAAAGTCATAAAATGCACAACCCCAAGGTCAAACCCTAATGTAAATTATGGACTTTGAATGATGACATGACAATTCATGTTTATTGACTCACAAATGTAGAACTCTGATGTGGGATACTGTTGTAGTTACCTTCTCATTGCTGGATGAAACATTGTACCAAAAGCAGCTTATGGGATGAAAAGGTTTATTTTATCTTACAGTCTGGAGGGGAAGCTCCATGATGGCAGAGAACAGCATGACACAAGCATTTGCTGGACATCACCCTTTTGCCAACAACAGCAGAAGAGTGAGCAGAACTAACACTGGCAAGCTAGGGGCCAATAAACCTCAAGGTCCACTTCCAGCAACCCACTTCCTCCAGTATGGCTCCACCTCCCAGTTTGCCATCAGCTATGGATTGAATATTCAAAACACATTCAAACCACCATAAATTCTGACAGTGGCAGAGGCTCTGGAGAGAGAGGGGGACGACATTAAAATGTAGCAGGAAAGATGGATTATTTTCTATGGTCCATATATCAGGTGTGCCCTAAAGTTTTATGTGCTGTAAGGTTAGTCACCAGTGAGGCACTGTGAAGACAATAATACCTTCAAAAAGTGGGACCTGCCAGAATGGTGATGTGCACCTTTAATCCCAGCACTCTGAGAGGAGATAAGAGGATCATTGTGAGTTTGAGGCCACATAGTGAATTCCAGGTCAGTCTGGGCTAGAGAGAGACCCTACCTCAAGGAAAAAAAAAAAAAAAAAAGTGGAACCAAAAGGAGGATGAGAGGTCATGAAAGCTCTGTTCTGATGCTGTTGCTCTGAGAGAGAATGGGTTCATTCTGGAAGGACTGGGTTGTTGTAAGCAAGCCTGCTACTTCCCTGAGGACCTCTTCTATGCACATGGCTCATCTCTCATATGTGGCTACCATTGTAATACTATCTGTCATGAATCTCTCATTTAAGCTGAGTGGATACCAGCACCATATACTTGGACTGCAGCATTGCGACCTAATGGAACTGAGAGGGAGTCAGGTAGCTTTGTTAGACAGTTAGGGTGACTGGGTCCCTGAAAGTATCCTTGCAGTCTCTACTTTGCCAGAGATCAAAGTATGATGTGACTTAAAAAAATTTTTTTGTTTATTTTTTATTTATTTATTTTAGAGTAACAGACAGAAAGAGAGAGAGAGAGAGAGAGAGAATGGGCATGCCAGGGCCTCCAGCTACTGCAAACAAACTCCAGACACATGTCCCCCCTTGTGCATCTGGCTAACATGGGTCCTGGGGAATTGAGCTTCGAACCAGGGTGCTTAGGCTTCACAGGCAAGCACTTAACTGCTAAGCCATCTCTCCAGCCCCGGTCTGACTTTTTTTTTTTTCCTGGTCTGACTTTTTGTCTCTTACCTAGATCTGTTTTTCCACAAACAATCTGGGTCCCTCCTGAATGGGAGGTCTTCTTTCCTAGAATTTAATCCTAACACTATGGTTGGTCAAGTTCAGCCCCTGGAACCTGGTGTCATGGTTAGCCTTTTCCTTAGACAGCCTCTAGCATAGACAAATCAGCTGTCTCTCTGACTCACCTGAGCAGAAAGGTAGGACTCACCACCATAGGGTTATAAATACATTTACAAGAGAAGGCTCTCTGGGCTGCCTGACCACTCATGAACCTCCAAATTCAGGTGAGTTTCCCCTCATCTCAACACAGCTAGGCTGAGATGAGGGGAGAACTCTCAACCCTTACTTCCCACATGGGCTCTTTACACCCTCCTGCCTTCCACATGGTAGGAGCTTTCTATGTTTTTTTTTTTTTTTTTAATCCTCTCTATGGTTTTTTCCAGGCCTACCACGTGGGCTTTCAGGCCAGATGAGTGTATTTATTTTTCTTCCCTTGGTTCTGTAACAAAATACAAAAATATAATTATCCTTCTCAGTTTCATTTGTGCGAGTCTTTGGTTAAATACAAATGTGAGCCCACATCCTCAACAGCCCAGCAGGGGGTGTTTTATTAATGTGGCTGCTTTTCTAATTAGGAAATGCTGAAGGCTTGATCTGAGATGTTGAAGAGGTCTGTGTAACAACACCATCCACCTGATTTCAAAGAGGAATGGATAACCCTACAAGGAGCAACTAGCTCAGTCTGGCATGAGGCTAGTATAGGCCTTTCCATAACCTAAAGCCAAAGTAGAACACTTAAATGTTTTGGATTATATTTCTGCAGTTTTACTCAATATATCTATGCATAACTACAAAAAAAAGGAGTATGTATTTTTCAGAGTTCTCCAGAAAAACTGAATGAGCCACTAGGATATATACATGGGCATACATGTATATACTCATATTTCCTTTACATCACACGCTTTATTCAAATATTAGATATGATTATCATCCTATTAGTCCCATTTGACAGAAAAGTAATGTGTTTGAATATACAGCAAAGTTCTCCCAGAAATCAGTATAATCAGACTCAAATCAGATAAAAAATAATGGAAGGACTAGAGAGATTGTTCATTGCTTGAGCTGGAGACCAGAGATCAGATTCCTAGCATCCATGTGAATGTTGGGTTGAAGTGCTGGCAGCCTGTAATCCTAGTGCTTGGGAGGTATAGATGGAGGATCCCTGGGACAAGCTGGCTAGCTAGCCTAGCTGAATTGATAAGCTCTGAGCTTGCTGAGTGAGAGATCCTTCCTCAGTAAAATAAAGGGGAGAGCAATCAAGGAAGATACCTGTGGTGGTTTTAATGTAAACATATGTCTACCATAGTTTGAAGTATTTTTGCTTAAACCTACAACTTGAGTCTCTAACAGCCTGCTAGAGGATATGTCACTAGAAGCAGATCTTAAGTCAAGCTCTAAGGTATGTTAAGAGTAAATTTGAGCTCTGGCTGTTCATATTTGCTGGCTGTTTGGTGGTGTCTCCCTGCTATAAATCCATAGAAGTGAACCAGCTTTTTGTGCATGGTGGTGCTTCCCCTGGATCCTATAAGCCTGAATTAAACCATTTCCTCCAATAAACTGTTTCTGGTCGGGTATTGCCCCAGTAATGAAAAATAACTACAAAAGAAAATTGGTACCAAGAGTGGGGTCATTGCTGGAATGAATCTGACCATGTGGGTTTTGGTCTTCTGGAACTTGTGGGGTGGATAAATATAAAAGGATTTGATACTTTGGATGAGACTTTGTAATGGTTCAGTCTCTCCTTGTTAGCCCCCCCCCTTTTATTTTTTTACAATGAAAATGATTTACTCTGTGCCATTATGTATTGAAAGCAGTAACTTGTTTTGATGTTACAGGGCTCATGGTTGAGACAGTCTGAAATCTCAGATAAGACTTGGGACTTTTGAACAATGTTAAAGTTGGTCAAGACTATGGGGACCTTTGAAGTTAGTCTGAACACAATTTACTCTCTGAGATGGACATGAGTCTATGGTGGCCAAGGGCAAAATGTGGTGGTTTGAATGCAAATGTATGTTTTCCTTAACCTGAGGTGTTTTCTTAAGTGTATTTAAAGTACTTTATTTAGGGCTGGACAGATGGTTTAGCAGTTAAGGCATTTGCCTGCAAAACCAAAGGGCCCAGGTTTGACTCCCCAGGACCCATGTAAGCCAGATGCACAAGGTGGTACATGCATCTGGAGTTCATTTGCAGTGGTTGAAGGCCCTGGCTCATCCATTCTCTCTCTCTCTCTTTCTATCTCCCTTTGTCTATATCTCTCAAATGAATTAAATTAAATTAAATTAAAATTTATAAAAAATTAAATACTTTATTTATTTATTTTCAAGCAGAAACACACACACACACACACACACACACACACACACAGAGTATGGGCTTGCCAGGGCTCCAGCCACTTCAGTTGGGCTCCAGATTCATGTGCCATTCTGGGTATTTAGCTTAAGTGGGTATTGGGAAATTGAACTCAGGTTGTTAGGCTTGGCAAGCTAGCATCTTAACAACTGAACAATCTCTCCAGCCCCTGAGGTATTATATATTTATTTACTTATTGGAGAGAGAAAGAAAGAGAGAGGGAGGGGAAAGAGAGAGAAGAATGAACTCACCAGTGCTTCCAGCCACTGCAGATGAGCTCCAGATGCATGTGGCATTCTGTGCATCTGGCTTACATGGGTCCTGGGGAATCAAACCTGGGTCCTTTGGCTTTGCAGGAAAGTGCCTTAACTGCTAAGCCATCTCTCTATCCCCCAAAGGTATTTTTTTCTTCTTTTCCTTTTCTTTTTCTCTTGCCACTCAGACTACATTCTCTCCCTCTGACTCTCCCACGAAGAGAGAACATCATCATTGATGACAATGGGCAGTTGCACATCCACACCCATAGCTTCACACTCAGGAGAGAACACTGTGCCTCTTCCTCATGGTTTCCAGGATTCTATACAGTCAGAGAAACTTCTCTAGTAAGGAACTATAGAAATGATCCCTGAAAGTATAGTCTTGGTATTTTTTATTAAGTTTAAAGCTTAAGTCTCCAGCAGCCTGCTGGAGGAGGTATCACTGGGGGAAGCTCTTAAATCCAGCCCTAAGGTGTGTTCAGAGCAGTTTGAGCTCTGATTGTTCATGTTTGTTGGCTGTTAATGCCTGCTGGTATTGTTTTTTTTTTTTTTCTCTCTCTGCTGTTGATGGATCTATGGAAGTAAGCCAGTTTCTTCCACCATGATGGATGGATTCTGTAAGTCTAAAATAAACCCTTTCCTCCCATAAGCTGCTTCTGGTTGGGTGTTTGTCCCAGCAATGAGAAAGTAACTGCAACATCTGATATCAACCTTTGGTAGACATGCATGGCCACATTCATATATTCACATGTACATGCACCACACATACATATACATGAAAAAATAATTGGATGCCTTGTGTATAAAATAGGATGTTCATCAGTTTGCAAGCCTTCAAGACTAGATTGCCAGCTCAATAGTGCCACCAGGGATGCAGAGTCTGACTGCTTTTATATATTGCATGAATTTTTCCCCCCTGTGGCCAGAGAAAACACCATGCCACTATGACTTGCTTATATATGGTAGTGGAGAACAAGACCTGTCCTCAACCTGTAGACCATGTGAACCTTCTGTGCTGGCCTCCTTTGCTCCTGCAGATCCAGCCCATGATTCCCTGTACTGTCGTTTTCACTGGTTTGTTCTTCCTGCCCAGTTAAAATCATAACCAATTTTACCAGTTTACTCAGAATTAAATTTGCTCTCATTCAGGGATGCTGACTGATATACTTCCTTTAGATTATTATCATGTATGTCATAGGCTCCCTCCACCAAAAATAAGAAACCATTATAGTTCATAAATACATTTAGACCTGTCAAGGCCCACTTCCGCAGAGAGTTTTCTCTAAGTTACAGGAGGGAAGAGGTAGATTTTTGAATAAAGCCAGGATTTTGGTGAGCAACCAAGGGTGTTGAGCCTACCCAGCTTGTAGGAGATGAAGTCAGGATACTTCAGGTAGGAAAGAAGTCTAAGACCACAGCACCCAAGATACACGCTGCAACCCACAGTATTGCATAGTACAGGGGAGAATGTTGGAGGCTGGAGCTGGGTTGAAAGTCTGGTCATTGACTGGCTTAGATTTCACCTTTGGACTTCTGAATGACAGCTTGGAGCACCATCTGTGGGACTGTAGGCTGGGAATTAGGCTACAGCTTGTTAGAGCAGCCAGACATGACAAACTAGTAATTTATGAAGGATGTGGGGTGTTGCAGTTAAGTTACCTTTTCTTTCCTAGGACAAAACACAGAATCAGCTAGGTCTGGAAAGTGGGGCTTGGCTATAACACTCCAAGGCCTGTGCCAAGTGACACACTTACTCCAGCAAGGCTCCACCTTTTAAATTGCCACCAGCTGGGGATTGAGTTACAAGGCTTAATCACAAACACATGAGGCTATAAGGGATAGTTCACATTCAAACTACCACAAAGGAATACAGAAAACTTCCCGATTCTTTTTTCCCCTGGAAGGAGCCTATTTTAGCGCCCTCCCTCCCCCCCTCTCTGTAGTTCCCATAATTATTACCTCTATGAAGTTTGCAGGCCTCCCATAAGTGTCAGCGGTTTTATTGCTGCTGTTATTAAAGTTGTGCTGGTCAAAAGGTCTGTTGCTGAAAATGCTTAGACCCTTTTGCTGGCCACATAACATGGTATTGATGAATTCTCAGGTCAGCCCCAGCCATATTAACTTTCTCCAAGCCCCTGCTAACTTACTGGAAAGAGTCTAAATTACAGAAATGGTGTTTGGCCAATGGTTATAGTCTGTCACTTAATATTTTTCTTTTTCAGTAACAGGAAAGCTACATCTGAGTTTCTAAGACTCTAAGCCAATGACAGGATCTAAAGTTGTGACTATCATAGGGATATTCTGTGTGGCAAATTCAGAAGTTACCCACAATGATGATGTCCTATAGACCACTCATGTAAATCTCTTTCTCAGATGTTACTTCCTCTCTCCCTCCTCCCCTCCCTCCTGTTGGAGTTCTTAAATGGTTACATGAAACTTAAGTAGCTTATCACATAAGTTTTCATCTTTTCTGAAAACTATCTCATTGTGTGAGCATTGCATAATCACAGAAGTCATTCTTTGGAGATGGTGTAGGGGAAGAGGGAAAGGTGTAGAGGGCAAATGCTACTGTTGAGGTGACGCAATAACTGATTAACTGTACATGATTCCTTCAAGCAGAACAATGTGCCTTCTTGCCCTTCTGTGCAGTGAATATTCCCATAGTTTTTCTACTAGGGTTCAAATAAGGGATGATCTCAAGAGGACCTAGTTTGGATTTCCTAGAAATGGGTCTGGTGGAACATTTGCAGATGAGAAGCAAGGGAAGTGAGGCTGTTAAAGCAATAAAGAATAGGTCGGTTTGGAATACTTCTGAGACATTAAAAGTCACTGGGGTCATTGGGGAAGATTTGGGCCCTAACACTAGACTTCTTACATATTTCTCTACTTTTATACACAAAATATGAACTTTTACTTTAAGACTCAGTTTTGCAATAGTTGGAACATTTCCATTGATCTGTTCACAAAATATTTTACAAATGAGAAATTTATGTCAAATGAGATACTTAAAGCTTATAATTGCATTGCATCAAAATGCTAAGTTTACATATTTTTGAATGGATAAAGTCTTCATTTTGTTTGATAAAATATCTGCTTATTTGTTTAAAACAATAGATTTCTGACAGGGCGTGCACACACCTTTAATCCCAGCACTTGGGAGGTAGAGGTAGGAGGATTGCTGTGAGTTTGAGACCACCCTGAGAATACATAGTGAATTCTAGGTCAACCTGGGCTAGAGTGAGATCCTACCTTGGAAAACCAAAAAAAAAAAAAAAAAAAAAAAAGATTTCTTACCTATTCTGCTGTTACATGTTTTCTCATTAGATAAAAATTTGTTTAATAAAATTTTATTCTAACACATACACAAAACATTATTTAAAAAGATGTTAAATCATCAATACAAGTGGTACAAAAAGGCATGAGGATATCAACAGTAAGATTAAAAAACAAAAGATAGTCTTCAGGCCAAACTAGATACCAGACAGCCTGATTACAGCTTCTCTCTACAGTCTATGATGGTTTCCAGGAAGTGTTAGCTGACAGAGAGGCAGATCAAGGGAAATGTTCCAACTATTGGGAAAACTGAGTCTTAAAGTAAAAGTTCAGATATTAATGTTTAATTTCCCACAATAAGGATCTCATACTGGAAACATAAAAATTTTAAAAATGACTCCTATTTTATTTAAACTTAAAACATTGATTATTCAACAGTGTTTTCTCTTTAAAAAGATTTGTAAAAGGTTATATTACAGCTCATCTGTTATACTTTACTAATGACCAGATTCTTCTCTTTTATGTACCTTCAAATAGTTAAATAACTATCTCATTTCTGGTATCTCAAGGTTCATTACTTATAAATAAATTAACTGTTGAGACATATTCTCTACCTCAAAGTATAGCTCCATGCTCAAACATTGGTCTTCATCTGAAATAAATGGTTTCAAATGCTATGGCCCTGCTTCCAACCTTCCCTGGTTAATTGGTACCCACAGAGGTATCTAAACTAATCAAAGATATTATCAAATACAAATGTCAACCTCTATGCTATCTTACTTGTCTTTTCCTGACAATTTCTAAATTAAATTAATTGGTTTAGATTTGTTGATAAAAGTATTATTTTCAAAACTGATAACATGGGGCAGGAAAGATGGCTTAGTGGTTAAGGCATTTGCCTGCAAAGCCAAAGGATTCTGGTTCAACTCCCAGGACCCACGTAAGCCAGATGCAGAAGGGGATGCATGCATCTGGAGTTTGTTTGTGGCAGCTAAAGGCCCTGATGTGCCCATTCTCTTTCTTTCTTTCTCTCTCTAATAAAATAAAAAAAGTGATAACATGTTCTCCCTGTACTTATAGCTATTAGACATTTATAAAAAAACAAGATATGCCTACCTTCTAAGAAGCTGTTTCTCTGTATTTCTCTCACCTTGTTTACATAGTTCAAATTTAATTCTCTGTAATAAGGTGGTAAATTTATTTATAGTACTATATCTCATAATATGATAAAATAAAATTTAAAGGCCCCCTGGCCCAAAGTAATGTCTTGTACTGTAATAAACATTTATGTTGGTTGTGTCCCATACTATGAAATTGATATAAACAACTTTCTGGACCTCTACAATATCACTAATTGACCTCAGAGGTCTTATAACAGCCTAACTCCATCTATCTGGGCCCAGTTTGATTGTTCTCCAAGGTCTAAAAGTCAATAGGAATGGAGACCTTTGCCCAATTTTTTCCCCACCATCCCACTTCATCTTGAAAATAGCAGACTCAACTTATTGCCCATTTTCCAAAAACTTGGGCTCTCTCTCTCTCTTCTTCTCTCTCTCTCTTTCTCTCTCTTTACAAGACAGATATTAGGCTTGGAGGCCATTAAAATACAGGCCCAATTTCCTTTGCCCCTAATAACATTAAAAGTATTATAGAAAGTTGTTTAATTTCAGAATGAGATAGTCAAATTATATCCTTAAACTCAATTAAGCTCACATGTTCTCCATCTGATAAAGCCTTTATTTTGTTGCATAAGCCACTTGTTTACAACAGTAGATTTATTGAGTGTTTTGCTCTTTCATGTTTTCCTATTGGGTAAGAGTTTTGTTTGCTATAAATTTATTCTAGTGGATAAAACTGAGCCTACCTAATTATATAAAATATATTTCATTGTATTATATAATCAATATAATTATATAAAATACAATTTCATTGTGTTTACAAAATAAACAACTGATAGTAACAAATTATCAAGACTAATCAAACTTTTAGCTTTTTTAGCCAAACATACTTTCACTAGTTCTTCTAAAGCTAAGATCGTTTTGATCTTTGGACCCAGTAAGTAAAGACTATGAGCCTTCTATATTACACATTTACAAACAAAACCAACCCTTTAAACCCAAACTTCAAAATTAGTTAACTTCTCAATCTCTATCACATTTAAATGTAAAATAGTTTAAGATATTTCACATATTGCTTCAATACTAATCTCTTATACTTCCTACCTTACCTAAACCAAATCTTTACATTTCTAAAAATTCCAATTAACTTCCCATCCAAGTTAATAATTCCTTCTTCCTTACCTATCACCTATATTATTATTTCCTTCAACCTTAGTATAATATTTGTGTCACCCGTAAAAGTCATGTCATATTCAAGAAAATTCATACATAGATAATAAACAGACCATAATGGCTAATAGATTTGAAATGATCTAGGTAGGCATTTCTTTCCTAATGGCTCTGAGAAGTATCACTCTCCTGAAGACTTACTCCTTGCCTGTTCATAAGGTCAACATGGGATAATAGATTACTATGTACACAAAGTACAAAGTGAAGTTTGGCAAATGGAAAACCAAAGCTGAGACTCCAAAAAGCCATGTGCTGCAGTCATGTTTGCATTGCTGGCAGAAATCACCTGACCAAGAGCAGCTCATGGGAGAAAAGGTTTATTTTGGCTTACAGGCTCAAGGGTAAGCTCCATGATGGTAGGGGGAAATGATTGCATGAGCAGATGGTGGATATCACCTCCTGGCCAACATCAGGTAGACAACCACAACAGGAGAGTATGCCAAACACTGGCAAAGGGAAACTGACTATAATGCCCATACGCCCACCCCCAACAATACACTGCTTCCTAGAGGCATTAATTCTAATATTCCATCAGCTGGGAGCCTAGCATTCAGGACATCTGAGTTTATGGGGGACACCTGAATCAAACCACCACATTCTGCCCCTGGCCCCTGTAAACTGATAACCATATCTGATGTAACAAATGCAATGCATTCAGTCCAACCTGAAAAGTTCACATAGTTTTTATAAATCCCAGTGATGGTCAAATGTCCTCATAGTTCAATGTCTTTTAACTGAGTGATAATACAAAAAAAAAACACCAAAAAACTCAAAAAACCATAACGCCAAGTCCAACAACTTTAGCCAGTGACAAGTCTCCAAGCCCGATAATTCTAACCAGCAACAAGTCTCTGGAGTTCCAATTATGCCCCTCCAGCTAGACTACTCACAGTCCTGGAAAACTTCATCTGGGGCCAGCAGCTTTCCTTAGCAGCCATCTCATGGTCTCAGCATCTCTATTGGGTCTCCATTGCAACCCACAGTCTATCTTCACAACTCCATTGGGTCTCCATGCAGGCATCCAGCAAACCTGCTTCACAACTGCCCATGGTCATTTCCAAAACACAAGACCATGCTGCAAATGACCCTCTTTTTCCTGCATTTCTATACTCCATAATACCAGGTGATGTGCCAATTTATTAATCCAGGGGTGAATAAAGCAGACTTTGAAGAACAGGACACTCCTTCAGCATTCAGGCTCCTCAAAATGCTGCATTCTTTCTGTTGTCCTAATGCAGGTCAGCTGGCCCAATCTCAATAGTTTTTATCTATTAAACAATTTGCAGTGAACAGGTAGCAGTTTAGGCCCAAAGATTTCATTTTTTTTTTTGTGCCATATCCCTCTGCTCATTTTTATGCAAAGCAACCCTGCACAAATTCTCAGAACATGGGCATAACAGCAAGCTTCTCACACAAATTGCTAGCCCAGCCCAAGCAAACCTCTTTCTCATCTTCAAAAGGCAAATCTCACAGTTCATAGTTCTTACTGCATTCAGGCCTTTCAACTCTGACCAGAATAGCCCATCAAGCCATACTTAGAGCACTGCAAGGTCTCTCTGAGGCCAAGGTTTCAAATCTTTCCACATTCCTTTTAAAAATCAGTTCCAAAAGACCAAAGCCACACAGTCAGGTATCTAGCAGCAATCCCACTCCTGGTACCGCTTTACTGTTGCAGTTAAGTTTGCATTGCTGATAGAAACCACCCAACCAAGAGCAGCTTGTGGAAAAAAAGAGGTTTATTTTATAGGCCTGAGGGAAAGCTCCATGATGGCAGGAGAAAATGATGGCATGAGCAGAGGGTGGACATCATGCCCTGGTGGATCATAGTAACAGGAGAGTGTGCCAAATACTGGCAAGGGACACTGACTATAACACCCATAAGCCCACCCCAAACAATACACTCACTCCTCCTGCCATCTCTATCAGCTGGGAATCTAGCATTCAGAACACTTAAGTTTTTGGGGGACATCTGAATCAAACCACCATAATTGGGGAACCTCAAAATAATAATGGTACCTGATATTTATATAATAAAATGACTTATTAATTAATATCATGCCCATTTTTTATTCTTATAACAAATCCAATGGGGAGATAAGCAAAGTATGTTACAAGTGAGGTGACAGAGATGTAGGAGAAACAATAGCTACTGCCAGGTGGTGCTGAGAATAAAATTGGGTCTTTGGGACTTGTGGTTCACAGCTCTGTGTGCACAGTTCTGCCACCACTGGGACAGCCACTTCTTGTGGCCAGCTCATTACATAATATTGGGTGTTTTTGAGAGGCTTCATTCCCAAACTCGGTCTAAGCAAGTTTCATATTTTCACAACTAAAAAGTAAAATAAAGCTTGAGGCCCAGAAAATGAACTGTGGTAATCTTCTGTGACAGTCAGACTCCAGGAAGCTCCAAGCCTGGTTTTCATATCCCTGGACTCCTACAGAGAACAATTCTGAGCTGTATGGCAGAACATTGCACATGTGATGGTATGTGACTTGTGTAGCTATTGGTAAGGGATCCTGAACCTTCTGCCTGGTTCTATAAGACTGTATGTTCTTACAGGAAGCTGGTGGCTTCTGTGAGATGTGTGCCACGTGGAAGGGAACTGAGATGTCCTACTTGGGCCAGTATTGCTTCCCAGAGCTGTGAGTGAGCCCCTTGGAAGGGAATCTCGCACTGGAGACTGGCCCAAAGTTGGCCATAGGCCTGGCAGACATGTGGCAGCAACTGTTTTGAGAAACCCCTAGCTAGTATCATCCTCTCAGATAAAGTACTCTTATTTTTTTCACTTGGGATCTCACTATGTAGCTCAAGCTAGCCTGGAAAATGTCATGTGACCAGACTGAACTCAGGAGATATATATATATTACAGGTATAATCCCACCACATCTGGCTAAGTGTCGTGACAACCTCGACCATGACACCACCCGAGAGCTCTTCTTTAAGCAGTTTATTCAGGAACCTTGAACAATCTTCTGACCCAGGGAAGAGCCGACCCACAAGCTAAGTAGTCCTGCGCTAGCCAACCCTAGTGAGCTACGTGGCCCATGCAGATAGATCCACGATTAAGGAAGCAGAATTAGTTAAGCAGCCTCAGCCAAATAAGGACTTGTTTATCCCAGAGAGCGCTTGCTATGGGGCTAGCGGAAGGCGGAAGCCCATGCCATCTTGAGGGCGCAGCACATTGCAGCTCTCCACAGCTAAGTACTTCCAGTTCTTGACCCATAGACTCTGGGAGAAAAAAACTAATGTCTAAGCTGTTTTGAGTCACTGAATTTTGGATTTCACAGTATTATGGTTTGATGGGAAGTGTCCCTCAAAAAGGTTCATGTGCTGAAGGCTTAGCCTACAGCTGGCAGGGTTAAATGGGAGGTGCCTGGATCATAGCTACATGAATCAATTTATCCATTGATAAATTCATAGCAAAATCATCTATTGGTAGCTGGGGCCTAGCTAGAAAAAGTAAGTCACTGAGGTGTGCTTCTGTAGAGTGTATTTTATCTGCAGACCCTTGCACTCCTCTCTCTTCTTCCTGGTCTCCTCCATCTGAACCCCTTACTTCATGGTGTTCCCATCTTACCACAGGCCTACAAGCAATGGAGCCAGTTGGCTATGGACTTAGACTTCTGCAGTCATGATCCAAAATAACCCTTTCCTCCTGTAAGCTAATTTTTTTTCAGACATTTTTGTCACAGAGCGGAAAAACTGATTAGTACACCCTGTACTAGACAACTAAATTTCTGTCAGTGCGTCACCATATGGGGTATGGGCAATCTCAATGGCTTCATGGAGCACTTTTTCTTTTCATCAAATAAATTGAATTCCAAGCCAACATTTGAAAGTGATTTTTTTTTTTTTTAAGGTAGGGTCTCACTGCACAGGCTGTCCTGGAATTCACTATGTAGTCTGAGGATGGCCTTGAACTCAGCAATGCTCCTACCTCTGCCTCCCCTCCTGAGTGCTGGGATCAAAGGCGTGTGCCACGCCCGGCTTTGGAAACTTTTTGTACAATATAACTTTTATTTTAGTGCTTTTTGTCAGGATCTCTGTAGAAGAAACCTCGGCAACTCCGAGGTGCCAGCTTGACCAGGAGCTCATTGGGGCACCCTCAGGTCATGTCACAGCAGGAAGCATCGCCAGTCACCTTGAAATCTTTTGCATCTCGACTGCAAAACCAGAGCTGGGGAAGACAAGGAAGGGAAAGGACTAGGAGCCCCGCGGGATGAGGCAACCGGGATTTTAGGATCTTCTGCAGAACGCCGGTCCCAGCTTCCCCCGGAGCCTGAGCCGTGACTCTGAGTCCCTCCCGCAGAAGTTGGTTCCCGAGAAGGCGGCAGGCGGAGGGGCCCCGCGGCGCCCGCAGATCCGCTGGGGGCTGCGCTTGGGGGGCTGCGCCCGCGGGAGCCGAGCTTAGCCGAGGAGGCCGAGGTGCAGGGCGGCGAGCTGTCCCCCGCGTCGCCCAGCATGGAGTGGGAGCTCAACCTGCTGCTGTACCTGGCGCTCTTCTTCTTCCTGCTCTTCCTGCTCTTCCTGCTGCTCTTCGTGGTCATCAAGCAGCTGAAGAACTCGGTGGCCAGCACGGCTGGGACGCTGCAGCCCGGGCGGCTGTCGCTACACCGCGAGCCCTGGGGCTTCAACAACGAGCACGCGCTGTGACCGGCGGCCGGTGGGTCTCCAGGGTGGACAGCGGTGCGGGCGGCGCGGGACGCGCGCTCCTAGAGGCTGCTCCTCTCCTCCGGGATCCGCTCCACCTTACTCCGTCGCGCAACGAGGGGACCCGGGCACCAGAGGTTAGCCTTCAGGGCGAGGATGGTTTGTGCACCCGGAGCTCCTCTCCAGCTTACAGCATTTGCACCTAAGGGTGGGAAATCATACTATTCAGTGAACTCATTTCAGCCACTTCCAACAAAATCCAAGAATGCGAGCTATGAGATGAGACTGCCCAGCAGGTGGAAACATCACACCTGAAGCTTTTGGGAGACCTGGATGAAGTTGTACAGGTGGTGTCAGGGAGAGGATTCTGCGATCTCTGGAGGCTTGGCACTGGGAGAGGGTGCGTGTGGAGGAGGTGGGGGTGGATACGAGTAAACATTCCTTCCTACCTTGGAATGGAACCTTACTCAAGCCTAGCCTGAGGGCTGCCACCAAAAGTGGGCTTAGGCCTTGAGACAGCGAGGGGAAACTGCCAGTGAGAGTCCTTGGAAGATGTCTTGGGGCCTGTAACCTTTTGGTGGTGCACCTGTATCCTTTTGGTGGTGCAGCATGAGGGACAGGGAAGAGGGTAAAGGGAGTTTGTAGTGTAGTTTCAAGAGAAAGAATAGGGGGATGGGGAGAGGGCCCATTCTTGGGCTCAGGTTAAAAAGTAGAGCTTCTATGGAAGGTTGGCTGGGAATAAACTCAAGTGCATCCTGAGCAAGTGCCGGGCAATGTTACACTGAGAAATTATCCATCAGATCTGGATTATTTTCTAGATTAATGGTACCTGGACCCAATACTAATGACCTTGACCGATGTGTCCAGGGCACAGTCTGAGAACTACAGTAGAAGGCAGGACAGTGGAGGTGGAAGCTCGTCTGTAAGATGGAGCCCCTTGTAGTTGAATGTCTCAAGATTTAAGGTCCCCAAAAGTGAGGATTCAGATTGAAAGAAATGGATACTAGGAAGAAAGGGCTCTCCCCCATTCAGTTCTGGAGAGCTTTCCTGCTGAGACAACAAAGTGTTCTACACCATCACCAAGGCTGATGTTTAAGGGAACTTGAAGGAGAAGTTAGGAGCATCTGCTATTTTAATAACCACTCTGGAACTGTAGGTGTCTTGTGATGTGGATTTAGTAGTATCAGAGTGGAGCAAGATATATCATGCCTGTAGCAATGAAAATGCTTATTAATTTTAGAGAGAAATTTCACAGAGGGGGACTAAAATCAATGACATTAAATTGTGCCTGTGCTGATTATATATTAGGCAAATGGTGGGGGAGGGAGGTTGGGAGATGGCTTACCATGGGAACCAGCACCTACATAAAAGCAGGGCATGCACCTGCAATCCTAGCACTGGGGAAGTGGAGACTGGTGGACTCCCAGGGCTTGTGGGCTGGCTAGCATAGCCCCGTCCATGAGCCAGTACTACTTCCATGAGAAAGCCTTTCTCAAAAAATAAGTGGAAAGCTATATCAATCTCTGGCTTCTACATACATCTACGCATATGTGCATATACATCCACACATATTAACATGGAAACATGTACACAACACACACACACACACACACCTCTGCAAAAGAAAGTCAAGTGGAAGACAATTGTGAAGATAATTTAAAGAAAAAAGAAAAGTTACATGGGGACAGGTTTTGGCTTGAACTCTTAGTTGATTTCCCATACTTTTTGTTTCATTTTGCCAAAATAGACCTGTTGTTAAATGAGGTCAGTTTATTTTTTGTAACTATCATGTCTTGAGTAAATTCACCTTTTTGTTTGTTTGTTTGTTTTGTTTTTCAAGGTAGGGTTTCACTCTAGCCCAGGTTGACCTGGAATTCACTATATAGTCTCACTGGCCTCAAACTCACAGTGATCCTCCTACCTCTGCCTCCAGAGTGCTGGGGATTAAAGGCGTGGAAAATTCAACTCTTAACTGAATAATGAGAAGGCTTAATTTGAATTTCTAGTCTGAATGTAGACTGAGTGTTCTTTGAATAACAAGCCTCTAGTTGGCTGGTTTCTCTACAGTGGTGTTATGTTACAGAGCTGTGTGGTTAATATGAACACTGAAGATGAATATAGGAGTGATTAATGAGCAATTATAGTTGTTTATAAAGATAGAAAACAATTATTTGATACTTTATAAATAATCAGATTACAAATGATTTTAACAACCTACATGACTTGTTGATTTTATAGTCCTTTAATCTTGCCAGCTTTGGTGCCTTCAGTAATGTTAGAAGGTGATGGATTTCTGATATTTCAAGGCAATAAGCCATAATTATGCACTAGTTGTATTTTATTCCTGTACCATAGGGGTCCAGTATTGTAATCTATGTTGACTCTTACTCAACAGAAGACAATGGAGAACTTGGCCATTTCTGCTGGTTCTATAAGGAAAAGCCTGAAAAAGGAGTGGCCCTGTTTCCCTCTTGAGTTCAGGGCCATTTCACAACCTCCTTACAAAATAGCTTCTTAGTTACTAAGTCTCATTCATTCAGACCCAAAATGAATGCTTACTCCTCATATCAAATGTCTGCTTGGAACTTGTCCTTTTACCATGAGAATTAAGATTCCTCATATTTGCTGCAGTGGTTATCTGACCTGCTCTGCTTCTGAAAACTAGACATCTGTGGATGAACTGGACACCTGTAGATGGACTGGGTGCCTGTAGACAGACTGGACACCTGTGAATGCATTGGATACTTGTGGTAGACTGGATATCTGTGGATGGAATGGACACCTGTGGATAAGTTGCCTCTTGTTGTTCTTTTATCTAATCATCATTTTCAAAACCCAGCCTAGGATTGATTCCCTAAATTAGAACCACTGTTTTTTTTTTTTTATTGAGACAGATTGTACTATGTAATCTGGCCTTGCCTAGAATTTGTGATAATTCTCCTGCCTTTGATTCTAGAATGCTGGCCTACAGGCATATAGCACAATGATTGGTCCCCAAACTACTTCTGTACACATATCTTGGGCTACCTGGATAAGTTCTTGGATAAGATCTAATATATATATTAAATCTAATGTAATATACCATCTATTTGCCTTGGTCTCTCAAGTGCTGGGATTATAGGCATGCATCACCACATTTTTTTTCCAAAATGGGGTAAATATGAATCAGACACTGAAGCATTTTGTAAATCAGGAACATTTAAAATGTCTGCTCACTTTATAAGTTTATTATAAAATATTCCTGAGCTTTTATTTCAACAGAGCCTTTTTAGAACCTTCAGCAACGTTAGGTGACTGGATTTCTTACATGATAAGAAAACAAGCCATAATTATGCAGTATTAGTATCTATTCAAGTGTTCTTATTTCATTATTCTCAGTTTCAACAATTCAAAATGACTTCAATTGTATTAGGACAATCTTCATTGATTCACTCATTTACGAACTTGTGATTGTCTGTACTTCTGATTAGAGGACTATTTTACATTGAGTGAGAATGACAAAGCACTACTTTCTGCAAAATCTAACATGTCTAATGAAGTAGATTCTCATGCCTGAATTTCAACTGTACAGCACAGCTGTAGACACAGGCCTGATACCATCTGGTGCGATTCTACAGAATAAGGGAATGTGCCCAGAGTGTGCCCTGCACTGGCTTTTTTGGGGAATGACAAGGTGCCAGGATTTGTTTTTGGTTCATTGCAGGGGTGGAAACTTGGAACGAGGCAAGTGAAAATATGCAATACCCTATTTTTAATGTGACATTCCAAGTTCCCAATTTTGGCTGTAGTTTCAAAATAAATTCACTAGGATTAAATCACAAATGATGAAAATTCTCAGCACTGGAGATGGCTAGACCATCTAAGGAGAATGGGAGATGTTGGATCTTTTCTAAATCATAAGCACTAATCTAGGGGCTTTTGGAATTCTAGTGATAACTAATATAGTGTGTGGAAAGTTCCTGCAGAGTATTTTTTTTATAGCTTTTGCAGCTAACATGTGGTATTTGGGCTTATTTAAACTAAATTCATAGTTAAAGTTATTTTATTGGAGCTGAGGAGATGGCTCAGTGGTTAAAAGCATTTCCTGTGCAAGCCTGATGATCTGAGTTCAGATCTGCAGACCCTATGTAAAGCTGGATGCAAGTGCTTATATCTGTAATCCCAATTTACCTAAGGCAATGGGAGGCAGAACCAGAAGGATTCAGAAGCCCAAGCTGGAGGGGCAGCTAATCTGGCATTGGCAATTGTGAACAAGAGAGACCCTATTTCAAATAAAGTGGAAGTCAAAGGCTGACAGACCCTGAGGTTGTCCTCTGACCTCCACATGTACGCTGTGGTGTGCACACTAACCCATACATGCACACGTCATACATACATACAGGCACACTCTCTCTCTCTCACTTTCAGGTATGTGCTGTATCCATATAAAAGAAAGGAACTGAGTTGCAGATTTTTGAGGTTGTTTTTTCTTAAATCAGTGACACAAATCTCTCCAGTCTCAATTTCTTATTTTGTTTACAGAGCATCAGATACTGATCTAGTGAGTATTTTACCACATCAGCAATTGGACAATCAGAAAGGCAGCTAGTGTTTGGACAGTCAATAGAACATAACAGACACTCAGGAAATAAAACAAGTTTCTCATGGATCAAGCTTTAAAAACACTCTCAAATGCATTAGCAACAGCTACTTTTTGTTTGTTTGCTCGTTTTTGCAAAACAGCATCTCACTTTAGCTCAGGCTGACCTGGAATTCACTATGCAGTCTCAGGGTGGCCTCTGCCTGGTATTAAAGGAGTGCTGGGACTAAAGGTGTGCACCACTATGATGGGCTAACAACTTCCTCTTTGTTTTGGTGTTTTGAAGTAGAGTTTCACTTTAGCCCAGGCTGACCTGGAATTCACTATGTAGTCTCAGGGTGGCTTTGAACTCATGGCAACCACTGCCTGGGATGCACCACCATGCCCAGCTGCTTTTTTTTTTTTTTTAAACGAGTCTGATTATCTGTGCCATTCTTGACCTTTATATTCAAGTTTAGAACCTCTATGTTTAATTAGTGTTATTAGCATAACTATGAAGTTACTTGAATTTATTGACTAGGTCCAGATTCTTTTTTGAGAGAGAAATGGAGAATGGGCATGCCAGGGTCTCTAGCCATTGTAAGCGAACTCCACATGCATATGCTAATTTGTGCATCTTGGGTACTTGGGTGCATATATGGGTACTGGGGAAATCAAACCCAGGTCAAGGCTTTGCAGGCAAGCACTTTAACTGCTGAGCCATCTTTCCAGTCCTGGTCCACATAAAACTGGAACTTTCCTGTTAGGAATCAAGATGATTGCTATCTTGATAATAGAGCAGAAAGTTACTAAGTAGGGGCATGAACAAGTTATTGTTGAAAGGCTGGGAAGATGGCTCAGTATGGAAAGTGCTTGCCTTGCAAGCATGAGGACCTGAGTTTCATCCCCAAAACACATGTAAAAAAAGTCTAGGCATAGTTGTGCACATTTGCAATCCCAGTATTGGGAAGGTAGAGACAGGGGGATCCCTGGAGTTTGCTGGCCAGCCAGTCTAGCTTACTTGGTAAATTCCAAGACAATGATAAACCCTGTCTCAAAAAAAATGGTGTTACTGGAGGCGACACCAAAGGTTGTCCTCTGAACTCCACATGTGCACACATACATATGTATGTATCTCCCTGCCACACACAGCATGCATATACACATGATTTAAAAAATAATTAATTAATTAATTTGAGAGAGGCAGACAGAGAGAATGGGTGTACCAACTCCTCCTACCACTACAAATGAACTCCAGATACATGTGCCATTTTATGCATCTGGCTTTATATGGGCATTGGGAAATCAAACCTAGGATGTCAGGCTTTATAAACAAGCACATTTACCACTGAGCCATATCCTCGGGCCACATATTTTTTTTTATTAGAAGTTTTTGTTCTTTTCTCGTGTAACTCACAACATGTGGCTCCTCGATTGTTCACAGTGTCATACTGCATGTGGGTGCTAAGGTCTCTGGGCTTTTCTCTCCAGGCTCCAAGATGGTCTCCACAGCTCTTCACAGCAGAAGAAAGAAGTGTGAAGGGAAAACAGGGCATGCCACTGTGAATCCGCTTCCTCTGAAAGGGCTTCTCAGCACCAACTTTTGCTAACATCTTATTGGCCAGACTGTGTCACCACCACTGGTCTCAGCAGGATTACTTGAGAAACGTAGTTTTTGTAGCCTTCAAAATCTGATCTCTCTTGTTAAGAAGGACAATTAGAGGATCTTGGGTGGAGAGCAGAAGGCCAACACACTGGTTACAAAGTATTATGTGAGGGAGAATAGGGTTCAAAAGAGATCCAACCCGCGGTTTGCTTAGTCCTGCAAATCTCCAAGTAACTGAGCTGAGCAGAATGAAGATGTGCCCAGTTCCTCAGAAACCCTTGTCAGGATCACCTCCTCTGTCTTGGCAACACACTTACTCCACACCCAGATTTTCCAGATGGTCTTAGAGATCAGCACACTTCATGGGTGGGCTCCATCTCTTTTATGGAGGATAGAAGATAAACATTTTTTCCCTCTCCCTAATTTTTCTATCAATTAAATTTTGGTGGAATCTAGGTTTGTGTATTATGAACCCCATAAAAGACCACCCCATTCATATTCTACACCAAGAAAGGCTACCTGACTTCCTTTGGTGACCCCTCCCCCAATCCAGAAACTGGGACTCAAAGCTGCTTCCACACACAGCCTACATCCTGGGGAACAGAGAGGGAGAAACACTTCCCACATCCAGAGCTGTCCAAAAGAACTTTCTGTGAAGGATTTGTTCTATATCTGTAGTGTCCAATCTGACAGCTAGTCACTCATGCTGGTAGACACTGGAATGTTACTAATGGGGCTTATATTTAATTTAATTGAGACAGCCACACAGGACTAGTGGTTTCTGCAAGCACCTTTCACATTCTTCTTTTTCTTGTGTTTAAGAGCTAGTGGGGATGATGGACGACAGCCAAGTGTTTAATGTTCCTTGGTCTTCACTGTCCTTCTGCATTGAACTTATCCCCCAGAGGAAGAAATGGTATCTTGTAACTAAATTGAGGTATTGCATGCCTTCCTGGACCAGGTGTTGTTCGTAACTAGTGGAAACTGGTGATGGAAAACTGGCAGCCACTGGTCCATCTCACCCTGCTGGTCCCAGTATGTGTGCCTGGTCATTGACCTGACAGAACTCAATTTGTTCTGCAGTGCAGGATATTGCCAGCTATTTTTCTTTTGTAAAATTCTGAACACTAATGATTATTTTGTGTATGTTTTCAAAACACTCAGTTGTTTATATTTCTTAAAAAGCCTGCAAGATAATAATCAGTGTGTGTAACTTAGGCTTTTGCGTGATGTTTTTGGTGAATTGCTATTATCCAAACTTTGTTAAGCTTACTATGATGAGATTAATAAACGGAAAGAAAAACTGATTTTTATGTCAGAGCTATTACCCCTCCTTTTGAAGCAGGGTCTCCATGTCTCTTACCTAGCATTCATGTAGTCCAGGCTGGCCTTGAACTCAACAGTGTAACTAAGGATGACCTTGAATTTCTTTTATTCTTAAAAACATATTTCTTTATTTGAGAGAGAGAAGTAGTTAGGGAGACGGGGGGGAAGGGACAGAGGGAGGGAGGGAAACAATGGGCATGCCAGGGCCTCCAGCCACTGCAAACGAACTCCAGATATGTGCACCCTCTTGTGCATCTGGCTTACACGTGGGTTGTGGGGAATCGAACTTGGGTCCTTTGGCTTTGTAGGCAAGTGCTTTAAACATTAAGCCATTTATCCAGCCCAGCCTTGAATTTCTTATCCTCCTGTCTCCATCTCTTGAATGCATGCAGGAAATATAGGAGTGTGCCACCATGCCTGGTTTATGCCATGCTGGGGATTGAACCAAGGGATCCATGAATGCTAGGTAAACAGTCTACCAATTGAGCTGCATCTCCAGCCCTAGGTTTCCCCTTTATTAGGCAAGTCTATATGCCAATTAGTATCATCTTTTACAAACATTAAATGGTTCTTCTATTATCTTCAAAGTTTGAGGAAAGTATATGAGTTGTAGTGTTATTGAATTCATTCTTTTTTCGAATAATGTTATTTTCCACATGAAGCATCCCTAGGACCTGTCTGTAAGTGCTCTGCTTAGAGTTGTTCTGTTGAGCTATGGGAATTCTTGTTACCCCACAGACAAAGTCTGTTAGCAGATATATGCTTTGCAAATATTTTATCCCTGTTTATGGCTAATCTAATTCATTGGCAATGCTGTTAAAAGATGTGTTTTTAACTTTGAAGTTTAATTTTTTACTTTCCCTTTTATGTTTATTGCCCTTGGTGTCCTGTCTAGGAGATGTTTGCCACTCCCCAGCCCCACCCTAGATAACCAAAAATATTCTCCTATGTTTTCTAAGGTAGAAGTATGATTTTAGCTTGTATTAGTTCTGTTACTCATCTTTTTTCTTGTTTTTTACAAGGTTGGATCTCACTTAAGCTCAGGCTGACCTGGAATTCACTATGTAGTCTCAGGCTGGCCTTAAACTCAAGGTGATCCTCCTACCTCTGCCTCCCAAGTGCTGGGATTAAAGGCATGCACCATCATGCCCAGCTCTGTTAACTCATCTTTTATGTATTCATTGTTTTGTGTGTGGCATTGGGGATTGAACACTTGGCCTTGTGCATGCTAGGCAAGTACTCTACCACTGAGCCATATCTACAGCTTCTTGTTTGTTATCTCGAATTAAATTTTTGTACATGGTATGAGATAAACAATAATCTTTCTTTTTAAAATATATTTTTATTTTTATTTACTTGAGATAAAGAGGGAGCTAGGAAGGGAGGGAGTGAGGGAGGGGGAGAGAGAGAGACTGGGGGCACCAAGTCCTCCAGACACTGTAAATGAACTCCAGATGCATGTGCCACCTTGTGCATCTGGCTTACTTGGATCCTGGGGAATCCAACCTGGATCCTTTGACTTTGAAGGCAAGTTTTTTGCTGGATTCCCCCAAACAGCCCTTGGGGGTGGGGGTAAGAAGGTACAGAGTCAAAGACACAGACTCCAGGAGTCAGGCGAGAAGCTGAAAGAAGACTAGTTTACTGAGAAAAACAGACATCTCTATATACCCCTTCCCTGCTTCCCATTGGCCCTTTCCTTGTTTGGCGTTGTGTTGTCCCTTTTTTCATTGGCTCGTTTCCTGTGTCAGTGGTGTCTGGGGGTGTCCAGGTGTTTAGGCAGGGTTTAGGTGGGTTCACAGGGGAAGTAGCACTCTGCATGTGCTGTAATCTCAGGGCCTCATCCCACCTCCCCCTCCCACTATGCTTTTCCTACATTTCCAACCTCTTTTATTTCTTTTGGCATTCCAGTGGGAGTTTGAGCCCAATGCTCTGGTTTTATTACTCCTGCCTCAGAGGGCACCCAGCATAATGGACAGTGTCTGTCTTAGGTTGTCCTCTTCAAGGTTAAGCCTTACCCATCATTGGCACATGAATTTTTAATTCATGTACTGTCTTAGGTTGACCCAGCCCAAGAGGACATTACCCATCTTTGACTATTGGCCCTGGAAGGATGATCACTTTGGGAGACATGCCAGGGTGTTTGGGAGGGCAATTTATATAGAGGCTTCACGGATTTCCGTGAGCCAAGCCTGATGACTTCATGAAGTGGGCCACGATTAGGATGTTCAAGAGCCATGAGTACCTGGAGTGTAGACTTACCGATGGTGCGTTGGCATGACACATGCTGTAGGAGACACTTAAGCAGAACAATTAGCAACAAAATAACTCCACCCATAATAGCATATGTAATGATCCAAGCCTCGGTCAAAGTGTCTTAATATTATTCCAGATCTTTTGGATGAAGGAGTCATCAAACGACAGTACTTCAACGTGAATCTGATTAAGGGATTGTATTTCATATGTTAGTTGGAAAGTGTAATTTAGGAACTGTTGTAACCATGAACCCTTAATATAATTAGCCAGTTCATGGAGCCTCTGGGTAATATTATGGACAGGAAAGGGGGTCAGACAAAAGGATGAGAACCATGGATCACAAGTGTATCTGACTAGAGAGTTTAAAGTATTGATTTCCTCCCCCATTAGGTCAATTTGTTGTTGTAAGTTCAGTATAGCCATATGGAGGTGAGCGTTCATTAGCTTTTAGGATCGCAGGGCTCTGGATGTGGTTTCAACTATAGTATTTAAAACCTTTGCTGCCGTGGTGGTTTGAGTTGAAGGTACAGTAGCTGCCGTGGAGGCACCAGCCAGGGCAGATGTAACTTCTTCAGGAGAAGACTTCAAACTTGCTATGACAGCAAGGGGAATAGGGACAAAAGAGGCAGGGGGAACAATCCCCTAGCCAACTTCGTGCTTCCTGGCGAGAAGAGAATCCTCATCCATAAGTCGGGGTCCCGCATGTTCTCAAGAGAGATCCAGGGTGCCAGTATTGCAGCCTCATTCCAAAAATCCTCCAGCTCTGCAGACTTAACCTTAAGTCCCCGAGTTACAAAAAGGGATTTGAGTGCCCTGACTTGGGGCTCCTTGCTGTGTGATGGCAGGTTGCCCATCTCACAGGCAAAGTGAAAGCAGAAGAGACAAGAAGTGTGGGGCGTGTGTCTTGTGCTTAGTGGGGGACTTCCGAGGTTCTTTAGGCCACAGTCCTATGCCCACACGGTGTCTCTGGTCGAGGAGGGCCAGTCGGGTGACCACTCCAGGGTTCGGACTTCTGGGTGGTCAGCCCGTATGGGGTGAACTGAGCAAGAAGAATGTACCTTCCTAACGTTCCGACGGACAAACACCGAGAGAAAAACAAGAGAGGCCGCCTCGCTCACCTTCGAGGGGCAAAGAACATGGAACACAAAAGGGGCCAACCTACCGAGAAAACACGGAGCAGGGGGCACCGCGAGAGAGGAAGGTTTCTACGAGGTTGCCAGCAGGAGAAAAATGGAAGTACAGCCAGCGAAAGAGAGTAAAAATCAGGACCCAAGACACGAGGTCAGAACCCGTGCCTGCAGGGGTAAGGAGCTTCACCTTGGGCACCAGCTGTTGCTGGATCCCCCCCAAAGAGCCCTTGGGGGTGGGGAGTAAGAAGGCGCAGAGTCAGGGACACAGACTCGGCCTCAGGTGAGAATGTGAAAACAGACATCTCTATATACCCCTTCCCCGCTTGCCATTGGTCCTTCCCTTGTTTGGCGTTGTGTTGTCCCTTTTTCATTGGCTCGTTTCCTGCGTCAGCAGAGTCTAGCAAGGTTTAGGTTGGCTCACAGGGGAAGTAGCATTCACACATGTGCTGTGACCTCAGGGCCTGTCGCAGGGCCCCTACACAAGTTCCCCTACACAAGTTCTCCTACACAAGTTCCCCTACACAAGTGCCCCTACACAAGTTCCCCTACACAAGTTCTCCTACACAAGTTCCCCTACACAAGTTCTCCTACACAAGTTCCCCTACACAAGTTCCCCTGCACAAGTTCCCCTACACAAGTTCTCCTACACAAGTTCCCCTACACAGTTCCCCTACACAAGTTCCCCTACACAAGTTCCCCTACACAAGTTCCCCTACACAAGTTCCCCTACACAAGTTCCCCTACACAGTTCCCCTACACAAGTTCCCCTACACAAGTTCTCCTACACAAGTTCCCCTACACAAGTTCTCCTACACAAGTTCTCCTACACAAGTTCTCCTACACAAGTTCTCCTACACAAGTTCTCCTACACAAGTTCCCCTACACAAGTTCCCCTACACAGTTCCCCTACACAAGTTCTCCTACACAAGTTCTCCTACACAAGTTCTCCTACACAAGTTCCCCTACACAAGTTCTCCTACACAAGTTCTCCTACACAAGTTCTCCTACACAAGTTCCCCTACACAGTTCCCCTACACAGTTCCCCTACACAAGTTCCCCTACACAAGTTCTCCTACACAGTTCCCCTACACAAGTTCCCCTACACAAGTTCCCCTACACAAGTTCCCCTACACAAGTTCTCCTACACAAAAGTTCCCCTACACAAGTTCCCCTACACAAGTTCTCCTACACAAAAGTTCCCCTACACAAGTTCCCCTACACAAGTTCCCCTACACAAGTTCTCCTACACAAGTTCCCCTACACAAGTTCGACTAAGCCATCTCTCCAGCTCTAATATTTCTTTTTAAAGTTTTATTTATTTATTTGACAGAGACAGAGACAGAGACAGAGACAGAGGGAGAGAGAGAGAGAGAGAGAATATGGGCATGCTGCCATTGAAAATGAACTCCAGAGACATGTTCCTCCTTGTGCATCTGGCTAACACGAGTTCTGGGGAATTAAACTTGGGCCCTTTGGCTTTGCAGGCAAACGCCTTAAGGGCTAAGCCATACATCCAGCCCATATTTCTTCTTAATCATCTTTTTTTTTTTTTTTTTGGTAGGGTCTCATGCTAGCTCAGGCTGACCTGGAATTCACTATGTATCCTCCTACCTCTGCCTCCCAAGTGCTGAGATTAAAGGCATGTGCCACCACACATGTTTTTTTAATATAAATAAATCAGCTCTCCTCCCTCCCCCTAGGGTCCCCTCCCCAAGGAAATCGCTTTGTCATCTGAGACAACATCAAATGACTAGGTCTATTTCTGGCTGTATTCTGTTTCATGGGGCCTTCAACATGCCATTCCCACATGGCTTGGTCCTATTGTAAGCCTTGCCATTCACTATAAATTTATGAGCCTGAATTTTTAAAACAAATGCCTAGTCAAAGACTGAGTGTATGTACACATACACACATACACACATTTATATATCAAAAATGTTTGAAAATAGTCAAATTCAGTAAGAAAACTCCACTGGATTCTAGGCTTCCTTCACTTAAATCTGAGTCCTATGTTGGGGGTGGTGGTGTGTATCTGTAATACCAGTGCTGGAAGGAGGAAATGGAAGGATCTCTGGGGGTTTCTGTCTAGCTAGTCTAGCCTAATTGGTAAGCTCCAGTCCAATGAGAAACCCTGTCTCAAAGGAAGTAATAGATAGTGTGGTGGTTTGATTCAGGTGGCCCCATAAACTTAGGTGTTTTGAGTGCAGCTGATGCCAGTTTGGGAATTAAAGTCTCCTAGAGGCAGTGTATTGTTGTAGGGGTCAGGCTTGTATGGGTGTTATAGCCAGCTTCCTCTTGCTAATGTTTGAAGTACTCTCCTGTTGCTGTTGTCCATCTGATGTTGGCCAGGAGGTGATGTCCACCCTCTGTTCATACTGTTGTTTTCCCTGCCATCATGGACCTTTCCCACGAGTCTGTAAGCCAAAATAAATACCCCCCCTTTTTTTTTTTTTACCACAAGCTTCGTTTGGTTGGGTGTTTTCACAGACATATGAACATGACTGCAACAATACAATTAGTACCAGACGTGGAATCATTACTGCTGGACACCTGACTGTGTGACTTTTGGCTTTTTGGAGCTTATTTTTTAGAGTAATGTGGAAGGATTTGAAATCTTGGCTTAAGAGACACCTTGAAGTGCTATAAGTACAGCTTCATGGACTATTCTGGTCAGAGTTAAAAGACCTGAATGCAGTAAGAACTATGAACTGTGAGGTTTGCCTTGTGAGAGTGAGAAAGAGCTTTGCCTGGACTGGGCTAGAGGCAGTTTGTGTGAGAGTTTTGCTGTTACACCCATGTCCTGAGAACTTGTGCAGGGGTTGCATTATGTAGAAATAAACTGGTGTGACCAGTGGCATATGGCACAGAAAAAAATGAAATCTTTGGGCCAACAATGCTGCTTGTTCAGCTGCAATTGTATGAGATAATACAACCATTGAGATGGGGCCAGATGTTCTGCATTGGGACAACACGAAGAATAGAGACTCTTTTGAAGGGGTCTAAATGCTGAAGGAGTGTCCTGTTCTTCAAAGTCTGCTTTTTCCTCCTGGATTAACCAGTTGGTAGCCAACCTGTATTATGGTGTATAACAAATGCAGGAAACAAGGGTAATTAAATTTGCAACACCGTTTTGTATTTTGGAAATGGACATGAGCAGTGTGAAGCAAGCTTGTTGGATTACCTGCATGGAGGCCTGCTGGAGCCATGAGGATAAACCATGGGTTTCAGTTGGAGACCCAATGGAGATGCCAGGACTATGGGATGGCTGCCAAGGACAGCTTCTAGCACTTGATGAAGTTTTCCAGGACTGTAAGTAGCCTATCTGGAATTGGAATTCCAGAGAATTGTCACTAGTTAGAATTATCAGACTTGGAACTGACTAGAGTTGTGGGACTTGGAGCTACAGAGTTTGAAGTTTGCCTTGTTTTAAATCTTGTATTGGTTGGATATTTCTTTGCCATACCCAATGCTATATTTTGCAGTGTGAATGTTTATTCTGTGCCATTATGGTTTTTTGTTTGTTTGTTTGTGGTATTACAGCTCAGTTAAAAGGTTTTGGAGGGCTGGAGAGATGGCTTAGCGGTTAAGCGCTTGCCTGTGAAGCCTAAGGACCCCAGTTCAAGGCTTGATTCCCCAGGACCCACGTTAGCCAGATACACAAGGGGGCGCAGGCGTCTGGAGTTCGTTTGCAGTGGCTGGAGGCCCTGGCGCACCCATATTCTCTCGCACTCTCTCTCTGCCTCTTTCTCTCGCTCTGTCGCTCTCAAATAAATAAATTAAAATGAGCAAAAAAAAAAGATTAGAAAAAAAATATTTTGGAATATAGGGATGTTTGAACATCATTGTAATTGATAAAAACTATGGGGGCTTTTAAAGTTGGATGAATGCATTGCATTTTACATCATGGATGGTTATCAGTTTATGGGGGACAGGGGTGGAATGGGGTGGTTTGGTTCAGATGTCTCCCATATACTTATGTGATCTAAATGCCAGGTCCCCAGATGATGGCAGTTTGGGAATTAAAGCATCCTGGAGGCAGTGTATTGCTGGGGGCAGGCTTCTGGATGTTATATCAAGCTTTTTCTTCTTCCCAATGTTTGGCACACTCTTCTGTTGTTGTTGTCCACCTGATGTTGGCCAGGAGGTGATGCCCACCCTCTGGTCATGTCATTTTTCCCCCCACAAGCTGCTCTTGGTTAGGTGTTTTCTTCCATCAATGAGAACCTGACTGCAACTGATGATGTTTGCCGATGATGGCAGCTGAAGTCATCTTCTGACCTTCACATGTGTGTGTGCACGCACATGTGTGTGCACACACACAGGAGCACATACACATATTCACACACACACACACATTAAAAATATGAGTTCTGTCCTGGGGGAGGTGATTCTTGATCTAGTGGGTGTCTCATGTTACTACCTGTAATGACAAGGAAACGTCCCCTGTTACACTGAATGCAAACAAAGCTTTCCCAGTCCTGAAGTATAAAGCTGAGTAACAAAATGTGTCTGCATATTTTCTGAACATAAATTCTAAGATTTGCTTACCTAACATAGTTTTCCATGTTGATATCATCTACTTTGAGAGTCTGTACATGCAAACAACCCCATCTTTGAAGAAGTTGGCTCAAGGTAGAGAAAGTATCTAACTTTACTGAACATTTGTTAAAAGTGGCGAAGGGCTGAACTGCCCTCCAGGACAGATGTACATATTTACATTTTCCATGAACAGTGAGTTATTTCTATCTAGCCAACTCTGCATTTTAAGCACCTTTTCTTCTATAAATGATAGGCAGAAAAGGGATAATTTGGATGCAGGCGACTTTTCCTGAGTATCCCCTCCCCACACCCTAACTGTGTCCATACCTGGATGTCCCTCCCAGAGCCTCGGGTAGCTTGCACTACTACTGTGGGTGGGCTCCTCTGGGTTTCCCAACTGCACTGCATGTCCATTATGGTACATGGTAGAGCCATGTCCCTGTAAGACCCCTGTTCTTTAGTGCACTACCACAATTACAACCTTGCCTGCACCTAGTTATGCCAAGCCCTTGCGGGTGAGTTCCAGATTTTGCACTACTTCCTCACCACACCTACCTCACTTATCTAAGTGCACTACCCCTCCCTAACTCACCATTATCCCACTCTACACATCACTTGTGTTAATCTCCCACTCCCAACAGGGGATTTTCCTCTGCTGTCTGAGGACACTCCACATATAAGCCAAATCCACACCCCAGCTTATACCCCTCCAGCGACCTTACTGCTACCTTGTGGGAGCTCCAGAATTCTCAACAAGACAAATGGAATATCTCCAGATATGCAAATCCCACAGTAAAACAAGAAGCTCACACACACATGCATACACACACACACACACACACACACACACACACACACACACAGGCAGCATATCCTCACCAAGAATGCCAAGGTCCATAGTCGAAGCCTCCTGTGGTGGCTTGAATCAGATGTCTCTATAAAGTTATATGTTCTGAATGCCTGGTACCAGAAGACTGGCTTATTGCTGTCGAAACATAACTGACTTTTGCCATTTTGGAACTGATTTGCAGAAGAAATATGGGAAGATTTTGAAACTTTAGGACTTAGAGATGCCTTGTAGTATTATAAGTATGGCTTGATGGATTCCTGTGAGAGTTGAAAGATCTAAATACAATAAGAACTATGGACTGCAAGGCTTGGCTTATGAGGAGGAGAAAGGGCTTTGTCCAGACTGGGCTAGATGCAGTTTGTGTGACAAGTTTACTGTATCCTGAGAACTTGTACAAGGTTGAGTTTAGAAGCAATGGACTGATGTGAACAAAAGGATATGGCACAGAAAGAAAGGAAAGTTTGGGATTGGAAACAACAGCTTGCAGTTATTGGAGTGATAACCATCATTGAAATTGGACCAGCTGTTCTGCATTGTGACAGCAGGAAGAATGCTGACTTTTCTGAAAGTAGGGAACAAGAATGCAGAAGGAGTTTTTCTGCTTTTCAAAGTCAGTTTTATTCTCTCCTGGATTAACAAAGTTGGTAGCCTACCTGATAATATGTTGAGTACAATATATTGCAAGAAAGGAAGAGCCATTGGATGTGCATTATGGTTTTGTTGAAGGTGGCCACTGGGCAATGTGAAGAAGGGTGTTGAGTTCCAGCATGGAGGCCCAGTGAAGCCATGGGGATGAATCATGAGTTTCAGTGGATACTCTAGGACGTTTTGAGATGTCAGGACTGTGAAACATCTGCCAATGAAAGCTGCTGGCTCAGGGTGGAGTTTTCTCCAAACTATGAGCAGCCTAACTATAAGGCTGGGATTGATTCAATCTTTACTTGTGATGTCATTTATTGTTTGCAGTGTGAATCTCTGTGCCATTATGTGCTTTTGGTTTTAAAGACTCACAGTTAAGAGACCTTGGACATGGGATGTTTGAATACTCTTGGGATTGATAAAAACTATGGAGGATTTTAAAGTTTGACTGAATGCATTGCATTTTATATCATGGATGGCCATCAGTTTATGTGACCCAGTACAGAATGTCCCCAATAAAATATGTTCTAAATGCTTGGTCCCTAGCTGATGGCAATTTTGGAGGAGGAGTTTTTATGGAAGAGGTGTATTTTTAAGGGTGGAGTTCGGGGTGTTATAGTCAGCTTCCCTTTGCCAGAACTTGATCCCCCAACCTCTGCTTCCAAGGGGTTCCTAACACTTAAAGGCATGCGTCACCAGACTTAGCTCAAAATAATTTTGTAAAATTATAGAAGACGTTTTCCCAACTTTAGGGAAAGAGATGCTTATCCATGTTACAAGATTGGCGTATAGAACACCAAGTAGACAGGACCAGAAAAGTCCACACATCATATTATAGTTAGAACACAGAACAAAGAAAAGATACTGAAAGCTGAAGCATCTCATCACAAACAAAAAATACCATTAAATTTTTTTATTTTATTTTATTATTATTTTTTTTGAGGTAGGGTCTTACTATAGCCCAGACTGACCTGGAATTCACTATGTCACTATGTCGTCTCAGAGTGGCCTGGAATTCATGGTGATCCTCCTACCTCTGCCTCCCAAGTGCTGGGATTAAAGGCATGTGTCATCATGCCTGGCTCCTAAATTTTATTATTTATTTATTATTTTTTTTTATTTTTTATTATTATTATTTTTTATTTATTTATTTTAGAGAGAGAGAGAAAGAATGGGCATGCCAGAGCTTCCAGTCACTGCAAATGAACTCCAGATGCATGCACCCCTTGTGCATCTGGCTTATATGGGACCTGGAGAATTGAACCAAATGCCTTAACTGCTCAGCCATCTCTCCAGCCCACAAAATACAATTTTTTAAATGGAAGCTCCAAAAAAACTAGAAGGACCTGGAATGATGTATTCTATGTACTTAAAGACTACAGCTGTTAACCCAAACTACTAAACCCAGAAAAATAATATAATACAAGGTAGAAGAAAACCTTTCCAAGATAAAAACAGGCTAAAGGAATTTATGAACACTAAGTCAGCTCTACAGAGAATATTGGACAGAATTCTTCATGATACTCAAGAGGTTACAGAATGGATGGAAAAAATCAATACTAGAAGAGTTGGTAAGTAAATGAGGAAAAAGAAAACATCAAACACCAAACAGATCATAAACATGACAGGAGTTGACTCATAATTTTCAGTAATAACTGTGAATAATCAACTTCCCAATCAAAAGATGCAAACTAGCAAGCTGAATCCGAAAATAGGATACATCTTTTCACTGTCTTCAAGAAATTCACCTGTCCATCAAAGGGAGATAGCATCTCAGGGTGAATAGATGGAAGAAGATATTTAACCAAATGAAATTAGCAGATGTGGCTATTCTAATATCTGACAAAACAAACTTAAAACCAAAACTAATCAGAAGAGATAAATAAGACCATTTTCTTCACATTTCATTGTATCATTTTTTTCTTATGGCTGAGTAGAACTCCATTGTGTAAATGTACCACAATTTCATTATCCATTCAGCCAATGATGGGTACTCGGGTTTTTCCAGTTCTTAGCTATTATGAATTAAGCAGCTATAAACATGGTTGAGCAAATATCTCTGTAGTGAAGCATGAAGCATTTAGGTTAAGTGCCCATTAAGGGAATAACTGGATCTGTTTGCAGCTCTATATTCATCCTTTTCAGGAATCTCCATATTGATTTTTATAGTGGTTTTATAAGTTCACATTCCCACCAACAGTGAATTAGGGTTCTTCTTTCTCTACATCTTTGCCAACATTTGTTGACATTTGACTTTTTTTGCTGTTAAAAATGTTTTTTTGATTGAAAACTTCAATAATTATGGACAATAAACCATGATGATTGCCTCCCTCTCCACTTTCCCCTTCACAACTTTACTCTTCATATCTCCTCCCCCTCTCAACCAGTGTCTCTTTTATTTTCATGTCATCACCTTTTCCTCCTATTATGTTTGTCTTGTGTAGGAGTGGCAGGCACTGTGAAGTCATGGATATCCATTCCATTTTGTGTCTGGAAGAGTCCTACCCTTCTTTTGGCTCTTACATTATTTCTGCCACCTCTTCCACAATGGATCCCAAGTTTTGGAAAGTGTTATACAGATATTTCAGTGTGTGCATTCCTCTGTCAATTCTTCACAGCATTATGGTGTCTTCTGAGTTGATCCAAGGTGTTGCAGTCAGGTTCACATTGCTGGTAGAAATTACCCAACTAAGAGCAGCTTGTGGGAAAAAGAGGTTTATTTTAGCTTACAGGCTCAAGGGGAAGCTCCACGATGGCAGGGGGAAATGATGGTATGAGCAGAGGGTGGACATCACCACCTAGCCCACATAAGGAGGGCAATAAGAGCAGGAGTGTGCAAACACTGGCAAGGGGACACTGGCTATAATACCCATAAGCAAGCCTCAATAATACACTGCCTCCAGGAGCATTAATTCCCAAATCTCCATCAGCTGGGAACCTAGCATGCAGAAAACTTAAGTTTATGAGGGACACCCAAATCAAACCACCACATTCCACCCTTGGCCACCGTAAACTGATATCCATATATGAGATGTAAAATACAATGCATTCAGTCCAACTTTAAAAGTCCCCATAGTTCTTATCAATCCCAATGGTGTTCAAACATCCCCATAGTAAAAAAATCTGTTAAGTGAGCCATGATACCACCCCCCCCCAAAAAAAAACACCCATAATGGCACAGAATAAGCATTCACACTGCAAAAGATGGCATTGGGCAGAGCAAAGAAATATTCAGCCAATATAAGATTTAAAACAACCAGGCCAAACACCAAACTCTGTGGCTCCAAGTCCAACAACAACTCTAGCCAGTCACAAATCTCCAAGTTCAATAAATCTAACCAGCAATGATTCTCTGGAGTTCCAATTCCACCCCTCCAGCTAGGCTACTCACAGTCCTGGAAAACTTTATCAGGGCTTGTAGCTTTCCTTGGCAGCCATTGCATTGTTCTGGCATCTCCACTGGGTCTCCACTGCAATCCATGGTTCATCCTCATGGCCCCATGGGGTCTTCATGCAGGTATCCAGAAAACTTGCTTCACACTGCCCATGGACATTTCTAAAACACAGGACCCTGTTGCAAACTCAATGAGCCCCTTTTTCCTGGATTTCTTATACTTCACAAGACCAGGTAGAGTGCCAATTTGATAGTTCGGGGGGAATAAAGCAGACTTTAAGGACACTCTTTGAGCATCAGGCCCCTTCAGAAGAGTCTACATTCTTCCTGTTGCTCCAGTGCAGGTCTGCTGGCCCAATCTCAATAGTTGCTATCTCTCCAACGATTTGCAGTGAACAGGTAGCAGTTTAGGCCTGAAGATTTCATTTTTTTCTGTGCCAAATCCCTCTGCTCACACCAGTATATTTCTATGCAAAGCAACCCCGCACAACTTCTGAGGACATGGGAATAACAGCAAGCTTCTCATACAAACTGCTAGCCCAATCCAAGCAAAGCTCTTTCCCACCCTAATAAGCCAAACCTCACAGTCCATAGTTCTTACTGCAGGCAGGTCATTAAACTCTAACCAGAATAGTCCATCAAGCTGTACTTACAGTACTTCAAGGAATCTCTTAGGCCAGGGTTTCAAATCCTTCCACATTCCTCTTGAAAATCAGCTTCAAAAGGCCAAAGCCACACAGCCCGGTGTCTAGCAGTAATCCCACTCCTCAGTACCACTTTGCTGTTGCAGTCAGGTTCGCATTGTTGGTAGAAATACCATAGGTTAGTGGTAAAACCCTACTGCTTAAGACACCATACATGTATCATGGAGCAACATGGCTAGAAGCTGTAAGAGAGTCAGTTCCCAGTCAGTCAGCGCGTCTAGTTCCAGAATGTGCTACGTGAGTGACTGGGGGAAAATGACCAATATCTGTCCTAGCAATGTATGGTCTAACCTACTTAGAAGCAAAAAACCTGATGTGATACTCATTCAAGTGCAATAGTGGTGCATAGCCATGGTGGGAAACCAATTGCTCTAGATTTGGCTAACTGATCTGCTCAGTGGAATGGAACCCATAGCTAGAGTGGGGAAACAAGTCAGAACCATATCCAAAAATGAACCCACTCTCCACTAAACTCTCTCTAAGAAACAATGATTATCACATTTACTTGGTGCTAATTTTACTTTCCATTGGAGAATCTGCTTCTCTTTTTCAGATAGACTCAGATCCTAAGGAGAGAACCACCCCTTCATACCTCAAAAGGGCCCCAGCTGAAACTAAGAATAATTGGGGAAACATGCAAGGACACTGTTTTCTTGGTGAATCAGGAACCAGCACAACGGTGAAGAAGATAGACACAGAGAACAATCAACCCCTACCAAACCAGATATCCAGAGAAACAGAGGCTCCCAAGAAGCAGACCTAATAGGAACCCAACATGGCTCAGGGAAATTTGTGGAAGAAGAGGCAGAAAGAATGTAAAAGCCACATGTTGGGTCATGACATGCACAGACATTTCCTCCTACCCAAAACTAAAGGCTAACCCCACAGTGCACAACCTATGTACCCCAACAAGGAGGGTCCCTGTGAAGGGGGGAGGACAAAGAGGAGGCTAACAATGGTACCAACTTGACTGTATTCACTAACTACAAAAGAAGAAGAAGGAGGAGAAGAAGGAGGAGGAGGAGGAAAAGAAGAAAAGAAAGAAATCACCCATCCAAGAGCATCTGTGGGAAAAAGAGGTTTAGTTTGGGTTACAGGCTCAAGGGGAAGCTCCATGACGGCAGGTAAAATGATGGCATGAGCAAAGGATAGACATCACCCCCTGGCCCACCTAAGATGGATAATCGGAGTAGGAGAGTGTGCCAAACACTGGAAAGGGGACCCTGGCACCCATAAGCCTACCCCCAAGAATACACTGCTTCCATGAGGCATTAATTCCCAAATCTCCATCAGCTGGGAACCTAGCATTAAGAACACATAAGTTTATGGGGATCAACTGAATCAAACCACCATACAAAGCCACAACCATCTGAAAATAGAAGCTTCTCTCACAAAAAAAAAAAATGAGAGTAGCATTAATATATGGGTGTGAACATTAAGAGAAGTGTCTCACAGGCAGTTTGGTGAGAATAGTATATACATTTAGCCAGACACCAGAAGGTATTACACCCCTAGGGCTCATGACTTCCCCTGTCATAGGTTTTTAGTATCAGGCAGGTATTCCCTCTTGTGGAGCCAGCCTCCAATCCAATTAGGGAGCAGTTTTTTCCCCCACAACAGATGTTCCATTATTGCACCCATTGGCTCATTTGGCCAGGCTAGCCAAACTGAAGGTTTGCAGTGCTCACTGTTGTTTATCTCCATTGGTGATTGCTTTCTAGCTCATGGAACTGCATGTGGCATAGCTTTTATAAGCTTTTTAAAAATTAACTTAATTTATTTATTTAAGCGAGAGAGAGAATGGGCATGCCAGGGGCTCAAGGCACTGCAAATTAACTCCAGATGCATGTGCCTCCTTGTGCATCTGGCTTATGTGGGTCCTGAAGAGTTGAACTGGGATCCTTTGGCTTTGCAGGCAAATGCCTTAACCGCTAAACCATCTCTCTAGCACCCTTTCCAGGTTTCTATCAGCTGGTCCACATGGATGAGGTTTTCAGCTCAACTCCAGCAGGATTTTTCAGTGACCTTGCAGCCCAAGGATATGGAGTCTTCAGGAATAGGGTCTTACCATCTATTGCTGGTGGGAAACCTGGAGCCTCAGCAATGGCCCATAATGTTCTGGGAAGGGGCATCAAGAACCTCCCTGGTCAATAACTCACTGGAAGTTATCCCATCCCTGGCACTAAAAAATTTTTATCTATTTTTTAAAGTTTTTTTTTTATTAACAACTTCCATGATTATAAACAATATCCATGGTAATGTCCTCCCTCCACCCACTTTCCCCTTTGAAACTCCATTCTCTATCATATCCCCTCCACCTCTCAGTCTCTCTTTTATTTTGATATCATCATCTTTTCCTCCTATTATGATGGTCTTATGTAGGTAGTGCCAGGTATGTGGGGTCATGGATATCCAGGCCATTTTGTGTCTGGAGGATCACGTTGTAAGGAGTCCTACCCTTCCTTTGGCTCTTACATTCTTTCCACCACCTCTTCCACAATGGACCCTGAGCCTTGGAAGATGTGATAAAGATATTGCAGTGCTGAACACTCCTGTCACTTCTTCCCAGCACTATGATGCCTTTTAAGTCATCCCAAGGTCACTGCCCTCTGAAAAGAGAAGGTTCTCTACCAAAAGCGAGAGCAGCATTAATATATAGGTATGAACATTAAGAGAAGTGCTTACTGGGCAGTTTGATGAGCATAGTATATACATTTAGCCAGACAGCAGCAGACATTACACCCCTAGGGCTCATGACTACCTCTGTTGTAGGTTTTCAGTATCAGGGATGTATTCCCTCCCATGGAGCAGGCCTCCAGTCCAATTAGAGGGCAGCTGGTTTACACCACTACAGAGGTGCCACTATTGTACCCATTGGATCATTTGGCTTGGCTGACCAAATATAAGGCTTGCAGTGTCCACTGTTGAGTGTCTTCACTGGTGACTTATCTCTCTCCCATTGAACTTCACACAGAATGGCTTCTTCCAGCTTTTTGTCAGCTGGTCTACATGGAGGAGGTTATCAGCTCAGTTCCAGAAGGATTCCTCACTGGCCTTGCAGCCCAAGTATGTGGAGTCTTCAGCAATAGGGTCTTACCATCTATTCCTGGTGGGAAACCAAGGGCCTCAGCAATGGCCTATAATGTTTTTGAGGCATCAGGGATCTCCCCAGCCAACAATTCACTGGTAGGTATCCTATCCCTGGCACTAAAAATTTTCTAGCAACAATCTATGGCTCCTGAGTGTTCCATTGTCCAAAAAAGTATGTTTCCATGTGATTTATTTCTATCTTCTTAGATTTTGATTAGCCCTTCCTTCATCTTTCCTTTACTCAATCTCTTCCCCTGACCTCACTTGGGCCTTTTCACCCCCCTTGGTCTATTATTCTACTTACATATATACAATACCATCCTATTAAGTACCCTCTCCATTCCTTTTTCTTCATTTTTCACTTTATAGCTGTTTTCTACCTTATTGGCCTTTGCTACTGAGTTTTCTTCCTACTCACACAGAAGTCCAATCACATGTAGCTAGTATCCACATATGAGAGAGAACATATGACACTTGGCTTTCTGGGCCTGGGTTACCTCACTTAGTATAATCCTTTCCAGATCCATCCATTTTCCTGCAAACTTCATAACTTCACTTTTCTTTACTGCTGAGTAGAACTCCATTGTATAAATGTGCCACATCTTCATTATCCACTCATCCACTCATGAGGGACATCTAGGCTGGTTCCATTTCCTAGCTATTGTGAATAAAGCAGCAATAAACATGGTTGAGCAAGTATCTTTAAGGTAGTGAGACAAATCCTTAGGATATGTGCCCAAGAGTGGTATAGCTGGGTCATATGGTAGATCTATTTTTAGCTGTCTCTGGAACCTCCACACTGATTTCCACAATGGCTGCACCAGATTGCATTCTCACCACCAGTGTAGAAGGGGTCCTCTTTTTCTGCATCCTTGACAGCATTTATGATTATTTGTTTTCGTGATAGTAGCCAATCTGACAGGAGTGAGATGGAATCTCAATGTAGTTTTAATCTGAATTTCCCTCATGACTAGGGATGTAGAACTTTAAAAAAAAAATCTTTATATGCCATCTATGTTTCTTTTGAGAACTCTCCATTTAGTTCCAATGCCCATTTTTAATTGGGTTGTTTGATTTCTTATTATTTAATATTTTGTGTTCTTTGTATATCCTAGATATTAATCCTCTATCAGATATATAGGTGGCAAAGATTTTCTACCATTTTGTAGGTTGCCTTTTTGCTCTATTCATAGTGTCTTTTGCCATACAAAATCTTTGTAATTTCATGAGGTCCCAGCGGTTAATCTGTGGTTTTATTGCCTGAGCAATTGGGGTTATACACAGAAAGTCCTTGCCAAGACCAATATGTTGAAGGGTTTCCTCTACTTTTTCTCTTGCATTTTCAGAGTTTTAGGTCTGCTATTAAGGTCTTTGATCCATTTGGACTTAAGTCTTGTGTGTGGAGAGAGATAAGGATCTTTTTTCCTCCTTCTACAGATACATATCCAGTTTTCCCACCACCATTTGCTGAAGAGCCTGTTTTTTCTCCAATGCGTATTTTGGCATTTTTGTCAAAGATTAGATGTCTATAGCTACCCAGACTTACATCTGGGTCCTCTATTCTGTTTCATTGATCTACATATCTGCTTTTGTGGCAGTACCATGCTGTTTGTGTTACTATGGCTCTGTAGCCTAAGTTAAAATCAGGTATGGTGATACCACCAGCCTTATTTTTGTTGCTCAAAATTGTTTTAGATATTCAGGGTATTTTTTCTGTTTCCAAATAAATTTTTGGATTTTTTTTCTATTTCCAATTTTGATGGGGATTGCATTAAATGTGTAGATTGCTTTGGTAAGATTGCCATTTTCACAATGTTGAGTCTTCTGATCCAAGAATAAGGGATGTTTTTCCTTTTCCTAGTGTCTTCTGCAATTTTTCGCTTGAGTGTTTTAAAGTTTTCATTGTAGAGATCCTTCATTTCCTTGGTTAGGTTAATTCCAAGGTACTTTATTTTATTTTATTTTGATGCAATTGTGAATGGGAATGATGCCCTGATTTCATCCTCTGTGTGTTTGTTTTTAGCATATATGAAGGCTACTGGTTTCTGTGTGTTTATTTTGTATATTGCTGCATGGCTATAAGTGTTTATCAGCTATAACAGTTTTCTGGTAGATTCCTTAGGGTCCTTTATGTATAGAATCATGTCATCTGCAAATAATGATTACTTGATCTCTTCTTTTCCAAATTGTATCCCTTTTATGTGTCTCTTGCCTTATTGCTATGGTTAAGACTTCCAGTACTATATTAAATAAAAGTGGAGACAGTGGACACCCTTGTCTTATTCCTGATTTTCATGGAAAAGGTTCAAGTTTTTTTCCATTTAGTATTATGTTGGCTGTAGGTTTGTCATTAATAGCCCTTATTATGTTGAGATATGTTCCTTCTATTCCCAGTCTCTGTAGGACTTTTTTATTAATTAATTTTATCCTTTTTATCCTTTCAAAGAACCAACTCTTTGTTTCCTTGATTCTTTGGATTGTTTTTTTGGCTTGTTTTTCTTTTGCCAAGGCTTTAAGTTGAAGCATTAAGTTTACTTGCGACCTTTCTAATTTCTCCTCCTCCTCCTCCTTCTCCTCCTCCTTCTTCTTTGGTTTTTTAAGGAAGGGTCTCACTCTAGCCTAGGCTGACCTGGACTTCACTCTATTCTCAGTGTGGCCTTGAACTCACAGCAATCCTCCTACCTCTGCCTCCTGAGTGCTGGGATTAAAAGCATGTGCCACAATGCCCAGCTCCTAATTTCTTAATGTTGGCACTTAAAGCTATGAATTTCCCTCTTAGGACTGCCTTCTTTGTGTCCCAAAGGTTTTGGTATGGTGTGTCCTCATTGTCATTTGACTCTATTAATTTTTTAATCTCCTTCTTAATTTCTTCATTAACCCATTCGTCACTTAGTAGTGTATTGTTTAGTTTCCATGATTATGCTCTATAGCTTTTATTGCTATTGATTTGTAGTTTGATCTCATTGTGATCAGATAGAGTGCAAGGAATTATTTCAATTTTCCTGTATTTGTTAAGATTTATTTTATGTCATTAATATATAGTCTATTTTAGAGAATGTTCCATGTGCTGCTGAAAAGAATGTATTGTGCAGCATTTGGATGAAATGTCCTGTATATATCTGTTAGGCCCATTTGTTCTATGACCTCACTTCATCCAAGAAATTTATCTAAGATGCAAAAATATGTACATTATAACACAAGAAGTACAAAAAAATTCAAGACAATATAAATCCACCAGAAAGTATCAATGCATCAGAAATGACCTCCAGTGAGACTGATTTAGAGGAAATGCCTGGGAAAGATTTCAAAAGAAAGATTATAAATATGTTCAAAGAAGTCAAAGGGGAAATCAAAGAAATGAAAGAAGACAGGAAACCAATTTAATGAAATGAGAGGTCAACATAAGAACAAACTATGAAATTTAAAAAACTCTGTAGAAAATCTCACCAGTAGAATGGATGAAGGAGAGGACAGAATATCTAAACTACAAGACCAGGTAGCATATGTAATACAGTACAACAAAGAGAAAGACAAACTAATAGGAAAGTATGAGTGGGAATTTCAAGATATTCAGAACACTATGAAAATATTAAACATAAGAATTCAGGGTATAGTAGAAGGAGAAGAATTTCACTCCGAAGGCATAGTAGGCATTTTCAACAAAATCATAGAAGAAAACTTCCCCCAAATTGGGCAAGAGATGCCAATGCAGATACAGGAAGCCTATAGAACACCAAACAGATAAAACCTGGAAAGAACACCTCCTCACCATGTTATAGTTAAACTACCAAACATACAAACATATACATATATTGACTTCTTTGAACATATTTACAATCATTCTTTTGAACTCTTTCTTAGGCATTTCCTCTAACTCGTTCTCACTGGAGGTCATTTCTGATGCATTAATACTTTTAGGTGGATTTATATCATCTTGCTTTTTAGTGTTTGTTGTGTTATAATGTATATATTTTTGCATCTTGGATTAAGTTAATGCTTGGATTTTCTAGCTAGCTGGGTATTCTTAGCTGTATCAATTGATTTGATGTTATATATTTTCAGGGTAGGAGCTTAAGGTGTTAGATGTGGCTCTTAAGACTCTCAGAGTATTTACAAAGGTGCTCCTAGGGGTTGAATTTCCCTGCTATGGGAGTATTCAAGTAGGCTGAGTGGAATTAAATACAGGTAGATTCTAAAATTTAACTAAACAATGTACACATTCAATCAAAAAACAGCCCCAAGTATGTATGCCAGAGTAGTTATTATAATGACCAGATCCTCTATCAACATGAAGGTTAAGATTTCTGGTCTGTTGAGGGATCCAAGTCAGCTTGTGACCAAGTGAGACCCTTCCCTGGTGCAATCCCAGTTACCTTGGATGATTTTGGTCTCAGTGAAGTTGCTGCCTGTGTCGTTGGGCTGCTGTTCTGATTTCTGGAGCTGGGCACTGGCTTTCCCTGCGGGGCAAACTGAGCCTGGCAAGTGTGGCCTTGCAGATCAGCACCCCTGCTGCTGGAACTGCTGGTGCTAAAGCTGCCGCTGCTGGGTCTGTAGCTGCTGCTGCTGAAACTGCTGCTGCTGGAGCTGCCACTGCTGGAGCCACTGCTGCCACTGAAGCTGCTACTGTGGGATCTGCCGCTGCTGCGGCTCCTAGGTCTGCTGCTGCTGGATCTGCCGCTGCTGCTGCTACTGGGTCTGCTGCTGCTGAGGCCACTGTTACTGGTGCCAGAGCCGCTGATGTTGCTGTCTATTTTAGAGAATGTTCCATGTTGCTGCTGGACTCTGCTCCTGCTTGGTTCCCGCTGTCGGCTCAAGTTGGCATGGCCGGGTCCCGGGACCACTGTTCTGTTCACTAGAGCTGGGCTCAGGTGGTGGGGGAGGGGAGGGAGCCACAGCTGCTCTGGTTCTCTTGCTGTTTCAAGTGTTCTTCTACCTCGTGGTCTGCACCTCTGTTGTTCACTGCCGCTCTCCCTTCACGTTTCCTGAGTTGCGGAGAGCTCTGGTGTGAGGGGAAGCTCCCCGAACCTGGCTTTTCCTGTGGCTGGAGCCGAGTCTGGATGCTTTCTGGTGCGCCGCCACTGCCGTGGTTGGTGGACCTTCCCAGGCCGCTTTTGCCGGCCTGTGCGGGCTCTGGATGCTCTTGCTCTCTTCTACTTCTCTGCTGCCGCATCAATTTCCTATTCACCTCACTTTTTAGTAAAAGTGTGCATTTTCCTGATTTTTTTGGTCTCCCCCCCCCCCCAGGCTGCTTTGGTGTGGTACCTATGCCGCCATCTTGACTGGAAGCCCTCCATCTTAGATAAACTTAATGCTTGTATTTTCTAATCATCTGCAGTATTATTAGAGGTATCAATCAATCTCATGTTATAAGTCTTCAGGATAGGAGCTTAAGGTGCTATATGTGCCTCTTAGGACTCATAGAGTAACTACAAAAGTGACTCCAGATGTTGTGCTTACCTGCCATGAGAACATTCAAGTAGACTTATTGGAACAAAATATAGGAAGTTTCTAAAATTTAACTAAATAATGTACACATTCAATGAAAATCAGCACAGAGTATTTATGCAAGAGTAGGCAATATGACAACCAGATCCTCTAACAAAGTCACAGTCCCTTAGGATGTGTGTTGCCCCACACCCTTAATCCTGTCAACTAGGACTCTATGATTTCTGGTCTGAAGGGAGAACAGCAGGGAAGAATGGAGGAGCAGCTTCTGAGGAGAGGACCAGTGGGAAAACTTCAGCCACCATCCATAGCCCCTCTCCTACTGCCAGGGCAAGCACCAGCAAGTACCAGAGACCTGGGGAAAGGAACTCACCTACACAACACCAAACACAGGCATTCAGAGCTGTGATCCAGCAACCCAGCCACCCTGCCTGAGCTCACACTGCACCAAAGAAGGACCCAACCAGGAGTGCAGCATAATTGAGACCAATACCATCCCAAAAGGTAACTGGGATTACACCAGGTCAGTACCCACCAAATAAGCCTGGTATATAGGCTTGAATCAGAAGATATAATTGCACCTTCCATGTCAGGACAAATTATATGTTAAATCTGATGATTTGTAGGATTTGCCATTCTTAAATAAACTACATTTTGGGCTTGTCATTTGTTGCTTCCTGATTTATAGTGCCTTTGTTTCCTTTTCTGTCATTCATTAGGGAAGGTCAAATGCTTGGTCACAAACTGACTTGTAATTTTCTTTTTGTGTGATGTCTTTGTCTGGTTTTAGTATCAGGGTGATACTGGCTTCCTATAAGGAGTGTGATAGTATTCCTTCCTTTTCTATTTTATGGAAAAGTTTGAGAAGTGTTGGTGTTAGTTTTTACATTTAGGTCTGATAAAATTCACGAGTGAATTCATCTTGGCCTGGACTTTTATCAGTTGGGAGATTTTTTTTTTTTTTTTCAAGGTAGGGTGTCACTGTGGCTCAGGCTGACCTGGAATTCACTATGTAGTCTCAGGGTGGCCTCAAACTCACGGCGATCCTCCTACCTTTGCCTCCCGAGTACTGGGATTAAAGGCATGCGCCACCACGCCCGGCTCAGTTGGGAGATTTTTAAAATAATTTCCTAGGTCTCTAAACTTGTTATGGGTTATCTCATATTGGCTTACTTTAGGTAAGTCATATAAGTCTAGGAAATAATCCACTTATTTCAGATTTTCTAACTTAGTATCATTCTTAAAGTATGTCCTTATAATTTTCTGAATTTTTTTATTATCTGTTGTAATGGTGCCTTTTTTCATCGCTTTTTTTGTTAATTTGTGTTCCTTCTCTCTTTCTTTTGGTCAGATTTGCTAAGGGTTTATCAATCTTATTTACCCTTTCAAAGAATAAACTCTTTGTTTCATTGGTTCATTGTATTGAATTTTGGTTTCTATTTCATTTAATTTCTGCCCTAATCTTTATTATTTCTTCCCATCAACAGATTTTTGTTTTGCCTTGTTCTTCTTTTTCCAAGGCCTTAAGGTGAAGAATTAAGTTGTTTACTTGCAACCTTTCTAATTTCTTTTCTCTTTTTCTTTTTTTGTTTTTGATTTTCAAGGTAGGGTCTCACTTTAGCTCAGGCTGACCTAGAATTCACTATGTAGTCTCAGGGTGGCCTTGAACTCAGGGTGGTCCTCCTATCTCTGCCTCCTGAGTGCTGGAATTAAAGGTGTGTTCCACCATTCCTGGCTCTAATTTCTTAATATAGGCACTTAAAGCTATGAATTTTCCTCTTAGGACTGCCTTCATTATGTCCCCAAAGTTTTGGTACATTGTGGTCTCATTATCATTTGGTTCCATGATTTTTTAAAATTTCCTTTTTGATTTCTTCATTCAGTAATGTATTATTTAGTTTCCATGAATTTCTGTATGCTTTGTAATTTTTCTTATTGCTGATTTGTAGTTTAATTCCATTGTTATCAGATAGAGTACAAAGCATTGAATGATTTTCCTGTATTTGTTAATATTTGCTTGTGTCCTAATATATGCTCTATTTTAGAGAATGTTCCATGTGCTGCTGAGCAAAATGTGTGTTCTGTAGCATTTAGATGGAATGTTCTGTAGATATCTGTTAGGTCCATTTGTTCTATGATATCACTTAATTCAGATGCCTGTTTATTTGTTGTCAGGATGATCTGTCAATAGATGAGAGTGGGGTATTGAAGTCACCCAATGCAATGGTGCTTGGTGCTATCTGTGAACTTAACTGTAATAGTGTTTGATGAAATTGGGAGCACCCATGTTAGGTGCAAATATATTTAGAATTGTAATGTCTTCTTGTTGATTTTTTTTTCTTTAACCAATACAATGTGACCTTCTTTATCTTTTCTCACTAATATTGGTTTGAAGTCTATCCTGTCCAATATTATAATAGCAGCACCTGTTTGTTTCCTAGGCCCATTTGCTTGGAATGCCATTTTCCATCCTTTCACCCTAAGATAGTGCTTATCATTTATGGAGAGATGAGGTTCTTGGAGACAGAAATAGAAGGATCCATCCTTTTAATCCACTCTTCAAGCCTGTGTCTCTTGGTTGGGGCATTGAGGTCACTGATATTAAGAGTTATTATTGAAAGTATGTATTTATTCTCACCATTGTTCCTGTTTTGTAGTGCTTCCTTTTTAACCTTCACTCTCTTGTAGTAAGTGTTTTTTAGTATGATTTATTTTTCCCTGTTTCCTCATATGTGTGCTTTCCTTTCTCTTCAGTGTGGAGGATCTCTTCAAGCATTTTCTGTAGAGCTAGCTTAGTTGACATATATTCCTTTAGCCTGATTTTGTGTGGAATGTCCTTATTTCACCATCAATTTGGCTGGATAACTTTGTTGGGTAAAGTACTCTTGATTGACAGTTGTCTTTTAGAACTTGCAATAAATCATTCCAAGCGATTGGTAGTAGTTTGATAATGGAGAGTGGGCTTATGTTTGGATATGGTTCTCATTTGTTTCCTAGCTCGAGCTATGGGTCCTGTACCACTCAGGGGATCAGTTAGCCGAATCAAGAGCAGTTGGTTTATTTGGGCCTTAGGAGCTGTGCATATTGCCTTTATTATGTTAAGATATGAACCAACCATGACAATTCTCTCCAATGTTTTGATCATGAAGTGATGTTGTATCTTGTCAAAGACCTTTTCTGTATCTACCAAAATGATCATGTGGTTTGTGTTTAACCTTGTTTATGTGGTGTATTACATTGACAGATTTCCAAATATTGAACCACCCCTGTGTTCCTGGGATGAATCCCACTTGATCAAGGTGGATTATGCTTTTGATGTGTTGTTGGATTCAGTTTGTGAGGATTTTGTTCAGGATCTTTGTATCTAAGTTCATCAGAGAAATAGGCTGGTAGTTTTCTTTTCTTGTGGCATCTATGCCTGGTTTTGGAATTATGATGATTCTAGCTTCATAGAAGGAGTTGGGTAGCCTTCCCTGTTCTCCAATTGTGTGGCACAGTTTGAGGAAGATTGGTTTGAGTTCTTCCATGAAGGTTTGGTAGAATTCACCTGAGAAGCCATCTGGTCCTGGACTCTTCTTTTGGGGGAGGATTTTAGTTATTTTTCAATCTCAATGAGTGTGATAGGTTCATTTAGGAGATTAATCTACTCTGAGTTTAGCTTTAATAGATGGCATGCATCCAGGAATTTGTTCATCTCCTCCACATTATCCAGTTTTGTGCAGTAGAGGTTTTTGAAATAAGTCCAGATGATTCTCCCAATTTCACTTATGTCTGTTGTGATCTCTCCTTTTTCATTTTTAGTTTTGTTAATTTGAAGCATCTCTTTGTTTTTTGGTGGATCAAATTGGCCAGGGGTTTGTCAGTCTTGTTTATTTTTTCAAAGAACCAGCTCTTTGCTTTGTCAATTGTCTTAATTATTTCCTTGATTTCCAATTCATTAATTTCTGCTCTGATTTTAATTATTTCTTTCCTTCTGGAGCTCTTTGGGTTGGATTTTTCTTGCTTTTCCAGTGCCTTTAGGTGGATGGTTAGGTTATTGATTTGGGATTTCTCTGTCTTTTTTATGAAGGCATTGAGTGCTATGAACTTTCCCCTGAGGTCTGCCTTCATTGTGTCCCATAAGTTTTGGTATGATGTGTTCTCATTGTCATTTAATTCTAGAAATTTTGCAATTTTATTTTTTATTTCCTCCACTATCCATTTATTGTTTAAAAGTGTGTTGTTTAGTATCCAGGTGCTGTTGGGATTTTTGGTGGGTCTTTTGTTAATTTTCAGCACTATAGGATTATAATCTGATATCATGCAGAGAATTATGTCAATCTTCCTAAATATGTGGAGGCAGGCTTTGTGACCCAGTATATGGTCTATTTTAGAAAATGTTCCATAGGCTGCTGAGAAGAATGTTTACTCTGTGGATTTGGGATGGAAAGTTCTGTAGATGTCCGTTAGGTCTAAGTTATCTATGTTTCTTTTGAACTCTCTTACTTCCCTCTAAAGTTTCTGTTTGGATGATCTGTCTATTACTGATAAATGTATATTTAAGTCCCCAACTATGATGGTGTTGGTGCTTATTTCTGTTTTATTGTCAAGTAGGTTTTGCTTTATGAACTGTGTTGCCCCTGTATTTGGTGCACACAAAATCATAAATATGATTGAAATATCCTCTTGATGGGTCCTTCCGTTGATAAGTAGGAAGTGGCCTTCTTTGTCTTTTTTGATTATTTTTGGTTTGAAGTCTATTTTATTTGATATTAATATAGTTACACCTGCTTGTTTATTATTCCCATTTGCTTGGAATATTGTTTTCCATCCTTTCACCCTGAAGAGGTGTCTGTCTTTAGTGGTGAGGTGGATTTCTTGATGACAACAGATTGAGGGATGTGATTTTTTGAGCCATCCTGTTAGCTTGTGTCTCTTGATGGGTGAATTAAGGCCATTAATATTTAGGGTAATGACTGTGAGATTTGATTTGATCCCTGCCATATTGTGATGGTATATGTGGTTTGGTATTTTAATGGATTTTGAAATTTTTTGTGCCTACTTTTTGTTTGGTTATTGTGATCTTTAGGCGTTTGAGGTTGATTATTTGTTTCTTCTCTGTGGAGAATTTCCTGAAATACTTTCTGTAGGTTTGCTTTTGTTTTCATATAATTGTAAAGCTGAGTTTTATCATGGAAAGTTTTTCTTTCCCCATCTATTATGAGGGATACTTTTGCTGGGTAGAGTAGTTTGGGTTGGAAGCCATAGGTTCTTGGACTTTGCAGTGTTTCATTCCAGGCCCTTCTAGCTTTCAGGGTTTTCATTGAGAAGTCTGGAGTAATTCTGATGGGGTTACCTTTAAAAGTGATGTGCTGTTTTTCCCTAGCTGCTTTTAGGATTTTCTCTTTGCTGTCAATGTTTAGAGTCTTAATGACAATATGTCTTGGAGAGTTTCTTTTTTGGTCCAGTCTGTTTGGAGTTCTGTTGGCTTCTTGTATCTTGATGGGCCTTTCTTTTAAGAGACTGGGGAACTTTTCTTCCATTATTTTGTTAAATAAGTTCTCCATGCCTTTGGTCTGAATTTCTTCTCCTTCTGGTATTCCAATGAACCTGATATTAGGACGTTTACATGTATCCCACAGTTCCCTCATGTTCTATTCACAGAAACTTTTGAACTTACTAAAATTTTTGAACTCTTGAACTGTTTCTTCCATCTTGTTGTCCAGATCAGAGCTTCTGTCTTCCACATGTCTTACTCTATTCTTGAGAGCTTCTAGAGTTTTGGACTTGTTCAATTAGGTTTGCATTTTCTACTACTTTTCTATGTATAATTTCTATCCCTCTGCCAAGCTCCCTTTTCTCATCATTTTCTCATTTTCTTTTCTTTTGTTTTTCGAGGTAGGGTCTCACACTAGTCCTGGCTGACCTGGAATTCACTATGTAGTCTAAGGGTGGCCTTGAACTCACGGAGATCCTCCTACCTCTGCCTCCCAAGTGCTGGGATTAAAGGCATATTTTTCTCATTTTCTTGATGATTCTTGGAATTCATTCTTGCATTTCTTTATGTCTTCATTTAGCATGGCCAGCTGATTTTTGAGGTCTTCTTTTTTTTTTTTTTCACTCTCCCTCAATTCTCTTAACTGTCTTTGAACTCCTTCCATTTTATTATCTATTAGTTCTAGTCTAGTGATGGCAGCATCCACTCGATTATCAGTCCTTTGTTGTTTTTCTGCAAGTTCTACCAGTAGCTTGGTTAGGGTTGCATTGCTCACAGCTTTAGTTTGGTATTCTGATCCTAAGTATGTTTTGATTAGAGATGTTCATTGTAGGACTGGGTGATCTAAATGGATTTTCTTGCATTTGATTTTTCTTGTTATTTCTTTTGCACTCTGGTTCCCATCACAGTGTATGGGCATGTAGGTTGGTGGATCAGCCTGGGCTCAAGCACAGTGGGAATCTGTAGCAGCCTGAGGCAGTTGCCAAGCAGCTTCGGCTTTGGTGCTCCCTTGCCAAAGCCGTCTGCGCTCCTGCCTGGCCGGTGCACCAAATTTGCCTGAGCTCTCATGCAGTAATGCACCAAAGCTTCCTGTGCTTAGGTTAGGAGGGATACTGAGGCACTAGCCCTGAAGCAGCCCAAACTCTGGCATGGCAGAACACTGGGACCTGAAAACACTTTGTGCTCCCCTGCAACAGGACAATGGCAGTTGGCCGGCACAGCAGACAGGGAAGGGATGGCACCTGAGTTGGTGCGAGTGACACACACAGTCTGAGCTGGCGTGGAGTGTTGCAATGGGCCTGGGCTCATGCGTGAATGTGTGGCAGCCAGAGCAGTAAGTGAGTGAGTGGGCGGAGTAGGCTAAGCTTCCACAAGCAGGGTCAGTGTTGTGGCATTGTTTGGTGGGCAAATTGATCAAAGGAGCCTGAGCTCCAATGGGCCAGCAGGTGTAGCCTGGCCAAGGTCACTCATGGTTAGGGGTAGCAGGGTGATTGCCCTGTGCAGTGAGGCAAGTGGAACTATGTTGGCCTGGGACCCTTTTCCTACAGTAAGTGTGGGAGTTTCCTGAAGCTGGGACTGTGGGTACTGCACCTTCGAGGGAATCAGCGATTCTGTTTTTTCCCCTCTGTGCCCTCCCACTGGCAATCTATTGGAGATTGCTCTCCCCTAAAAGACCCAGTGAACTCTTAATGCTTTGCTTTTCTTTCACGTGATGTGCAGCGCAGTTATGCGGTCACCATCTTGGCCCTGTACCCTGAATTCTTATGTTTGATCTTTTCATAGTGTCCTTAATATCTTGAATTTCCCATTCATGCCTTCCTATTAGCTTGTCTTTATCTTTGTTGAACTGTATTAGATCTGCCCACCTGGTCTTCTAGTTTAGATATTCTGTTCTCTCCTTAATTCATTCTATTGGTGAGACTTTCTTTTTTAAAAAATTTAAATTATTTATTCTCACTGATTATTAATCATCATACAGCAAATGCAGTATTAAAATATATCATCCTCAGTAAATCTTTACTTATAAAATGTGATTGTTACAAGTAAAATAAAGCTTTTAGAATTTTCATTTAAAAATACAAATTTTGTAAATAACCATTTTTAGGATGAGAAAATTATTTCAGATACTGTCTTAAAATGCTATTAAAAAAACTTTACTCTGAAAAGTGTCAAGAAAAAAATACCTGATCCCTCTAGAACTACCACCACTTCTAGTTTCTTTTCGCTTCTGTATTTCTCAATCTCTTTCTTTCTCAGGCAAGGTCTCTGCCCAGGGTGAACATTGCCATCCTCCTACCTCAACCTCCTGAGTGCTGAAATTACAGGTTGAGCCATCACGCCTGGCCTAGTTCTAGTTTCTAAGTTCTGTTTTGTACCATAAGCAAGAAAACAAGACACACAACACTGCAATTACCTGTCAAATAATTAGGTAGAATAAAAGTTGTATATTCATTAAATTGAACATATACTTTTTTTTCTCAGGTAGGGTCTCACTCTAGCCCAGGTTGACCTGGAATTCACTATGTAGTTACTTAGGCTGGCCTTGAACTCATAGCAATCCCCCTACCTCTGCCTCCCAAGTGCTGGAATTAAATGTGTGTGCCACCATGTCCAGCAAATGTAATCTATAAGTCTTTCAATATTATAAAACCACTTGAATCAAAAGTTTTCTTCTAGTCCTGGAGACCAATATTGATACCTTTTTCAATACCAAATAAAATTTAGGTTTTGTGGTCTTAAAAATTTATAGAAGTTAATATATTTGAAGATGTGATGAAGTGGCTCCATCTTTCCATTTATTTATATGATCTGAAATCACAGTTCTGCACAGTGGACATGTTTTCTCTCTGTTAAACCATAGGGTGATGCACTCATCACAAAATATATGCTGACAAATTAGAAGAATTGGCTTCTGAAATTCAGCTTGACATACTGGACAAATACCATCCACAGCTGAACACTGTCTCTTGCTGGCAGCCACTCCATACTTGGTTGGGTAAAAAATAGTTGCAAAACATGTCAGAATGTTCTCAAATGTCCAAAAAAGTCCAATAGTTTTAGTATGAGGTACAATAAAGCCAACAATATCCCAAGACTCCATCTAGTTACATGACCAAACTCTCCATAGCTTATAAGGTATCGAAACCAAACTGGTATAGGAACAAAACTTCGGTAATACTGACATAATTCTTCTAAAAGCATGTGCCAGTAACCCTTTGATTTAAAAGGCATGATGAAAGAAGGCACCAATAAAATAAGGCATTTTAAACCCATGAAGAGGAATTTCAGAATGAAGTCTGTAATTCCAATACTCCAAAGTACTTCCCAGAAGCTCAAAGGACCCAATGTGGGATTTAAGAAAATTAAGGTGTAGTAAAGTGATTGAGAATGAAAAGTGTAATATAAAAGAACGGAAGATCCTGCTAAGAATACTAGTAGCCAGGCACACTGAATCTTTGAGGACCTTTCTCTTAGAAAAACCTGATTTACAATGCTTTTGTTTGCATACATAAAAGTTGTTAGCAGCCCAATTCCAAGAGAAATTCCTGTTATATGCTGCATAACAAGTTTGATACCCAGAATCAAAATGTAAGGAAGAGGCCGGGCGTGGTGGCGCACACCTTTAATCCCAGCACTCGGGAGGCAGAGGTAGGAGGATTGCCATGAGTTGGAGGCCACCCTGAAACTCCATAGTGAATTCCAGGTCAGCCTGGGCTAGAGTGAGACCCTACCTCAAAAAAAAAAAAAAAAAAAAAAAAAAAAAGTAAGGAAGACTTTTCTGCAGCCACTTGAAGAGATGCCAAAATTCCAAGAATGAGCCACTTGCATGTTCCCCATTCTCCGGGGTCGGATCATCATGTGGCTTTTCTTCACCAAGGAGTGACTCCGGAACTGACTCTGTGCACACCCATGGGTACAGCTATGGGCACCTGACCTTTTATTTCTAGATCCTGGACTTCCAGGGTATTGTTTAGGATGGAGTTCATCTGAATATGAACATCTCCAGAGTAAAGACAAGAACTATCTCCAGCCAGTCTTGATGGGAGAGGACACTGGGAGGCAGAGGCATCTTCACCACTTGCACATCCTGGAGAACTGTGCAGCTGGTTACAACTGGCTTGCATGGCCCTTCAGTACTTTTTCTCAGATTTCTTTGCTTCAGATTCTCCTCTCATGACCGGGAACCCGAGGCCTCGGCGGCCACAGCGTGAACAGCCGCACACGCCGCCCAGAGCTGTTCACACCGAGCCATCGGCCTCGAACGCCAGCGGCCACTCAGCCGCTGGGGCAGCGTGCTCTGCATGCATGCCTTGGTGAGACTTTCTACAGAGTTTTTTTTATTTGTTTTTTTTTTTGTTGTTGTTGTTGTTGTTTTTTAATTTGACTTACTCTTTTTTTCATGGATAGTATTTATGACTGGCTTTTCTTTATTATTTTTATTGCCTTATTCATGTTTTGCATTGACCTCTCATTTCATTAAATTGGTTTTCTGTATCTTCTTTGATTGCCTCTTTAATTTCTTTGAGCATATTTATAATCCTTTTTTTGAAATCTTTTTCATGCATTTCCTCTATATCAGTCTCACTGGAGGTCATTTCTGATGGATTTATAATTTTTGTTGAAATTATATTGTCTTGATTTTGGGGTGTTTATAATGTAGAGATTTTTGCATCTTGGATTAATTTGATGCTTAGGTTTTCTAATTATCTGAAGTATTCTTAGATGTAACAATCAATCCGATGTTATATATTTTCAGGGTAGGAGCTTAAGGTGCTTGCTGTGGCTCTAAAAGACTCTCAGAGTAACCACAAAAGTGACCCTAGGTGTTTGGTTGCCTGATATGTGAGTATTCTATTAGGCTGGGTGTAACAAAATACAGGCAGATTCTAAAATTTAACTGAACAATATACACATTCAATGAAATCAGCAAAGAGTATCTATGCAAGAGTAGGTATCTGTCCTCCCCTTTAGGTTTCTCAAGTTTACGAGGAAGCTGGTGTGAGTGGAAAATCCCCTCACCTGGCTTTTCCTTTGGTCAGGCAGAGCCTGGTGGCCATGGTTGTGCAGATCTGGTGTCCCCACTGCTGGAGCTGCTTCGGCCTGCTTCTGTGGTCTTTAGATGCTCTGGATTTCTCTTACTCTCCTACTTCTCTACTATGGTTGATAACCTCATATATACCTTCACTTTTCAGTAGAAAAGTGTATTTTTCTGATTTATTTATTTATTTATTTATTGGTCTTTTCTTTCCTAGGCTGCTTTGGTGTTGTTCCTATGCCACCATCTTACCTGGAAGCCTCTGTTACTGAGTTTTATTACAACTCACATACAAGTCCAAATATCTGTAGCTAGCCCACATATGAGAGAGAAAAGGTGGCATTTGGCTTTCTGGGCCTGGATTACCTCACTAAGTATAATACTTTCCAGATCCATCCATTTCCCTGAACATTTCATAATTTCATTTTTCATTACCACTGCCTAGAATTACATTGTATAGATATACAGCATATTATTATTCATTCATCAGTTGAGAGACATCTAGGCTGGTTCCATTTCCTATCTATTGTGAATAAACATGGTTGAACAAGTATCTCTAAGGCAGTGAGAAGATTCCTTAGGATATATGCCTAGGAGTTGTACAGCTGCATCATATAGTAAATCTATTTTTATCTGACTTAGGAACCTCCATACTGATTTCTATAATTTATATAATGTACTAGATTGCATTCCACCAACAGTGTAGAAGAGTTTCTGCATCTTTGCCAGCATTTATTGTCATTTGTTTTCTTGATGATAGGCATTCTGACAGGAGTGAGATGGAATCTCAAAGTAGTTTTAATTTGCATTTCCCTAATGCCTAAGGATGTAGAACATTTTTTAGATGTTTATATTCCATCTGTATTTCTTCTTTTGAGAATTGTCTATTTAGTTCCATAGCCCATTTTTAATTGGGTTGTTTGATTTGTTATTATTTTTTTGAATTCTTTGTATATCCTGGATATTAATCCTCTATCAGATGTGTAGCTGGCAAAGATTTTCTTCCATTCTGTAGGTTGCTTCTTTGCTCTATTCATAGTGTCCTTTCCTATACAAAAGCTTTGTAATTTCATGAGATACCAGGGATTGATTAGTGGTTTTATTTCCTGAACAATTGGGATTATATTCAGAAAGTTGTTGCCTATGCCAATATGTTGAAAGGTTTTCCCTACTTTTCCTGTAGCAGTTTCATAGTTTCAGGTCTGATATTAAGATCTTTGATCCATTTGAACTTAATTCTTTTGCATGGAGATAGATAGGGATCTATTTTTATCCTTCTATGTATATATCCAGTTCTATATATTTTTCTATATATTCAGTTTTTCTAGCACCATTTTTTGGAGAGGCTGTTTTTTTTCTTTTTTCTAATGAGTATTTTTGGCATTTTTTGTTAAAGATCAGGTGTCTGTAGCTGCCCAGACTTACATCTGGGCTGGGACATTTGAATTTTTCATGATTGCCATCCTTACTGGAGTAAGGTGAAATCTCATAGTTCTTTTAATTTTTATTTCCTTGTTAAAGATGTTGAACATTTTCTTTTTGTTTTCTGAACATTTTCTTAAGTGTGTGTTAACCATTGTTTTCTTCCTTTGAGAACTCCCTATTCAGTTCTCTGCACTCCTCCCCCCCCCCTTTTTTTTTTATTGAGGTAGGGTTTCACTCTAGCCCAGGTTGACCTGGAATTCACTCTGTATTCTCAGGGTGGCCTCAAACTCATAGTGATCCTCCTACCTCTGCCCTCCAAATGCTGGGATTAAAGGTATGTGCCACCACACCCAACATCTACCCCATTTTTGAGTGGGTTGTTTGATTTTTTTTTAATTGTTAATTTTTTGAGACCTTTGTAGATTCTAGACATTAGGCCTCTGTCGGTGGTATAGCTGGCAAAAATTTCCTTCCATTCTGTGGATAATCTAATGGAACTGCTTATTGTATGTTTGTCTATCCAAAAACTTTTTACCTTCTTGAGATTCCCTTGGTTGAGTGATTGCTTAATTTCCTGGGCTATTGGGGTTCAGGAAGTCTTTTATGACTCCTATATCATGGAGAACTCTTCCTAGTTTTTCTTCCAATAAGATAGTTTCATGTCTTATATTAATGTCTTTAATCCACTTGGAGTTGATTTTTGTGTATGGTGAGATTTGTGGGTCTAGTTTCATTTTTCTACATATAGTTATACCATTTGCCCAGCACCATTTGTTTGAGATGTTGTCTTTTCTGCAGTCTAAGTTATTGACAACTGTGTCAAAGATCAGGTAGCTGTAATTACTTGACCTAAATTCTGGGTCTTAAATTCTGTTCCACTGGTCTGTATTTTTGTTTTTATGCCAGTACCATGTTGTTTTTGTTACTATGGCTGATGATATAGCTTTAGATCAGTATGGTGATACCTCCAGAGGTGTTTCTTTTGCTCAGGATATGTTTGGATATCTGAGGCCTGTTGCCATCCATATGAATTTTGAGATCATTTTTCCTGTCTCTGTGAAGAATGATGCTGGACTTTTATTTTAAATCTATATATTGGTTTTGATAGAATTGCCATTTTCACAATATTAATTCTACCTATCCAGGAGCATGAGAGGAAAGCATCTTCTCAAGTTCTCCTCTATTTCTTTCTTGAGTATTTTTGTGTTTTCATTATATAGGTATTTCACATCCTTGGTTAGTATTATTCCAGTATCTTTACATTTTTGTGGCTATTGAAAATGGGACAGCCTTGCTGATTTCTTTCTCTGTATATTTGTCCTTTGAATATAGAAAGGGTACTGATTTTATGGGTTGATTTTGTAACCTGCGACTTTACTGAACAAATTAATCACCTATAGAAGTTTTGAGATGTAGACTTTTAGGTCACTATGTATAGGATCATGTCATCTGCAAATAGGGTTATGTTGACTTTTTCCTTTCCAATTTGTATCCCTTTTATTTATTTCTCCTGTCTTATTGGTTGGGCCAAGATTTCTAGTACTATGTTGAAGAGTAGTGATGAGTAGGCGTCCCTGTCTTGTTCTAAATCACAATGGAAGCTCCTTGAGTCTTTCCCCACTAAGTATTACTTGGACTTTAGGTGCTTTTATATATAACCTTCATTGTGTTCAGAAATAAGCCTCCATGCCTATTCTCTCCAGGGTTTTGATCATGAAGTGATCTCTGCATCTATTAAAAGGATCATGTGGTTCTTGTAATTAAGTTTATTTATGTAGTGTATTACACTTACAGATTGCCATATGCTGAACCATACCTGCACCCCTAGAATGAAGCCTACTTGACCAAAGCTTTTGATGTGTTGCTGAATTTGGTTTGCAAGGATTTTGTTCAGGATCTTTGCATCTAAGTTCATCAGGTATATAGGCCTATAATTTTCTTTTTTGGTTGTATCTCTGTCTGGTTTTGGTATATGGTGATACAAGCATCATAAAAATAGCTGGGGAGGATTCCCTCTTTCCTTTTGTGTGAAACAGTTTGAGAGAAGTTGGTTTCAGTTCTAAAATAAAGGTTTGGTATAATTCAGCTGAGAAGCCTTTCTGTCCTGAGCTTTTCTTTGTGGAGAGGTTTTTGACTACCTTTTTAATCTCGCTGGGTATGATAGGAGATTAATCTGCTCTGAGTTTAGTTTTTGTAGGTGGTATGTGTCTGGAAATTCATCCATTCTTCCAGATTTATCCACTTTTGTGGAGTAGAGATTTTGGAAGTGGGTCCTGATGATTTTTTTTAATTTCAATGATGTCTGTTGTGACCTCTCATTTTTCATTTTTGATTTTGTTAATTTGAGAGTCCTCTACTTTTTGCTTCATAAAATTAGCCACGGGTATATCAATCTTTTTTATTTTTTCCAAGAACCAGTTCTTTGTTTCATCAGTTTTCTTAATTTCCAGTTCATTAATTTTTGTTCTGATCTTGATTATTTCTTTATGTTTGGAGCCCTTTGGGCTGGATTCTTCTTGATTTCCAATGCCTTTAGGTTGGTGGTTAGATTATTAATTTCAAGTCTCTCTGTCTTTATTATGAAGGCATTTAGTGCTACGGAGTTCCCCCTTAGGACTGCCTTCATTGTTTGACGTAAGTTTTGGTAAGTTGTGTTCTCATTGTCAATCAATTCTAGAAACTTTACAATTTTTTAAAATTTCTTCTACTACCCAATCATTGTTTAAAAGTGTGTTGTTTTGACTCCATGAGCTTGTAGAATTCCTGATGTGACTCTTGTTAATTTCTAGCTTTAAAGCATTGTGATCTGATATGATACAGGAAGTTATATCAATTTTCCTGTATTTATGGAGGCATGCTTTATGGCCTAATATATGATCTATTTTGGAGAAAGTTCCACACTGTTGAGAAGAATGTGTATTCTGTAGAATTGGGGTGGAATGTTCTGTATATTTCCATTAGGTCTAGATGAACTGTGGTATTGTTGAGCTCTCTTAGTTCCCTGTTGATTTTCTGTTTGGATGTATTGATGATAATGGATTATTGAAGTCCTCAACTATGATGGTGTTGGTGTTTATTTCTGTTTTGTTGTCAACTAGACTTTGTTTAATAAATTGTGGTGCACTTATGTTTGTTGCATATAGATTTATGATTGTGCTATCCTATTTTGAAATCATTCCCCTGATGAGTCAAATTAATCTTCTTTGTCCTTTTTGATTATGTTTGTTTTGAAGTCCATTTTATCAGATATTAATATAACAACACCTGCTTGTTTCTTATTTCCATTTGCTTGGAATATCATTTTCCATCCTTTCACCCCAAGGAGGTGTCTGTCTTTAGTTGTGAGGTAGGTTTCTTGAAGATAGCAGTTTGAAGAGCCCAGTTTTCTGATCCACCCTGTAAATTTGTGTCTTTTGATGGGTGAGTTAAGACCATTAATATTTTAGGTAATAACTGTGAGGTTTGATTTAATCCCTACCATGTTGGGTGCTTTGTGGGATTTGGTGTCTTCTTGGACTGTATTTTTCTGAGCCTGCTTTCATTTTGGTTAATGTGATCTTCTTCTTGTAGGCTCTTGAGATTGGTTAACACTTCTGTGTGGTGAATTCCCTGAAGTATGTGTTCATGTAATCATAGAGCTGGCTTTTATCATAGAAAGCTTTTCTTTCACTGTCTATTATGAGGGATACCTTTGCTGGGTATAGTAGTTTACATTGGAAGCCATAATTTTTTAGACTTTGAAGTGCTCCATTCCAGACCCTTATGGGTTTCAGGGTTTACATTGAGAAATATGAGATATTTCTGATGGAATTGCCTTTGTATGTAGTGTGTGTTGTTTCTCTCTTGCTGATTTTAGCACTCCCTCTTTGTTTTAATTGTTTAGAGTTTTAATGATTATGTGCCTTGCAGAGTTTCTTCTTTGGTCTAGTCTGTTTGTAGTTTTGTTACCTTCTTATATCTTGATGTGACTTTCTTTTGAGATGGTGTGAAACTTTTCTTTGATAATTTTGTTGAATAAGTTATCCATGCTTTTGGTCTGAATTTCTTACCCTCCTGGTATACCTATAAGCTGAATGTGAGGATGTTTTAGGGTATCCCACAGTTCCCTTCTGTTCTGTACACAAGATTTTTTGAACTTATTGAAGCTTTTGGATTCCTGATTGGCACCCTACCTGGTATTGTGGAGTATAAGAAATGCAGGAGAGAGTCATTAAGTTTGCAACACGATCCTGTGTTTTAGAAATGGCCATGAGCAGTGTGAAGCAGGTTTGCTGGATGCCTGCATGGAGACCCCATGGGGCCATGAGAATGAACCGTGGATTACAGTGGAAAACCAGTGGAGATGCCGGGACCATGAGATGGCTGCTAAATAAAGCTGCTGGCCCTGATGAAATTTTTCAGGACTGTGAATAGCCTAGCTGGAGGGGTAGAATTGGAATGCCAGAGACTTGTTGCTTTTTAGAATTATCAGACTTGGGAGATTTGTCACTAATTAGAGTTGTTGAACTTGAAGCTGCAGAGTTCAATGTTTTCCCTGTTTGTTTTAAATCTTGTACTGGTTGAATATTTCTTTGCTATGCCAAATGCCATTTTTTGCAGTGTGAATGTTTATTCTGTGCCATTATGGGTTTCTTGGGGGGAATTTTTTGGTGTTATGGTTCAGTTAAAAGACCTTGGATTATAGGGATGTTTGAACATCATTGGGATGGGGACTTTTAAAGTTTGACTGAATGCATTGCATTTTAAATCATGTATGATTATTAGTTTATGGGGGTCAGAGGCAGAATGTGGTGGTTTGATTCAGGTGGCCCCCATAAATTTAGTTGTTCTGAATGCTAGGTTCCCCCAATGGAGATTTGGGAATTAACACCTTCTGGAGGCAGCGTATTGTTGGAGGTGGGCTTATGGGTGTTAAAGCCAGTGTCTCCTTGCCAGTGTTTGGCCAAGGGGTGATGTCCACTCTCTGTTCATGCCATTATTTTCCCCACAGTTGTGGAGCTTCCCCTTGATCCTGTAAGCCAAAATAGATCTCTTTTGCCCACAAGTTGCTTTTGGTTAGGTTATTTCTACCAGCAATGACTGCAATAGATATTGAGGAAGACTTCAGAAGATGGAACCATATCTTTCTCAAGCACCTTATTACTTCAACTAACTCATGGATTGGAAGAATTAATTGAATACGATCATCGTACCAAAAAGAATATATAAATTCAATGCAATTCCAAACAAAATTCCAGCACCATTCTTTACAAAAATAGAAAAGAAAAAAAAAAGGGGGGGCTGGGCATGGTGGCACACACTTTTAATCCCAGCACTTGGGAGGCAGAGGTAGGAGGATCACCATAGTTTGAGGCCATAGTGAGACTACATAGTGAATTCCAGGTCAGTCTGGGCCAGAATGAGACCCTACCTTTCCTCCCCGCCCAAAAAAAAAAGAAAAGAAAAAAATCTTAAATTTGCATGGAAATACAAAAGGCCTCAGATAGCCAAAACTGTGCTAGGTCAAAAGAATGTTGCCAGAGATATTATCATACCTTATTTAAAGTTATACTACAGAGCTATAGTTATAGAAACATCATGGTACTGGCACAAAACAGTCATGTAGATCCATGGAATAAAATAAAAATCCAGGTATAAGTCCATGTAAGTATAACCACTTTAGTTTTTTATTTTTAATTTGTTTTTATTTGATTTATTTATTTGAAAGCTGAGAGAGAGAGATAGAGAGAAGAGAGACAGAGAGAGAATGGGCATGCCAGGGCCTGCAGCCACTGCAAACAAACTCAAGACACACATGCCCCTTGTAAATCTAGGTTATGTGGGTCCTGGAAAATCAAATCTGGGTCCTTTGGCTTCACAGGAAAATGCCTTAACTGCTAAGCCATCTCTCCAGTCCTACCTTAGTTTTTAAAATTACTTTTTATTTACTTGAGAGAGAGGGAGGGGGGAAAGAGAGATAGAAAGAGGCAGGAGCCGGGGGTTGGGGGGAGAATGGGTGTGCCAGGTCCTCCAGCCAATGCAAACTGCAGACATATGTATCACTGCATGCATCTGACTTTGCAGACAAGTGCCTTATCTGCTAAGATATTTCTCTAGCCTGCCACTTTTCTTTTGATGAAAAACTTACATTTCAGAAAAGAGAGCATTTTAATTATTTATTTTAGAAAGAGAGAGAGAGGGAGGGAGGAGAGAGAAAATTGGCATACAAATGCCTTCAGCTGCTGAAAATGAACTCCAGATGCATGTGCCCCCTTGTGCACATGTGTGACCTTCTGCATTTGCATCATTGAGTGTCTGGCTTAAGTGGGACCTGAAGATTCAAACATGAGTTCTTAGGCTTTACAGGCAAGCGCCTTAACTGCTAAACCATCTCTCCAGCCCAGATAGCATTTAAAAATATTTTATTTATTTATTTGAGAGAAAGGGAGAGAGGAAGGGGGGCAGAGACAGAGAATGGGCACACTTTCTGCCACTGCAAAAAAAAATTAAAATTAAATAAACCTCCAGACACATGTTCCATCTTGTATATCTGAGTTACATGGGTACTGGGAAGTTGAACTTGTGTCCTTAGACTTCACAGGTAAATGTTTTAACCACTAAGCTATCTCTTGAGCCCAATGATAGCAGTTTTAAATGGTGCTGAAAAACTGCATATCTCCATGTAAAAGAATGGATCTATACTCTTATCTTGCACCATGCACAAAAATAAACTCAAAATGCATAAAGGACCTCAATGTATGATCTGAAACAATATAATGGAAAAAATAGAGAGAATGCTTCCAGATATACGTGGGGGGAAAGACTTTTTGAATAGGATCCTGGTAGCTCAAGAAATAAGTCACACAATCAACAAATAAGATCTTCTGAAACTAAGAAGTTATTTTACAGCTAAGGAAACTGTCAACCAAGTGAAGAAACAACCTACAGACTGGGAAAAACCACTAGATATGCATCTGACAGAGGATTAATTTCTAGAATATACAAATAATTAAAAAAAAACCCTAGGCAATAAAAAGATAAACAGGGCTGGAGAGATGGCCTAGCAGTTAAAGCACTTCCCTGTGAAGCAATGGCTAACAAATATTTATTTAATTTTAGTTTTATTTTAATTTCTAGACTATATAACAAAGTTTGTATAGTCTACAGTTTGTCTACACTGCCTAGAGACCCTTGTTTGTCTATTATTTCTCTCTCTGTCTCTCTGTCTCTGTCTCTCTCTGCAAATAAGCAAAGAAATATTTTTATTTAAAATTTTTTTTTAATATTTATTTAGACTTCCAGTTAAGATGGCAGCGTAGGTACCATGCCAAAGCAGCCTGGGGGGGGGGGGGAGACCAAAATAACTCAGCAAAATACACACTTTTATTAAAAAGTGAGGTGTATAGGAAACTGAAGCAGCAGCGGAGAAGTAGAAGAGATCCAGAGCATCCAGAGCCCACACAGGCCAGCAAAAGTGGCCCCGGCAGCTCTGCCAACTGCGGTGGTGGCAGCGCAACAGAAAGCCACCAGGCTCAGCTCCAGCCACAGGAAAAGCTAGGTGCGGGGATTTTCCACTCACACCGGCACTCTCCACAACTCAGGAAACATGAAGGGAGAGCGGCAGTGAGCAACGAAGGAGCAGACCACAAGGTAGAAGAACATGTGGACCAGTGAGAGAACCAGAGCAGCTGCAGCTCCCTCCCCTCCTCCACTGTCTGAGCCCAGCTCCAGCGAACAGAGCAGCGTCCTGGGACCTGGCCACACCAACTTGGGCCGACAGCAGAACCCAAGCAGGAGCACAGTCCAGCAGCAACATCAGCGGCTCCGGCACCAGTAACAGTGGCCCCAACAGCAGCACACACAGCAGCAGCAGACCCAGGAGCAGCAGCAGTGGTAGACCCAGCAGCAGCAGCTTCAGTGGCAGCAGTGGCAGTGGAACCAGCAGCAGCAGCAGCTTCAGCAGCAGCAGTGGCTCCAAAAGTGGCAGCTACAACAGCAGCAGCAGCTGAGGCAGCAGCAGCGGTGGGCCCAGCAGAAGCACCTTCAGCTGCTGACAGACCCAGCAGACGCACCTTTAGCAGCAGCAGTTCCAGCACGGGGGTGCTGATCTGCAGGGCCACAGTTGCCAGGCTCAGTTTTCCCCACGGGAAAAGCCAGTGCCCAGCTTCAGAAATCAGAAGAGCAGCCTTACGACACAGGCAGCAACTTGACTGAGACCAAAATCATTCAAGGTAACTGGGATTGCACCAGGGAAGGGTCTCACTTGGTCACAAGCTGACTTGGATCCCTCAACAGACCAGAAATCTTAACCTTCATGTTGATAGAGGATCTTGTTATAATAACTACTCTGGCATACATACTTGGGGCGGTTTGATTAATGGGTACAGCGTTTAGTTAACTTTTAGAATCTACCTGTATTTTATTCCACTCAGCCTACTTGAATACTTCCATAGCAGGGAAACTCAACCCCTAGGAGCACCTTTGTAGATACTCTGAGAGTCTTAAGAGCCACATCTAACACCTTAAGCTCCTACCCTGAAAATATATAATATCAAATCAATTGATACAGCTAAGAATACCCAGCAAAGTAGAAAATCCAAGCATTAACTTAATCCAACATGCAAAAATATATACATTATAACACAAGAAACACTAAAAAGCAAGACGATATAAATCCACCTAAAAGTATTAATGCATCAGAAATGACCTCCAGTGAGAACGAGTTAGAGGAAATGCCTGAGAAAGAGTTCAAAAGAATGATTGTAAATATGTTCAAAGAAGTCAGAGAACAAATCAAAGGAGTCAAAGAGGAACGTAAAGAGGAAACCAAAGGAATCAAAGAAGATGCAGGACACCAATTTCATGAAATAAAGAAGGCCATAAAAGACATAAATAAAGAAATAGAAATAATAAAGAAAAACCAATCAGAATTACTAGCAATGAAGAACACAGTTAGTGAAATAAAAAACTCTGTAGAAAATCTCACCAGTAGAATGGATGAAGGACAGGACAGAGTATCTAAGCTACAAGACCAGGTGGCAGATATAATATAGGCCAACAAAGAGAAGGACAAACTTATAGAAAAGTATGAGTGGGAATTTCAAGATATTTGGGATGCTATGAAAAGATCAAATATAAGAATTCAGGGAATTGTAGAAGGAGAAGAATTCCACTCCAAAGGCATAGTAGGCGTCTTCAACAAAATCATAGAAGAAAATTTCCCCCAAATTGGGAAAGAGGTGCCAATTCAGATACAGGAAGCCTTTAGAACCCCAGCCAGACAAAACCTGGAAAGAACCTCTCCTCGCCATATTATAATCAAACTTACAAAACACAGACCAAAGAAAAAATATTGAAAGCAGTTAGAGAGAAAAATCAAGTTACCTACAAAAGAAAGCCCATCAGGATTACAGCAGATTATTCAACACAAACTTTTAAAGCCAGAAGGGCTTGGAGTCATATATTCCAAGTTCTGAAAGATAACAACTGTCAACCAAGATTATTTTATCCTGCAAAGTTATCCATTGAAATAGACGGAGAAATAAGGACATTCCATGACAAAAGCAGGTTAAAGGAGTATTTGAAGACAAAACCAGCTCTACAGAAAATACTTGGTAGAATCCTCCATGCTGAAGAAAAGGAAAAGCACACATGTAGGGAACCTTGAAAAAACAAGCAATACTCAAATACTAGTTAACGTAAGAGAGCACAGGTAGAACCGGAACCACAAAAAAAAAATGGCAAACATAAATACACACCTTTCAATAATATCTCTTAATATCAATGGCCTCAATGCCCCAACGAAAAGACACAGGTTTGCAGACTGGGTTAAAAAGCAGGATCCTACAGTTTGTTGTCTCCAAGAAACTCACCTTTCTACAAAGGATAGATATTATCTTAGGGTGAAAGGTTGGAAGATGGTATTTCAGGCAAATGGGCCTAGAAAACAAGCAGGGGTTGCTATCCTAATATCTGACAAGGTAGACTTTAGTCCAACGTTAGTCAAGAAAGATAAAGAAGGTCACTTTATATTGATTAAGGGCACACTCCAACAGGAGGACATTACAATCCTAAACATATATGCACCTAACATGGTGGTTCCCGAATTCATCAAAGAAACACTATTAGAACTAAGGTCACAGATAACACCAAACACAGTGGTGGTAGGTGACTTTAACACCCTACTCTCATCAATTGACAGGTCATCCCAGGAAAAAATAAACAGAGAGGCATCTGGACTAAATGACGTCATAGAAGGAATGGACCTAACAGGACATTTCATCCAAAGGCTGCAGAATATACATTCTTTTCAGTGGCACATGGAACATTCTCTAAAATAGACCATATATTAGGACACAAAGCAAATCTTAACAAATTCAGGAAAACTGAAATAATTTCTTGCATTCTATCTGACTACAATGGAATCAAACTACAAATCAGTAGCAATAAAGACTATAGAGCATACACAAAATCATGGAAACTAAAAAATACACTACTAAATGATGAATGGGTCAATGAAGAAATCAAGAAGGAAATAAAAAAAATTATAGAGTCAAATGATAATGAGAATACAACATATTAAAATCTCTGGGACACAATGAAGGCAGTTCTAAGAGGTAAATTTATAGCCTTATGTGCCTATATTAAGAAATTAGAAAGGTCGTAAGTAAACGACCTAATGCTTCATCTTAAAGCCCTGGAAAAAGAAGAACAAGGCAAACCAAAAATCAGTAGACTGGAAGAAATAATAAATATTAGGGCAGAAATTAATGAAATAGAAACTAACAACAACAAAAAAAATGCAAAGAATTAATGAAACAAAGAGTGGGTTCTTTGAGAGGATAAACAAGATTGATAAGCCCTTAGCAAATCTGACCAAAAGAAAAGGAGAAGAGACACAAATTAATAAAATAAGAGATGAACAAGGTAACATCACAATAGATTCCAGAGAAATTCAAAAACTCATAGGGACATACTATAAAAGCATATACTCCACAAAGTATGAAAATCTGAAAGAAATGGTTGCTTTCCTTGATTTATATATCCTACTAAATTAAATCAAAATGAGATTAATCACTTAAATAGACCTATAACAAACATGGAGATATGAACAGTTATCAATAATCTCCCAACTAAAAGAAGCCCAGGCCCAGATGGATTCGCTGCTGAATTTTACCAGATCTTTAAGGAAGAGCTATCACCATCGCTTCTTAAGCTTTTCCATGAAATAGAAAAGGAAGGAATTCTACCAAACTCCTTTTAGGAGGCCAGCATCACCCTGATACCCAAACCAGGCAAAGATAGAGCAAAAAAAGAAAATTACAGACCAATCCCCTTCATAAACATAGATGCAAAAATTCTCAACAAAATATTGCCAAACAGAATACAAGAGTATATCAAAAAGATCATTCACCCTGATCAAGTAGGCTTTATCCCAGAGATGCTGGGATGGTTCAATATACGCAAATCTATAAATGAAATACATTATATAAATGGGTTGAAGGACAAAAATCATATCTCAATATAATAAAAGCTATTTATGACAAGCCTACAGCCCACATATTACTAAATGGGGAAAAACTGGAAGCTTTTCCACTAAAATCAGAAACAAGACAAGGGTGTCCACTGTCCCCACTTTTATTTAATATAGGTTTGGAATTCTTAGCCATAGCAATAAGGCAAGAGACACACATAAAAGGAATACAAATTGGAAAGGAAGAGATCAAGTTATCATTATTTGCAGATGACATGATTCTATACATAAGGACCCTAAAAACTCTACTAGCAAACTGTTAGAGCTGATCAAAACCTACAGCCATGTAGCAGGATACAAAATAAATGCACAGAAATCAGTAGCCTTCATACATGCTAACAACAATCACACAGAGAATGAAATCAAAGAATTGCTCCCATTCACAATTGCATCAAAAAAAAAAAAATAAAGTACCTTGGAATAAAGGTAACCAAGAAGTAAAGAATCTCTACAATGAGAACTTTAAAACACTCAAGTGAGAAATTGTAGAAGATACTAGATAGTGGAGAAACATCCCCCATTCCTGGATTGGAAGAATCAATATTGTGAAAAAGGCAATCTTACCAAAAGCAATCTACACATTTAATGCAATCCCTATCAAAATTCCAAAAGCATTCTTCATGGAAATAGAAAAAACAATCAAAAATTTATTTGGAATCACAAAAACCTCAAATATCTAAAATAATACTGAGCAACAAAAATAAGGCTGGTGGTATCACCATACCTGATTTTAACCTATACTACAGAGCCATAGTAACAAAAACAGCATGGTACTGGCACAAAAACAGACATGTAGATCAGTGGAACAGAATAGAGGACCCAGATGTAAGCCCAAGTAGCTATAGCCACCTGATATTTGATAAAAATGCCCAAAATACTCATTGGAGAAAAGACAGCCTCTTCAGCAAATGGTGTTGGGAAAACTGGATATATATCTGCAGAAGAATGAAAATAGAATCTTCTCTCTCACCATGCACAAGAATCAAGTCCAAATGGATTAAAGACCTTAACATCAGACCTGAAACTCTGAAATTGCTAGAGGAAAAAGTAGGGGAAACCCTCCAACATATTGGTCTTGGCAAAGACTTTCTGAATACAACCCCAATTGCTCAGGCAATAAAACCACAGATTAATCACTGGGACCTCATGAAATTACAAAGATTTTGCACAGCAAAGGACACAGTGAAAAAAGCAAAGATGCAACCTACATAATGGGAAAAAAATCTTTGCCAGCTATATATCTGATAGAGGATTAATATAGGATATACAAAGAACTCAAAAAGTTAAATAATAAGATATCAAACAAGCCAATCAAAAAATAGGCTATGGAGCTAAATAGAGCATTCTCAAAGGAAGAAATATGAATGGCATATAAGCATCTAAAAAAGTGTTCTATGTCACTAGTCATCAGGGAAATGCAGATTAAAACTACATTGAGATTCCATCTCACTCCTGTCAGATTGGCCACCATCATGAAAACAAATGATCATAAATGTTGGCGGGGATGTGGAAAAAGAGGAACCCTTCTACACTGCTGGTGGGAATGCAATCTGGTCCAGTCATTGTGGAAAACAGTGTGGAGGTTCCTAAAACAGCTATAGATTGATCTACCATAAGGCCCAGCTATAGCACTCCTAGGCATGTATCCTAAGGAATCATCTCATTTCCTTCGAAGTACATGCTCAACCATGTTCATTGCTGCTTAATATATAATAGGTGGGAAATGGAACCAGCCTAGATGTCCCTCAACTGATGAGTGGATAATGAAGATGTGGCACATTGATAAAATGGAGTTCTACTCAGCGGTAAAGTAAAGTGAAGTTATGAAATTTGCAGACAAATGGATGTACCTGGAAAGGATTACAGTAAGTGAGGTAACCCAGGCCCAGAAAGCCAAGCACCACATGTTCTCCCTCATATGTGGATCCTAGGTGCAGATGACTTGGCTTCTGCGTGAGAATGAAAATATGTAGTAGCAGTGGCCAGTAAGTTAAAAAGGAGACATAAAGGGAAGAGAAAGGAAGGGAGGAGGGTACTTAATAGGTTGATATTGTATATATGTAAGTACAATGATTGTGGTGGGGAGCTAATATGATGGAGAATGGAATTGCAAAGGAGAAAGCGTTGGGGGGAGGGAATTAACATAGGATTTTTTTTATAATCATGGAAAATGCTAATGAAAATTTTAAAAATTAAACATTAAAAATTTAAAAAAATAATAAAAAAGAAAAGTACAAAAATATTTATTTATTTGAGAGAGAGAGAAGAGAGAATAGGTATTCCAGGGCCTACAGCCACTGCACACGAACTCCAGATGCATATGCCCCCTTGTGTATATGGCTTTAATGGTTTCTGGAGAGTCGAACCAGGATCCTTTGGCTTTGTAAGCAAACGCCTTAACTGCTAAGCCATCTCTCCAGCCCCAAGTAAGTATTTAAAAAAGAGATAGACTCCCACTGCATGGGTCTGAGTTCCCTGTGTGGTCAATGTATGGGTGGGCATGGCAGTCTGGAGTATGTAGGCTGGAGCTATTTCTGTTCCCTTCCCACAGCCCAGGTCTGAGTTCCTTGCCAGGTCAGTATGTGGGTGGGTGTGGCGGTCTGAAGTGAGTAGGCTGGACCCATTTCTGCCCCCTCCCACAGGCTGGGTCTGATTTCCCTGTGCAGTCAGTGTGTGGTGGGTGCAGCAGTATGGAGTAAGTAGGCCAAACCAATTTCTGGTCTCCTCCTAATGCCCAGGTTTGAGTTCTTTGACCATCAATGTGTGTGAGTCCATGGCTCTCTGAAGTGAGTAGACCAGATCCCTGTATATTGGCTCCTCCCATATACCCAGTCTAGGTTGACTACACTGGCTCATTTCCTAGAGGGCTCATCATGAAGTAGGCCAGATACATGTTCCCTTACTCCTCCTAGTCCCTTGGTCCTGGGAGGTCCAATTGTGCCTTGCTTGGGGAGGCCTGGCCCCTGTGTGAGCTGTGCAACCATCCCTTTTGCTCTGGTATTTTGACTGGCCACTAAGTACCAACATCCCTGTTCACCTGAGTCATAGGGTGAACAGGCCGAAGGACACAAACTTGCTTCCTCCTCAATAAAATAGAGTCTTCCTAAAATGGGTAGACAACAATGCAAAAAATAAAAAAAATAAAAAAAATAAAAAAAAATAAAAAAACAACAACTAAAGTCTGAAAACAGAGATCTCCATCAAGGGTGCCTAGTCCTACTACAGAAGCCTCCAATGAAATCATAGAGAAATCAACATAAATTCATTCCCAAAATGAAAACACAACAACCAATGAGACCCTGATTAAAAAAAAAATCACTGAACTTGAAGCAAACTATAAAAGAACCAATAACTGTATCAATGAAATTGAACAGAATCGCCCCCTAGGGCATTCAGCTTTTGACAGTAGGCTTAAATTGATGGAAGAAAATGTTAAAATCCTCCAAAGAGGTTTGAATAAATTGAAGATAAGTCAAGAAATGAAAGACCTCAACAATTAAGCTTAATGAAGACTTGATCAAATGCAAGAATGAACTACCAGAAACATCAAGAAAATCAGATTTCAAATTGAAATCATACCTCAAAAAAGAGATGGACATTATATAAAACAGTACAACAGGAAACAAAAATCAAATAGAATTTATGAAAACCTCTCTAGAACCACTCACTAGCAAAGTTACTCATGTGGAAGACAGAATCTCTGACGTGGAAGATAGGAGAGAATAAACTTATTGGGAGGCCAAAAACTACAAAGTTCAAAAACTCAAGTGAACAGAATATGAGGGAACTCACAGATACTCTAAGATGACCAAATATCCAAATCAAGGGCATACCTGAAGGAGAGGAAATCCAGACCAGAGGCATAGAAAGCATACTCAACAAAATTATTGAAGAAAAATTTCTGACAATTGCAAAACAGAGACTCATAGAGATACAAGAAGCCCACAGAACACCAAACAGGCAGGACCAAAGAAGAAATTCTCCAAGATCTATTATAGTTAAAACCCTTAACAATGAAAACAAAGAGAGAGTGTCAAAAGCAGCAAGAGAGAAGCAATTCATAACATACAAAGGCAATCTCATTAGAATAACATCAGATTTCTTAATGGAAACCCTGAAAACCAGAAGGGCCTAGAATGGAACACTTTAAAGTCTGAAAACTATGGCTTCCTACACAAGCTACTTTATCCAGCAAAAGTATCCCTCATAATAGATGGTGAAAGAAAAACTATCCATGAAAAAAATAAACTCTATAATTATATTAACACAAAGCCAAATGTACAGAGAATACTTGAAGGAATACTCCATACAGAACAGTAAAACAACCAATCTGAGGAGCCAACAAGAAGATCATAATAACCAGAATAGACCAGGCTCATATCAGTATATAACACAAGTAAGCACTGAACCCCATAAAACACCTCATTATGGCAGGGATAAATTCAAACCTCATAGTAGTAACCTTAAATATTAATTGTCTTACCTCACCCATCAAAAGACACAGGCTATCAGGATGGATTACAAAACTGGACCCTTCTATCTGTTTTCTTCAACAAACCCATCTCACCACTAAAGATAAACACCCCCTCAGGGTGAAAGGTTGGAAAATGATATTCCAGGCAAATAGGAATGAAAAACAAGCAGATGTTGCCATATTAATATCTGATAAAATATACTTCAAACCAAAAGTAACCAAAAAGGACAAAGAAGGCCACTTTTTACTGATCAAGGGTATGATCCAACATGAGCACATTGCAAACACACACACACACACACACACACACACACACACACACACACACGTATATGTCCCAAACAGATGGGCACCACAGTTTATAAAACAAAATCTACTTGACAATAAAACAAAAACAAACACCCAAAGCATCATAGTTGGAGACTTCAATACTCCACTATCTTCAAGAGACAGATCATCCAAGCAGAGAATCAACAGGGAAATAATAGAGCTCAACAACATCATAGATCAACTAGACCTGAAGGATATCTACAGAACTTTCCACCCCCAAGTCTACAGAATACACATTCTTCTCAGCAGCCCATGGAACCTTCTCAAAAATTGACCATATATTAGGCCATAAAGCATGACTTCATAAAGTCAGGAAAATTGAAGTAACTTCTTGCACCATGTCAGATCACAATGCTTTAAGGCTAGAAATTAACAATAAGAGGCACATCAAGAAAACCAACTACTGGAGACTAAATGATACACCACACTTCTAAAGAATGAATAGATCATGGAAGAAATAAAATAAGAAATAGTAAAATTCTTAGAATTCAATGATAATGAAAACACAACCTACGAAAACTTATGGGACTCAATGAAGGCAGTCATAAGGGGAAAATTCATAGCCCTAAATACTTTCATTATGAAGACAAAGATCACAAATCAATAATCTGACTGTCCACCTAAAGGTGCTGGGAAAACCAGAATTATTCAACCCAAAGAGCTTCAGGTAGAAAGAAATAATCAAGACTTGAGTAGAAATTAGAAGTAGAATTAGAAACTAGGAAAACAATTTTTAAGATTAATGAAATGAAGAGCTGGTTCTTAAAAAAAATGAACAAGATTGACAAACCCCTGGCCAAAGTGGTCATGCACAAAACAGAGAAGTCTCAAATTAAGAAAATCAGAAATGAAAAAGGACAGAATACTACAGACATCAATGAAATTGGAAGAACCATCAGGGCATACTTCCAAAACCTCTACTCCACAAAATAAATAATCTGGAAGAAATGGATGAATTCCTAGACACATACCACTTACCAAAACTCAACTAAGAGCAAATCCATCACATCCATGGAGATTGTAAAGGTAATCAAAAGCCTGACAAAAGAAAAAGTCCAGGACCAGATGGCTTCTCAGCTGAATTCTATCAAACCTTTATAGAAGAACTGAAACCAATTTTTCTCAAACTATTCTACATAATAGGAGACCAGGGAATCCTACCTGACTCCTTTTATGAAGCTAACATCTACCTAATACCAAAACCAGACAGAGATGCAACAAGGAAAGAAAGTCATAGGCCTATATCCCTAATGAACTTAGATGCAAAGATTGTGAACAAAATCCTTGCAAACTGAACTCAACAACATATCAAAAATCTTACCCACCTTGATCCGGTAGACTTCATCCTAGGGATGCAGGGATGAAAACATATGGAAATTTGTCAACATAATACACTACATAAATAAACTGAACCATAAGAACCACATGATCATCTCAATTGATGCAGAGAAGGCCTTTGACAAAACACAACACCACTTCATTATCAAAACACTGGAAAGAATAGGCATGGAGCATTTATATATCAACACAGTAAAGTCTATATATAAAGCTCCTAAATCCCAAACAATTTTTAATGGGGAAAAACTCAAGGAGTTCCCACTGAGATTGGGATCAAAACAGGGTTGCCCACTCTCACCACTGTTCTTCAACATAGTACTAGAAGTACTAGCCCAAGCAATAAGACAGGAGTAAGAAATAAAAGGGAGTCAAATTGGAAAGAAAGAAGTCAAGTTAGCCCTATTTGCAGATGACATGATCCCATACATAAGTGACCCAAAGTCTCCATCCCAAAACTTCTAAAGGTGGTAAGTTCCTTCAGCAAAATGGCAGGATACAAAATCAATGCACAAAACGGTAGCTTTTCTATATGCAAATGACAATATACAGAGAAAGAAATCCATGAGGCTGTCCCATTTTCAATAACAACAAAAAATTAAATACCTTGGAATAGCACTAACAAAGGATGTGAAGGAACTATATACTGAAAACGTAAAAACACTCAAGAAAGAAATAGAAGAGGACTTCAGAAGATGGAAGAATGTTCCTGAGTAGGTAGAATTAATATTGTGAAAATGGCAATTCTACCAAAATATTACAGATTTAATGCAATACCAAGAAAAATATCAACATCATTCTTCATAGAGACTGAAAAAAATGATCTCAAAATTCATCTGGAGTGGCAGAAGGCCTTGGATATCCAAACATATCCTCAGCAAAAGAAACACCTCTGGTTGTATCACCATACCTGATCTAAAGCTATATTACAAAGCCATACAAAAACAACATGGTACTGGAATGAAAAAAGAAACATAGACCAATGGAATAGAATTGAAGACCCAGACTTTAGGGCAAGCAATTACAGCTGCTTGATCTTTGACAATGGTGCCAATAATGTAGACTGGAGAAAAGACAGCACCTTCAACAAATGGTGTTGGACAAATTGGATGACCCTTTTAGAAAAATGAAGTTAGAACCATTCATTTTGCCATAAACAAAAATCAAGTCCAAATGGATTAAAAACCTCAATATAAGACCTGAAACACTTCAACTACTGGAAGAAAAATAGGAAGCATGCTCCATGATATAGGACTGGGAAAAGACTTCCTGAACAAAATCCCAATAGCCAAGGAAAGTAAACAAGCAGTCAACCAATGAGATCCCATGGAGCTAAAAACTTTTGCACAGACAAACATACCATAAGCAGAGCCAATAGACTTCCCACTGCATGGGAGAAAAATCTTTGTCAGCTGTAACATTGACAGAAGTCTAATATCTAGATTCTACAAAGAACTGAAAAAATTAAACAATAAAAAAATCAAACAACCCACTCCATAAGTGGGGCAGAGAACTAAATAGCCAGTTCTCATAGGAGGAATTACAAATGTCTAACACACCCTGAACAAAATGTTCAACATCCCTAACCATTAAGGAAATGCAAATTAAAACAACTATGAGATTCCACCTTAACCCAATTATGATAGCAAACATTAAAAAATCAAATGAAAACAAATGTTAGCCAGGCTGTAGAGAAATAGGAACCCTCACTGTTGGTGGGAGTGTAAACTGGTATTACCCCTGTGAAAATCAATTTGAAGATTTCTGAAAAGGATGGGCATAGAGTTACCAACAGACCCTGTTATTCTCTTACTGGGCATTTACCCTAAAAGCACCACATCTCAGTTCAGAAATATTTGCTCAACCATTTTTATAGCTGCCCAATTCATAATAGCTAATAACTGGAATCAACCCAGGTGACCATCACTTGATGAATGGATAACCACAATGTGGTATATCTACACAATGGAATTCTTTCTACTCAGCAGTAAGAAAAAATTACACACTGAAATTTGTAGAAAAGTGGTCAAACTTGGAACAGATCATTTTAAGTGAACTCACACAATTACAGAAACACAATTGTCACATGGTCACACTCATCTTCAGTTCCTAACCTGGATCAGCCCAAGTTGCTGACATAACTTAATAGCATCTTGAGGCTTGGACAATAGGGAGGGTAGGGCTTGGGGACAAGGAAAGGTTGGCAGGGGGAGACACAAAATCTGAACCCAAATTGAACTGGTACCATAGAATCCTATATCCTGGAAATCAGACTAAAAGTCGAACCCTCAAGCAAACATTAGAGGGAGCACCAGAATCAAAGGAACTTGGACAGAGTGAGATGAAATGTAACTTCAAATTTCTCCTGTTTCTCTTTCTTCTCTGGCTTTTTCTTTTTTCTTTTCCTTTGGCACTGGTCTGTAATTACCTGTACCAGGACACTACATCTACAATGAGTTGTTGATCAGAAAGATGTACTAGATCTCCCAAAACAGAAAGACTTCTGTCAGAGCACTTGATTACCCACCAGAAGTTAATAGTAAGACCCTATTGCTGAAGACACAATTGCTGTTGGCACGGACTATGGAGAGACCTGGTTAGAATACAGAGGAGAGTCAGTTCTCATATAATTAGCCCATCTAGTGCTGGAAGGTGCTACATGACCTACCAGGAGAAAGTGGCCAACATCTGTCCAAACAACTCAAAGTCTAAGTGACTTAGAAGCAAACAATCTGATGTGATGCTCACACTAGTGCAATAGTGGGACAGAGCCATGGTGGGTAACCAACTGCTCTTGGATTGTCTAACAAATCCACTCAGGAGAAAGGAAAAACCATATCTGGAAGTGGGAAGCAAGTCAGAATCAAATCCTGATAATGATTCTGCTTTCCATTGTCAAGCTCCCACTAACCTTACACTATAAAAGTGTCTAAACCCTTATGATTCTCTCTAAATTAATGATGGTTATCCCATTTAACTGGTGCTGACTTAACTCTCTGTTGGAGAATCTACTTCTCTTTTTCAGATAAGAACTTGAATTAAGGAGATAAATGACCCAGTGTTCTCCACCCCAGCCCCAGCTGAAACCACAGAGGAATTGGGAAAATTACCAAGAATGCTGCTCTCTTAGTTAAGCTGATGTCAGAACAAGGGTGATAGAGAAAGATATAAATGCTTCTAGGTGCCCATCACTGAAGTAGACTTAAAATGCTCCCAGCATGGCTCAGGGAATTTTGTCGATGGGGGGGCATTGTTAGAGCCACAAGTTGGGACATTTTGCACCAAGACATTGCCTCTCCCCCATAACTGACTGCTGCCCCTATAATTCATGACTCATAATCCCTGTGGGGTTGACCTGCATCCCCAGTGAGGAAGGCCTCTTCACAAAAGGGGCAGAGAGGAGGGAAAGGATGGTACCAACATTTGGTGTTTACATATAAAATATATCCATATCTAAGAATAAAAAAATGAAAAAAATAAAATTAAGAAAAAAGAAATTTGATATTGACAAGGGCTCAGATGGACAATTGACACCAATCACTTGGTGTCAAAATTTACAACTTGTGAAAAAATATTTCCATAATAATAAAGTACAGGGACCCTTTGACCAGAATGAAAATTGGCAACTGCCTCTGTACAACACACACACACACAAACACACACACACACACACACACACACACACACACACACACACACACATGACAGAAAGAGGGGTAGTGCACTTAGGCAGAAGTACACTGAAGGTGGTGAGGACCTTGGACATTACCCTCTGGACATGAAGTGATTAGTGCATTCATGACCTTATAGCAGCTGTTAGCTATCATTACCTTCACAAGACCTGCACAGTACTGACCACATCAACATTTTGATGTGGATAATTAAAGAGGGGAAAATGAAAGAGACATCAAAATAACAGGATTAATAGGAAAGGGAAGGGGTTCAGTGTAGTAGGGTGAGGGATGAAGAACAAAAGAAGGTAAAAGGAAGGAATTATAGCCAAATTTCAGTGAGTTCATGTATGAAAATTATCAATTGAATGAAAGGAATAATTTATTGTTTTAGCGTTCATTTTATTATCAGTTTGAATATTGATAACTTCTACTTATTCTTTTCTCAGTTGTCAATTCATATCTTGCCAATTTCTCTATTAGTACATTGTTTAGTTCCTTATAGATTTTGTTGACATTTTCTTTACTTCTCTTGTAAAAATTTTTTTTTGTAAAAAGGAACATCCTGAGGATTTGATCTTTTTAAAAATTTATTTTATCTGAGAGAGATAGAGAAATGGGAGGGGAGGAGGGAGGGAGGGAGAACGAGAGAGAGAGAGAGAGAGAATAAGCACACTAGGGCCTTGAGCCACTGCAAACTCCAGATGCATGTGCCACCATGTGCATCAGTATTATGTGGGTCCTGGGGAATCAAACCTAGATCCTTTGGCTTTGTAGGCAAGAGTCTTAATCAAGCTCCAGCTCTCTTTCTTCCCTTTTTTTTTTTTTTTTTGGTTTTTTGAGGTAGGGTCTCACTCTAGCCCAGGCTGACCTGGAATTCACTATGTAGTCTCAGGGTGGCCTCGAACTCACGGTGATCCTCCTACCTCTGCCTCCCAAGTGCTGGGATTAAAGGCATGCGCCACCACGCCCGGCCCTCTTCCCTTTTTAAATTCAATTTTTTGTTTTGTTTTGTTTTTCGAGGTAGGGTCTCACTCTAGCCCAGGCTGACCTGGAATTCACTATGGAGTCTCAGGGTGGCCTCGAACTCATGGCAATCCTCCTACCTCTGCCTCCCGAGTGCTGGGCTTAAAGGCGTGTGCCACCACTCCCGGCATTAAATTCAATTCTTAATTTATTTCTTAATTCTCAGTTTCTTCATCATGGCTATTAGGCTACCATTAAGTGTAGTTCTTTCAGTGCATTTATCCAGACATGAGCAGACTTTATACCCCTTTATGACCTCCCCTGCCATAGACTTTTGATTAGATTTTCAGTACCAGGCATGTATTCCCTCCCAGAGAGCAGGCCTTCAGTCCAATTAGAAAGCCATTGGCTTCCCCCAGAGCAGACATGCCATTACTGCACTCGTTCAGTCATTTGGCCTGTCTGGCCAAACCTGAGGCTTCCAGTGTCCATTGTTTTACTGCTGATGGCTTCTGTCTCATATAAGGCTGCATACAGTGCAGCCTTTTCCAGCTTCTGGTTGGCTGGGATACAGAGAAGGTTTTCTGCTCAGCACCAGCTTGATTTCTCTGACTTTGTCACTCAGGCATGTGAGGTCTTCAGCAATAGGGACTTGCCATCTCTTTCTCATGGGAAACCAAGGGCCTTGGCAATAGTGTATAATGTTTTGGTAGCAACAGGGACCTCCCTGGCCAACAACTCACTGGAAGGTACTCCATCCCTGGCACTGAAAATTTTCTACTAACAATCTATGGCTTCTGGTTGTGCCATTATTCAAGACAGTAGATTTTCATATGTCTTATTCAGAATATCATGAATTTTGATTAACCCTCTCCCCACCAATATTTTATACAATCTCTTCCCCTGACCTAACTTAGGCCTTTCTACTCCCTGAAATCTGTTCTTCTACTTAGATATATATAATACCATCCCCTAAAGTCCTTCCCTCTCCTCCCTCCCCTATAGCCTTTTTCTAGCTTATGGGCCTCTGCTACTGATTTTTGGTTCTAGCTCACACACAAGTCTATATATTTGTAGATCAGATCCACATGTGAGAAAGAACATGTGACATTTGGCTTTCTGGGCCTGAGTTACCTCACTTAGTATAATCCTTTCCACATCCATCCATTTCCCTGCAAATTTCATAATGTCACTTTTCTTTACTGCTGAATAAAACTCCATTGTGTAAATGTACCACACCTTTATTATCGATTCATCTGTGGATGGACATCTAGGCTGGTTCCATTTCCTAGCTATTATGAATAGAGCAGCAATAAACATGGTTGTGCAAGTATCTCTAAGATAGTAAGAATCATTAGAATATATGCCTAGGAGTGCTATAGCTGGATTATATGGTAAATCTATTTTTAGCTGTCTCAAGAACCTCTGCACTGATTTCCACAATGGCTGTACCAAATTACATTCCCACCAACAGTGTAGAAGGATTGCCCTTTTACTGCATTCTCACCAACATTTATTGCCATTTTTCTTTTCTTTGTTTTTACTTTGAATATATATTTTTTAATTTTTATTAGCATTTTCCATGATTATAAAAAAATATCCCGGGCTGGAGAGATGGCTTAGTGGTTAAGCACTTGCCTGTGAAGCCTAAGGACCCTGGTTCGAGGCTCGATTCCCCAGGACCCACGTTAGCCAGATGCACAAGGGGGCGCACGCATCTGGAGTTCGTTTGCAGAGGCTGGAAGCCCTGGCGCGCCCATTCTCTCTCTCCCTCTATCTGTCTTTCTCTCTGTGTCTGTCTCTCTCAAATAAATAAATAAAAAATTTAAAAAATATATCCCATGGTAATTCCCTCCTATTGCCATTTTTCTTGATGGTAGCCATGCTGTTTTTGTTACTATGGCTTTGTAATATAACTTAAAATTGGGTATGGTGATACCACCAGCCTTATTTTTGTTGCTCAAAATCGTTTTGGCTGTTCAAGATGTTTTGTGCTTCCAAATGAATTTTAGGATTATTTTTTCTATTTCTGTGAAAAATGGCATTGGAATTTTAATGGGGATTGCATTAAATGTGTAGATTGCTTTTGGTAAGATTGACATTTTCACAATATTGATTCTTCCAATCCAAGAACATTGAATGTCTTTCCATTTCCTTGTGTCTTCTGCACTTTCTCACTTGAGTTCTCATTATAGAGATCCTTCACTTCCTTGGTTAAGTTTATTCCAAGGTACTTTTTTTTTTTTTTTTTGAGGCAATTGTGAATGGGAGAGATATCCTGATTTCATCCTCCGCATGTTTGTTGTTAGCATATAGGATTTCTGTGTATTTATTTTGTATCCTGCTACATTGCTAAAAGTGTTTACTGGCTCCATCAGTTTGTTGGTAGAGTTTTTAGGGTCTATATGTATAGAATATTATCATCTGCTAATAGCCATAATTTGATCTATTCCTTTCCAATTTGTATCGCTTTTATAAGTGTCACTTGTCTTATTGCTATAGCTAAGACTTCCACTGCTATATTAAAGTGCGGACAGTGGACACCCTTGTTTTGTTCCTGAATTTAGTGGAAAAGCTTCAAGTTTTTCTTCATTTACTATTATGTTGGCTGTAGGTTTGTCATAAATAGCTTTTATTATGTTAAGATCTGTTCCTTCCATTCCCAGTTTTTGTAATACTTTTACCATGAAAGGATGTTGGACTTTGTCAAATGCCTTTTCTGCATCTCTTGAGATGATCATGTGTTTTTTATCCTTCAGACCATTTATATGATGTATTACATTTATCAATTTGTGTATGTTGAACCATCCCTGCATCCCTTGGATAAAGCCAACATGGTTGGAGTGAATAATCTTTTTGATATACTCTTGTATTCTGTTTGCCAATATATTTTTTAGAATTTTTATATCTACATTCATGAGGGAGATTGGTCTGTAATTTTGTTTTTTATTTGTATTGTCTTTACCTGGTTTTGATATTAGGGTGATGCTGGCTTCATAGCAGGAGTTTGGTAGAATTACTTCCTTTTCTATTTTATGGAAAAGTTTGAGAAGCAGTGGTGTTGGTTATTCCATGAAAATCTCGTAAAATTCACCAGTGAATCAATCTGGGTCTGGACATTTTTTACTTGGGAGACTTTTTGTAACTGTACTTGTCTCTGTACTTGTTTATGGTCTGTTTAAATGGTTTGTCTTGTCTTGATTTACTTTTGGTAGGTAATATGAATCAAGAAAATCATCCATTTCTTTCTGATTTTCAAACTTAGTCACATATATATCCTTAAAGTATGTCCTTATAATTTTCTAAATTTCTTTCATATCTGTTGTAATTGTGCCTGTTTCATCTCTAATCTTAATAATTTTTGTCTTGTCTTTTTCTTCTGGTCAAATTTCCTAAGGGTTTATCAATCTTTGTTTATCCTTTCTTTTTTTTTTCATTTATTTTTATTTATTTATTTGAGAGCAACAGACAGAGAGAAAGAGGCAAATAGAGAGAAAAAGAGAGAATGGGCACACCAGGGCCTCCAGCCACTGCAAACAAACTCCAGATGTGTGCATCCCCTTGTGCATCTAGCTAACGAGGGACCTGGGGAATCGAGCCTCGAACCAGGATCCTTAGGCTTCACAGGCAAGTGCCTAACTGCTAAGCTATCTCTCCAGCCCCTTGTTTATCCTTTCAAAGAACCAACTCTTCATTTCATTCTTTGGATATTTTTGGGGGGGGGTTCTATTTCATTAATTTCTGCTCCAATCTTTTTTTTTTTAATTTAATTTATTAGTTTTCTTTTCAGTAAATACAGGCAGTTTGGTACCATTATTTAGGCTCATCTGTGATCTACCCCCTCCCATTAGACCCTCCTTGTTAATGAAAATGGGTCATGCATTGTGGAGTTAGCCCCCAGTTATTAGTATGATAAATGTCTCTGCAAGTCATGACCCAACATGTAACTCTGACATTCTTTCTGCCCCCTCTTCCGCAAGATTTCGCTGAGCCATGTTGGGTTCATTTTTGGTCTGCTTCAGTGCTGAGGTGTTGGGGGCCTCTGAGGCTCTGGCTCTCTGATTTGGTAGGAGTTGATTTTTCTCTGCGTTGATCTCCTTCCCCTTTGTGCTGGTATCCGGTTCACAGGAGAACATCACCCTTGCTTATTTCGCCAGTTGTCCTTAGTTTCAGTTGGGCCCCTTTTGAGGTATGTTGGGGCAGTTCTCTTCTTAGGATCTGCATCTATCTGGAAAAGAGAAGCAGATTCTCCAACAGAGAGTAAGTTAGCACCCGGAAAATTGAGATAACACTTACTTTTTTGATAGACAGTTTGATAGGTGTAGGCCCTCTTATACCCCGTGATTGTTGGTAGCTTGATATTATAGAGTGGGCTTGTGTTTGCGTATGGTTCTGACCATACCTTAGCTCCAGCTAAGGGTCTAGTACCACTGAGTGGATCGGTTTCTGCTCCAATCTTTATTATTTCTTTTTGTTTACTGATTTTTTGGTTTCCCTTGGTCTTCTTTTACCAAGGCCTTTAAGGTGAAGCATTGAATTGTTTATTTGTAAACTCCAATTTTTTAATATAGGCACTTAGAGCTATAAATTTCCTTCCTAGGACTGCCTTCATTGTGTCCCAAAAGTTTTGGTATGTTGTATTCTTATCCTCACTTGATTCTATGAAGTTATTGGTTTCCTTTTTGATTTCTTCAATGAACTGTTTAGTGTCCATGAGCATCTGTATGTTCTGTAACTTCTCTTGTTGCTGATTTGCAGTTTCATCCCACTGTAGTCAGATAGGGTACAAGGGATTATTTCAATTTTCATGTATTTGTTGAGATTTGCTTTGTGTCCTAATATATGGTCTATTTAGAGAATGTTCCATGTGCTGCTGAGAAAAATGTATATTCTGCAGCATTTGGATGGAATGTTCTGTAGATACTTGTTAGGTCCATTTATACCATGACTTCATTTAATTCAGATGTCTCTCTTGTTTATTTTTTGCTGGGATGACCTGTAAATTGATGACAGTGGGGTAATGAAGTCACCCACTATAATTGTATTTGATGTTAACTGTAATCTTAAGTCTAATAGTGTTTGTTTGATGAAACTGGGAGCCCCCATGTTAGGTGCATATATCTTTAGGATTGTAATGTCCTCCTGTTGGACTGTTCCTTTAATCAGTGTAAAATGACCTTCTTTATCTTTCCTCACTAATGTTGGTTTGGAGTCTATCCTGTCAGATATTAAAATAGGAATCCCTTCTGGTTTCCTAAGCCCATTTGCTTGAAATACCATTTTCTATCCTTTCACCCTAAGACAGTGTCAACCTTTTATTGAGAGATAAGTTTCCTGGAGGCAACAAATGGCAGGATCATGCATTTTGATCCAGTCTGCAAGACTGTGGTTGGTGCATTGAGGCCATTGATATTAAGAGTTATTATTGAGAGGTATGCATTTATTGTCACCATTCTTCTTATTTAGTAGTGTTTCCTGTTTTCCCTTTACTCACTTGTTTTAACTGTTACTTGAGTATGGTTTGGATTTTCTTATTTGCTCCTGTGTGTGTTTTGTTTTCTCTTCAGCATGAAGAATTCCTTCAAGTATTTACTGTAGAGCTGGTTTAGTTTTTGTCATAAATTCCTGCAGCCTATTTTTGTTGTGGAATGTCCTTATTTCTCCATCAATAGCTTTGCAGGATAAAGTAATCTTGGTTGACAGTTGTTATCTTTTAGAACTTGGAATACATCATTCCAAGCCCTTCTGGCTTTTAAAGTTTGGGTTGAGTAATCTGGAGTTGTTCTGATGGGATTGCCTTTGTAGGCGACTTGCTTTTTCTTTCTAACTGATTTAAATATATTTCATTTGGTTTGTGTGTTTAGTAGTTTATTTATTATATGCTGAGGATATGTTCTTTCCAGGTTTTCTGTGTTTGGTGTTATAAAGTTTCTTGTATCTGCATTGAAATTTCTTTCCCAAATTGGGGAAATTTTTCTTCTATGATTTTGTCTACTTTCTAGTGTCTTCTGCAATTTGTTGCTTGAGTGTTTGAAAGTTCTCATTGTAGAGATTCTTTACTTCTTGGTTATATTTATTCCAAGGTACTTTATTTTTTTTTTATGCAATTGTGAATGGGAGCAACTCTCTGATTTCATCCTCTGCCTGTTTGTTGTTAGCATATATGAAGGTTACTGATTTCTGTGTATTTATTTTGTATCCTGCTACATGGCTGTAGGTTTTGATCAGCTCTAACAGTTTGCTAGTAGAGTTTTTAGGGTTCTTTATGTATAGAATCATGTCATCTGCAAATAATGATAACTTGATCTCTTCCTTTCCAATTTGTATTCCTTTTATGTGTGTCTCTTGCCTTATTGCTATGGCTAAGAATTCCAAAGCTATATTAAATAAAAGTGGGGACAGTGGACACCCTTGTCTTGTTCCTGATTTTAGTGGAAAAGCTTCCAGTTTTTCCCCATTTAGTAATATGTGGGCTGTAGGCTTGTCATAAATAGCTTTTATTATATTGAGATATGTTCATTCTATTCCCAGTCTCTGTAGGACTTTTATCATGAAGGGATGTTGGATTTTGTCAAATGCTTTCTCTGCGTCCCATGAGATGATCATGTGATTTTTGTCCTTCAACCCATTTATATAATGTATTTCATTTATAGATTTGCGTATATTGAACCATCCCAGCATCTCTGGGATAAAGCCTACTTGGTCAGGGTGAATGATCTTTTTGATATACTCTTGTATTCTGTTTGGCAATATTTTGTTGAGAATTTTTGCATCTATGTTCATGAAGGAGATGGGTCTGTAATTTTCTTTTTTTGCTCTATCTTTGCCTGGTTTGGATATCAGGGTGATGCTGGCCTCATAAAAAGAGTTTGGTAGAATTCCTTCTTTTTCTATTTCCTGGAAAAGCTTAAGAAGCAATGGTGATAGCTCTTCCTTAAAGGTCTGGTAAAATTCAGCAGTGAATCCATCTGGGCCTGGGCTTTTTTTAGTTAGGAGATTATTGATAACTGTTCATATCTCCATGTTTGTTATAGGTCTATTTAAGTGACTAATCTCATTTTGCTTTAATTTAGGTAGGTCATATAAATCAAGGAAATCAGTTATTTCTTTCAGATTTTCATACTTTGTGGAGTATATGCTTTTATAGTATGTCCCTATGATTTTTTGAATTTCTCTGGGATCTGTTGTGATGTTACCTTTTTCATCTCTGATTTTATTAATTTGTATCACTTCTCTCTTTCTTTTGGTCAGATTTGCCAAGGGTTTATCAATCTTCTCTATCCTTTCAAAGAACCAACTCTTTGTTTCGTTAATCCTTTGGATTTTTTTTTTGTTTCAATTTCATTAATTTCTGCCCTAATCTTTATTATTTCTTCCAGTCTACTGATTTTTCGTTTGCCTTGTTCTTCTTTTTCCAGGGCTTTAAGATGAAGCATTAGGTCGTTTACTTACGACCTTTCTAATTTCTTAATATAGGCACATAAGGCTATAAATTTACCTCTTAGAACTGCCTTCATTGTGTCCCAGAGATTTTGATATGTTGTGTTCTCATCATCATTTGACTCTATAAATTTTTTGATTTCCTTCTTGATTTCTTCATTGACCCATTCATCATTTAGTAGTGTATTGTTTAGTTTCCATGATTTTGTGTATGCTCTATAGTCTTTATTGCTACTGATTTGTAGTTTAATTCCATTGTGGTCATATAGAATGCAAGGAATTATTTCCATTTTCCTGAATTTGTTAAGATTTGCTTTGTGTCCTAATATATGGTCTATTTTAGAGAATGTTCCATGTGCTGCTGAAAAGAATGTATATTCTGCAGCCTTTGGATGAAATGTCCTGTTAGGTCCATTCCTTCTATGACCTCATTTAGTCCAGATGCCTCTCTGTTTATTATTTCCTGGGATGACCTATCAATTGATGAGAGTGGGGTGTTAAAGTCACCTACCACCACTGTGTTTTGTGTTATCTGTGACCTTAGTTCTAATAGTGTTTGTTGATCAATTTGAAAGCCCCCATGTTAGGTGCATATATGTTTATGATTGTAATGTCCTCCTGTTGGAGTGTGCCCTTAATCAATATAAAGTAACCTTCCTTATCTTTCTTGACCAATGTTGGACTGAAGTCTACCTTGTCAGATTTTAGGATAGCAACCCCTGCTTGTTTTCTAGGCCCATTTGCTTGAAACATCATTTTCCAACCTTTCACCCTAAAATAATGTCTATCCTTTGTAGAAAGCTGAGTTTCTTGGAGACAACAAATTGTAGGATCCTGCTTTTTAACCCAGTCTGCAAACCTATGTCTTTTGGTTGAGGCATTGAAGCTGTTGATATTAAGAGATATTGCTGAAAGGTGTATATTTATGTTTGCCTTTTTTTTTTTCTTGTGTTAACTAGTATTTGAGTATTGCTTGTTTTTTTTCCCAGTTCCTTATATGTGTGCTTTTCCTTTTGTTCAGCATGGAGGATCCTATCAAGTATTTTCTGTAGAGCTGGTTTTGTCTTCAAATACTCCTTTAACCTGCTTTTGTCATGGAATGACCTTATTACTCTGTCTATTTGAATGGATAACTTTGCAGGATAAAGTAACCTTGGTTGACAGTTGTTATCTTTCAGAACTTGGAATACATCACTCCAAGACCTTCTGGCTTTTAAAGTTTGTGTTGAATAATCTGCTGTGATCCTGATGGGCTTGCCTTTGTAGGTAACTTGATTTTTCTAACTGCTTTCAATATTTTTTCCTTGGTTTGTGTGTTTGTAAGTTTGATTATAGTATGAAAAAGGAGAGGTTCTTTCCAGGTTTTGTCTGGCTGGGGTTTTAATGGCTTCCTGTATCTGCATTGGCACCTCTTTCCCAATTTGGGGGAAATTTTCTTCTATGATTTTGTTGAAGATGCCTACTATGCCTTTGGAGTGGAATTCTTCTTCTTCTATTATGCCCTGAATTCTTATATATGATCTTTTCATAGTGTCCCGAATATCTTGAAATTCCTACTCATACTTTTCTATAAGTTTGTCTTTCTCTTTGTTGGACTGTATTAGATCTGCCATCTGGTCTTCTAGCTTAGATATTCTGTTCTCTCCTTCATCCATTCTACTGGTGAGATTTTCTACAGAGTTTTTTATTTCATTAACTGTGTTCTTCATTGCTAGTAATTCTAACTGGTTTTTCTTTATTATTTCTATTTCCTTATTTATGTCTTGTATTGCCTTCTTTTATTTTTTATTTATTTATTTTTGTTTTTTTTCTTTTTCAAGGTAAGGTCTCACTCTAGCCGAGGCTGACCTGGAATTCACTATGGAGTCTCAGGGTGGCCTCGAACTCACAGCGATAGTCCTACCTCTGCCTCCCGAGTGCTGTGATTAAAGGCATGCGCCACCATGCCCGGCATGTATTGCCTTCTTTATTTCATTAAATTGGTGTCCTGCATCTTCTTTGATTTCCTTTTTGTTTCCTTTGATTTCCTCTTTGATTTCTTCTTTGATACCTTTGATTTTTTCTTTGACTTCTTTGAACATGTTTACAATCATTCTTTTGAAATATTTCTCAGGCATTCTTTTATGATTTTGTTGAAAACACCTGCTAAGCATCTGGATTGAAATTCTTCTTTTTTTGTTATACCCTGCATTTTTATGTTTGGTCTTTTCATTGTGTCTTGGAGATCTTGAAATTCGCATTCAATACCCTGCTATTTGCTTGTCTTTCTCTTTGTTGGACTATATTATATCTGCCACCTGGTCTTCTATTTTAGATATTCTGTTATTTCCTTCATCCATTCTACTGGTGGGACTTTCCACAGAGCTTTTTATTTCACTGATGGTATTCTTCAGAACTAGGATTTCTGCTTGGTTTTCTTTGAGTATTTCTATTTCCTTACTCATGTCTTGTAATGGCCTCCTTATTTCATTAAGATGGTTTCCTGTGTTCTCTTTCATAAGTTTGTTTTCATCTTTAATTCCTTTGTTTTCTTCTTTGATTCCATTCATTTATTCTCTGATTTCTTTGGGTATATGTGCCATCATTTGCATGAAATATTTGTCAGGAATTTCATCTAAAAGAGTCTCATTGGTGATCATTTCTGATGGATTGATAGTTTTTTTGGGGGGATTGTATTGCCTTGATTCTTTGAGTTTCTTGTATTATATTTAGCAACTTTTGCATCCTGAATTGATTTGATGCTTGGGTTTTCTACTTATCTGCAGTGTTCCCAGATGTGGCAATCCACCTCTATATACCCTCAGGATATGAGATCAAGGTGACAGGTGTAGCTCTTGTACTCCAATCCAGCTGCAGAAGTAATCTTGCATGTTGAGTTTGCTTGCTAAGCAAGCATTCTAGTGGACTGGTGGAACAATTTACTGGCAAAATCTAACCTTCAACTGAGCAACATTCAACAATTCAATAGAAACCAGCACAAAGTATGCAATTGTGGGGATTAAAATAAACATATATTCTTATAAATCCAAATTCCCTAAGGGTGTGTGTTGTTCTACACTGTTAATCTTGTCAGCTGGGAGGTAGAGATTTCTGTTCTGAATTGGGTTCCAGGTCAACCTGGATCTGGATCAGACCCTGCCCCCGGTAATGACAGAAGCAAATGACAAAGGCCCTATAAATATGAAAGCATCAAAGGCAACAATATTCAACCCCAAAATACAGGTTATTTGAAAATGGTAAAGCCAACAAAGAACATATAACCCATAACCTGCCCTGACAAGGAAAGAGAGATTAGCTCTTCTAATGCAGGCCTGTGTACCTATTTTTTTTTTTCCAGTTGGCTTCATTACCTTTTGAGGTGGCTGCCAATCTCACCAATGCTCAGTGCCCACCTCGATCCCTCCATGTTGTGCTGTGGAGATGGAGCTCTGATCACCTGTGCTGGCTGTGCTGCCACTGGGGGCTGAATGCAGGAGGTTTGTGGTTCTGATGGTGGGGGATGGGGGAGCTCAGTCTTCTGCAGTTGCTCACGCTGTTCCACCTGTACCCCTTTCAGTAGCTCTTTGGTTGATCTCAGCTGTCTTTACTTCTGTTTTCTTAACTTTGCAAGAAGGTTGATGAAATTGAAAAGTTTGGTCTCTGCTGCTGCCACTGCTTGGCGCGCCTGGTGGGCGGTGCTGTGCAGGTGCACTGAGCATGTGGATCAGGCCATTTTCCTTCTTTCTCGTGGATCTTGGTCTCTCTGGCTTCTCCACTGTATCTAAGAATAACCTACACTCCTTCACTTTTCAGAAGAACAGTGCATTTTGCTGGGGTTTTGCTTATATCCCTCCCTAGGCTGATTTGGCATGGCTCCTATGCCACCATCTTACCTGGAAGTCCTTCAATTTTTTAAACATTTATTTGTGAGCAAAGAGAGAGGTCTGTGCACAGGGGTGGGAGGCAGTGGTGAGTGGTATGGCATTCCCATGTGTAGGTCCTCTGGGGGAATGCTAGCCTGATGTCCTGGGTCTGTGCATGAGGTTGGGGGGTGGCAGCAAGTGGAATGGTGTTTGCACATGGAGGTGCCCTCAGCTCGTTGGAATATTCTGTTTTGTAGAATAAAGTACTCTCTGGTTCTATACGTGGAAATAAAGTCAATTATACATTAGAGACATAGATTCAAAGCAGTGTCATCATAATCCAGCTTTCTGCTCACCTCCAAGCTTCATTATAGATAGTTAACATCACAGCACATTTACTAAGTATCCTTTTTGTTCCAGAACCTGCTTTCTGGTCACAAGGCGATGTGCTTTTCTCTGCTACCTACTGTCTTACCACAGGTTCGAGACTGTTGGGCCTGGAGTAAATTGAACCTCCAAACTGTGAGCAAGAATTGCTCTCCCTCTCCCTCTCTCTCTCTCTCTCTCTCTCTCTCTCTCTCTCTCTCTCTCTCTCTCTGTTGTATTGTTTTTTTCGAGGTAGGGTCCCACTCTAGCTCAGGCTGACCTGGAATTCACCCTGTGGTGTTAGGCTGGCATTGAACTCACAGTGATCCTCCTACCTCTGCCTCCCAAGTGCTAGGATTAAAGGTGTGAGCCACCATGCTCGGCTCTCTCTCTCTCTTTTTAGACTCAGCTGTTTTTTCAAATTTTATTGTTATTTATTTATTTGACAGAGAAAGGGAGAGAGAGAGAGAAAGAGAGAGAGAGAATGAGTGCAACAGGGTCTCCAGCCACTGCAAATGAACTCCAGATGCATGCGCCCCCTTGTGCATCTGGCTAATGTGGATCCTGGGGAATCAAACATGGGTCCTTTGGCTTTTCAAGCAAATGCCTCAACTGCTCATCCATCCCTTCAGCCCCTAAACCTCTCTTTATGTGTTCATCGTTTCATGTATTTTGGTATAGTGATGGGCATCTGGCCAATCACAAAAACACAAACTATACACAAATATACAACTATACTTACTCGTTTATGAAACTGAATAATTAAAATCTTAATTTCCCATATTCTAAGTATGTACACATTTGAGTTGACTTGATAATTTCAGCAACCACCTCTTTATTGCTACAGGCAGTATTATCTTCTAAACATTAATTCTGTGTGGTATCCAGATCTACTTCAGTTGCTTCCCACTTCTCAACAGTGGTTTGATGTTCCTCTGCTGGTTCAAATTCTAACAGAGGCAGATCCTATAAGGCACAAAGCTTGAGTGAGTGTGTGTGTGTGTGTGTGTTATATGCTTGTGTGCCATATGCAGTTTGTGTATAGTTGTTTTGTTGTACATATGATATATATAATTTTGGAATAGTTAGGGTGAAAATGCAGAATCAAAATGTGTGTCTGTCATCTCTGTTCTCCATTCCTTTGCCTGTCTGTGTGTAGGGTTTAGGGCATCCTGGGAGGCAAGGGAAGCATCCTGGGAACAGTCTCTATGGGGAGCTTGAGCTAGTCTACCCCTAGACTTCTTTCTGTTCTTATATTATACAGGTATTGTCTAGGTAGCATCAGCCATTGTGTGATCATGAATGTGACAGTCACTTTGCATCTGGAAGACAATATTCCAAAGAAATGCTCCCCTTCCTTGTCTCTTAAATTCTTTCTGGTACCTCTTTTAGAATGGTCCTTGAGCCTTGGAGGATACTAGGGTTTTGGCTACTTAGAAGTTGACAGGTTGTAGCGTGGGTTAGGATGAGGTCTAGTACTAACTTTGAAAAGATGGAGATGGTACAAGTGTCTAAGAAACAGGAGTTGGGATACTGTTAGTTTCCATATACCTAGAGATTGTTGAGGCTATGAAAGGTTAAAGTTATGGAGAATAATGAGTAGGTAAAGAGCAAAGGATGTGAAAAAAAGTTGGAAAAGAGGGAAAGTATATGAGTTGTGTGTGGGAAAAGAAGTACAGAGAACCTAATAGTGGACTGGGTGGAGAAAAATACAGAACAAACCTAAAATCCAACTGAGCAATAAAAAGAACAACAAATCCAGAATGGAATATGTATGCATGAGTCAAGATAGAAAAAAAATTGAGGGGGGCACTAAGCTGGGTGTGGTAACTTACACTTTTAATCCCTGTCATGCTAGATGCTGAGGTAGCAGGATAACTACCAAGCAAGGTTGGCTTGGGCTGCAGACAGTTCCAGGTCAGCCTGGGCTAGAATGAGAGATTCTGCCATAAAAAGTACTAAAAATTAAGAAATATCAAAAGTTAACCCTAGCACACAAATTATTTTTAAATTATTTATTTATTTATTTGAGAGTGACAGACACAGACAGAAAGACAGAGAGAGAGAGAGAGAGAGAGAGAGAGAGAGAGAGAGAGAGAGAGAAAATGGGCGCGCCAGGGCTTCCAGCCTCTGAAAACGAACTCCAGATGCGTGCGCCCCCTTGTGCATCTGGCTAACGTGGGACCTGGGGAACCGAGCCTCGAACCGGGGTCCTTAAGCTTCACAGGCAAGCGCTTAACCGCTAAGCCATCTCTCCAGCCCCACAAATTATTTTTAAAAGGCAACATATACTAAACATGCACAAGATCTAACAAATCAGTGTTTCTGTCTTAGTGGGCTGGGTTTTGAATTTTTTCCATTTCTGGGACTTTTTTGGGGGTACAACCTGCCCTGATATGGAAGGTGCAATTGCAGTCCAAACCAATATACCCAGTTTGGGTGCATGTATTGCCCAGCTTAAAGCAGCTAGTTTCTTTTGGGGTGAATTTCTACCTCATCTACATTGGTTGTGAACCAGGTTCCCTCTTTGGTGTATAATGGGCTCATTTCAGCTGTCTAGGTTGATCAGCTTTTCATATCAGCTATTCTAGATGCTGTGCCCAGACATTTGGCCCATCTATTGCTGGAAGGCACTACATAAGCTACCAGGGGAAAGTGGCCAACATCTGTCCAAGCAACTCAAAGTCTAAGCAATTCAGAAGCAAAAAACCTGACGTGATGCTCACACAAGCGTAATAGTGGCATACAGCCATGGTGGGTAACCAATTACTCTTGGATTGGCTAACAGATCGACTCAGTGGAAAGGAACCCATAACTTGAACTGGGAAACAAGACAGCTTCATAGCCAGATAATGATTCTGCTTTCCATATATCCTTTAATTCTCTCTAAATTAATAATGGTTATCCCATTTAACTGCTGACTTCAGTCTTCATTGGAGAATCTGCTTCTCTTTTTCAGATGGTAGCTGGACCTGAGGAAATAAATGAACCAGTGCACTCCACCCTGACCCCAGCTGAAACAACAGAAGAATTGGGAAAATGAGTAAGAGTGCTGTTTTCTTAGTTAAGCCGATATCAGCACAAGGATGATGGAGACAGATATGCTCTTAAGTGCCCATCACTGAAGTAGACTTAAAGTACTCCCAGAATGGCTCAAGGAATTTTGTAGAAGAGGGGGTGGAAAGATTGTTGGAGCCACAAGTTGGGACTTTTTTTAGTTTTTGTTTTTGTTTTGTACTTTATTTATTTTTTTTAATACAGTCAGTTTGGTGCCATTATTAGGCTTATCCGTGACCTACCCCCTCCCATGGCCCCTCTTTGTTGAGGTATATGGGTCATGCATTGTGGAGTTAGCCCAGAGTTATGGGTAAGATAAATGTCTCTGCATATCATGACCCAACATGTGGCTCTGACATTCTTTCTGCCCCATCTTCCGCAAAATTTCCATGAGCCATGTTGGGTTCATTTTTGGTCTGCTTCAGTGATGAGGTGTTGGGGGTCTCTGGGTCTGTAGTTCTCTGATCTGGTAGGAGTTGATTTTTCTCTGTGTTGATCTCCTTCATCGTTGTGCTGGTATCTGGCTCATCAGGAAAACAGCACCCCTTGCCTGTTTTGCCAAGTTTTCTTAGTTTCAGCTGGGGGCCCTTTTGAGGTATGATGGGGTGGCTCTCTCCTTAGGTTCTACATCTATCTGAAAAAGAGAAGCAGATTCTCCAACAGAGAGTAAGTTAGCACCAGGACAAATGAGAAAACCCTTACTTTTTTTAATAGAGAATTTAATAGGTGTAGGCCCTCTTGTAGCCCATGACTGAGGGTAGCTTGATAACAGAGAGTGGGCTTATATTTGGATATGGTTCTGACTTGTTCCCAGCTCCAGCTATGGGTCCTGTACCACTGAGGAGATCAGTTAGCCAAATCAAGAGCAGTTGGTTCCCCATCACGGCTGTGTGCCACTATTGCACTTGTGTGGGCATCACAACAGGTTATTTGCTGCTAAGTAGGTTAGACCATGAGTTGCTTGAACAGATATTGGTCATTTTCTCCCAGTCGCCCATGTAGCACCTTCTGGCACTAGACACGCTCACTGTCTGGGGACTGACTCTCTTAAGTTGGGACATTTTGCACAGAAACATTGGCTCTCCCCCCCCCCACCACCCTGCTGCTTAATGCATGACCCACAATCCCCACGAGGTTGACCTGCATCCCCAATGAGGAAGTCTTCTTCAGAAAAGGGTGGAGGGAAAGGATGGTAACAACATGTGTTGTTTATGTACAAAATATTTCCAGATCTTAAAAAAAGAATAAAAAACAATGCTTACACTATGGTCTGAATGAAATGCAGAGATTCTGGGCTGAGCAAAAGTGTAGTGAGAACTGGCATTGGAATTTCAAATACCCTTCTTCTGTGTTGAGAAGAGCCTGAAGGACAAGAATGCAACCTCAAAACCCAATCTGGAGGCCGCTGTAATAATCAAGACAGGACAATGACAGCTGCTTGGATCAGGGTCCCATCAACATTCATGTAGAATATTATTTCCAGCACAACAAAACATACCTGCCTTAGCAATTTTCTGCTGTCGCAAATGAAATTTGTCCCAGACTGTATTTTTATATGGGATTTTGATGTGGATTAATATTAATCTCGTTTGTTCATACCTTCAGGCTCCTCTCCCCTCCTGCTCACCCTATCTGCTTTCTAAAAGCAAGGTATTGTGCCTATCTTACAGCTCCTATGCTGTTCTGTTCTCTAGGATTCCTCCACATCCCCAAGCCTTGAGAAGCCAGAAGCGGCTGCTCTCAGCAGGCAGGGCATCCACATCATAGCTTTCCTGACAGCTGTGCACACATTGGTCTCTGTCAGCTGCACCTCTGAGTTAGAATGCATTATTACATCTGACATATGACCAGAATGCTCCTCTCATAAATTCACTTTTCTTTCTCTCATTTTATTTCTGACTGGAATAATGTTTCAGTTTACTCAGTTAGAGAGGCAGTGCTGTAAATCTAACACATCAGAGTCAAATATCACATTGAGGTCCTCATTTCATTCCTTCTTTGTGCTTCAGTTTCTCAATATGAAAAAAATAGAGGTGACAATACTTTGCATGACATTTGATACTGAAGAGAGAGAGAGAGAGAGAGAGAATGGACATGCCAGAGAGAGAGGGAGTTAGTGTATGGGCATTCCAGGCCTCCTGCCACTGCACATGAGTTCCAGATACATGTGTCACTGTGCGTTTAGCTTTACATTGGTACTGGGGAATTGAACCCAGGCTGTCAGGATTTGCAAGTAAGCATTTTAACTGCTGAGTCATCTCTCCAAACCCCATTTTCCCCTCTTATGAAGCTCTTGTGTAGGTAGCATCTGCCACTGTGAAGTCATGCATGTCAAGGGCACTTTGTTTCTGGAAGACAGTATTGTCTCCCCTTCCTTTGGCTCTGATAATCTTTCTGCCACCTCTTCCACAATGGTCTCTGAGTCTTGAAGGGTGTGATAGAGACAAGTGTTGAATACTCTACTATCACTTCTTAGCACTATGGTGAGTTTTGAGTCATCTCAGTGGTCACCACCATCTGAAAAGAGAAGCTTCTCTAACCAAAAGTGAGAACAGTATTGATAACTAGGCATAAACACAAGTGTTTATGGGGCAGTTTGGTGGACATAATAGATATGGATTTATCCAGTCAACAGCAGTTTTCCTCCTAGGGCTTATTACCTCTCGGACATAGACTTTTGTCTAAGTTTTCAGTATCAGGCATGAATTCCCTCCTGTGGAGCAGGCCTCAAATCCAATCAGAGTGGTTGGTTTTCCCCGTAACAGACATGCCACCATTGCACAGGTTGGGACATTTATGTAGTCTTTCATAGAGACTTATCTAACATCTACCTGGGTTAAGTAAATATATGATACAGGATTCAGGAGTTTGGGAGTATCTTTTGGAAATGGTGGATTCTTTCTTAGCAATTGGATATAATCCAGGAGGTAAGGTGCCAAGAAACTCAGTAGTCATGCAAAATTTCCACTGAGAAAGTAGCATCAGGATTTTTGTTTTTTGAATTCAAAAAATTGAAATCTGGGTTGGAGAGATGTATAAGTGATTAGCGGCAGCTGCTTGCAAATCATGACAGCCTGAGTTTGATTACCCAGTGTCCATGTAAAGCCAGATGCACAAAGTGGTGCATGCATCTGGGGCTTGTTTGCAATGGCTAGAGGCTCTGGAGCACCATTTCCCCTACAGGCCCAAGACATTTCTTGTTTGTACTTATGGAGTCCTGTCATTCATAACCTGCCATATGTTAGGTCAGGTCAGGTTCCCCAAATGGAGTCACCAAGGATAGCAGGATGGCGACAGAGGCTTATCCACATTCTTCAAGAAATGACCCAGGCATTATCCCTTCCTTGCCTAACAATGTCCCCAGGTCATGGTTTTCTCCCCCCTTATCTAGTAAGTCACCTGCTCACTGTTCTGGTCTCACATTCTAGCTATTTGTTCTTTTCCCTTCCTCACCTTCCCCCAGTTGAAAAGCTCTATAAAGCCCAGTATCTGGGAACTCAGATTGGCTGTGCTCTTTTGTGAGCCAGCTCTGGTAGTTCATGTATTTCCCAAATAAAAGCTTTCATCTTTGCCTCAGAGTGGTTTGCATGGTCTTGGTCACTCCTGAACCTTACATCTGGTGCCCTGACTCAGATAGGAGGCTTCTGGTTGCCCTCTTGGGTGTCCCTGACCAGACCACTGAGCTGCCATTGATCTTTTGAAGGTTTCAGACCATCTGTTCCTGATACTGGGCTTTCATACGAACCACAATTTGGCCTCACACTTCTTCCGTTAGTCTCCTCCCTTCTTCTTGGTAAGTGTACCTCTCTGGTTGGCCTGCTCTCAGGTTTAATCCCTCCTCATGGAAGTCATGCTGGCACACCAGGCTACACCCCAGCCCACTTCTGGACCTCAACCCTATGTCTTGAGAAAGACACACTCCCAACACCTCAAGTCTCTCGCTCTCTGGTCTACCGTACCCTAAGGGGTACCATTTGGTTCACTTGCACCATCTCTGGACACTCTCCTCTTCCCTCCTCTCCCTCCTGAGGTCTCATCTTTCACTGCCAGCCACTTTTACCATCAAGAGCATAATTACTCACCTTGCCCACTAACAGTTAGCTTGTTGCGACCTGTACGGATTCTGCCCACATGGGAGGTGCAGGCCCCATTCACCCTGATGTGGCCCATATTGGTCATATTGGTGTTTTGTTTAAACCCAGCTTAAGCCATCGTTCCTTTCTCTCACCCTTGTTTTGCTCTTTCCTTGTCTCCTTAAGAACTTAAAACTTCTATGATTCTTGGATGACATTTTATCTTTCTCTACAACTCTGCCTGGCCACAATATAAGCTGGACAATGAGTCCAACTGGCCTGAGAATGGTACTTTTGATTTCCAAATTCTCACTAATTTAGAAAACTTCTGCCAATGTGTTCAGGTAGATGGTCTGAAATACCCTATATTCAGACATTTTTCACTCTGTATGCATACCCTTCTCTTTGCTCTATCTGCACTTTTCACCAGGTCCTTTGAGCCAAGGTCTCAGAAATGTGCTCTTATTCAACCCTTCCCCCATACTTGTCCTCAACCGCTGCTTTTGACGGGGATGCCATAGATGACCTCACCCCAACAGCTCCTCTGGCTCCTCCAGCTCCATTAGCCTCTCCTGACCCCTTGCCTGGTAACAAGGTTTAATTTTGGTCTCTGGAGTTGTAAATAAAATAGAAATTTAACATGAGAATGAATAGCTTCTGAATACATAAATTAGTGAATGAATATGTAAAGGGGAAATGGTTGTCTAGAGTCTATATGAAAAGTGCACTTGAAATGAATGTGTGTGTGAGTATGTATGTGGCTCACAGCCCTAAGGCTGAAGAATGATTTCTGTCCTGAGCAGTGCCATTTAATTGTAGGGGATGTTCTCCACCAAGCCCACTGTACTAGATGGCCTAGTCAATTTTTACAGTTGAGTGTCCCCCAGAAGGAACACCAAAAGTAATTAAGATCATAGGCAAAAAAAAAAAAAAAAGCAAGATTCTCCTACTCTTAAAGAATTGGAGAAGGGCAGGATCAGAATGCTGCCTTGTAGCCCTGAGGGAAGTCCAAAACTCTCCCTGGAATTTAGGAAGAAAAAAATCAGCTCTTTCTTAGCTTTTCTGCCTTGCAGAGCCAGGGGTCTACAAACACAGGGAATCTCAGGATCCTGGCCCCAGCAAATACCAAGTCACTGTGAACAGATGGGGACTTCTTATAAGAAATTTGCAACTGTTTTATGTTTACTTTACCTTTCTATGTTTCTATGAAACTACTAACAAAAACAGCCTCAAAATTTATATTTACAAGTACTCTATAGTGAGTTTGTAAAGAAATTTCTAATAATGTTTGAATATGCTTTCATATTTTTTTAAAAAAATGTGTTTCAGGAAAGTTATAAGAAACAAAGTTCCAAAATCAATAAATGATAAAATCTATGTGTTTATTCTGGATAAATAATATAAATCTGATCTGACCTACTTTTATAAAAAGGTTATTTCCAAAGGCCTTTTATTAAAAGTCTTATGGTAAGGGCAATGAAAGTTTTTGTTGGTAGTTATGACTAAAGCAGATAAATGGGAGAAAAAACTTTAAATGTTTGATGAAAAATATTGCTCTATAGATTGTAAGGTAATGTATGTAGATGAAGGTATAAATAAAATATGTAAATGAAGGTATGAGTAAACTTGCATGGAAGGTTAAAGACAAAGTAATTGATCAGATTACAGACTTCTTGAGATATAAAATGACTATTCGCATAGAATTTACATCAGACTAACAAAGGAAGGCCCTGGCTGGTAGCAGGTTACTATGGTATTCAGGCTCTACACTTAAAACTTGAACTTATTGGTGTTAATTTGGTACTGATAATGGTTATGAAAGATTGAACTTAGAGTACCCAGCCAAGTTAGCTAAGTTCCTCTATTTGTCAACTTTTTAACTGTAAAAATTGGCTATGCCATCTAAATCTTTTAAATCTTAAGATTAAAATTGACTCATTAATATTTAATTCTCTCCTAAGGTTATTATATCTAAAACGCTGCCTCAAAAAAAAAAAAAACTCACAGAAAAATTATTTACTTTCTCCCCCTATTTTATAAGGTAAAGAGACCACATTTAGAAACATTAAACTGTATTTATCTGTCATGCACTTGAAAACTATTTACTTCATGGTGAACAGTAAAAAAAAATTAAAGTTATGCTGTGATTAAGATATAATTCCTTAATCAATCTTCATCCTTTAAATTTAACTTATGTCATTATTGAACAAGTTTACTAAAGCACCACAGATAGAATTATAGAGTTGATTAAGGTTAGAATAGGTATAGATTGTGTCATGAAATTTTGTGTATGTTTGGAATTCAATATAGTTCTATAAAATCAATTTGGAGGAGATTAAACATATTTCTTTTTGGCTCTGCAGTTAAAGATGCTTGTTTGCAAAGCCAGATGCACATAGTGAGCATACATTTAGAAATTGTTTGCAATGGCAGGTGGCCCTGGCATGCCCATTCCCTCTGTTTTCATGTCCATGAGACTTGTGTCCTTTTTTCATTAGATCATGGCAGTTTAGTCCAGTTCCTCTATTCTTTGGGTATGTTAGATATAGCTAAATTAAGTTCAGAAACTGTCCTATGGATTGAATAGAAATCTTATTTAACTTTTAAAAGTGCTAAATTGCCTCTCTCTCTATATATATATATATTTATATAATGCATATATGTACGTATAAATATTATATAAAAATCCTAATTCTAATAAAATTTTTAAGTTGTAAAATTGTTTTCAAGTCTTCATATTTTTAAAATTTGATTTCTTTATTTATTACAGAGAGAAGGGTAGATAAAAAGAGAGAAGGACACACTATGGCTTCTAGCCACTGAAACGAACTCCAGATGCATTTGCCACTTTGTGTATCTTGGCTTACATGGGCACCAGGGACTCCTCCTGCCAGGCTGCTTCGGTTTCACAGGGAAGTACCTTAATTGCTAATCCATCTCTCCAGTTCTAATTTACTTCCTTTTAATTTATCTTTTGTATAATTTTATTGTCATTTCAAAAATATTTGATAATATCTATATAAATATGAATTTATTATTTTATCACAGCATTGAAAAATGGCATTAAATATATATGTGTTTATGGTATGTTATCAATCTGGAAAATTAGTTATGCTTTGGCAACATGTGACCTGCATAAAAACCTAATAGGATTAGATGATCAAACAAGATGACAGGTTGAAATCAAGACCTTAATGTAGAAGTTGTGTTTCTTGGGAATTTCTAGAAATTCCTGAGGAAAAACTATGTTCCAAACACCTGGACTCACAAAGTTCAAGTTATTGAACACAGAGGTTTACTTGTTTTCAAGGACAATGAAGAAGCATGACCTTTGAAGGCAGACTAGAAAAAATGGTGACATATTACTTCTGACATATCATATGTCCATTTAAGGGCTTTGTATTCTTATAATAACAACAATTTGATAAATTTGAAAGTAAATATAACATATAATGAATTCACAGTTAAGGCTATTTGTTGGTATATACTTCTTTTTTTTCATTTTTTAATTGACAACTTCTGTACTCACAGACAATAAACCAGCTATTTCCTTCCCCTCCCCCACTTCCCCCTTCACAACTCTGCTCTCCATCATATCCTCTCCCTCTCTCCATTAATCTCTCTTTTAATTTGATGTCATATTCTTTTTCTCCTATAATGAGGGTCTTGTGCAGGCACTGTGAGGTCATGGATATCAAGGCCAATTTCTGTCTGGTCAGTTGCATTGTAAGGAGTGATACCCTTCCATTGGCTCTTTCCGTCACCTCTTCCACAATGAATCCTGAGCCTTGGAGGGTGTGATAGGGATGTTTCAGGGCTGGACACTCCTCCATTCCTTCTTCTCAGCACTATATTGCCTTTTGGGTCACCCTAGTGTATCATCGCCATCTGCAAAGAGAAGCTTCTCTAACCAGAAGTGAAAGTAGCATTAATATATGAATATGAATATTAAGTGTAGTGCTTTCAGGGCAATTTAGTGAGAATAATATATGCATTTATCCAGACAAGAGCAGGATTTATACCCCTAAGGCTAATGACCTCCCCTGTTATAGGCTTTTGGTAAGGTTTTCAGTACCAGGCATGCATTCCTTCCCATAGAGCAGGCCTTCAGTCCAATTAGAATGCAGTTGGTTTTCCCCAGAACATACATGCCACTGTTACACTTGTTTGGTCATTTGGCCTGTCTGGCCAAACTTGAGGCTTCCAGTGTCCACTGTTTTTACCGCTGATGACTTCTGTCTCACATAGGGCTAAATACAGCGCAGCTTTTTCCAGCTTTCAGTTGGCTGGGCTACAGGGAGAAGGTTTTCTGCTCAGCACCTGCTTGATTTCTCAGTAACTTTTGCCACTCAGCATACGAAGTCTTCAGCAATAGGGTCTTACCATCTCTTTCTCAAGGGAAATCAAGGGCCTTGGCAATAGTGCATAATGTTTTGATGGCAACAGGGACCTCCCTGGACAACAACTCACTGGAAGGTATCCCATCCTTGGCACAGAAATTTTTCTAGTAGCTATTTATGGCTTTTGGTTGTGCCATGATTCAAAAAAAGTTGGTTTTTATATGTCTTGTTCAGAATATCTTGAATTTTGATTGACCCTCCCATCTTACTTTTACACAGCCTCTTCCCCTGGAATTCCTTGGGCCTTTTCCCTCCCTGTAATCTGCTCTTCTGCTTACATATATAAAATACTATCTCCTTAAGTCCTCCCCTCTCCTCCATCCTTTATAACTGTTTTCTAGCTTACTGTCCTCTGCTTTCAATTTTTGGTTCGAGCTCACATACAAGTCTGTACATTTGTAGCTAGGTTCCACATATGAGAGAGAATATGCAACATTTGCTTCCTGGGCCTGGGTTACCTCACTTAGTGTAATCCTTCCCAGATTCATCCATTTCCCTGAAACTTTCATAATTTCATTTTTTCTTTACCACTGAATAGAACTCCATTGTGTAAATGTATGACATCTTAATTAACTATTCATCTGTAGAGGGATATCTAGGCTGGTTCCATTTCTTAGCTATTGGAAATAGAGCAGCAATAAACATGGTTGTACAAGTATCTCTAAGGTCATTAGGATATATGCCTAGGAGTGCTATATCTGGATCATATGGTAAATCTATTTTTCAGCTGTCTCAAGAACCTTCACACTGATTTCCACAATGGCTGCACCAGATTACATTCCCAACAACAGTGTGGAAGGGTTCCCATTTTTCTGCATCCTTGCCAACATTTTTATTTTTATTTTGGTTTTTTGATGTAGGGTCTCACTCTAGCTCAGGCTGACCTGAATTCCCTATGTAGTCTCAGGGTGGCCTCAAACTCACAGCAATCCACCTACCTCTGCCTCCCATGTGCTAAGATTAAAGGCATGTGCCACCACACTTGTCTTTTCATTTGTTTTCTTGATGGTAGCCATTATGACAGGAGTGAGATGGAATCTCAAAGTAATTTTAATTTGCATTTACCTGATGACTATAGAACACATTTTTAGATGTTTATATGCTATCTATATTTCTTCCCATGAGAACTCTAATTCCTGTTGCAGTAAGGTTCGCATTGTTGGTAGAAATCATTCAATCAATTCCAATGATGTTTGTACATCCCCATAGTCCAAGATCTTTTAACTGAGCCATAATACCAAAAAGTAACCTCAAAAAACCCCCATAATGGCACAGAATAAACATTCACACTGCAAAACATGGCATTGGGCATAGCAAAGAAACATTCAACCAACACAAGATTTAAACAGGGAAAACATCAAACTTTGTAACTTCAAGTCCAACAACTCTAGCCAGTGACAAATCTCCAAACCTGGTAATTCTAATTAGCAACAAGTTTCTGGCATTCCAATTCTACCCCTCCAGCTAGGCTACTCATAGTCCCAGAACACTTCATTTGGGAGCAGCAGCTTTTCTTAGCAGCCATCTTGTGGTCCCAGCATTTCCACTGGGTCTCCTCTGCAATCCACAGTTCATCCTCATGGCCCCTTGGGGTCTCCATGCAGGCAACCAGCAAAGCTACTTCACAGTGCCCATGGCCATTTTGAAAATGCAAGACCATGTTACAAACTCAATGACCCTCTCTTTCCTGCATTTCTTATACTCCACAATACCAGGTAGGGTAGGTGTTAATCCAGGGGAGAATAAAGCAGACTTTGAAGACCAGGACGCTCCTTGAACAGTCAGGCCCCTTCAAAAGAGTCTACATTCTTCCTGTTGCCCCAGTGCAGGGCAGCTGGCCCAATGTCAGAGGTTGTATTTTCTCAATTGCAGCTGAACAGGCAGCAGTTTCGGCCTAAAGGTTTCATTTTTTTCTGTGTCATATCCCTCTGCTCACACCAGTTCTTTTTTTTTTTTGTTTTTTCTGTTTTCCGAGGTAGGGTCTCACTGTAACCCAGGCTGACCTGGAATTCATTATGGAGTCTCAGGGTGGCCTTGAACTCACGGCAATCCTCCTACCTCTGCCTCCTGAGTGCTGGGATTAAAGGCGTGTGCCACCATGCCTGGTGTACACCAGTTCATTTCTATGCAGAGCAACCCTGCACAACTTCTCAGGGCATGGGCATAACAGCAAGCTTCTCACACAAACTGCTAGCACAGTCCAAGTACAGCTCTTTCTCACCCTCATAAGGCAACCCTCACATTCCATAGTTCTTACTGCAGTCAGGTCTTTCAACTCTGACCATAAGAGTCCATAAAACTGTACTTGCAGTACTGCTAGGCATCTCTTAGGCCAACGTTTTAAATCCTTCCACACTCCTCTTGAAAATCAGCTCCAAAAGGCCAAAGCCACACAGTCAGGTGTCTAGCAGCAACCCCACTGTTGGTGCCTCTTTACTGGTACCACATTGCTGGTAGAAATCACCCAACTAAGAGCAGCTTGTGTGAAAAAGAGGTTTATTTTGGCTTACAGGCTTGAGGGGAAGATCGACGGTGGCAGGGGAAAACAATGGTATGAGCAGAAGGTGAACATCACTCCCTGGCTACCACAAGGTGGACAATAGGAACAGGAGAGTGTGCCAAACACTGGCTTGGGAAACTGGCTGTAACACCCATAAACCCACCCCCAACAACACACTTCCTCCAGGAGGTGTTAATTCCCAATCTCCATCAGCTGGGAATCTAGCATTCAGAACACCTAAGTTTATGGGGAACACCTGAATCAAACTACCAGAGTTCCATAGCCCATTTTTTAATTGGGTTGTTTGATTTCTTATTGTTCTGTTTTTCTGTTTTACTGTTGTTTGTTTTGTTTTCTGAGGTAGGGTTTCACTCTAGTCCAGGCTGACCTGGAATTCACTAAGTAGTCTCAGGCTGGCCTCGAACTCACAGTGATCCTCCTACCTCTGCCTCCCAAGTGCTGGGATTAAAGCTGTGTGCCACCATGATTGGCTCTTATTGTTCCAGTGATTTTTCTTTTTTGGGGGGGGGGGGTTCTTTGTATATTCCGGATATTAATCCTCTGTCAGATGTGTAGCTGGTAAATATTTTTCTCTGATTTTGTAGGTTGACTCTGCTCTATTCACAGTGTCCTTTGCTGTACAAAAGCTTTGTAATCTCAAGAGGTCCCAGTGGTTTTCTTTAGTGGTTTTCTTTCCTGAGCAATTGTGGTTGTATTCAGAAAGTCATTGCCTATGCCAAAATGTTGAAGGGTTTCCCCTACCTTTTCCTACAGCAGTTTCAGAGTTTCAGATCTGATATTAAGGTCCTTGATCCAATTGGATTTAATTCTTGTGCATGGAGAAAGACAAGGATCTATTTACATCCTTCTACATAGAGATATCAAGTTTTCTCAGCACCATTTGTTGAAGATGTTTCTCCAAAGAATATTTTTGGCATTTTTGTCAAAAATCAGATGGCTGTAGCTTCCTGGATTAACATTTGGGTCCTCCATTCTTCCATTGATCTACATGAATTCCGGCCAAGATGGCGACCGCCTAGCTGCACTGCAGATCCTGGGGAAAGACAAGACACTAAGGGTTCACTGGGTCTTTTAGGGGAGAGCAATCTCCAATAGATTGCCAGTGAGGGACAGGGAATTGCTGATTCCCTCACTGGCAGGTAGCCCACCCCTCCCCCCAAGTAGCCACCGGATCCACGGCGACGCTTCGCACTGATGGATGCCTGGTGTGGAAGTTTAGACTGCTCCACCCACTCACCTACTTACTGCTCCAGCCACCACAGCCACCACAGGTTCAGCGAGTCCAGGCTGATCCACCCACCTATGTGCCCATATACTGTGATGTAGACTGCAGCACAAAAAAAATAACAAGAAACATCAAATGCAAGAAAATCCAGTTAGATCACCCAGTCCTACAATGAACATCTCTAATCAAAACATAGAACAGTCATTAGGATCAGAACACCAAAAAGAAGCTATGAGCAATGCAACCCTGACCAAGCTACTTATAGTATGTGCAGAAAAGCAACGAAGGACCAATAATCATGTGGATGCTGCCATCACTAAACTAGACCTAATAGATGATAAAATGGAAGGATTTTAAAGACAGTTAATAGAATTGAGGGAGAGTGAAAAAAAAAAAAAAGAAGACTTCAAAAATCAACTGGACATGCTAAATTAAGACATAAAGAAATACAAGTATGTTGGACGCCCCTGTCTTCTTCCTGATTTCAGCAGAAAGGCTTCCAGTTTTTCCCCATTTAGTAATATGTTGGCTGTAGGCTTTTATAAATAGCTCTTATTATATTGAGATATGTTCCTTCTATTCCCAGTCCTGTAGGACTTTTATCAGGAAGGGATGTTGGATTTTGTCAAACGTTTTCTCTGAGTCTAATGAGATGATCATGTGATTTTTGTCCTTCAATCCATTTATATAATGTATTACATTTATCAATTTGTGTATATTGAACCATCCCTGCATCTCTGGGATAAAGCCTACTTGGTCAGGGTGAATGATCTTGCTGATATATTCTTGTATTCTGATTGCCAATATTTTGTTGAGAGTTTTTGCTTCTATGTTCATGAGGGAGATTGGTCTGTAATTTTCCTTTCTTGTTCTATCTTTGCTTGGTTTTGGTATCAGGATGATGCTGGCTTCATAGAAGGAGTTTGGTAGAATTCCTTTTTTTTTTTTTTTTTTTTTTTTTTTGGTTTTTAGAGGTAGGGTCTTACTCTGGTCCAGGCTGACCTGGAATTAACTCTGTCATCTCAGAGTGGCCTTGAACTCACGGTGATACTCCTACCTCTGCCTCCCAAGTGCTGGGATTAAAGGTGTGTGCCACCACGCCAGGCTTAGAATTCCTTCTTTTTCTATTATATGGAAAAGCTTAAGAAGCAATGGTGTTAGCTGTTCCTTGAAGGTCTGAAAGTCTTAGCCATAGCAATAAAGCAAGAGACACACATAAAAGGGATACAACTTGGAAAGGAAGAGATCAAGAGATCAAGTTCTTGAGAGCCACTAGAGAGTTTTGGACTTGTTCAATTAAGTTTGCATTTTCTACTACTTTCCTATGTATCACTTCCATCGCTCTGTCCAGTTCCCTTTTCACCTCATTTTCTGATTTCCTTGATGACTCTTGGAATTCATCCTTGCATTTCTTTGTTTTCATTTAGTGTGGCCAGCTGATTTTTAAGGTTCTCTTTTTTTTTTCACTCTCCCTCAACTCTCTTAGCTCTCTTTGAATTCCTTCCAGTGTCTTATCATATTGCTCTTGCTTAGTGATGGTAGCATCCACACGATTATCAGTCCTTTGTTGCTTTCCTGCAAGTTCTAGCAGTAGGTTGGTCAGGGTTGCATTGCTCATAGCTTCCACTTGATGTTCTGATCCTAAAAACTCTTCTATGTTTTGGTTAGATGTAATCCTTGTTGGACTGGGTGATCTATCTGGATTTTCTTGCATTTTATTTTTCATGTTATTTCTTTTGCACTGTTGTCTACCCATGACACTGTATGGGCAGGTAGGTGGGTGGACCAGCCTGGGCTCTAGCTCAATGAGACTCCAAGGCAGCCTGGGGCAGTTGCCAAGCAGGCTTGGTTTTTGCTCTCTCTTGCAAAGCCACCTATCTACTGCCTGACAGGGGTGCCAAAGTTGCCTGAATTCTCACCCAGTAATGCACCAAAGCTGCCTGCCTTCGAGCTTGGAAGGGGACTGAGGTAGCAAGCTATGAAGCTGCCTGAACTGTGGCTGGGAACACTGGGACCTGCAAACAGTTTGTGCTCTCCCACCACAGGGGAGTGGGGTATGGGCAATGATGAACAGGTAGGGGATGGCACCTGAGCTGGTGCGAGTGACTCAGTGTGGGCTTGTGTGGCCCTTGCTGTGGGACTGGGCCTTCTGCATGTGCAATTGTAGTGCAGAGGCAGCTGCTGCGTGCACAGTACCGGGGGCACAGTGGAGGCTGGCTGGAGGGCGTGCAATCGGAGCAGCTAGGGAAAAACAGCGCACCACTTTCAAAGGAAACCCCATCAGAATTACTCCAGACTTCTCAATGGAAACCCTGAAATCTAGAAGGGCCTGGAATGAAACTCTCCAAGAAACTATGGCTTCCAACCCAAACTACACTACCCAACAAAAGTCTCCCTCATAATAGATGGTGAAAGAAAAACTTTCCATGACAAAACTCAGCTTTACAATTATAAACACAAAACCAAACCTACAGAAAGTATTCCAGGAAATTCTTCACAGAGAAGAAACAAATAACCAAACACAAATGCCTATAAGAAGCAGATCACAACAACCAAACCCAGTGTAGACACAAAAATTTCAAATTCCATGAAAACATGAACACACCTCGACCACAACAACATGGCAGGGATCAAATCAAATCTCACAGTCATCACCCTAAATATTAATGGCCTTAATTCACCCATCAAGAGACACAAGATAACAGGGTGGATCAAAAAATTAGACCCCTCAATCTGCTGCCTTCAAGAAACACCTTACCACTAAAGACAGAAACCTCCTTAGGGTGAAAGGGTGGAAAACAATATTCCAAGCAAATGGGAATAAGAAACAAGCAGGTGTAGCTATATTAATATCAGATAAAATTGACTTCAAACCAAAAATAATCAAAAAAGACAAAGAAGGCTACATCCTACTTATCAAGAGAACAATCCATCAAGAGGATATTACAATCATAAATCTGTATGCACCAAACACAGGGGAACCACAGTTCATAAAACAAAACCTACTTGACAATAACAAAAAAAAAATAACCGCAAACACCATCATAGCTGGGGACTTCAACACATGATTATCAGTAATAGACAGATCATCCGAACAGAAACTCAACAGGGAAGTAAGACAGCTCAATAAAACCATAGACCACTTAGACCTAATGGACATCTACAGAACTTTCCATCCCAAATCCACAGACTACACATTCTTCTCAGCAGCCCATGGAACATTCTCTAAAATAGACCATATACTGGGTCACAAAGACTGCCTCCACATAATTGACATAATTCCCTGCATGATATCAGATCACAATGCTATATTGCTAGATATCAACAAAAAAAGACCCACCAAGAATCACAACAGCACCTGGAAACTGAACAGCACACTCTTAAACAATAAATGGATAGTGGATGAAATAAAAAATGAAATTGCAAAATTCCTGGAATTGAATGACAATGAGAACACATCGTACCAAAACTTATGGGACACAATGAAGGCAGTCCTCGGAGGAAAATTCATAGCACTCAATGCCTTCATAAAAAAGACAGAAAGATCCCAAATCAACAGCCTAACCATCCACCTAAAGGCACTGGAAAAACAAGAAAAATCCAACCCAAAGAGCTCCAGAAGGAAAGAAATAATTACAATCAGAGCAGAAACTAATGAATTTGAAACCAAGGAAACAATTAAGGCAATTGACAAAACAAAGAGCTGGTTCTTTGAAAAAATAAACAAGATTGACAAACCTCTGGCCAATTTGATCAAGCAAAAAAAGGAGAGGCTCCAAATTAACAAAATTCAAAATGAAAAAGTCGAGATCACAAGAGACATGAGTGAAATTGGGAGATTCATCAGGACTTATTTCAAAAACCTCTACTCCACAAAACTGGAAAATGTGGAGGAGATAGATAAATTCCTGGATGTACATCATCTACCAAAGCTAAAGTCAGAGCAGATTAATCACCTCAATGAACCCATCACACTCATGGAGATTAAAAAGTAATAAAAAAACGACGCTTCTCGCTCTGGCTATGTGGTGACGCATCCTGCAATCGAAACCTTGTCCAAAAAAGTAATAAAAACCCTCCCCCAAAAGAATATTCCAGGACCAATTGGATTTCCAGCCGAATTTTATCAAACCTTCATGGAAGAACTCAAACCAATCTTCCTAAAACTGTGCCACGCAATTGGAGAACAGGGAAAGCTACCCAACTCCTTCTATGAAGCTAGTATCACCCTAATTCCAAAACCAGGCAGAGATGCCACAAGAAAAGAAAACTACTGGCCTATTTCCCTAATGAACGTAGATGCAAAGATCCTGAACAAAATACTTGCAAACTGAATCCAACAACACATCAAAAGAATTATCCACCTTGACCAAGTGGGATTCATCCCAGGAACACAAGGGTGGTTCAACATACAAAAATCTGTCAATGAAATACACCACATAAACAAGCTTAAACATAAAAACCACATGATCATTTCTATAGATACAAAGGAGGCCTTTGACAAGATACATAATCACTTCATGAACAAAACATTGGAGAGAATTGGCATAGCCAGTTCACATCTTAACATAATAAAGGCAATATACAAAGCTCCAAAGACCCAAATAATAATTAATGGAGAGAGACTGGAGGAATTCCCATTAAGATCAGGAACAAGACAGGGATGTCCTCTCTCACCTCTGCTTTTCAATATAGTTCTAGAAGTCCTAGCTCAAGCAATAAGACAGGAGAAGGAAATAAAAGGGATACAATTTGGAAAGGAAGAAGTTAAGTTAGCTCTATTTGCTGATGACATGATTGTATATGTGAAAGACTCCATCCCAAAACTCCTGAAGATGATTAACTCCTATAGCAAAGTAGCAGGATACAAAATCAATGGACAAAAATCGGTAGCATTTCTGCATGCAAATGACAAAGATACAGAAAAAGAAATAAGGGATATGGTCCCATTTTCAATAGCAACAACAACAAAAAAAATACCTTGGAATAACATTAACCAAGGAAGCAAAAGATCTATACAACAAAAATATAAAAACTCTCAAAAAAGAAATTGAGGAGGACTTGAGTAAATGGAAAGACCTCCCATGCTGCTGGATAGGCAGAATTGACATTGTGAAGATGACAATCCTACCAAAGGTAATATATAGATTTAACGCAATTCCAATTAAAATCCCTACAGTGTTCTTCACAGAGATAGAAAAAATGATCTCAAATTTCATATGGAAATGCAGAAGGCCTCATATACCCAAACATATCCTCAGCAAAAGAAATACCTCCGGTGGTATCACCATACCTGATCTAAAGTTATACTACAAAGCCATAGTAATAAAAACAGCATGGTGCTGGCATAAAACAGGAGTATAGACCAATGGAATAGACTTGAGGACCTGGATTTTGGGTCAAGCAACTATAGCTACTTGATATTCAACAAAGGCCCAAACAATAAAGGCTGGGAAAAGGACACCATCTTGAATAAATGGTGCTGGGCAAACTGGATAACCACATGCAGGAAACTAAAAGTTGATCCACACATTTCACCATGCACAACACTCAAATCCAAATGGATCAAAGACCTCAACATAAGACCAGAAACTCGAACACTACTGAAAGAAAATTTAGGAAGAACTTTCGATGATATAGGAATGGAAAAATACTTCCTGAACAAAACCCCAGTGGCTCACATTCTTAAACAGTCACTCAACCAATGGGATTATGTGAAGCTGAAGAGCTTCTTTATATAATAAGCAAAGCCAGTACAAGACCCACAGAATGGGAGAAAATATTTGCGGGTTATCCAACTGATAGAGGCCTAATGTTTAGAATCTACAAAGAACTCAAAATTCTAAACAATAAGAAGACAAACACCCCACTCACAAAATGGGGCAAAGAGTTGAACAGGCAGTTAACAGAGGAAGATATACAAATGGCAAACACACACTTAAAATGTTCATCATCTCTAGTCATCAGAGAAATGCAAATTAAAACAAGTATGAGATTCCACCTTACCCCAATAAGGATAACCAACATATGAAAATAAATGCTGGTGAGGATGTGGAGAAGCAGGAACACTCATTCACTGTAGGTGGGAATGTAGGATGGTACAACCACTTTGGAAAGCATTATGGAGACTCCTGAAAAAGCTGACTATAGAGATACCAACAGACCCAGTTATACCCTTACTGGGCATCTACCCTAAAACCTTCAAACAACAGGCCAGAGAGATTTGCTCAACCATGTTTGTAGCGGCTCAATTCGTAATATCTAAAAGCTGGAATCAACCCAGATGTCCATCATTAGAAGAATGGATAACTAAGACGTGGTATATCTACACAATGTAATTCTATACAGCAGTAAGAAAAAATGACACAAAGAAATTTGAGGAAAAATGGTTGAACCTGGAACAGATCATTCTCAGTGAACTTACTCAATCACAAAAAAAAAAAAAAAATCGACACATAGTCTCACTCATCTACAACACCTAACCTGAATCTACCCAAGATACCTTACATACCAGCAAGCACCTCATGGACTAGACACTAGGATTGATGGGGAGTAAGGGGAGGGCATCGAAGGGGTGGGAAACACTAACCTGGACCCAAACGGCAATGGTACCATAAAATTCTACTTCCTAAAAGGCAGACCAAATGGTTGAACCTTCACTAGACCCTTACAGGAAACACCTGAACCACAAGGCACTGGAGAGGGTAGGATCAAGACTAACCTAAATCTTCTACATCTTCCTTCCCTCCCTCTCCCCTCTCTTTCTCTCCTCTCTAACTCTTATATATTAGTTATGTTTTTCCTCATTTTCTTAGTGGACACTGACCTGTAACCCCCACTACCAGCTTGGGGCTATATCCACAATGAGCTTTTGATCAGAGAAACCTACACGGTTTCCCAAAACAATGACAGACTTCTGTCAGAGTATTTGATGACCCACCAAATGTCAGTGGCAAGACCCTATTGCTAGAGACTCCATACACAGCTGACACGTAAAATGGAACGGCATGGCTGGAAGCCAGGATAGAGTCAGTCACCAGACATTCAGCGTGTCTAGTGCCAGAAGGTGCTACATGGGCGACTGGGGGAAATGACCAATATCTGTCCAAGCAACTCATGGTCTATCCTAATTAGCAATAAATAACCTGATGTGATGCACACACAAGTGCAATAGTGGCACACAGCCATGGTGGGGAACCAACTGCTCTTGATTTGGCTGACTGATCCCCTCAGTGGTACGAGACCCATAGCTGGAGCTGGGAAACAAGTCAGAACCATTCCCAAACATAAGCCCACTCTCTAATATCAAGCTACCATCAATCATGGGGTACAATAGGGCCTACCCCTATTAAACTCTCTATCAAAAAAGTAAGTGTTATCTCAATTTTCCGGGTGCTAACTTACTCTCCATTAGAGAATCTAATTCTCTTTTTCAGATAGATGCAGATCCTAAGGAGAGAGCTGCCCCAACATACCTCAAAAGGGGCCCGACTGAAACTAAGGAAAATTGGCGAAACAAGCAAGGGTGCTGTTTTCCTGATGAACTGGATACCAGCACAAAGGGGAAGGAGACCAACACAGAGATAAAATCAACTCCTACCAAATCAGAGAGCCAGAGCCTCAGAGGCCCCCAACACCTCAGCACTGAAGCAGACCAAAAATGAACCCAACATGGCTCAGGGAAATTTTGTGGAAGAGGAGGCAGAAAGAATGTCAGAGTCACATGTTGGGTCATGATATGCAGAGACATTTATCGTACCAATAACTGTGGGATAACTCCACAATGCATGACCCATTTACATCAACAAGGAGGGTCCATTGGGAGGGGTAGATCATGGATGGTACCAAACTACCTGTATTTGCTGAAAAGAAAACTAATAAATTAAATTTAAAAAAAGATACAAGAAGCTAAAAGAACTCCAAACAGAGTGGACCAAAGGCAAAACTCTCTAAGATGTATTGTCATTAAGACTCTGAACAGTGACACCAAAGAGAAAATCCTAAAAGCAGCTAGGGAAAAACAGCACACCACTTTCAAAGGTAACCCCATCAGAATTACTTCAGACTTCTCAATGGAAATGCTGAAAGCCAGAAGGGCCTGGATGAAACACTGCAAAGTCTAAGAACCTATGGCTTCCACACCAAACTACTTTACGCAGCAAAAGTATTCCTCATAATAGATGGTGAAAAAAAAAAAAAAAAAACCTTCCGTGACAAAACTCAGCTTTACAATTATATGAACACAAAACCAAACCTACAGAGAGTGTTTTAGGAAATTCTCCACAGAGAAGAAACAAATAATCAAATTAAAATGCCTAAAAGAATGAGATCACAATAACCAAACTCAGAGCACCAAACCACATATATCATCACAATATGGCAGGGATCAAATCAAATCTCACACTCATTACCTTAAATATTGATAGCCTTAATTCACCCATCAAGAGACACAAGCTAACAGGATGTGTCAAAAAAGTAGACCCCTCAATCTGTTGTCATCAAGAAACCCACCTCACCACTAAAGACAGACACCTCGTCAGGGTGAAAGGGTTGAAAACAATATTCCAAGCAAATGGGAATAAGAAACAAGCAGGTGTAGCCATATTAATATCGAATAAAATAGACTTCAAACAAAAAAAAAATCAAAAAAGACAAAGAAGGCCACTTCCTACTTATGAAAGGATGATCCATCAAGAGGATATTACAATCATAAATCTGTATGCACCAAACACAGGGGTACCACAGTTCATGAAGCAAAACCTACTTGACAATAAAACAGAAATAACCACCAACACCATCATAGTTGGGGACTTCAATACACCATTATCAGTAATAGACAGATCATCTAAACAGAAACTCATCAGGAAGTAAGAGAGTACAACAAAACCATAGATCACTTAGACCTAATGGACTTCTACAGAACATTCCATGCCAACTCCACAGACAACACATTCTTCTCATCAGCCCATGGAACAGTCTCTAATATAGATGATATACTGTGTCACAAAGCCTGAGTCCATATACTTAGGAAGATTGACATAATTCCCTGCATGATATCACATCACAATGCTATATTGCTAGAAATTAACAACAAAAGACCCACCTAGAATCCCATCAGCACCTGGAAACTGAACAGCACACGTTTAAACAATAAATTGAGAGTGGACAAAATAAAAAACCAAATTGCAAAATTTCAAGAAATGAATGATGATGAGAACACATTGTACCAAAACTTGTGGGACACAATGAAGGCAATCACTGGGGGAAATTCATAGCACTAAATGCTTTCATAACATAGACAGAGAGATCCCAAATCAATAACCTAACCATCCACCTAAAGGCACTGGAAAATCAAGAAGAATCCAACCCAAAAAGCTCCAGAAGGAAAGAAATACTTAAGATGAGAGCAGAAATCAATCAATTGGAAACTAAGAAAACAACTAAGAAAATTGACAAAACACAGAGATGGTTCTTTGAAAAAATAAATAAGATTGACAAACCCCTGACCAATTTGAAAAAGAGAGATCACAGTGGACATAAGTGAAATTGGGAGAATCATCAGAGCTTATTTCAAAAACCTCTACTCCACAAAACAGGATAATATGGAGGAAATGGATAAATTCCTGGACACATATCATCTATCAAAGCTAAACTCAGAGCAGATTAATCTCCTAAACAAACCTATCATGCTCACTGAGATTGAAAAAGTAATTTAAAAAACCTCCTCAAAAGAAGAGTCCAGGGGCTGGAGAGATGGCTTAGCGGTTAAGCGCTTGCTTGTGAAGCCTAAAGACCTTGGTTCAAGGCTCGGTTCCCCGGGTCCCACGTTAGCCAGATGCTCAAGGGGGAGCACGCGTCTGGAGTTCGTTTGCAGAGGCTGGAAGCCCTGGCGCGCCCATTCTCTCTCTCTCCCTCTATCTGTCTTTCTCTCTGTGTCTGTCGCTCTCAAATAAATAAATAAAAAATGACCAAAAAAAAAAAAATTTAAAAAAAAAAAAGAAGAGTCCAGGACCAGATGGCTTCTCAGGTGAATTCTATCAAACCTTCATGGAAGAATTCAAACCAATCTTTCTCAAACTGTGCCACACAATCGGAGAGCAGGGAAAGCTACCCAACTCCTTCTATGAAGCTAGAATCATCATAATTCCAAAACCAGGCAGAGATGCCACAAGAAAAGAAAACTATCAGCCTATTTCCCTGATGTACTTAGATGCAAAGATCCTGAATAAAATCCTCGCAAACTGAATCCAACAACACATCAAAAGCATTATCCACCTTGATCAAGTGGGACTCATCCCATGAACGCAGGGATGGTTCAACATATGGAAATCTGTCAATATAATATACCACATAAACAATGATAAACACAAAAACCACATGATCATTTCAAGAGATGCAGAAAAGGCCTTTGACAAAAAACAACATCACTTCATGAACAAAACATTGGAGAGAATTGGCATGGTTGGTTCATATCTTAACATAATAAAGGCAATATATAAAGCGCCTAAGGCCCGAATAATACTTAATGGAGAGAGACTGGAGGAATTCCCATTGAGATCATGAACAAGACAGCATCTTCAACAAATGGTGCTGAACAAACTGGATAACCATTATGCAGGAAATTGAAACTTGATCCACACATCTTGCCTTGCACAACACTCAAGTCCAAATGTATCAAAGACCTCAATATAAGACCAGAAACTTGGCTACTACTGGAAGAAAATATATGAGGAACTTTCCATGATATAGGAATGGAAAAAGACTTCCTGAACAAAACCCCTGTAGCACACAATCTTAAACAGTCACTCAACCAATGGGTTCATATGAAGCTAAAGAGTTTCTTTACAGACTAGCACACAATAAGCAAAGCCAGTAGATTACCCACAGAATGGGAGAAAATATTTGCTGATTATCCAACTGACAGAGGCCTAATCTCTAGAATCTACAAAGAACTCAAAAACCTATACAATAAAAAGTCAAACAACACACTCATAAAAGGGGGAAAAGAGCTGGACAGGAAATTCACAGAGGAAGAAATACAAATGGCAAACACACACTTAAGAAAATGTTCATCATCCCTAATTATCAGGTAAATGCAAATTAAAGCAACTATGAGATTCCACCTTACCCCAGTAAAGATAGCAAACATCAAAAAATCAAATGAAAATAAATGCTGGTGAGGATGTGAAGAAATAGGATCCCTCTTCCACTGTTGGTGGGAATGTAAGATGGTACAACCACTTTGGAAAGCAATAAGGAGACTCCTAAAAAAAGCTGACTATAGAGTTACAAACATACCCAGTTAATCCCTTACTTGGCATGTACCCTAAAGCCTTTAAACCTCAGTCCAGAGAGATTTGCTCAACCATGTTTATAGCTGCTCAATTCATAATAGCTAAGAGCTGGAATCAAGCCAGATGTCCTTCACTAGAAGAATGGATAACCAAGATGTAGTGTATCTGCACAATGGAATTCTATACAGCAGTAAGAAAAAAAATGACACAATTAAATTTGAGGAAAAATTGTTGAACCTGGAACAGATCATTCTCAGTGAACTTACCCAATCACAGAAAGATAATTGCTGCATAATCTCAGCACCTAACCTGAATCTACCCAAGATGCCAACATACCCAGAAAGCATCTCAAGATGGGTGGGGATGGATGGGAGGGGGAGGGAGGGGGTGGGAGACACAAATCTAGACCCAACCAGCAATGGTACCATAAAATTCTACATCCTAAAAGGCAGACCAAAATGTTGAACTTTCACCAGGGAACACCTAAGCCACAAGGCACTGGAGAGGGTATGATGAAGACTGACCTTAATCTTCTACAGCTTCTCTCTCTCTCTCTCTCTGTCTCTTCTCTTTTATATTAGTTATCTTTTTCTTTCTTCTCCTAGTGGGCACTGACCTGTAACTCCCAATACCAGCATGTGGCTATCATCCACAATGAGCTTTTGATCAGAGAGATCTACAAGGTTTCCTAAAAGAAAGACAGATTTCTGTCTGAGTACTTGATGACCCACCAAACGTTAGTGGTAAGACCCTACTGCTGAAGACAGCATATGTAGTTGACATGTAAAATGGAATGACATGGCCGGAAGCTGGAAGAGAGTCAGTCCCCAGACAGTAAGCGCATCTAGTGCCAGAAGGTAGTACTTGGGCAACTGGGGTAAAATGACCAATACCTGCCCAAGAACTCATGGTCTAACCTACTTACCAGCAAATAACCTGTTGTGATGCTCACACAAGTGCAATAGTGGTGCACAGCCATGGTGGGAAACCAGCTGCTCTTGATTTGGGTCTGGTCTGCTCAGTGGAACAGATCCCATAGCTGGAGCTGGGAAAAAAGTCAGAACCATATCCAAACATCAGCCTGCTCTCCATTATCAAGCTACCACCCAATCGTGGGCTACAAGAGGGTCCACACCTATTAAATTCTCTATAAAAAATAACTGTTATCCCATTTGTCTGGTGCTAACTTTACTCTCTGTTGGAGAATCTGCTTCTCTTTTTCAGGTGGACATAGATCCTAAGGAGAGAACCACCCCATCATACCTCAAAAGGGCCCCAGCTGAAACTATGAATAATTGGCAAAACAAGCAAGAGTGCTGTTTTTTTGGTGAACCAGGTACCAGCACAAGGGTGAAGGAGATCAACACAAAGAACAATCACCTCCTACCAAATCCAGAGACACAGAGGCTTCCAAGACCTCATCACTGAAGCTGACCAAACATGAACCCAACATGGCTCAGGGAAATTTTGTGGAAGAGGGGGCACAAAGAATGTTATAGCCACATGTTGGGTCATGATACACAGAGACATTTCTCCTACCCATAACTGTGGCCTAACTCTGCAATGCATGATCCATACACCTCAACAAGGAGGTGTCAGGGGGAGGGGGTAGGACATGGACGAGCCTAACAATGGTACCAACTTGACTATATTCACTGAGTACAAAACTAATTAATAAAAAATAAAAATAAATAAATAAAATGAAACTGGAGAAATAAAAGATAGGTCACAGATACATTCATAATTCAGATGAGTGCTGGAGAAATGGCTTAGCAGTTAAGGTGCTTGCCTGTGAAGCCTAAGGACTCATGTTTGACTATCCAGGTCCCACATAATCCAGACACACAAGGTTACACAGCATATAAGGTTTCACATGTGCATAAGGAGGTGCATGCATCTGGAGTTCGATTGCATTAGCTGGAGGCCCTGGAGCATTAATTCTCTCTCACATACACTCTCTCTCTCTCGTTCTCACATAAAAAAGGCATCTATTGGGCTTGCCTCAAACAACAACAAAAAAAAAGCAGAGAAAGCCTTAGTCACTAACAGTGAGTGCCAAGGGCTTCGAAGTTGGCTGTGGAATAGCAGTAATATTCTCTGTACACAAACTGTTTGGATGTCAGCTATTGCTCTGTAAGAAACTATCTCCATAGCTGGGTGTGGTGGTGCACGCCTTTAATCCCAGCACTTGGGAGGCAGAGGTAGGAGGATTGCTGTGAGTTCGAGGCCAGCCTGAGACTCCATAGTGAATTCCAGGTCAGCCTGGGCTAGAGTGAGACCCTATCTCGAAAAACCAAAAAAAAAAAAAAAAAAAAAAAAAGAAAGAAAGAAAAGAAAAGAAACTATCTCCAAAACACCCCTGTTCTTTAATTTCATAATGTCTGAGTCAGGAACTCAGGACAGACTTGCCACGGGTGTGGCTCCAGGCTGTCCACAAGGTGTAGTCAAGGCTTTGGGACAAGCTTTCCCAGGATGGCAGCTCCTCAGGATACTTCTTTTCTGTAGAATCTAAGAGAGATATCAGTGCCAGGATCAGTAGCTGCAGGGCATGTTGGTAGCCTTTGACTGTCCATCCAACATGCTGGACTTGAAAATCCCCTTCCAGTAAGAAACCCAGTCATACAAACATCTTGCTCATAAATGTACAGTATGTTTCAGAAGTATAAATAATGGCCAAACCAGATTCACTCCTTGTTAGCCTGCCAGCCAAGCATAGGTGTGCTGGAGCTGATCCAAGCTTGTGCAATCAATGCAGGCCTCCCTAGAGGGCCAGCAGCTCTTTCAGGGGGCTTTTTTGTTTGTTTATTTTAAAATTCTTCTTTTCTTAAAAAAATATTATATAAATATATCTAGTTATGGACATCCTTAGTGTGTAAAAAGCGCATGTTGGTACCATCCTTACCCTCATGCCTATCTCTCCTTCCAAAGGGACCTTCCTCTTTGAGGATGCCAGTTATCCCCATGGGAATTGTAGGTTGTGCATTGTGAGGGTAGCCATCACTTATGGGGAAGAGGCAATGGCTCTGTGTGTAATGTCCTAATTTGTGGCTCTAACAATCTTTCTGCCCCCCTCTTCTGTGAACTTCCCTGAGCCAAGTTGGGTTCGATTTAGGTCTACTTCAGTGATGGGCTCTTGGGAGCCTCTGTGTCTCTGGATCTCTTGTTTGGTAGGAGTTGAGAGTCCTCTCACCAAGAAAGCAGCACTCTTGCTCATTTTTGCAATTACTCTATGGTTTCAACTGGGGCTGTGGTGAAGTTCAATGGACTGATTCTCTCCTCAGGTTCTGTATCCATCTGAAAAAGAGAAACAGATTCTCCAATGGAGTGAAGTCAGCACTGGTTAAATGGGATAGCCATTGTTGGTTTAGAGAGAATTTAATTAGGTGTAGGCCCTCTTTCAACCCAAGAGTGGTGGGAGATTGATATTGGAGAGTGAACTCAATATTTGGATATGATTCTGACTTGTTTCCCATTTCCAGCTGTGGGTTCCTCTCCACTGAGCAGATCTATTAGCCAATCTAAGAGCAGTTGGTTACCCACCATGGATTTGTGCCACTATTGCACTTTGGTGAGCATCATGTCAGGTTGTTTGCTGCTGAGTAGCTTAGACCTCTAGTTGCTCCAACAGATGTTGACTATTTTCCCCAAGTAGCTCATGTAGCACTTCTGGCACTAGAAGGACTAACTGTCTGGGGACTGGCTCTTTTCTATATTCCATCCAAGTCTCTCCATGTTCTGTACTGACCGCATATGGTATCTTTGGCAATAGGGTATATCTCATGATAGAATTCTACTTAGCAGTTAGAAAAAGAATGACACAATGAAATTTGTAGAAAAATGGTCAAACTTGGAACAGATCATTCTCAGTGAACTCACCACATCACAAAAAGACAATTGTAACATGGTCTTAGTCATCTGTGGCTTCAGGCTGCTTTTATGACCACTAAAGACTGAGAAGAAAGAAATCATCTTTGTTTTGTTTGTTTTTAGTTTTTTTCAGGTAGGGTCTAACTGTAGCGCAGGCGGACCTGGAATTCACTATGTAGTCTCAGGGTGGCCTTGAACTCATGGTGATCCTCCTACCTCTGCCTCCTGAGTCCTGGGATTAAAGGTGTGTGCCACCATGCCCCGCACCATCTTTGTTTTGGAAGAAGTAGTCACATCAAATGGAGAGCTGTAAAGGAAAAGAGGGCAGTGCATGGAACATGTATGCAAAACAGTTAAAAACAACAATTCAGAAACATGGAAAGCCAAAAGAGAGTTCCTGGTCCCTTAACATGCCCCTTAAAAAGTCACTAATTTTGCTTTTTTCTTGAAAATTTCTCTCCCACTCTGCCCTTTCAGTTGTGGCTTTCCTTTCCTAGTCTATTCCTGCCATTCTATTTTTTTTTTAAAGAACTATTTTATTTTTTTAAATTTATGTGAGAGAACCAGAGAGAGACTCAGAGAGAGATTGGGTGTGCTTGGGCCTCCAGCCACTACAAATGAACTCCATTGTTCATCTTGTGCATCTGGATTACACAGGCCCTGAATCACTAAGCCATCTCTCCAGACCCTGATTGTGCTAGCAGGTTTAAATTTTTCTTGAACCTTTTCTTTTCCTTTCATTGCACAGGACATAATTTGAATTAACTTTGTTTTTCTGAACCTGAAATTAAAAACATTTTTTTTCAAGGTAAGGTTTTACTCTAGCTCAGGTTGACCTGGAACTCATTCTGTAGTCACTGGCTGGCCTCAAACTCACAGTGATCCTCCTACCTCTGTTTCCCGAGTTCTCAGTTTAAGGGCATGCATAAACATGCCCACCTTGAGCTTGAAATTTATATATGAGTCAGGTGTGATGGCACATGGTAGCACTGGGAGGGTGAAGGCCCTGAGAAGGTTGGCAGCTTTTTGCCCATCACACAGTCTCCTATACATATATGTCTTTTGTAAGAGCTTTATAGTGAACTGGCAAAAGTAAGCAAATGTTTTCCTGAGTCTTACAAGTCCTTATGGAAAATTATGAGACTTGAGGAAGAGGCTATGGGAAACTCTGATCTATAATCATTGGTCCAAAGAGCTTATGACAATTTGGTACTTGTAATGGGTGTCTGAAGTGGAGGTGGTCTTGCAAAGTGAGCATTAATTCTAGGTAGCCAGTATTAAAATCAAATCATGCTGGGTGTGGTGGTGCATGCCTTTAATCTGAGATTAAATCTGTACTCAGGAGGCAGAGGTAAGAGGATTGCTGTGAGTTTGAGGCCACCCTGAACCTACATAGTGAATTTCAGGTCAGCCTGGTCTAGAGTGATACCCTACCTTGAAAAATAATAACAACAAAAAATAAAATCATAACATAAATTGTTGGTGTTTAGAGAGTTGCATAATGTGAGGAGAACAACCACACATGGGTATCAGAAGTCTTGTGTATGAAGATAAAAGATTGTTGTTATTTTTCTGTATTTAGTATTATTTCGGGTTATTGGGAGCAATCCAGAAACAAGACTTGCATGTTTGTGCACACATAGTAGGCTTACAAGAAATTCCTTATGCAATCAGTAAAGCTAAGGAATGTCACTTTCTGCCATCTAAATGCAGGAAATTAAGGAAGGTTGGTGGGGTTCTGAGACCTCAGAGCTTATGAGCCAATGATGTGTAATTTCCAGTCCACATCAGAAGGCCCAAGAACCAGGAGAACAGTGGGGAAGAGAAAGTTTCAGCTCAGTTGTGCAGAAAGTAAGTGAGAGCTTCCTGTTTTAGTCTGTCCTGGCTCTAATCAGATAAGGTAAAGGCTACCTACATCAAGCAGATGAGTCTTCTGTACTTAGCTTACTAATTCAAATGTAGTATCCCAGAAATGCCATCATGACACACCCAGACATAACAACTAACCAGGAATCTAGGCATTCTGTGACCCAGTGCAATCAATGCTTAAACCCATGATGACTTCCTCTTTTCTCGTGGCTTAGGTAACAGAATTCTGCTGCCATCTTTTCTGTCAGTTTGAGTGTTCTAATTGGATCAGCTTCTGTGGATCTTTTCTGTTCTTTTCCTAAATTGTTACTGTCAATGGCAAGGTGCACTAAACATTTGTTGAATAAATGAATAATATACATAAAGACACCAGTGTTGAGAGGAGCATAGAGTGAGCTGGGGCAAGTCAGTCCTATATGCAGGTATGTGGCTGGTGATAGCAAGGGTTCACAGTACTAGACTTACAAATAGATTCAGATGAATATATTTCCATTTTTGATTGGAGTGGGTGGGAATGAATCACCAGCATGGAAAGTGATGGTTGGGTTTGGTGAGGAGAGTTTTTATAAAGAGAAATAGGCATGAGAAATTGAAACTAATCTTCCTGTTATTTATAGACATTAAACGGAACAGCTGATGCAATCCTAGCCACTTCCCAAATAAGGAAAAGTAAAATCACGATCTAGGGTCATAAAATAGAATTGTTTTTTCAAGGTAGGGTCTCACTCTAGCCTAGACTGACCTCAAACTCACTCTGTAGTCCAGGTTGGACTCAAACTCACAATGATCCTCCTACCTCTGTCTCCCAAGTGCTAGGATTAAAGGTGTGCACCACCATGCCTGGCATAAAATAGAATTTTAATTCAACTGAGGATGAGTCTTTACCAGAAGTTAGAGTCAGTGCCTAAGAATATATCAAAATTTCTGGTGAAATTATTTTATTAATGTTTCCTTGCATATTTTCTTTTCAATTTTTAAAAATATTTTGTTTATTTATTTTCGAGAGAAGGGGGCAGATATACATAGAGAGATGGGTATGCCAGGGCCTCTAGCCACTACAAACAAACTCCAGGTGCATGTTCCACTTTGGGCATTTGGCTTATGTGGGTACTGGGGAATCAAACCTGGGTCCTTGGGCTTCACAAGTGCATTATCCACTAAGCAATCTCTCTAGCCCTCTTTGCATATCTTCTGATCATTTCTGAATATTAGCAGGTTGTGGTAAGAAGCCATATTTATTGAAAACAAAGAAAAGAAACCCTATTCAACACATTGTTATGGTTTGAGTATGAAGTGTCACCTACAGGCTCATGGGTGAAGTGCTTGCTCCCCACGTGGTGTTGCTAATCTGCAAAGTTATGGAAACTTTAGGAGATGAAGAATAGCTGGAGTAAGTGGGTCACTGTGTTCTGCTTTTGAAAATTTTACCTAGTCTGCTTCCCACTCTCTGCCACCTGCCCACCATCAGATAAAGCAGATCTTTCATCTTATGCTCTGCAACCATGATGTTTGGCTCAAGTGTGTGGGACTAAGTGACTATGAACTGAGCCCTCAGATTCTGTGCACCAAAATTGAGCCTTAATGAAAAGTTATTAAGCTCTGGGCACTATGATAGGGGCTCAGAATTCATTAATAAACAAGAGGAATATGATGATTGTCCCTTTATAAGTGAACTTAGTAATTTTTTTACACTTAGTATTTTTACATATATTTCTTTCTCTGTTCCCTCCCTTTCCCCTTCCCTCTTTCCCTCCTTTCTTCCTCTGTGTGCACTCAAGGTTTAACCTAGGGTCTTATGCATACTAGAAGAACACTTTACCACTGATCTATAGCTGAAGTCTTTACTTTTTATTTTGAAAAAGAATCTTAGTAAAGTGCATAGGCTGTCTTTGAACTCACTCTCCATCCCAAGCTGGCCTTGAACTTTTGATATGTCTGCCTTAGTTCACCAAGTACCAGGCCTGGTAGTTTTAAGACTCTTAATAAAGTCTAAAACATTCTTTCTGAAAGATTCCTATGAGATATAATTATTTATCTAATTTTTACATTCTAGTCTCCTTTTGAGGAAGTTGATTTACATTTTCCTTGATAAATATGAATATTTTGAACAAAAACAGTGGACATATAATATATCTACTGTTGTAACTATCTAGAGTCTCTGCTTTTAATTTCTGGGTCAGCACATGGATTTTCATAAGGAGGATGATTAACATCATGGCTTAGAAAAACATTCTGAATATATATCTAGGCCTATTGCTGTGTCCCTCCAAATCAATATGTTGAAGACCAAACTTCCAAGGTGACAGTATTAGGAGGTAGGCCTCTGGGAATCAATTATGTTGTGAAGACATTCCCTCATGTCACAGTCTACTTCATGTTGCTGGGATGAACTTCCAAACCAGGCACAAATTATGGCAGAAATGAATTCATTGACGCTTACATATCTAGGGGAAGTTCCACAATGTTGGAAGACACTGGCCCCCTTTCACAGATCCATACAGAGAAAAATGCCACCACCAGCATCATAAGCAAGCACACTCTAGAAACCCCAGACAGGCCTCAAACCCTCTGCGTACCTTTGACTGGAATTCCAGACCTGCCTTCACACCTTAGGGCTGAACTGTAGGATCCACTCACAGCGACACCAAGTTACAAATTTGAACAAAATTCCTGAATATATTGGGTGACATCGATTCAAACTTCCAGTTTTGTCCCTTCCCCCCAATAAATTTATAACCATCTTACATTGTATATTGTTTTCAGTCCAAATTCAAAGGTCCCCATAGTCTTATCTGAGAGATTTAAAATTGTCTTTTAGCTGTGAGTCATGTAAAATCAAAACAAATCATATACTTTCAACATATAAAGACACAGAGTAAACATCTCCAATTGCTATAATGCCTAACAAGGAGGTACTGGACCAATGCAAACTCAATAACTATCAAGGAAACATCTGCAGTTTTAGTCTGATATCATAACTAGTGACTGACAGTCTCCAGAATTCCCAATTCTGCCCTTCATGATTGAGATTAGTGCTTGTATTAGTTACTTTCTTGTTGTTGTGACTAATAATTGACCAGAAGCAACTCAAGGGAAGGGTTTATTTCAGCTTTCAGTTCAAGGTTACAGTCCATTATGGTAGGGATGGTGGCAGGAGCTGGTCACCTTCATTCCACAATAAAGGAGTGGGGAACAATGAATGCTGCTGCTTAGCTCCCTTTCTCCTTTTCATTCTCTGGTCATGGAATAGGCACTTTCCTTTGTCTCAGTTTTACAATTCCCTCAACTAGACCATCTTTTTCTCCCTTCACTGAAGAAAAAAACTTCCCTCAGAACCTGATACAAATGTCACACCAATCAATTTTTTTTTTTTTTTTTTTTTTAGGAGGTAACGTCTTGCTGTAGCTCAGGCTGATCTGGAGTTCACTCTGTAGTCTCAGGGTGACCTCGAACTCTCACAGCGATCTGCCTTCCTCTGCCTCCCAAGTGTTGGGATAAAAGGTGTGCACCACCACCGAGTTAAATCATTTACTTAATACTGTGGCCAAGAATTAGCTGTTCCTCTTCAGAAGCCTACTGCATTTGATCATGTTTTATGTATTTCTTTCCGGGTGTGCAGTTGGCTTCTTGTTTTAGTGTATACACACAGGCGTTGTTTAGAATTTTACTTGTATCCAAGCATAATTGAGAGGGAATTCAGAGAGGCTTCCCACCCCACAGTGAGGGTGGAGTCTAGAGAAAGGGAGGATCCAGAAAGCCCCAGCGTTTATAGTATCAGATTCAGATATGCAAGGGGAAGACCTGATTGGTTCATATATTTGGTGGGTGGATCCCAGAGCCAGCCCACCTGAACCAGCCCATCTGGGTAGTGTGGGCAGTAGAAGGTGTAATCAGAGAAAAATTCCATTTTTTTTTTTTCTTTTTTGGTTTTTCGAGGTAGGGTCTCACTCTAGCCCAGGCTGACCTGGAATTCACTATGGAGTCTCAGGGTGGCCTCGAACTCACGGAAATCCTACCTCTGCCTCCAGAGTGCTGGGATTAAAAGCGTGCGCCACCACGCCCAGCAAGAGTTCCATTTTTTAAAAAAATTATTTATTTAATTTATTTATTTGAGAGAAAAAGCCGGGGCACGGGGAATGGGTGCATCGGGGCCTCTACCCTCTACATGCCATACATTTTGCATATGACTTACATTAGTACTGGGGAAGTGAACCTGGGTCCTTAGTCACTGGGGTGACTTTGTCCAGGCCACATTAAGGATGTAGCTCACATGTGCAACCAGTAAGTTTGTACAAAGAAACTCATTCCTTCTACCCATGACTGACATCTGTGTCCTGGTTGGCATTCTGAAATATCCGTGCCCACTGTTGCCTCCTCCTACAATATCCGCATCTAGTGAAACAAGCTTGTCTTTTGTCCTCACTCGCAGCCCTACTCTCCAGTCTGAGACTAGCGAAGGGCTTGGTCTACTTTTGTTCTCCAGTATCACCTGCATGCAGCCTGTCTCTCCTTTCTTGCCTCCCATATGCTCACATCCTATTTGATGGTGAACGTTTGCTGTACCAGGCTTGGTAGTGTGTCTTATTAAAGTTACAGACTGGGTTTGAAAATCGAAATTGATGCAGGAGAGGCCTTGAAATAGTCACGTCCACTACTGCAGGCCATCGAGAAAAGACCATCTAAGAAGCATCCAGTAACAGTGACAAAAAAAATTTGGAAAACAACCAATTTGCAAAGTGGCCTTCCAAGCTGTCCTCTACCACAGAACTGAGCGAGGCGGTTCCGAAGCCGCAAGTCCCCCACGAGCCCACGTCCTAAACCCAGGCGAGGACAATCGGGTCCTCCCAGCCGCTAACAGCCGCTCCCGAACCCCACCCAGGCCCTGGGGACCCACGCGGCATACTACGCAATGGATCTGACGGACCTGGAGCAACCTCGCCCCGCGCAGGCGCACTGAGGCTAGGACGCGTGGCGGGGCAGTGGCCTGAGCCGGGCGTGCCGCGGACCGGGGCGGGACGGGTGGGACCGGGGTGTTTCCATTGCTCGGATCCTTGGAGATCTGATCCAGTCCACGGCCCTCGTGAGCGTGCTCGCCCTGCTCTCGCCGCCCTACGCAGCTGACCGAGGCTCGTGCGCGTCGCCCCGCCGTCCGGGTGAGTGGTCGCGGCTGGCCCGGGGCTCGGGGCTCGCGCTCTGCTGGGGCCTGCTGGGAGCCGGGGAGGGGCGGCGGGTCCCGGGCTGGCGGGAGGGCGGGCAGCCCCGAGGGACTCGGTCGGTGACGTCTCTCTCTCTCCCGCAGCCCCGCTCTCTCTGGACCATGGCCCAGGTAAGACGCGCAGACAGCCTGCGCCGGGGTGTGGGGTGCGCTGGGGAGGGGAGCTCCCACCGTGGCGGAACGAAGCCGAGCTGGACGTTCTTTGGGAATTCCGGCCTCGGGAGTGTCCCCACCCTGTCCGAGCCTCCAGAGTCTCCAAAATTAGAACCAGACCCGGAGCTGCTCAAGTGCTCTTGTGAAGCTAACGCTCCCCCTCCCCCTTGACTTCTAGTTTTAGTTTTCCCGCAGTTTCCTGTATTTGAATACTAGTGGGCTTTGGCAGTTTCCACGGAGCTTGGCTCAGATAGCCAGCCCAGTTTTACTAAAAGAAGCCTACTATTCGTTGTCAGCACTGATTTTTTTTTTTCTTTTTCACGTTAAACCGAAGAACTGTTTTGTGTAAAGTAATGAATTTGTGGAACGAGTTCCGAATTGGATTTGCCTTGAGACACTTTCAGAAACTGATTACCTACCATAATTTAAAAAAAAACTCTCACTATTTGTCAAAACTGTAGAAAAGAAAAACAATAGTTTATACCGTAGTTTTTGAAAGTCGGTCATGTAAGTTATTCTTAAAAAATTCTGACTCACGTCTGGAATCCTAGCCCTTTGGAGGTGGAAGCAGGAAGATAAGGAGGGCAAGGTCATCCTTGGCTACATAGGAGTTCGAGGCCAACCTGTATTACATGAGAACTTATCTCAAAACAATAAAAAAGAAAAAAAAAATCAGCTGAAACTAATTGCTCATATCTTGTCAATCTAACTGGCTCCTAAGAGTTCAGATGATAGTTTAAACAAGTGTCTTAGCTGCTAAAACAATGTTCTTTCTCATTTCTCTTTTATCAGATTGACTCATCACAGTTGCATAAGGTTTCATGGGTTTTCCCAAGGGAAGATAGGAGGGTTAAGGCTAAGCGGAACTTGTTTCAGTTTGCACAGGGCAGCCCATTCTTTTGCACTGTAATGTTAAACAGTTCTCATATTACTTTAAGTGGTAAGTTTGGTTTACGTTCTTCCCCAATTAGAATACGTTTTTTTGTGGAATTAACTTTCCTTCTCAGAGGAGTGTTTTTCCTGTCTTCATCTGCTGCTGTAGAGATGGACATGATGATTTAACAAGTATTCAGGATTCCCTTTATTCTTAACCTTTTGCCTGTAAGTTTCCCAAGTGATGTGTGAAGGCTTTTTGGGGGGAGCGGGGGAGGTTCTAGCCCAGATTGACTTGATATGTAATCTTAAGGGTAGCCTTGAACTCATGGCCATCCTCTTGCCTCTGCCTCCCAAGTGCTAGGTTAAAGGTGTGTACCACCAGGCCTGGCTTGAAGACTTTTTTTGTTGTTGTTGTTATTGTGTAGTTTTTGAGAGGAAGTATTCATATGTAGCCCAAGCTGGATTCAGCCTTCCAAATACTGGGATCACAAGAATCTGCCACCATACCTAGTTTGAAGGTTTTATAAAAATTTATTTATTTATTTATTCATTTATTTGCAAGCAGAGGGGGATAGAGAAGAGAGAGAATAGGCACACCAGGGTTGCAAATGAACTCCAGATGCTGCAAATAAACTCCAGATGCATGAGCCACTGTGCATCTGGCTTTATGTGGGTACTGTGGTATAGAACCCAGGTTGTTAGGGTTTGCACACAAGTGCCTTAACAGTTGAGCCATCTCTCCAGCCCTTGAATTTTTTCAATCAATCCTTTCATATCTATCAATATAGAATATATAAACACATTTTTCAATTGTAGATATTACTGTTAATAATTATATTTATTTTTGATTGATACCTTGTGCTTTCCTTCTCTCCCCATTGCCCTTTCCCTCCCCTTCCCTGCCTAACTCCCTGTCCCTTGCCTCCTCCTCTTCTCTCTCCTCCCTCATGTATATATTGATGTAATTTTTTATTTATTATTATTATTATTATTATTATTATTATTTTGCTTTTTTGAGGTAGGGTCTCACTCTAGTTCAAGCTGACCTGAAAATCACTCTATAGTCTCAGGGTAGCCTCAAACTCCTACCTCTGCCTCCTGAGTGCTGGGATTAAAGGTGTGCGCCACCATGCCTGGTTGTTGTAAATTTTTTTGATTAAAAGTTGCCTTACTGGTGTCAGCATAGACAATAAAGCCATGACAATTAACAGTGCTGAGAGCTGCATAGTTTATATTACTATGATGGGCAAATACATTCATAACTGGAGGCATTTGTGTGATAACAGTCCCATGATTGCTGCTTTTCTTGGTCCTCATCTTGGCTACTTAGTGTTTACCAATTGGTGCTTTGATGTAGAGAAATAATCTAATGATACAGCTTTCACAGTCTTTAACAAAAACACACTGGCTAACTGTTATCTATGATACCTAAGAAAAGTTGGAATTACAAATATACCTGTAAACAACTCTGAAGAGTACTTTTTAAAAATATGCCTGAAAGTACTTTGAATGAGTTATTTACTTTTAAAACCATAGCAGTCATGTTACTTTGGCATAAAGATTGCTTGTTGAAAAAAAAAAAAGATTGCTTGATGAATAACAAATTATCATGACTATTGGATCTGCCACATTTTATGCTATACTAAGTTTGGATATAAGCTAATTTGAAATATATACTAACAATGAATATTTATGTATAGTTAAATATGTTTGAATCTTGTTATCTTTTTCTTTCTGCAGGCAGTTTCTTATATAAAGTTCTTATGTAACTTTCTATGTAAGTTTCTTATATAATTTTTTCTTTAGGTATGAGGACTATTTCTTCAATTAGACTTAACCCATTTTGCTCACTGCAAGTCCAGTATGCTGTCCATTGTACCACAGAGCCAGCACCTTAGACTTCATGTATTTTGGGATGGACTTTTGAAATTGGCTTTTAAGCTGTTTTTTTTTTAAGCTGTAGCCAACTTATTTATTTGATACTCCAACTTATTAACTTATTTAATTCTTAGACTCTTTTTCTTTGACTTAAGAATTAAGAGTTGGCTGTATTTCATAGACAAATGAACCAGCATACATATTAGTTCAGTTTGAGAATTTCATTTTCAGGTAACAAAACTTTAAGAATTTGAGTTTGAGCAATTTGAACTCATTAATTTGTTTTTTATAAAGCATTAATACTCTTACAGCAACAGTAATGCTACAAAGGGAAAACTGTCTACATAAACATCCAGTAGAAACTTCATGAACATCAGTTGTATCCAAGATCTATATTTAAACTGTACAAAGTATAATTAGAAAATTTTTGGGTTGGTTTGGTATTGTTGTGCCAAAATAATAATTCCCAAAGGCCCTGTGCAGATCATGCAGGGTCCTTGTAAACAAATACATTTGTGAAGAGCTTATTTCAGAGATGTCAGCTGAGTCGTGACTCACTTTTAAGTCAAACATCTAGCTAATCTTGGGATCCATGGTAGATCAAGGATACCTGTTATCCATGGTTTCTGCTATTCTCGCAGAGTTTTTCAAAGTACTGATCCTTTTGACTCTGTCTTCATTTGGATGCTGAGAAAGCATCAGTATGTCCTGGTTTTCTTACCTTGCACTGGTGAATAAGTTAGTTAGAAGTAGGCTTTTAAAAAATGATCTCAAAATTCAAAATGGGAGAAATGTATTTTTACATCATAGCTCCATTTCTGGAATACATTTTATTCATATTGCTTTATATAAAATCTCACAAATGCATTATTTAAGATATATATTTTTTGCAGGGGGAGTCATCTCTCCAACCCTATTTGCACTCTTATTTAGACATGTTGCAAATCTATTTCTTCTTTTCTATAAACTTGATTACTTTCTGAGTTGTTTTTTGATTGTCTTGTGAGTAATTGGCTCATAATACTGATTTTCAAGTGCTGTTCACAGAATGCCCAGCTTAACAGTTAGTAAAATATAGCAGCCTCTTCTTGACTTCAGATATGAGCTCATGGGAGGCTAATATCGCTTGACACATCAGCACATGCAGGGTGTCACCCTCACTTTCAGTGACTTCTAAGAGTGATGTAGGATTTGGGGGTTCAGGAGGATCTCCCAAACCTATGAACCCTAGTTATGGGTCCTGATTCTATTTTAACAAAGAATTGAAAAAAATGAACTCAAGAAGGATAAATAATGAATTATTGAGTTTATTTAGGGAGAAATCACAAATTGTGGTATTTAAGAAAAATTGTGGTTTAGAAAAAGGCTGGAGCTGAGTCATAAGCATGTGGAAAGTATGGAAACACACAGTCATGTGGAAGACACATATCTACCTTGAATCTCCCCATGGAAGAAAGTTAAGAGTAAGTGGTGATGACTTAAGAATAGGAGAGAGAAAGTACCAAAGTTGAGACCAGGAAATTCAGATGAGAAACGGGTAATAAAGAGGGTTACACCCATGGTTACCCCAAGTTTACAGAAGTTACACAGGTAGCAGGTCCAGAGTTTAGAGGAAATGCCCACGTGGTAGATCTAGTGTGACAAGGAAATATACACATGGTAGGCACCAATCAGAGGAAAGTCATACGCATAATTAAAGTGAGAAGGTACCCCAAAATATAATGCAGAAAGAAGGCAAGCAGAAAACTACCCAGGCCAAGAAGCAGTGTTCTGCTCTACCCCAACCCAGCCAGACTTTTGCAAAGATACAGAGCAGAGGGAGGGATAAAGACCAGCATGGTCTTTATAGTCAGTTGAAAAGATTTTCTTTCATCAGACTGTAAGGGGAAGACCTGAATGGTTTGCAGATTCAAAGGGTTGATCCCAAAGGCCAGCCCACCTAGGTAGCGTGATAGACTAGAGGCAGCAGGGGTTCACTACAGCTGTTGTAGATGAAACTGAATCAGACAGTTTCATTTCTGCTAAGGCCGGGTGGTGATTTCTGGCTCTCCCCTTGGGCTTCTGTCCCTAAGTGATAAAAGCTTGCTTTCTCCCAAGTTTCTCTGAAGAGCACACAATCTGACTTCCATTTTACTGTCTTTGTCAAAGGAAAACATTCTTACACTGGCATGGAAGTTTAAAGAAACATAAAACATTAAAAGAAATACACACTGAAGTTTTTGTTTGTTGGTTGGTTGTTTTCCCCAGTACTGGGGGTAAAGCCTAGGTCCTTGCACATACTAAGCAAATGGTCTACCACTGAATGACATTCTGGGCCTTCTCTGTACTTTGTGTTTTGAGACAATTTTGCTAACTTGCCCTGGAAGGCGTTGAACTTCCCATCTTTCTGCTTCAGCCTCTCAAGTAACTGAGGTTACAGGCATATGTAAAGATTTAAGTCATATTTATAGATCCTTGCTTTGTTATCAGATTTTTTTCTATCATTGTACAAATAACTTAGAAACTATTTTTATAGTGACATGATGCTTTTGTCCCTTAAGAAAGAAATCAAAGGTAGTTGGAAAGTCAGACCAACTGGCATGAAACAAAAACAAGTGTGCAGGAATGTGAAAGGGAAAGGAAATCATGAAGTAAAAGGTACGCCAAGTTCAGTGTAAGAACTTGAAGCTAGCATTCCTTTTCTGATAGGGTTTAAGCAAGGGTTGGGATTAGGAGTTAAGATGATGTTCCTGACCCCAGGTGCCCTTGTCCCCTTGAGTCCTGGTGTTTATTTCACTTTGCCACTCACTGCACAATCATACCAGGCCACCTTTTCTTGCTCATCTAATTTATTTTTTTTCCCCCCAAGGTAGGGTCTCAATCTAGCCCAGGGTGACCTGGAACTCACTCTGTAGCTCCAGATTGGCCTCAAACTCACAGCAATCCTACCTGTGCTTCCTGAGTGCTGAGATTAAAGGTGTGCGTCACCATGCCTAGCTGCCCTTGAGTATTTTTTTTGGGGGGGGGGGTCAATTTTATTTATGTTATTTTAGCACACCTACTCTTTGAGGGTAAATAAAATCATTTTAATTTAGACAGAAAAAAAGACCAATAAAATTGTAGAGTTAAAGTGTGGATATATTCGAAAATGAGAGTTCAAAAAGTGAAGTATATGTTCTGTTTATGTGCTGTGTAATAATTCTTTTGGTAGGGTATTCATAATAGGAGACAAAGGGAATTGTGTGTAAACTGAGGCAGGGTGAAGGGAATAGACCCTACTCCAAATGAAGTTAACCTGGTGAATGTGGGGACTTCAGAAAATAGGGCCCCTCCTGGATGAATCACTTCAAGTCACATTACAGTCTGTGGGCCATGAGGGGCAGACAGGACCCAGATAGATGTGAGTTCTGCCATCATGACTCATGTCTGTGACTCCCATCAGCTCCTTATGGTACCATGTGACCTTGCTAGCTCCTTGGTTATGACTTCGGAATGTAGGAAAAGTATTTCACAATTTCTAGAAAGCTCTTAAGTGCATAGCTAGCAGTTATTTCTCTTTCAGCTATTCTCTGAGATTTGTTTTTCATTTAAAAAAATTAGTTTTATTTATTTATTTGAGAGAGAGAATGAGGCAGAGGAAGAGAGAGTGAGGAAGAAAAAAAAAAAAGCTGTGTCTGGACCTCCAGCCACTGCAAACGAACTCCAGACCCATGTGCCACCTTGTGTACCTGGCTTACATGGGTCCCAGGGAATCAAACCGTGGACCTTTGGCTTTGCAGGCAAGTGCCTTAACCACTAAGCCATCTCTTCAGCCCAGCCTCTGAGACTTTTAAGGACATTCTTAGCCTCTATCATCTCATTTCCTTTAGCCCATAGGGTCAAGTATGGTTTTGTTTTGTTTTGTTTTGTTTTTTTTGAGATAAATGCCTTCTATTTCTTCTCTTTTTAATTTTACTGTTGTGTTTAAGTCTGTCTATTTACAGTTTCTTCATAGCCTACAGATCAAGCCTTCTTTTTTCCATTTTAAAGTATTTTTAAAAAGCATGTTTTTACAAACTACTGTTTGTCACATGTGGTTTTCTATTGAAAGGCAATCTACTTTTCATTCACTCTTCAGTATCTTGCAGCCTGGCTTTGTCCTCCACAGAAACCAGCCCCCAGGGCCCTGGGCTCTGTCTTCTCATTTTGTAGCCTGCTTTGCCTCTTTTTCCCTCAGGAAGCTGCTCCTTCCCTCCTTTTGCCTTCTCCACCTGAGTGGTCTTCTTGCCCTGGAAGGCACCTGAGTCATGGTTAAGGAGTTGCAGGCTCTAGCTTGAGTCAGTCCTGGCACTGCTACTTGTTCCATGGTCGCATAGGATGGTGGAGTCATTTGGAAGGTGGCTTCACTGAGCATCTACATGATGCTCTTCATGCAGGAACTGGCTTCTTGCTGCACTCAGTAAATAGTTGCCATCCTAACTGCAGGTTACCTTCTTTCCCTCCAGCACCACTCCCTACATTGTTCATAATTCCTGGTGTGGCACTCATAGCATGGCCTCCACCTCTGTGAACCTGTCACATCCAGCCTGCCTCTCATAGATATCTGCTGCAGACAAATGCAAAATCAGTTCTCCCAATCCCTATCCCAAACCAGCGCCATCCTGGAAGCCCTGGCCTGCTCTGGTGCCTGTCCCTGCTTATTCTTTTTTTCTTTTTTTCCTTTTCCTTTTCACAATTTTTATTAACATTCTCCATGATTATAAAAAAAAATCCCATAATAATACCTTTTTCACTTCTGATTTTATTAATTTGTGTCTCTTCTCTCTTTTGGTCAGATTTGCTAATCTTGTTTATCCTTTCAAAGAACCAACTCTTTGATTCATTAATTATTTAGATTTTTTTTTGTTTCTATTTCATTAATTTCTGCCCTAATCTTTATTATTTCTTCCTGTGTACTGATTTTTGGTTTGCTTTGTTCTTCTTTTTCCAAGGCTTTAAGGTGAAGCATTAGGTCTTTATTTGCGACCTTTCTAATTTTCTTTTTTTTAATTTAATTTTTTTCTTTTCACAATTTTTATTACCATTTTCCATGATTATAAAATTATCCCATGTTAATACCCTCCCTCCCCGTCCCCACACTTTCCCCTTTGAAAGTCCATTCTCCATCATATTACCTCCCCATCTCAATCATTCTACTTACAGGTATACAATACCAACCTATTAAGTAGCCTCCTCCCTTCCTTTCTCTTACCTTTATATCTCCTTTTTAAGTTACTGGCCTCTGCTACTAAGTATTTTCCTTCTCATGCCCAATCATCTGTAGCTAGGATCCATGTATGAGGGAGAACATGTGGCGCTTGGCTTTCTGCGCCTGGGTTACCTCACTTAGTGTAATCCTTTCCAGATCCATCCATTTTTCTGCAAATTTCATAACTTCATTTTTTTTTTTAACTGCTGAGTAGAACTCCAGTGTATCAGTGTGCCACATCTTCATTATCCACTCATCAGTTTAGGGACATCTAGGCTGGTTCCATTTCCCAGCTATTATAAATTGAGCAGCAATAAGCATGGTTGAAAACATACTTCTAAGGAAATGAGATGAGTCCTTTGGATATATGCCTAGGAGTGCTATAGCTGGGTCCTATGGTAGATCAATCTTTAGCTGTTTTAGGAACTTCCACACTGATTTCCACAATGACTGGACCAGATTGCATTCCCACCAGCAGTGTAGAAGGGTTCCTCTTTATCCACTACCTGCCAACATTTATAATCATTTATTTTCATGATGGTGGCCAATCTGACAGGAGTGAGATGGAATCTCAATGTAGTTTTAATCTGCATTTCCCTGGTGACTAGTGATGTAGAACACATTTTTAGATGTTTATATGCCATTCATATTTCTTCCTTTGAGAATGCTCTATTTAGCTCCATAGCCCATTTTTTGATTGGCTTGTTTGATTCCTTAATATTTAAGTTTTTGAGTTCTTTGTATATCCTAGATATTAATCCTCTAGCAGATATATAGCAGGCAAAGATTTTTTCCCATTCTGTAGGTTGCCTTTTTGCTTTTTTCACTGTGTCCTTTGCAGTGCAAAATCTCTGTGATTTCATGAGGTTCCCAGTAATTGATCTGTGGTTTTATTGCCTGAGCAATTGGGGTTGTATTCAGAAAGTCTTTGACAAGAGCAATATGTTGAAAGGTTTCCCCTACTTTTTCCTCTAGCAGTTTCAGAGTTTCAGGTCTGATGTTAAGGTCTTTAATCCATTTGGACTTAATTCTTGTGCAGGGTGAGAGAGAACAATCTATTTTGATCCTTCTGCAGATATATATCCACTTTTCCCAACACCATTTGCTGAAGAGGCTTTCTTTTCTCCAATGAGTATTTTTGGCATCTTTATCGAATATCAGGTGGCTGTAGCTACCTGGACTTACATCTGGGTCCTCTATTCTGTTCCACTGATCTACGTGTCTGTTTTTTTTGCCAGTACCATGCTGTTTTTGTTACTATGGCTCTGTAGTATAGGTTAGAATCAGGTATGGTGATACCACCAGCCTTATTTTTGTTGCTCAGTATTATTTTAGATATTCGAGGTTTTTGTGATTCCAAATGAATTTTTGATTGTTTTTTTCTATTTCCATGAAGAATGCTTTTGGAATTTTGATAAGGATTTCATTAAATATTTAGATTGCTTTTGGTAATATTGCCATTTTCACAATATTGATTCTTCACATCCAGGAACAAGGGAAGTTTCTCCACTTTCTAGTGTCTTCTGTAATTTCTCACTTGAGTGTTTTAAAGTTCTCATTGTAGAGATCCTTTACTTCCTTAGATAGGTTTATTTCAAGGTACTTTATTTTTTTTGATGCAATTGTGAATTGGAGTGATTCTCTTATTTCATCCTCTGTGTGTTTGTTGTTAGCATTTATGAAGGCTACTGATTTCTGTATATTTTATTTTGTATCCTGCTACATGGCTGTAGGTTTTTTATCAGCTCTAACAGTTTGCTAGTACAGTCTTTAGGGTCCTTTATGTATAGAATCATGTCATCTGTAAATAAGGACAACTTTATCTCCTCCTTTCCAATTTGTACCCCTTTTATGTGTGTCTCTTGCCTTATTGCTATGGCTAAGACTTCCAAAACTATATTAAATAAAAGTGGGGACAGTGGACACCATGTCTTGTTCCTGATTTTAGTGGAAAAGCTTCCAGTTTTTCCCCATTTGGTAATATGTTGGCTGTAGGCTTGTCATAAATAGCTTTTATTATATTGAGATATGTTCCTTCTATTCCCAGTCTCTGTATGACTTTATCAGGAAGGGATGTTGGATTTTGTCAAACCCTTTCTCTGTGTCTGAGATGATCATGTGATTTTTGTCCTTCAACCCATTTATATAATGTATTACTTTTATAGATTTGCATATATTGAACCATCCCTGCATCTCTGGGATAAAGCCTACTTGGTCAGGGTGAATGATCTTTTTGATATATTCTTGTATTCTGTTTGCCAATATTTTGTTGAAAATTTTTGCATCTATGTTCATGAAGGAGATTGGTCTGTAATTTTCTTTTTTGTTCTATCTTTGCCTGGTTTTGGTATTAGGGTGATACTGGCTTCATAGAAGGAGTTTGGTAGAATTCCTTCTTCTTCTATTTCCTGGAAAAGCTTAAGAAGCAATGGTGTTAGCTCTTCCTTGAAGGTCTGATAAAATTCAGCAGTGAATCCATCTGGGCCTGGGCTTTTTTTAGTTGGGAGATTATTAATAACTGTTTGGATCTCCATGTTTGTTATAGGTCTATTTAAGTGATTACTCTCGTTTTGGTTTAATTTAGGTAGGTCATATAAATCAAGGAAATCATCCATTTCTTTCAGATTTTCATACTTTGTGGAGTATATGTTTTTATAGTATGTCCCTGTGATTTTTTGAATTTCTCTGGAATCTGTTGTGATGTTACCTTTTTCATCTCTGATTTTATTAATTTGTGTCTCTTTTCTCTTTCTTTTGGTCAGATTTGCTAAGGGTTTACCAATCTTGTTTATCCTTTCAAAGAACCAACTCTTTGTTTCATTAATTCTTTGGGTTTTTTTTGTTGTTGTTGTTGTTTCTATTTCATTAATTACTGCCCTAATCTTTACTGTTTCTTCCCATCTGCTGATTTTTGGTTTGCCTTGTTATTCTTTTTCCAAGGCTTTAAGGTGAAGCATTAGGTCGTTTACTTGTGACCTTTCTAATTTCTTAACATAGGCCCTTAAGGCTATAAATCTACCTCTTAGAACTGCCTTCATTGTGTCCCAGAGATTTTGATATGTTGTGTTCCCATTATTGTTTGACTCTATAAATTTTTTGATTTCTTTCTTGATTTCTTCAATGACCCATTCATCATTTAGTAGTGTATTTTTTAGTTTCCATGATTTTGTGTATGCTCTATAGTCTTTCTTGCTACTGATTTGTAGTTTAATTCCATTGTGGTCATATAGAATGCAAGGAATTATTTCCATTTTCCTGAATTTGTTAAGATTTGCTTTGTGTCCTAATATATGGTCTATCTAGAGAATGTTCCATGTGTTGCCGAAAAGAATGTATATTCTCCAGCATTTGGAAGAAATGTCCTGTATATATCTGTTAGGTCCATTCCTTTTATGACCTCATTTAGTCCAGATGCCTCTCTGTTCATTTTTTCCTGGGATGACCTGTCAATTGATGAGAGTGGGGTGTTAAAGTCACCCACCACCACTGTGTTTGGTGTTATCTGTGACCTTAGTTCTAATCCTGTTTGTTTGATGAACTTGGGAGCCCCCATGTTAGGTGCATATATGTTTAGGATTGTAATATCCTCCTGTTGGATTGTGCCCTTATTCAATATAAAGTGACCTTCCTTATCTTTCTTGACCAACATTGGACTGAAGTTTACCTTGTCAGATTTTAGGATAGCAACCCCTGATTGTTTTCTAGGCCCATTTGCTTGAAACATCATTTCCAACCTTTCACCCTAAGATAATGTCTATCATTTGTAGAAAGGTGAGTTTCTTGGAGTCAACAAATTGTAGGATCCTGCTTTTTAACCTAGTCTGCAAACCTATGTCTTTTGGTTGGGGTATTGAGGCCATTGATATAGAGATATTATTGAAAGGTGTGTATTTATGTTTGCCTTTTTTTTTTTTTTTTTTGTCGTTCTGGTTCTACCTTTGCTCTCTTGTGTTAACTAGTATATGAGTATTGCTTGTTTTTTCCAGGTTCCTTATATGTTCGCTTTTCCTTTTCTTTGTATGGAGGATTCCATCAAGTATTTTCTGTAGAGCTGGTTTTGTCTTTAAATACTCCTTTAGCTTGCTTTTGTCATGGAATGTCCTTATTTCTCCGTCTATTTGTATGGTTAGCTTTGCAGGATAAATTAACCTCGGTTGACAGTTGTTATATTTCAGAACTTGATATACATCACTCCAAGCCCTTCTGGCTCTTAAAGTTTGTGTTGAATAATCTCCTGTGATCCTGATGGGCTTGCCTTTGTAGGTAACTTGATTTTTCTTTCTAACTGCTTTCAATATTTTTTCTTTGGCGAGGAGAGGTTTTTTCCCAGGTTTTGTCTGGCTGGGGTTCTAAAGGCTTCCTGTATCTGCATTGGCACCTCTTTCCCAATTTGGGGGAAATTTTCTTCTGTGATTTTGTTGAAGATGCATACTATGCCTTTGGAGTGGAATTCTCCTTCTAGTATGCCCTGAATTCTTATATTTGATCTTTTCATAGTTTCCCGAATATCTTGAAATTCCCACTCATACTTTTCTATAAGTTTTTCTTTCTCTTTGTTGGCCTGTATTAGATCTGTTACCTGGTCTTGTAGCTTAGATACTCTGTCCTGTCCTTCATCCATTCTACTGGTGAGTTTTTCTACAGAGTTTTTTATTTCATTAACTGTGTTCTTTATTGCTAGTAATTCCGACTGTTTTTTTTTTTATTATTTCTATTTCCTTACTTATGTCTTGTATTGCCTTCTATATTTCATTAAATTGGTGTCCTCCATCTTCTTTGATTTCCTCTTTGATTCCTTTGATTTCCTCTTTGATTCCTTTGATTTCTTCTTTGAAACCTTTGATTTGTTCTTTGACTTCTTTGAACATATTTACAGTCTTCTTTTGCAATCTTTCTCAGTCATTTCCTCTATTCATTCTCACTGGAAGTCATTTTTGATGCATTAGTACTTTTAGGTGTATTTATATTGCCTTGCTTTTTAGTGTTTCTTGTGTTATAATGTATATATTTTTGCATCTTGGATTAAGTTAATGCTTGGATTTTCTAGGTAGCTGGGAATTCTTAGCTGTATCAATTGATTTGATGTTATATATTTTCAGTGTATGAGCTTAAGGTGTTAGGTCTGGCTCTTAAGACTCTCAGAGTATCTACAACGGTGTTCCTAGGGGTTGAGTTTCCCTGCTATTGGAGTATTCACGTAGGCTGAGTGGAATAAAATACAGGTAGATTCTAAAACTTAACTAAACACTGTACATATTCAATCATAAACAACACCGAGTATTTATGCAAGAGTAGTTATTATAACAACCAGATCCTCTATCAACAAAGAGGTTAAGATTCCTGGTCTTTTGAGGGATCCAAGTCAGCTTGTGACCAAGTGAGACCCTTACCTGGTGCAATCCCAGTTACCTTGGATAATTTTGGTCTTAGTCAAGATGCTGGCTGGGTCTTAGGGCGCTGTTCTGATTTCTGGAGCTGGGCACTGACTTTACCGCAGGGCAAACTGAGCCTGGCAACTGTGGCCCTGCAGAGTAGCACCCCCGCTGCTGGAACCGCTACCGCTGCTGCTGAAGCTGCTGCTGATGGATCTGTCGCTGCTGCTGCTAAAGCTGCCACTGTTGGGTCTGTCGCTGCTTCTGGTGCAGCTGCTTCTGCTGGAAATCTGCTACTGCTGCTGCTGCTGCTGCTGCTGGATCTGCCACTGCTGCTACGAGATCTGCCAGTCCTAGGGCTGCTGTTGCCTGTGCCAGAGCCGCTGATGTTGCTGCCAGACTCTGCTCCTGCTTGGGTCCTGCTGTTGGCTCAAGTTGGTGTGGCCGGGTCCCGGAACCACTGCTCTGTTCACTGGAGCTGGGCACAAAGGGTTGGGGAGGGGAGGGAGCCAATGCTGCTCTAGTTCTCTTGCTGTTGCACGTGTTCTTCTGCCTTGCGATCTGCTCCTCCGTTGTTCACTGCTGTTCTCCCTTCATGTTTCTTGAGTTGCGGAGAGTTCCAGTGTGAGTGGATGCTCCCCTCACCTGGCTTTTCTTGCAGCTCGAGCTGAGCCTGGCGGCTTTCTGGTGCACTGATGCCGCCTTCCAGGGCCGCTTTTGCTGGCCTGTGTGGGCTCTGGATGCTCTGGATCTCTTCTACTTCTCCACTGCCATTTCAATTTCCTATACACCTCACTTTTTAGTAAAAGTGTTTATTTTGCTGAGTTTTTTTGGTCTTTTTCCCCCGTAGGCTGCTTTGGCGTGGTACCTACGCCGCCATCTTAACCAGAAGTCTGTTCCTGCTTATTCTTTCCTCTCCATTACCACCTTGCTGCATTTCATTGGCTGTTCCATACTTTGTTTTGTGTTAGTTTCTGACAGTCTTCCTGGCTTCATTCTTGCACAGTCCATTCCATTGGCTCTATAGGGTCACATTGCTGTGCAGAGCTGTCATTATTTCCTGTTTGAATCTCTTCTAGTGGCTTCTTATTGTTTAGGGAATGAAGTCTATACTTTTTGTATGGCATTTTCAGACCTTCTTTTGTTGATTTTCTATTCAGCCTGACTGCTTTGTCAAAGTGCCAGATAAATCACTTAATTGTTCCATGTTTTTAGGTGTGCCAAAGTGTAACCCCTTCACCTGCCTACTTTTCTGATCTTGGCTGGCAAGTTCCAGGCAGCTTTCAAGACTGTTCTGAGGATCTCACCTCCCCCTAATTTCTTGCATTCTTGTCTTGCCAATGTCCTGTCCTGTGTTCACCTTGTCCTGATCCAGGCTGTATGCACACCTATTCTACTGCACTTCATTATTTATGTGTTTCTCATTTTTCTGCTGCAGGGATCATGGCTCCCCCCAGTGATTGTTAAAACACTAATGCGGGCTAGACAGATGGCTTAGCGGTTAATCGCTTGCCTGTGAAGCCTAAGGACCCCAGTTCGAGGCTCAGTTCCCCAGGTCCCATGTTAGCCAGATGCACAAGGGGGTGCACGCGTCTGGAGTTTGTTTGCAGAGGCTGTAAGCCCTGGCGTGCCCATTCTCTCTCTCTTCCTCTATCTGTCTTTCTCTCTGTGTCTGTTGCTCTCAAATATAATAAATAAATTTAAAAAAACACTAATGCGATATTGTGAGACAGGAAGGCTTGTAAAGAATATCCATTAGTATGGTCTTCTGACACATGTTAACAAATGTCATTAGAACTTGCTGAATCATCTTGTGATTTCTAAGTGAATGTGTACAATGGGGTTTTGGATGAAAGCTGAGTGGAATAAGAGCCTTGTTGCAGGCTGAGTGATTAGGATAGGGCATCACATATTAATGCAGGTTTGGTATGCTCATAGATCAAAGTAAGAGAATGTAATGGGAAAGAAGCCCACAGGGGAGTGCCCTCAGTGAAACAGGAAGTATTGCTGAGGCATAATCACAGCAGCCATGCCCAAGGGAAGAGGGAACCACCCTCCCATGGTAGCATTGTGATAGATGAGGGTGGCCCATCCTCTGAATGGGCCCTACCAATGCACCAAATGATCACTTGGCACTTCAGGTGGGTCACAGATCTTACCAAATGCTGTTCATTTAGAGGCCAAATGTGATGTAGCAGCAGGCTTGCTGTTCATGTTAGCTTGCTTTGCAACTTTGGTGCTGATTTGAACAATACCCTTCTACTGTACTTCTGGCTCAGGCTCTTAGAGGCACTGTGACTGACTTCCCTGGATTTGATGATCGGGTGGATGCAGAAACTCTGCGGAAGGCCATGAAAGGCCTGGGTAAGTCAAAACTCCTTTTTATGCCAAAAGAAAGGGAAAATGTGATGTTTGTTTATAAACATAAAGCCACTGATTATAGTGAGAAGACTTTTAGAATTTTATTTATTTATTTATTTATTTTGAGATAGGATCTTGCACTATTCCAGGCTAACCTAGAATCACTATGTAGTTTCAGGGTGCCCTTGAACTCACAGCAGTTCTCCTACCTCTGCCTTTCGAGTGCTAGGATTAAAGGCAGGAGTATTGTCCCATCCATTCTAAGTCATGTTGTTAAGAGCAGTAGTATGTATTGGAAATACAACAGTTTACATTTTATCAGTTTAAGATTTTAACCATTTAATAAAAATATAAGCTGTATCTTATATTTTCACTGAGGTAAGGACACAAAGTGACTAGTGAGCTAGTTAGAAAGGTTGCTGAGAGAACCAGGCTGCCACTGTTAACTGTCCACTGTCCTTTACAGGCACTGATGAGGAGAGCATTCTGACCCTACTGACATCCCGAAGCAATGTTCAGCGCCAGCAAATTGCTGAGGCTTTTAAAACTCTGTTTGGCAGGGTAAGACCACACTTCATCGAAGGTGGGATGTGAGAGCAGCTACAAGTTTAAAAGATAGTTTAAGAAATAAAAGCATGCCTTGGATTCTATAGAGAATTTTTAGGTGACCCCTAAGGATTCCATAACCCTGAGATGCTAAATTCCTTTATGAAAAATGGCATAGCATGGTTTTCATACAAGCTTCTCACTTCCTCTGTGTACTTTAAACTGTCTCTAGATGACTTGTAGCACCTAATAGAGTGCACATGTTATACATGTGAAACTAACATCATGTAGGAGGTTTTTTTTTGCTCATGCTGAGGGTATCAGAGATCCCATGGTGATAATGGCCCCTCTTCTTTCCTCTGCTTACCACTCCACTTGCTTTCATATCTATCCCTGCATTCAAGCCTATCACAGGTATACAGTTGCAGTCTCTTGGTTCCTTTTGTAGTAACTTTAATAAATTTTTAATTATTTATGTTATTTAATAATGTAAAGAGAAACTTTAAATATGTTACTGAGCATATTAGTGCATGTGAAAAATTTAAATGTAACTTTGCTATTCTGAATATTTGTATTGTCATTTCATTGAGAAAAAAAAGGCAGAGCAAAAACAGAAAATGCCCTTTTTGTTGCTGGGGATGAACCTATGACTTTTTCTGTACTAGAGTAATTGAGTGCTCTTGACTGAATTGCAGCTCAGCCCATTGTTAAAATATATCAAGTCCCACAATCTTCTTGCAGTGCTGAGACTGAGCCTATGGAGACTGCTGCTTTCCTTCCCTCATCACTGCACCAAAGGCCTCTGTTAAGAAGCATAACAGTGACCACAATCTATTGTGTATTAGAATAATTTTATGTAGGGGAAAAATTAAAATTGTTTATGTATATTGGGCTGAATTCTATCCTTTTAAAAATATCATTTTGGGGAGAATTTTTATAAAGAAACACACATTTCTGTGTAAAGTATTTTAAAAATAAACTGCATTCAGCCTATGTTTTGAATATGTGTGGTTGCCATGGAGCTGTACCCCCAGTTACACATTTTTGTTTCTCTTGTTTGAAGCATGGTATGCAGGCCTATAATCCCAGCTATTTGGCAGGCTGAGTCAGGATAATTGCATGTTTAAGTCCTTCCTGCACTATGAGTAAGTTGAAGACCAGCCTGGGCATTGGTCTCACAAATTATAAAGAGGGCTGGGGATTTAGTGGCTGTAGGACACTTGCCTAGCATTTGGGTGGTACCTGGGTTAAATCCCAGCTCCAAAACTCACATGTTGCCCAGACTGGCCTCCTGCTTCACCCACCTGTGCCCTGGGGTGGCAGTATGTATTGCCGTGACTGTTAGCCTTCTTTTAAAAAGTATTGCACTTTATTTAACTCTTGATGTTAAGGAAAATAACTGTAAAGATAAATACCTTCTTTGATGGGTAAAGGACAATGATTAAGGTTGAGGTCAGATGTCAAAGGTACATTCTTCAGAACTACTGGACTTTGATCTACTCTGGTACCTTCTACTTGGAAGTAGCAGTACACAGAACTCACTATAACAAAGGACTGTCCATGTTTAAGAAGACAGTTCTTAAAGTTTGTCTGGTCACTGAATTTGTGTTTTCTATTAATTAGGACCTTTTGGATGACCTGAAATCAGAGCTGACTGGAAAGTTTGAAAAGTTAATAGTGGCTCTGATGAAACCTTCTCGACTTTATGATGCCTATGAACTGAAACATGCTCTTAAGGTAAAGGATGCATGAAGAGACTTTCTGTTGTGCATAGTTGCTGCTTTATGTGGTTTAAGTTTATTTGAGTTATTTCAGTGAGGTCTTGAAGACAACCCTAGGAAGCAATAAGAAAAAAAGAAGGTTATAAGTGTGTCATTTTATCTTTTTTGTATACTTAAATTCAGTAATACTGCTTATTTACAATTTAAAATTTTTAGTTTTTTCTGGATTTTAAATTTTATTTATTTATTTATTTGAGAGAGTGAGAGAGAATGAGGCACAGAGAGAGAAAATAGGCATGCCAGGGCATCCAGCCATTGCAAATGAACTCCAGACGCATGCACCCCCTGTGCATCTGGTTTACATGGGTCCTGGGGAATCAAATTGAGGTCCTTTGGCTTTTCAGGCAAATGCCTTAAACTACTAAGCCATCTCTCCAGCTCTTTTCTTGATTTTTATATTTTACGTTTATGTAAGAAAGTTACAAATAATGCATTTTAACTTTTTAAAGAGAAAATTGGCCAATTAGCTGACAACTGTTATAATTTAAGTTGTAGCAAAAACTAGATTTGTCTCACCTTGAATTCTATACATATTTGGAATATTATACATGTGTGACTTCTTTGAATCATTTAATTAGTTGAAGGACAGGAAGTAGATCATCTGTTAGCAGACTGGATTTGAGTGGGCAAGCAGAATTAGCGTAATGCAGCTCAGAGATGGTCCTTGCGTAGCAGAAGGAGTTATCTAGTTGGGAGTCTGTGCTCACTGAATCAGTTTTCTGGCAGTGATTCTCTTGAAGCCAACAAACTCTTAGGTCAGTAGACAAGAGGGCATTTTTTACATAGTCTGTCTGGAGTAGTAGCTGAGATCTTTCGAGGACCAACCAAGATATTTTAGTACTTGATTTTTGGCAAAGAAATAAGACTTTTTGGCAAAGAATTGAGACTTAAATAGATATTTATCTGAAAAAAAAGCAAAAACTATGTTCAGCCATATTTTTACTTATATGTTCTAGTCTAGCAGTATAGATGTGGCTTTTCTAAGTGCAGAAGTGTCAGTTCACAAAGGGAGTACTTGTTCCTCTCCCTTGGTCCATTCCACAAACCTAAGCTGCACTACACTGATGTGAATTGTGTCACCATCACTCCTGCTGATTCCCATAATAACTAACTAAGTATAAAAGGCTTACTTTGACTCAGAATTTTAGGGATCCAGTCCACAGTTTTGGGCTTAGCACCAGGCAGTGCATGGTGGTGGGAGTGTGGTGGTGTGGCAAAACTTACCCTATGACTAGGAGGCAACAGAGAGGGGGGAGAAAGATGCAGCCCCACAATCCCCTCAAAGACATTCCGTAATGACCAGAATCCTCACAGTAGTCCCTTAAAGGTTCCCTCATCTCCAGTCACGCCTCTGTAGGTCACCAATATGAGAGCCTGGGAGGAGATCTGTGCCTTCCAGAAGTGATTTGGTGAAAAGAAGTCAAATTATTTGCATTTTGGCTCCTGGTATTGTATGGGTAAGGTGATATAACTTTTTAGCGTGCCTTACATTTTATGTGAAAATAGTCTATATATTAATCTAGTCCACATTTCACATTTAACTCCTACGCAGGGTCATTGGGGATGACATTTAAGATCTAAACTGTAGCATTTCTTTTATTACAGAGTTGCACTATGACTCCATAGAGAACTTAATTTGAAAGCAGGGGTTTATTTTTTTCTGAGATTGATTTAGTATTAATAACCTTACATATAAAGTTTTCATTTTTGCTATTTCAGCTTTATTCCATTTTCCAATAACTGATCAAGGTGCAATCTAAACACTTATTCATCCTGTTGTAGATCTGGATATACAATTATATGCTGTTGTAGTCACCTCCTCATTGCTGGGAAAAACTTTCAAACAGACAGTTTATGGGAAGAAGAGATTTATTTCAGGCTCATTGATCCAGGGGAAGTTCCATCAATGGTGGGAGAAACTGCTAGCTTCCATCCAAACAGAGAGAAACAACTGCAGGCAGCAAAAACCAACAAGGAACCAGAAAAACACCAACACTGGCAGACAGAACCCCTCTGCACCCCCTCCCACCAACCAGATCACAAATTGTTTTTGGCACACCACTGGGCTGGAATCAGATCCACCCCAGTGACATGCTTTCCCTATAGCAGGAATCTTCCTGCTAGGGGCTGAAGCTGTAAACTCAATTTTAATAAAACATCTTAATCTGTGGGGCCATATATTTACATTATCACATTCTGACTACCACAAATGCATACATACAAATAGTAAAATTGTTTGACATTAGATAAAGTAAGGATAAATAGTAAAACAGAGTAAAATTGCCCCCAGAAAGAAAATTACTTTGAAATTTTATATCTCTATGACAGTAGAACTTACGTTTTATTGGATTTTTGTAATTACATACCTTTGATAATTTATTGATGTGTTTTCTCTATTCAAAATCTTCAAACAGGGAGCTGGGACAGATGAAAAAGTATTGACAGAAATTATCGCTTCAAGGACACCTGAAGAACTAAGAGCCATAAAAGAAGTGTATGAAGAAGGTGAGCAGCTGGAACTCTGTCACTCCACTTTTCTTCCTAGTGTGACTATAGTCCTGTCTCAGTAGAGGAGCTGTTCAATGAGTGAATTGCAATTCAAGTGATTTTTCTTAATATTCATATGAAAATAAATAAACAAATGCCAACCCTCCCACCTTTCCCCTACAGATAGTTTAATGTGTATTTGTATTTAGTATTTAGTTTATAAGAAGCTGCTGATGGTTTATTTTTGTATAGGCTTTGCAACCATCATAGGAATATATAGGTTGTCTCTTTTTTTCTGAGTTTGCCTATCTTTTTCTTTGTATTAGTTATGTACACAGTGTGTATACAACCATGTTGGTACCTTCATTAGCTTCCTCCCTGTCCTCCCCCCTCTGTAGGGACCCTCCTTATTAGGGAATGTGGGTCATGCATTGTGAGGGTAGCCATCAGTTATGGGTAAGAGGCAATGTCTGTGCATAATGTCCCAACATGTGGCTCTAACAATCTTTCTTCTCCCTCTTCCACAAATTTCTCTGAGCCATGTTGGGTTCATTTTAGGTCTGCTTTAGTGATGAGGTCTTGGGAGCCTCTGTGTCTCTAGATACACAGAGGTTTGGTAGGAATTGAGTGTTCTCTGTGTCTATCTCCTTCACCCTTGTGCTGGTACCAGGTTCACCAAGAAAGCAGCATTCTTGCTCATTTCCCCAATTACTCTGTGATTTCAGCTGGGGCCCTGGTGAGGTGTGATGGGCTGATTACTCAGGATCTGTGTCCATCTGAAAAAGAGAAGCAAATTCTCCAACAGAGAAGGAAGTCAGCACCAGATAAATGGGACAACTGTTATTATTTTAGAGAGAATTTAATAGGTGTAGGCCTTCTTGTAGCCCACGATTGGTGGTAGCTTGATAATAGAGAGCAGGCTCATTTTTTGTATATGGATCTGACTTGTTTCCTAGCTCCAGCCACAGGTTTCATTCCACTGAGCAGATCAACCAAATCAAGAGCAGTTGGTTACCCACCATGGCTGTGTGCCACTATTTTTACATTAATTTCAGGTATATGTACATAGCTTTTCCTTCAATAAATTCAGTTTTTTAAAAACAATATTTTATTTTATTATTTGAGAGAGAGAGAGGCAGAAATGGACATGCCAGAGCCACCAGCCACTGCAAATGAACTCCAGATACATGTGGCACTTTGTGCTTCTGGTTTATGTGGGTACTGGGAATTAAACCTGGATCTGTAGGTTTCATAGGAAGAATCTTATAGAAAGCATTATGGGAACCTGGGAGAAAATCTGTATCTTCCAGAAGTGATTTGATGAAAGTGTGTCAAATTGTTTGCATTTTGGCTCCTGGTATTGTATGGGTAAGGTGATAACATACTCTGCATTTTCACTGTACGTTTTAGTATGCCTCGCTTTTTGTGTGAATAGTCCATGTATTAATCTAATCCACATTTCAGTGCATGAATGGAATTAAGCCAACAAAATGAGAGTGAATGCAGAGGGTTCTTCTGTTGTTGTCAAGATTGTCATAGTCAACTTGTATGACCAAGAAAATTCAGGCCATCCAAATTGGACTGTGTGCTCAGCCTGGACTCTACCTGGAGCCATTAGCCACTGTAGTGCATCTCTGTCATGGGATTATTAGCTTGCTGATCTTAGAAATGACTTTGTTCCCTTGAGGGGAAAACAATTTTAAATTTAGAACAACTAAACATTACCTTCCCAATGTGCTGGATCTCCCTCCCACTTCTCTTCCTATGGTCAGGATGGTCCTAACAACTGCAGAAGCGTGATGCATACATCTCAGCTCAGAGATCTATTTAGTGTGTATTCACAGATCTCTATCTGTGGGTATTGACATTGAGGAGCCTCTGCTGCTTGAAGATAGTGAGGTGCTTCATGGGTAGTAACAGTGCATGGTCCACCCTGCTTGGCTTAGTATTGATCATGGTTCCATGTTCAGTGCTGCATTGGCTGTTGCAAGGGACACAGAAGATGGGCACAGCACAGAACTTGTCCTCAGTGCGTTTGCCTGCAGCTTGAACAAGTATAGTAATTAAAGGGTGTAAAACTGAAGGTTCTACATGGCAAATATGAATGTGGATGCAGTCAGAGGGGAAGGGGCTTCATAGCTATACGTGTTGAGGGGATTCATGGTACAAATGAGATACACAGTAGAATTTAAAGACTAGGTATCTATTGATGAATCCATTGATAAAGTAGGAAAACACACACACACAAAACCATTATTCACCTTGAAGAGAAGAACTTCTCTTAATTTGCAACAGCACAGATGAGCTTGAAGGCCTCATATTAAGTTAAATAAGCCAGGCAAAGATAGACACTGATGACCTCACTCATTTGGAATCTAAAAGGTCAAGCACATAAAGTAGAGCTAGCATAGTAGTTTTCCATGGTTGAGCAGAAGGAAGTGAAGGAGAAAGGGTGAAAGAGAAGATGATGCGAGGGACAGTCATGCAGGATGAAAAGTTCTCGAGTCCTAGTGTGTACCATGGTGACTGTACTCATAATAATGCATTATATATTCAAATTTTTCTAAGAAACTGGATCTTAAATGTTTTTACCACACACAAAGCTATGTGAGGTGGTCATGCTAATCATTTCACAGGGTATCAGTGTATTGAAGATATTTTAGGTCTTGAATATATTACACATTTTAACTGTTCTTTATAACTTAAGAAAGCTTGGAAGGAAAGAATGTGGGTATTCAGTAAATGAAGATGAATGTGGTCTTCAGTGGTGCAGTAGGCTGAGGAGAGTGGATTGAGGGGGCAGCAGGATCTCCCTGAAGGTAAAGATGTGTGTGTATCCATTATGGAGTTCATTTTCACCATGGAGGTTAGGTGGGATAAGGGGATTTACAGGTTTGGATGATGAATTTGTGCTGGAGTCTAAGGCATAATGGGCAGTGTAACACTGAAGAAACAACTGGAGGAAGGAGGTTAGAGTCCAGAGTGTATTATGTAGGTAGCTGTAGTGAGGAAGATATATAGTAATTACATCACCACTTGGGCTGCTGGGAAAGGTGAGGAGAAAAGAGAAAGTGTTTAATGGGATTGATAGATAATTATTTATAGATGTTGGAACAGAGGAATGAATCTGAGATGCCTGCAAGGTTTTGTACTTGGGTAACATTTTGGGAGAATTTAAAATCAAAGCCTTAGGCATTTAAAATTTCAAATAATGATTAAATGTTTACGGAAATAGCTCTCTCAATGGCAGCTGTTTGAGAGTAAAAAGTGTATATAAGGCCTCAGTTCTCCACTTTCCTATGACCTCATGTTAATGAGTTGGAAGTTAAAATAGGAGGGTCGGGCTAGGGAAGGCTTAGCAGTTAAGACACTTGGCTACAAAGCCTTAAGAACTCACATTTGACTGCAGGTTCCACATAAACCAAATTCACAGTGACTCAAGCATGCAAGATCACACATGTACATGTGCACAAGAGGGGCACACACATCTGGAGTAGTTCTCTCTCTCTGTCTTTTTCTTGCTTTCTCTCTCTCACACACACACTTACACACACTCATTCTCCCATAAAAAAGAATAGGAGGGTCATACTTTAAAATGTCTCTCAGAGTTAATTTACTGCAGAGGAAAAAATATGTTATGGGGAGGGGGTAAAACCACACCTTTAGAGGGTAGAACCTCTGGAAATGAGTCACACAAAACATTTGAAAGAACATGAAACAGTTTCAATGTGAAAGGTTTTTACTGTATGATCCCAAGTCTGCAGATTACTAGCTACATCAGGGAAAGCATTGCCAAATGGCTTTTGTAATTTAGGCTTAAATTAAGTGCATTTAGGGTACTTAATTCATTTTTTTCTGATTGCTTAACACACTTGCCCTCAATCTTTAGAGTCTGAGAGATGGCTTAGTTCATTAAGTACAGTTTCTCTTCATTTGTCCGTCTTTCATGTAATTAATATACCTGATTTTTTTTCTGGTTGAAAGAAGCTATAAGTGAGCATGCAATAATTCTGTTGCAGAGTATGGCTCCAGTCTGGAGGATGACGTGGTAGGCGATACCTCCGGGTACTATCAGAGGATGTTGGTGGTCCTCCTTCAGGTATTGGCAGAGACAACATAGTTTAATGAGTAGAGTCTGAGGATGGACTGGCCTGACAGTTAAGGCCCCTTAGACTTAGTTGAATGATTTTTGGTGCTTGCAGAGTCCCACTCTGATGGCTGCATGTTGCTGAGCTTGTATGTGCTTCAGAATGCATGGCCCCAACCCTAAAATGTCAACTCCTCCATTGTTTTAGCAGCAGTGTGTTTCCTCTTTTTTTTTTTTTTTTTTTTTTGTAGTAGTATTTAAAATCAGGAGAGTTGTGCCTCTTCTGAACACACTGTGTGGTAATGTGAAGTACTAAAGGATTGATATGGTTGGGGAAAGCTGTGTATACATAATCATCAGGTACATCTTTCTATTTGAGTAAAAACACTCCACAGTTCAGCATGTGACATGATCTCCTGCAGGCAAATCGAGACCCTGATGCTGCAATTGATGAAGCTCAAGTTGAACTGGATGCTCAGGTGAGTGAGGTCTATTGTGTGATGACTGCATTATTACTTAGAAATAAAAAGTCTTCACGGTAATGAAAAATCAAAATGTGTGTTGTTAGAGCCCTTAGAAATAATGTTACACTGTTAGTCTTCTCTCTGACCCCCCCCCCCCACAGGGACCCTCCTTGTTCAGGAATGTGGGTTGTGCATTGTGGGGTTAGCCATCAGTTAAGAGGAAGACGTAATGTCTTTGTGCATAATGTCCCATTATGTGGCACTAACAATCTTTCCACCCCCTCTTCCACAAATTTCTCTGAGCCATGATGGGTTTGTTTTAGGTCTGCTTGAGTGATGAAGTCTTGAGAGCCTCTGTGTCTCTGGATATTTGGTTTGGTAGGAGTTGAGTGTTCTCTGTGTCTATCTCCTTCACCCTTGTGCTGGTACCAGGTTCACCAAGAAAGCAGCACTCTTGCTCATTTCCCCAATTACTCATGGCTGTATATACACTGTATACATAAGTAATTCTTATGCCAATGAGGCATATTTTAGAATGACATATTAGCTTCCTATAGCCATTGTGGTTTGGTGTAGTGTGATCTCCTGCACTGGATAATGAAAGTAAGAGATAAATATATAATCCAAGGTGTTAATAAAAGCTTAAAAGTAGGAAAAAAGAAATAATGTTACACAACCATAAGACCCACATAGGTGATTTCTTTTATTCTGATCTGGCCAGTAATATCGTTACTTTGTTCCAATGCTGAAATGAAGTTAAATAAATTATTTTGCAGTTTCCATCTATATATACTCTTTAAAGATTATTTCTATTTATAGTTATTTGAGAGAAAGAGAAAGAATTGGTACACCAGGGCCTCCAGCCACTACAAACAAATTCCTGACACATATGCCACCTTGTGCATCTGGTTTATGTGGGTACTGGGAAATTGAACCTGGATCCTTAGGTTTTGCAGGCAAGTGCCTTAACTCCAATCCTAGATATGCTCTTTTTGTGATTATAGAATAATCACAAAATAGAATTTTACAAAACAAACCCTGTGTTGTTATTTTACTGCCAATGTTGGAATGGGACGGTCTCTTAGCAGGAGAGAATAGGATAAAAGAATATAGTGTTTAATGGTAGGTTTGTTTGCTTTTGGCTTTTTGAAGTAGGGTCTCGCTCTAGCCCAGGCTGACCTGGAATTTACTACGTAGTCTCAGGGTGGCCTTGAACTCATGGCTGTCCTCCTACTTCTGCCTCCCAAGTGCTGGGATTGAAGGCATGTACCACTATGCCCAGCTGTAAGTAGTATTTTGTTACATAAAAGATGAAAAGTTACTTTAGCATTAGGAAATTTCTCTGCATTTCTTTCAACAGACTTCTTTTTTTTAAATTTTTTTTTAAATTTATCTATTTGAGAGAGAAGGCAGAGAGAGAGAGAGAGAATGGGCGTGCGAATGAACTCCAGACGTGTGTGCCCCCTTGTGCATCTGGCTAACGTGGGTCCTGGGGAACCGAGCCTCAGAACCAGGGTCCTTAGGCTTCACAGGCAAGCGCTTAACCGCTAAGCCATCTCTCCATCCCTCAACAGACTTCTAAACAGTTTTGTTGTTCTTCTGTCAGCTGCTTTTTTTTTTTTTTTCGAGGTAGGGTCTCACTCTAGCCCAGGCTGACCTGGAATTCACCCAGACTAGCCTTGAACTCACAGTGATCCTCCTACTTCTGCTTCCCAAAGGCTGGGATTAAAGGCGTATACCATCATTCTGGCTTGTCAACTGCTTTTTATTGACTCCCAAATGAAAATTTGCACTTGAGGGGCTTCTCAAACCCAGTGTCATTTCATCCTGGTTTGTAAACAATCACATGCAGGAAATAAGCATTTGGAAATCTGAAACATGAGAACTAAAGCCTGGGAATAGGCAGAAATGAATTACTTGGGTTCTCAGAATAACCCAGTGCAGCCCTGTGCCTCATTGTTCCATTAGGGAATTTTACAAAAGAGGAGGGGGAAAGATTATAAGAGCCAAAGGTTGAGACATCATGCCCAGAGGCATTCCCTCCCTGCAAAAACAACTCACTGCTGCTCCCACAATGCATAACCCACAATCCCATAGGGAATACCTGCCACCCCATTGAGGAACATCCCTAGTGGAATGGGGGCAGGGATAAGGGGAAAGAGGGTACCAACACATGATGGATCTATACAAAATATGTTGTTAATAATAATAAATAAATAAAACATATCACTGCAAAGGGAAGAGCCAGTTGGCCTTGCTCTATGTGTTACCTACCCTTGATACAGGGAAGAAGGGAATGTTATATTCCTGTGGGTGGCTGATGGTATAATGGCTTCAGGATGCTGGGGTCCCAACCTTCTGGAGAGATCCAAGGATATGTGTTTGCTAAGGCTTACTGCTACAGTTTGTTCCTGTCCCAAACTGCCTCCAAAGTGCTAGCTCATTGTGTCCATTTCTGTCTAAGAACATGAAACCCTGATGTGTTAATGTCCTGTTGGGGGAGATACAGCCACCCCCCATCATGAGGTTATCTGTGTCTTATGCTTTTTCCCCTCATGAATGTACTTGTTTCCTCTCCACATCCTAACTTCTAGGTACTTCCCAGGTAGCCTGTTTGAGCCTCTAGGAATGAGCCAGGTGCCACCTGACATTAAAGCTACAGGTGCCTTCCCTGAGCTGTGGGTTGAGTTCTTTCATGAGTTCCTAGCATAGTTGGAAGTCATACATACTGATGAGTGAGTTAGTGCTAAACTCTGGAGTCTAGGGTGCTGGTTCCCATCTGTGTATTAAGGACAAGCCCAGGTCAGTAGTAGTGAGCTGGGATTTGCAGCCAGGGATCTCAGACTCCAAAGTCTGTTCTCTCCCATTAAACACATCTCATGGTATTCAGAATTAGCTCCTCACCCTGTTCACTCTCACATAAAGGGTTTGTTAAATGCATGAAGTAGTGCAGTCTGCCTTCTAGTAGAGAACAAGCAACAGCAGCCATCCCAAGTCCTATTCCCCTTGGTAGAGTTCTCAGTTTCAACCTGGCCTTGTTGCTTTCCAAGTATTGATTCCTCTGGGCTTTGATAGGAAAAAATGTATTTCTCATATTTCTACTCCCAGGAGGAGGAGTTCTTTCAATGCTTATGGTGTAGGAAGGCAATTGTAGTCAAAGATGACAATAGTAAGACCTTCATTAGGACACTGCAGGCAAATTTCCAGACAAGTGGGTAATGTAATGAGCACACATATGATGAGGGAAAGCTGACCCTTGGGTCTTGCTCCCCCTGGTTTCTTTCTTCAGGGTACCTTGTAGTAGCTCTGCCCGTCACTCTGAAAGCCTATGAATCAGGTGGCCATTTCATTGAGCTGTGGGTTCTGATCCTGCAGGCTTGGGTGCAGCCAGAGTTTGTGTTTTTAATACTCTTCTGGGCACACTGAGTTGTTTCTGGGACCTACATGTCGATTGCCCAGGCTTCAGAGTATCACTCACCTGATGCAGTAGATAAGACCATTCAGAACACTGAAGGTGAAACTCAGAATATGAGGACTGCTTTATGGACTGACCTGAAAATCTGCCCAATGGAAGTCAGGCATTTTGGCCCTTCCCGTGACCACACTGGCTATGATTTCTTGATTTTTAAAGTTTATTATCACTAATTCAACCTTCTAGAAACTGATTGGCAGAGCACTTTGGCAGAGAGCACAACCATTTGTACCTGTGGCAAGGGTAGCTGGGCTGTCACCACTGGGAGGATTAACAGTTTCTTGGTTGAAAATAAAGCTGACATAACTAAATGGCCCTTTCATATTTTTTCTCTACTGATACCTGGCACTAAAATGAGTCCTGTTATTTTGGGATTCTGATAAGCCACAGTGAGTGATTCTTTTGGAAAATGAAAATTCTGTAGACAGTCAATTTTACTTTTTGACCTTTTTGCATGAATGTGTATAGAATGTGTGGTGTTTATGGTGTATGAATATCAGATGTCCTGCTTCATAGCTCATCTGTGTGTTTCCTTGAGATAGAGTCTCTCTCTGACCTTGGATTTACAATTTTAATAAACTCCAGCTATTCTCTGGTCTCTGCTTCCTACAAGACTGGGGTTACAGGCATGCATGGCTGTGCCAGAATCTCCCTCTGATGGTCTCAGAAGGTGTGTGTGTGTGTGTATATACATTCTTTTCTGGAGAAAGCTGATGAGTGCTTACTCCTCCATGCAGGGCCCCTGACAAGCTAAAGGCTGATTCCACCAGTGTGGGCTATCTGACAGAGTGAAGGATAACTTACAGGAGCATGGAGACTCCAAAGCAGTTCTACTGATAAGTCTCTTCCTGACATGTACAACCTCCCCATGGCTGGATAGGTGGTGCTTACCTTCCCCTTCACCTTTCATCTTGTGTACTTTTATCTCCCTGCCAAGGCCAGGAAACCTCATGCTTCATTGCTTACTCCTGGTACAGGGTTTACCTGCAATCTTAGATGAGGGTCTGTCTTTCCTCACCCCTCTCCCAATGTACAGCCACAGATAACATTTAAATGAAGGTTTTAATAGATGTTTTCTCCTGGGGACCGCATCATACAACTGTGGGTGTGTGTGCATGTATGTCTGTGTAAGAGAGTGCAGGCACATGTGTGAAGGTCACAGGACAGCCCTGAGTGTTGTTCCTCACTTTTCAGGCTAGTCTGTTCATTATTGTGTTTGGCAGGCTAGCTGGCCCTGTGAGTTTGTGGATATTCTCCTGTTTGTACCATCCAACTCACCTTTGGAGCCCTGGGATTATAGAACATGTTATTGTGTCCAGCTTTATGTAGGTTCTGGGGACCTAAACTCAGGTTGCCACATTTACTTGACAAGTGCTTTATCCATGAGCCATCTCCCAGCCTCTAAAACTGATATTCTATGTCCTTTCCTGCCACATCTTTGCTTTCTGCTCTCGCTGGAGGGAAGGTTGAGCTCTTAGGGGAAGAGACAAGGGAAGGGAATCCTGTGTACTGAGCACTCTGCTCTGCTGCTTGAGTTTTGAAATCTCCATTTATGACCCCATAGAATTACTGTTCTCATGCTTCAGGCCAGTATGTGGGCTTAGGGAGAGATTAATATAACTCACTTGAGGTCTCACAGGCAAGGATAAAGGGCCAGGTCTTCTTTGACTCCCAAACCTTCATCTTTTGCTCTGAACCTTGGGTTATTGTCCAGTTGAGCTCAGGCTGTAAGAGGATGAGCAGAGTCAAGAGATACAAGGGTATCTCATCCAGCACATCTCCCTGGTTGTTGCCATTCATTCATTCTTTTGGGACTGAGGATCTAACCCAGGGCCTTATGCAAGCTATTCAAACATACTACCACTGAATGAAAATAAAATAATAAATGTCATTGTTCTGTATGAAAACATCATTGTGTATGATTTACTTGATTTTATCTTCAGAATAGATATTGGTTCCAGATATAAGTCTCCTAAGAAAATTAAGGTTATAACAAGTGTAACTTCTCTGCTTGCTAGTGAAAATTCACAGCCATATAGAACAGTTGGTAAGAAATATGAGCATCAGCTGTGCCTGAAGATTGTACAAGATGAGCTCTGTCCTGTTTAGGGACTAATCTATCTCCTGTCTCCATGTGGGAAATGTGCTAGGGGAGTTACTGACTTTCTAAGGATGTTGATGTTAACGGTAATTTTTAATTTTGGTTTTTCTGTGTTGTATAGAATTTCTCAACATGTCAGTTTTGCAATTAGATTTTAAATTATTTATTTTTATTTATTTTTTTGAGAGAGAGAGAGAGAGAGAGAGAAAGAAGCAGATAAAGGAAGAGGTGTAGATAGAGATAGAGAATGAGCACACCAGTCCTCCAGATGCTGCAAATGAACTCCAAATGCAGGCGCCACCTTGTGCATCTGGCTTACGTGGGTCCTGGGGAATGAACCTAGGTCCTTTGACTTTGCAGACAAGCACCTTAACCACTAAGCCCTCTTCCCAGCCCGATTTTAAATTATTTTTTTCTTTTTATTATTATTAGATATGGACATCTTTTATATGTAAACATCACATGTTGGTACTATCCTTTCCCTCAAACCTGTCCCTTTTCTGAGGAGGCCTTCCTCACTGGGGATGCAAGTCAACCCCCTGCATATTGTGGGTCGTGTATTATGGGGGTAACAGTCAGTTATGGGGAAGAGGCAATGTCTCTGTGCAAAATGCCCTAACTTATGGCTCTAACAATCTTTCTGCCTCCTTTTCTGCAAAATTCCCTGAGCCATGCTGGGAGCATTTTAAGTATACTTCAGTGATGGGCACTTTGGAGCATCTAGATCTCTGGTTTGATAGATGTTGAGTGTCCTCAGTATCTTTCTCCATCACCCTTGTGCTGATGTCAGCTTAACTAAGAGAGAAGCATTCTTGCTCATTTCCCCAATTCCTCTGTGGTTTCAGTGGTAGAGTGTCCTGGGTCATTTATCTCCTCAAGTCCAGTTCCCATCTGAAAAAGAGAAGAGATTCTCCAACAGAGAGTGAAGTCAGCACTAGTTAAATGGAATAACCATTATTAGTTTAGAGCAGATTGAAAGGGTTTAGACAATTTTATAGGTGAAGGTTAGTGAGAGCTTGACAGTGGAAAGTAGAATCATTATCTGAGCATGACTCTGACTTGTTTCCCAGTTCCAGATATGGTTTCCTTTCCACTGAGCAGATCTGCTAGCCAATCCAAGGACAGTTAGTGCCACTATTGCATTTGTGTGAGCGTCATGTCAGGTTGTTTGCTTCATTAGCCCATCTGGTGCTAGAAGGTGCTACATGAGCTACCAGGGGAAAGTGGCCAACATCTGTCTGATTTTAAATTACTTTAAGAAAAGTCCAAAAAAAAAAAAAAACAGAAACAGAAAAGTCTGTATAGTTCAAAAGTTTACATACATGCATGACTTATTGTGCTGCTTTAAGTTCTGAAGAACGTGCTCACATTACCAGAATCTATAATGTTTATCATTAATTTTAATTTCAGAATTGAGTGTAAATATTTACTAGTCTTATGTGTTAAATTTTTTGGAAATTTGACAAAAATAAATCTGGACCACTTAATATACACACTTAATACTGTGGTGGACAAAACTTGCACATTTAAACTTAAGCCACTCTTCTTGACCTGATTTCGATCATCTCTGGGCATAAGGTTGCCTCCAGGCAACAGCCCCAGCATATTGCATTCATCTTGGTTAACAAGTCTGCACATTTTATAGCTAGTTTTGGTTAAACCTCAACTGTACAGAGAAAATATGGAATTTCTGTTTAGCCACATGCTACAACATAACTTTAGAACAAGCAAAAAAATGCATATAAGTTCTTGGTAAATTACTCCACAGTCTGTAGATGATGTTCAACAGTGAGATGACCAAAATGTTCTCTGGCTTATATAGCATTGCTTCCCAAAAATAGTATGTTCCAGTTAACATTTAGAGAAGACTGCATCTTGTACCGTTAGTGTACTTTAGTTAATCACACATTAATTAAGTAATGACACATTAATCAGCTGTATATGACCAGGTGAAGCCACTTGAAGGCAGTGAAAACTGGATGGTCAGGAACCCAGGACAGGTGGAGGGTGATTCATTCACTGAGGTTGGTTTCTTGCAGGCTTTGTTTCAGGCTGGAGAGCTGAAGTGGGGCACAGATGAAGAAAAGTTTATTACCATTTTTGGGACACGTAGTGTGTCTCATTTAAGAAGAGGTAAGTGAAAAAATCTGTATGAGACAAATTCTTTGGGAACATTGGTAAATAGATGAACCAGAACAACACAATGCCTGCCACATAGCAGGGATTAGTGAGCAAGGTAGCTTTATACTTTCCCTCAGAGTGACCTGGAGAAATCTTACCATTTTCTTGGCTGCTACTATAGCCTTTACAAAACCAGACATTCTTGCCTTCCCTGTCCCTCATAGGTGATGAGGGACATATGTCTCAGCACTGAGGAGTGAGACACTCTACATACTTCCTGACACTGGTACCTAAGATCTCATTCTGGTTATACCTTAGGTCTCATGGTGTCAGTTGAGAATGAGTTCATCTTTAAAATGGACTATTTTTGCAGGTTAAAGTCTTTGGCTGATGTGGCAGGACATGGGATCTTTCTGTTCTGTATCATGGTTTTTGATGTCTTGGTTTTCTTTCTCATGCTTATTAGCTCACCATCACAAGATGGTTGCTGTAGCTCCAAACATAAGTATTTTCATAGCAAGAAGAGGAAAAAGGTTAAATCAGTCATGCCTGTTGATTGGAGAAAGGCTTCCCAGAACCCCTTCAGGAGACTTACCTGTCAATTTCAAGGAAACTAGGAAAAGGGTGGATGTGGTTGCTTCTGTCTATAATCACAAGGAGGCAGAGGCAGATGGATCACCTAGGCTACATAGTGAGGCCCTGTCACAAAAACAAAACAAAATACTAAATATGTATGTGTGTGTGTGTGTGTGTGTGTGTGTGTGTGTGTGTGTGTGTGTATGTATGTATGTATATATATTGGCTTTTTGAGGTAGGGTCTCACTCTGGCCCAGGCTGACCTGGAATTAACGATGTAGTGTCAGGGTGGCCTTGAACTCTCAGCAATCCTCCTACCTCTGCCTCTTGAGTGCTGGGATTAAAGGCATGTGCCACCATGCCCAGCTCACTAAATAAGTTTTAAAAAGCAACCCTCAATAAGTGATACTTGTAAAAAACAAACAACAACAACAACAAAAAAAAAACAGCAGTTGTTTAGGGCTCTGCATCTGCATGCAAGAAAGATTTTTGTGTGGCAGGACAAAACTTCATTAGAATAAATATCTTCTTTCTGGAAAGAGTGATTCTTGCCTGATTAAGGAATCATTTCCATTTTTTCTAGTCTTTGACAAATACATGACCATATCAGGATTTCAGATCGAGGAAACTATTGACCGGGAGACATCGGGGAATCTGGAGCAGCTGCTACTAGCTGTAGGTAGGTGATTGCAGTGTATGTGTGTAGATCTAACAGAAACTGGTTTCATGAAGTTGAGGCCACACCTGAAAATAACCACATACTTCTTCTTTATGGAAAGGGTGACATGATTCTGAAGGAATAAACTCCTAAGTTTCCATTTCAGAAGCCTGTGTCTATGATGAACATATATGATTATCTAGTAACTTACTTCATTCTATGAAAATACAAGATGGTTAAAAGAATCATGGTGACCCTCCAGTGTTGTGGACTTTATCACAAATGCTTCTTGCTTCTGACTCCTGTGGGATTATAGAATTCTTTTGAATACTGTCCTCACAGCTTTGAGGCAGATTGAGAAATTCTCACAAGAGAAAGAGAATCAACGAAGACTGTTTTCAGACTAAGTAATTTGGCAATTTAATAAATGTTCAGAGTAATTGGAAAAATTGGGGAATTGAGTTTTAACAGTGATTGTAGTTTTTATACACTTTGCATATCCTCAGAGAATGCAAATTAACATGTATGTCCAAGGCTCTGGATTTTACATGGTCTGTGTGCTCTGAGCACTTGGTATTTTTTGTTTTCTGAAGAATAAGCAGAACTTGTGTAAGAACCATCATGAAATGTAACCATTCATATAAACATAACTTTTATAAAATGTTGCTCCTTCTAGTTGCATCAGAATCAAGGCCATTAAATTATTAGTGACTTTTTCTTAATCATTGAAAAAGGGAGAATTAAGAAACCTCTAAAGCATTGATATTTTCTGTATATAGAAGAATTTTCCTGTAATGGATTTACTGAAACTGAGCTGACTGAGGTCTGCTGAACCTTCACCTAGGTTAGGTACAAACATATTTAGAACAGATAATCTACCTGTCCAAGCATTTGTGCCAGAATGGATAGATGTAGGCTGCTTATCTGAATTGTGAGCTCCAGAGAATATGGACAGAACTCAAGAACACGGGCTAAGTTTTTCTAGAGATTATAATAGCTTTCTTCTGTCATTTGATTAATGGAATGAAAATTCTCAATCTACCTGTATAATTGATTGCTGATGATGAAGGCTGTGGCATGATAACTACCAAGGAGCCAACAGGGGAGCTCAGAGGATAGAGGAGGACAGAGAAAACCCAAGCCCCTGGTCCAGTATCTTTCTAAGTCTGTGCAGACTCCAAGGCAAACCAAGCTAGTGTTGGCAAGTGGGGACATCCCATCAGCATTGCTTTCATAGGAGCAGAGCCAAGAGTGCAAAGCAACATTTGTTTTGATGATCTAATCCTTTTCATGTGAGAGTAACACCTGATCTTTGTATTCCTTGCTTTCTTAGTGAAATCCATTCGCAGCATCCCTGCCTACCTTGCAGAGACCCTCTACTATGCTATGAAGGTGAGTGGGTGTTGATTCTTCTGTCTAGTAAATGTATCTTTCTAGTATTACCTGTCTCCAACTGATTATGCTATAGATGCTAGGCCTAGAAATTTTATCTTCTTTAAACTTATAGCCCCATTCTAAACTGTTGGGCTATATTGATGCTGTTTTGGAAGACTCTAAACATCATGCTTCTCTTTTCTTTCTTAAAGGGAGCTGGGACAGATGATCACACCCTCATCAGAGTCATGGTGTCCAGGAGTGAGATTGATCTGTTTAACATCAGGAAGGAGTTTAGGAAGAACTTTGCCACCTCTCTCTATTCCATGATCAAGGTAGCAAAATCTTCCATTATGCTTAGAAATCCAAAGCTGTTCAGTAGGTGGGAGAATCCAATTTTTATGGTGAACTTAAAACTTTCATGGTAGGTTTTTTGTTTTTGTTTTAATTTTTAAATTTATTTTTATTTGAGAGGGTGAAAGAGAGAGAAAGAGATTAGAAAGAAAGATGGACGGATGGACGGACGGACGATGGATGGATGGATGGATGATAGATAAATAATGAGTGTGCTAGGGCCTTTGAATTCCAGATGCATGCCCCACCTTGTGCATCTGGTTTACGTGGGTCCTGGGGAATCAAACCTGGGTCCTTCAGCTTTGCACACAAATGTCTTAACCACTAAGCCATCTCTCCATCCCTCATGGTAGGTTTTTAAAGCTAAGGGTTCTAGAGCTCAGTGCAATGTTTCTTGAAGAAGGGATGCAACTATAGTTTAGGTATGAATGTGGTCATGGCTCTCTAGAGCTTAGAAGCATTATTTAATGGTGGTGACAGGTGACTAAATGAGCCCAAATTCCTGCCCATATCAGATTGTGTTTTCCTGTCTTGAAGCAGTCCCAGCTATCTTTGTTAGTTCCTCCTTCCTTATTAGCTTTCCTTTCTTTATTGTTTGTCCTCACTGTGTCTCTGGTATCAGGTTCAGGAAAGAACCAACCAGGTAATGTCTGCTGTAAAAGGCAAGGCAGGATTGCTATCATGTTCTCCTAGAAGGAAAGTACTCTGCCACCTCTAAATTTAGTCGAAGTTTTTCAACATCCCTTTCTTTTTTTGTATGTGTAGGTATGTGTGATATGCATACGTGTGTGTGTGTGTGTGTGTGTAGACCAGCAATAGATGTTGAGTGTCTTCTTCTGTTACTTTCCATCATATTTTATCACTGATTTAGTGATTTAGCCTAGCTGAACAGCTTGACCCAGGGATCTGTCTGCCTGCCCCCCCAAGCATAGGAGTACAAGTGTAATTACAGGTCCTGCATTTATATGTGTTCTGAGGACTAGAATACAGATCCTCAGGCTTGAGCAGCAAGCACTTTCACTGACTGAGGCACCTCCCCAGCCCTTGACCACACACCTGTTGAGGATAGAGGTTAGTGTGGGTCACATGCAGAACAGTATGTGTATGGTATATAGTTCCTGGACTAAAGGGTATTTCACATACTCTTGTATCTGAGGCAAAGCCACAATGTCCAGGCACTTGATAGCCAAATAGGAATTATGTTTAGATATTCTGTCCTCTCTTTGAACCATTCTACTGGTAAAACTTTCTACAGGGTTTTCTGCTTTACATTTCTAGTATTTCTGATTGTTATTTTTCATTATTTCTATTTCCTTATTCATGTCTTGTATTGACCTCCTTATTTCATTAAGTTGGTTTTCTGTGTTGTCTTGGGATTCTTTCAGGAGTTTGTTTTCTTCTTTGATTTCTTTGAGTATAGATATAATCATTTTTTAAAAAAAAATTTGTCAGGCATTTCATCTAAAGCAGTTTCACTGGAGGTCATTTCTGATGGATTTATAATTTTTAGTGGGATTATATTATCTTTATTTTTGTGTTTCATGTATTATAATGTAGAGATCTTTGCATCTTGAGTTAATTTGGTGCTTGGAGTCTCTAATTATTATTCTTAGCCATGTAAATCTGACTATATCTCTTCAATATAGAAGTTTAAGGTGCCAGATGTAGCTCTTATACTCCAAGAGAAACAGCAGAAGTGACCCTAGGTGTTGAGTTTACCTGCTATTCAAGTATTGTTGTAGACTGGGTGGAACAAGTTACCGGCAAATTCTAAAATTCAACTGACATACATATACATACATATACAATATACATATTTAATTCAAATATACATATTTATTTACATATACATATTTAATTCAAAACCAGCACAGAATATTTATACAAGCTTGGGGATTAAAACATACAGATAATCTATTAAAGCCAAATCCCTAAGGGTGTGTGTTGCCCCACACCCTTAATCCTGTCAACTAGGAAGTTGAGATTTCTGGTCTGAAATGGGTTCCAAGTCAGCCTGGGGCTGTGTCAGACCCTGCCCCCACTAATGACAGAAGTAACAGACAACAACCCCCAAAATCAAGAACCATCAAAGGCAACAATAGTCAATAGCAAAATACAGTTTATTTGTGAATGGTAAAGCCAACCAAGAATATATTGTTCAAATGTAATACATAACCTTTCCTAACATGGAAAGATAGATTAGCCCTTCCAGTGTAGGCCCATGTATCTGGCTTTGTGTAAATAACCCCTGTTACTTTTTGGGATGGCTTTCAATCTCACCAATGCTGAGTTCCCACCTTGATCCCTCTCAGTTGCACTGTGGACTGTGTTAGGCTGCTCGGTAGCCAGATCTGCTGTTCTGATCAGCCGTGCTGGATGATGCTTGGGAGATAGGAGACTGTGAAGGGTGCCAGAGCTGCTCAACTGGTCCTGTTTGTGTTCCCTTTCAGCAGCTGGATTCTGCTGTCTTCCTCTTCAGGTTTCTTGACTTTGTGAGGAGGCCGATGTGTGTGGAAAATCCCTTCACCTGGTTTCTACTCCTGCAGCTCTGCTGGCTGGCTGGCTGGGTGGGTGGGTGTGCAGGCATGAAGACAAAGGCTGCTGGTGCCTCAGTGGGATTCTGGCCAATTTCCTCTTTTTTGGAAATTAGTCTCTCCTGCTTCTCTGCTGTGGTTGATAATAACTTATACACCTTCACTTGTTGGTAGAAGACTGTATTTTGCTGTATTTCTGCTTATTTCCCTCCCTAGGCTGCTTTGGTGTGGCTACTGTGCTGTCATTTTCCCTGGAAGTCCCAAATAGAAATTATGTGATGGAAACTGAGAGTCTAGTTAGAAAGCTTGGCTTTAATCAAGTTAGAAGGGTTTCCTTATTCTCTGTGTTTCTAGATAGATAGGCAGATATAATTTCTTGTCTTTAAGAAAAGTGGTTCTTTAAGAGTAAAATTAGGAAGTTAAACCCAAGCTGCATCAGTAGGAACCTCCCTGTATAGCATTCCAGATATGAGTCACATATAGAGAAATTATTCACTTGGAAGAAAAGTTATAGGAATAAAATTTGTTGCCAGATATTTCTGAGTGTTTTATTTCCTGTTGCTTTCATGACTCATGGAGGTTGATGGAGTACATTTGGGTTTCAGGGTGACACATCTGGGGACTATAAGAAAGCCCTGCTGCTGCTCTGTGGAGGAGAGGATGACTGAAGCGCCCTGGAATGCCCTGTGCCTGCTGCCCACCTCCAGCTTCCTTCAGCACATGTAGTAGCTGCGCTTTGTATGACGGTGCCTGACACTTGCTGCCTTATGCTAACATACTAATGACCAAACATGTCGTACATGAAAATAGTGGTGCTTCTGATCTTTATTGAGATCTTCTGTCTCTGACTGATGTAGCATTTGACCTGCACTTACATTACTAAGTCTAATGTCTGAGTTATTCTGTTTTCCAATAAAGAGGTCAGATTGCTTTTTAGCCTTTTCTTAAAGCTCATTTATGTTAATAATTGTGTATTACCTTAATTGGAAACTTAGCCTTGAAATTGTGAACTCCTGAAAATGCTGTCAATCAAGTTTATTGCTAAAAAGTTTATTGTAAAATTGCTATGGTTATATTCAAAATATTAGTGACAAATAAACATTCCTTTCTCTCTGAATCACTTATGGATATATATTTATAAAGTTTATTTTAAGAGTAGTTGCCTAGTATTTGTAAGCTATGGGGTCAATCTCCAACACCACAGAAACTGGGTGTGGTGGTATATGCCTATAATCCTAGCACTTGGGAGATGGAGGCAGGAGAATCAGAGGCTCAAGGTCCTCCTTGGGTACATAGAGTTTCAGGCCAGCCTAGGATACATGAGATCCTATTTTTTTTTCTTCTTTTAAAGAATAAAGTTTATCTTAATTTAACTGTGATATATTTTTTTTAAAAAAAGCCAAGCTGTTGACAGCAGGATTATCTGATAGCTGAATTTATAGTTGTTAGCCTTTGGGTACAGAAATGTGAATCACAAGCCAGAGTCAAACCCCGCCTTAACCTAAGGTGAGGAGTGAGAACAGGTTTTCTCCCATGTGTGATGGGGTAGGTGAAAGTGTTTATCTTGGAATCGGATATGGAAATACTATGGTACTTCTTACTAGAAGAAAAGCTAATTTTAACATTTAACCTAAAATTTCAGAGCACTAGCTTATATCAAGTATCAAGCTCTCTTGATACTAATATGTCCTATCTAACACAAAAAACACCCATCATAAATACCCCAACTCTCTTAGAACCCCTCACTGCCCTGTCTCTGTATGGCACACCTGACAAAATAAAAGATGATCTGGTGCCGGAGAGTTCCACAAAATGACTAATCTAGACCCAATTTCCTGTCTTTTCTACAAAACAGGTGTCTTTGGGATTTATGGGACATCAGCCTCTATATATCTTCCCACTTGCCCTCTCAGCTTTCTTTCCCCTGCTATACCTTCTACCTTATATCTTATACCTTATACCTCCTGACTCCCCCATCCCAATCCCCTTAACTACTAATGTAAGATGAAAGAGAGATGTAATTGTTCTCCCATTGCTTGCAGCAGTAGGTATTTTTACAGGTATGGCCACAGGAGCTGTCAGACTTGGAAGTATCCACTGTATCACTCCAGCTGTCATAAAGTCTAAATGAAATCTCAGACCACATTGACTCTATTCAAGATCAACTTGATTCCTTGGCTGCAGTGGTTCTTCAAAACCACTAAGGGCTCAACATATTGACAGCAGAGGTAAATGGGGGAATACGCATTCCCCTTCAGAAACAATGCTGCTTCTACACTAACAAGTCCCAACTCAGTTGGGACCCAGTGACTCAGGGACCAGGCAAGCAAGATTCAACAACAAACTAGTTCTCCGAAACTGGTTACTTCCCTTATTTACACCTTTCATCCTAATTGTATTCTTATTCATGTTTTTACCTTGCCTTTAAAATTTTGTATGGAGATTTCTCCTAGAACATACTGTTTCCCAGTCCAGTACCTAAGACAAAATAAAACAATGCAGCTCCTTCAATCATTCCAGAGTCCAAATCCATCAGACTTCACCCTGTCTCAGCAGGAAGTAGTAAAATCATGAGATTGGTCTTTCCTACTCCTATTCTATAGAAGAGTGAAATAAAGGGGGTTAGCATGTCAGAAATTCAATATACTACTGGCCAAAAAGTCAGCCAGAAGAAAGCCCCCTGCTACCTTGAGAACCCTACCTTCCTGGTGATCTCTCAGAAGAAAGTAGTTCAAAGAAGTTCACTGCCTTTACACTTGCTAATCCCTCTCTCTTCCCACTTCTCCTTGACATACCCCCCCCAGGGGTTCGCATTTCCAGAACCCCAACTACAGAAGACTGCAGAAATGTGAAGTGTCCCTCTGTGACTGACCACCAATAAAGTCCTTGTCGTAGAGAATTTTTTCTATTTGTTTTGCTGTTTTTCTACAATGTGCCACCTTGTGTATCTAGCTTAGATGGGTACTGAGGACCATTAGGCTTTATAAGCAAGTGCCTTAGCCACTGAACCATATCTCTAGCCCCTTTACAACTTTTGTTTTGTTTTGTTTTTCAAGGTAGGGTCTCACCGTATTCCAGACTGACCTTGAATTCACCATGTAGTCTCAGGTGGCTCATGCCGATCCTCCTACCTATTCCTCCCATGTGCTGAGATTAAAGGTATGTCCCACCATTGCCTGGCCTCCTTCACAAGTTTTTTTCTTTTTCTTTCTCAATTTTTATTAACATTTTCCATGATTATAAAAAATATCCCATGATAATACCCTCCCTCCCCCCCTCCATTTTCCCCTTTGAAATTCCATTCTCCATCATATCTTCTCCCCATCTCAATCAGTCTCCCTTTCATTTTGATGTCATGATCTTTTCCTCCTCTTATGATGGTCTTGTGTAGGTAGTGTCAGGCACTATAAGGTCATGGATATGCAGGCCATTTGTGTTTGGAGGAGCATGTTGTAAGGAGTCCTACCCTTCCTTTAGCTCTTACATTATTTCCACCACCTTTTCCGCATTAGACTCTAAGCCTTGGAAGGTGTGCTCCAGGTGTTACTCAGTACTCCAGTCACTTCTTTCCAGCACTGTGATACCTTCTGAGTCATCCCAAGGTCACTGCCATCTGAAAAGAGAAGATTCTCTACCCAAAGTGAAAGTAGCATTAATATAAGGATATAAATATTAAGAGAAGTGCTACCTGGGCAGTTTAATAAGCATAGTATATACACTTATCCAGACATCAGCAGATGTTATACCCCTAGAGCTCATGACTAACCCTGTTTTAAGTTTTTCACAAGTTTTTTTTTGTTTGTTTGTTTTTTATTCATTTGAGAGTGACAGAGAGAGAAAGACGCAGAGAGAGGAGAGGGGGAAAGACAACGGGTGCACCACGGCTTCCAGCCACTGCAAACAAACTCCAGAAGCATGCGCCCCCTTGTGCATCTGGCTAACGTAGGTCCTTGGGAGTCAAGCCTGGAACTGAGGTCCTTTGGCTTCATGGCAAGCACTTAACTGCTAAGCCATCTTCCAGCCCTCCTTCACAAGTTATTTTTTTTAATTATTTTTCCACAGGTAATCTATTAATAGTTATCTAGTAGGGAAGAGCTTTTCAAGTTTTTTTATTAATTCATTTTGTACTCAGTGACTACAGTCACTTTGGAACCATTGTTAGGCTCATTCATGTCCTACCCCCTCCCCCAGGCCCCTCCTGGTTGAGGTATGTGGGTCATGCATTCCGGAGTTAGGCCACAGTTACGGGTAGGATAAATGTCTCTGCATATCATGACCCAATATGTGGCTCTGACATTCTTTCCGCCCCCTCTTCCGCAAAATTTCCCTGAGCCATGTTGGGTTCATTTTTGGTCTGCTTCAGTGATGCAGTGTTGGGGGCCTCTGGGTCTCTGGCTTTCTCATTTGGTAGGAGTTGATTGTTCTCTGTGTCGATATCCTTCACCATTGTGCTAGTACCAGGCTCACCCAAAACACAGCACCCTTGCCTGTTTCACCAATTATTCTCAGTTTCAGCTGGGTGCTTTTGAGGTATGATGGGGTGGTTCTTTCCTTAGGATCTACATCTGTTTGAAAAAGAGAAGGAGATTCTCCAACAGAGAGTAAGTTAGCACCAGAAAAATGAGATAACTGTTACTTTTTTATAGAGACTTTAACAGGTGTAGGCCCTCTTGTAGCCCACGATTGGTGGTAGCTTGTTAATGGAGAGTGGGTTTATGTTTGGATATGGTTCTGACTTGTTTCCCAGATCCAGCTATGGGTACCTTACCACTGGGGGAGCACTTAGCCAAATCAAGAGCAGTTGGTTTCCCACCAAGGCAGTGTGCCACTATTGCACTTGTGTGAGCATCACAACAGGTTATTTGCTGCTAAGTAGGTTAGACCATGAGTTGCTTGGACAGATATTGGTTATTTTCCCACACTCGCCCATGTAGCACCTTCTGGCACTAGACGTGCTGACTGTCTGGGGACTGACTATCTTCCACCTTCCAGCCATGCCATTCCATTTTACGTACAACCACATAAGGTGTCTTCTGTCTTCAGCACTAGGGTCTTGCCACTAGCCTTTGGTAGGTCATCAAGTACTCTGACAGAAATCTGTCTTTCTTTTAGGATACCTAGTAGGTCTCTCTGATCAAAAGCTCACTGTGGATGATAGCCACCTTCTGGTACTAGAAGTTACAGGTCAGTGCCCACTAAGAGAAGAATGAAAAAAATAACTAATAAAAAAGAGTTAGAGAGAACAGGGGGAGAAGCTGTAGAAGATTAAGGTCAGTGTTCATCATACCCTCTCCAGTGTCTTGTGGTTCAGGTGTTCCATCTAAGGGCCTGGTTCAGCCATTTGGTCTGCCTTTTAGGATGTAGAATTTTATGGTACCATGGCCTGTTGGGTCTAGATTTGTGTTTCCCACATCCTCCATTGCCCTCCACTCCTTCCTCACCCATCCTATTGTCTAGTCCATGAGATGCCTGCTGCTTAGGTAAGGCATCTTGGGTAGATTCAGGTTAGGTGCTGTAGATGACTGACACTATGTGTTGATTTTTTTTCCAGATATTGGGTAAGTTTCCTGAGAATGATCTGTTCCAGGTTCAACCATTTTTCCTCAAATTTCATTGTGTCATTTTTTCTTACTGCTGTATAGAATTCCATTGTGTACATATACCACATCTTAGTTATCCATTCTTCTAGTGAAGGACATCTGGGTTGATTCCAGCTCTTAGCTATTATGAATTGAGCTGCTACAAACATGGTTGAGCAAATCTCTCTGGCCTGTGGTTTGAAAGTTTTAGGGTAGATGCCCAGTAAGTGAAAAACTGGGTCTGTTGGTATCTCTATAGTCAGCTTTTTCAGGAGTCTCCATACTGCTTTCCAAAGCAGTTGTACCATCCTACATTCCCACCAACAGTGGATGAGTATTCCTGCTTCTCCACATCCTCACCAGCATTTATTTTCATTTGATTTTTTTGATGTTTGCTATCCTTACTGGGGTAAGGTGGAATCTCATACTTGTTTTAATTTGAATTTCCCTGATGATTAGGGATGGTGAACATTTTCTTAAGTGTGTTTTTGCCACTTGTATATCTTCCTTTGTGAACTGCCTATTCAGCTCTTTGCCCATTTTTTAAGTGGGCTGTTTGACTTGTTAATGTTTAGATTTTTTGAGTTCTTTGTAGAGTCTAGAGATTAGGCCTCTGTCAGATGGATAACCAGCAAATATTTTCTCCCATTCTGTGGGTAATCTATTGGCTTTGCTTATTGTGTGCTTGTCGGTAAAGAAACTCTTCAGCTTCACATGATCCCATAGGTTGAGTGAATGTTAAAGGTCGTGAGCTACTGGGGTTTTGTACAGGAAGTCTTTTTCCATTCCTATATCCTGGAAAGTACTTCCTATAATTTCTTCCAGTAGTATTCAAGTTTCTGGTCTTATTTGAGGTCTTTAATCCATCTGGACTTGAGTGTAGTGCATGGCAAAATGTGTCTATCAAATTTCAGAGTCCTGCATATGGTTATCCAGTTTGTCCAGCACCATTTGTTGAAGATGCTGTCTTTTCTCCAGGCTATATTGTTAGGGCCTTTGTCAAATATCAAGTAGCTATAGTTGCTTGACCCAAAGTCCGGGTCCCCAATTCTATTCCATTAGTCTATACTCCTATTTTAATGCCAGTACCATGCTGTTTTTATTACTATGGCTTTGTAATATAGCTTTAGATCAGGTATGGTGATGCCTCCAGAGGTATTTCTTTTGCTGAGGATATCTTTGGATATGTGAGGCCTTCTGCCTTTCCATATGAAATTTGAGATCATTTTTTTCTATCTCTGTGAAGAACACTGTTGGGATTTTAATTGGAATTGCATTAAATCTGTATATTGCCTTTGGTAGAATAGCCATCTTCACAATGTTAATTCTGCCTATCCAGGAGCATGGGAGGTCTTTCCATTTTCTCAAGTCCTCCTCAATTTCGTTTTTGAGCATTTTTATGTTTCCATTGTATAGATCTTTCACTTCCTTGGTTAACGTTATTCCAAGGTATTTTTGTTGTTGTTGTTGCTATTGAAAATGGGGAGAAAAAAAAAAAAGAAAATGGGACCATATCCCTTATTTCTTTCTCCGTATCTTTGTCATTTGCATATAGAAAAGCTATTGATTTTTGTGCATTGAATTTTTATCCTGCTACTTTGCTATGGGAGTTAATCACCTTCAGGAGTTTGGAGATGGAGTCTCTCAGGTCTCTTACATATACAATCATGTCATCAGTGAATAGAGTTAACTTCTTCCTTTCCAAATTTTATCCCTTTTATTTCCTTCTCCTGTCTTATTGCTTGGGCTAGGACTTCCAGCAGTATATTGAAGAGCAGAGGTGAGAGTGGACAACCCTGTCTTGATCATAATGGAAATTCCTCCAGTCTCTCTCCATTAAGTATTACTTGGGCCTTAGGAGCTTTGTATATTGTCTTTATTATGTTAATATATGAACCAACCATACCAATTCTCTCCAATGTTTTGATCATGAAGTGATGTTGTGTCTTGTCAAAGGCCTTTTCTGCATTTATCGAAATGATCATGTGGTTTTTGTGTTTAACCTTGTTTATGTGGTATATTACATTGACAGATTTCAGAATGTTGAGCCACCCTTGTTTTCCTGGGATGAATCCCGCTTGGTCAAGGTGGATAATGCTTTTGATGTGTTGTTGGATTCAGTTTGTGAGGACTTTGTTCAGGATCTTTGCATCTAAGTTCATCAGGGAAATAGGCCTGTAGTTTTCTTTCCTTGTGGCATCTCTGCCTGGTTTTGGAATTATGATGATTCTAGCTTCATAGAAGGAGTTGGGTAGCTTTCCCTGTTCTCCAGTTGTGTGGCACAGTTTGAGGAAGATTGGTTTGAATTCTTCCATGAAGGTTTGATAGAATTCAGGTCTTCTTTTTAGGGAGGTTTTTTTTATTACGTTTTCAATATCAATGAGTGTGATAGGTTTGTTTAGGAGATTAATCTTCTCTAAGTTTAGCTTTGATAGATGGTATGTGTCCAAAAATTTATCCATCTCCTCCACATTATCCAGTTTTGTGGAGCAGAGATTTTTGAAATAAATACTGATGATTCTCCCAATTTCACGTATGTCTGTTGTGCTATCTCCTTTTTCAATTTGAATTTTGTTAAGTTGAAGCATCTCTCTTTTTTTTTTTATTTTGCTTGATCAAATTGGCAAGGGGTTTGTCAATCTTGATTATTTTTTCAAAGAACCAGCTCTTTGTTTTGTCAGTTGTCTTAATTGTTTTCTTGGTTTTCAATTCAATAATTTCTATTCTGATTTTCATTATTTCTTTCCTTCTGGAGCTCTTTGGGTTGGATTCTTCTTGCTTTCAAGTGCCTTTAGATGGATGGTTAGGCTATTGATTTGGGATCTCTCTGTTTTTTTATGAAGGAATTGAGTGCTATGAATTGTCCCCTGAGGACCACCTTTATTATATCCCATAAGTTTTGGTATGATGTGTTCTCATCATCATTCATTTATGGAAATTTTTCAATTTCATTTTTTATTTCATCCACTTTCCATTTATTGTTTAAAAGTGTGCTGTTTAGTTTCCAGGTGCTGTTGGGATTTTTGGTGGATCTTTTGTTGTTGATTTCTAGCAATATAGCATTGTGATCTGATATCATGCAGGGAATTATGTCAATCTTCTTAAGTATGTGGAGGCAGGCTTTGTGACCGGCATATTGTCTAGTTTAGATAATGTTCTATGGGCTGCTAAGAAGAATGTGTGTAGTCTGTGGATTTGGGATGGAAAGTTCTGTAGATGTCCGTTAGGTCTATGTGAACTGTGGTTTTGCTGAGCTCACTTACTTCCCTATTGATTTTCTGTTTGGATGACCTGTCTATTACTGGTAATGGTGTATTGAAGTCCCCAACTATGATGGTATTGGTGGTTATATCTGTTTTAGGGTCAAGTAGGTTTTGCTTTATGAACTGTGGTGCCCCTGCATTTGGTGCACACAGATTTAGGATTGTAATATCTTCTTGATGGATCATTCCCTTGATAAATAGGAAGTAGCCTTCTTTGTTGTTTTTTTTTATTATTTTTGGTTTGAAGTCTATTTTATCTGATATTAATATAGCTACGCCTGCTTGTTTTGTATTCCCATTTGCTTGGAATATTGTTTTCCACGCTTTTTTATCCTGAAGAGGTGTCTATCTTTAGTGGTGAGGTGGGTTTCTTGAAGACAACAGATTGAGGGGTCTACTTTTTTGACCCATCCTGTTAGCTTGTGTCTCTTGATGGCTGATTTAAGGCCATTAACATTTAGGGTAATGACTGTGAGATTTGATTTGATCCCTTCCATATTGTGATGGTATATGTGGTTTGGTGTTTTCATGGACTTTGAAGTTTTTTGTGACTATTCTGAGTTTGTTTATTGTGTTCTGCTTCTTGTAGGCGTTTGAGGTTGATTATTTATTTCTTCTCTATGGAGAATTTCCTGAAATACTCTGTAGGTTTGGTTTTGTCACAGAAAGTTTTTCTTTCCCCATCTATTATGAAGGAAACTTTTGCAGGGTAGAGTAGTGTGTGTTGGAAGCCATAGGTTCTCATACATTGCAGTGTTTCATTCCAGGCCCTTTTAGCTTTTAGGGTTTCCAATGAGAAATCTGGAGTAATTCTGATGGGGTTACCTTAAAAAGTGGTGTGCTGTTTTTCTCTAGCTGCTTTTAGGATTTTCTCTTTGGTGTCAGTGTTTAGTCTTAATGACAATGTGTCTTGGAGAGTTTCTCCTTTGTTCCAGTCTGTTTGTAGTTCTGTTAGCTTCTTGTATCTTGATGGGCCTTTCTTTAAAGAGACTGGGGAAGTTTTCTTCAATTATTTTGTTAAATAAGTTCTCCATGCCTTTGGTCTGAATTTCTTCTCCTTCTGGTATTCCAATGAACCTGATATTAGGACGTTTACGTGTATCCCACAATTCCCTCATGTTCTGTTCACAGAAACTTTTTTTTTTTAATTTTTAAATTTTTATTAACATTTCCCATGATTATAAAAAATATCCCATGGTAATTCCTTCCCTCCCCACCCCCACACTTTCCCCTTTGAAATTACATTCTCCATCATATTACCTCTCCATTACAATCATTGTACTTACATATATACAATATCAACCTATTAAGTATCCTCCTCCCTTCCTTTCTCTTCCCTTTATGTCTCCTTTTTAACTTACTGGCCTCTGCTACCAAGTATTTTCCTTCTCACGCAGAAGCCCAATCATCTGTAGCTAGGATCCACATATGAGAGAGAACATGTGGCGCTTGGCTTTCTGGGCCTGGGTTACCTCACTTAGTATAATCCTTTCCAGGTCCATCCATTTTTCTGCAAATTTCATAACTTCATTTTTCTTTACCGCTGAGTAGAACTCCAGTGTATAAATGTGCCACATCTTCATTATCCACTCATCAGTTGAGGGACATCTAGGCTGGTTCCATTTCCCAGCTATTATAAATTGAGCAGCAATAAACATGGTAGAGCATGTACTTCTAAGGAAATAAGATGAGTCCTTTGGATATATGCGTAGGAGTGCTATAGCTGGGTCATATGGTAGATCAATCTTTAGCTGTTTTAGGAACCTCCACACTGTTTTCCACAATGGCTGGACCAGATTGCATTCCCACCAGCAGTGTAGAAGGGTTCCTCTTTTTCCACATCCCCGCCAACATTTATGATCATTTGTTTTCATGATGGTGGCCAATCTGACAGGAGTGAGATGGAATCTCAATGTAGTTTTAGTCTGCATTTCCCTGATGACTAGTGATGTAGAACACTTTTCTAGATGCTTATATGCCATTCGTATTTCTTCCTTTGAGAATGATCTATTTAGCTCCATGACCCATTTTTTGATTGGCTTGTTTGATTCCTTATTATTTAACTTTTTGAGTTCTTTGTATATCCTACATATTAATCCTCTATCAGATATATAGCTGGCAAAGATCTTTTCCCATTCTGTAGGTTGCCTCTTTGCTTTTTTCACTGTGTCCTTTGCAGTGCAAAATCTTTGTAATTTCATGAGGTCCCAGTGATTAATCTGTGGTTTTATTGCCTGAGCAATTGGGGTTGTATTCAGAAAGTCTTTGACAAGACCAATATGTTGAAGGGTTTCCCCTACTTTTTCCTCTAGCAGTTTCAGAGTCTTAGGTCTGATGTTAAGGTCTTTAATCCATTTGGACTTAATTCTTGTGCATGGTGAGAGAGAAGAATCTATTTTCATCCTTCTGCAGATATATATTCAGTTTTCAAAACACCATTTTCTGAAGAGGCTGTCTCTTCTCCAATGAGTATTTTTGGCATTTTTATCGAATATCAGGTGGCTATAGCTACTTGGGCTAACATCTGAGTCCTCTATTCTGTTCCACTGATCTACATGTCTGTTTTTGTGCCAGTACCATGCTGTTTTTGTTACTATGGCTCTGTTCACAGAAACTTTTGAACTTACTGAAATTTTTGGACTCTCGAAGTATTTTTCCATCTTGTCTTCCATATCAGAGTTTCTATCCTCCACATGGCTGACTGTATTCTTGAGAGCTTCTAGAGAATTTTGGACTTGTTCAATTAGGTTTGCATTTTTTACTACTTTTCTATATATAATTTCCATCCCTCTGTCAAGCTCCCTTTTCACCTCATTTTCTGATTTTCTTGATGCTTCTTGGAATTCATCCTTGCATTTCTTTGTGTCTTCATTTAGCATCGCTAGCTGATTTTGTAGGTCCTCTTATTTTCACTCTCTCTCAAATCTCTTAACTGTCTTTGAACTCCTTTCATTTTCTTATCTATTAGGTCTAGTCTAGTGATGGCAGCATCCACACAATTATTCATTCTTTGCTGCTTTTCTGCAAGTTCTACCAGTAGTTTGGTCAGGGTTGCATTGCTCATAGCTTCATTTTGGTGTTCTGATCCTCGTGACTCTTCTATGTTTTGATTGGAGATGTTCATTGTAGGACTGGGTGATCTAACTGGATTTTCTTGCATTTGATTTTTCATGTTATTTCTTTTGCACTCTGGTCTGCCCATCACAGTGTGTGGGCATGTAGGTGGGTGGATCAGCCTGGGCTCAAGCACAATGGGAAGCTGTAGCAACCTGAGGCAGTTGCCAAGCAGTCTTTGCTTGTCTCTTTTGCCAAAGCTGTCTGGGAGGGGCACCAAAGTTGCCTGAGCTCTCATGCGGTAATTCGCCAAAGCTGTCTGCGCTCCCGCTAGGAGGGACACCGAGGCACCAAGCATGGAAGCTGCCCAAATTCTGGCGTGGGGGAACACAGGAACCTGGAAGCAGTCTCCCTTCACAAGTTTTTAATAGTTCACTTGGCTTTATTTTATTTACTTTGATGTGAGTATTGTGGTATGTATGTTGGTGTGAGAGAGAACAAAGAGAGAGTGTGTGTTTGTCATTTAGCACAGGCCTGGCCTCAGGATCATTATAAGGCTGAAGATAATCTTCTAATCTTCCTGCCTTACTTCCTGAGTGCTGGGATTACAGACATTTGCCACCTTACTTGGTTTATGTGGTCCTAGGGATCAAACCCAGGGTTTTATGAATGTTGGGCAGGGTCTCTGCTAAATCCTTTGCTGAAATAAACTTGAAGTGGGAGGCCAATTAAACTTTCATCCTGAGTCAAAAGCAATACATGTATGTGTGTGTGTGTGTGTATATACATATACATATACATATATATATATATATATATATATATATATATATATATATATATATATAAACTTTCTGCAAGACTGAAGAAAGAGGGAAGAGGAAGGAAAGGAAGGGAAAAAAGATAGATGAAAAGTAAAACACCACCATGAATACAAGAAAATTTCTAAGACTGGGAGGAATATTTGCAGTTTATGTAATAATGAGCTAATCTTGGTTCTAAATAGAAAGTAAAAGAGGGCTGGAGAGATGGCTTAGCGGTTAAGCGCTTGCCTGTGAAGCCTAAGGACCCCGGTTCAAGGCTCAGTTCCCCAGGTCCCACGTTAGCCAGATGCACAAGGAGGCGCACGCGTCTGGAGTTCGTTTGCAGAGGCTGGAAGCCCTGGCGCGCCCATTCTCTCTCCCTCCCTCTGTCTTTCTCTCTCTGTGTCTGTCGCTCTCAAATAAACAAACAAACAAACAAACATGACCGGGAGGAAAGAAATCCGGAGGCTGAAAAAAAAAAAAAAAAAGAAAGTAAAAGAAAATCTGATCATGGTGGCTATTGCAGTCAGGTCACCCTACCAAGAGCAGATTGTGGGAAAACAAAAGAGGGGAAGCTCCATCATGGCAGGGAAAATTATAGCATGAGCAGAGGGTGGACATCACCCCCTGGCCAACATAAGGTGGACAGTAGGAACAGGAGAGTGTGCCAAACACTAGCAAGGGGGAACTGGCTATAGCACCCATAAGCCTGTCCCCCACAAGACACTGCCTCCTGAAGGTGTTAATTCCCAGATCTCTATCAGCTGGGAACCTAGCATTCAGAACACCTGTTTATGGGGGCCACCTGAACCAAACCACTACAGTGGCCCATATTTACAATCCCAGCATTTAAGAGGCTGTGAAAGGAAAATTGCCATGACTTTGATATCAGCCTGAGTACACATTCACTTGGCAGGGTAAGCGTGCACTGAGGGCATTCATATGGCAGGGGAGTGTGCAACAAGCATGTTCATGTCATGGGGGAGTGCACAGCATGTGTGTACATGGTTGGGAATGATCAGTGTATGCATTCATGTGGCATGGGGAGCACACAGCATGGGCATTCATGTGCCAGGGAGAGCAATCAGTGAGGATGTCCATTTGTCATGGGGAGTATGTAGCAAGGGCATTCACATGGCAGGAGGAGTGCACAGCAAGGGCACTTATGTGACAGGGAGAGTGCACAGTGAGGGGATTTACGTGGCAGGGGGAGCATTCACCTAGCAAAAGAAGTGTGCAGAGAGTACATTCATGGGGGGGGGGGTGCAGCAAGGGCATTCACATGGTAGGAGACTGTGCAGCCATACTGTTCATGTGTCAATAGGAGCACACACCAAAGGTATTCATATGGCAACAGGAGCACACTTTGGGGGTATTCACATGCTAGGGGGAAAGCAGTAAGAGCATTCATGTGGCTTTGGGTGCATACAGCAAAGGCTTTCATGTGGTGGCAGGAGCATGCACCAATGATGCACCCATGCCAGGTGAAGTGCACAGAAACTGTTTACATGGCACTGGGATCATGCAGCAAAGGCGTTCACATGGCAAAAGGACCCCATAGTGAGCACATTTACATGGCATGGAGAGCATGCCAGGGCATTAACATTATGGTGAGTGTAGTGAGAATATTCATGTGGCAGGGAAGTGCACAGTCAGATTGTTCCCATGACAATAGTCTTGTGCAGTGAGGGAGTTCATGTCGGGGGCAGAATGCATCAAAGGCATTCTTGTGACTATGAGGGCGCACACCAAGGAAGTTCATTTGGCAGGGCAAGCACGTAGTGAGAACATTACATGACAGTGGGAACGTGCAATGAGAGTTTTCACCTGACGGGGGAGTGTGCAGCAAGGGTGTTCACATGGCAGCAGGAGCATGCAGCGAGTTCATTCATGTGGCAGGTGGAGCACACAGCAAGGGTATAAATGGCAGTGGTTGTGTGCAGTGAGGACATTCATATATATGGCAGGTGGAGCAGCACCAATGCTCTCCATGCCACAAGTGCATACACATGTCAGAGGGTGCACACAGCTAGTGCCTTCTCATGACAGGAATGCACAGCAAGGGCAATCACATGGCAAAGGGAGTGCAAAGCGAGTGAGTTCACAAGGCAGGGGGAGCATGCAGCAAGTGTGTTCATGTGGTAGAGGGAACATGGAGCACACATTGATGACATTCATGAGGCAGTGGGAGCACTCAGAAGGCATTCACGTGGCAGGGAGAGTGCACAACGAGACCATTCATGTGGTGGGGGGAGGAGGCATGCAAAGCATGGGTGTTCACGTGGTAATGGGTGTTTACTATGAGGGCATTCCCATGGCAGGGGAACGCACAGTGAGAGAGTTCACATGGCAAAGGGAGCACACAGCGAGTGTACTCATGGGGGAGGGGGGATTTTCAGCAAATACATTCATTTAGCAGGTACGTGTGCAATGAAAGCATTCACATGGCAGGACAAGTGCACAGCAACACATTCACATGGGTGGGGGATGATGCTGCAATGCGTTATTTTGGCAGGGTGAGCATGCAGTGAGAACATTCATGTTGCAGGGGGATGCACAGTGGGTGCATTAATGCAGCAGTGGTAGCATGCAGTGTGGGCATTTACATGGTGGGGGAGAGTGCAGTAAGGGTATTCATGTAGCAGGGGGAGCATACAGCATGAGTGTTCATGTGGCTGGGGGAGCATGCAAAAAGGGCATTTACATGGCAGGGGGAACACATGAGTGCCTTCACTTGGCTGCAGGAGCATGCAGTGAGAGCTTTCACATTGTAGGAGGTGCAAGTGTGGAATGTGTTCACATGGCTAGGGGAATGTGCTGCAAAGGTGTTCCCCTGGTATGGGAAGTGTGCAGCATGGGTGTTCTTGTGGCCAGAGTAGCACATAGAGTGGGTGGTCAGGTGTCAGGGCATGGTGGCATAGCAAAACCATTCTTGTGGCAGATGGAGTATTCAGCAAGTGCATTCACCTGCCAAAGGGAGCATGGAACAAGGGCAGTGTGTGCATGCAGTGAGAGCATCAATGTGACAGGAAGAACACACATAAAGGGTATGAACATGGCAGGGGGGTGCACAGTAGGTGCGTTCCTGTGGAAAGGGGAGCATGCATCATGGGCATTTGCATGGCAAGATGGTTGTGCAGCAAAGGCATTCACATAGCAGGGGGAGTGTGCAGTGCTAGTGTTTACATAGTAGGGCGATCACACAGAAAGGGTATTTATGAGGGAGCTTGCAGCGAGGGCTTTTATGTGACAGGGGCAGGGCACAGTGAGGTCATTCACCTGGCAAATTTTTGTGCGCAGCAAAGTGCCTTCTTGAGGCAGAGGGAGTGTGCAGTGAGAATATTCTTGTGCTAGGGGAAGTGCACATTCAGAACTGTTGACATGTCAGTGGGTGCAAGCAGTGAAAAGGCAGCAAGAGCTCAGCAAGGGAGTTCAGGGAGCAAGCAACAAGAATGAATGTGGCTGGGGGAGCACACAGCCTAGCAGTGGGAGCACACACATTGGCAGGGCAGCATGCACCAAGACTGTTTACATGGCAGGGGCATGATGTAACAATGTGTTCACATGGCAGGGGGAGCATACAGTGAAGGTGTTAACGTGGCAGTGGGGAGCATGCAACGAGCACGTTCGTGTGTCTGGGGGAGCCCACATCATGTGTGTTCATGTTTGAGGGGAGTGCACAGCAGGTATGTTCCAATGGCAGGGGAGGGCACAAAATAGGTGTTCACATGTTCCCATGGCAAGGGGAGCATGCAGCAAGGGTACTCAGTTGGAGGGGGAGTATGCAACAAGCCCATTTATGTGTCAATGGGAATGAGCCCAGAAGGTGTTATTGTGGCAGGGAGTGAATGCAGCGAGACTGTCTGTATTGCAGGGGAAGCACACTGCGAGGGCATTCATGTAGCAAAGGGCAGCACACTGCAAGAGAGTTCGCATGGCAGGGGGCATGTGTAGCAAGTGATTTCATGTAGCAGGGGAGCATGCATCGAGGGCATTCACATGGCTGGGGGTACCGTGCAGCAAGTATGTTCACATAACAGAGGGTCTGTGAAGTATGGGCACTCACATGGCTGGGGGAGCACCCAGCATGAGCATTCACATGGCAGTGGTGGCACAATGAAAGCATTAACATGCAGGGGGAACATGCTGTGAGGGCATTCACATGGCAGGGGCATTGGGATTGTGCAGTGAAGTCATTCACCTGGGAAAAGGGAATGCACCGTGAGTGTGTTCACAAGGTCGGGGGGGCATGCAGTGAAGGCATTCACACAGCTGGACTGTTCATCTATCATTGGAAGCACACAGCCAAAGCATTCACGTGGAAGTGGGTGTGGGCAAGCAGGGGCATTTATGTGGCAGGGGAGCAAGCTGCAAGAGTGTTCATGTGGCTGGGGAGCACACACTGATGACATTCAAGTGTCAGTAGCAGCATACACAAGTGCGTTCACACAGCAGGGCAGCGCACAGCAAGGGCATTCACATGAGAGGGCAAGTGCACAGCAATATGTTCATGTGGCAGGAGAACACACGGCAATGGCATTCATGTGGCAGGGGAGCATGCAGCAAGGGTGTTTACATAACAGGGGGAGTATGCAGCAAGGGCATTCACATGGCATGGGGAACTTGCAGCAAGGATGTTCATGAGACAGGTGGATAGCACATTGAGGTCATTCACATGGCAGAGGAAGCCTGCAGTGAGGGCATTCATGTGGCATGGAGAGCATGCTGCAAGGCCATTCACCTGGCCAGGGGAGCACACAGCTCAGTTGTTCATGTGGCAGGGTCAGTGTGCAATGAGGGCATTCATATGGCAATGGGAACACAGAGGGAAGGCGTTCACGTGGTGGGGGAGAACACAGCATGCATGTTCACATGGAAGGAGGTGTGCCCACATGCTATTCATGTGTCAGGGGGAGCATGAAATGAGTGTGTTCATGTGGCAGAGGCAATGCACAGACAGACTATTCACATGTCAGTGGGAGGGTGCAATAAAGGCATTCACATGGCAGTCAGAATATGCAATGAGGGTATCCAAGGGGCTAGGGGAGCAAGCAGTGAGAGCTTTCATTTGGCTTCATATGGCGGTAGGAGCATGCACCAATGGCATTCATGTAACAGTGGGAGCAGTGTGCATCAAGTGCATTCACATAGCAGGGGGAGCATCATGCAGTGAGGATATTCACATGGCAGGATAATTGTGTAGTAACAAGTTCATGTGGCAAGTGGAGCATGCTGTGAGTGTGAGCACATGTCAGAGGGAGTGCCCAATGAAGGTATTCATGTGGCAGGGGAAGCATGCAGCATGGGGCTTCACCTGGAAGGGGAAGGCACAGAAGGTGTATTAATGTGACAGGGGTTGCAGACAGCATGGGTGTTCACATGTCAGGGAAGCATGCAGTGAGGGCATTCACAGTGCAAGGGGAATGCACAGTAAGTGCACTCACTTGTCAGCTTGTGTGCACTCCGAGGGCATTTACATGGCAGAGGGAGCATGCAGACTATGACAGGAAAGCACACAGTGAGTGCTTTTATGTGTCAGGGAAGTGCACAGTAAGTGTGTTCATTTGTCAGCTGGTGCATGCTGTGAGGGCATTCATGTGGCAGAGGGAGTGTGCAGCATGGGTTTTCTTATGTCAGTGAGAGCACACAGCATGGGCATTAACATGCACGGGTGACTCAGGTATAGCATTCCTGGCAGTGAGTATGTTCATGTGTCAGCAGGAGTGCAAGCTAGGATATTCATCTGGCAGGGAGAGTGCACAACAAGGGCATTTTCATGGCAGGGGAGCACACAAGGCTGTTCAAGATGAAGGGGCAGTGCACAGCAAGTACATTCACTTGTCAGCTGGTTTGTGCTGCAAGAGCATTCACAAGGCAGGGGAGTGCACAGTGAGCACATTCAAGTGTTAAAGGGAGTGCACATTGAGTGCGTTCACATAGCCAGGGGAGTGTGCAGGAGGGCACTCACATGGTGGGGGAGCATGCAGCGAAAGCATTTATGTGGCAAGGGGCATGCAGCGAGGGCATTCACAAGGCAGAATAAATATGCAGAAACATGTTGACATGGTGATGGCACATGCAGCAAGGGCATGCGCTTATCAGGGGAAGCACACAGAGAGGCTGTTCATGTGGCAGAGGGCACACGCAGCAAGGGTATTCACATAGCAAGGGAAAGCACAGCATGGATGTTCACATAGCAGGATTAATGCACAGTGAGACTGTTTACATGGCAGGGGGAGTACACAGCTAGAGCATTCACATAGCAAGGGGTAGTGCACAAGCAGACTGTTGATGGTTCAGTGGAAGCATGCAGCAAAAGCATTCACGCAGAAGCAGGATCATGTAGTGAGGGGATTCATGTGGCAGGGGGAGCAAGCTTCATGCTCCCTAGCCACACGACTGCTCTCACAATGTGCAACAAGCATGCTCATGGAGCATGATGAGCATGTAGCAAGTTCATTTACATAGCAGTGGGATAGCAGCAAGACCATCCACAGGACAGGGGTAGCACACAGTGAAGACATTCATATAGCAGTGGGAGCATGCAGTAAGGGTGTTCGTGTGGCAGGGGAGATGCACTGCAAGGGTATTTATATGACTAATGGCACACACAGTGAAGGCATTCACATGGCAAATGGAGTGCACTGCAAATGTGTTCATGTGGCAGTGGTGGTGTGCAGCAAGAGCATTCACATGGTAGTGGCATTGTACAGCCAGACTGTTCACATGCATGTTAATGGGAGCACACAGCCAAAGCATTCATGTGGAAGCAGGAGCACACAGCAAGGGCATTCATGTGGCAGGGGATCAAGCTGCGAGAGCATTCTCATGGCTGGGTAGAGCAAAGCCATGGCACTCATGTGGCAGTGGGAGCCAGCACTGATAGTGTTCATGGGGCAGTGAGAGTGTTCATGTAGCACGAGGGGTGCACAGTGAATGCATTCGCATGGCAGGTTGAGTGTGCAACAACACAGTTACATGGCAGGGGGTATGAAGCAAGGTCGTGTATGCAGCAGGGGAACATGCAGCCTATGAATTTATGAAGGAGAGAGCACAGTGGGTGGGTTCATGTGGCTGGGGAAGCATGTGCATGAACATTCATTGGGCAGGTCAGTGTGCAGTGAGGGCATTCAAGTGGGAGGAGGAGCATGCTGTGAGGGCATTCACATGGCAGGGTGACACACAGCAGGTGCATTCCCATGGCAGGGGAGTGTGCAGCATGGGTGTTCACATATCAAGATTAGCACACAGCAAGGGCATTCATGTGGCCAGGGGAGCTTACACTGAAAACCTTCACATGACAAAGGATGTGTGCAGCAAGTGTGTTCATGAGGCAGGGGAAGTGTGCACTGAGGGGATGCACATGTTAGAAGGAGTGCACAGCCAACCTGTTCACATAGGCTTTCATCTATATGTTTCATGTGGCAGCAGGAACATGCAATGAGAGCGTTCATGTGTCAGGTGGAGTGCACTGTGAGGCCATTCATGTGGCTATGGGAGCACACAGCAAAGGTGTTACTGTTGTAGGTGCAGTGTGCAGAGAGGGCATTTACATGGCAGAAGAAGTGTGTGGTGATCATGTTCACATCAGTGGGAACATGCAGTAGATGTGTTCTCTTGGCATGGGGAGAGTACAGCGATGTCATTCATATGGCAGGAGAAGCATGCAGCAAAGCTATTTACATTGCAGGGAAAGTGATCTTCAATGGTATTCGCATAGCAAGTAGTAGCATGCTGCAAGAGCGTTCCCATGGCAGAGGAAGCATGCAGCAAGTGGATTCACATAGCAGGTGAAGCAGATAGTGAGGATGTTCACGTGACAGGGCAAGCTAACAGCAAGGGTATTCACATGGTGGGGAGCATGCAGTCAGGGCATTCATGTGGCAGCATGTGGGCATTGTGAGAATTTTCATGTGGCAAGGAGAGCACATTGTGAATGGGTTCCCGTGGAAAGGGGAGTATGCACCACGACTGCATCACATGGCAGGAGTAAGCACAGCACATGTAAGCACATGGCAAGGTGATCACGCTGCAAGGGCATTCATGTGGCAGGGCAAGTGAGCAGCAAGACGATTCATGTGGCAGGGGGAGTTCACAACAAGGATATTAACATGGCATGGGGAACACACAGTAAGGGCATTCAGGTGGCAGGAAGAGCATACAGCGAGGGTATTCACGTGCCAGGGAAGCACACAGCAGGTGCATTCATGTGGCAGGGAAACATGCAGTGTGGGTGTTCACATGACAGGGTGAGTCTGAAGTGAGGGCATTCATGTGGTGGGTGATCACACAGTGAGGGCGTTCATGTGCCAAGAGGAGAACAGCATGTATGTTCACATGTCGGGGGAGCATGCAGTGAGTGCATTCACAAAACAAAGGATAGGAGCAGCAAGGGTATTTATGTGGTAGGGGCAGCACACTGTCAGACTGATCATGGGTTAATGGGAGTGTGCAGCAAAGGCATTCAAGTGGCAGTGGAAGCGTGAAGTAAGGACATTCATGTGGCAGGGGGAATAAGCAGTGAGTGTTTTCACATGGCTAGAGGAGCACATTAACATGGTTGCTGAAGCACAACCCCATGGCATTCATGTAGCCATGTTAGTTTAGGTAGCAGAGGGAATACACAGCAAGTGCACAGCAACGTGTTCACATGTCAGGGGAATGGCACAGTGAGGGCATGTACATGGTGAGGGAGCACACAGTAAGGGCATTAATGTGGCAGGTGGAGCATGCAGTAGGTGTGTTCATGTTGCAGGAGTTGAGAGAATGGGTGTTTACATGGCAGGGAGAGCATTCAGCAAGGGTATTCATGTGGTAGGGGAGTGGGCAGCCAATGCATTCACATGTCAACAAGTGAGCACTGTGTGGACATTCACATGGCAGGGGAGTGTGCACAAGTGGGAGCATGCACGAGTGCATTCATATAGCAGAGTGAGTGTGCATGAGTGTGTAGCAGGGGGAGCATGCAATGAGGGCATTCACATTTCAGGGTGCATGCACATCAACACATTCATGTGGGAGGAGGAGCATACATAAAGGATATTCTTGTGGCAGGGGAAGTATCACAGTGAGTGTGTTCATGTGATGGGGGAATGCACAATGAGGGCATTCACATGGCAGGAGCAACATGCAGCAAGACTGTTCACATAGCAGGGGGATCGTGCTGCAACGCATTCACTTAGCAGGGGAGTGGGCAGCAGGGGTTTTCATGTGTCATATGGTGGTGGGAGCATGCACTGATGGTGTTCCTGTGGTAGTTGGAGTACGCATGAGTTTGTTCATGTAGCAGGAGGAGCATGCAGAGAGGGCACTCATTTGGCAGGGCAAGTGCACAGCAACATGTTCACAAGGGAGGGAAAGCATGCATCAAGGGGGTTCACATGGCAGGAGGAGTGTGCAGTGAGGCCATTCACATGACATGGGTGTTGGGCCTTGAGAGGCCTGGATGCGAGGCCTAGTGAAACTTCCTGAGACTAACTAAAGTTTGGCGACCTGTCTCTGGCCAGCTATGTCTCAGCAGGGTGTCAAATTGCCTCTGGCCTGCTACTTCTGCAAAAAAGGTTAGAGTTCCCACACGTGTTTAGAACCAATCATTTCAAAAGTCGCGATACGCTATTGGCCCTTATACCTCATCCCCTCCTGAGATCCCTACTCCCTCTGCCATGTTCTCAAGACTATATAAACACCTGCCTGTTGCAATAAAGTGAGATCCTGCTTCAACAAGTCACCCAACTCAGTGTGGTTTTTCTCCAGTGCCTAGGAGAGGGACTGGGTCATCGACACTCACCATCTCGCTCTGCCCCAGGAAGAGACTGGCGGGACTGGCTCTCCTACAGCCCTACCTGCTGGGGGACCTGGCACATGGAGAGCATGCAGCACATGTATTCATGTTTCTGTGGAGCATGCAGCAGGTGCATTAACATGGCAGGGGCAGTACGTAGCATGGATGCTACCGTGGCAGGGGCAGTGCACTGCAAAGGTCATTCACATGGCAGTGGGAGCATCCAATGAGAGCATTCATGAGTGCAGCAATGATTATGTGACTAGCGGAGCATGTAGGGAGGGAACAGGGAGAGCACAGCAAGTGCATCCACTAGGCAAGAGGGTGCAATTAGTGCATTCACCACGTAGCAGGGATAGAGCACAGTGAGGGCATTCATGTGTTAGGGCAAGTGCACAGCAACACATTCATGTGGCAAGAGGATTGCTCAGTGAGGGCATGCAGGTGGCATGGGGAGTGTGCAGAGAGGTGCAATTGCATGGGTGTTCACACATCAGTGGGAAAATGCTGAGAGGGTGTTCACGTGGTGGTGGGGGGTGCACACAGGCAGCATGTTCACATGTCAGCAATAGTGTACTGCAAGTTCATTCATGTAGCTGTGAGAGCACCTGCAAGGGGTAGGGGGAACTCATAGCCACACTGTTCATGTGTCAGAGGGATCATGCAGTGAAGGCATTCTCATGGCAAGGGGAGGATGCTGCGATGGCAATTATCACATGCAGGAGGACACTGCTACAGTGTTCACATGGCAGGGGGAGTGCACAGCTAGTGTCAGCAGGAGGGCACAGCTAGGGCATTCACAAGGCAGGGGGTGTACATAGCCAGGATAGCATGTAGCAAGGCCATTCACATGTCAGGGGTAGCATGCAGCAAGGGCATTCACATGGCAGGGGAGCACACAGCAAAGGTGTTCACGAGGCAGGGGAAGCATGCAGCGAGAGTGCTTATGTGGCAGTGGATGAGCAGAGGGCATTCACATAGCAGGAAGCTCATGTGGCAGGGGGAGAACACAGCAAGGCCATTCACATTGCAGGGTGAGTGAACCACTAAACAATTCACATGGCAGAGGGAGCATGCAGTGAGGATGTAGGATGTTCACGTGGCAGGTGGAGCATGCAGTGATGGTGTTCATGTGGCCAGGGAAGCACACAGCGGGGGTGTTCACACGTCAGTATGTTCACATGGTGAAGGGAATGCACTGCAAGTGCATTCATGAGGCAAGGTGAGTGTGCAGTGAGGGTGTTCACCTGGTACAGGGAATGCAGTCTGACTGTTCATGTGTCAGTGGGAGCACACATCAAAGGCATTCATGTGGCAGTGGGAGTTCACAGCAAGGATATGCACATGGCAGGGGGAGTAAGCTATGAGTGTGTTCATGTGGCTATGGGAGCACACACTGATGGTGTTCATGGGCAGGGGAGTGAGCAATGAGGACATTCACACAGCAAGGGGCAGTGTGCTGTGAGAGTTCACATGGGAAGGGAAGTATGCAATGAGTCATCAACATAGCAGGTGGAGCATGCAGCGAGTGCTTTCATGTGTCAGGGTGAGCATGTAGTCAGTGCATTCTCATAGCAGGGGGAGTGCACAGCATGGACATTTATGTGGCTGGGATGTGCAACCATGGGTGTTCATGTGGCAAGGGGGTGTGGTGAGGATGTTCATGTGGCAGTGAGGGCTTTCACAGGGTATGCAGCAAGGTCATTCACATGGCAATGGAAGAGCACACTGTGGGCATTCACATGGCAGTGAGGTGCAGCCAAAGTGTTCATATGGCAGGGGGAATGTGCAGTGACAGTGTTTATGCATTCAACACAGTGAATGCATTCATGAGGCAGCAGGGTAGGGGCAGCATGCAGCCAGACTGTTCACATGTCTGTTGGAGTGCACAGCTAAAGCATTTATGTAGCAGTGGGAGTGCACAGTGAGGGCGTTCATGTAGCAGGGGAAGCCAGCTGCAAGAGCATTCCTGTGCCTGTGGAGTGTGAAGTAAGAGCATTCACGTGGCAGTGTGCACTGATAGCATTCATGTGGCAGTGGAAGCATGGACAAGTGCATTCATATAGCAGGAGGACTGCAGAGCAATGGCATTCATATGGCAGTGCAAGTATGCAGCGATGGGTTCACGAGACAGGGGTAGCATGCAGCAAGGGGTTTCATGAGGCAGGGGGAGTGCACAGTAAGGGTATTCATGCAACAAAGAGAACGCACAGCAAATGCATTCACAGGGCAGTGGGGGCATGCAGTGAGGGTGTACATGTGTTAGGGGCAGTGTGCAGGCAGACTGTTCACATGTCAGGGGGAGCACACAGCCAAACATTCATGTGGCTGCAGGAGTGTGCAGTGGAAGTGTTCATGTGGCAGGGGGAGCAAGCTGCAAGAGCATTCACGTGGCTGTGGACCATAAAACAACAGCATTCATGTGACAGTGGGAGTGTGCATGTATGTGTTCACATAGCAAGGGGAGTGCACAGGGAGGGCATTCACATGGCAGTGCCAGTGCACAGCAATGCAGTTGCAAGGCAGGGGTTGTGTGTGGTGAGGAGTTTCACATGGTAGTGGTTGCATGTGAGTGCATTCACATAGCAGGTCAGTGTTCAGCAATAATATTCACGTGGCTGGGCGAGCATGCAGTAAGGGTGTTCACATAGAAGGGGCAGTGCACAGTGTCAGCATTTATGTGGCAGCAGGGCACAGCAAGAACATTCATATGGTGGGGGGATCACACACCGAGACTGTTTATGTGGCAGGTAGAGCATGCTGCAAGGGCATTTATGTAGCAAGGGGCAGCATGCTTCAAGAGGGCTTTCATGGGGGGAGTGGGCAGTGATTTCATTCATGTGGCAGAGGGAGCATGCAGAGAAGGTGATCATGTGGTAGTGTGAGCATATAGTGAGGCCATCCACATGGCAGGCAGGCATAATGAGCAGCGAGGGGATTCATGTGGCAGGGGGAGCGTGCAGTAAGAGCACTCATGAGAAAGGGGGAGTGTGCAGGGAAGGCATTCACATGGCAGGGAGACCATTTAGCAAGGCTGTTCACCTGTCAGTGAGGGCATGCAGAGATGTTCTCATGGCTCTCTGACCATGCAGTGAGACTGCTTACATGGCATAGAGGAGCATGTGAAAGTGCATTTGCATAGCAAGGGGCAATACACTGCAAGAGAGTTCACATGGCAGGGGGAGCATGCAGCAAGTGCATTCACAGGGAAAGGTGAGCACACAGCAGGAGCCTCCACATGGCAGAAGAAATGTGTAGCAAGAGCGTTTTTATGTGGCAGAGGGAGCATGCTGCAAGGGTATTCATTTGGCAGGGAGAGGGTGCAGCGTGGGCAATTCACATGGCAGGGGGAGCATGTAGCATGGGCATTCACGTGGTATGGGGAGTGCACAGCCTGAGTGTTCACATAGGGGTGCAGCAAGAGTATTCACATGGCAGGGGTATCATGCAATGAGGGCATTTACATGGTAAAGGAAGCACACAGTGACTACATTCACAGGGCAGTGGGGGTGTGTAGTGAGAGAATGCATGTGACAGGAGTAGCTCACAGAAGCCAGACTGTTCATGTGGTGGAGGAGTGCATGGTGTGGACATTCATGTGGCAGGGGAGTGTGCATCTAGGATGTTCACATGACAGGGGGTGTGCAGTATGGGCATTCACATGGTGGGAGGTGCAGTGAGAGTTGTCATGTAGCATTGGTAGCTTGCAGTGAGGGCATTTACATGGCAGCAGGAGAGTGCAGCATGATGGGTGTTTATATGGCAGGGGGTGCAGCAAGAGTGTTCACATGGCAGAGGAGCATCCACTGTAGGCATTTATGTGGCAAAGGGAGCACACAGTCACTGCATTCACAGGGTGGGGGGGATACACATGATTAGAGAAAGCTTACAACCAGACTGTTCACATGTCAGTGGGAGCCAAAGCATTCATGTGGCAGCAGTAGCTAGCTGTGAAAGCATTCACATAGCTTCATAGGAAGAGCAAAACCAGGTGGTCACATGGTGGTGGGAGTTTGCACTGATGGCATTCACATGGTAGTGGCAACATGCAGCTGGACTACATGTCAGGGGAGCAAAGGCCAAAGCATTCATGTGGTAGTTAGTGTGTGCAGTAAGGGCATTCATGTGCCTGGGAAGCAAGAAGCAATGGCATTCACGTGGTGATGGGATCATTCACTGATGGTGTTCACATGGCAGTGGGAGCACACATGAGCGAATGGGTTTATGTGAAAGAGGGAGTATGCATTGAGACTGTTCACATGACAGGGAGAGAGCACAGCAAGGGCATTCATTTGGCTAGGTGATCCCTTATTGAGGGCATGCATGTGGCAGGGAGAGCGCATAGGCAGACTGTTCATGTGGCAGGAGAACATGTAGTGAGGACAGTCACCTGGCAGGAGGAGCTCACAGCAAGGCCCTTCTTGTGGCAGTAGTTGGGTACTACTAGTGCATTCATGTGACAGGGGAACATGCAGCATGTGCATTCACATGGCGAAGGGAGCGCACAGTGAGTACATTCATGAGGCAGAGGGACCATGCAGCAAGACATTAGTTTGATGTGGTAGCAAGCTGCCAGACTATTCAGGAGTCAATGGCAGCATGCCACAAAGGTGTTCACATGGCATGGGGAGCAAACAGGATTATAGTTTACATGGCAGGTGAGTGTGCAGTGAGTGCATTCAGCATTCATGTAGCAGAGTGAGAACACAGTGATGTTATCCACGTGCTAGGGTGAGGGCATGGGGAGCACACAGCATGAGCATTCATGTAGTGGGGGAGCACGCGGCCAGACTGTTCATTTGTCAGGTAGAGCAGGTTGTGCAGTGAGGACATTCATGTGGCTGAGGAGGATGCTGTGAGGTTGGATACATGGCAGGGGAGAGCACAACTTGGGCATTCACATGAGTGGAAGCATGTAGTGAGGGCATTCATGTAGCAGGGGGAGCATGTAGTGATGCCACTCACATGTCAGGGGTGCACCCAGTGAGGCATTCATGTGGCGGGGGAGTGCACAGTGAGGGCTTTCTCATGGCATGGGGAGAATGCAGCATGTGTGTTCACACAGCAGGGGCATCATGCAGCAAGAGTGTTCATGAGCAGAGGCAGCATGCAACAAGACAGTTCACATGGCTGAGGTAGCACACAGCAAGTGTGTTCATGTAGCAGAGGGAGTGCGCACAGAGAGCCTTCATATGGCATGACAAATGCACAGCAACTTTTTAAAATGGCACAGCATCTAGGCATTCACTTGGCAGAGGGAGTGTGCATTTAGGGTGTACATGTTTCAGAGGGTGCGTGTAGCCAGACTATTCACATATCAGTGTGCAGTGAAGGTGTTCTTGTGGCATGGCGATCTTGCAAAAAGACTGTTTATGTGCCGTGAGGAATGCACAGTGAAGACATTCACAAAGCAGGGACAGCTTGCTGCAAGGGAGTTCACATAGGAGGAGAAGCATTCAGTGCATACATTCACACAACAGAGGAAGTGTGCATGGAAGGCATTCAAATGGTAGGGCAAGTGTTCAGTGAGGGCATTCGCACGGCAGGGACAGCATGCAGCCATTGTGTGGCATGGCAGTGGGAACAGCAGCAAGGACATTCATGTGGCAGGGGTAGAGCGAAGCATGGTCATTCAGTGCGGCAGAGAAAGCACACAGCAAGGGCGTTCACATGGCAAAGAGAGTGCACAGCAAGTGCATTTACGAGGTGGGGAAGCAAGCAGTGAGCTTGTTCACTAGTGGGGGTAGCACACAGTGTGGGCATTCACATGATGGGGGAGCAAGCACTGAGTGTCTTATCATTGCTGGGGGAGCGCGAAGTGACATCGCCCATGTGACAATGGGATCACACACTGATGGCATTCTTGTGGCAGTGGGTATGTGCAGTGAGTGCATTCATGACTCAGGGGTTTTGTGACATTAGGTTCTTCAAGTAGCAAGTGGAACATGCAGTGAGGGCATTCATGTGGCAGTGGTTGCATACTGCAAGAGCATTCATGTGGCGGGGGAACATGCAGCAATTGTGTTCATGTGGTAAAAGGAGTACACAGTGAGTGCATTCAAGAGGCAGTGAGAGTGTGCAATGAGGGCTAAGGGCATTCAAGTGATGGGGGAGCACACAGCCACACTTCATGAGTCAGTGGGAGTGTTCCACAAAGGCATTCACATTGTAGGGGGAGCATACCTGAGTGCATTAACTTGGCAGGGGAAGCTTGTGATGATACAGTTCATGTGGCAGGGGAGCATGCAGAAGGTGCCTTCACATAACAGCATAAGCATGCAGTGATGACACACACATGGCAAGGTGAGCATGCAGCAATGCATTCACATGGCAAGGGGTGCACACAGTGAAGGCATTCATATGGCAAGGGCAGCATGCAGCATGGGTGCTCATGTGTCATGAGGACTGTGCAGCATGGGCATTCACATGGCAGGGACAGTGTGCAGTGAGAGGGTTCACATGGCAGGTGGAGCGTGCAGTGCATATACTCATGTAGCAGGGGAGAGCAAAGCAAGGGCTTTCATGTGGCAGGGTGACTGTGCAGCAACATGTTAACGTTTCAGGGGGAGCACACAGTGAGGGTGTTCGCATTGTAAGAGGAGCACAAGCATGGGCATTCATGTGGCAGAGGCAGCATGAAACAGGAACAGTTCACCTGGCAGGCAAAGTGTGCAGCAAGTTCATTCACACAAAATGGGGAGAGCGCACTGTGAGGGCTTTCATGTGACAGGCTGAGGGCACATAAACCTGTTCACTTGGAAGGGGGAGCATGTAGCAATGGTATTCTCATGGCAGTGGGACATGCAGTAAATGTGTTCACGTGGTGGGGGAAAGCACCTTGGCACATTCACATGGCAGTTGGAGTTCTCAGCGAGGGCATTTGCATGGCAGGGAGAGCATGCAGCCAGTGCATACATGTGGCAGGAGAAACATGCATCCAGGGTGTTCAAGTGTTAGTGGGACTGCAAAGTGAAGGCATTCTCTTGGCAGAGGGAGCACACAACGATGGCATTCACGTGGCAGGGGCAATGTTCAGCAAGAATGTTTACATGGCATAGGGAAGGCTCAGCAAGTGCATTCAAATGGCACAGGGAGTATACACAAGTGCATTTACATAGTAGGGAAAGCACTAGCAAAGGCATTCACATGGCAGGGTGAGTGCTCAGCAATGTGTTCACATGTCATAGGGAGTGCACAGCAAGGGCATTCAGGTTATTAGGGGTAGTATGGAGGGAGACTTTTCATGTGGCAGGGGTAGCACACACCAAGGGGGTTCAGGTGACAGGGGGAGCATGCAGGGAGACTTCTCACATGGAGGGGGGAGCCTGCAGTAGTGCATTCCCATGACAGGACAAGTGTGCAGCAACACATTCACTTGGCAGAGGGAATATGCAGTCTGGCAATAATGTGGCAGAGGGATCATGCAGCGAGGGCATTTACTGGCATGGGGAGCACACAGCATGGTTGTTCACATGCCATACAGAGCACACAGCGAGGGCTTTCACATGGCGTGGGGAGCATGCAGTGTGGGAGTTCATGTGGCAGGGAGAGCATGCAGCAAGGGCATCCATGTGATAGGGTAGCATACATCGAGTCCGTTCACATGGCAGAGGGAGCTCACAGTGTGGTTGTTCACGTATCAGATGGAGCATGCTGTGAAGGTGTTCACAGGGTAGGGGAGCACACAGTGAGGGAATTTATGTTGCAGCAGATGGGTGCTGTGGGTGCATTCCCACAGCGGGGGGAGCATGTAGTGAGGGCATTCACATAGTAAATTGAGCATGTAGCCAGAATGTTTACATGTCATTGGGAGCATACAGTGAAGGCATTCGTGTGGCAAAGAGAGTGTGCAGTGAGGGCATTCACATGGCAGGGTAGCTTGCAATGAGACAGTCCATGGAGCACGGGGAGTGTTCAGCGAGTGTGTACAAGTACTAGAGGGAGAGCGCAGTGAGGGCTTTCATGTGGTCAGGTGAGTACAGAGCAGCACGTTCATGTGGCAGGGGAGCACACAACATGGGTATTCACATGGTAGGGGCAGCATGCAGGAAGTTTATTCATGTGTTGGAGGAGTGCTTAGCATGGGTGTTTACATGGCAGTGGTAGTGTGCAGCAAACGTGGCATTCAAGTAGCAGTGGGATCATGCACCAAGGCTATTTATGTGGGAGTGGGCGCATGCAGTGAGGGTGTTCACATGGCAGGGGAAGCATGCAGCAAGGGTGCACATATGACAGGGGGACTGTGCATCCAGACTATTCATGGATCAATGGGAGTGTCCAGCAAAGGCATTCCTGTGCAGTGGGAGCATGCAGCAATGGCATTCACATGGCCATGGTAGTGCACAGTGAGACTGTTTACATGGGATGGGGAGCATTCAGCAAAGGCATTCAAGTGATAGGAGGAATGTGCAGCCTGATTGTTCACATGTCAGGGGGAGTGTGCAGCTTGGATGTTTACATGGTAGGAGAGCTCAAAGCAAGATTTTCTGTGGCAGGGGGATTTATGTGGCAGACAAAGCATGCCTCAAGGGTGTTCATATTTCTGGGGGAGAGCACAGAGTGCATTCATGTGGCAGTAGGAGCATACAGGGATGGGATTCACATGGAAGTGAGAGTACTCAGTGGTGACATTCACATGGCAAGGGGTACATGTAGCTCCTGTGTTATGTGGCAATGTGAGTACACAGTGAGTGATTCATGAGGAAGGGGGAGCATGCAGCTAGGGTAACATTCACATGATAGTAGGGGCATGCAGCCAGACTATTCATGTGTCAGTAGAAGCATGCCACAAAGTCATTCACATGGCAAGGGTAGTGTGCAGTGAGGGCATTCACATGTCAGGGCAGCATGCAGTGATACAATTCAAGTGGCAGGGGAGCATGCAGCAAGTGCATTCAGTAGGATGGTGTGGTGGTTTGATTCAGGTGTCCCATATAAACTTAGGTGTTCTGAATGCTGTTGCTGATGGCAAATTGGGAATTAAAGCCTCCTGGAAGCAGTGTATTTGAGTGGGGGCTTATGGGCATTATAGCCAGCTTCCTCTTGCCAGTGTTTGGCACACTCTCCTGTTTCTATTGTCCATCTGATGTTGACCAGGAGGCGATGTCCACCCTCTGCTCATGCCAGCATTTGCCCCGCCATCAAAATAAATCCCTTTTTCCCCACAAGCTTCTCTTGGTCGGGTGTTTTCTGCCAGCAATGTGAACCTGACTTCAACAAAGGTTGAGCATGCAGTGACAGAATTCATGTAGTGCAACATGTGCGTGCAAAAATGGCATTCATGTGCCCAGGGAGTGTGCAGTGAGGGTGTTCATGTGGTAAGGGGATTGTGCAGTGGGGGCATTCATGTGTCTGGAGCAGCATGCAGTGATATGGTTCTAATGGCAGGGAGAGCATTCAGTGAGTACATTCAGGAGGGTAAGTATGCAGTGATGGCATTCATGTGGCAGCTCAAGTGAGCAGTGATGGCATTCATGCACCAGGGGGTATGCACAGCAAGGGAGTTCATGTGGCAGGGGAGCATGAAGTGAGGGTGTTCACATAGCTAGGGAAGTGTGCAATGAGGTCATTCATGTTACAGGGGGAGCATGTTTTAGTGTGGGCATTCATGTGGCGGGAGGTGCATACAGCAAGGGTGTCAGGCAGGACAGAATGCGGCAAGTACATTCATGTGGCGGGGAGCATGCAGCAAGTGTGTTCATGTGGCAGGTGTAGCACACAGTGAGGCTATTCACATTGCAGGCAGAGTGCCTAAGGAGTGCATTCATGTGTCCAGGGCATGAGCTCAGCAAGGACATTCATTTGGCAGGGGGAGATACAGTGAGGGCATTTATGTGGCAGTGGGTATGTGCTGTGAGGGTGTTAACATGGCAGTCAGTGTGTACATGCTGTAAGGATATTTATGTGGCAGGAGGAGCACAAGTGAGGGCATTCAGTGAGACTGTTTATGTGGTGGTGGATAAAGAAGCAGCATGTTCATGTGAGCAGTAGAATGGCAGGGCAGCAAGTACATTCATGTGGCAGGGGGAGTATGCAGTGAGACTGCTCATGTGACAGTGGAGCATGCAGGGAATGTGTTCAAGTGGCAATGGGAGCATGTTGTGAGGGTATTCATGTGGCAGGGGGATTATGCTGGAAGTGCGTTCTTTGGTGGTAGGATTGAGCACCAGTGGCACTCATGTGGCAGGGGGAGCACATAGTGAGACTATTTTGTGAAGGGGTTCATGTGGGAGGGGCGATGTGCAGCAAATGCATTCACATGGAAGGGAGAGTGCACAGCAAGGGCTCTCATGTGGTGGGGGAGCATGCAGTGAGGTTGTTCATATGGCAGGGGGAGAACACACCATGGGCGTCCACATGGAAAGGAATTTGTGCACAAGGGTATTCACAAGACAGGGAGAGCACACAGCAAAACAGTTCACATTGCATGGGGAGTGCACAACGAGGGCATTCAGGTGGAAGAGGGAGCGTGCAGCAAGACCATTAATGTGGCAGTAGGAGTATGAAACATGGGTGTTCATGTGGCAGGGGCAGTGTGCAATAAAATAGTACACATGTCAGGGTAAGTATGCAGTGATGTATTCACATAGAAGGAAGAGAACACAGTTATAGTTTTCATGTTGCAGGGTGAGTGTGCAGCAATGCATTTATATGGCAGGGGGAGCATACAACAAAACTGTCATTCACATGACAGGGAAAGCACTCAGAGGGGTTTACATGGCAGGGAGCCTGCAACATGGGCATATTCACATGGCAATGGGAGTACACAGTGTGCATGTTCATGTGGCAGGGGGAGCATGTAATGAGCATGGTCACATACCAGTGGGAACATGTAGTGGGGCCAATCATGTGGTGGGGAAGTGAGGAGTGGTGCCATTCACTTGGCAGCAGGAGTGGTCAGAGAGTGTATTCACATGGCAAGGGAGCTGCAGTGTGGCCATTTACATGGTAGAGGGAACGTGCAGTGTATGCAGTACATGGCAGGATAGGGGACATTGAGGTCATTAGCATGGCTGGGGGAGTGCACTGCAAGGGCATTTACATGGCAGAGGCATAGCACAGTATGGGTATGCACATAGAGGTGGGAGCATGCAGTAAGGGAATTCACATGGCAGGGGAGTGCACAGTGAGGGTATTCATGTGGCATGGGTAGCATGCAGTGTGGGCTATTCCTGTGGCAGAGGCAGCATGCAACAAGACAGCTCACATGTCAGGGGAAGCATGCAGCTTGGGCATTAACATGGCAAAAGTAGAGCACAGTGAGTGTATTCATGAGGCAAGGAGGGCAAGCAGTGAACCTATTAACATGGTAGAGGTAGTGCGTAGTCAGACCTGCTTATGTATTAGTGATAGAATGCAATGAAGGCATTCCCATGGCAGTGAGAGCATGCAGCAAGAGCATTCACATTGCAGGGGGAGCAAGCAACAAGAGTGTTCTCGTTGCTGGGGAGCATGAAGCAAAGGCATTCATGTAATGGTGGAACACACACCAATGCATTCACGTGGCAGTGAGTGTGTGTATTGAGTGCATTCACATAGTAAATGGAATGCACTGCAAGTGCCTTCATGGGACAGGGGAAGAATGCTGTGAGGGCATTTCCATGTTAGAGGGACCACACAGCCAGACTGTTCACATGTCAGTGGAAGTGTACTGCAAAGGCATTCATGTAGTACAGGAAGCATGCAGTGAGAGTATTCAATTGACAGCATGCAGTGATACAGTTCACATGGTAGGGGTAGCATGCAGTGAATGTGCTCATGTAGAAGCATGAGCATACAGCAATGATATTCACATTTCAGGGCGAATGCACAGCAATGCATTCTCATGGCAGAGGGAGCACACCACAAGGGTGTTTACATGGAAGGGGAGCATTCAGTAAGGGCATTCATATGGCAGGAGGAGCATGCAGGGAGTGAGTTCACATGACAATTGGAGCATGCATCATGGACACTCATGTGGCAGGGACAGCATGCAATAAGGCAGTTCATGTGGCAGGGGAAGCATGAAGCAAGGGTGTTCACATGGCAATGGGAGCATGAATCATGGACATTCATGTAGCAGGGGTAGCATGCAGTGATTTCATTCACATAGCAAAGGGAGAGCACAGTGAGGGCTTTCACATGGTAGGGTGAGTGTGCAGCAATTTGTTGACTTGGAAGGGGGAGCATGCAGTGAATGTGTTCATATGGAAGGAGAGTGCACAGCAAGGACATTCATGTGGAAGTGGGAAGAAAGCATTCACATGGCAGAAGAGCACAGTGAGGCAATTCACATGTCAGGGAAGCACACAGCAAGGGTGTTCATGTGGCATGGGGAATGCACACTTGAGGGCATTCATATGGCATTCATATGGGAGATCAAGTAGTAGGGCCATTCATGTGACAGCAGGAATGCAGCCAATTCATTCACATGGCAGGGGGGCATGCAGTGTGGCCATTCATGTGCCAGGGGTAGCGTGCAGCAAGAGCATTCACATGGAATTGTTAGGCACATAGAAGGTGTTCACATAGCTGATGGAGTACACCACAAGGGCATTCACATGGCAGGGGGAAAGTGAAGTGTGGGCATTCACTTGGCAGTAAGATCACATGGTGAGGGCGTTAGTGTGGCAAGGGGAGCATGCAGTTAGGGTGTACATGTGGCAGGGGGATCAGGCAGACAGACTGTTCACATTATCAGTGGGAGTGCACAGCAAAGACATTCTTGTGGCAGGGGGAGCATGCATCGAGACTGCTTACACGGCACAGTAAGCCCACAGTGAGGGTATTCATGTGGCAGGGGCAGTGTGCTCTGAAAATTAACGTGGAATGGGGAGCACTCAGTGAATGCATTCACATAGCAGAGGGAGCATGAAAGGAGGGTGTTCACATGGCAAGGCAAGTGCACAGTGTGGGCATTCAGGTGGTAGGAGTGTGCACAACCAGGCCATTCACATGGCAGTGGGAGCTTGCAGGGAAGGTGTTCACATGGGATGAGGAGTGGGCATCATAGGCATTCAATGTGGCAGGGGGAGCATATAGTGAGGGCAACCAAGTGACAGTTGGAGCATACAGCATGGACATTCAATGTGGCAGATGGAGCACACAATAAGGATATTCACATGACAAAGGGAGCACACCACAAGTGTGTTCATGAGGCAGAGGAAGAAGCAGTGAGACTGCTCATGTGGTAGAGGTAATGTGCAGCCAGACTCTTTACATGTGGCCGGGGGACTATAAAGCAGGGGTGTTCATGTGACAGGGGGAGCATGCACCAATGGCATTTATGTGGCAGTGGGTAAGTGCAGCAAATGCATTTACATAGCAGAGGGAGCATGCCCTGAGGGCCTTCATGTGGCAGGAGGAACATGCAGCAAGTGCCTTCATGTGATAAAGGGAGCACACAACGAGTGAATTCACTGGGCAGTGGGAGCATGTAGCAAGGGCATTCATATGTCAATAGGAACACGCAGCCAGGCTATTCGTGTGTCAGTGACAGTGTGCTACAAAAGCATTCACATGGCATGGGGAGTGTGCAGCAAGGGAATTCACTTGGCAGGGGCAGCACACAGCAATACAGTTCACATGGCAGGGGGAGTGTCCAGAAATCCTTTCATGTGGCAGGGGGAGCATGCAGCAAGGGTGTTCACATGGCAGGGGGAGAGCACATTGAGGGTGTTCTTGTAACGGGAGCATGCGCTGTTGACATTCAGTGGCAGGGTCAGCATGCAACAAGACAGTTCAAGTGTCAGGGGAGCATGCAGGAAGGACATTCATGTGGTAAGGGGAGAATGAGGCATGAGTGTTTACATGGCAGCTGGAGTGAGCAGTGAGTGTGTTCATGTTGAAGAGGGAGCACTCAGACAGACTGTTCACATGTCAGTGGGTGTGCAAAGTGAAGGCATTCTCATGGTAGGGGGAGCATATCTTAAGAATGTTTACATGGCGTGGGGAACACACACTGAGGGTATTCAAATGGCAGGGGTGACATTTTGTGAGACAGTTCCTGTGGCATGGGATGCATGCAGTGAGTGTGTTCACATTGCAGGGGGATGCTCAGTGAGGGCATTTACATGGCAGGTTGAGTAACAAACAAGCATTCATGTGTCACAAGGAGCATGCAATGAGGGTGTTCTAGTGGCAGGGGTAGCGTGCAGCAAGGACATTCATGTGGCAGGGGCAGTGCACAGCAAGGCTGTTCATGTTACATGAGGAGTGCACAGCCCATGGAACATTCTCTAAAATAGATTGTATTCTGGGTCACAAAGCCTGCTTCCATATATTGAGGAAGATTGACATAATTGTCTGCATGATACCAGATCACAATGCTATATTGCTAGAAATTAACAACAAAAGACCCACCATGAATCCCATCGGCTCCTGGAAACTGAACAGCACACTATTAAACAATAAATGTATAGTGGAAAAAATAAAAAATGAAATTGTGGAATTCTAGAAATGAAGGACAATGAGAACACATCGTACCAAAACTTATGAAACACAATGAAGGCAGTCCTCAGGGGAAAATTCATAGCACTAAATGCCTTCATTAAAAGACAGAGAGATCCCAAATCAATAACCTAATCATCCACTTAAAGGCACTGAAAATTCAAGAAGAATTCAACCCAAAAAGCTCCAGACAGAAAGAAATAATTAAGTTCAGAGCAGAAATTAATTAACTGGAAGCTAAGAAAACAATTAAGAAAACTGACAAAGAGCTGGCTCTTTGAAAAAATAAGCAAACCCCTGGCCAATTTGATCAAGCCAAAAAAAGAGATGCTTCAAATTAACAAAATTCAAAATGAAAAAGGAAAGATCACAACAGACATAAGTGAAATTTGAAGCATAATCAGGACTTATTTCAAAAACCTCTACTCCACAAAACTGGATAATATGGAGGAAATGGATAAATTCCTGGACACATATTATCTACCAAAGCTAAACTCAGAGCCCATTAATCTCCTAAACAAACCTATCACACTCATTGAGATTGAAAACATATAAAAAACCTCTTCAAAATAAGAGTCCAGGACCAGATGGTTTCTCAGGTGAATTCTATCAAAACTTCATGGAAGAACTCAAACCAATCTTTCTCATACTGTGCCACACAATTGGAGAACAGGGTAAGCTCCCCAACATCTTCTATAAAGCTAGTATCATCCTAATTCCAAAACCAGGCAGAGAGGTCACAAGAAAAGAAAACTACTGGCCTATTTCCCTGATGAACTTAGATGCAAAAATCCTGAACAAAATCCTTGCAAACTGAATCCAACAACACATCAAAAGCATTATCCACCTTGATCAAGAGGGATTCATCCCAGGAACCCAGGGGTGGTTCAACATATGGAAATCTTTCAGTGTAATACACCACACAAACAAGGTTAAACATAAAAACCACATGATCATTTCACTAGATACAGAAGAAGTCTTTGACAAAATACAACATCACTTCATGATCAAAACATTGGAAAGAACTGGCATGGTCAGTTCATATATTAACATAATAAAAGCAATATAAAAAGCTCCTAAGGCCCAAATAACACTTAATGGAGAGAAACTGAAGGAATTCCCGTTGAGATCAGGAACAGGACAGAGTTGTCCACTCTCACCTCTACTCTTTAACATAGTACTGGAAGTCCTAGCTCAAGCAATAAGATAGAAAGAAATAAAAGGGATAAAATTTGGAAAGGAATAAGTTAAGTTAGCTCTATTTGCTGATGACATGATTCTATACATAAGAGATCCAAGAGACTCCATCCCAAAACTTGTGAAGGTGATTACTTCTATAGCAAAGTAGCAGGATACAAAATCAATGCACAAAAATCAGAAACCTTTCCATATGCAAATGACAAAGATACAGAGAAAGAAATAAGAGACATGGTCCCATTTTCAATAGCAACAACAACAACAAAAAAATACTTTGGAATAACTTTAACCAAGGAAGTGAAAGATCTATATAATGAAAACATAAAAACACTCAAAAAAGCAACTGAGGAGGACTTGAGAAAATAGAAAGACCTCCCATGCTCCTGAATGGGCAAAATTAATATTGTGAAGATGGCAATCCTACCAAAGGCAATATAGTGATTAATGTAATTCCAATTAAAATTTCAGCAGTGTTCTTCACAGAGATAGAAAAAATGATCTCAAGTCCATATGGAAAGGCAGAAGGCCTTGGATATCCAAGCATATCCTCAGCAAAAGAAATACCTCTGGAGGCATCACCATACCTGATCTAAAGCTATATTACAAAGCCATAGTAATAAAAGCAGCATGGTACTGGCATAAAAACAGGACTATAGACCAATGGAAAAGAATTGAAGACCCAGAATTTAGGTCAAGCAACTACAGCTACTTGATATTTTACAAAGGCCCTAACAATATAGGCTGGAGAAAATACAGCATCTTCAACAAGTGGTGCTGGACAAACTGGATAACCATAAGCAGGAAATTGAAGCTTGATCCACACATCTCACTATGCAAAACACTGAAGTCCAAATAGATCAAAGATCTCAATATAAGACCAGAAACTCAACTACTACTGGAAGAAAATATAGGATTAACTTTCCATGGTATAAGAATGGAAAGGACTTCCTGTACAAAACTCCACTAGCAAAGGATCTTAAACAGTCACTGAACCAATGGGATCACATGAAGCTGAAGAGCTTCTTCACAAGCAAGCAAACAATAAGAATAGCCAATACATTACCCACAGAATGGGGGAAAATATTTGCTGAATATCCAACTGACAGAGGCCTAATCTCTAGAATCTACAAAGAACCCATAAACCTAAACAATAAAAAGTCTGACAACCCACTCACAAAATGGAGCAAAGAGCTGAATAGGCAGTTCACAGAGGAAGAAGTACAAATGGCAAATAGACACTAAAGAAAATAGTCATCATCCCTAATCATCTGGGAAATGCAAATTAAAACAACTATGAGATTTCACCTTACCCCAGTAAGGATAGCCAACATCAAAAAATCAAATGAATATAAATGCTGGTGACGATGTGGAGAAATAGGAACCTTCATCCACTGTTGGTAGGAATGTAAGATGGTACAACCACTTTGGAAAGCAATATGGAGACTCCTAAAAAAGCTGACTATAGAGATACCAACAGACCCAGTTATTCCCTTACTGAGCATGTACACTAAAACCTCCAAGCCTCAGTCTGAAGACATTTGCTCAACTATGTTTATAGCTGCTCAATTCGTAATAGCTAAGAGCTGGAATCAACCCAGATGTCCATTACTAAACAAATCAATAACTAAGATGTGGTATATCTACACGATGGAATTTTACACAGCAGTAAGAAAAAAATGACACAATGAAACTTCAAGAAAAATGGTTGAACCTGGAACAGATCATTCTCAGGGAACTTACCCAATCACAGAAATATAATTGTTACATAGTCTCACTCATCTACAGCACCTAACCTGAATCCACCCAAGATGCTGACATACCCAGCAAGCAACTTGAAGACTAAACAATAAGGTGGGTGGGAAAGGAGGAGAGGGCAAGAGAGGAGGTGGAGGACACAAATCTAGATCCTAAAAGGCAGACCAAATGACTGAACCTTCACCAGGCCCTTAGAGGGAACACCTGAGTCACAAGGCACTAAAGAGGGTAAAATGAAGACTGACCTTAATCTTCTACAGTTTCTCTCTCTCTCTCTCTCTCTCTCTCTCTCTCTCTCTCTCTCCTCTCTAACTCTTTTATATTAGTTATTTTTTTCATCCTTCTCTTAGTGGGCACTGACCTGTAACCAAAAGGTGGCTATCATCCACAATGAGTTTTTGATCAGAGAGACCTACAAGGTAGGAAAAGAATGACATATTTCTGTCAGAGTACTTGATGACCCACCAAAGGTTAGTGGTAAGACCCTTCTGCTGAAGACACCATATGTGGTTGATACATAACATGGAGTGACATGGCTGAAAGCTGGAAGAGAGTCAGTCCCCAGACAGTCAGCGCATCTAGTGCCAGAAGGTGATACATGGGCGACTGTGGGAAAATGACCAATATCTGTCCAAGCAACTCATGGTCTAACCTACTTAGCAGCAAATAGCCTGTTGTGATGCTCACACAAGTGCAATAGTGTGGTGCACAGCCATAGTGGGAAACCAACTGCTTTTGATTTGGCTAATTTATCTGCTCAGTGGAACAGGACCCATAGCTGGGGCTGGGAAACAAGTCAGAATCATATCCAAACATGAGCCTGCTCTCTGTTATCAAGCTACCACAGATCATGGGCTACAAGAAGGCCTACACTATTAAATTCTTATTTAAAAAAAATAAAGCTTATCCCATTTATCTAGTGCTAACTTCACTCTCCCTTGGAGAATCTGCTTCTCTTTTTCAGATACACACAGATCCTACAGAATACCACCCCATCATACCTCAAAAGGGCCCCAGCTGAAACTAAAAATAATTGGTGAAACAAGCAAGGGTGCTGTTTTCTTGGTGAACCTGGTACCAGCATAAGGATGAAGGAGATCAACACAGAGAACAATCAACTCCTACCAAATCAGATATCCAGAGACACAGAGGCTCCCAACACCTCATCACTGAAGCTGACCCAAAATGGCTCAGGGAAATTTTGTGGAAGAGGGGTTGGAAAGAATGTCAGAGCCATATGTTGGATCATGATAGGCAGAGACATTTTTCCTACCCATAACTGTGGGCTAACTCCACAATGTATGAGCTATATACCTCAACAAAGAGGGGCCTGGAGGATGGGGTAGGACATAGAGGAGGCTAACAATGGTACCAACTTGACTATATTCACTGAGTACAAAACTAATTAATAAAAAAGTGCAAAAAAAGAAGGTTTTCTTTTTTAAAATTTTATTTTTATTTATTTATTTATTTGAGAGCGACAGATAGAGGGAGAAAGAGGCAGAGAGAGAATGGGCGCTCCAGGGCCTCCAGCCACTGCAAATGAACTCCAGATGAGTGCGCCCTCCTGTGCATCTGGCTAACGTGGGTCATTGGGAATCCAGCCTGGAAACACAGTCCTTAGGCTTCACAGGCAAGCTCTTAACTGCTAAGCCATCTCACCAGCCCAAGAAGGATTTCTAACCAAAATAAGTTACATTTTTTTATCATAAAATATGGTGATAAGAAATTTTTATTTTTCCTAAATTAGGCAATTCAAACACAAGTTAAATTAACTTCCAAACTATCTCCTAGTGTTGTGATGAACTCAAGAATGTGTATTAAACTTGTTACACTCAAAGTCATAATTTTGAAATAAAGTCATACATTTGATACATGTTTGCATATATTGTTTAATGGAGGATTTCTTACCAAAAAAACTTATATTCTTGGTTTCATACACTATGATGAACTACAAATCCTAAGTTACCTAACTTGGAGAACTAACCCTGCAAAGATATTTGTCACCTAGCTCCTTGTTCTGTACTGAACAAGACTTCTAGATTTGGTAATTTAAACTCATATAGAGAAACTCAATAGAACAGTTCTTTCTCCATTTCTCTTATTTCAGCAAGGATTTCTAGCCAAAAAAATTTATAATCCTTATGTTATAAAATATGGTTTTCTGCAGAAATTTACACAACACTAAGTCACAGTATTTTGAAGAACTAAAGAATATGTTTTACATTTGTTCTACTCAAAGTCAAATCTTTGAAGGAAAGTAGTACTTTTGATACACTTTTGTTCATATAAGTGAAATGAACATTTCTGACAACAATGGTTTAAATTTTATTATTTTTGTTTTCTTATTTTAAATTTAAAGGTAAATTGTTTGTTTCATACAGTATGATTAAGTGTAATTTGTATCTTACCCATCTTATAGAACTCAGCCTGAAATTAAACTTACTTTAAAACTGGTTCCTAGTTCTATATTAAACTAGAATATGACATCTATATTTGGTAATTAAAACACATATTGAAAAAAATAGTACACTTTTTCTCCATAGTTCTTATTTCATCAAGAAAGAAAGCCAACTAGCCAGGAGTGGTAGCACATGCCTTTAATCCCAGAACTCAGGAGGAAGAGGCAGAAGTATTGTTGTGAGTTCGAGGAAGACCTGATACTACATAGTGAATTCCAGGTCAGCCTGAGCTAGAATGAGATGCTACCCCCAAAAATAAAAATAAAAATAAAGAAAAGCCAATTCCCAGATGGATAGCCATATAGTGCTAGAAGGTGATTCATGAGCTTCTGGGCAAAAAGTGCCACCAATATTGTGGCTATGCTCAGGAAATTGCATTTCCAACAAGCTGAACTACAGGCACTTTTGTCAGCATCTGTGATGATATCTTTTTCCATTCATTTCAGAGATTTATTGCATCCATCCATGTAGGAAGGCAAGGCCAGGGAATGTGGTTGGTTTCTACCATACTCCAACACATTTATTAACTTCTGAGTCACTGTGATCTGCTTCATAATGTCATGTATTTCTTTCTGAATGTAGGTGTGTACACCACTCTCTTATATCTCCTCTGTCACTGGCCCATTTTCCCACAGTGACTTCAGGTTTCTCACCACTTCTTCCAATGAAGTCTTTCAGGCCCTGCAGTCCTTAGGATATATAGTCAAGGTTCCCACCTCCCAGAGTAATCTTGATTAGGCCTCTCTCTCTCTCTCTCTCTCTCTCTCTCTCTCTCTCTCTCTCTCTCTCTCTGTCTCTCTCTCGATCAGTCATCCTAGAAATCCAACCTAGAGATTCCTGTTTGCTAGGCAAGCTGTCTACCTGTTAACCTGATCCTGCATTTTTGTTGGGAAAAAATATATAAAATGTATATAACATTAGAAACTTTGTATGTACACATTATGTATTGGTACCATCATTTCCCTCCTCCCTGCCCACACTCCACTGAGGGCCCTTCTTAGTGGGATTTCTGGTGTTCACCATGGGGTTGTGGGTTGTGACTTGTAAGAGCAGCAGTTAGTCATTTGGGGGGCCAATGTCTCTTGATATTTCCTCCAACCTGTGGCTCTTAATTTTTTCCATGCCCTCTTCTGCAAAATTCCCTGAGCCTTGTTGGGTATGTTTTAAATGTATATTGGTGTTGAACTCTCAGCAGCTTCTGGATTTCTGCTTTTGTGCATTTTGTGTATCACCCTGGCACAGGTTGTCAGTAGCACTCTTGCTCATTTCGTCAGTTCCTCTGTGGTTTCACCAAGGTGCTAGCTGCTGTGCAAGCAGCAATTCATCACCTGCCAGGGAGTCAGCTATCCTTGTCTTGTTGGTAAATTGTGGTTGTCCTTGGTTCTCTCTACTTTCTGAAAAAGGAAAAAAAAAACAAAAACAGATTCTCCCACAGAGTGTGAGATAAGGATAGGTTAAAGGGGATAAGAATTGTTAATTTGGAGATATTTTTATATGTGTGGCCTCACTTTTGGACAAATACTAGTGGAAGCTTCTCATCAGAGTTCATTATCTTGGGCTCCATAGGATTCCAGACTTGGTTTCCAGTTCTAGTTATGGTTTCCTTTCCACTGAGCGGATCTCTTAACCAATCCGCAAGCCATTGATTATCTACCTAGGCTGTGTGCCACTATTGCACAGGTATGTAGATCTTGTCATGCAGGTTGCTTTCATATGCAGTGACACCTGCTTGCTCACCCACATTGTTGGCCATTTGCCTCAGCAGCTCAGGTAGCACATTTTAGCACTATATGGGCTAACCTATCTGGGAATTGGCCTCCCTCCAGATTCAACTGGAGCTCTTGATGTTCTGTGTCAGCAGCATGTGGTGTCTTCACCAATAGGGTCTTACATTTTACCTCAGGTGGATAATAAAGTATTTTGACAGAAGCCTGTCGTGTTGTGGGGACCTCATAGGTCCTCTGATAAATAGCTCGACATGGATTGTAACCAACTTCTGGAACTAGGAGTTACAAACCAGAGTCAAATGGTTTAGGCTTAGGCTTTATCCCACCCTCTCCAGGGCCCTCCTTACCACATAATCCTTCCATTCTTCTACTGAGGGTTATATATTTTAGTCGGCTATGGTACGAATTCATTTTTGATTTGGTTTTGTGTATATCTTTCCCCTCCTTCTGTTCTCCTCCACCAAACACATCCAGCTCTCTTATCTTTCCCATAGGTGATCTGTAAAGTATGCCTTCAAGACAAGCTGTTTCACTTTGGGATCCACAAATGAGGGAGAACATGCAATATTTTATGTTCCTGTGTGAGTTTGCTTAGTATCATCTGTTCCAAATCCACCAATTTTCCTACAAATTTCATTATATCATTTTTCCTTACTGATGAGTAGAATTCCATTGTGTAGATGTATCACATCTTCATTATGCATTCACCAAATGATGGCCATCTGGGTTGATTCCAGTTCCTAGTTGTTATGAATTGAGCAGCTATAAACATGGTTGAGAAATATCTCTGCAGATGCCCACTAGAGGAATGTCTAGGTCATTTGGTTGCTCTAGTTTCATCTTGTTTCAGGAATCTCCATATTTAATTTCCATAGTAGCTGTACAAGTTTACACTCCCACCAGCAGTGAATGAGAGTTCCTCTTTCCCCACCTCCTCACCAACATGTATTTTGTTTTCTTTTTTAATGATTGCCATCCTTTCTGGAGTAAGGTGGAAACTCATAGTTGTTTTAATTCAGTTTTCTGCACCCCCCCCCCTTTTTGAGATAAGGTCTCACTCTAGCTCAGGCTGACCTGGAATTCCCTCTGTAGTCTCAGGGTGTCTGCCCCAATTTTTTAGTGGAATGTTTGATTTTTTATTTCTTAGTTTTTAGGGTATTTTTTGTAGATTCTAGATATTAGGCATCTGTCAATGACATAGCTGTGAAATTTTCTCCCATTCTTTGGGTAGTCTGTTAGCTTTGTTTATGATATATTTGTCTGTACAAAAGCTTTTTGGCTTCATTAGATACTATAGATTGAGTGTTTAATTTCCTGGGCTACTTGGATGTTGTTCAGAAAGACTTTCCCCACTCCTATATAGTGGAGAGTTCTACCTAGTTTTTCACCCAGTAGTTTGAGAGTTTCAGGGCTTATATTGAGGGGGGCTTTTGTGTATATATTAAATTTTATCCATTTAAATAGTCTTCTTCTGTCACTGAATGTTTATTTTCTTTCTCTGAAAGGAAGATGTTTTTTATTTGTGAATAAATAACAGTATATTCCCAATTGACATTCATATCCCTATCTTACCTGACATGGCATGAAGAACAAGGCAGTTGAAATGGAGTTAAAGATTTTATTTATTTATTTTTCTCAATTTTATTAACATTTTCCATGATTATAAAAAATATCCCATGGTAATACCTTCCCTCCCCCCATTTCCCCTTTGAAATTCCATTCTCCATAATATCCCATACCCATCTCAATCAGTCTCTCTTTTATTTTGATGTCATGATCTTTTCCTCCTATTATGATGGTCTTATGTAGGTAGTGTCAGGCACTATGAGGTCATGGATATCCAGGCCATTTTATGTCTGGAGGGAGCACGTTGTAAGGAGTCCTACCCTTCCTTTGGCTCTTACATTCTTCCCTCCACCTCTTCCGTATTAGACGCTAAGCCTTGGAAGGTGTGATTGAGATGTTACTTGGTACTCTAGTCACTTCTTTCTAGCACCATGATACCTTCTGAGTCGTCTCAAGGTCACTGCCATCTGAAAAGAAAAGATTCTTTACCCAAAGTGAGAGTAGCATTAATATAAGGGGATGAATATTAAGAGAAGTGCTTACTGGGCAGTTTGATAAGCATAGTATATACATTCATCCAGACATCAGCAGATGTTATATTGAGGTTTTTAATCTGTTTGGAGTTTATGTTTGTGTATGGTGAGAGTAGTGGATCTAGTTTCGTTCTTCTACATATAGTTGTCCGATTTTTCCAGAACAATTTGTTGAAAATGCTTTTCTCCAGTGTATACTATAGGCAACTTTGTCAAAGATCAAGCAGCTGTCATTACTTGAACTAAGGGCTGGGTCTTCAATTCTGTTCCTATATGTCTATATGTCTGTTTTTATGCCAGTACTATGCCATTTTTGTTACTATGGCTTTGTAGTATAGCTTTAGATTGGGCATGGTTATGCCTCCAGAGGTGCTTCTTTTGCTGAAGATATTTTGGATATCTGAGACTTGATGCCATCCCATATGAATCTTGGGATTATTTTTTTCTATCTTTGTGAAGAATGATGCTGGTATTTTTATTGGTTTTGTATTGAATCTCTATATTGCTGTGGGAGAATAACCATTTTCACAATTAATTCTACCTATCTATGTGCTTGGGAGATCTTTCCATCTTCTTATTTCCTCCTAAGTTTCTTTCTTGAGTATATTTATGTTTTCATTATATAGGTCTTTCACATCTTTGGTTAGTGTTATTTCAAGGTATTTGATTTTTGTGGTGACTGAAAATGGGATACCCTCACTGATTTCCTTCTCTATGTATTTGTCTTTTGCATATAGGATACTGATTTTTATGTTGATTTTGTATCCTGTCACTTTGCTAAAGGAATTTATCACCTTCAGAATTTTTATGGTAGAGTCTTTTTGGTGACTTACATAAAAAATAATGTCATTTGCAAATAGGACTAGTTTGACTTCTTTTTTTTTTCTCCTTTTTAACCATTTTTTTGAAAAATGGTCTCACTATGTAGTCAATGCAGATCTTGGCTCCCCATGGAGGTGGGATGAAAGATCTTCCCCAAAAGGGCTGTCCTTATGTCCTCTTTTCTGGCAGTGAAGATTGGAGCCCAAGCAAGAACTGGCACATGGGAAAAGCCCAGATATTAGCTATCCTTCTTCCTCCCTGGATCCATGTTGGCCTTTTGTACACCTTTCCAAGGGAAGGTCTGGGGGAGAGGATTACACAGAAGGGCTGACTGTATCTTACCTTGTAGGTCCTCTGCATTCACCCAGAAGCAATGCATAAGATTTGAGTCTAGGGAATCTGCAAAGAAAATGGGAGACAGAGGTAAGGAAATGGTGAAAGGAAGAGACATTCACAAGAATAAGATGCATGTAAGACCAGCAGGGCACAGTCAACTCGCAAGAACTCAGTCCTTCAAGGGTAGGTGTTAAGTTGACTCTTCTGCTCTGCTACTTCTCTACAACCTTGAGTATGAGAACAAGACAAAGAATTGGGGAAATGAAGAAGATGCTCAGGAGCAGGAGTGGAAGGGCAGAATCCTCCTCTTCCTGTCTTCCCCTGAGGTGGTATCCCACAACTATCAGCTTTCAGGATTTGACTGAGATTGAGACCTGGTAACAGTCATGGTATGCAGGGTGTTGCATGGGAGGCTTAACACCAAACCTGTTATAAGACATGTAGATTCTGGTTGTCCCTATATATCTTTAAATCTGTTCTTGCATCCCTTGTCCCCTAACTCCACATTCTGTGTGTATTTTTTTTTTTTGATTTTCATACATAGTCTATAAACTAAGCTTCTCTCAATACCACTCCTCCTGATTCAACCTCCAAAGTGCTGAGATTTTTGGATATGCACCACAAACCTCAGCCATATACACTATATTGTCTTACCATCTCTGTCTCTATCTCTTTAGTGGTGTCTCCTGACACTTTGAAAGTAGGTGTTCAAGCCTATTCTGAAAAGGAACCTCAGCTGGCCCATAATTTTGTGAGATTGAGGGACAATGATGCTTCTCTGGGTCTAGGATGGGCTTAGAACTCTCTAAGCCAGTGTGTCAAAGAATTCCCCAAGCCATTGGATTTCAATTTCTTGTCTAGCACTAGTAAAGAATTGAAAACAGAGATATAAAGAAGGGTAAATTATTTAGAATATTTATTTATTTATTTATGAGGAAAGTGGAGAGAGAGAGAGAGAATGGGCATGCCAGGGCCTTCAGATGCTACAAACTCCAGGTGCATGCACTACCTTGTGCATCTGGTTTACATGGGTCCTGGGATCTTGAACTTAGGTCTTTTGGCTTTGCAGGCAAATGCCTTAACTGCTAAGCCATCTCTCTAGCCAATGGAAGAGTTATTTGTTTTAAATATTTTTTGTTCATTTTTATTTATTTATTTATTTGAGAGAAACAGAGAGAGAGAGAAAGAGGCAGGTAGACAGAGAGAGAATGGGTGTGCCAGGGCTTCCAGCCACTGCAAATGAACTCCAGATGCATGCGCCCCCTTGTGCATCTTGCTGACATGGGTCCTGGGGAACCAAGCCTTGAACCGGGGTCCTTAGGCTTCACAGGCAAGTGTTTAACCACTACGCCGTCTCTCCAGCCTGGAAGAGTTATTTTAAGAGAGTGTAGAAATAAAGCAGAAACATCAAGAGGGGACCCCATCTCCAAGCTGAGAGGAGTCCAAGAAAAACATTGTGAAAAACAATGTGACAATTTCAATAATGTCTTTTTATTTAATATTACCTGTTGAGAGAGAAAGAGGCAGAGAGAAAGAGAGAAAATGGGTGCACAGGGACTTAGCTGCCATGAATGAACTACAGATGCATGTGCCCCCTTGAGCACATGTGTGACATTGTGTGCTTATGTCATATGTATCTATCTACATGGGACCTGGAGATTTGAACATGAGCTCTTAAGCTTCACAGGCAAGTGCCTTAACCACTAAGTCATCTCTCCAGTCCCAATTATGTCTTTTAATAAGTTAGGTATCCATTAGAAATGAGCCTTATTACCAAGTCAAATGTATATGAAGGACATTGATTGGTTGTTGGGCCCAGAAGGAGAGACAGAACCAGAAAAAGCCACTCATGATGGGTGGAACTGGAGACCATGAAAAGGAAGGGGGAATAAAAGAATGCTGCTCTTTATTGCCATCTTGAATCACAGTAGGCCAACGTGGCATCCTTGTTGTTTTGGGGCTAACTCTGAACTAAGTACCTGCAAAAGATAGATACTTTGCTACTAAACTCTATCAATAGCCTTTTATACTGTTAACTCTTAGCATGGACTCCATGGGCATCAGTGTATGGAGGCTTCCGTGTCTGTCTCTGTTGATTTCTTCCTTAGTGTCCTGCTGAGGTAAAACAGTAGAGAGGGAATAGATCTGGGTTTGTTGCAGTCAGATTCACATTGCTGGCAGAAATCACCCAACCAAGAGCAGCTTTTGAAGGAAAAAAAAAAGTTTATTTTGGCTTATAGACTTGAGAGGAAGCTTCATGATGGCAGGGAAAATGATGGCATGATCAAAGGGTGTATGTCACCTCCTAACCAACATCAAATGGACAACAGCAATGGGAAAGTATGGCAAACACTGGCAAGGGGAAACTGGCTATAATACCCATAAGCCCACCCCCAACAATATACTGCCTCCAGGAGGTGTTAATTTCCAAATCTTCATCAGCTGGGAACCTGGCATACAGGATACCTAAGTTTATGGGGGACATCTGAATCAAACCACCACAGGGTTGAAATCATTTTTTCTTTGTAATTGATTTTTGTGAGGAAGAGTCTCACTCTATCCTAGGCTGACCTGGAACTAACTCTGTAGTCTCAGGTTGACCTTGAACTCATGGCAATCCTCCAACCTCTGCCTCCCAAGTTCTGGGATTAAAGGCATGGGTCACAATGCCTGGCTTGGATTGAAACCTTAATTGTATTCTATGGGCTCTTAGAGAGGACAAGCCCCCTGTAATGTCTCAGTTTGTTCTTGTAAATGGCATAGTGCCTCCTTACATACCAGCATAATGGTGCCACAACAAGGCAAGAATAAAGAATCACCATAAATGTACTGGATGCTCCTATAGAGCCCTAACATCCTCCTTTATGAGTCTTGAAAACCATATCAGGTATGAGAAGTGGAACTCTGCAACTTGGACAGAAGAAGAAACTGATAAAAAAGACAAATTTAAGCCAGGCGCGGTGGTGCACACCTTTAATCCCAGCACTCTGGAGGCAGAGGTAGGAGGATTGCCAAGAGTTTGAGGCTACCCTGAGATTACACAGTGAATTCCAGGTCAGCCTGGGTGCTAGGGTGAGAAGAAACAAAAAACAACAACAACAAAAGGACAAGTTTAGAGACATGTTCCCCACTGCCTGAAACCTTGGGGAAGATGGGGCAATGGCCTTGTACTGAGCACAGTGAAGCCTGCAAAAGGCTGAGAGAAAATTTTCTGATGGTTCACAATCTCTGTAAATAGATAAGGTAGCCTCTAAAGTGTCTGAGGGTGGAAGGTAATAAGACAAGGTATGAGGAAGGAGGATATAATGAACGTAGAGAGGAGTTCTGAGACTAAAGGACAAGATGAATGTCTGAGTAAATGATCTGGGGGAAGAGGTGAGGGTCTGAATGATGAAACAAACAGTCTGCAGAAGTGAGGAGAGCAGTTTGAGGTAGGAGAGTTTGAGGGAAGAAGAAATTTTTAGCGTGTCTGAAGGTAGAAGTGACAGTTTTAGAGAAGAGTGAGTGTATCAGGCTAAAAGTAAGTATCTGAGGGAGGAGTTGAGGTGAGGATGAGACAGAGGATACAGTCTATTGTAATCTGAGAGGATAAGTGGTTGTGAGACAGTAGACAATTTTGGACAAAATGTGTTGAGGGTAGATGAAATTGTGGTTGGATCTCAGGGCATAGACCAGGTAGGTCTGAGGGAGCAGAGGAGTTTGAGGTATGTGGCTAGAAATGTGGCTTCTGATAGGAGTTATGCAGTATGGAAAGGAATGGGAAATAAATGAGACATGAGATTAGAAAGGGGCTCCTCACTGTGAGGTCTTCTTGACAACCCTGAAGTCCTAAACATTACACAAACTGGTGTGGTAAAGCTTGCCTGTATAGACTCTGTATTTATTCTGTATAGAGGCCTTTCAAATAAGAGTGTTAAAATAGCAATGTGACAAGCCTAAGACAGAAGTGTACATCTGATCTCCTTGTGTAAACTTCTTTTCCAAATGTCAATGTGACAGGAAGAGCAGTAATTGAGTACTCAGAAGGGAAGATCAAGGAAGGTAGGAGGGCCAGGAGTCAACCTGCCCTGCAGAATCTTTTGCCGTTCATGAAAGTCCCAGCACCCACATTGCCTCCCATCCAATATCAGGAATGCAGGCCGCAGAAGCAAAATAAGCTTTTTGATGCAAAAATCTCACACTGTACTCCAGACTTGCTTCAAACTCAGGGTGCTTTTCCTACCTCAGCCACAAATAGCCTGGATTACAGACAAGTGATACCACATCAGGCTTTGTGTTTCTTTTGAATACAGCTTAGGCTGAGTTGGAATTCACTGTGTAATCCAGGCTGGCTTCATTTTCATGGCAACCCTACTGTCTCAGTTTCAACCAAGTTCTGGGGTTAAATACATGTACTACCAGTTCTGGCTACATTGCTTGTATTATTCATTGTTACCTTTTAAACACACAGATAAGACAAGATGTGCCAATTCAAGCTGGGCCAAACTCAGGCTAGGAGTTGTCTCATATAATCACTTCCTCACCTTGTGAGGAGAATTCAACCAACATTCACATCTGACATGGCTGCCTTGGTCATGAAGTAGGAGATGACAGAATTGAAGTCTGATATCTGTTTCTAGCCAACAGGTTAGTTCCAATTCTCAAACCCTGCTCCAATGTACAGAACGATGTGGATGCAGAAACTGAGACATGCAGGGGGGTAAAATTGTAGTTTCTGGGTCATCTGCAGGGTTCTTACAGAACAATTTCCATGGCATACTCTGCTGTCTGAACAAGCAGGAATGGAGAAAGATTTATTATAGCAGCAAGGAATGACATGAGATTTTTCTTCAGAGAACAATCAAGAGCTTTAGTAAGAGGAAGTGGTTCTTAACCACTGGGGAAAACAGATGTGAAGCCCAGATGGGGAGGGGTTGGCCAAATGTCAGGCACTCTTTGTCTGTGTCCATGGCTACATATCTACCTTGGGACCAGAACAGGCTATTTCCCTGATGTTGACATGACACCCCTGAGTGAATACAAGACAGCTTCCTGAAGTGAGTCCTGTATCTTCCAGCTCCTCCAACCATAGGATCTTGGCAGCAGCCTAACTCTGTGACACAGAGCAGAAGTAGACTATCTGGGCCTCAGCCATGACCTAATCTTTTCTTTTTATCTTTGGTTTGGGTGTGCATATGAGAACTAAGTTACAGCACTGTGACATTAGGCTTGTTCTGTTGTTCACCTAGGAAACTGACACTGTATGGGCCTTCCTGAACTGAACAGATCAAGCTGTGTGAACAAGGCAATTATGTGTATTTTGTTCCTGTCCCAGCAGGTCTCAATGTTTTACATAGGATAGAAGGACATAGGGTTTGCAGTGAAGGGCTGGCATACAGCCAGACCATGTAATATGAGGTCTCATGGTCCTCATGGGTAAATGGGGCATTATCAAATTGTTCAGAATGAGCATGGCAAGGTAACACTCAACTGCATTTCAGCACATAGGAAGATGAAGCATTAGAACTGGCTATTTAAGGCCAGCTTGGGCTACATAATGGTGCCTTATCTCAAAATAAAAATAAGTTATTAGGATTTTGAATTCCAGTTTATTTTTTCTTACAATTGTGTATTCTTGAGCAATGGCATGTCTTCTCTGGATTCCAGGCTCCTTACCAGTGAAATGGGGTGAAATGGGTCCCTCTGTGGTGGTTTTGGGGATCAAAATGAATTAGACCTATCTGTATAGTGGAGGTCCTTAGTACAAAGCTGGCTGTGAGGGAGAGCTTGACTCATTGTATAGAAAGGGAAGGTGATGCCAGGAAAAGGTAAGTTTCTCCTTTCCTGCAACCATGGGAAAATCAGGCCAGTAACTTAGTTCCTGAAATTTTGTGGCTGCACTAAGCAAAAGGTAGCCTCCAAAGGAAGGGAGAGACTTGGGTCACTGGTAGTCCCAATCCATGAAGATGTCTGAGTAACTAAATGGACTATGGGAGGGAACCTGTGTGAGGAAGGCAGGTGTGAAAGGTATAAGAAGGAAGTGAGGACCTGACAAATTAAGAATTGAAGAGGTAAGTGTCTAAATGAGCAAATGAAAGAGTGAGCATTTGGGCTGGAGAGATGGCTTAGCGCTTAAGCGCTTGCCTGTGAAGCCTAAGGATCCAGGTTCGAGGCTCGGTTCCCCAAGTCCCATGTTAGCCAGATGCACAAGGGGGCGCAAGCGTCTGGAGTTCGTTTGCAGTGGTTGGAAGCCCTGGAACGCCCATTCTCTCTCTCTCCTTCTATGTGTCTTTCTCTCTGTGTCTGTAGCTCTCAAATAAATAAAGCAAAAATGAACAAAAAAATTTAAAAAAAAAAAGAGAGTGAGGATTTAAGGAATGAAGTGAAAGTCCAGGTAAGGAAGTGTTGGTCTGAGGGAGGGGACAGTCTGTAGGAGTCTGAAGACTAAGTGAAAATAATAGTATCTGAGGCAGGAAATGGTTGGGGAGAATGGCATACTGAGGGAAGAGGAGATTAGAAGGAAATATGAAGATGGAGAGAAATTCAGAGGAGGAAGTTTTTTGCTTGTTCATTTTGTTTTCCTTTCCTTTGGCTTTGTTTTTTTCTTTCTCAAACAGGATCTCACTGTAGCCCAGGCTGATCCAAAACTCTCTCTGTAGTCCAGACTATCCTCATATTAATGGCAATCCTCCATCCTCAGCCTGCTAATGGCTTGAATTAAAGGTGAATACCACTTTGCCTGGCAGGTGGAAATTTTGAGGAAATATGAGGGGGAGCACATGGCCTATTGAAAGAATGAGACTGGATTGAAAGACTGGGAAAATTAAGGGGTATTGAGAAGGGAAAGGAACCCTTGTTCTGGAATCTGCTTAAAGTCTCTTGTCAGTTAAGTCAAGAATTCAGTCATAATTAGCAACATTGGTCATGAAGTTTGCTGACATACAGAGAATATTCCTTCTCTACAGTAATATTTCAAATAAGACTTTTATGACAGTAATGAGCCATACTTACACATGGCCTTACTCTTTTTCCAGGTGTATTGAAATTCTGAAAATTTCTGGGAATCTCTGTTATACCCTGCTGCTGGAAGGTCCAAAAGTGGACACCATATGCACAAGCTGAAAAAGGTAGTTCATGGACTGGTTCACTTATCCAGGGAAGTGAAGGTGTAATCCCAATATCTTCACTATACATAGTGTCTCCCTGCTCCCCAAGTCTATGCCACTTAGCTTCTGGATACTGATTTTCAACTTTGGGATACTCATAACTGGTTTCCAGCACATTGTAACCTGGTGCTTAGACAAACATATTCAGTCCTGAGTCTATTCTACCTCTCAGCTACTTAGACCCCTTCTATTTTTCTCCTGAGATTTATTTCTGGGTTCCAGTGGCTTTAGTGGCACCATCTGGCTCTGACCCTTATGAGTCAACTTCCTGGCCTGGCCAGGCTGTCATGGTGTCCAGGGTCTGTCAGTGTATTTGAACGGATAAGTAGGGGTCAATGGAACTCTTCACCAGCCTCATAGACTCCAGTGATGCAGAGTACAGGTGTGCATGCATGGCCATAGCATGGTGCTGGAGGCTGTGATGTTGATGGATCTGGTGCCCAAGTATGAGGGCCTCTTGTCCATGGCTCCAAAAAAGTATCAATTGTGTATAGAGCCTCAAGAGATAGAGACTAGAACCTTCTGATTCAACTCAGGAATGTGGTTTCACTTGGCACCTCACTACCAGCTTAATTGGGTGATGGCTGCCTACTTCCTTGGTACCACCTCAGGTGTTTCCTGGATCCTCACGTCCCCTCTTCATATCTGGGGAGGCTGAGCAAGGGCACATGATCCCATACCATCACATCCCACATGTGCAGCTCTGTGTCTTGGGCTCTATCTCTGAATCTCTGTTATGGCTCTGTCTCTGAATGTCTGTGACTATCTTTCTGACTATCCAAATCTAGGTATATGACATAGTGCCACTCTCTTTTGTCTCTACTTCCACTGACCCATCCTTCCCCTAGTGTCTCTTGGTCTTATTGCTTTCAGGTCCTGTGGTCACTATGGTTCCCAGTTATTTACTGGTTTGACCATGAGTAAGCACTTCTTTCTTGAACTCTCTGCTTCTGATGGTTTTTGTTTTGTTTGTTTGTTTGGTGGTTTTTTGTTGTTTTTTTTGTTTGTTTGTTTGTGTTGTTTTTTTTGAGGCAGGGTCTCTAGCTCAGGATGACCGGGAAGTCAATCAGTAACTCAGCCTCTCAAGTGCTGAGATTAGAAACATGATCCACCATAACTAGATTTTCTTTCTTCTATTTTTTTTTTTTTTTGTTTTGAGACATAGATTCCATTTATAACCCTGGCTGGCCTTGAACTTGGTATCCTTGGCAAGCCCAGTAGCTGGGATTGTAGGCCTATAACACCACGAGTAACTAACTGTCTGCAGTAGTAACCTGGCAAGGACTGGCATATATCAGGCAAGAGATACCTCAGTTTCTTCTTACTCCATGGGGTTTTGCAGAAGCATGGCAAACTGAATCATAGAGAGCAGGGGAGAGAATTTGGAAGCTGGGGTAGGGAAATATAGACTATAATCCAAAACCTACCATTGGACATGTGGAGCCCTTTTGTTCTGTCCCTTCCAGTTCCTTCCTCCCTTGCTCCATTCATACATACTGTCTAGTGTTCTTTTCTTCTACTTTGTGTGTGTGTGTGTGTGTGTGTGTGTGTGTGTGTGTGTGTGTGTTATGCATATGTGGCTTGAGGAAAGCATCAGATGGCCTCCTCTGTCTCTCTTCCTGAGGAATTTTGTTTTGTCTTATTCTGGCCCAAGTTGACTTATTATATACCATGGCCTCAAACTCATGCCATTCCTCATAACTCATCCTTCTGAGTGCTCTGATCAAAGAGTTCATCTACCACACCTAGCTTGCTTTTCCATTTTGTTTCTTATGAACAGGGACTCTCACTAAACTTGGATCTCATGCTGTTTATCAGGTAAACTAGTTTAGCCCTAGTTATCCTCCTGTCTCTGCCCCCATCAGCACTGATACTACAGGTGTGCACAACCATGCAGCTGTTTATGTGGATTCTAGGGATTGAACTCAGGTCCTTGTGCATTAATGGAATTTTGCCCTGATCTAGCCCCTCAGACTATGGCAATTTTCTTGTCTTTGCCTCCTAAGCACAGGGATGTATAGATATGAACCACCAATCCTAACCATTCATCCCTTTTTGTCTCCCAATCTGTTTGTTTGTCCTTAGTTGTGTCTCTCTGACACTCTCAAATTTGGGGTAAAACCTTGCTCTGGGAAAGTACTTGGACAGCCCCTAGCCCTGTATGTGTTAACTTGGATGCAGGATTCAAGGGGCATCTGAGAATAGAGGCCTCACTGTTGCCACATCCTTCATTCTGTCTCTGACTGTCCTGCTCATTTCTCTGAGATACAGGAGAGGGGCCTAGATCTGGATTCAAACCTTACCTATAAGTTAGGTAGTATAAGCTTATTATCATGGCTACTTAAGCTAAGCAATGGGAAAGTTTTAAAGTTTGAAATCAGCCTCTGTGACACCCAAGTGCAACTTAGTGATGCCCTCTCACAAATCCAAAACCATAAAACAGGGCTGTAGAGTTCAGTGGTAGGTCACTTGAGTGGCATGCCCATAGTCTGAATGCCATTGCCAATCACCTTTGCCTTGTGAGTCCTGATAGAAGCCTGTCTCTTTTCTTGAAACTCAGGTTGTTCTGGAAAATGGGGTGAATGTAACACTGCCTGCCAGTATTGTGGGACCACAGCAAGTCAAGAGTAATGAATTTCCTTTTAGAGGTAGAAGGCTGCTTTATAGCCCACCAGCTCTTCTGTGTAGGACCTTCAAAACTAGGAAAGGGGTGGGAAGGAGCACTGCCCATTGAAGAAAAAGGGAAGCCAGGGAATAGGGCTTAAGGGCAGAACTTTCCTACTGCCTGTCACCTGGGTCAGGTAAGACATTGCCTTATCCCTCACAGCACTCAAGAAGCAGACTGGGAATCATAGTCATAATCTCCCATTGGTATGATTTACCAATGAGGTAGAGGAGAGGAGCCACTGGATCTGCTCTTTCATTCAGCCACAGTGGAGAAATATTGGCAAGAAGGAAGGTTCTGACCCTGCATTGTAGCATAAGCCTGTCATCCCAGTACTCTGCCCCAAGCTCAAGGTCAGTTTGAGATACCTAGAAATTATCAGGTCAGGCTTCATGGCAAAATCCTATTTCTGGAACTTACACTTCCCCAATATGGGGAAAGCAGGGCATAGTAGGACATTTGTGATCTCCCCAGCATTTAGGAGTCTAAGGCAGGATTGTGAGTTCAAGGCCAGCCTGGATTACATATAAGACCATGTAGGTTGGCAGAGGGAGACAGGAAGAGGATATAATGGCTAATGGATATCACACCAGTGCTTGAGAGGCTGATGCAGAAGAATTGCTTTGAGTGTGACTTCAGATTGGCCTATACTATAAGACCCCATTGACAGGAAGAAATGAGATAAAGAAAAGAGATACAGAAAAAGAAATAAAGAAAAGAGAAATAAATGTCCTCTTTGGGGAATGCAATAGTGTAGAGCCCTCAAAAAGTATCAGTTGGAAATGTCAATCTTACCAAAAGCAATCTGCACATTTAATGTAATCCTCATTACATTCTTCACAGGAATAGAAAAATCAATCCTAAAATTCATTTGGAAGCACATACACACAAAAACTTTTAATAGCCAAAATGATTTTGAGCAACAAAAACAAGGTTGTTGGTATCACCATAGCAGGTTTTAGGCTATATTACAATGACATAGTAAGAAAAACAACATGGTATTTGCACAAAGACAGACATGTAGATCAATGGAACAGAATAGAGGACCCAAATGTTAATCCAGGCAGCTACAGCCATCTGATTTATGACAAAAATGCCAAAAATATTCACTGGAGAAAAGACAACCTCTTCAAAAAGTCGTGCTGGGAAAATTGGATATCTATATGTAGAAAGATGAAAATAGATCCTTATCTTTCTCCATGCACAAGAATCAAATCCAAGTGGATCAGGGACCTTAATATCAGACCTGAAACTCTAGGGGAAACCCTTCAACATATTGGCATAGGTAATAATTTTCTGAATATAAACCAATTGCTCAGAAAATAAAACTAACAATCAACTACTGGGATCTCATGAAATTACAAAGCTTTTGTTATAGAAAAGGACACTGAGAATAGAGCAAAGAGACAACATACAGAATGGGAGAAAATCTTTTCCAGCTACACATATGACAGAGAATTAATATCCAGAATATACAAAGAACTCAAAAAAAAAAAACCAGAAAAATAAGAAAGCAAACAACCTAATCAAAAAATGGGCTATGGAACTAAATAGAGAGTTCTCATCAGAAGAAATACAGATGGCATTTAAACATCTAAAAAAGTGTTCTACATCCTTAGCCATCAGGGAAATGCAAATAAAAACTTGTTGAGATTCCATCTCTCTCCTGTCAGAATGGCTACCATCAAGAAAACAAATGACAATAAGTGTTGGTGAGGATGTGGTAAAAGGGGAACCCTTCTACACTATTGGTGGGAATGTCATCTGGTATAGCCATTGTGTAAATCAGTGTGGAGTTTTGTGAGACAGCTAAAAATAGATTTACCATACAATCCAGCTATAGCACTCTTAGGCATATATCCTGATGACTCTTCTCACTACCTTACAGATACTTGCACAAACATGTTTATTGCTGCTCTATTCACAATAGCTAGTAAATGGAACCAGCCTAGATATCCATCCACAGATGAATGTATAATAAATATCTGGTACATCTACACAATGGAGTTCTATTCAGTGGTAAAGAAAAATAAAATTATGAAATTTGAAGGGAAATGGATGGATCTGGAAAGGATTATACTAAGTGAGGTAACCCAGGCCCAGGAGGCCAAACATCACATGTTCTCTCTTATATGTGGATCCTAGCTACAAATGTATGGACTTGTGTGTGATCTTGAACCAAAAATCAGTAGCAGAGGCCCATAAACTAGAAAAAGGCTATAGGGGAGGGAAGAGAGGGAAAGTCTTAAGGGGATGGTATTGTATATATGTAAGTCAAAGAACAGATTACAGGGAGGGGAAAGACCTAAGTGAGGTGAGGGGAAGAAATTGTATAAAATAAAGGTGGGGGAGTCAATTAAAATTCAAGATATTCTGAATGAGACATATGAAAATCTACTGTCTTGAATAATGGCACAACGAGAAGCCATAAATTGTTACTAGAAAATTTTCAGTACCAGGGACAGGATACCTTCCAGTGACTTTTTGGCCAGGGAGGTCCCTGTTGCCTCCAAAACATTATAGGCTATTGCCAAGGCCCCTGGTTTCCCATGAGAAAAGATAGTAAGACCCTGTTGCTGAAGACTTTACATGCCTGAGTGGCAAAGTCACTGAGAAATAAAGCTGGTGCTGAGCAGAAAAACTTCTCCCTGTAGCCCAGCCAACTGAAAGCTGGAAAAAAGATGTACTGTATGCAGCCCTATGGGACACAGAAGTCATCAGCAGTGAAAACAGTGGACACTGGAAACCTCAAGTTTGGTCAGACAGGCCAAATGACAAAATGAGTGCAATAATGACATGTCTGCTCTAGGGGAAACCAACTGCTCTCTATTTGGACTGAAGTGGGGAGGAAGTGCATGCCTGGTACTGAAAACCTAATGAAAAGCCTATGGCAGGGGAGGTCATGAGCCTTAGTGGTATAAAGTCTGCTCTTGTCTGGATAAATACATATTATTACTCTCACCAAATGTTCCTGAAAGCACTACACTTAATGTTCATACTCATATATTAATGCTACTGTCACTTCTGGTTAGAGAAGCTTCTCTTCAGATGGCAAAGACCACTGGGATGACCCAAAAGGCAACATAGTGCTGAGAAGAAGGAACAGAGAAGTCTCCAGCACTAAAACATCTCACACTCTCCAAGGCTCAGAGTCCATTGCAGAAGAGGTGGGGGAAAGAATATAAGAGCCAAAGAAAGGGTACCACTCCTTACATACAACTATCCAGACAGAATTTAGCTTCAATATCCAAGACCTTGCAGTGCCTAGAAATACCTACACAAGATCCTCATAATAGGAGAAAAAGATGATGACATCAAATTAAAAGAGAGACCAGACTTCTGGTTAAGATGGCAGCATAGGTACCATGCCAAAGCAGCCTAGGGAGGAAAAGCCAGAAAAAAAAAAAGAACCAGCAAAATACACACTTTTACTAAAAAGTGAGGTGTATAGGAAATTGAAACAGCAGCAGAGAAGTAGGAGAGATACAGAGCATCCAGAGCCCTCAAGGGCCAGCAGAAGCTGCTCCAGTGAGGCAGGTCCATGCACCAGACCGCAGTGGCATGTGCCAGCCAGACACCAGGCTTGGTGTGAGCCATGGGAAAATCCAGGCAAGGGGATTTTCCACTCACACCAGAGCTCTCTGCAGACTCAAGAAACGTGAAGGGAGAACAGCAGTGAACAACAGAGCAGTAGATCACAAGGTAGAAGAATATGTGGAACAGTGGGCAAACTAGAGCAGCATCGGCTCCCTCTCCTTCCCCACCACCAGTGCCCAGCCCTCAGGAACAGAGCAGTGGTCCAGGGACCTGGCCACACCTACTTGAACTGACGGAGCACCAAAGAGGGACCCAATCAAGAGTGCAACTGAGACCAAAATCATATCAAAAAGGTAACTGGGATTATACCAGGTCAGTACCCACCTAATACACCTGATATATATGCCTGAACCAGAAGTGCTAATTGCACCTTCCATATCAGGATAAATTATATGTTAAATCAGATAGATGGTCAAATTTGCCATTCTTAAATAAGCTGTATTTTGGGCTTGTTATTGGTTGCTTCTTGAATTATAGTGGCTTTGTTTACTCTTCTGTTATACATTAGGGAAGGGTCTCACCTGGTCACAAGCTGACTTGGAACCCTCTACAGACCAGAAATCTTAACTACCTTTTGTCAGGATTAAGGGAGTGGGTGAGGCACCACACAGCCTAAGGGACAGACAGAGGATCTGGCTGTCATAATACCTACTCTTGGATAAATACTCTGTGCTGTTTTTCATTGAAAGTATACATTTTAAAGTTAAATTTTAGAATCTGCCTGTATTTTATTTCACTTTGCTATACTTTAATACTCTCATAGCAGGCACACCCAACACATAGAGTCACTTTTGTAGATACTCTGAGAGTCTTCAGAGTCACAACTAACGCCTTAAGCTCCTACCCTGAAGTTATATAACATCAGATTGTCTGATACATCTCATAATACCCAGCTAACTGGAAAATCCAATCATTAAATAATCCAAGATGCAAAAATATATACATTATAACACAAGAAACACCAAAAATCAAGACAATATAAATCCACCAAGAAGTATTAATGCATCAGAAATGACCTCCAGTGAGAATGAGTTAGAGAAAATGCCTGAGAAAGATTTCAAAATAATGATTATAAATATGTTCAAAGAACTCAAAGACGAAATTAAAGGAAGCAAAGAAGACCCAGGACACTAATTTAATGAAATAAAGAGGTCAATACTAGACATAAATAAGGTAATAGAAAAAATAAAGAAAACCAAGTTAGAATTTCCAGCAATAAAGAACACAGTTAATGAAATTAAAAAACTCTGTAGAAAATCTCACCAGTAGAATGGATGAAGGAGACAACAGAATATCTAAGCTAGAAGACCAGGTGGTAGATCTAATACAGTCCAACAAAGAGAAAGACAAACTTATAGAAAAGTATGAGTGGGAATTTCAAGACACTATGAAAAGTTCAAACATAAGAATTCAGGGCATAGTAGAAGAATTCCACACCAAAGGCATAGTTGGAATCTTTAACAAAATCATAGAAGAAAATTTCCCCCATATTGGGAAAGAGGTGCCAATGCAGATACAGGAATCCTTTAGAATACCAGCCAGACAAAACCTGGAAAGAACCTCTCCTTGCCATATTGCAATCAAACTACCAAACATACAAACCAAAGAAAAAATATTGAAAGCAGTCAGAGAGAAAAATCAAGTTACCTACAAAGGCAAGCCTATCAGGATTTCAGCAGATTACTCAACACAAACTTTAAAAGTCAGAAGGGTAAACCAGGCATGGTGGCGCATGCCTTTAATCCCAGCACTTGGGAGGCAGAGGTAGGAATATCACTGTGAGTTCGAGGCCACCCTGAGACTACATAGTGAATTCCAGGTAAGCCTGGGCTAGAGTGAGACCCTACCTCAAAAAACCAAAAAAAAAAAATAAAATAAAAAATAAAGGTCAGTCAGAAGGGTGTGGAGTGGTGTATTCCAAGTTCTGAAAGATAACAATTGTCAACCAAAGTTACTTTATCCTGCAAAGCTATCCATTCAAATAGACAGAGAAATAAGAACATTCCATGACAAAAGCCGGCTAAAGGAGTATTTAAAGACAAAACCAGCACTACAGAAAATACTTGAAAGAATCCTCCATGCTGAAGAAAAAGAAAAGCACACATATAAGGAACCAGGGAAAAAAACAAACAATACTCAAATACAAGTTAACACAAGAGAGCAAAGGTAAAACCGAAGAACTATAAAAAAATGGCAAAAATGAATACACACCTTTCAATAATATCTCTTAATACCAATGGCCTCAATGCCCCAACCAAAAGATGTAGGTTTGCAGACTGGGTTAAAAAGCAGGATCCTTCAATTTGTTGCCTCCAAGAAACCCACCTTTCTACATAGGATGGACTCTGTCTTAGGGTAAAAGGTTGGAAAACAGTGTTTCAACCAAATGGACCTAGAAGACAAGCAGGGGCTGCTATACTAAAATCTGACAAGTTAGCCTTCAGTCCAATATTAGCTAAGAAAGATAAGGAAAACCACTATATATTGATTAAAGACACCATCCAACAGGAGGACATTACAATCCTAAACATATATGCACCTAACATGGGGCCCCCCAAATTCATCAAACAAATGCTATTAGAACTAAAATCACAGATAACACCAAACACAAGTAGTGGGTGACTTCAACACCCCACTCTCATCAATTGACAGGTCATCCCAGGAAAAAATAAACAGAGAGGCCTCTGGACTAAATGAGGTCATAGAAGAAATGGACCTAACAGATATACACAGGACATTTCATCCAAATGCTGCAAAATATACATTCTTTTCAGCAGTACATGGAACATTCTCTAAAATAGACCATATATTAGGACACAAAGCAAATCTTAACAAATACAGGAAAATTGAAATAATTCCTTGCATTCTATCTGACCACAATGGAATCAAACTACAAATCAGTAGCAAGAAAGGCTATAGAGCATACACAAAATCATGGAAATTAAACAACACATTACTAATGATGAATGGGTCAATGAAGAAATTAAGAGGGAAATCAAAAACTTATAGAGTCATACGATAATGACAACACAACATACCAAAATCTCTGGGACACAATGAAGGCAGTTTTAAGAGGTAAATTTAGTTTAATTGCCTATATTAAGAAATTAGAAGCCGGGTGTGGTGGCGCAAGCCTTTAATCCCAGCACTCGGGAGGCAGAGGTAGGAGGATCACCATGAGTTCAAGGCCACCCTGAGACCCAGGTCAGCCTGAGCCAGAGTGAGACCCTACCTCGAAAAACCAAAAAAAAAAAAAAATTAGAAAGGTTGTAAGTAAATGACCTAATGCTTCACCTTAAAGCCTTGGAAAAAGAAGAACAAGGCAAACCAAAAATCAGCAGATGGGAAGAAATAATAAAGACTAGGGCAGAAATTAATGAAATAGAAACTAAAAAATAATCAAAGAATCAATGAAACAAAGAGTTGGTTCTTTGAAAGGAGAAAGAAGATTGATAAACCCTTAGCAAATCTGACCAAAAGAAAGAGAGAAGAGACACAAATTAATAAAATTAAGGTTGAAAAAGGTAACATCACAACAGATAACAGAGAAATTCAAAAAAGTCATAGGGACATACTATAAAAGCATATACTCCACAAAGTATGAAAATCTGAAAGAAATGGATGATTTCCTAGATTTATATGACCTACCTAAACTTAATCAAGATGAGATTAATCACTTAAATAGACCTACAACAAGCAGGAGACCCAAACAGTTATCAAAAATCTCGCAACTAAAAAAGGCCCACGCCCAGATGGATTCACTGCTGAATTTTACCAGACCTTCAGGGAAGAGCTAACACCAATGCTCCTTTTTTTAAAAATTATTTTTATTTATTTATTTGACAGAAAGAGGGAGAAAGACAGGGAGAGAGAGAGAGAAAAAAAATGGGTGCGCCAGAGCGCCAGCCACTGCAAACAAGCTCCAGATGCATGTGCCCCCTTGTGCATCTGGCTTACGTGATCCTGGGGAATCAAACCTGGGTCCTTTGGCTTTGCAGGCAAATGCCTTCACTGCTAAGCCATCCCTCCAGCCCACGATTGCTTCTTAAGCTTTTCCATAAGAAAGAAAAAGAAGGAATACTACCAAACTCCTTCTATGAAGCCAGCATCACCCTCATACCAAAACCAGGCAAAGATAAAAAAAGAAAAGAAAAGAAAAGAAAATTACAGACCAATCTCCCTAATGAACATAGATGCAAAAATTCTCAACAAAATATTGACAAACAAAATACAAGAATATATCAGAAAGATCATTCACACTGACCAAATAGGCTTTTCCCAGAGATCCAGGGATGGTTCAATGTATGTAAATTGATAAATGTAATACATTATATAAATGGACTGAAGGACAAAAATCATATGATCATCTCATTAGACACAGAGAAAGTGTTTGACAAAATCCAACATCCATTCACGATAAAAGTCCTACAGAGACTGAGAATAGAAGGAAGATATCTCAATATAATAAAGGCTATTTATGACAAGCCTACAGCCAACATAATACTAAATGGGGGAAAACTGGAAGATTTCCACTAAAATCAGGAACAAGACAAGGGTGTCCACTGTCCCCACTTTTATTTAATATAGTACTGGAAGTCTTAGCCATAGCAATAAGGCAAGAGACACACATAAAAGGGATACAAATTGGAAAGGAAGAGATCAAGTGATCATTATTTACAGATGACATGATTCTATATATAAAGGACCCTAATGACTCTACTAGCACACTGTTAGAGCTGATAAAAGCCTACAGCCATGTAGCAGGATACAAAATAAATACACAGAAATCAGTAGCATTCCTATATGCTAATACCAAACACACAGAAGATGAAATCAAAGAATTACTCCCATTCACAATTGCATCAAAATAAATAAATAAATAAATACCTTGGAATAAGCCTAACCAAAGAAGTAAATGATCTCTACAATGAGAACTTTAAAACACTCAAGCAAGAAATTGCAGAAGACACTAGGAAGTAGAAAAACATCCCTTGTTCCTGGATGGGAGGAATCAATGTTGTGAAAATGGCAATCTTACCAAAATCAATCTACACATTTAATTCAATCCCCATCAAAATTCCAAGGGCATTCTTCATGGATATAGAAAAAACAATCCAAAAATTCATTTGGAATCACAAAAAAACCTCAAATATCTAAATTAATACTGAGCAACAAAAATAAGGCTGGTGGTATCACCATACCTGATTTTAACCTATAGTACAGAACAATAGTAACAAAAACAGCATGGTACTGGCACAAAAGCAGACATGTAGATCAATGGAACAGAATAGAGGACCCAGATGTAAGTCCAGGTAGCTATAGCTACCTGATATTCAATAAAAATGCCAAAAATACACATTGGGGAAACGACAGCCTCTTCAGCAAATGGTGTTGGGAAACTGGATATGTATCTGTAGAAGGATGAAAATAGATTCTTCTCTCTCTCTCTCCATGCACAAAAATTAAGTCCAAATGGATTAAAGACCTTAACATCAGACCAGAAACTCTAAAACTGCTAGAGGAAAAAGTAGGGGAAACCCTTCAACATATTGGTCTTGGCAAAGACTTTCTGACTACAACCCCAATTGCTCAGGCAATAAAACCACAGATTAATCACTGGGACCTCATGAAATAACAAAGATTTTATACTGCAAAGGACACTGTGAATAAAGCAAAAAGCCAACCTACAGAATGGGAAAAAATCTTTGCCAGCTATATATCTGATAGAGGATTAATATCTAGGATATACAATGAACTGAAAAAGATAACTAATAAGAAATCAAACAAGCCAATTAAAAAATGGGCTATGGACATGTTCTCTCTCATATGTGGATCCTAGCTACAGATGACTGGGCTTCTGCATGAGAATGAAAATACTTAGTAGCAGAGGCCAGTAAGGTAAAAAGGAGACATAAAGGGTAGAGAAAGGAAGGGAGGAGGATACTTAATAGGTTGATATTGTAATTGAAATTTCAAATGCGAAAGAGTGGGGGTGGGGAGGGAGGAAATAACCATGGGATATATTTTATAATCATGGAAAATGTTAATAAAAATTTAAAAATAAATAAATAAATAAAAATAAAAGATGGGCTATGGATGGGCTGGAGAGATGTTTTAATGGTTAAGTGCTTGCCTGCAAAGCCTGTGGACCCCCATTCAAGGCTTGATTCCTCAGGACCCATGTTATCCAAATGCACAAGGGGACACATGTGTCTGGAGTTCGTTTGCAGTGGCTGGAGGCACACCCATTCTCCTATTTCTATCTCCCTCTTTCTTTCTTTGTCTGTCACTCTCAAATAAATAAATACAAATTTTAAAAAGAGGGGTGCTATGGATCGAAATAGAGAGTTCTCAAAGGAAGAAATACGAATGGCCTATAAGTGCCTAAAAAAATGTTCTACGTCCCTAGTCATCAGGGAAACACAGATTAAAAGTGCATTGACATTCCATCTCATTCCTGTCAGATTGGTTACCATCATGAAAACAAATGATCATAAATGCTGGCAGGGATGTGGAAAAAGAGGAATCCTTCTACACTGCAGGTGGGAATGCAATCTGGTCCAGCCATTGTGGAAATCAGTGTGGAGGTTCCTAAGACAGCTAAAGATTGATCTACCATATGACCCAGCTATAGCACTCCTAGGCATATATCCTAAGGACTCATCTCATTTCCTTAGAAGTACGTGCTCAACCATGTTTATTGCTGCTCAATTTATAATAACTGGGAAATGGAACCAGCCTAGATGTCCCTCAACTGATGAGTGGATAATGAAGATATGGCACACTAATACAATGGAGTTCTACTCAGTCGTAAAGAAAACTGAAGTTATGAAATTTGCAGAAAAATGGATGGATCTGGAAAGGATTATACTAAGTGAGGTAACCCAGGCCCAGAAAGCTAAGTGTCGCATGTTCTCTCTCATATATGGATCCTAGGTACAGATGACTGGGCTTCTGTGTGAGAAGGAAAAAACTCAGTAGCACAGGCCAGTAAGCTAAAAAAGAGATACAAAGGGAAGATAAAGGAAGGGAGGAGGGCACTTAATAGGTTGGTATTGTATATATGTAAGTAGAAGAATAGATTAATGGAGGTGAAAAGGCCCCAAGTGAGGTCAGGAAAGGAGAGGAGGGAGGGTAATCAAAAATCTAAGAGGATATAAATAAATAATATGGAATCCTCTGGTTTTTGACAATGGAACACTCAGGAGCCATAGATCATTGCTAGAAAATTTTCAGTGCCAGGGATGGCCTTCCAGTGAGTTGTTGGCCAGGGAGGTCCCTGACACCCCCAAAACATTATAGATCATTGCCGAGGCTCTTGGTGTCTCACCAGGAATAGATGGTAAGACCCTATTGTGCCGGCCTGCAGCACAAGAGTCGAAACAGACCCTGAAGGAGGGAGTGGGAATGGATCTGAGACAAGAACACAAGGAATGGAGCCAAGACAAGTTCTGATCAAGGTTCAGGTTTATTCAGGCAGACACAACCTTATATACAGAATAAAAAACTTTCTTGACAATGCCTACATGCCTGAAGTCAGCTTCACCAGGGCCATACAATAATTTATGTCTCTGTGTCTGGCGCCTGCTTCTTCTAGGCCATACAATAAGGCCTGTGTACCTGGTGCCCACCTCACATTAATTGCCTCTGTGTCAAGAGGTCAAAGCGCAGCTGCAGTTCCTGAGGTCGAAGATAGGCTGCAGCTCCCTACACCTATTGCTGAGGACTCCACATACTTGGGCTGCAAGGCCACTGAGAAATCCTGCTGGAACTGAGCTGATAACCTCCTCCATGTAGACCAGCTGACAGAAAGCTGGAAGAAGCCATTCTACATGTAGTTCAATGGGAGAAAGAGATACCACCAGAGAAGATACTCAACAGTGGACACTGCAAGCCTTATAATTTGCCAGCCAGGCCAATTGAGCCAACGGGTGCAATAATGGCATGTCTGTCATGGTGGAAACCAACTGCCCTCCAGTTGGACTGGAGGCCCCCTCCAAGGGAGGAAATACATCCCTGATAGTGAAAACTTAAAACAGGGGTGGTCGTGAGCCCTAGATGTGTAACATCTGCTGATGTCTGGATAAGTGCATATACTATGCTTATCAAACTGCCCAGTAAGCACTTCTTTTAATATTCATACCCTTTTATTAATGCTACTTTCACTTTGTGTAGAGAATCTTCTCTTTTCAGATGGCAGCGACCTTGGGACGACTCAGAAGGTATCATTGTGCTGGAAAGAAGTGACTAGAGTACCGAGTAACACCTCAATCACACCTTCCAAGGCTCAGGGTCTAATGCAGAAGAGAAGGTGGAAAGAATGTAAGAGCCAAAGGAAAGGTAGGAGTTCTTACAATGTGCTCCCTCCAAACATAAAATGGCCTGGATATCCATGACCTTATAGTGCCTGACACTACCTACACAAGACCATCACAAGAGCAGAGAAAGATCATGACATCAAAATAAAAGAGAGACTGATTGAGATGGGGAGAGGATATGATGGAGAATGGAATTTCAAAGGGGAAAAGGTGGGGAGGGAGAGTATTACCATGGGATATTTTTTATAATCATGGAAAATGTTTTAAAAAATTAAGAAAAAATTAAATTAAATTAAATTTGAGAAAAGAGAGATGGAGAGAGGGAGGGGATATGACAGAGAGCAGAGTTATGGAGGGTAAAGTGGGGGAGGGGAGAAATATACCATGGTTTGTAGTCTGCAAGTATAAAAGTTGTAAATAAAATATACATATATTTTAAAAAGCATCAGTGCAGTTCTGGAGAGATGGCTCAGTGGTGTAGGTGCTTGCTTGCAAAGCCTAATAAACCAGGTTCAATTCCCCAGTACTCTTGTAAAGCCAGATGTACAAAGTGGCACATGCATCTGGAATTCATCTGCAGTGGCTAGAGGCCCTAATGTGCCCATTTTCTCTGTCTCTCTTCTATCTGGCTTTGCTTATAAATAAATATAAATGTTTAAAAACTATCAGAGGGTGCCAGAGGTTTTTATATCAGAGTGAGTAAAATTGTTTAAGTAAAAGAGTAATGAACAGGTGGGGAATAGGAAAATTGTTAGGACAGGAAAACTATTCCACTTAATGCTGTGACCATCAATACATGTTATATGCATTTGTAAAACCATTAAAAGTAGACAAAGCAAGGATGGAAAGGGCTACTGCTGAGGTTGAGTCCCGGTCATTCAGTCAATAGGTACTGGGCAAAAGAACTCACCAAGAAGATAGTTTATCAGATACTGGTCATACTGGGCTGTTTTCATCAACTTTTCTGAAAAAAAGTTTTCTCTTTTTATTAACCTAATTCTAAAGACAGTGTTTTATGCAGGTTATGAAAAGAATTTTCTATGTGAAACCATCTGTCTTGTTTGTTACTGATATATATTTTCTTAGATAAACCAAAAATCCAATCATTGTATAGAGTTGTTTTAAATTTTTTTCTTGATCTGCATGTGTGTATATATCTATATATATATGTGTGTGTGTGTGTATATATCTATATATATATATATATATATATATATATATATATATACACACATATATATATATATATATGTAGGCTCTCAAGGACTTCTTCCTATTGCCAGTAAATACCAGACACTTTTGCAAGTAAGTAACTTGGAACTTGAACCTGAGCTGGCAGACTGTAAGCAAGCACCTTTAACTGCTGAGCCAGTTTTCCAGGCCCTTAGACATGTTTTGATTGTATAAATTCATAGTTATCTTTCTATCTACTCTTTTAAATCATTTAAAAAATTTTCTTGACTTATTAATTCAAAACTTCACTCATTACTATGACAATATTCCTGACAAAGTAACAACTTTGGTCCACAGTTAGAGGATATAATACACTGGGCAGGGAAGTCATGGTGACAGGAATGTGAGGTAGCTGATCACCACATGGCATTCACAGTCAGGAAGCAGAAAGAAATAATTTGTTGTTGTTGAGCTAGCTTTCTCCTGCTCTCCAGTCCATGGTCTACTGTTACTGTTAGGCTGGATATTCCAGTTTCATCCTAATCTAGAAAACCCCTCATGGACATTCTATTATTTGTTTCATAAGTAATTATATATCCTGTCAAGTTGATGATAAATGTTAATCACCAAAGCTTGTTCTTTAATGACTTTTGTATTTGTGGTGATTCCATTGATACCATTAAGGATCATACAAATTCATGTCTTAAAATATTTATTTCCAGTCAAAAAGGTGAAGCAAAGATGCAATGTATTTTCTTGAGATAAGAGCCACAGAAAAATGGGGTTTGGAAGATAGTTTGAAAGATTGTGTACAATGTGCTTGCTATGAAAACATAAGGACCTGACTTTGGTTTCTCATCATCTATACAGGCATTGTTGCATGTGCCTGTAATCCCAGTCCTGGGGCACATGGAGAGAGGTGGATCCATAGGTTTTGCTGTCTAGCTGATCCGGCCAAATCAGTGAGCTGTATGTTCAGTAAGAGACCCTGTTGGGAAAAGGTTAGGTGAACAAAGGTCAGTGGTAAGACCCTATTGCTGAAGACTCCATACGCAGCTGACGTGTAAAATGGAACAGCATGGCTGGAAGCCAAGAGAGAGTCAGTCACCAGACAGTCAGCGTGTCTAGTGCCAGAAGGTGCTACATGGGTGACTGGGGGAAATGACCAATATCTGTCCAAGAAACTCATGGTCTAACCTAATTAGCAACAAATAACCTGATGTGATGCCCACACAAGTGCAATAGTGGCACACAGCCATGGTGAGGAACCAACTGCTCTTGATTTGGCTAACTGATCCCCTCAGTGGTGTGAGACCCATAGCTGGAGCTGGGAAACAAGTCAGAACCATTCCCAAACATAAGCCCACTCTCCAATATCAAGCTACCGTCAATCATGGGGTACAAGAGGGCCTACACCTATTAAACTCTCTATCAAAAAAGTAAGTGTTATCTCAATTTTACGGGTGCTAACTTACTCTCCGTTGGAGAATTTGCTTCTCTTTTTCAGATAGATGCAGATCCTAAGAATAGAGCTGCCCCAACATACCTCAAAAGGGGCCCGACTGAAACTAAGGATAATTGGCGAAACAAGCAAGGGTGCTGTTTTCCTGATGAACCGGATACCAGCACAAAGGGGAAGGAGACCAACACAGAGAAAAATCAACTCCTACCAAATCAGAGAGCCAGAGCCTCAGAGGCCCCCAACACCTCAGCACTGAAGCAGACCAAAAATGAACCCAACATGGCTCAGGGAAATTTTGCGGAAGAGGGGGCGGAAAGAATGTCAGAGTCACATGTTGGGTCATGATATGCAGAGACATTTATCATACCAATAACTGTGGGCTAACTCCACAATACACGACCCCTATACCTCAACAAGGAGGGTCCATTGGGAGGGGGTAGATCATGGATGAGCCTAAACAATGGTACCAAACTGCTTGTATTTGCTGAAAAGAAAACTAATAAATTAAATTTTTAAAAAAAGGTTAGGTGGAGAGCAACTGAGGAAGACATTGTGAACCAAAATTTTTTTTAATTATTTTATTTTATTTTTTATTTTTTGGGGGGATTTTTGAGGTAGGGTCTCACTGTAGCCTAGGCTGACCTGGAATTCACTATGTAGACTCAGGGTGGCCTCGAACTCACGGTGATCCTCCTACCTCTGCCTCCCGAGTGCTGGGATTGTGAACCAAAATTCTTAGAAACAGCTGTGCTTACTTCATAAACCTTGCAAGACCTTGCAACTGATTAGAATTTCAAAGTGGAAAGATTGGACTGTTGCTGGTCCACAGCCAGTTTGCCTTGGGGATATCACACTACCTCTGCTGGCCAAGTAGCTTCTACCTCTGTGTCTGACCTAACATCCTGTGACCAAATAAATCCTACTGAAATATATCAATAGACCCCTAACTTGCTTTTTTTTTGTTTTTGTTTTTTTGGTTTTTCGAGGTAGGGTCTCACTCCGGTCCAGGCTGACCTGGAATTAACTCTGTACTCTCAGGGTGGCCTTGAACTCATGGCGATCCTCTTACCTCTGCCTCCCGAGTGCTGGGATTAAAGGCGTGCGCCACCACGCCCGGCTCTAACTTGCATTCCTGAAAAGAATGTCATCAGCTAGTATCTGAGACCAATAGCAGTGATTTTTCTCACTTGCTTCTCTGTAACCCACTTACCTGATGTTTCCACCAAAGTATTTAAGATATGCCTTGGTCTGATTATATATATGTTTGTTTTGTAGTTATAAAAACTTCATAAGATTAACGCATCAGAATGTAGATTTTGGGATAGTCTGAATTTGTTTAACTGCCTTTGCAGTCAGAATTCTATAACTTATGTCAACAACATCTTACACTGACCTCTTGCTTCTGCATGAATATGCACAAATATACATTAACATGCCACACACATACACAAAAGTTTTTAAACCTAAATAACACATCTTTTAAATTTTATTTTATATTATATGCCCTCACCCTCACTCCCAATTCCCTGGGTCCTCCTCAGTGGGGTTATGGTACTCACTGTGGGATCATGGAGGCTTCAGGCAATTTCTGTGGGGTGCTGCATCTCAGGATTTTCTTACCCACTCTATGGTTCTTACAATTTTTCTGTTCCCTCTTCCACAGTGTTCCCTGATCTTTGGTGGGCCTGTTAGTCTGATTTAGTATTGAGTTCTCAAGTTCTGCTGTGATGGGTTTTTATTGGCCTCAGAGTCTGTCATCATCTCCCTGAAGCTGGTTGTTGGGCTAGCAGTGAAAGCAGTACCCCTGTCACCACTTCATCTGTAATTTCTCTTCATCCCTGACAGATGTGGTAGAGGTGGCACATCTCATGATAGGCAGTCAGTTGTGTTTTCTAGTCATATTGATGGATCTTTGATACAGGCAGTTATTTGGGAGACTTTTTGAGATATATGCCCACTCATCTTCTCCAGAGAGCAGTGGGGGCCTTCTCTTTGAAGTCTGAGTTTCCTGATCATTTGGTTCTGACTTGGTTCTTGTGGTGGTTTGAATAGATGACCCCCAATATATTCAGTTTTTTATTAGTTTGTAGTTTGCATCTACATCCACCTGGCTGGAGGCAGTGTCACTGGGCAGATCTTAAGGTATAGTGGTGGGTTTCAGATTTCAATCTAAAGATATGATGGGCATGGTGGCACATGCCTTTAACCCCTCACTGAGGAGGCAGAGGTAGGAGGATTGCCATGAGTTCAAGGTCACCCTGAGACAACATAGTGAATTCTGGGCTAGAGTGAGACCCTACCTTGAGCCTTCACTCCCCCCCAGATAAAAGACATGCAAAGTGTGTCTAGCTGGAGTTCCTGAAGTGTGCTATACTGTGTGGCTTTTGGCTTTAGGCTTGTGCTTCTCTGTGTGTGTGTTTGGTCCTGTGAAAGCAGGCCAGCTTCTTTTGCCATTATGGAATTTCCCCTGAATCTGCAAACTTCAATTATTCCCTTCCTCCATAACTGTGCCTAGTCTGAAAGTTCATCTCAGTGAACCTGAAGCTGTCTGCTATAGTTCTACATATCAGATATGAATTCTTTCCCACTGAGTGGACCTCATGTCCAGTCAGAGAAAAGCTGGTTACCTGCAAGAGCTGTGTGCCACCATTGTACAGGTATGTACTTCTTGCCTAACTGGTTGAATTCATAGCTCTTATTTATGCTGTTGGTGACCATTGTTCCCTAGCAGCTCCCATAGCACTGTCAAGCAGTATGAAGGATAGCAATCTGTCGATGTCCTGTGACTGCAGTCTATGGTGTATTCAGCAATAGGGTGTTATCTTTTAGCTCTGATGGGTAACTATGCTTTTGCAATGGTCTGTATTGTTTTGGGGACCTCATTGTTCTCCCTAACCAATTGCTCACTATGGGGAGTGTTATTAGGTCAGGACAAAATGGAGTCACCCAGGACAACAGGAGGGCAGACAGCAGGATGACAACAGAGGAGTCATCCACATTCCTCAAGAAATTGTCTACCCATTATCCCTCCCCTGCCTAACAAGGCTCCAGGTCTAGGTCTTACCATATGGGTAACGTAAAGAGCAGAGATTTACTGCCCCAACAAAATTCCTTCCCTTTCTCACCTTCCCCCAACTGAAGAGCCTATAAAGTCCACTATCTGTATCCCCAAGTTGACTGCTTCCATTCCTGAGAGTCAGTCCTGGCAGCTCGTGTTTTTCCTGAATAAAAACTCATCTTTGCCTCAGAGTGGTCTCTGTGGTCTTGGTCACTTCTGAAAACCTTACTTGGGGGAAGGCTTATGATTGCCATCTTGGGTGGCCATACCTCCTTTTCCCCTGACCAGACCATGAGCTGCCATTCGACCCTCTGAAGGCCTTGGACCATCTCTGCCTGATACAGGCTCTCACACCCACCATGATTCGGCCTCACTGTTCTTTTCTCTGTCTCATCCCTCCTTCTCAGTAAGCCTCTCTCTCTCTCTCTCTCTCTCTCTCTCTTTCTCTTGGGTTGGCCTGTCTTGGGTTTCACCCCTCCTCATGGAAGCCATGCCAGCATGCCAGGTACACCCCTCAGCCACTAGGCCCCAACACCAGGTCTCCAGATGGACTCTGGACACCTCAACTCTCTCATTCTCTCTCTCTCTCTCTCTCTCTCTCTCTCTCTCTCTCTCTCTCTCTCTCTCTCTCTCTTTCTGGTCTACTGTACCCTAAGGGGTGCCTTTTCATTTGGTTGCACCATCTTGGGACACCACCTCTCCCTCCCTCCTATCCCTCTCTCTCCTGAGCTCTCATCTTCCACTGCCAGCTGCTTTCATCTTCCATAGCCAGCAACTTTCACCATCAGGATCACAGTCGCCCTCCTCACCCACTAATAGGCTAAAAATGACAGTTGCAACCTGTATGGCCTCTGCCCACGTGGGAGGTACAGGTTTCATTTACCCTAATAGGCCAGGGGGTCATATTGGTGTTCTTTGTAAACCCAGCTTAAGCTCTGGTTTATTTTTCTCTCACCCTTGTTTTGCTCTTTCCCTGTCTCCTTATGAAATCTTTCTCTATAATTCTGTTTGGCCACATCTATAATCTGGACAATGGGTCTAAATGGTCTGAGAATGATACTTTTGATTTCCACATTCTCACTGATTTAAAACAAACTTCTGCCAATGAACAGGCAAATGGTCTGCAGTACCCTATTTTTCACTCTGCATGCAAGGCCTTCTCTCTGCCATTTTCACTGTGTCCTAGCCAAGGTCTCAGAAATGCACTCTCACTCAACCCCCCCCCCATACTCACCCTCACCCCTGCTTTTGACCCTGATACCATAAAGAACCTTGCCCCAACAGCTCCTCCAGCTCCCTCAGCCTCTCCTGACACCCTTCCTAGTAACAAGGTTTGATTTTAATCTCTGGAGTTGTAAATAGAACAGAAATTTAAAATGGGAATGCTTAACTTCTGAATGAATGAATGAATGAATGAATGAATATGTGAGGGGGAAATTGTTGAATGGTTGTCTAGCCTCTATATAAAAAGTGCACTTAAAATAAATGTGTATGTGTGAATAACACGTGGCTCACAGCCCTAAATTTGCAGAATGATTTCTGTTTTGAGCAGTGCCATTTCATTGTGGGGATGTTTTCCACTAAGCCTACTGTACTAGACAGTATAGCCAGTTTTTACTGTTGAGTGTCCCCCAGAGGAACACTAAAAGTAATTAAGATCATAGACACACACACACACACACACACACACACACACACACACAAAAGCAAGGTTCTCCTACTCTTAAAGAGTTGTAAAATGATAAGTTCAAAAAGTTGCCTTATAGCCCTGAGAGAAGATCAAAACTCTCCCTGGAATTTAGGAACAACAACAACAACAAAAAAAAAAAAAGGCTCTTGCTTAGCTTCCTTGTCTTGCAGAGTCAGGGAAATGCAAGCAAGGGACTTTTAGGATCCTGGCCCCAACATGATGATGAATGAATGCCAAGTCACTATGGGCACTTCTTACAAGAAATTTTTAACTGTTTTACACTTATAAGAAACTGTTATAACTGTTTTACATTTGCTTTATCTTTCTATGCTTCTATGGAACTACTAACAGAAAGCAGCCTCAAGATTTATGCTTAAATTTAAAAGTACTGGATACTAAATTTGTAAAAAACTTTTCTAAAATTTCTAACAATGTTTAAATCTGCTTTCATATTTAAAAAAAAAATGTGTTTCAGGAAAGTTATAAGAAACAAGTTTCCAAAATCTATATGTTTATTCTGGGTACATAACATAAGTCAAATCTGATCTTTAAAAGTTATTTCAAAAGGCCTTTTAAAGGGAAAAAATGGTCATATTAAAAGTCTTATAGTAAGGACAATAAGCTTTTTTATATGCAATACTTTATTTTAGACATGTAAAAAAAAAAAGCTAATTTAGAATTACTAATTTAAAGCAAGCAGCTGTATACAGACAACAAAAGATCAACAGTTTGTTACAGCTCAGCACATAGCATTCCAAACAGGCATGAGACAATGTATATTTATGCAACTTTAAAATCAGATGAACAGCATGTTACAGGGTGGTGGGGGTGGAAAAAGTGGAAATGAAAGACTGTTTACAATGTTTCAAATGTAGAAAATTACAGCAAGAATGTAGGAAACTGATCTGTATAACTGCCTAATACTAAGTTTGCTTGAGGTCTTCTTTCAGGTAAATTGGCTTAAGTATCTTCTAAGTTACTTCAGTTTTTGTTCACTAGGGTCTCTTTAGGTAACCCAGTAGCCTAGATTGGCCTAGAACCCATCATCCTCCTGTCTCAGCCTCCCATGTGTTGGGATTACAGGCACACACCACCATGCCTGGCTTTGAAGTTACTGTTTAATGACAGCTTATTTAATTCATCTTTAACTCTCTAGATATAAACAATGAATTATTTGGTGCTTTTTCTAACAAAATATGATGCAAGTTTTGTTAAGAGCATATATAGCATCCCTCAACATTAAAGTTTTAATACTTAGAAATATACAACCATAGTTAACAAAAGCATTAAATATTTTAAATGAAGACAACATATTAGCTATTAGTTATTAGGTACTGAACATTAGGTATTTGAACTGGATATTAGTATTTTCATACCATATCAACATTTTGGAAAGGGTGACTCCTAAACAGATGTTGCGGGAGACTTTTTTGACATAACTTTCTGATAGTTCTTTAAGTGACTGATTGTAGTACAAATGTGGTTCAATAAATTTGGCACTGCAAAATTTCTTTTTTTTTTAAAATAACTATTTAATGCATTTGTGGGAAATTTTATAGTTTGCATAAACAAAAGTATAAAAAATTTAAGGCACAGTGAACAACTATAAACATTACAAACTGGCTACTTTGGGACAAACAACAAAAATAAAATTCAAGAAACATTAAATTTTCATAAATCACTTATCTTCCTTGTGCTGTGATGAAGTTTCTAGGTAAACTTTTACATACTAGAACTTTAAAGGGGAAGAGTCCACCTTTGGACAAACCTGCATTCATTTTATAATCAAATCCTATCTGAGTTGGTACTATTTCAAAGTCAAAAACAAATGGGGAAGAAGTCAGGCCAGCAGGCCTTACAGCTGTTAGTAAACTATAATTTAATATGACATTGATTACATAATCTGAAGATTAATCTATTAAGCACCAAATTATGTACTTATGTCCATGAATGAAAAGATTATTGTCACAAATTATAAATCACTACATCATGAGTCCATAGAACTAAAGACTCATAAGAAGAGTTCTTTCTTGGTAAATTCTCCAAATTTCAGGTGAACTAAAATTATGACTTGAAGTTTCAATTTTCAGTTAAAAAAAAATTCAGCTTCCAGTTAAACATTTCATTGATAGATTTCCAAAATGTGCTATCTGTATGCTTAAGAGTTGTTTTTAAGGTACAGTTTATACAAATTGAAGACTGAAAACTTCATGCTTTTAGAAAGCTGTTAACATAATCAATGTCTGAGAAAGCTTTTAAGATCAACATCTCTACACTGTTCACACGGTTCTTCACCTACATTTAGTTACAAATCAGATTGTCACATTAATGGCTGAGCCACCTCTCTAGCCCTTCGTTACAAATTAGTAAGTTAAATAGATAATTTCTAAGGTTCTATACACATTATTTTAGAATTTTGTTTTCAAAATTAGCTTCCTAAAATTTGTAACCTAAGTAGATAATCAAATATGGAAATAGACAAATGATTCAACTGTCCAACTTCTACTTCAAAATGGTGAATGACAAAATATTGTCACCAGTTCCCATCCCTTAGCTGTTTTGATAATATGATGCATGAAGAGCTTAAAAAGTGATCAGTAGGTATCAACATTTTTTTTTGTTTTGTTTTAAATTTTTATTTATTTATTTGAGAGCGACAGACACAGAGAGAAAGGCAGATAGAGGGAGAGAGAGAGAATGGGCGCGCCAGGGCTTCCAGCCTCTGCAAACGAACTCCAGACGCGTGCGCCCCCTTGTGCATCTGGCTAACGTGGGACCTGGGGAAACGAGCCTCGAACCGGGGTCCTTAGGCTTCACAGGCAAGCGCTTAACCGCTACGCCATCTCTCCAGCCCAGGTATCAACATTTTACAAACATACTAGTAAACATATTTCTAGAATAACTATTGAAAAGAATATAAGATTTTGTGACTCTTATTGAAAATGGAAGCCACAGCACTTAAGGTGCTTGCCTGCAAAGCCAAAGAACCCAGGTTCAATTCCCCAGGACCCATGTAAGTCAGATGCACAAGGTGATGCATGCATCTGGAGTTCATTTGGAACAGCTGGAGGTCCTGGCGCACCCATATTCTCCCTCTCTCTGCCTCTTTCTCAAATAAATAAATTTTAAATGGAAGCCTATCAATATTAGGGATAGTGAATTGAAACTTTTTTTTTTCTTCCAGATAGGGTCTCATTCTAGCCCAGACTGACCTGGAATTCACTCTATTTTCCCAAGGTGGCCTTGAACAGGGTGATCTTCGTACCTCAGCTTCCTGAGTGCTAGGACTAAAGGCCTGGCTCCACAAAATATTCTTGATGAAAGAAATTTCAAACTGCTTCCATCTTGCATCTTTTATTACACACTCATTGAACCATCCTTAGTGTGAAGTTAATGGTTAGGTATATTAAATGCAAGCAAAGCATACTAAAATCTGGGAAGGAACCCTCATTTTAATCTGTAACTATGATAATCAGCTTCAAGTATCATTAATCAACAACTTACCTTGTATTCTTAAATATACAAAATAATCTTAATATATAATTTAACTCTCTTAATTGATTAGGGCTGTAGAGTATCCTTGGCTTTTTTGAAAAGATTTTAAACTACAGCACTGCACAGACGGTATAGCTCAGTGACAAGAGTGCTGGCCTTGCATGGGCTTGATCCCCAGCAATACCAAGAGAAACAAAAAGCACTGACATGTAGTAAAAGCATAGTACACATATCCAAACCTCAGATCTGACTCTCATAGCTAGAACATAAGTTTCCCTTCCCAGGTAACTTAAAATGTAAATAACTGTTTTAAGTCCCACTGAACAGAAAATGTGCAAAGTTCCTCGTACAAGTTTCGGGTTAAACGTTTTATAGTCCTGTCACTCTACGGTGGAACAGAGACTGGATTTTGTTTGTTTTCCGTAATTATTTCACAGTCTTCCTCCATTTCAAAGTTAAGATTCACAAAGGAACTGGATACTACTGTTTCTGGTTGATCTGTCTGCACAATGGACTCAGCCTGCATCTTCTTTTGTTGGTACTGTCTTTCTGCTTCTTCAGACATCCTGTTTTCTTCTTCTTCTTCCTTTTCCTCCTTCTTCATCCGGTAATACTCATCAATGGCATATTGGTATTTTGGGGTACTGATGCCCAAAACAGATGCAATCTTCTCTCAAGAAAGTCACACACTGAGAGGGTTGATGTGGCAGCCAGAAGCATGTAAAACCATAAGTAGGGGCCCCAGGTAAGTTTTGTCTGGCTAGAGATCCCACGTGGAGAGCCGGATCAATTGTAGGTAAAACATCTTTCTTCTCTAGGCCTTCAACTTCATCTTCATCCGTGCTGTACTCTTCCATTGTTTCGCCACTAACAAAGTGGATGATCCTCCTTGGGGCTTTCTTCTTTTTTCCTGTAACTCCCAGTTCTACATTTTCAAATCCTCGTTCATTACTCATCTGGCGCGCGGAGTCCGCGAAACCCCCGCCGCGGAGAAGGCTTCCCCGGCCCGCGCGCCGCCCATCCGCTCGCGGTCCATCTTCGCTGCTGGCGAGGCGCCGGGTAATGGCCGGGACACCCACTTCCATCCTCCGCCCAGCGGCGGCCGGGCCTGCAAAATTTCTTAAAGATTGAATGTTTTAAACTTAAATATAATAGTATAAATTAACTTTACTTTCTTGTATTATTTCAACATATACTTTTATGTGATATATTAGAACATATTAACTCATACAAATTGTCAGATAACCATAGTAAATACAGCTTGTTTTTTTTCAGCAATGGAAGACCAACTCAGACTATTGTGGCACTGCTACTTATGATTGAGCTCTTCAGCTTTATTTTTTTTGGCAAAAATTTGTGATTCTCAGGTTTTTCTCACGGGTGATTCACTAATGATAACATGTATGTGTTTAGAGTTAATATTACTTAAAATATTCACAGGACATATTCTGAAATTGAGTTTAAGAGATCAAATCAGTAGTAGGCCAGAATAAACTATGTATCAAAATCACATGTAAAATAAAAGTAGGAAAGAGACTTGTAAACAGAAAAACATACAATTGTAGATATTTTTCTTTTTTTTCGTGAATATGAATCTTTTTTTTTTTTAGTTTTGTATTCGGCAAATACAGGCAATTTAGATTCATCTGTTTCAAGTTTATGATATATAATAGTAAACAAAATTACCCACATGAAAAAATGCCTAAAGCAACATATTTACTAATAATCTGAAAAAAGTGTCAGTTTAAATTAATGCTGAGTCAGCAGAAAGTTCAATTAGACCACTCCCTTATACCAGTATCTTAAGTTCATTAGAATGCTATTACTATATATAGAATGCTATTATTAGAGATCTCAGAGGAAAATCTTCAAGAAAAAAGTAAAACTGGTCATCCCTATGATATTTTAAGTAGCAAAAAAGGTTTTTAACTGTTTATTTAGCTACAAAAATGTGACTTTGAGGGCTAGAGAGATGGCTTAGTGGTTAAGCGCTTGCCTATGAGGCCTAAGGACCCCAGTTCCAGACTCCATTCCCCAGGATCCACGTTAGCCAGATGCACCAGGGGGCGCACGGGTCTGGAGTTCATTTGCAGTGGCTGGAGGCCCTGGCACGTCCATTCTCTCTCTCTCCTCTCTATCTCTCTCTCTCTGCCTCTTTCTCTCTCTGTCACACTCAAATAAATAAGAATAAACAAAAAAAGTTTAAAAAAATACTTTAAAAATGTGATTTTGAAACTAAGGATTTTATTTTATTTTTTAAGGCTAATCTTATTTTTATTTGAACATTGTTCTGAATGGGAAATTATTCCACAATTATGTAGATATTTTTCTTTTTTTTCATGAGTATGAATCTTTTATGTTGTTGTTTTGTATTCAGCAAATACAGGCAATTTGGTACCATTATTAGGCTCATCCGTGACCTACCCCCTCCCCATTGGTCCCTCTTTGTTGAGGTATAGGGGTCGTGCATTGTGGAGTTAGCCCACAGTTATTGGCATGATAAATGTCTGCATATCATGACCCAACATGTGGCTCTGACATTCTTTCCACCCCCTCTTCGGCAAAATTTCCCTGAGCCATGTTGGTTTCATTTTTGGTCTGCTTCAGTGATGAAGTGTTGGAGACCTCTGAGGCTCTGGCTCTCTGATTTGGTAGGAGTTGATTTTTCTCTGTGTTGGTCTCCTTCTTCCTTGTGCTGGTATCGGGTTCATCAGGAAAACAGCACCCTTGCTTGTTTTGCCAATTGTCCTTAGTTTCAGCCAGGGCCCTTTTGAGTTATGACAGGGTGGCTCTCTCCTTAGGATCTGCATCTATCTGAAAAAGAGAAGCAGATTCTCCAACGGAGAGTAAGTTAACACCAGGAAAAATGAGATAACCCTTACTTTTTTATAGAGAATTTAATAGGTGTATGTCCTCTTGTAGCCCATGATTAATGGTAGCTTGATAATGGAGAGTGGGCTTATGTTTGGATATGATTCTGACTCGTTTCCCAGCTCCAGCTATGGGTCCCATACCACTGAGGGGATCAGTTAGCCAAATCAAGAGCAGTTGGTTCCCCACCATGGCTGTGTGCCACTATTGCACTTGTGTGGGCATCACAACAGGTTATTTGCTGCTAAGTAGGTTAGACCATGAGTTGCTTGGACAGATATTGGTCATTTCCCCCAGTCGCCCATATAGCACCTTCTGGCACTAGACACACTGACTGTCTGGGGACTGACTCTCTCCTGGTTTCCAGCCATGCTGTTCCATTTTACATGTCAGCTGCATATGGTATCTTCAGAGGGTCTTACCACTAACCTTTGGTGGGTCATCAAGTACTCTGACAGAAATCTTTCATTCTTTCAGGAAACCTTGTTTCTCTGATGAAAAGTTCATTGTAGATGGTAGCCCCATGTGTAAGAATAAACTCTCGAGGCCGTGACAAACATCTAGCATGGTCTCCTTCTTGTGTCTGTTTGCCTTATTTCATTCAGGTTGATTTTCACCTCGCTTCTTTGTTCGACTCCCTGCTGGCCGGGACAAAGAGTTAGAGAAACAAGAGAGAGAGGGAGAGGGAGAGGGAGGGAGGGAAGATGTAGAAGATTTAGGTTAGACTTGATCCTACCCTCTCCAGTGTCTTGTGGTTCAGGTGTGGTTCCTATAAGGGCCTGGTGAAGGTTCAGCCATTTGGTCTGCCTTTTAGGAAGTAGAATTTTATGGTACCATTGCCGTTTGGGTCTAGATTAGTGTTTCCCACCCCTTCAATGCCCTTCCTTCCCTCCCCATCCATCCTAGTGCCTAGTCCATGAGATGCTTGCTGGATATGTAAGGTATCTTGGGTAGATTCAGGTTAGGTACTGTAGATGAGTGAGACTATGGTGATTTTTTTTCTGTGATTGGGTAAGTTCATGATCTGTTCCAGGTTCAACCATTTTTCCTCAAATTTCATTGTGTCGTTTTTTCTTCCTGCTGTATAGAATTACATTGTGTAGATATACCACATCTTAGTTATCCATTCTTCTAGTGATGGACATCTGGATTGATTCCAGCTCTTAGCTATTACAAATTGAGCTGCTACAAACATGGTTGAGCAAATCCCTTTGGCCTGTGGTTTGAAGGTTTTAGGGTAGATGCTCCGTAAGGGAATAACTGGGTCTGTTGGTATCTCTATAGTCAGGTTTTTCAGGAGTCTCCATATTGCTTTCCAAAGTGGTTGTACCATCCTACATTCCCACCAACAGTGTATAAGTGTTCCTACTTCTCCACATCCTCACCAGCATTTATTTTCATTTGATATTTTGATGTTTGCTATCCTTATTGGGGTAAGGTGGAATCTCATAGTTGTTATTTTTTTTCAAAATCCTCAAAATAGATTCTGAAGAATTTTCCAAATTTTTAAATGTCTGTGCATACAAATATATCCAATAAGATGCTTCTCTTAATAACAAGGTAACAAAGTAACCTGAGGTAGGGTCTTGAATGCATACTAATTTCCCACAGGTTTTCATTGGGACTCAAATATTAAGCTATAAAAGCATGTAAAATATTACAAAAATCCCTAGAACTTATATCACTATTGTAAAAAGTACCTGAGAAGCCAGGCATGGTGGCTCATGACTTTAATCTCAGCACTTGGGAGGTAGAAGGATCACTGTGAGTTCGAGGCCCCCCTGAGACTACATAGTTAATTCCAGGTTAGCCTGGACCAGAGTGAGACCCTACCTCAAAACAACAACAACAAAAAGTATATGAGAAATAAAAGCCAGTTGTATTTTAGTCCTCAGATAATTCTTAAACATCCTAATGAGAAAGCTTCCCTTTTTCCCATTTAGAATAATAAATCAAGCAATTAAAATAATATTAATAAAAAATCCCCAATGTTTAATTTCCTTATATCATTTTCACAGGAAAATTTTAGGTCTATACTAATGACATTACATAAAAATATTTATAATTCTTTGTCAATCACCCTCAACCTATTTCAACATTCTGCATAAAAAGCAACTCATAACTTCAACTAAAAGTTGTTATAGAACAGTATTTCATATAAAAACATCAGCTTAGTGAAATAATAGGAACTATCTCTAAGGATATAAATACAATTATAATTTCCAAATACTGCTAAAATATAAATAACAGACTTTACAAAATTGTAAATAAAACTGAATTCATATCTCCTATTACATTTTGATGCATGCCAGTACTCCAGCATGTAGTCTAGTATGCTGTCTTATACCCAACGATATTTTTGCTGTGACATATATTTTCTGTGTTCTCCTGAAGTACATCAGCTTGCTCAATTGCTTTATGGACATTTTTCTTTGAGGTTTCTTGAACTTCTCCTCCCAAAAGAAACTCATCCAAAGTAAAATAAGCTTCTCAAAGTTAAGGGTGATATCAAGTTCACACACGCTCCCAAAATACTTGTCAAGTAGTTCCACATAACAATGAATTATTCCCAGGGTAATTAGTTCATTGTCCTTATCCTCAATAGCACAGCAAAAATATATACTAGCATAACTTTTGTAAACAATCTTCAGATCTCACCACTCAAGGAAGCTGCACATTTTAGGTTTCCCTGCTAAAACGGTTTGAACAAGTTCTCCTGTGATCTTTTCTTTGTCTGAAAGTGGGACATACCATTTCTAAAAGTCTCTCCTAATGAGTTATTATTGACCTCCAAAGTATGCAATTAATTCTGACAACATTCATACTCTTAATCACCCAACTAGAAAAATATAACTACAATATAAACAATGAGTCAAACTCATTGTCAGGCTCCCCTGTCTGACAGTGATTTACAATACTAAACTCTAACACTAACTCATGCCTTCTGCCTCTTCCTATCCCTGATTAACCTCACCTACCCTAACCCTAGCTCCTCCCACTTGCCTTAGCCAGAATCAGACCTATTCCTTGGACCCCCTCCTTCCTTTGCCCTAACCCTAGGTCAGGACAAAATGGAGTCACCCAGGACAACAGGAGGGTGACAACAGAGGAGTCATCCACATTCCTCAAGAAATTGTCTAGCCATTATCCCCCACACACACACCTAACAAGGCTCCAGGTCTATATTTGCTGCCCCCTTATCTCTCACTGGGTCACTTCTGGTCTCACCATATGGCTAATGTAAAGAACAGAGAGTTACTGCCCCAACAAAATTCCTTTCCTTTCTCACCTTTCCCCAACTGAAGAGCCTATAAAGCCTATGTAACCCCAAGTTGACTGCTCCCACTTCTGAGAATCAGTCCTGGCAGCTTGTGTTTTTCCTGAATAAAAACTCATCTTTGCCTCAGAGTGGTCTCTGTGGTCTTAGTCACTCCTGAAAACCTTACAGGGAGGTGTCCCAATTCTTGTCCTGGGATTTACCAGCTAGAGCCCATGTCTTTAGGATTAAGTTTTCTCCACCTTCTATGGGACATTTCTGTCTGGAAAGTCTCCCTTCCCCCTTTATTCTTGTAGAATGCTAACCTGGAGGAAGGTTTCGATGGCACTAGTTCATGGGGCTTTTAGTTTTGTGTTATCCCTCTCTCCATGTTCCCTTTCCACAACCCTCCAAGTCTTCCCACCCTCTGTATTTGTACCTCACTTAGCCTATCAAATATCTCCTCCTCTCTTTCCTCCCTATTTCCATTTTCTCATCGTCTCATTCTAGTTCTGTGCCCATATTCCTGATTCTTACTATTGTTTACCTTCAATTCCAACTGATCCAAGTTAAAAACTGGACATGAGAGAAAGTATGCCATGTTTTTTCTTTCTGACCCTATATGCCACGTGGAGTGATTCTTTCCAAGTCCATTGATTTTATGAGAATTTCATGATCTCATTTTCCTTACTGCTGAGTAGAATATCAACGTTAAATAATACATTTTTTAAGCCACAAAATGTTAATAGGGGCAGAGGGGGGAAAGGACATAAAATGTGTATTCTATGAAGTTATAGTAAGAAATTGAACAAATCTAAATTTTAAAAAATAGAAATCTGGGCTGGCGATATGGCTCAGTAGTTAAAGCACTTGCTTGCAAAGCTTGTATGTCTGGCACCCATGTAAAGCCAGATGCAAAAGTAATGCATTCTTTTGGAGTTCCTTTACAGTGGCAAGAGACCCTGGTGTGCCCATAATCTCTCTTTTTAACACTCTCCCTCCCTCTCCACCCCCCCAAAAAAACTCACAGAAATCTAGGTGTTGTGGGCAGGTATGACCTCAAATTTCCATTGCCAGGAATACACTATCACAAAGATTATCCTCATAACACTAAGATTACAGGGAAAAAAATTTAAAAAAAGAAACATGTTGTGGGAAGAGTTAAGTACTTGCTTACTTATGAGGGCAAACCTGTCAGCAAAATAGATCTACAATCAAAAATGCTAAATACCAGAATGCCTGGGCTAATATATGTCAACCCTTGAAATAAATCAAGGTAGTTTATTAGGGAAGAATTAAGATTCCATGGTATCAACTAAACCTGTCCAAAGACACTAACCCACCACTCCAGCACATATTTACAGTTATGCTTTGTTTGGTCTTAATGACCTTTGTAACTGATACTATTAGTAATCATATACATTCTTATCTTAAAGCACTTACATTCATCCTTAGAGGGAAAGATAGATGAACATAATAAAGCGATCCTAGGAAAAAATGTCATTATTAGAAAAACATAAGAATGAAGAAAGTATTAAATATTATTAAATTAGTAAGCCAGCAATCCTCTTAAGGTGAAGGAAAAAATTAGTATTTTCTCTTTTTTTTTTTTTTTTCCCCCAGTTGCAGTGTCTTACTTAATCTGTGGCAATCTGTGGCAGACCTAGAACTCACTTTATGGCCAGAAATGGCTTCAGTCTCTTGGTGATGTCTCCTACCTAGCCAGCCACGGGCTGAGATTAAAGTTGTAACTATGCCTGGCAATCAGTGTCCTTCAATAATAACTGTAAATGGAAATCATCTTCAATTTCCACTGCACACTTGAAAACTGGAGTTTTTTTTTTTTTTTTTTTAAGACAGGGTCTCATTGCAGCCTGGGCTGACCTGGAACTTACTCTGTTGGGCAGGCTGACCCTGAACTCATGGTGATCCTCTTTTCTCAGCTTCTCAGGTGCCAGGATTAAAAGACTGAGCCATGAGCTTGGTGTGGTGGTGCATGCCTTTAATCCCAGCACTCGGGAGGCAGAGATAGGGGATTGCTGTGAGTTCGAGGCCACCCTGAGACTCCATAGTGAATTCCAGGTCAGCCTGGGCTAGAGTGAGACCCTATCTTGAAAAACCAAAAAAAAAAAAAAAAAGACTGAGCCATCACACTTGGCACAAATTGTTTGCTTTTCTTTTTAAATACTTACAGGGCCTGGGAAATGGCATAGAAGATAAAAGTGCTTGTTGTGAATGTATTAGGCCCCAGTTCACCCTGAGGTCCCTGATACCCAAGTAAATAGCCATGTGTGGCCAAACATGCCTGTAACCCCAGTACTGTGCAGGACTGGTGAATCACTAGGCCTTCACCACTACACCCTGTTTTATGTGGTACTAGGGATTGAACCCAGGGCCCATGAATACTAAGGAAGCATTCTGATAACTGAGCTATATCTTTAGCCTTCATTACCTTTTTTAATTTCCTCTTCTTTCTTTTCTTCCTTCTTTCTCTGTCTCTCTTTTTTAAGAGGGAGATGTATGTGTGCATGATGCTGTGGTACATGTATAATAGTGAATGTCTGGTGTATACTCATATGTGTTTAAATGTTGCCCCTCACTTTTTTTTGCTCATCTATATGTTTCCTTGAGATGGAGTCTTGCTGAACCCAAAGGTACCTTTTTTTTTCAGTAAGAATGGCTGATCAGCAAGCCCCCCAAAATTCTCCATTTTCTGGATCCCAACAAGACTGAGGTTCTAGGCTTATGTGCCAAGTTCCGCTGTTCATGTGAGTGCTATGGAATTGAACTTTGGCAGTCTGAGGCCCTCATGCTTACACAGTAAGTATTCTTGTCTGCTATGCCATCTCCCCAGCCCTCTCCATCAATACCTTTTCTATATATGATAGTTAACATCAGAAGCAATGTTTACAGTAACCTCAAGAAAAGTAAACCACCTGGGAACACTCCTAACCCTAGACATGAATGGGCTGTACAATAAAACTATAAAACATTGACAAAAACAATTGAGAAAGAGAATAAAATAAGAAAAGAAGTCCTAAAATGGGCATGGTAGCTCATGTCTTTAATCCTAGCAGTTGGGAAGATGAGGAAAGAAGACACAGAATTCAAGGTCAACCTGGGCTAGAATGAGACCCTGCCTGAATGATGACAACAACATAAAACCTTCTAATTTTCTTTGATCAATGGAATTAATAGGGTGGAAATGGCTTTTTTTTTCCACAGAGAAAACCAGTTTTATTGACAAAATATTGTTGCCAGAACCTCTAGAACATAAATGCAATGGTACCATATGTTTATAATTTAGTAATTTGAGGGAGTAGTACATTTGGGGAATGATCTCTTCTGCTTATAAAGCAGAAAAGTCCTCTATCTTCTTCCATCAAGTGATGTGTATTGCGTAATGCTTAATAGCTTGCCACAGGCTCAGTTGCCCTGGATTAGTAGCCTGAATAAAACTGTCGGTATTATGTTCTCCCATAGTCCCACAGTAGGGAACCCCTCTTAGGAAACTGACAGCGCACCAAGCTCAATTGAGAAATGTCTCTTTCCCAAAGCCCCTTGCTGCTGAACTGGCCTATCTTTGTTTTGCCTTTGAGAATCTCACACCAATCCCTAGCAGGTCTGCAATTCTTTCACCCCTTGTTCCGCAACTCCTACCCCCAGCGAGGTCGTACCTCCAAGTCCAGATTTTCAAATATAGCTCGAGCCTGTGGTCTTCTGAACCTTTTTCGTGGGTTTGGAATCTTCAGACTCTTCAGATGCACTGCTCTCTAGGCTTCTTCGGACTCTTGGGCCACTCCATAGCTAAACACATGATCCACACGGATAGTTCGTCCCTTGATCTTGATCCCATTCAAATTGTCAACGGCCAGAATTGTGCTCCTTTGGTCTTCATAGCACAGGAAACAAAATCCTTTGGATTTCCCAGTCTTCTTGTCTCGCACAAGGTTGATGTTAACGATCTCCCCATATTGTGAGAACACACAGGTGACGTCCCCTTCAGTCAGTTCACAGGGGAGCCCTCCCAGAAAGATCCAGGCGCTGTCCTTGTACTCCGAGTGCCACGACACCTTGTCCGCCACCCCGAGTCGAACCTCTCGGAAATGGCTTTTTTTTAAGTCTAATTTAACTTTTTTTTTTTTATTATTTTAGAGAGAGTTTGTGAGAGAAGCAGAGAGAGAGAGGGCCTCAGCTACTACAATTGACCTCCAGACGCTTGTGCCACCTGGTGGGCATGTATGACCTTGCACTTGCCTCACCCTTGTGCATCCAGCTTAAGTCACATCTGGAGAGTTGAATATGGGTCATTAGGCTTCCAAGGCAAGTGCCTTAACTGTTAAGCCATCTCCCCAGCCATATTTTTTCTTTAAATGAAAAGCATCTATACATTCAGCACAATCTGTAGGAAACATACTTTATATTTTGTTAATTTTATTCATGTATATAATGTATTTTGATCATATCACTTCCATTAGCCTCATTCCTTCTTCTGAACTTCTGCTCAACTAGTTTCCATCCTTCTGTCATGTATGTTCTGTGGTACATTGAAGTTAATTAGGATTGCTTGCATGAGCATGAGTGATTGGTTGTTTACTGAAGCATGGGGAGCACACCAGTGACAAAACCACTACAAAAATAAATTCACTTCTTCCAGCAACCACGCAGGGGTTTGGGGATTCTTGAACCCTTCCCTTGCCCATGATTGAATGTTGCTAACCACAGCTGCTTGAGTTCATTAGTGGCATACCATGGCTTGTCCATAACATAGTGTTTCACAGGCTCGTCCCTCTCCTCTGCCTCTCAAATCCTTTCCACACCCTGTCCTCATGAGGTGCACAACTCAAATATATTTAAAACCAAAAGAATAAACCCAATTGATCAAAGAAAAATAAACAGAGGTCATTCATGTGAAGATATAAAAAGCTGTTCAACATGTTTCCCCACTAGGAAAATACAATGCAAATTACATTCGTTTCTAGTCTCATTTAAGATAGAATGAGTCTTCAGGAAAACAAGATGCAAGTTGCTCTTGAGGATGGGGGGAGTAAACCTTCTACACTGTCAGTTTAAATAATGTACTCTCCTCTATGATAATCACTACCTAGTTGTTTTCATAAATGACCTTATAACTATGGCATGATGGAGTTGTAAATACAGTGTAAACAGAACATTTTCTATTTAAATAACAGGATTTTAAAGGGCACTGATATTCTCCAGGCCAAAGGCATTGACCTTTTATAAAAAAAGTAAAGACATACATAAACGTGAAAGATTATTATGCCATAAGGAAAATCAGATCATGTTGTTTGCAAGATCAGTGTGATGGAAATAGAGCTCATTATGTTCATTGGAATAAATCAGACTCACCATGGCAAATATCACATGTTTTGTCTCATAAACAGATTATAGATTAAACACTCAACCAGGAAATTAAAAGTAAGGGGAGTTAGGAAGAGAACTGAACCCATTGGAAGCAGAATTCCAGGAAGAATGTAAGTATGAGGATTACCAGATTATATTCTATATGCAACAAAAGATATCATATTGTACAATTAGGAGCCCTTTAAAAGTTTGCTTAATATTAATATTCTTAGCTTTGTAAAGAAAAAATTTCCATGTAATTTCAGAAGAAAATTTTCTTCTGTATTTCATTTCCAATTAGATTATTAAAAAAAAAAACATTCTAAGAGGTAAGGGAGAAGTGTAAAATATAAGGTGGATTAAAGGAAGATATTGCAGGAAGACATCTTCTAGTTTGGGAAGATAAATGGAATACTGGTCCTTGCATATGCCAGACTAGCTCTATACCACTCAATTGTACCCTTTTGCTTGTGTTTATTTTGAAACATGCTCCTACTAAATTGCCCTTGTATGTATGTGCTCTGTTGACCAGGATACTTTGAAATATTTGATCCTTCCTCTTGCCTCAGACTCCTCAATAGCTGGAATGAGAAGGGCTACTGTTACACCTAGTTTGGAGATGAGATATGAACATAAGTCTAGGCCCCTTCCCCTGTTTTACTGTCACAGGCCACTGAGGGGGACATTCAGAGAGACACACAAGAGAAGGGAAGAGAGTGAGGCCTCTGTACACAGAGGAATCCCACATACCAACCAAGTTAACCTAACACTTAGATGGGGACCCAGCTGGCTAGAAGTATTTTCAGGTCAGAGCTCCAAATTAGAGTTTAGGGTCTCAGATAGAGGATAACAAGCATACAAAGACAGGGCTAGGGAGATGAAAAGGAACAGGTGGCTGGAGTTAGAGGCTTGTATGTATAAATACAAGTGGGTGGGAAGCAGAGGCATGAGGATTGTGCAAGCTAGAGGCCAGCTTAGGGTGCATGATGAATTTCTAGATAGTCTTGAACACAAATTCAGGTCTTGGGGAAAACAATCCAAATAGGAGTGGTCATGGGTTGTTGGGATAGATTAATAGAAACACAGGGACAAAACAGAGAACCAGGGGATCCATGCTTGTCTCCTGGGCAGGTTGAAGATTCAGTCAATATTCACTACCCCTCTGAAACTTACCCTGTGACTCAGTAGCCAGTACTCAACCACAGAAGTGTCCCTGTCCCCCAGAAAATCCAAGAAAGCCCAGAATTTCTTGGTCACACCCAGGATGGGGGTAGGATGCTGCTTCTGCCTACCCCCTGCTCTTGTGTTCATGTCTCCCAATCAGCTGGGCTTTCCCTCCTGTGTCATGCCTTCTGCAGGGCAAGAAGTGAAATGGGGAAGCAGATGGAATCACTTCCCACTCTGGGGTTTTGCCGTGGTACCTAACTATGTTCCACTGCTCTGTGTCTTGCTATCCCTGTTTCTACTTCAGGATCTCTGCACCTGTCTTCATATCTTGCTTTGTGCATATTGGATTATCTGGGCATCACCTTATGCTTCAAAAGTTCTGGCTGGGTGGGATGCAGGGAGCCCTCAAGGAGAGATATTGATTCCAGCTACCCCTCCCCATTCATGCCTACACCTGCTTCTGGGAGGCATGTGCAAGAGGCAAAGATGGAAAAAGACAGAAAGAACAGATAAGTTTCCACAAAGGAAATGGAACTGGCCTTCATGGTGCGGGCCAGATGCTGGGAATACTGAGGAAGAAAGGTCATAAGTTCAAAATAAGCTTATGCTACTGATGAAGACCCTATCTTAAAGAAGAAAGTAAGAGTCAAAACATAATGAAACAAAAACTGCACTGATAAAGAGACTCTGTGGCAAAGACCAGTATGTTCAAAGTCCTAGGTGACACCCCTAGGAATGCCTCACCCAACAAAGAGGAAACAGCAGAGGATTCCAACCCAGTGTTTCAAAAAAATGCCTTCTTAGAAAGAGGTGGTGAGATCAAGGAAAAATGGGTGAGTGATAGCAGAGACAAAGGGGGGGTGATGTTCACAGGCATGAATTTGCATAGAGACAGTCACAGAGATTCAGACAGACCGTCACAGACATAAACCCTAAGACACACACAGAGGAGAGAGTTTTGTGTGGGATGTTTGGGAGTTGCACATTCCAGAAACCCCTGGGGTGAGTAGGGGACACTGGGGACTGGAAACCAGGTGGTTATCATCATCCCAACTGACAAGTCCTTTCAGTTTAGCTGGTGGCAGGACCTGTGAAAGCATCATTCAAAGCCAGCCTTGCCTCAAGATTTCCATGTCCCAAGGTCCTGTGGATGATGGGTCCATGGATCTATACACCCCACCAAAGAGAAGATGTATCTGTGCCCTCTAGACACCACTGACCTTTGTGGCCCTGTGACCCCTGAACACCTGAGTATCTGCTGCATGAATCCAGGGTCCCCACTCAACCTCACACCATAGTCAAGCCAGAGGTGCTTTACTCTCAGGGTGAGTGTCCTTTTGAGGGTCAGAGCCAAGAGAAGGCAGCCCAAGGTCACCAGAGCCTAGAGAAAGCTCAGGGAAAAATAGATGGTGCTCCAGGTATCTAAGAGATATCATGGAAATTGATGTCCCTGGGACATATATGAGATCACCTATGCCACAGGTTGCAACACTCTTGAAACCAGAAGTAAGGGTCTTAAGAGCTTGTGGGCAGGGGTTCTGAAGGGATAGAGCCCAAGAGCCAGAAGCAATGACAATTGTAGAGCCATGAGCAGTGACCAGTACAGGGTAATCAATATGACAGCATTGCAGTCCGGTTCGCATTGCTGGTAGAAATCACCCAACAAGAGTAGCTTCTGGGAAAAAGAGATTTATTTTGGCTTAAAGGCTCAAGGGGAAGCTCCACGATGGCAGGGGAAAATGATGGCATGAGCAGAGGGTGGACATCACCCTCTGGCCAACATAAGGTGGACACAGCAACAGGAGGGTGTGCCAAACATTGGCATGGGGAAACTGGCTATAAAGCCCATAAGCCCACCTCCAACAATACACTCCCTCCAGGAGGCATTAATTCCCAAATATCCATCAGCTGGGAACCTAGCATTCAGAACACCTAAGTTTATGGGGGACACCTGAATCAAACCACCACAGACAGGAACTAGAATCGCCTAGGAAAGGCAACCTGTAAGGGATTATCTTGATTATGTTTATTGAAGTAGGAAGAAACACCTTCATGGTGGGTGGCCCCATTATAGGGACCTGCACTGGATATAAATCAGAGAGCTGGCCAAACATAAGATTCCTGAATCCCTGCTTTCTGAGTCCAGACACAATGTGACCAGCTCTGCTTCATGTACCTATAACAGTAAGCTGAAGCTAACCCTTCTTTTCCTCTTGAGTTGCTTCTTATCAGGTATGTGGTCACAACAACTTCAAAGGTAACTAAGACACAGCTTCCCTTCTCATCCTTAGGATATAACTGGATACAACACTTAGAATCTAGTGTTTTGTTATTGTTCCCTCCTCCACTTAGTATCACAGGGTGACAGAGTTACAGCAGAATTTTCCAGGCTTCAAGAGAAGATATGCAACATAGCAACAGATCTGAATGATCCTCCTGCCTCAGCTCCCATAAGGAGAGATTAGGAAAGCCCTGTATATTGTTCAGAATCTTGGAGGTTCTGGGGAGGGGAGATCAGGTGTTGCCATTTATACTAGGCTGGCCTCAAATTCAAAACAGTGCTCTTGTCTTAGACTCCTCAATGCTGGAATGGCAGGTATGTACCACTATGACAAGGCACATACTTCATTCTTGCCCCTTCTCCCTCTGGCTGAGTGAAGTAGCATGGTGGGAGCTACCTTTCTCCACATTTGTGGTAAATCCTAGAAGCAGGGACCTTTTGTCCACATTTGTATATGGTGTGCATGCATGTGGCAACCAGAGTTTGTTGTTGGATATACTCAATAGCTCATCTTTGATTCTTTGATACCAGGTCACTCACTAAACCTAGAGCTCAGTGATCTGGCTATATAGCTAGAGAGTGGGCTCTAGGCCTTCCTTGTCTCTGCCTCTGTAGCACTGGGATAAGCACATACCACCATGGCCAGCTATTTACATGTGTTCTGGGGACAGAGACTCAGGGTCTCGAGATTGCATGGCAAACATTTTACCTACTAAACCATTTCCCAACTTTGATTTAAAAATAAGAATAAGGGGAGAAAAGCACAAGATCTCATGTACCCCAGGCTGTCCTGAAACTTAATGTGCTACCTAAAATGATCTTGAATTTCTTATCCTTCTGCCTCCACTTCCCTCATGCTGGGATTACAGGAGTATGCCACAACTCCTGGATTACATGGTGCTGGTGATCAAATCCAGACCTTTGTGCATAGTAGGAAAGCACTCTACAAACTGAGCCACCTCCTCAGCTCTAGAAGCAGGAATCTTCCATGGGAATATATGGTGAATCCCAGGCTGGGACTGGTCTTTCTCAGGACAACCCATAGCCTCCCTGGGAGACAAATATGCCTGCTGGCCAGAACCTTGCTTATTACCCCAGTGGTGCCAAAACACCATCTGGCTATTGAATGTCCTGGGTGGGAGAATGTGTCAGGCTCCTAGGGGCTGTTTCATACTGGATCTCAGGAGGAAGTTGTCACTATATTCCAGACAAGCTAAGGGGCAAGGAAGGGTACTGTGGAGTCAATAATACCAGATCCTGGTAAGGCTTGGAACAGACTCAATTCTATCTCAGAGGCCTGCATCTTTACCTAGGAGGGTGAAGATGCTGCCTAGAGATCCACTCAGTGGTACTAGACCCTTAGCTGGAGCTGGGAAACAAGTCAGAACCATACCCAAACACAAGCCCACTACAATATCAAGCTACCATCAATCATGGGGTATAAGAGGGCCTACACCTATCAAACTGTCTATCAAAAAAGTGTTATCTCAATTTTCTGGGTGCTAACTTACTCTCCGTTGGAGAATCTGCTTCTCTTTTCCAGATAGATGCAGATCCTAAGAAGAGAGCTGCCCCAACATACCTCAAAAGGGGCCCAACTGAAACTAAGGACAACTGGCGAAATAAGCAAGGGTGATGTTTTCCTGTGAACCGGATACCAGTACAAAGGGGAAGGAGATCAATGCAGAGAAAAATCAACTCCTACCAAATCAGAGAGCCAAAGCCTCAGAGGCCCCCAACACCTCAGCACTGAAGCAGACCAAAAATGAACCCAACATGGCTCAGGGAAATCTTGCGGAAGAGGGGGCGGAAAGAATGTCAGAGTTACATGTTGGGTCATGATTTGCAGAGACATTTATCATACTAATAACTGGGGGCTAACTCTACAATGCACAACCCATTTTCATTAACAAGGAGGGTCTAATGGGAGGGGGTAGATCACAGATGAGCCTAAATAATGGTACCAAACTGCCTGTATTCACTGAAATGAAAACTAATAAATTAAATTAAAAAAAAAAGTCACCCCAACCCTTAGTCACTCATCTCTTTCCTCAGGCCCTGGCTGCCAACCCTCAGCTCATAGTCTTCTCCACAAGGACCTCACTTGCTCCCTCATATCCTTCCTTCCTACTTTGACCTCTTAGGGCTATCTTCCTTCCATATCCCACTTAGTTCCTCACCAATTCTCAGAGACTGGGGACCATCTGAGGCCCCTTTCAATTTAATGAAGACACAGCCTTCTGTAATCCTGTGATACCTAAGCCACTGCCCTGCCTCCTCATTGTGGCAGTGAATAGAGGAGTCACTCACTTAGGCCCTGTTCTAATACAACACTTCCAGGAGGCTCCAATTCCCAAATTGCCACCAGCTAAGAACCTAGCATTCAGAACACATAAGTTTATGGGGGACACCTGAATTCAACCACCATATTCTGCTACTAGCACCCAGAAACTGATAACCACACATAATGTAACATGCAATGCACTCAGTCCAACTTTAAAATTAGTCCCCATAGTTTTTATCAATCCCAATGCTATTCAACCATCCCCATAGTTCAAGTTTTTTAAATGAGCTGTAATACCAAACCAAAAAGACAAAACAAAACAACATAATGGCACAGAATAAATATTCACACTACAAAAGTTGACACTGGGCATACCAAAGAAAGATTGAACCAATACAAGATTTAAAACAAGCACAGCAAATAGAAAATTCTGTAACTCCAAGTCATATGACTCTAGTCAGTGACAAGTCTCCAAGTCTGGATAATTCTAACCAGTAATGAATCTCTAGAGTCCCAATTCTACTCCTCCAGCTAGGCTATGCACAGTCCTGGAAAACTTTATCTGGTGCTGGCAGCTCTCCTTGGCAGCCATCCCATATTTCTGGCATCTTCATGGGGTCTCCACTGCAACCCACTGTTCACCCTCATGGCTTCATCAGGCCCACATGCAGGCAATCCAACAAACCTGCTTCACACTGCCATGCCTATTTCCAAAATATAAAACCATGCTGAAAATTCAATAACCTCTCTTTCATGTGGTTGTTATGTTCCATAGTGCCAGGTGGGCTGCCAATTTATTAATTCAGGGAGGAATAAAGTTGACTTTGAAGAACAGCAAATTCCTGCAGCATTCAGGCCCCTTACTTCAAAAGAGTTCACACTCTTTTTACTGTCCCAATGCAGATTAGCTGGCCCAATGTCAATGGTTGTAATCTCTCAAACAATTGAAGCTGAATGGGCAGCAGTTTCAGCACAAAGATTTCATTTCTTTCTCTACCATATCCTTCTTCTCAAAGCACTCCATTTCTACACAAAGTAATCCTGCACAAGTTCTGAGGACATGGACATGACAAAAATCCTCTCACACAAACTACCTTAGCAATCCAGAGTTAGCCTTTTCTTTCCCTCATGAGCCAAACCTCATAGTTCATAGTTCTTACAACATTCATGTCTTTAAACTCTGAGCAGAATAGTCCATCAGGCTATATTTACAGCACTGCAAGGAGTCTCTTAGGCCAAAGTTTCAAATCCTTCCACATTCTTCTTTCAAATCAGTCCCATAAGGCCAAAAGCCACACAGTCAGGTTTCTAGCAAAATGGCCCCACTCCTCTGGTACCAGTTTTACTGTTATAGTTAGCTTTGAGTTGCTTGCAGAAAAAAAAAAAAAAAAAAAAACAAGAGAAGCTTATGAGTGGAGAGGATTTATTTTGGCTTACAGACTTGAGGGGAAGCTCCATGATGGCAGGGGGAAATGATGGCATGAACAGAGTGTGGATTTCACCACAGGGCCAATGTCAGGTGGACAACAGCAACAGGAGAGTGTGCCAAACACTGGCAAGGGGAAGCTGGCTATAACACCCATAATCCTGCCCCCAACAATGCATCACCTCCAGGAGGCTCCATTTCCCAAATTGCCACCAGCTGGGGACCTAGCATCCAGAACACATGAGTTTATGGGGAGCATATGAATCAAACCACCACAGGCTGAAGCTTCCCTTCCTGTACAGTGAGCCAAGATTTACTCAACTGGGTTTCAGACACCCATAGAGGAGACTGGTTGCATTAAAATAGCCCATGCCTCTTTAGACTATTCCTTCTTCTTGCATTGCTAAGGCCCCACCATACTGGCCACCAGGGGAGGAACATCACCTCATTCTCCAGAGGAAAAATCTCAGTCTCAATAAAGACTGGTTTTTTAGGTCCCACAAGGTGCCTTGAAATGGAAGCCAGCACCCTGTACATGATAGGTGTCCTGTCACAAAATACGATCCACTTGGCTTTTGTTTTTGGTGCATTTTGGCCCAGTTTGGCCAGAAAATCATCCTGTAGACCACACTGGTCTGCAACTTGCAATTCTTTCTTCTGCTATAGTCTCCTAAGTAACTGTGATTACAGGTCTGCACCCTATCGCCTGCTTGTAAATAAGGTTTGGACTCAGGTATAGGCCCCTCCTGTCTTTCACTTTAACAGGCTCTAAGGGGAACATCCAACAACAGAGGGAAGAAGTGGAAATAAGTGAAGCATCTGTGCACAGCTGCTACTGGAATCTGGAATTCTGTATCCATTGATCATCATTCACCCAAGTGGGATGCAGCCATACAAAATTTTCCCCTGACAAGGGCTCCACACCAAATCTCAGAATCTCATAGATAGGTATGGCAAGACCAAAAGAACACAAAAACTCTGGGGACTGAGGTCAGATTACTGCAAGCTTGAGGAGAGCATGGGCTATATAGTGAGGTTTTAGCCAGTCTTGGGTACAGAATGAGACTGCTGAATGGGAAAAGCAGGGTGGGGAAAGCAAAGACGTATGGAGTGACAGATCTGTAGACATAGAAACACCCTAACAGAACCAGCTGGAGGCATGCAGGAGACCAAAGTAGAGCCTTAGAGGCAGAAGGGTAGTTAAATCCTGGGCTCCTTACACATGCAAGTCCATGCCCCAAGCTATTCTCTTTACTCTCACAATGGCATGAAGCCAGTCCTGGTGGTATAGACCTGTAATACAAACAATTTTGAGTATCAAGAAGAAAGGATCTCAAGTTCAAGGCCAGCATGGACAGCAAAATGACAACTTGGCTGTAACAAAATTATTAACAACAAAGAGTTTAGGGGACTTGGCTCATGACAGAAGACTTCTCTAACATGCACTAATTCCTAGGTCCCATTCATGGTACTTACCCCCACCCCAAAATACCCAGGGGTTTGGTTCAGAGAGGGGAAGAAGTGCCTAACCAACATTATCCAAAATGGAAGTGGAAATTAGGATTGCAACCCATGACATATAGTCCACAGTGACCCAAGGAAATTACTCCTGAGGATGAAATGGTGAGAGACTCCTAGACACTACATACAGAAAGATGGGATTGTTACAGCAGACATAAGGGGGTGTGATGTGCACAAGTTCAGATCCAATCAATGAAAAAGAATCACAGAGATACAGAGACATATAAACAGAGATACATAGCAAGAGACAGACATTGCTAGAGCTGTGGTGTTGGGGGTATAACTCAGCCTTTGCTCATGGTTTCAGAAAACCACTGGGGAAGATAGGTAAGGCCTTAGGGAGGAATAGAGGTATATCAGTCACCACTCCAGCTGAAAAAGTAGTTCATCCTGCGGTAAGGACCCTTGCAAAACCACATTGCCAAGCTGCCATGAACAGGCCACCCCATGACATGATTCTCAATGACAAGGTGACTAATGAGGGTCCCATTGCAATGGGAGTCATGGTACCAATGCAACATATGCAGATATGTCCAGTTACTTGTCTTATGAATTTAAAGAAATTAAATACATAGCCCAGAGGGTAAAGTTTAGAGAGATTAACTACTGGATTAAGAGAAGAGCTGGGCATGTTGGACACACCTTTAATCCTAGTGTTGCAGAAATTCTCTGGAAAGATAGCTTCACTGCTAATATGACTGAAAGAAGAGTAGTTTATTCACTTGGAGACCAAAAAGTCAAAAGAAGCTTTCACCTTGTGCTGAGATTTTATTTTTATTTTTATTTCATAGGTTTTTTTTTTTTTTCTTTTTGTTTTTTTGAAGTAGGGTCTCACTCTAGCCCAGGCTGATCTGGAATTCCCTATGTAGTCCCAGGGTGACCTTGAACTCACAGTGATCCTCCTACCTCTGCCTCCTAACTGCTGTGTTGGGCTCTGAAAGGCCCAGGCGTGAGGCCTGGTGAACTTCCTGAGGCTAGCTAAAGTTTGGCAACCTGTCTCTGGCCAGCTGGGACTCAGCAAGACACCTAATGGCTTCTGGCCTGCTACTTCCAGGTGGCAATTGTAATTACCATTTCAATAGTTAAAGTTTACTATTGGCCCTTGCCTCTTCCCCCATCCTAAAATCCCTGCCTTTGTCCCCAACATGATATAGGCAACTGCTCAGAGTAATAAAGTGAGTTTTTTCTGTGAGTTCCTGCATCGAAAAGACTCCCGACTCAGTGTGGTTTTTCTCTGGTGGCCAGGAGAGGTCTGGGTCGTCCAATGCTCATTATCCCCTCAACCCATAGGGAGGAACCAGCAGGCCTGGTTCTTCTCTTGGCACTACCTACCTGACCAGGAAGGAGCCCCGCATCTGGCACCCAACATGGGGCTCTGGGACCCCAGCAGTGAGAGGCAGTCATTGAGGAGGTAATCGGTGTGTACGGGTGAGTGTACCCTCATGAGTTATGAGGCAGTCTTCATATTTAGTGCACTAAACTTTGCTTCTATAACCAGTACTTACTTGTCGACATCTCTTCATTCCCTTTCTCTTCCCCTTCACCTTCAGTTTGCTGGCGGCTTTTGTATTTCTAAAGGCTTGTGCTTCCCTCTCTCTCTTTTTCTCTCTCTCTGCTTGGGCCTGTGAAGGCAGGCCAGCTTTTTCTGCCATTATGGAACTTCTGCTAGATCTGTAAGCTTCAATAAATATTCCTTCCTCCATATGTGGTATGGAAGTTTATCTCAGCAAACCTAAGACTGTCTAATGAGCTGAGATAAACCTGACCATGTGGATGTTAATCTTTTAGAATCTTTGCTTTAAAGAAATAGACATGGGGGCTGGAGAGATGGCTTAGCGGTTAAGCGCTTGCCTGTGAAGCCTAAGGACCCCGGTTCGAGACTCGGTTCCCCAGGTCCCACGTTAGCCAGATGCACAAGGGGGTGCACACGTCTGGAGTTCGTTTGCAGTGGCTAGAAGCCCTGGCTTGCCCATTCTCACTCTCTCCCTCTATCTGTCTTTTTCTCTGTGTCTGTCACTCTCAAATAAATAAATAATGAACAAAAAATATTAAAAAAAAAAAAAAAAGAAATAGACATGGACTTGATGCCTACAACTGAAGGTGTCTTCTGGAGTGGTAAGCCAAATTTTATGGACTATTCAGATAAAAGTTTAAAAATTCTAAGTACAGACAGCATTAAACTTCAAAGCTTAGCTTATAAGCTTTCTAAGAGGAAAGAAATACTACAGGGAACTTTGTTGGAATGGGGCTACTGGCATAAGGGCTGGCTATGTCCTGCTGCCCAGGCCCAAAGAGTTTAATCAGGGTTAACTTTGTAATAGACTGATATAATTAGCTAGAGATATTGGATTAAAAAATTTAAGATTTGGTTTTTTTTTTGTTTTGGTTTTTCGAGATAGGATTTCATTCTAGCCCAGGCTGACCTGGAATTCCCTATGGAGCCTCAGAGTGGCCTAAAACTCATGGTAATCCTCCTACCCCCTCCTCCCGAGTGCTGGGATTAAAGGCGTACACAACTACGCCTGGCTGAGACTTAAGATTTTAAGCTAGAGCCGGGCATGGTAGCACATTCCTTTAATCCCAGCACTTGGGAGGCAGAGGTAGGAGGATGACTACAGAGTTAATTCCAGGTCAGCCTGGACCAGAGTGAGACCCTACCTCAAAAAACAAAAGAAAAAAAAAAAGATTTTAAGCTAAAAAACCTCAAGCAAGTTAAAATTACAAACTCTAAGACTAATTTTAGGTTATGATGGTTCAGTTTACATTGTTTTAGTCTCTCCTTGCTATTCCTTATACCAGTTAAAAATGTTTACTCTGTGCCTTTATATGTTAAAAGTGTTTAACTTGTTTAATTTTACAGATCTTAATATCTTAAATTGATCAAGACTGTGGGGACCTTTAAAATTAAACTGAGTGCAATTTATAATATATTATAGTTATAAATCTATTGGGAGCCAGGGACGTAATTTAGTAATTTAAATAGATGGTCCCCCTCTTGGCAGCTTGTGCCCGACCCTGCCCTACTGGAAAATGGTAGGCAATCCACCTCCCAGGAGACGGCCACGTGGCCCCCTTGGACTGATCCTGGTGGGGACAGGGGAAAAGTCCACCCTCTCATGGTGACTGGACTTACTGACCTTTTCCTGTGCCTACTGGGCATCGGCACATGCCGGGGGAAAAAAAAAAAACTAACATGCCATTAGTCATATACTTCAGTGTTTCGCCACTCTCAGGCTGCCTAATCAAATTAAAACAGATAATGGCCCCTGCTTCCTAAGCAAGGCCTTTGTAGATTTTCTCCAGACCTGGAAAACCCACAGGCATTCCATACAACCCCTGGGGCCAGGCTATCATTAAAAGATATAGTCAAACTCTCAAGTCTCAATTACAAAAACAAAAGGGGGAATCCTTACCCCCACACAACCAACTAAAAAAGCCCTTATTTACCTTAAATTTTTAAATTTTTCTAACAATTTATAATGTGTGATAGTTATAAATCTATTGGGCTCCAGGGGCAGAATGTGATAATTCAAATAAATGGCCCCCAATATATTCAATTGTTTATCTTAAGGTGTGATGGTGGGTTTCAGATTTCAACCTAAAGATATACAAAGTGTGCCTAACAGGAGTTCCTAAAGTGTGCTGTGGCTTTAGGCTTTAGGCTTATACTTTTAATGTCTAACTATCCTTCATACTCACAGTAGTTCCTGAGAAAGTTCAAACTGTGCCTCCTTTTAAGATCTTGGGCTTGATCCTTACCATAGATATAGTTTCACCTGTTAGATGTTTTATATACTAGAATTAAAAGTTAAAACTCATTTGGAGTGTCATGTAGATTTTCAATGGGTTTGTGTTACTTCTAAAAAAATATAATAACAACTAACAGAGTTGGGAAAATACATTTAAGAGATATTTGGCACAACGATAATATTTCCTTAGATCTGATTCAGTTACATTCAGAGATTTTGTCTTTACAAAATAATCATCTTACTTTTGATGCAGCTAAAGCTGCTGATGACTTAATATCTACTTTTAAGTCTGCCTTGCCTGGATGGAATTCTCTCACTTCTTGGATAGGAAGCTTTGCTGCTACAGGTGTTTGTCTTTTACTCATTCTGTGTCTGCTGCCCATACTCATTAAATGCCTTTTAAGATCCTTTATGGATATCCGTACAAAAATACATGGGATATAGCTACAGACCTGACCCCGGCTTCCTGGGACATTATCTTAAAGCCCCTGAAGAGGCTGGTAGTCAAAGATGGGTAAGATTCTCTCGAGTTAGGTCAACCTAAGACAGGGTATGAATGATGGAATTCATGTACCAATGATGGGTAAGGCCTAAATATCATAGAGAACAACCTAAGACAGACACAGTCTTTCTGCACCAAGGCCTGGAAGGGCCTGGTTCATAAAACATAATAAATAAAAAAGGGGAAATTGTTGGGAGCCATTTTGGCTGGACTTGTATCCATAGCTCTCGGCTTTCCACAGCAACACTTTAGCAAAACTATAGCAAGGCTTTAGCAAAACTATAGCACCTACAGTAAGCAAGATTATGTATATTCAGTGTCAGGAAGCCATTCCAGCAGCAAGACATTAGCACCTACATGTAAGCAAGATTATGTATATTCAGTGTTGGAAGCCATTTGGCTGCCTTAATAGTCTTTTGTACTGAAAAGTAATTAAAATACAAAAACTCTGTAACAGAAAGAAATTTTTTGATAGAAACTTGTGTGAAGCTCATAAAATTTTTGTCCATGGGAAAACTTTATAAAAAGAAAAAGACCCATTTGGGTACCAGTGAGAGACCCAAAATATTTGTCCCAACAAGGGGACACTGACAATCACTTCTCTAAGGAGTGTCCCACCCCTGAGGACTGATCCTAAAATGGTCCTTCACCCTGCTAAACTAAACAACTCCCTCCCTTGTGGAGGATTGCTGGCTTTGCCTCCGATCTGGGCCTCTCCAGCTGCTTACAGGACAATTGCCCATATGACCTTAAAAAACTCCTCAGCCACCTTCTACATCCCCATCCTGCTTTTCCCAGTGTCTCCGCTGGGCATTTGGGCCCTGCCTTCCCCTAATAATTCCAGTACAGATGTGGGATACATTCATCCTTCCTTCTGTATTTTTAACACAACTGAGCCCAGTGCTCAATGCTGCCTGCCTTCTGGAATGGTTTATGTTTGCGGAGGCGAGATGGCCTATAACTTTCTGCCCACCAATTGGATGGGCCTTTGTACCCCAGCCACCTTAATCCCAGATGTAGATATCACTCCTGGAAGCTAGATCTCCTGGCTAAGGTAGTCCTACAAAACAAAAGAGGACTAGACCTACTAACGGCCGAAAAAGGGAAGTGTATGTTTGTTTTTACAGGAAAAATGACGCTTTTACGCCAATAAATCAGGAATCATCCAGGACAAGATTAAGAGACTCCAGAAAGACTGGGAGAGGAGGTGAGGGGACCTCCAGGACAGCCTGCTGCAGATGGGCCTACATGACTTCTTACCTAACCTCCTCCCTCTACCTGGAACCCTCCTTCTCCTCCTCCTTTCCTCACTGTCGGGCCTTGTGTAATTAACAAAATTACACAATTTATTCAACAACGGCTAGAGGCAATAAACCTTCATCAGGTCAAAATACATTACCACAGGCTGGCAACTCAGGAATTAAGTTCCTCAGATGACCCACTGCCACCTCCCCTGCCCTCCATGTGACCAATGACAGGTAAGATCCCCAGAGGGGGACAACCTAAGACAGGGCCATGGTGACTAATGCTCTTACAAAAACAAAAGGGGGTGATGTTGGGCTATGAAAGGCCCAAGCATAAGGCCTAGTGGAACTTCCTGAGCCTAGCTAAAGTTTGGCAACCTGTCTCTGGCCAGCTGGGACTCAGCAAGACACCTAATGGCTTCTGGCCTGCTACTTCCAGGTGGCAATTGTAATTGCCATTTCAATAGTTAAAGTTTACTATTGGCCCTTGCCCCTTCCCCCATCCTAAAATCCCTGCCTTTGTCCCCAACATGATATAGACAACTGCTCAGAGTAATAAAGTGAGTTTTTTCTGTGCGTTCCTGCATCGAAAAGACTCCCGACTCAGTGTGGTTTTTCTCCGGTGGCCAGGAGAGGTCTGGGTTGTCCAACGCTCATCATCCTTCTCAACCCCTAGGGAGGAACCAGCAGGCCTGGTACTTCCCTCGGCACTACCTACCTGACCAGGAAGGAGCCCCACACTGCTGGGATTAAGGGTGTGCATCACCATGTCTGGCTCATTTTATAATTTTCATAGCTAAAGGAAGGGGTAAGTGAACAAACAAGTTGTGGCAATTTGCATATCAATGGTTTCTCTAATCAGGTCACTCTAACAGTGAAATCCATTTTACTTTGATTTAGCCTAAACTGTCTTTACTTCTTATGGTCCCTCTGAGCCTGCTCTAGGAGGTTCTCTCTCAGACTTTTTCATCTGCTGACAAAGATAAGTTTAGCTTCTCAGCAATTAACTCTTACAGTAATTCAGTGAATCAGTTTAACTTTTACCTTACTTTCTACAACATTCCCTCCTCTTTATCTTCATAATACCTTATGATTTTGTATTAATGGCTGGTACTCCTGGCATATTACCTGTATTTTAATTGTTTTCGTACTAGATTGGATGAACCTGGACAGAGGATTTAGAACATAAGGTTTTAACATAAGTCCAAGCATAATTATTATGAGAGGCCCCATTAATGGAGCTAGCCAGTGTCCCCATGTAGTTAATCTAGGGGGCAGACCCAAGGACTGGGATACATCAGCTGTAAGACCTCCAGAGTCCTGGGTAAACCTGACCTTGAGGGCCAAGCAGTGTCAGTTGTTAGAAACGCTGACACTGTTATCACTAAATCTTGTATTTAATTATAAGGAGCAGGAACTGGTTCATGATTATTGTCCTAGAAAATACGGGTAGAAACACAAAATAATTATTATGATAAAATAAGTGAATCATAGTCTACCCATCTGATGGCAATTGGAAATTAAAGTCTCCTGAAGGCAGTGTATTTTTTTGGTGAGGAGGGACTTATGTGTGTTACAGCCAGTTTCACATGCCAATGTTTAGTGCATTCTCCTGTTGCTATTGTCCACCTGACGATAGCCAGGGCATGATGTACACCCACTGCTCATGCCATTGTTTTTCCCTGCCATTATGGAGCTTCCCCTAGAGTCTGTAACTCAAAATGTACCTCTTTTCCCCACAAGATGATCTTGTTTGGGTGATTTTACCAGAAATGCAAACCTGACTGCAACAGTAATTTTAGCACCAAGAGTGGGGTTGCTGCTAGACACCTGACGGTGGCCTTGGCCTTTTGGAACTGATTTTTCAAGAGGAATGTAGAAGGATTTGAAACCTTGGCCTAATAGATGCCTTGTAGTACTGTAAGTACAGCTTGATGGACTACTTTGGTCAGAGATGGAAGACTTGAATGCAGTAAGAACTGTGAGGTTTGGCTTATGAATGTTAGAAAGAGCTTTGCCTGGCCTGGGTTACAAGCAGTTTGTGTGAGAGGCTTGTTGTTGTGCCTATGATCTAAGAAGTTATACAGGGTTGCTTTGTGTAAAAATGACTGGTGTGTGCAGAGGGATATGGCACAGAAAGAAATCTTTAGGCCAAAACTGCTGCCTGTTCAGCTGAAATAATATGAGAGATTACAATCATTGAGATTAGACCAGCTGACCTGCACTGGGGAAATAGGAAGAATGTAGACTCTTTTGAAGGGGCCTGAGTACTCAAGGAGTATCCTGTTCTTCAAAGCCTACTTTATTCCTACCTGGTATTGTGGAGTATAAGAAATGCAGAAAAGAGAGGGTCATTGAGTTTTCAGCATGATCTTGTGTTTTGGAAGTGGCCATGGGAAGTGTGAAGCAGGATTGCCCACATGGAGACCAGATGGAGCCATGAGGATGAAGTATGGATTGCAGTGGAGACCCACTAAAGATTCTGGCCACACTAAGTGATTTCTAAGGAAAGCTTCTGGCCCTGTATGAAGTTTTCCAGGACTATGAGTAGTCTAGCTGGAGGGGAAGAATTGAAATTCCAGAGATTTATGGCTGGTTAGAATTATTGGACTTGGAGACTTTTCACTGACTAGAATTGTTGGACTTGGAACTACAGAGTTTGATGTCTGCCTTATTTGAGTCTTGTATTGGTTCATTATATATATATATATATATATATATATATATATATGTTGCTATGCCCAATGCCATCTTTTGCAGTGTGTTTATTCTGTGCCATTATGGGTTGGGGAGGATTTTTTTTTTTATTATGGCTCAGTGAAAAGACCTTGGATTATGGGGATGTCTGAACATCAGTAGGATTGATAAAAACTATTGGGACTCTTAAAGTCTTACTGAGTGCATTGTATTTTATATCACATATGGATATAGTTCATGGAGCCAGGGACAGAATGTGGTGGTTTGATTAAGGTGTCTCTGATAAATTTAGGTATTCTGAATGCTAGTCTCCCCAGCTGATGGCAATTGGAAATTAAAGCTGCCTGGAGGTGTTGTATTGTTGGGAGTGGACTTATGGGTGTTACAGCCAGTTTCCCCATGCCAGTGTTTGGCACACTCTCCTGTTGCTATGGTCCACCTGATGATGGCCAGGGGGTGATGCCCACCCTCTGCTCATGCCATCATTTTCCTCTGTCATCATGGAGCCATAAAGTCTGTAAGCAAATATAAACCTCCTTTTCCCCCTTGATCTGCTCTTGGTTGGGTGATTTTTACCAGCAATATGAACCTGACTGCAAAAGGAGGGTAGGGCTTGAGGGGAGGGAAGGGGGGATAGTCACAAAACTGAACTCAAATGGAACTGGTAACATAGAAACCTATATCCTGAAAGATAGATGAAAATGTTGAGCCCTCAACAGAACCTTAGGGGGTACACTTGAACCGAAGGGTCCTGGAGAGTGTGAAATGAAGCCTAACTTTAAATTTCTCTTCTTTCTTTTTTTTTTTCTCTCTCTCTCTTTCTTCTTTCTTTTCTCTTGGCACTGGCCTATAACTCCCAGTGCCAAGATGTAGTTGCCACTGACAATGAGCTGTTGATCATAGAGTCCTACAAGGTTTCCCAAAACAAGACAGACTTCTGTCAGAGCACTTAATTACCCACCAGAGGTTAATGGTACAACCCTGATGCTGAAGACAATATATGCTGTTGGCATGGACCTGGATGGAATCTGGAAGAGAGCCAGTCCCCAGACAGTTATCCCATCTAGTGCTGGAGGGAGCTACATGAGCTACTGGAGGAAAGTGGACAACACCCGCCTGAGCAACTCAAGGTCTAAGATACTCAGAAGCAAGCAACCTGATTTGATGCTCACACAAGTGTAATAGTGTCATGCAGCCATGGTGGATACCCAACTGCTCTTGGATTGGATAGCAGATCCACTCAGTGGAAAGGAAAAACCATATCTGGAAGTGGGAAACAAGTCAGAATCATATCCAGTTAATGATTTTGCTTTCCAACATCAAGCTCCCACTAATCTTGGACTACAAGAGGGTCTACACCCATTAAATTCTCTCTAAACTAATAAGGGCTATGCTGATTTCACTCTCCATTGGAGAATCTGATTGTTTTTTGTTTTTTTTTTTTTTCAGATGGGAGTAGAACCTGAGGAGAGAAATGGTCCATTGTACTTCACCACAGTTCCAGCTGGAACTGTACAGGAATTGGGAAAATTAACAATAGTGCTGTTTTCTCATTGAACCTGATATCAGCACAGGGATGAAGGAGCTAGATCTGAGTACATTTAACACCTACCAAACCAGAGATCCAGAGGCTCCTAAGAGCCCATCACTGAAGTAGACTTAAAACACAGCCAACATGGCTCAGGGAATTTTGAGGAAAAGGAAATGGAAAGACTGTTAGGGCCACAATTTGGACATTATGCACAGAGACACTGCCTCTCCCCCATAACAGATCACTGCCCCCATAATTCCTGATCCACAATCCCCATGGGGATGACCTGAATCGCCAATGAGGAGGGTCCCTTTCAAAAAGGGGCAGGGATAAGGGAAAGGATGGTACCAACATGTGTTGTTTACATACTTAGTATGTCTATAACTAATAAAAAAAGAAGATATTGGCCAGGCATGGTGGTGCACACCTTTAATTCCAGCACTTGGGAGGCAGAGGTAGGAGGAGTGCTATGAGTTTGAGGCCACCCTGAGAATACAGAGTTAATTCCAGGTCACCCTGGGCTAGAGTGAGGCCATACCTTGAGAAACTAAAGAAAATAAAAAAGATGATTATGATATTGGACTAATATGAATCAATAACTATCAAGTGAACATAATCAGTAAGGACATTTTTGGATCTTTGATTTAAAGGCAAACAGTGGCTGAATGATCAGCACCAGGCAGAGGCAGATGGCATGAGTTCATGTTAGAGCTTAGTACTGTAAGCCAGCATCAGGCTGAGGATTCTACTAATCTGAATATTTTATAATATCTTGTAGTTATATTCTCTTACTGGGTGTTTAAGACCATGTAGGCAGCCAAAATGAACTATGTATTATATTTTAGAGGTCATTTATTGCTCTGTAGTAGAAAGTTTTAGGGGCTTGTAAGGAGTTTTATTACTGAACATTGTCATCTCCTAGGATAAGTCAAAGCCGTGCTGACCAAGTGGCCCTCCCTCTTTTGGGAAGCCTAAAGGATTGACTATCCTCTGATTTGACTGTCTTGTTTCCCTGATGAAGAAGACAGGTAACTTGCCAGAGGCTGAAAGTTAGTTAAGTGTCCCATTGTGTCCTGTGGCATCTGACTTGGGCACAGGAACAAAAATATTTGTTATCCTTTCAACTCTGATCTTTCCAATTGACTTTGGCTTCTACACATGGCTGTTAATTACTCAGAGAGACTGTACACTTCTGATTAGCAAAACAGATTTAGTTAAAGAAGTACAGAACATATCTGGTTAGCAAAACAGATCTGGTCAGAGAATGACACAAAAGTTTTAAATCATTCAGATTAGCATTTAAGTTTATTTGTTAGGTGATGGTATAAGCTATATCTGGAACATAGAAAATACACACATTTTATCTTTTTAAATAGCTGTTAGTTATGAGCATAGGCAGAACATGTTAGCAGCTCTGGAAACAATATTTTACCAACAACTTTAAATAAATTAATTTGATGTAGAAATTGTCTATCAGGAAGACAAGACAGTATAAAATCTTGGCATATGTGTTTGCAAACAACTTTGGCTAGTCTGTATATCTATGTAGGTACCAATTACTCCAAACACTGGAAGCACAACAGCAGAGTTTAAGACCATTTGAATGTGAGGTTGTATCCTAGAGCAGGGAACATATCTTATGTATCATATCTATAAGCAGTGAACCTAAGATACCAGAAATGACACAATTATTTTAGTAAAACCTTGACTAAGACTGGTTGATTCCACACAGAACAAAGCTCAGTCATTGTTGAATTAAACCAGCTTGATTTTAACATACATTGGAGACAACATGACAGACAGAATATAATTTTTTAAATATATTATATTTATTTATTTATGAGAGAGAGACAGATAGAGAGAAAGAGAATGAGCATACCAGAACCACTGCATATGAACTCCAGACACATTTGCTCCCTTGTGCATCTGGCTTGCGTGGGTCCTGAGGATTCACAGGCAAATGCTTTAACTGCTAAGCCATTTCTCAAGTCTCACAATGTAAATAAGTTCCTTACCCATTGAACCAGTTTATAGCTTAACATAAAGCATTATTTATGACTGTTAAAATATATGAAGCTTTGGCAAACTATATTAACATTGTTTGTATATAGCAGATTTTTCTAGGACATGAGGAGCTTCTCAGTTTTCTAAGAACAAAGTCACAGTGACTAAATCACCTTTTATAAGACTTAGAAAATAATCTCAGTGATAATAACCCAGTAAAACAGCATGAAGAAGACAGGAACCATATTAAGGTATGGTGATTTTCAGATATAATAACCTTATAGGAGAATTAAATATTAAAAGACTGACAAATAGAGGAACATAGTTAACTTGGTTGAACACTCTAAAGCCAGACTAGATTAACATCAGTGAATTAAAGTTTTAACTTTGCAACCTGAATACCATAACATTTTGCAAGCAGCCAGGGCCATCCTTTGTTAGTCTGATATAAGCCGTAGGCTAAGAGTCATCTTATACCTCAAGGAGTCTGTAATCTGATCAAGTACTTTAAGATTTAGTTGATAAAAGTCTTTAAGCCTTTTGTTTAAATTTATTCATACCTTTACCTGCCTATTTTTACCTATTTTTATTGTACTGGCCATAAGACCTTTTAATATGACCATTTAACTTTTTTCTATTGTCTTTAAAAGGCTCTTTGAAATAACCTTTTATAAAAGAGTAGACAAGACGATTTATATTATTTGCCAAGAATATACATATGGATTTTTATCATTTGTTGATATTGGAGCATCTTTTCTTATAAATTTTCTGACAAACTCAGTATTGAATACTTCTGAATCTAAATATAAATCTTGAGGCTGTTGTCTTACCAGTAACATAGAAGCATAAAGTAAACTCAAAAACATACAAATTTCTTTTAAGAAGTCATATGTCCACAGCAGCTTGGGACTCACCCATCATCATGTTGGGGCCAGGACCCGGAGATTCCCCACACCTGTAATTCCCTAGGTTACAGCTATAAGGCAGGGAAGCCAAGAAAGCAGAACTACCAGGGATTTCCCTGGGGTCAGTATAAACCTCAGAGAGGTCTATGTCTTGGTTTCCCTATCCAATGATAAAACTTGTGTGTCTGACTCCCTCTCTTATTCCCAGGACTGCCTGGCCATTGTACAGATCAAGCCATGCAGGAGAAGCACTAAATAACATATTTCTGGTGCCTGTTCATGTTTAGTCCCCCATTTTCATTCTTGCCACAGGTATAGCAAGACAGATGAGTTTCCCCAGGTTTCTAGCATGTGCCTTGGACTGACCCAGTATTTAGATATTTCTGATTGACCTTTTACCCCTGGGGAACACAGCAAGACAGCATAACCCTTTTTTTGCTAGTGTGGAGGGGCTTTCCTCCTCTTCTGGTAGGTAGGTATGTGGTTGGGTTTACGGCTTGAGTGGCTTCCACTCATTTAGCTCAGAGGCCTTTGTAAAATCTTGAAGAGAGACTTTTGTCTTGGTTTCTGTTTATCCGTCATTTAATGCTCTCCTCAGTATCAGGCCCTGGGGTGGTGGAATTCTCCAGTAGCCCAGACTGCATTGTCTCCATCTACCCCCTTTCTGTGGCCTTGAGTTTAATCATTTTTTTAAAGCTCTTCAACCCAGTGCTTCATTACTGGAGAGTGTTAGAGGAGCTGTTGGGGCGGGGAGGGGGGGGGTTGCGGATAAGGCATTGTCTATGGCCTTGAAACTTCTTGTCTGACTCTAGCTGAGCTGTGGCTTTTGTTTTTGTTTTTTGAATTCCAGGGAGTGTTGTGGATGTCTCTAAGGGCTATAGGGCATCTCCCTGATCTTGTCATATAACTTTTAAGAGTAGCAGAATCTTGCATTTTTCCCTGCTTATAATCTTAGTTACTTTCAGTGTTTCCTTTGGGTGCCATTCAACATTGAAAGCTGGCCTTCCTAATTTACAGAGGCCTTTAATTTTCCTGGTGCCATTTTAGTATTATAATCTCTTGAATAGTCCCCTTTGAAGTATGATTTATTTTTGATCATGTAGTCTATGAGAGTGGGCTTGCTGGAAGACTTGCCTGCCCCACAATGAATTTCCCACTGTGCTGGTGCTACAGAGCAGACAAAGAGACAAAGCCTTCCTGAGCATGCACTGCTGGGGATAGAAATCACTCTGCAGCTTTAGGGCTGTGAGCCACATACATACTTGCACACATACATACACACATTCATATCAAGCATACTTTTCATACTGACTCCAGACAGCTACCTCTCCTTCACACATTTATTCATTCAGAGTTTTTTCCTATTTAATTCCACCAATAATCCTGATCTATCTAGTTACCAAGCCCAGAACAACTTCAGTCCTGACAGGAGGGCTGTTACCTTAGAATCATCTTGGGGTATGGAACTCCTCCTGCATGGATCAATCCACAGGGGCTCCTCCAGACCTGGAAATTACTTTGAGTATAATTCTAAGCCTGACTGGTCTCAATTCCAAATTCCAAGCTCTTACCTGGTCAGTATGTCTGGCTCAATCTTATCTCCTTCCACTCAGGAACTCTAGTTCCTCTAACATTAGACTTTTGGACTTTTTTTGGACTTTTGGAAGGCTGATAGGCCCAGGAGAGGCAGCCCTTCCTGACTATCGGGTGGTCATGGTGAAGGAAAATCTCACTAGGGCCTCCAGAGATGTTGCAAAAATTCTCTGGAAAGATCACTCTGCCAGTATGAGTAAAAGTAGAGGAGTTTATTTATTTACCAGGGGACTAAAGACCTGAGATAGCTCCCAAAAGACATTTTCCAACATTTTCACTTTATAGTTTTCATAGCTGAGGAAAGAGGTAAGTGGACAAACAAGATGTGACAATTTGCATATCAATCATTTCTGTAGTCAGGCTGCCCTAACAATGAACTCTATTTTACTTTGATTTGGCCTAAACTGTCCTTCCTTCTTACTAACCCTTTAGGCCCTTTCTGGACAGTTCTCTCTTTGGGATTTTTTTCATCTGCTGACAAATGTAAGTTTAGCTCTTCAGCAATTAATTCCTGAATCAGTTTTACTTTTAACTCAGTGAATCAGTTTAACTTTTAGCTTCTTTTCTACCACACTAGCATTTGGGAGGCAGAGGTAAGAGTATCATTGACTGCCATGCCAGTCTGGGCTAGAGACAGGCCCTACCTCAGAAACAAACAAACTCAAAAAAAAAGAAAGAAAGAAAGAAAGAAAGAAAGAAAGAAAGAAAGAAAGAAAGAAAGAAAGAAAGATAAGGAAGAGCAGAGAGCTCCTGCCATGTGGTAAGCAGGAGGGGGTAGTGAGTCCATATAGGAGTAGGGGCTCCTCCTCCCATCATCCCAGCCCAATAGGCTTACTAACAACTACATAGCCCCCAGTGACATATTCTTGGACATTCGCTCCCTGAGTCTACCACACCTGAATAACCTCACTTCAGTTCCTGATGTCTCTGCCCCTCCACTCCCTAAGTAGTGACTGTGAGACTCATGGACCCAACCACTGGCTGGCTAAGTCAGAGGAACTTTTATACCAAGGTTAGAGCCCTCTCCTCAGGTTTGGGGCCTAAGATCAGCAGAGCTAAAAGACAGTGTTGAAGACATATACAGATGGGGGTTTTAGTAGCAGAGGGACATAATGGAGTCTAATGTTAGAGGAAGAAATATGAGATCCGCTAGGAACTTGGATGAAAATCCAAGGAACCCAGATATAAGGGTGTCAGAGAGCTGCAATTTGAGCTGAAGGCCCTGGGCATAGACAGGAAAGGATGCCCAGGGGTTTCGAATCTCTCACCACCATATGACCAGAAGGGGCAGAGCACACAGTGGCACAAAGGGAATGTTCCTGCTAGGGACTGTGCAGCGGAAGATTGTCAGTGGCTACCTCCGTGGCCAACTTCCTGATTATAAACAGTTTCCCTCCTCTGGCTTATGATCTGGCATCCTCCCAATGGCAGGGACTACAAGTTTGGACCCACAGACTGGACTAGGAAGTTATAATGGTAACTCATTCACCCAGTAAGTCAGGGCCTGTGAGGGTGGGTCCTGTCTAATGCAGGGGTCCAGAATGTCTAATCAGGTTCATGGATTGCACACAGGGGTGGACTTTCACTGCCAGCTGGAACTTTCTTGTGGAGGAAACTGACTGCCTCCCATATAGGGAACTGTTGTTGTTCCCAAGTAGTGGTGTGCTCAGGAGTCCAGGGAGATTGTGCCCTGGCCTCCCTGGCCATGGTGCTTCAGGGAGAGCCAAGGGAGGACAGATGTCCTGAAAGCCGGAAATAATGAGTTTGTGGCCCCACTCACCAATTGACCCCTACCTGTGGAAGCGTAGACTGCTCCGCCCACTCACTCACTTACTGCTCCTGCCACTGCATGTTCAGTGAGTCTAGGCCCACAGCAACTGCAACACAAGCTAAGACTGTGTCTGTTGCTTGTGCCAGCTCAGGTGCCATCCACTACCGCTCTGACACGTGGCCATCTGCCATTGTCCTGTGGCGGGGGAGTGCAGACTGCTGCCAGGTCCCAGTGTTCCCACACCAGAGTTTGGGCTGCTTTAGTGCTTGGTGCATCAGTGTCCCTCCTAGCTTGAACACAGGCAGCTTTGGTGCATTACCACTTGAGAGATTGGATAACTTTGGTGCCCCGGCCAGGTAGTAGATCAGGTGGCTTTGGCAAGTGAGAGCCAAAGCCCAGGCTGTTTGGCAACTGCCTCAGGCTGCCTCAGATTCCCATTGCGCTTGAGCCTAGGCTGATCCACCCACCTAAGTGCCCATACACTGTGATGGGCAGACCACAGTGCAAAAGAAATAACATGAAAAATCAAATGCAAGAAAATCCAGTTAGATCACCCAGTCCTACAATGACAATCTCTAATCAAAACATAGAAGAGTCATTAGGATCAGAACACCAAAATGAAGCTATGAGCAATGAAGCCTTGACAAAACTACTAGATGAACTTGCAGAAAAGAAAAGACCGATGATCATATGGATGCTGCCATCACTAAACTAGAACTAATAGATAAGAAAATGGAGACTTCCGATTAAGATGGTGACATAAGAACCATGCCAAAGCAGCCTAGGCAACAAAAAGCCATAGAAAACCCAGCAAAATACACACTTTTACTAAAAAGTGAGGTGTATGAGAAATTAAAATGGCAGCAGAGAAGTAGGAAAGTCCCAGAGCTTCTAGAGCCCACACAGGCAAGCCGAAGCAGCTCCGGAAGCGGCACCCAGCTCCAACACTGGAAGCAATGGTGGAAGCCACGGTTCTGGCTCCAGCAGCAACACCAGTGGCTCCAGTACCGGCAACAGCAGCTCCAGCAGCAGTGGCTATAGCAGTGGCAGCGGTGGACCCAGCAGTGGTGGCTTCAGCAGCAGCAGTGGCAGCTTCAGCAGCAGCAGCAGTTCCAGAAGCAGGGGTGCTCATCTGCAGGGCCACAGGTGCCAGGCTCAGTTCACCCCACAGGAAAAGCCAGTACCCAGCTCCAGAAAACACAACAGCAGTCCAGCAGCCCAGCCAGCCTACTTGACTGAGACCAAAATCATCCAAGAAGGTAACTGGGAGTGCACCAGGGAAGGGTCTCACTTGGTCACAAGCTGACTTGGAACCCTCAACAGACCAGAAATCTTAACCTCTTTGTTGATAGAGGATCAGGTTGTTATAACACCTATTCATGCACAAATACTTTGTGCTGTTGTTGATTGAATGTGTACAGTGTTTAGTTAAATATTAGAATCTACCTGTATTTTGTTCCATTCATCCTACTTGAATACTACTTGAATAGCAGGCAAACTCAACCCCTAGGAACACTATTATAGATATTCTGAGAGTCTTAAGAGCCACCCCTAACATCTTAATCTCCTACACTGAAGATATATAACATCAGATCAATTGATACAGCTAAGAATACGCAGCTAACTAGAAATTCCAAGCATTAACTTAATCCAAGATGCAAAAATATATACATTAACACACAAGAAACACCAAAAATCAAGACAATAGAAATCCACCAAAAAGTATTAATGCATCAGAGATGACCTCCAGTGAAAACAAGTTGGAGGAAATGCTTGAGAAAGATTTCAAAAGAATGATCGTAAATATGTTCAAATAAGTCAAAGAAAAAAATCAAAGGAATCAAAGAGGAAATCAAAGGAATCAAAGAAGATGCAGGACACCAATTTAATGAAATAAAGAAGGCAATACAAGACATAAAAAAGGAAATAGAAATAATAAAGAAAAACCAGTCAGAATTACTAGCAATAAAGAACACAGTTAATGAAATAAAATCTCTGTAGAAAATCTCACCAGTAGAATGGATGAAGGAGAGGACAGAATATCTAAGCTAGAAGACCAGGTGGCAGATCTAATACAGTCCAACAAAGAAAAAGACAAACTTATAGAAAAGTTTGAGTGGGAATTTCAAGGTATTCAGGACACTATGAAAAGATCAAACATAAGATTCAGGGCATAGTAGAAAGAGAAGAATCTCACTCCAAAGGCATAGTAGGAGTCCTCAACAAAATCATAGAATAAAATTCCTGCCAAATTGGGAAAGAGGTGCCAATGCAGATACAGGAAGCCTTAAGAACCCCAGCCAGACAAAACCTGGAAAGAACCTCTCCTCGCAGTATAATAATCAAACTACCAAACATACAATCCAAAGAAAAAATACTGAAAGCAGTTAGAGAGAAAAATCAAGTTACCTACAAAGGCAAACCCATCAAGATTACAGCAGATTACTCAACACAAACTTTAAAAGCCAGAAGGGCTTGGAGTGATGTATTCCAAATTCTGATAGATAACAACTGTCAACCAATGTTACTTTATCCTGCAAAGCTATCCATTCAAATAGGCGGAGAAATAAGGACATTCCATGACAAAAGCAGGCTAAAGGAGTATTTGAAGACAAAACCAGCTCTACAGGAAATACTTGAAAGAATCCTCCATGCTGAATTAAAAAAAAAGCACACATATAAGGAACTGGGAAAAAACAAGCAATACTGAAATACTAATTAACACAAGAGGGCAAAGAAAAACTGGAACCAAAAAATATAAATAAATAAAATGGCAAACATAAACACACACCTTTCAATAATACCACTTAATATCAACGGCCTCAATGCCCCAACCAAAAGACATAGGTTTGCAGACTGAGTTAAAAAGCAGGATCCTACAATTTGTTGTCTCCAAGAAACTCACCTTACTACAAAGGATGGACATTATCTGAGGGTGAAAGTTTGGAAAATGGTGTTTCAAGCAAATGGGCCAAGAAAACAAGCAGGGGTTGCTATTCTAAAATCTGACAAGGTAGACTTCAGTCCAACGTTAGTCAAGAAAGATAAGGAAGGTCACTATATATTGATTAAAGACACACTACAACAGGAGGACATTACAATCCTAAACATATATGCACCTAACATGGGGGAACCCAAATTCATCAAACAAACACTGTTAGAACTAAGGTCACAGATAACAACAAACACAGTGGTAGTGGGTGAGTTTAACACCCCTAAATGATGAATGGGTCAATGAAGAAATCAAGAAGGAAATAAAAAAATTTATAGAGTCAAATGATAATGAGAACACAAGATACCAAAATCTCTGGGACACAATGAAGGCAGTCCTAAGAGGTTACCTTTAAGTGCCTATGTTAAGAAATTAGAAAGGTCGTAAGTAAATGAACTAATGCTTCACCTTAAAGCCTTGGAAAAAGAAGAACAAGGCAAGCCAAAAATCAGTAGAAAGGAAGAAATAATAAAAATTAGGGCAGAATTTATTGAAATAGAAACCAAAAAAAAAAAAAAAATCCAAAGAATTAATGAAACAAAGAGTTGGTTTTTGAAAGGATAAACAAGATTGATAAACCCTTAGCAAATCTGACTAAAAGAAAGAGAGAAGAGACACAAATTAATAAAATTAAGGTTGAAACAGGTAACATCACAACAGATAACAGAGAAATTCAAAAAATCATAGGTACACACTATAAAAGCATATATTCCACAAAGTATGAAAATCTGAAAGAAATGATTTCCTTGATTTACATGACCTACCTAAATTAAATCAAGATGAGATTTATCACTTAAATAGACATATAACAAGCACAGAGATCTGAACAGTTATCAAAAATCTCCCTTGCCAGGTGTGGCGGTGCACGCCTTTAATCCCAGCACTCAGGAGGCAGAGGTAGGAGGACTACTATGAGTTCAAGGACACCCTGAGACAACAGAGTGAATTCTAGGTCAGCCTGGACTAGTGTAAGACCCTAACCCCCCCCAAAAAAAACAAACAAACAAAAAAATCTTCCAACTAAAAAAAGCCCAGGCCCAGACGGATTCACTGCTGAATTTTACCAGACCTTCAAGGAAGAGCTAACACCATTGCTTCTTAAGCTTTTCCATGAAATAGAAAAAGAAGGAATTCTACCAAACTCCTTCTATGAAGCCAGCACCACCCTTATACCAACACCAGACAAAGATATAACAAAAAAGAAAATTACAGACCAATCTCCCTAATGAACATAGATGCAAAAATTTTCACCAAAATATTGGCAAACTGAATACAAGAATATATCAGAAAGATCATTCACCCTGACCAAGTAGGCTTTATCCCAGAGATGCAGGGATGGTTCAATGTATGCAAATCGATAAATGTGATACATTATATAAATTAATTGTAGAACAAAAATCACATGATCATCTCATTAGATGCAGAGAAAGAGTTTGACAAAATCCAACATCCCTTCATGATAAAAGTCCTACAGAGACTGGGAATAGAAAGAACATATCTCAATATATAAAGGCTATTTATGACAAGCCTTCAGCCAACATATTACCAAATGGGGAAAAACTGGAAGCTTTTCAACTAAAATCAGGAACAAGACAAGGGTGTCCACTGTCCCCATGTTTATTTAATATAGTTCTGGAAGTCTTAGCCATAGCAATGAGGCAAGAGACACACATAAAAGGGATACAAATTGGGAAGGAAGAGATCATGTGATCATTATTTGCAGATGACATGATTCTATATATCAAGGACCCTAAAGATTCTACTAGCAAACTGTTAGAGCTGATAAAAACCTACAGCCACATAGCAGGATACAAAATAAATACACAGAAATCAGTAGCCTTCATATATGCTAACAACAAATACACGGAGGATGAAATCAAAGAATCACTCCCATTCACAATTGCATCAAAGAAAATAAATACCTTGGAATAAACCTAACCAAGGAAATAAAGAATCTCTACAATGAGAACTTTAAAACACTCAAGGAAGAAATTGCAGAAGACATAGAAAATGGAAAAACCTCCCTTGTTCCTGGATTGGAAGAATCAATATTGTGAAAATGGAAATCTTACCAAAAGCAATCTACACATTTAATGCAATCCCCACCAAAATTCCAAAGGTATTCTTTATGTAGATGGAAAACAACAATCCAAAAATTCATTTGGAATCAAAAAAACCTCAAATATCTAAAATAATACTGAGCAACAAAAATAAGGCTAGTAATATCACCATACCTGATTTTAACCTATACTTCAAAGCCATAGTAACAAAAACAGCATGGTACTGGCACAAAAGCAGACATGTAGATCAGTGGAACAGAATAGAGGACACAGATGTATGTCCAGGTAGCTATACCCACCTGGTACTTGATAAAAATGCCAAAAATACTCATTGGAGAAGAGACAGCCTCTTCAGAAAATGGTGTTGGGAAAACTGGATATGTAACTGTAGAAGGAGAAAATAGATCCTTCTATCTCTCCATGCACAAGAATTAAGTCCAAATGGATTAAAGCCCTTAACATCTGACTGGAAACTCTAAAACTACTAGAGGAAAAAGTAGGGGAAACCCTTCAACATATTGGTTTTAGAAAAGACTTTCTGAATACAACCCCAATTGCTCAGGCAATAAAACCACAGATTAATCACTGGGACCTCATGAAATTACAAAGATTTTGCACTGAAAAGGACACTGTGAATAAAGCAAGAAGCAACCTACAGAATGGGAAAAAATCTTCGCCAGCTATACATCTTATAAAGGATTAATATCTAGGATATACAAAGCACTTAAAAAGTTAACTAATAAGGAATCAAACAAGCCAATCAAAAAATGGGCTACGGAGCTAAGTAGAGCATTCTCAAAGGAAGAAATATGAATGGCATATAAGCATCTAAAAAATGTTCTATATCACTAGTCATCAGGGAAATGCAGATTAAAACTACATTGAGATTCCATCTCACTCCTGTCAGATTGGCCACCATCATGAAAACAAATGATCATAAATGTTGGCAGGGATGTGGAAAAAGAGCAACCCTTCTACACTGCTGGTGGGAATGCAATCTGGTCCAGCCATTGTGGAAAACAGTGTGGAGGTTCCTAAAACAGCTAGAGATTGATCTACCATATGACCCAGCTATAGCACTCCTAGGCATATATCCTAAGGACTCATCTCATTTCCTTAGAAGTATGTTTTGAACCATGTTTATTGCTGCTCAATTTATAATAGCTGGGAAATGGAACCAGCCTAGATGTCCCTCAACTGATGAGTGGATAATGAAGATGTGGCACATTGACACAATGGAGTTCTACTCAGCAGTAAAGAGAAATGAAGTTATGAAATTTGCAGAAAAATGGATGGATCTGGAAAGGATTACACTAAGTGAGGTAACCCAGGCCCAGAAAGCCAAGGGCCACATTTTCTTCCTCATATGTGTATCCTAGGTACAGATGACTGGGCTTCTGCGTGAGAAGGAAAAAACTCAGTGGCAGAGGCCAATATATACAGTCTGCCTGAGTAATTAACCATATATAGAAGCCAAAATCAGTTGGGAACATTGGAGTGAAAAGGATAACGAATATTTTGGTTCCTGTTTCCGGGTCCAAAGGCCATAGGTGATGATGGGACAGTTGAATTTCTAGCCTCTGGTGTCTGCCAGCAACTGCCCCGAGGCCAGCTCAATACAGGGATGGTATGAGAGTAATCTCTGCTTTATTCAGACCAAGTCGTAACAACATGCTACACTGGTGCTATCGATCTCACCACTCTGCCACCTCTAGCCACCATGAGACTGCCTCCTCATCACCTGCCCTAAAGAGAGATCTATCGACTGCATTATCCAGCCTCTCCCATAAGAACTCATCACACTTATGGTCACAATGAAAAAATTAACCTTCACCTCTTGTCATTAACAGAAAGCTAGAATAATAGGTCAGAACAAAATGGAGTCACAGGAGAAGGGCACCAGAGACATAAGGAAGTGGGTCATCCACATTTCCTCAAGTAATCACCCAGCCATTATCCCTTCCTTGCCTAACAATGCCCCAGGCCTAGGTTTCCTGCCCCTTATCTCTCAGGTCACCTGGTCATTGTTCTGGTCTCACACCCTAGCTATCTATGTCCCTCCCTCACCTTCCCCCAACTGAAGAGCTCTATACAACCCACTATCTTTAATCTCAAAGTTGACTGATCTGCTCTTGAGAGTCAGTCCTGGAAGCTCATGTTTTCCCTGAACAAAAGCTTCCATCTTTGTCTCAAAAAAGAAAAAAAAAGAAAAGAAAAGAAAAGAAAAGAAAAGAAAAGAAAAGAAAAGAAAAGAAAAGAAAAGAAAAGAAAAGAAAATGGAAGGAGTTCAAAGAGAGATAAGAGATTTGAGGGAGAGGGAAAAAAAAAAGACCTCAAAAAACAGCTGGCCATGCTAAATGAAGACATAAAGAAATGCAAGGATGAATTCCAAGAAGCATCAAGAAAATCAGAAAATGATGTGAAGAGAGCTTGACAGGGATGGAAATTATACATAGAAAAGTAGTAGAAAATGCAAACCTGATTGAACAAGTCTAAAACTCTCGAGAAGCTCTCAAGAATACAGTAAGCCATGTGGAGGATAGAAACTCTGATCTGGAAGACAAGATGGAAAAAACATATCAAGAGTTCAAAATTTTCAGTAAGTTCAAGAGTTTCTGTGAACAGAACATGAGGGAATTGTGGGATACACTTAAACACCCTAATATCAGGATCATTGGATTACCAGAAGGAGAAGAAATTCAGACAAAAGTCATGGAGAACTTTTTTAACAAAATAATTGAAGAAAACTTCCCCAGTCTCGTTAAAGAAAGGCCTATCAAGGTACAAGAAGCCAACAGAGCTCCAAACACACTGGACCAAAGGAGAAACTCTCTAAGACATATTGTCATTAAGACTCTAAACATTGACACCAAAGAGAAAATCCTAAGTGCATCTAGGGAACAACAACACACCACTTTCAAAAGTAACCCCATCAGAATTACTTCAGACTTCTCAATGGAAACCATGAAAACTAGAAGGGCCTGGAATGAAACACTGCAAAGTCTAAGAACCTATGGCTTCCAACCCAAACTACTTTACCCAGCAAGAGTATCCCTCATAACAGATGGCGAAAGAAAAACTTTCCATGACAAAACTCAGCTTTACAATTATATGAACACAAAACCAAAACTACAGAGAGTATTTCAGGAAATTTTCCACAGAGAAGAAACAAATAATCAATCTCAAATGCCTACTAGAAGCAGATCATAATAACCAAACTCAGAGTAGTCACAAAAACTTCAAAGTCCATGAAAACACCAAACCACATATACCATCACAACATGGCAGGGATCAAATCAAATCTCACAGTTATTACCCTAAATATTAATGGCCTTAATTCCTCATCAAGAGACACAAGCTAATAGGATGGATCAAAAAAGTAGACCCCTCAAACTGTTGTCTTCAAGAAACCCACCTCACCACTAAAGACAATCACCTCCTCAGGGTGAAAGGGTGGAAAACAATATTCCAAGCAAACAGGAATAAGAAACAAGCAGGCATAGCTACATTAATATCAGATAAAATAGACTTCAAACCAAAAATAATCAAAAAAAGATGAAGAAGGCTACTTCCTATTTATCAAGGGAATGATCCATCAAGAGGATATTACAATCATAAATCTGTATGCACCAAACATAGGGGCACCACAGTTCATAAAACAAAACCTACTTAACAATAAAACAGAAATAACCACCATACCATCATAACTGAGGACTTCAATATACCATTATCATTAATAGACAGATCATCCAAACAGAAACTCACAGGGAGGTAAGAGACCTCAAGAAGACCATAGATCACTTAGACCTAACAGACATCTACAGAACATTCCTTCCCAAATCCACAGACTACACATTCTTCTCAGCAGCCCATGGAACATTCTCTAAAATAGACCATATACTGGGTCACAAAGACTGCCTTCACATATTTAGCAAGATTGACATAATTCCCTGCATGACATCAGATCACAATGCTATATTGCTAGATATCAACAACAAAAGACCCACCAAGAATTCCAATGGCACCTGGAAGCTGAACAGCACACTTTTAAACAATAAATGGATAGTGGATGAAATAAAAAGTGAAATTGCAAAATTTCTAGAATTGAATGATGATGAGCACACTTCGTGCCAAAACTTATGGGACACAATGAAGGCAGTCCTCAGGGGAAAATTCATAGCACTCAATGTATTCATAAAAAAGGCAGAGAGGGGCTGGAGAGATGGCTTAGCAGTTAAGCACTTGCCTGTGAAGCCTAAGGACCCCGGTTCGAGGCTCGGTTCCCCAGGTCCCACGTTAGCCAGATGCACAAGGGGGCGCACGCATCTGGAGTTTGTTTGCAGAGGCTGGAAGCCCTGGCACGCCCATTCTCTCTCTCTCCCTCTATCTGTCTTTCTCTCTGTGTCTGTCGCTCTCAAATAAATAAATAAATTTAAAAAATTTAAAAAAAAAAAGGCAGAGAGGGTCCCACCGGGTCTGCACCTGCGCAAGCGCGGGCTCACTTGCCGGCCGTCCTGCGGGCGGGCAGCTCCAGGCATGGGGCAGGTGCCCACTGCTGAGGGTGTGCTGAGAGTAGTTTCCTGCTTTGTCTTGGGAACTGCAGATCTGAACTTGGAAACTCAGTTTGCATGGGAAACCCACTTATTAAAAGTAATTATAGAAGAGCAAACCTGACAAGCCAATAACAATGGAAAAACTTGGGAGAGTTACCAAAAAATTGTCATCCTTAACACCAGGCTTAGCCGGTGGCACAGGATGCAACCTGAGGAGCATCTCTACATCTAAGTACTTCAAAAAGGAACAATAACATAGTTCAGCCTTGTTGAGGACCTTCTACACCCCACACTACTCCTGAGTGCTTTCCATGATTAGCTCACTGAATTGAGTCAGCCTATGAGGCTAAAAGAGTCCTTCCTGAAGAAGAAAGGTCTTAAGCATCATGATGGATTCAGAAGCTCATGCGAAGAGAACACGGATCCTAACGTCTTCAAAACAAGATCTGTCTTCTCACATTACGGACATTGGAGAAATGAAGCATTACTTGTGCGGCTGCTGCGCAGCTTTCATCAATGTAGCGATCACATATGTCATTCAGAAGATCCTCTTAAAGCAACAGCTAGGGCTGGAGAGATGGCTTAGCAGTTTAGCGCTTGCCTGTGAAGCCTAAGGACCCCGGTTCGAGGCTCAGTTCCCCAGGTCCCACGTTAGCCAGATGCACAAGGGGGCGCACGCGTCTGGAGTTCGTTTGCAGAGGCTGGAAGCCCTGGCACACCCATTCTTTCTCTCTCCTTCTATCTGTCTTTCTCTCTGTGTCTGTCAGCCTGAAAGAAAGAAAGAAAGAAAGAAAGAAAGAAAGAAAGAAAGAAAGAAAGAGAGAGAGAGAAAGAGAGAGAGAGAGAGAGAGAGAGAGAGAGAGAGAAAGAAAGAAAGAAAGAAAGAAAGAAAGAAAGAAAGAAAGAAAGGAAGGAAAGAAAGCAAGCAAGCAGGCAGCTATATGGTCTCAAAACCTGGGATGCAGTCCTGCAGTTGAGAAGGGATGGATTTCGAAACCTGTATCATGGAATCCTCCCCCCACTGATGCAGAAAACCACTACCCTGGCTGCCGGGTTCCAGCCCTGGCTTAAAGGAGGGTCCCCGAAGAGAGGTCTGAAAGGGAACACTGAAATAATGACTCGAAGTCAAGTTCTGGTGCAAGCTGACAGGCTAATGCTGAAGGCAGCTGAGTTTTTCCATCTTTCTCTTTCTTTCTTTCTTTCTTTCTTTCTTTCTTTCTTTCTTTCTTTCTTTCTTTCTTTCTTTCTTTTTTGCCACAGCTCTTAGCCTCAGTCTTTTATTTTCTGATCACGTCATGCAAGAACAAACTTCAAGAAAGGTACAATTTCAGAGAATTCATAGAAAATTTTTATTATTCCTTATCATCAAACAATCCCATAATGATTCACCTCAAGTAAAGTCATCAGGCCCCTGTAATGATTAACTGTTTTCACATTTTCCCCATGTATGTGCAGTCAAGCACTTGTGATTTCCTGGACTTCTATTTTCACTTACTCTATTAAAGGTGAGAGGTAAAATAACCACAAATGGGGCTTCCCATCATTAATCACTGATCCAGCAGATCCATTTATCCTTTAATTATTTATTTTGAATTTTCCTTTTCACGTCCCTCCAATACTTAGACTTTGTTCCCCCCAATTGAACTGTTTCTGACTTCGGTTGTTTTTCTGTAAGGATTCCTGGTAAAGAGTCTATTGCAATTGCCACCATTTAGAAAAATTAGTCATATAACAATGTTTACATTGTTCCAGGAGGTTCATTCTTTCCTCCTAAGTGTACTGACATGCCTGACTTTCTTTACGGCCTTTAAGGAAAACAATTATCTTCGACCCATTTTCTTGTTTTTCCAATTCTCTGCCAGAGCCTGTTTCAGATACATTGACCAACACTTTACCAACACCAATTTTTACTGGAAAAGTAAACTTAGAGATTGGGACACCAAGTGAAAGACAGAGAAAGATAAACATTATACATAAAACCGCATATTTCTGTAGTGTAGAGAGCCAAAGATTTTTCTATAGAGGGGCCACATTGGACTTCAAGGAAGAGACAGCTGGGCTGGAACTATGTCAAGCAGCTCTTCAGTGCTCGATTCCTCATGATCCTGAAATGGCATGCTTGCCACCTCCGGCACCTGGCCCTTATGTTTGGTCTCTATGAGGATTTATCTTGCCTTCTCTGGAAGCATGTCAGTGCTCCTGAGTTTGTAACCTGTGGCATGGCAGGAATACTTGCAGGGACAACAGAAGCCATTTTCACTCCATTGGAAAGAGTTCAGACACTGCTTCAAGATCATAAGCATCATGACAAATTCACAAACACTTACCAGGCTTTCCGGGCACTGAAATGTCATGGGATTGGGAAATATTATTGAGGCTTGGTGCCTATTCTTTTCCGAAATGGATTTAGCAATGCCTTTTTCTTTGGCCTTCGAGGACCTATTAAGGAGCATCTGCCTGCAGCGATGACGCATGGTGCTCATCTGGTCAATGACTTCATCTATGGAGGTCTTTTGGGTGTCATGTTGGGATTCTTGTTTTTTCCAGTTAATGTTGTAAAGGCTTGAATACAGTCTCAGATTGGTGGGGAATTTCAGTCCTTCTCCAAAGTTTTCAAAACCATTTGGCTAGAACAGGATAGGAAGCTGGCGAATCTTTTCAGAGGTGTTCATCTGAATTATCATCGGTCTCTAATCTCTTGGGGAATAATCAATGCAACTCATGAGATTTTATTAAAGGTTACATGACAAAGTCAATAGCAAAATGTGAGTTATCAGCTAATTAGACCCAAGAATGCAATTTGGCTTTGTTCCTAATTGGTCTAAATACATTGGTGTCATTAAGTCAGTAAATTATGGACAAAGCATCAACAAAAGCAGAATGAAAGTTTTCAGAAGGTAATCAAAAGGTTTGTTTTGACCTCTACCCAAGAGCTTTAGGCTGCTGCCTGGTAGCTAGCTGTGAGTCTCAGGGTGACCAAACAGCCAGGATGTGACCCTTTTTCCCCCTGGAAACAATCTTTTGGCCTCTGTATGGAAGCATCCTGGCCCTGCACAGCCCCAGCACGTGTTCTTGGGCCCCAGGTCCCTTCAGGCACACTTTGTTCCTCTTACTTACCGTGGTTTCTCTGCTTCCAGAGGCAGCTGCAGAAGGCAGTCTGTTAGACTGAGCACCCATAGGATGAAGGAGCAGAACAGAGGAAAACTAGCTTGTTAGAGATAGGCACTGCACAACAAATTACTGCTGCTAGTTTTGAAAAGAAGCGCCTTGTTGGTTTAATCATTTGAATTATTTCTGTTTAGACTTAGTAGAATCAAGCAGCTAATAAAAGTTTTCATTTTGCTTTTTTAGCTTTGAAAGTCTTCTGTTTAATTCCGAATGTGACTTTAAGCCTTTCCAAAATATCCTTGTGTTGATTTTACTGAAGTCATTGCCAAAAGATGGGAGAACTTAACATCCTGTTACATGCTTCATCTTGTTAATTACATATAAATAGATCATATCCTGTTTAGCTTGGCTTCTTTGAATTAATGGTACCAACTTGAGAATATCATTGGGAATTATTTTCTCCCTTGAGTAGCAATTTGTCCTATTCAAGCACCCTGTTCTCTTGAAATACACTGTTAAAAACGCAAACACTTCCTGGTCTGGGAAGATGTCTCACTGGTTAAAGGTGCTGTTTGCAAAGCCTGCCAACCCAGGTTCAATTCCTAAGCCAGATTCAGAAAGTGGCTCTAGCATCTTGTGCTTGCAGTAGAAAGAGGCCCTTGGCACACACATAACATGTATGTGGACAAATTAGTTTAAATATTTCCATAAAGTTTTATTTTGGGAATCTATTGACATAACCCCAAGTTTTCTAAATACCATGGAGGGGAGACAGAAGGCTCAGCATAGATTTTACTCCACAGTGTTAGTTGTCTTATGTTCTCTTGGAAAGAGACTTCTTTAGGATTTTGACATTTTGGAAAACCCAATTTGCCATTGTACCATCAGAAGAAGATAAGGACTGGAGAGATAACTTAGTGGTTAAGGCACTTGCCTGCAAAGTCTAAGGCCCAGGTTCTATTCCCCAATACCCACATGAAGCCAGATGCACAAAGGAGAGTGTGTTTTCAATGGCTTGAGCCCTGGAGCACCCCTTCTATCTCTGGCTCTCTGCTTATGAAAATGAATAAATAAAAATAAAGAAGATAAGAGCATCTGATCTAAGTAACATTTTGAATTCCAGAGATTGGTACCAGCCAGGCAGGATACTCATCCCTTATAACCTTAACTGACAAAAACATCTGAGGAATGAGATAATAGAGCATTTTTTCAAGTAAATGTAACATGACTCATGCACCACTGAATAATGAAATAACATGAATCCTTTAAAAAGCAGTCTGTAAATATTAGGTGTTCTGATTGTTCAGAAAGTGGTAGGTTTTGTTGTTGTTGTTTGTTTTGTGGTGCTAGGGAGTGAACCCAGGGCCTTGTGTGAGTACCACAAGGGTGTATATACCCCATCCTCCATTCCCCTCCCCTGTTGTAAAGGTAGGTTTCTTACTAATGGTTGCTTTTCATCTTTCTGGGTAATTGCACACAAATATGTATGCATACCAACCAAAATGAAATCAGGGCCTCATCTAGTAGTGTACTAGAAGTTTCTGGGCAGAAAATCCAAAACAGCTATTCGCCTCTAAATACAATATGGCTGGTTAAATAAAGTGAACATCTTCCAACTGAAAAATAGAATAAAGAACATATTCAGCATTAACAACAGTAATGGAGCTGAGTAGATTTTGTAGGAACCAGCTTGAATGTTTTCTAGGTACAGCAAGCAGTGCAGTGATCAAGTCACAGATGTGAGGATTTCAGAAAGCAATTTGACACCAGTGGGCTGCTGCGATGGCTCACCTTAAAGGTGCGTGCTTGCAAAGCCTGCTAGCCTTGATTCAAATTCCCCAGCCAGATGCAAAAAGGGACTTATATGTCTGATATTAGTTTGCAGCAGCAAGAGCCCCTGGTATGAAAGTTTGACTAGTGTACTTTGCATGTTGAATCAAGATTTGAAGGGAATTCAGTTGCACACATGAAAGAGCACCTCGCTTCCTGATGGTGTGTTCACATATGTGTGACCTTGAACACCCACGAGCATGTCTTGGTACCTAGCACAGGGTAAATTAGCCAGGAATTATGACTGTTTCAGGAGTATGCTTCATTGGGCTCTCAGTGATATGGGGCTTGTTTTTATCTTCACACTCCATGCAGGTGATAGAAATTAAGTTGTAAAGCACTTTTATAAACTATTAGAACTAAATAAAAATGCTTTAGTTTTTGCTTTCTCAAATAAATGGCATTTTAAGTTAATTACTAAAAATTTTTATCGTTTTTAACTCAAACTGTTGCCACTCTTAACAGCTCTTGAAAAAACTGCAAATATATTATCAGAAATGATTTTTTGTTTATAAACAAGTTTGACAAACATTCAGAACTTGTAACCAACTTGTAATGCCAAAATGTGTAATTAAGAAATTCTGATGAATGTGGTAACATTTTTTTAAGGAAAACAATTGAACCGTCTGAAAAGTTTTAAAATTGGTCTTTCTGTTATACGTGTGGCACACAGACGACTCATGAGCACAGGGCACTCAGCCCTGTGCCTTGTACTTTATATCTGATGCTACCAGAAATGTGTTATGGATTCTGTATTTAACACACTTTCAAAGTATGAGTTCTCAGGACTGCACCACAGTAAACACAGCGTTTAGATGGTGGAATCTTGTTTAATTTGTGGTTGGGGACAAAGTTGGATGTTTTTGTCTAATAATTAATATTCATCTTATGTTTGGATATATAATCACTTGCTACCTGTTGTGGCCTGCACAATAAAATAGAGTTGTACATACAAAAAAAAAAAAAAAAAGACAGATCCCAAATCATTAACCAAATCATCCAGGCACTGGAAAAGCAATAAAAATCCAACCTAAAGAGCTCTAGAAGGAAAGAAATAATTAAAATCAGAGAAGAAATTAATGAATTGGAAACCAAGGAAATAATTAAGACAATTGACAAAACAAGGAGCTGATTCTTTGAAAAAATAAACAAGATTAACAAACCCCTGCCCAATCTGATCAAGCAAAAAAAAAAAAAAAAAAAAAGAGAGAGAGAGAGAGAGAGAATCTTCAAATTAACAAAATTCAAAATGAAAAAGGAGAGATCATAACAATCATAAGTGAAATTGGGAAAATCATCAGGACTTATTTCAAAAACCTCTACTCCACAAAACTGGATAATGTGGAGGAGATGGATAAATTCCTGGATGCATATCATCTATCAAAGCTAATCTCAGAATAGATTAATGACCTCAATGAACCCGTCACTGTCATGGAGATTGAAAACATAATAAAAAACCTCCCCCAAAAGAAGAGTCCAGGAGCTGGAGAGATGGCTTAGTGGTTAAGCGCTTGTCTGTGAAGCCTAAGGACCCCGGTTCGAGGCTCAGTTCCCCAGGTCCCATGTTAGCCAGATGCACAAGGGGGCACACGCGTCTGGAGTTTGTTTGCAGAGGCTGGAAGCCCTGGCATGCCCATTCTCTCTCTCTCTCTCTCCCTTTATCTGTCTTTCTCTCTATGTCTGTCACTCTCAAATAAATAAATTAAAAATTAAGAAAAAATACAATAAAAGAAGAGTCCAGGACCAGATGGCTTTTGAGCTGAATTCTATCAAACCTTCATGGAAGAATTCAAACCAATCTTTCTCAAACTGTGCCACACAATTGTGGAACAGGGAAAGCTACCCAACTCCTTTTATGAAGCTAGTATCACCATAATTCCAAAACCATGCAGAGATGCCACAAGAAAAGAAAACTACAGGCCTATTTCCCTGATGAACTTAGATGCAAAGATCCTGAATAAAATCCTCACAAACTGAATCCAACAACACATCAAAAGCATTATCCTCCTTGACCAAGTGGGAGTCATCCCAGGAACACAGTGGTGGTTCAACATAAGTAAATCTGTCATTGTAATCCACCACATAAACAAGGTTAAACATAAAAACTACATGATCACTTCGATAGATGCAGAAAAGGCCTTTGACAAGATACCACATCAGTTCATGATCAAAACATTGGAGAGAACTGGCATGGTTGGGTCATATCTTAACATAGTAAAGGCAATATACAAAGCTCCTAAGACCCAAATAATACTTAATGGAGAGAGACTGGAGGAATTCCCATTAAGATCAGGAATGAGACAGGGTTGTCCACTCTCACCTCTGCTTTTCAATATCGTACTGGAAGTCCTAGCTCAAGCAATAAGACAGGAGGAAATAAAAAGGATACAATTTGGAAAGGAAGAAGTTAAGTTAGCTGTATTCACTGATGACATGATTGTATATGTAAGACACCCGAGAACCTCCATCCCAAAACTCCTGAAGGTGATTAACTCCTATAGCAAATAGCAGGATACAAAATCAATGCACAAATATCATTAGCCTTTCTATATGCAAATGACAAAGATATAGAGAAAGAAATAAGGGGCATGGTCCCATTTACAATAGCAACAAAAAAAAAAAAATACCTTGGAATAATGTTAACTAAGGAAGTGAAAGGTCTATACAACAAAGACATAAAATCTCTCAAAAAATAAATTGAGGAGGACTTGAGAAAATATAAAGACCTCCCATGCTCCTGGATAGGCAGAATTAACATTGTGAAGATGACAATGCTACCAAAGGCAATATATAGATTTAACGCAATTCCAATTAAAATCCCTACAGTGTTCTTCACAGAGATAGAAAAAATGATCTCAAATTTCATATGGAAAGGCAGAAGGCCTCGCATATCCAAACATATCCTCAGCAAAAGAAATACCTCTGGTGGCATCACCATACCCAATATAAAGCTATATTACCAAGCCATAGTAATAAAAACAGCATGGTACTGGCATAAAAACAGGAGTATAGACCAATGGAATAGACTTGACGACCCGGATTTTGGGCCAAGCAACTATAGCTACTTGATATTCGACAAAGGCCCAAACAATATAGACTGGAAAAAAGATAGCATCTTCAACAAATGGTGCTGGACAAACTGGATAACCACATGCAGGAAACTAAAACTTGATCCACACATTTCACCATGCACAACACTCAAATCCAAATGGATCAAAGACCTCAACATAAGACCAGAAACTTGAAAACTACTGGAAGAAGATTTAGGAAGTACTTTCCATGATATAGGAATGGAAAAAGACTTCCTGAATAAAACCCCAGTGGCTCAAGTTCTTAAACAGTCACTCAACCATTGGGATCAAATGAAGCTGAAGAGTTTCTTTACAGACAAGCATATAATAAGCAAAGCCAATAGGATACCCACAGAATGGGAGAAAATATTTGCAGGTTATCCAACTGATAGAGGCCTTATCTCTAGAATTTACAAAGAACTCAAAAGTCTAAACAATAAGAAGACAAATACCCCACTCACAAAATGGGGCACAGAGTTAAACAGGCAATTCACAGAGGAAGAGATACAAATGGCAAACACACACCTAAGAAAATGTTCATCATCCCTAATCATCAGAGAAATGCAAATTAAAACAACTATGAGATTCCACCTTACTCCAATAAGGATAGCCAACATCAAAAGGTCAAATGAAAATAAATGCTGGCGAGGATGTGGAGAAGCAGGGACACTCATTCACTGTTGGTGGGAATGCAGGATGGTACAACCACTTTGGAAATAATATGGAGACTCCTGAAAAAGCTGACTATAGAAATACCAACAGACCCAGTTATACCATTACTGGGCATCTACCCTAAAACCTTCAAACCAAAAGCCAGAGAGATTTGCTCAACCATGTTTGTAGCAGCTCAATTCGTAATAGCTAAAAGCTGGCATCAACCCAGATGTCAATCATTAGAAGAATGCATAACAAAGATGTGGTATATCTACACAATGGAATTCTATACAGCAGTAAGAAAAAGCGACATAAAGAAATTTGAGGAAAAATGGTTGAACCTGGAGCAGATCATTCTCAGTGAACTTACCTAATCACAGAAAAAAAATCAACACATAGTCTCACTCATCTGCAACACCTAACCTGAATCTGCCCAAGATGCCTTACATACCCAGCAAGCACCTCATGGACTAGACAACAAGATGGATGGGAGGTCGGGGAGGGAATCAAAGGGTGGAAAACAGTAATCCGGACCCAAATGGCAATGGTACCATAAAATTCTACTTCCTAAAAGACAGACCAAATGGCTGAACCTTCACTAGACCCTTACAGGAAACACCTGAACCACAAGACACTGGAGAGGGTAGGATTAAAACTGACCTAAATCTCCTACATCTTCCCTCCCTCCCTCCCTCTCCCCTCTATCTCTCTCCTCTCTAACTCTTGTATATTAGTTATCTTTTTCCTCAATTTCTTAGTGGACACTGACCTATAACCCCCACTTCCAGCTTGGGCCTACCATCCACAATGAGCTTTTGATCACAGAAACCTACAAGGTTTCCCAAAACAATGACAGACTTCTGTCAGAGTACTTGATGACCCACCAAAGGCCAGTGGTAAGACCCTATTGCTGAAGACTCCATACGCAGCTGACGCGTAAAATGGAATGACATGGCTGGAAGCCAGGAGAGAGTCAGTCCCCAGACAGTCAGCGTGTCTAGTGCCAGAAGGCGCTACATAGGCGACTGGGGGAAATGACCAAGATCTGTCCAAGCAACACACTGTTTAACCTAGTTAGCAACAAATAACTGGATGTGATGCCCACACAAGTGCAATAATGGTACACAGCCATGGTGAGGAATCAATTGCTCTTGATTTGTCTAACTGATCCACTCAGTGGTACTAGACCCATAGCTGGAGCTGGGAAACAAGTCAGAACCATACCCAAACACAAGCCCACTCTACAATATCAAGCTACCATCAATCACGGGGTATAAGAGGGCCTAAACCTACCATACTGTCTATCAAAAAAGTAAGTGTTATCTCAATTTTCCAGGTGCTAACTTATTCTCCGTTGGAGAATCTGCTTCTGTTTTCCAGAAAGATGCAGATCCTAAGACGAAAGCTGCCCCAACATACCTCAAAAGGGGCCCAACTGAAACTAAGGATGACTGGTGAAATAAGCAAGGGTGATGTTTTCCTGTGAACCGGATACCAGCACAAAGGGGAAGGAGATCAACGCAGAGAAAAATCAACTCCTACCAAATCAGAGACCCAAAGCCTCAGAGGCCCCCAACACCTCAGCACTGAAGCAGACCAAAAATGAACCCAACATGGCTCAGGGAAATTTTGCGGAAGAGGGGCAGAAAGAATGTCAGAGCCACATGTTGGGTCATGATTTGCAGAGACATTTATCATACCAATAACTGGGGGCTAACTCCACAATGCACGACCTATTTTCATTAACAAGGAGGGTCTAATGGGAGGGGGTAGATCAGAGATGAGCCTAAATAATGGTACCAAACTGCCTGTATTTACTAAAAAGAAAGCTAATAAATTAAATTTAAAAAAAAAAAAAACAGGATTATAGATCAATGGAACAGAATCAAGGACCCGGACCTTGGGTCAAGTAACTATAGCTACTTGATATTTGACAAAGGTTCTAACAATGCAGGCTGGATAAAAAGACAGCATCTTCCACAAATAGTGCTGAACAAACTGGATAACCATATCCAGGCAAATGAAATTAGATCCACACAACTCTCCATGCATAAAAATCAAGTACAAATAGATCAAAGACCTCAATAGAAGACTGGAAACTCAGCTACTACTGGAAGAAAAAATAGGTGCAACTTTCCATGGTATAGGAATGAGAAAAGACTTCCTAAACAAAACCCCAGTAGCCCAGGAACTTAAATAATCACTCAACCATTGGGATCTCATGAAGATGAAAAGTTTCTTCACAAACATACCATAAGCAGAGCCAATAGATTACCCACATAATTGGAGAAAATTTTTGCTGGATATACAACTGACAGAGGCCTAATTTCTGGAGTCTACAAAGAATTGAAAAACCTAAGCAAATAAAAAAGTCAAACAACTCACTCACAAAATGGGACAGAGAACTGTATGTGGAGTTCTCAGAGGAAGAAATACAAATGGCAAAAACACACTTAAGAAAATGTTTATCATCTCTAATCACCAGAGAAATGCAAATTAAAAGAACTATGAAATTCCACCTTACCTCAGTAAGATAGTAAGCATTAAAAAAATCAAATGAAGGGCTGGAGAGATGGCTTAGTGGTTAAGCGCTCACCTGTGAAGCCTAAGGACCCCGGTTCGAGGCTCGGTTCCCCAGGTCCCACGTTAGCCAGATGCACAAGGGGGCGAATGCGTCTGGAGTTCGTTTGCAGAGGCTGGAAGCCCTGGCGCGCCCATCCTCTCTCTCTCCCTCTATCTGTCTTTCTCTCTGTGTCTGTCACTCTCAAATAAATAAATATTTAAAAAATATTTTAAAAAAATCAAATGAAAACAAATGCTGGCAAGGATGTGGGGAAATAGGAACCTTCATTCACTGTTGGTGGGAATGTAAGGTGGGACAACCACTATGGAAAACAATATGGAGACTCCTAAAATGGTTGAATATAGAGTTACCATCAGACCCAGTTATTACCTTACTGGGCATTTACCCTAAAAGCTTCATGCCTCAGTTCAGGGATATTTGCTCAACCATGTTTATAGCTGTTCAGTTCATAATAGCTTAGAGATAGATTCAACCCAGATGTCCATCATTAGATGAATGGACAACCAAGATGTGTTTATCAAAGGGGAAAGTGTGGGGGTGGGGAGGGTGGGAATTACCATGGGTTATTTTTTTATAATCATGGAAAATGTTAATAAAAATTTTAAACAAGATGTGTTTATATCTACATTATGTAATTATACACAGCAGTAAGAAAAAATGACAATGAAATTTGAAGAAAAAATGGTCAAACTTGGAACAGATCATTCTCAGTGAACTCACCCAATCACAAAAAGATAATTGTCACATGGGTTCATGTATCTGTGGCTCCTAACCTGAATCTGCCTGAGATGCTGACATACCTAATAAACTTCTTAAGATACAGATAATAAGGAGGGTGGGGGAGGGGAGGGTAAAGATGTGGGGAGAGAGACAAAACTGGACCCAAGTGGCAATGGTACCATAAAATTCTATATCTTAAAATACAGACCAAATGGTTGAACCTTCATCAGGTTCTTAGAGGGAACACCTGAATCACAGGGCCCTGGAAAGGGTATGATGAAGACTAACCATAGTCTTCTCCTGTTTCCCCCCCCCTCCCTCCCTCCCTCCCTCCCTCCCTATTTCTTTATTTTAAATTATCTATTTTTTTCTTTCTTCTTTTCCCTTGGCCCTGGCCTGTAACTCCTAGTACCAGTATGCAGTTAACATCTACAATGAACTGTTGATCAGAGAGACCTATGAGGTTTCCCCCCCAAAAAAGACAGATTTCTATCAGAGCACTTGATTACCCACCAAAGGTTAATGGTAAGACCCAACTGACAAAAACACCATATGCTGTTGGTACTGAATATGGAGTGAACTGGCTGGAATCTGGAAGAGAGTCAGCCTCCAGACAGCTTGTCTCATTCCAGAAGGTGCTACATGAAGGACTGGGGAAAATGACCAACATCTATCCAAGAAATTCGTGGTCTAATCTACTCAGCTGCAAACAACCTGATGTGATACTCACAAAATCCCATTAGTGGAACACAGTCATGGGGGGTAACCAACTGCTCTTGATTTGGCTAATGGATCTGCTCAGTGGAATGGAACCCATAGCTAGATCTGGGAAACAAGTCAAAATGATATCCAAAAAATGAACCTGCTCTCTGTTATCAAGTTCCCACCAATTGTGGGTTACAAGAGGGCCCACCCCTAATAAATTCTCTCTAAAATGATAATGGTTATCCCATTTATCTGATGCTGACCTCACTCTCACTGGAGAATGTGCTTCTCTTTTTCAGATGGGTGCAGAACCCTGAGGAGAGAATCAACTCATTGTACCTCACCAGGGCACCAGTTGAAACCATAGAGTAATTGAGGAAATAAGCAAGAGTTCTGCTTTCTTGGTGAACCTGGTACCAGCACAAGAGTGAAGGAGATAGACACAGAGAACACTCAACTCCTACCAAACCATATATCCAGAGACACAGAGGCTCCCAAGACCTCATCACTGAACTAGATCTAAAATGTACCCAACATGGCTCAGGGAAATTCGCAAAAGGCTGGGCAGAAAGAATGTTACAGCCACATGTTGGAACATTATGTACAGAGATATTGCCTCTTCCCCATAACTGATGGCTAACCCCACAACACACGACCCACATTCCCCAATGAAGAGGGGACCTTCAGAGGGGGAAGGATAGGGAGGAGGCTAATGATGGTACCAACAAAGCTGTATACACACTGCGTATATAACTAATAATTTTTTCAATTTTAAAAAAGAAAGTGATTCCCTTATTGATCATCTAAGGGATATAGTTATGTGGATATGACCATATAGGAAATAGACTATTCCAAACATGAACTATTGCCCCAGCCAGTGGGGAGTTAAACAAGGACCTGAGGGGAAACTAACCTGGATGAGAGACAAGACAGACACAAAGAAGGAGACTAAGTCTGGAGTCTGATCAAGGTCTCTAACTTTTATTTTTTACACAGTGGTTATATAGGGGTAAGAAAGGGGGGAGCAAGCTGACTGACATGATTTAGGGCCATGGGATTGTTAGGGAACTTAGAGGAGATGTAACTGAGTGTTTATCTCATCTTGCCTCAATGGCTTGACAGCCTGACTGCAAACTGGCCTTTTGCAAAAGATAACATTCTGTAAACAGTCTGTTGACCCCTACTTTTTTGGATATTGGAGCACCCAGGAGCCATACACATTCCTAACCTCAAGCTGTATGGACCAGCTTTCTGATAAATGAGTCAACATAAGAATAGGCCTAGGCAAATGGAGAGGCTTTTGCTTTATGGCTCCCAACAAACTAAACAGGGAAACACCATGTTTTAGCAGTTTCACTTTTCACAGATGTTCATACTCAATCCCAAGATTGAGTGATATTAGAGTGATCATTTTTTTTTCATTTAAAGACTAATAGAGAAACATGGATATTTCCCAGGCTAGGCGTTTCCATGTGAACTGCTAACTAGTCCTCACAGATATTCTTGAGATATAACATAGAAACTGAAGTTAAGAACTGGCAAAGTAGTAGAACATTTTATTATACCAATTATATTTTAAAATGGTTTTGTTGTTGTTGTTGTTGTTGAGGCAAGCCCAACAGACTGTACCTTTTTATGTGAGAGAGCAAGAGAGAGAGAGAGAACTGGTGTACCACTGCCTCCAATCACTGCAATATAACTCAACATGTGCACCCCCTTGTGTGCAGGTGTGACCTTGCACACTTGCATGACTTTGTCTGGCTTAAATGGGACTTATAGAGTCAAACATGAGTCCTTAGACTTTGCAAGCAGGTGCCTTAACCACTAAGCCATCTCCCCAGCCCTTAAATTGTTTTTCTAAATTTATGAATCTCATTTTATTACAATTTTTTGCATTAAAAATTCCACCTCATCTTGAATCAAACATTTTCTTCTGCTCAACTTCTGTTGTAGTGAATGAAAATACCAAACTAGCATCTGCTCCCTCCACACCACTATCTTCTTAATTTGTTCTTTTCCATGGTCACTTCCTAGACACTTAGGAGACATGATGGCAGGAGAAAGGCAGCACAGGAAGAGCAAGCCACAACATACACCAAATGTGGCTTCAACCACCTGCCTGCAGTAGAGATCTGAAATGCCTTTCATTCTTATGGAACTCATGAAGATATTTTTACTACAAACTGAAGGAAATAATAATGGCTGAAAACAGATGTGATAGTCTACACATAAAAATGGCCATTGCTATTTTCCTCTTAATAGAAAAATGACTCAAAAAATAGAAATTTGGCCGGGCGTGGTGGTGCACGCCTTTAATCCCAGCACTCGGGAGGCAGAGGTAGGAGGATCGCCGTGAGTTCGAGGCCACGCTGAGACTACATAGTGAGTTCCAGGTCAGCCTGAGCTAGAGTGAGACCCTACCTTGAAAAACCAAAAAAAAAAAAAAAAAAAAAAAAAAAAAATAGAAATTTGAGGAAACCCAAGGAAGGAAACCCTGGAAGACATTTGGGCTTTACAGGGATGAGATGTTGTGCAGGAGCACCTCACAATGACGAGCCTGGGTTCAGAGGCATGCTACCCAAAGGCTACAATTTCCACTGCAGTTACAGAAAGTACATTAAAGTGCAGTATAAAATATAAAAGATTGGTTTCTTTAGAGGTTTCATTTTTAGTTGCATAAAACCAGTTTGACTCCTATTACAATGTAAAGCTGGAGCTTATAGCTGCTTTGACTATTTCTTCAGCACAGTATAACCAGCATGGCACTATAAAGTTCTCCTGGTGAGTTCTCCACACAGAAGTTTGAAAAATATCCTAGTTTGAGAATCCATAGAACTCCTTACATTCAACCCCAAACCCCTGCTTTAAAAAGTTTCTTAAATATAAACATGTATCTCATCCAATGAAAAAACACTAATGAAGTATAGCAGCACAACTGGTTTTAGGTATTCACACAAATATAAATTTTTTTGTTTATTTTTATTTACTTATTTGAGAGCTACAGACAGAGAGGGAAAGAAGCAGTGAGACAGAGAGAGAGAGAGAGAGAGAGAGAATAGGCACGCCAGGGCTTCTAGCCATTGCAAATGAACTCCAGATGTATGCGCCCCCTTGTGCATCTGGCTAATGTGGGTCCTGGGGAATTGAGCCTCGAACTGGGGTCCTTAGGCTTCTCAGGCAAGTGCTTAACTGCTAAGCCATCTCTCCAGCCCACAAATATAAAATTTAAGAGAAGTCTCCAACCAGTGCTACTTGGCAATAACCATACAACCTGCCACCAAGTCTGAAGGGCCTTCTCTGTCACAAATCCATGTCTAAAACACAAGATCATTCTCAGTAAACCTGAATGTTCCAAATGTAAATCAAGAGTGCTCACCAACGGTTACTCAGTTAGACAAGCTAAATCAAAGAAATTTACTATCAACTATGCATGCTGAATGAGTCTTAGAAATAAATTCTAATATTAGTGATTAAGGAGAAAGAAAATAAGTTTACTTTATAAACCATAAAGTGCAACATAGCAGTGAAATACAAATGTTAAAAGTACTTCATACAAAAAAATCAAAAAAAATTTTAAAGTGTGATAACTATTGTTTTTTTTAGAGAAAGTTTAATAGGTGTAGGCCCACTTGTAGCCCACAATTGGTGGGAGATTGATCATTGAGAGCAGGCTCATTTTTATATATGGTTCTTACTTGTTTCCCAGCTCCAGCTATCTATTTTGTTCCACTGAGCAGATCAGTTAGCCAAATCAAGAGCAGTTGGTTTCCCACCATGGCTGTGTATCACTATTCACTTTTGTGCTCATCATGTCAGGTTGTTTGCTGCTAAGCAGGTTAGCTCAGATATTATTAATTTTCCCCAGTCGCTCATATAGCACCTTCCAGCATTAGATGAGCTAAATATCTGGGGACTGACTCTCTTCTAGCTTCCAGCCATGTCACTCCATGTTATGTGCCAACACCATATGGTTTCTTCAGCAGTAGGGTCTTGCCACTAACCTTTGGTGGGTCATCAAGCACTCTGACAGAAATCTGTCTTCTTTTGGGAAATCTTGTAACTCTTTATTATCAAAAGCCTATTGTGGATGAGATCCACCTGCTGGTACTGGGAGTTACAGGTCAGTACCCAAAAAGTGAAGGAAGAAAAAGATAAGTGATATAAAAGAGATATAGAGATGAGAGAGAAGAAAGGGAGAGCTAGATAAAGAAACAGAAATGGGAGGAGATAAAGGACAGTTTTTGTCATACCCTCTCCAGTGCCTTGTGAATAAGATGTTCCCTCTTAGGGCCCAGTGAAGGTTCAACCAGTTGGTCTGTCTTTTACAATGTAGAGTTTTATGGTACCATTGTTGTTTGGGTGCAGTTTTGTGCCCTCCACCTCCTCCCTTGCCCTCCCCTCCCTCCCCACCATCCCTATTGTCCAGTCCTTGAGATGCTTGCTAGGTATATCGGCAACTTGGTAGATTCAGGTTAGGAGCTGTAGATGAGTGAGACTATGTGGCGATTATATTTCTGTGATTGGCTGAGTTCACTGAGAATGATCTGTTCCAGGTTTGACCATTTTTCTTCAAATTTCATTGTGTCATTTTTTCCTTACTGCTGTGTATAATTCCATTGTGTAGATATACCACATCTGAGTTACCCATGCTTCTAATGATGGACATCTGGGTTGATTCCAGCTCTTAGCTGTTGTGAATTGAGCAGCTATAAACATGGTTGAGAAAATCTCTCTGGACTGAGGCATGGAGATTTTAGGATACATGCCCAGTAAAGGAATAACTAGGTCTGTTGGTAACTCTATAGTCAGCTTTTGTAGAAATCTCCATATTGCTTTTCAAAGTGGTTGTACCATCTTACATTCCCACTAACAGTGGATGAGGGTTCCTATTTCTCCACATCCTTGCAAGCATTTATTTTCATTTGATTTTTTGATGTTTGCTATCCTTACTGGGGTAAGGTGAAATCTCATAATTGTTTAAATTTGCATGTCCCTGATGATTAGGGATGATGAACATTTTCTTTTTTAAATTTTTTGTATTCATTTTTATTTATTTATTTGAGAGTGAAAGAAAGGAGAGAAAAAGAGGCAGAGAGAGAAAGAGAATGGGTGCTCCAGGGCCTCCGGCCACTGCAAACGAACTCCAGATGTGTGCACCCCCTTGTGCACCTGGCTAACAGGGGTCCTGGGGAATTGAGCCTTGAACCTGGGTCCTTAGGCTTCACAGGCAAGCACTTAACTGCTAAGCCATTGCTCCAGCCCAATGAACATTTTCTTTAGTGAGTGTTTGCCATTTGTATTTCTTCCTCTGTGAACTGCCTACCTAGTTCTTTGCCCCATTTTGTGAGTGGGTTGTTTGAGTTTTTATTTAGGTTTTTGAATGCTTTGTAGATTCCAGAGATTAGTCCTCTGTCAGTTGCATACTCAGCAAATATTTTCTTCCATTCTGTGGGTAATCTATTGACTTTGCTAATTGTATGTTTGTCTGTAAAGGAACTTTTCAGCTTCATAAGAACACATTGGTTGAGTGATTGTTTAAGATCCTGTGCTACTGAGGATTTGTTCAGGAAGTGTTTTCTCATTCCTAGATCATGGAATGTTCCTCCTAACTTCTCTTCCACTAGTAGCCAAGTTTCTGATGTTATGTTGAGGTCTTTGATACATTTGGACTTGATTGTTGTGCATGGCGAGATGTGTGGATCAAATTTCAATTTCTTACATATGGTTATCCAGTTTGTCCAGCACCCTTTGTTGAAGATGTTATTTTTTTGCCAGCCTATACAATTAGAGCCTTTGTCGAATATCAAGTAGCTGTAGTTACTTGACCCAAAGGCTGGGACCTCAATTCTATTCCAGTGGTCTATACTCCTGTTTTTATGCCAGTACCATGCTGTTTTTATTACTATGGCTTTGCAAGATAGCTTTAGATCAGGTATGGTGATGCCTCCAAGGTGTTTCTTTTGCTGAGGATATGCTTGGATAACCAAGGACTTTTGTTTTTCCATGAGAATTTTGAGATCAATTTTATCTATCTCTGTGAAGAATGATGTTGGGATTTTGATGTGAATTGCTTTAAATCTGTAGATTGCCTTTGCAGGACTGACATTGTTTTTAATATTTATTTATTTACTTTTTATTAACTTTTTCCATGGTTACAAAAAATAAATCCCATGGTAATACCCTCCCTCCCTCACCCACTTTCCCCTTTAAAATTCCACTCTCCATCATATTACTGCCCCATCTCAATCATTGTACTTACATATATACAATAACAACCTATTAAGTACCCCCCTCTGTTCCTTTCTCTTCCCTTTATATCTCCTTTTTAATTTACTGGGCTATGCTACTAAGTATTTTCCTTCTCACACAGAAGCCCAACCATCTGTAGCTAGGATCTACATATGAGGGAGAACAAGTGGTGCTTGGCTTTCTGGGCCTGGGTTACCTCACTTAGTATAATCCTTTCCAGATCCATCCATTTTTCTGCAAAAGTCATAGCTTCATTTTTCTTTACTGCTGAGTAGAACTCCATTGTATAAATGTGCCACATCTTCATTATCCACTCATCAGTTGAGACACATCTAGGCTGGTTTCATTTCCCAGCTATTATAAATTGAGCAGCAATAAACATGGTTGAGCACGTACTTCTAAGAAAATGTGATGAGTCCTTAGGATATATGCCTAGGAGTGCTATAGCTGGGTCATATGGTAGATCAATCTTTAGGTGTTTTAGGAACCTCCACACTGTTTTCCACAATGGCTGGACCAGATTGCATTCCCACCAGCAGTGTAGAAGGGTTGCTCTTTTTCCACATCCCGGCCAACATTTATGATCATTTGTTTTCATGATGGTGGCCAATCTGACAGGAGTGAGATGGAATCTCAATGTAGTTTTAATCTGCATTTCCCTGATGACTAGTGATATAGAACATTTTTTTAGATGCTTACATGCTTTTCATATTTCTTCCTTTGAGAATGATCTATTTAGCTCCATATCCCATTTTTTTGATTGGCTTGTTTGATTCCTTAATATTTAACTGTTTGAGTTCTCTGTATAACCTAGATATTAATCCTCTATCAGATATATAGCTGGTGGAGATTTTTTCCCATTCTGTAGAATGCCTCTTTGCTTTTTTCACTGTGTCCTTTTCAGTGCAAAATCTTTGTAATTTCATGAGGTCCCAGTGATTAATCTGTGGTTTTATTGCCTGAGCAATTGGGGTTGTAGTCAGAAAGTCTTTGCCAAGACCAATATGTTGAAGGGTTTCCCCTACTTTTTCCTCTAGCAGTTTGAGTTTCCGCTCTGATGTTAAGGTCCTTAATCCATTTGGACTTAATTCTTGTGCATGGAGAGAGAGAGAGAAGAATCTATTTTCATCCTTCTACAGATACATATCCAGTTTTCCCAACACCATTTGCTGAAGAGGCTGTTCCTTCTCCAGTGAGTATTTTTGGTATTTTTATTGAATATCAATTAGCTATAGCTACCTGAACTTACATCTGGGTCCTCAACTCTGTTCCATTGATTTACATGTCTGTTTTTGTGCCAGTACCATGCTGTTTTTGTTACTATGGCTCTGTAGTATAGGTTAAAATCAGGTATGGTGATACCACCAGCCTTATTTTTGTTGCTCAATATTATTTTAGATATTCGAGGTTTTTTGTGATTCCAAATGAATTTTTGGATTGTTTTTTCTATTTCCATGAAGAATGCCTTTGGAATTTTGATAGGGAAAGCATTAAATGTGTAGATTGCTTTTGGTAAGATTACCATTTTCACAATATTGATTCTTCCAATCCAGGAACAAGGGATGTTTCTCCACTCTCTAGTGTCTTCTGCAATTTCTTGCTTGAGTGTTTCAAAGTTCTCATCATAGAGATTCTTTACTTCTTTGGTTAGGTTTATTCCAAGGTACTTTATTTTTTTTTGATGCAATTGTGAATGGGAGTGATTCCCTGATTTCATCCTCTGTGTGTCTGTTGTTAGCATATATGAATGCTGCTGATTTCTGTGTATTTATTTTGTATCCTACGACATGGCTGTAGGTTTTTATCAGCTCTAACAGTTTGCTAGTAGAGTCTTTAGGGTACTTTATGTATGGAATCATGTCATCTGCAAATAATAACTTGATCTCTTCCTTTCCAATTTGTATCCATTTTATGTGTGTCTCTTGCCTTATTGCTACGGGTAAGACTTCCAAAACTATGTTAAATAAAAGTGGGGACAGTGGGCACCCTTGTCTTGTTCCTGATTTTAGTTGAAAAGCTTCCAGTTTTTCCCCATTTAGTAATATATTGGCTGTAGGCTTGTCAATAACAGCTTTTATTATATTGAGATATGTTCCTTCTATTCCAAGTCTCCGTAGGACTTTTATCATGAAGGGATGTTGGATTTTGTCAAACCCTTTCTCTGCATCTAATGAGATGATCATGTGATTTTTGTCCTTCAACCCGTTTATGTAATATATTACATTTATAGATTTGCGTATGTTGAACCATCCCTGCATCTCTGGGATAATGCCTACTTGGTCAGGGTAAATGATCTTTCTGATATATGCTTGTATTCTGTTTGCCAATATTTTGTTGAGAATGTTTGCATCTATGTCCATGAGGGAGATTGATCTGTAATTTTCTTTTTTTGTTCTATCTTTGCCTGGTTTTGGTATCAGAGTGATGCTGACCTCATAGAAGGAGTTTGGTAGAATTCCTTTTTTTTCTATTTCCTGGAAAAGCTTAAGAAGCACTGGTGTTAGCTCTTCCTCAAAGGTCTGGTAAAATTCAGCAGTTAATCCATCTGGGCCTGGGCTTTTCTTAGTTGGGAGATTATTGATAACTGTTTGGATCTCGGTTGTTATAGGTGTATTTTAGTGATTAATCTCATTTTGATTTAATTTAGGCAGGTCATATAAATTAAGGAAATCATCCATTTCTTTCAGATTTTCATATTTGTGGAGTATATGCTTTTATAGTATGCCCCTAAGATTTTTTTTTTTTAAATTTCTCTGGAATCTGTTGTGATGTTACCTTTTTCATCTCTGATTTTATTAATTTGTGTCTCTTCTCTCTTTCTTTTGGTCAGATTTGCTAAGGGTTTATCAATCTTGTTTATCCTTTCAAAGAACCAACTCTTTGTTTCATTAATTCTTTGGATTGTTTTTTTTTTGTTTGTTTCTATTTCATTAATTTCTGCCCTAATCTTTATTATTTCTTCCTATGTACTGATTTTTGGTTTGCCTTGTTGTTCTTTTTCCAAGGCTTTAAGGTGAAGCATTAGGTCGTTTACTTGCGACCTTTCTAATTTCTTATTATAGTCACTTGAATTTACCTCTTAGAGCCACCTTCATTGTGTCCCAGAGATTTTGATATGTTGTGTTCTCATTATCGTTTGACTCTATAAATTTTTTGATTTCCTTCTTGATTTCTTCATTGACCCATTCCTCATTTAGTAGTGTATTGTTTAGTTTCCATGATTTTGTGTATGTTCTATAGCCTTTCTTACTACTGATTTGTAGTTTAATTCCATTGTGGTCAGATGGAATGCAAGGAATTATTTCAATTTTCCTGAATTTGTTAAGATTTGCTTTGTGTCTAATATATGGTCTATTTTAGAGAATGTTCCATGTGCTGGTGAAAAGAATTTATATTCTACAGCCTTTGGATGAAATGTCCTGTATATATTTGTTAGGTCCATTCCTTCCATTTCCACATTTAGTGCAGATGCCTCTCTGTTTATTATTTCCTGGGATGACCTGTCAATTGATGAGAATGGGGTGTTAAAGTCACCCACCACCACTGTGTTTGGTATTATCTGTGACCTTAGTTCTAATAGTGTTTGTTTGGTGAATTTGGGAGCCCTCATGTTGGTGCATAGATGTTTAGGATTGTAATGTCTGCCTGTTGGAGTGTGCCTTTAATCAATATAAAGTACCTTCCTTATCTGTCTTGACCAACATTGTACTGAAGTCCACCTTGTCAGATATTAGGATAGCAACCCCTGCTTGTTTTCTAGGCCCATTTGCTTGAAACACCATCTTCCAACCTTTCACCCTAAATCATTTGTAGAAAGGTGAGTTTCTTGGAGACCACAAATTGTAGGATCCTACGTTTTTTTTTTTTTAATTTATTTTATTTATTTATTTATTTATTTATTTGAGAGCGACAGACACAGAGAGAAAGACAGATAGAGGGACAGAGAGAGAATGGGCGCGCCAGGGCTTCCAGCCTCTGCAAACGAACTCCAGACGCGTGCGCCCCCTTGTGGTGCATCTGGCTAACGTGGGACCTGGAGAACCGAGCCTCGAACCGGGGTCCTTAGGCTTCACAGGCAAGCGCTTAACCGCTAAGCCATCTCTCCAGCCCAGGATCCTACTTTTTAACCCAGTCTGCAAACCTATGTCTTTTGGTTGGGGCATTGAGGCGTTGATATTGAGATATTGCTGAAAGGTATGTATTTATATTTGCCTTTTTTTTTTTTTTTGTGGTTCCAGTTCTACCTTTGCTTTCTTGTGTTAACCAGTATTTGAGTATTGCTTGTTTTTTCCAGGTTCCTTATATGTGTGCTTTCCCTTTTCTTCAACATGGAGGATCCTATCAAGTATTTTCTGTAGAGCTGGTTTTGTCTTCAAATACTCCTTTAGCCTGCTTTTGTCATGGAATGTCCTTATTTCTCCATCTATTTGAATGGGTAGCTTTGCAGGATAAAGTAACCTTGGTTGACAGTTGTTATTTTTCAGAACTTGGAATACATCACTCCAATTCCTTCTTGCTTTTAAAGTTTGTGTTGAATAATCTATTGTAATCCTGATGGGCTTGCCTTTGTAGGTAACTTGATTTTTCTCTCTAACTGCTTTCAATATTTTTTCCTTGGTTTCTGTGTTTGGTAGTTTGATTATAATATGATGAGGAGAGGTTCTTCCCAGGTTTTGTCTGGCTGGGGTTCTAAAGGCTTCCTGTATCTGCATTGGCACCTCTTTCCCAATTTGGGGGAAGTTTTCTTCTATGATTTTGTTGAAGATGCCTACTATGCCTTTGGAGTGGAATTCTTCTCCTTCTATTATGCCCTGAATTCTTATGTTTGATCTTTTCATAGTGTCCTGAATATCTCGAAATTCTCACTCATACTTTTCTATAAGTTTGTCTTTTTCGTTGTTGGACCATATTAGACCTGCCACCTTGTCTTCTAGCTTAGATATTCTGTCCTCTCCTTCATCCATTCTACTGGTGAGATTTTCTACAGAGTTTTTAATTTCGTTAACTGTGTTCTTCATTGCTAGTAATTCTGACTGGTTTTTCTTTATTATTTCTATTTCCTTATTTATGTCTTGTCTTGTATTGTATTGTATTGTATTGTATGTATTGTATTGTATTGTATTGTATTGTATTGTATTGTATTGCCTTCTTTATTTCATGAAATTGGTGTCCTGTGTCTTCTTTGATTCCTTTGATTTCCTCTTTGAGTTCCTCTTTGACTCCTTTGATTTGTTCTCTGACTTCTTTAACATATTTACAATCATTGATCATGTGGTTTTTGTGTTCAACCTTGTTTATGTGGTATATTACATTGGCAGGTTTTCATGTGTTCCTGGGATGAAGTCCACTTGATCTGGTGGAAAATGGACTTGATGTGTTGTTGAATTCAGTTTGCAAGAATTTTGTTCAGGATCTTTGCATCTAAGTTTATCAGGGAAACAAGCCTGTAGTTTTCCTTTCATGTGGCATCTCTGCATGGTTTTAGTATTACGGTGATAGTAGCTTCATAGAAGGAGTTGGGGAGCTTCCCTTGATCTCCGATTGTGTGGCATAGTTTGAAAAAGACTGGTTTGATAGAATTCAGCTGAGAAGCCATCTGGTCCTGGACTCTTGTTTTGGGGGAGGCTTTTATCACTGTTTCACTTTTATGGGTGTGATAGGTTTCTTTAGGAGATTAATCTGCTCTGAGTTTAGCTTTGGTAATGTGTCTAGGAATTTATTCATTTCCTCTATATTTTCCAATTTTGTTGAGTAGAGGTTTTTGAAGTAAGACCCAATGATTATCCCAATTTCACTTATGTCTGTTGTGATTTCTCCTTTTTCATTTCTAAATTTGTTAATTTTAAGTGCCTCTTTTTTTCACTTGATGAAATTGGCCAGGGGTTTTTCAATCTTGTTTTTGTTTTTCAAAGAACCAACTCTTTGTTTCATCAATTTTCTTAATTGCTTTCTTAGTTTCCAATTCATTAATTTCTGCTCTGATCTTAATTATCTCTTTCCATCTGGAGCTTTTTCAGTGACTTTAGGTGGATGTTTAGACTATTGATTTGGGATTTCTCTGTCTTTCTTATGAAAACATTTAGTGCTATGAATTTTCCCCTGAGGACTGCCTTCATTGTATCCCATAAGTTTTGGTATGATGTGTTCTCATCATTGATTTCTAGAAATTTCTCTATTTCATTTTTTATTTCATCTACTATCCATTTATTGTTTAAAAGTGGGCAGTTCAGTTTCTAAGAGCTGATGAGAGTTTTGGTGGGTATTTTGTTGTTAATTTCTAGCAATATAGAACTGTGACCAGATATCATGCAGGGGATTATGTCAATTTTCCTAAATATATGGAGGCAGGCTTTGTGACCCAGTCTATGATCTATTTTAAAGAAGGTTCCATATGCTGCTGAGAAGAATGTGTAGTCTGTGGATTTGAGGTAGAATGTTCTATAGATGGGTTTTGTTGAGCTTTCTCACTTCCCTGTTGAGTTTCTGTTTGGATGATCTATTGCTGATAATGACTATGATGGTGTTGGTAGTTATTTCTGTTTTATTGTTGAGTAGGTTTTGTTTTATGAATTGTGGTGCACCTGTGTTTGGTGCATAAAGATTGATGATTGTAATATCCACTTGCTGGGTTGTCCCTTGATCAGTATACTGATTTTTGGTTTGCTTTGCTCTTCCTTTTTCAAGGCCTTAAGATGAAGCATTCAATTATTTATTTGTTAACTCTCTAGTGAATTGAGGCCATTGATATTAAAAGTTATTACTAAAGGGTATGCATTTGTTCTTGCCATTCTTATTTTGTAGTGTTTTCTGTTTTCACGTTATTCATTTGTTTCAACTGTTATTTCAGTGCGGTTTACTTTTTCCTATTTCCTCCTATGTTGTTGTGCTTTCTCATTGGCATTAAGAATTCTTTCAAATATTTTCTGTAGAGCTGGTTTAGTTGTCATAAATTCCTTTAGCCTGTTTTTGTTGTGGAATGTCCTTATTTCACTATCAATTTGGATAGATAGCTTTGCAGCATAAAATAATCTTGATTGACAGTTGTTATCTTTCAGAACTTAGAATACATTATTCCAAGCCCTTATGGCTTTTAAAGTTTGTGTTGAGTGATCTGCAGTTATTCTGATGGGCTTGCCTTTGTAGGTGACTTGCTTTTTATCTCTAACTGCTTTCAATATGTTTTCTTTGGTTTGTGTGTTTAGTAGCTGCTGTAGTCAGGTTTCCATTGCTAATAGAAATCACCCAACCAAGAGCAGCTTCTGGGAAAAAGGTTCAGTTTTGCTTATAAGCTTGAGGGGAAGCTCCACAATGGTAGGGGAAAATGATAGCACAAACAAAGGGTGGACATCACCCCCTGGCCAACATAAGGTGGACAATAGCAACAGGAGAGTGTGCCAAACACTGGCAAGGGGAAACTGGCTATAACACCCATAACCTCACCCCTAACAATACACTCCCTGTAGGAGGTGTTAATTCCCAAATCTCCATCACCTGGCGATCTAGCATTCAGAACACCTAATTTTATGGGGGACACCTAAATCAAAACACCACATTCCACCCTGGCCCCCATAAACTGATAACCATACATGATGTAAAATGCAATGCATTCATCCAACTTTAAAAGTCCCCATAGCTTTTATCAATTCCAATGATGTTCATACATCCCAAATAGTCCAAGATCTTTTAACTGAGCCATCATGCCAAAACATACCCCCAAAATGCATAATGGCACAAAATAATCATTCACCCCAAAAGATGGCAATGGGCATAGCAAAGAAATATTTAGCCAATACAAGATTTAAAACAATGAGGGCAAACATCAAACTCTGTAGTTCCAAGTCCAACAACTCTAGCCAGTGATAAATCTCCAAGTCCAATCACTCTAACTGGGAACAAGTCTCTGGCCTTACAATTCTGCCCCTCCAACTAGGTTACTAACAATCCTGGAAAGCTTCATCTGGGCCGGTAGCTTTCCTTAGCAGTCATCTCATGGTCCTGGCCCCGCCACTGTGTCTCCACTGCAATCCACGGTTCATCCTCATGGCCCGACTGGGTCTTCAAGCAGGCATTCAACAAACCTGCTTCACACTGCCAATGGCCATTTCCAAAACACAAGACAGTGTTGCAAACTTAATGACCCTCTCTTTCCTGCATTTCTTATACTCCACAATACCAGATAGGGTGTCAATTTGTTATCCATGGGGGGGAATAAAGCAGACTTTGAAGGACAGGACACTTCTTGAGCACTCAGGCCCCTCCAAAAGAGTCTATATTCTTCCTGTTGCCCCAGTTCAGGTCAGATAGCCCAGTCTCAAAGGTTGTAATCTCTCAATTGCAGCTGAATGGGCAGCAGTTTACTCAAAGATTTTTCTTTCTGTGCCATATCCCTTTGCTCATACCAGTTCATTTTTTCACAAAGCAACCCTGCACAACTTCTCAGGACATGGGCATAATAGCAAGCCTGCACAAACTGATAGCCCAGTCCAAGCACAGCTCTTTCTCACCCATATAAGCCAAACCTCGAAGTCCATAGTTCATCCTGCATTCAGACCTTTCAATGTTGACCAGAATAGTACATTAAGCTGTACTTCCAGCACTGCAAGGCATCTCTTAGACCAAGGTTTCAAATCCTTCCACATTCCTCTTGAAAATAAGCTCCAAAAGGCCCAAACCACACAGTCAGGTGGCTAGCAGCAATCCACTCTTGGTACCACTTTATTGTTACAGTCAGGTTTGCATTGCTGGTAGAAATCACCCAACCAAGAGCAGCTTCTGGGAAAAAGGGGTTTATTTTGGCTTACAAGCTTGAGGGGAAGCTCTACAATGGCAGGGGGAAATGATGAAACAAACAGAGGGTGGATATCACCCCCTGGCCAACATAAGGTGGACAATAGCAACAGGAGAGTGTACCAAACACTGGCAAGGGGAAACTGGCTACAACACCCATAAGCCCACCCCAAACAATACATTCCCTGTAGGAGGTGTTAATTCTGAAATCTCCATCAGCTGGGGATCTAGCATTCAGAACATGGAAACACCTGAACCAAACCACCACAGTAGTTTAATTACAACATGGCAAGGAGAGGTTCTTTCCAGGTTTTGTCTGTTTGGTGTCCTAAAAGCTTCTTTTATCTGCGTTGCCATTTCTTTCCCAATTTGGGGAAATTTTTCTTCTATGATCTTGTTGAAAATACCTAAGATTCTAGATTGAAATTCTTCTCCTTCTGTTATACCCTGAATTCTTATGTTTGATCTTTTCATAGTGTCCTGGAGATCTTGAAATTCCCATGCACACCTTGCTATTAACTTGACTTTATCTTTGTTGGAGTGGACTAGATCTGCCATCTGGTCTTCTACTTTGGATATTCTCTTCTCTCCTTCATCCACTCTGTGTCTTTCCACAGAGTTTTTTATTTTGTTAACTGTGTTCTTCAGAGCCAGGATTTCAGCCTGGTTTTTCTTCAGTATTTTGATTTCCTTACTCATGTATTGTAATCATCTCATTATTTCATTAAGCTGGTTTCTTGCATTCTCTTTCAGAAGTTTGTTTTCTTCTTTAATTCCTTTGTTTTCTTCTTTGATTCCCTTCATTTCTTCTCTGATTTCTTTGAGCATAGATGCCATCATTTTCTTGAAATCTTTCTCAGGCATTTCATCTAAAATAGTCTCCATTATTGATCATTTCTGATGGATTTGCAATTTTTGGTGGGACTGTATTCTTTGAGTTTCTTGTATTATATTGTAGCGAATTTTGCATCCTGAATTGATTTGCTGCTTGGGTTTTCTACTTATCTTCAATGTTCTTAGATGTGGCAATCCACCTCTATATACCCTCAGGATATGAGTTCAAGGTGTCAGCTGTAGCTCTTGTCCCCCAATCAAGCCACACAAATAATTCTAGGTGTTGAGTTTTCTTGCTAAGCAAGTATTCTAGTGGATTGGGTGGAATAATTAACTGGCAAATCTGAACTTCAACCAAGTAACATACACAATCAATAAAAAATCAGCACAAAATATACAATTATGGGGATTAAAACAAACAGTCATATAAAGTCAAAATCCCTAAGGATGTGTACTGTTCTACACCCTTAATCTTCTCAGCTGGGGAGGTAAAGATTTTTGTTCTGAGTTGTATTCCAGGTCAACCTGGATCTGGATCAGACCCTACCCCCATTAATGACAGAAGCAAGAAACAAAGGCCCTATATATATGAAAGCATCAAAGGCAACAATATTCAACACCCAAAGACAGGTTATTTGAAAATGGTAAAGCCACCCAAGAATTTATACCCCATAACCTGCCCTGACAAGAAAAGAGAGGTTAGCTTTTGCAGTACAGGCCTGTGTACATTTTTCTTTTAAATTATAAACTTCCATGATTGTAAACAATATCCCAGGGTAATGCTCTCCCTCTCCCCACTTTCCTCTTTGGAACTCCATTCTCCACCTTATCCCCTCCTCCTCTCAATCAGTCTCTCTCTTATTTTGATGTCATTATCTTTTCCTGCTATTATGATGGTCTTGTGTATGTAGTGTCAGGTACTGCGAGGTCATGAATATCCAGGCCATTTTGTTTATGGAGGAGCATGTTGTAAGGAGTCCTAAACTTCCTTTGATTCTTACATTCTTTTCGCCACCTCTTCCATAATAGACCCTGAGCCTTGGAAGGTGTGATAGAGATATTGCAGTGCTGAGCACTCGTGTCACTTCTTTCCAGTACCATGATGCCTTCTGAGTCATCCCAAGATCACTGCCATCTGAAAAGAGAAGGAGTAGCATTAATATATGGGTATTAAAATTAAGAGAAGGGCTTGCTGGGCAGTTTGATTAACATAGTATATACATTTAGCCAGACAGCAGCAGATGTTACACCTCTAGGGCTCATGACTACCCCTGTTTTAAGTTTCCAGTGTCAGGGATGTATTCACTCCCATAGAGCAGGTCTCCAGTCCAATTAGAGGACAGCTGGTTTCCACCATGACAGATGTGCCACTATTGCATCTTTTGGCTCATTTGGCCTGGTTGGCAAAATTCAAGACTTGCAATGCCCACTGTTGAGGATCTTCCCCAGTGATTTCTCTCACTCCCATTAACCTACATGCAGAATGGCTTTTTCCAGCTTCCTATAAGCTGCTCTACATGGAGGAGGTTATCATCTCAGTTCCAGCAGGATTTCTCACTTGCCTTGCAGCCCAAATATATGGTCTTCAGCAATAGGGTCTTACCATTTATTCCTGGTGGGAAACTGAGGGCCTTGATAATGGCCTATAATGTTTTTGGGGCATCCAGGACCTCCCTAGCCAACAACTCACTGGAAGATATCCCATTCCCTGGCACTAAAAATTTTCTAGCAACAATCTATGGCTCCTCGGTGTTTCATTGTCCAAAAATGTAGGTTTCCATATGATTTATTGATATCCTCTTAGATTTTGATTAGTCCTCCTTTACTCAATCTCTTCCCCTGACCTCACTTGGGCCTTTTCATCCGCATTAATCTATTCTTCTACTTACATATATACAATACCATCTTATTAAGTACCCCCTCCCTTCCTTTACCTTTTGGGGTGGCTTCCAATCTCATCAATGCTGAATGTTCACCTTGATCCCTCTGTGTTGTGCTGTACAGCTGTACTTCTGAACTGATCTGCTGGCTGCACTGCCACAGGGGGTTAAATGCTGGTGGTTTGCAATTCTGATGGTGGGGGATGGGAGAGTTCAGACTTCTGGAGTTGCTCGCACTTTCAGTAGCTCTTTCGTTGGTCCCAGTTGTCTTTCCTTCAGATTTATTAACTTTGCAAGAAGGCTGATGGAGTTGAAAAATCTGTTGCTTTGTCTCTGCTGCTGGTGCTGCCTGGCAGGCAGTGCAGTGTGGTGCATGGATTGTAGGCTGTGAGCACCTCAGTGGGCCTCTGGCCATTTTCCTTCTTTCTTGTGGGTCATGGTCTCTCAGGCTTCTCGACTGTGTCTGAGAATAACCTATACTCCTTAACTTTTCAGAAAGAGTGTACTTTGCTGGGGTTTTGCTTAAATCCCTCTCCTGGCTGGTTTGGCATGGCTTCTATGCTGCCATCTTACCTGGAAGTCCTGTTGCTTAGACATCTTCATTTTTCTTCTGTCCACTAACCTGCCACAGAATGGTGGTCCTTAACATGTTTTTAATTTTTGTTTAGAATATAAGCTACTGGAGTTCTCGGGTGCTTAATCTGGAGACCCATACACAATATGTGAAATCTGACTTAGTTTCATGTGCAAAAATATACAGCAGCTAAAATATGTCACACAGCTATAAATTGCAATCTACTTTTTTTGTTTCATTCTATGGATTCATTCACAAAGATACTTGTTTTTATTGTCTTGTAAAGATAAATGTTGAAATAGGCAGATATTGACTACTGACAAGGAAACTAAATGCCAAATATTTACTCAGCAAGACAAGATGAAACAGAGCACAGAGAGTGTAGAGGTTGCCTGAAAATGTTTTGCAACCAAGCAAGCTTGTGAGCTCTTTTTCCTAATTGTTGGGTCAGCAATCAACCTATCATTGGCTTGGCCTCTCCATGCTACTGATGTATTTCGTATGCTCTCAGGGCCATCCCAGAAAGGAGCAAGAAACACTGTTTAACCCACTAACACCATAGTCAGCAAATGCACAGTAAGAGTGCCAGAAAGATCCTTCTTCCTAGTGTGAGGCATATGAATGTCCTTAACTCCATCTGTCTCCTCCAGTATAGTGCTGGCTTTGTGTGGAAGGGTGCTGAGTTTTCTCCCAGGCCCCTGACTGTCTGACCTGATTAACCTGATCACCTTCTTAACCAGAAAGTCTCTCCCATTCTCAGATATCTATTATGGTTCTCTTCCTTCTGTGCTATTTAATCTGGCTGTTTCCCTGAGGTAGTAGAGAACCGGGAGTTTCATCAAAAACACAGGTCTGCCATCTCAGTTCTTAGGAGGCTAAGGCATAAGAACTGAGTTTAAGACCAGCCTGGCCTATATAATGAGACCTTGTCTCAAAAAGGGGGGAGGGAATGGCTTAGTTGTTAAGGCATTTGCCTGCAAAGCCAAGGGACCCAGGTTCAGTTCCCCAGTAGCCACATAAAGCCAGATGCACAAGGTTGCACAAATGTCTGGAGTTTGCAGTGGTTGAAGGCCCTGGCACACCCATTTTCTCTCTCTCTCTCTAATAATAAAATATTAGAAAAAAAGAAGAAAAGGGGCTAAAGAGATGGTTCAACAGTTGGGGTGCTTGCCTTCAAAGATTAACAAATGAGGTTCAATTCCCCAGTACCCATGCTGAGCCAGATTCATAAAGTGGTACATGCATCTGGAGTTCATTTGCAGGAGGCCCTGGCACACCCATTCTGTCTCTCTCTTCTCTTGAAAATAAATAAATAAATAAAAATGTTTTAAAAATAGAGCTTCATGCAGGCCTTTCTTTGGTAGGGTAGTATTAACAAAATGAAATCTATTTTTTTCTTCTCAGTGTGAACCAAAGTTCCTGGAAAGCATTTGTATAGCACTGAATATCTGAAAAGGCTGAGACTGATTAGAACTTCAGTGAATGTGGGAAGTTGAAATATTGCAGGTGCAGACACAGATCTTGAACCTTTTAATAGCCATTTATTGCCCATCTGGGTGTGTGACCTAATATCCTATGACTATTAGGTAAGTCTTTTATTTTCTCCTAAGGTAGTGTCTCACGATAGCTCAGGCTGCAAATTACTATGTAGTTTCAGGGTGACCACAAATTCATGGAAATCCTCCTGCCTCTGCCTTCCAAGTGCTGGGACTAAAGGCATGTGACACTATGCCTGGCTGAGGTAAGTCTTTCAGAATGTGGAAACCAACCAAAAAACTAACAATGTCATCAGATAGCATCTGAAGTCATAACAAAGATTTCCTCCACTTTTCAATAACTGACCTACTTACTGTTTCCACCAATGTATTTTTAAATTTAAATATTTATTTATTTGAGAGAGAGAGAGAATAGGTGTGTTGGGGCACTTAGCCTCTGCAAATGAGTTCCAGATGCATGGGCCACTTTATGCATCAGGCTGTATATGTTTACTGGGGAATAAAATGTGCATCCTTGGCTTTGCAAGTCATCTCTCCACCACCACCAATATTTTTAAAGTGTTTTATGATTTTCTTTATTGCTACTAAAAATCATCATAAAGTTATTAATATTCTACAGCATGTAATTTAGTGTAACCTAAATCTACATTCCCATATTTGATCAAACACCAGCCATTCCCTGCAGACTTGACCACACTATGAAATCCCTGTAACCTTACTCTTCCACCAACATTTGACCTGGAACTCTGGGGTGTGTATATGTGAGTGTTGACACAAAAGACACAGCTCTCACCTCAAAGGAGATAAGAGATTATTTATTCTGGCCCGGGAATACAGATTTAGGTTACCCAAAATTCCACATCCCAATATGTTAGCAATTTCATGAACATTTTATAGTTACAGAACAAAAGAAAGTCAAATCCACCTGGAGAGATAGCTTGGCAGTTAAGGCACATGCCTGCAAAGCCTAAGGACCCAGATTCGATTATACAGGTCCCATATAAGCCAGATGCACATGGTGGCACATGAGTCTGGAGTTCGTTTGCAGTGGCTAGAGGCTCTGGAATGCCCATTCTCACTCTCTGTCTCTACTAAATAAATAAAAATAAACTTTAGAAAAGAAGTTATCAATTAAAAAAAGGAAGAAAAAGAATAGTGCATAAAAGAAAAGAAACCCTAGAAGTTTCAGTGAAGGTGATATCAAAAATCAAAAAAGTAGCCAGGTGTGAGGGCACATGCCTTTAATCCCAGCACTTGGGAAGCAGAGGTAGGAGGACTGCCATGAGGTTGAGGCCATCTGAGATTAATAATAAATTCCATGTCAGCCTGGGCTAGAGTGAAACCCTACCTTGGGAAAAAATATACATAATAAAAAAGCTAGAAAAAAAAAAAGAAAGAAAGAAAGTCAAGTCAAGGCACTTTTCAAATATATTGGCTAATCATCGGGTAGGTGGGGTACAGCAAAGTGGGGAAATCTCCACCATAGGTTTCAGATCCTATCTGATTCTTAGCTCTTGGGTTGATGGAAGTTGGTGGTCTATTGGTACATCCCAAAAAGGTTACACCAAATTAGTTGGTAGTCACATGGATGTTAGGTAAGACACAGAGGTAAGCCAGCCCAAGGAAATTAGGCTTTGTTCTTGCAACTTTCCATCTTGTGATTGCAAGAGCTTTATCCATCCATTCAGACTTGCTAGAAGTAGGTTCAGCAAATACAGCATTTTTCTGGGAACTTTAGTATACAGTTTTTTCCTCCAGGCCAAGCATCACAGTTTGTGTATGTAGAGGCTAAATGTTCTATTTAATATGATCCATGTAATTACAAAGGTTCATTCCTAGGATCTAGTACAAATGAGGCTGAGTAGTAAGCAGGAAAATCATCTTCAGGAGGGATGAGTTGCTGCTAAAGCCATTAAGAAAGAAAGACTTGGAACTGTTAGTCATCATGATCTGGGTATAATTAATTTGTTTTCTTTGTCCTTTGTGTCTGATATAACATGTACATGTGACATAGAATGGGAATGTTATATTTAAAGTTAAATGTAATTAAGAAAAAGTCTGGCCTAACAAACTTAAGACAGCAGATGAGGGAAATAGACATTTTAAACCAAGTAGAAATTATATATTTAAAATTAGATAGACCATATGGTTCCCCTGTGTTTATAGTTATTTGTATTTTTTGAAATACTTTCTTTGACTTGAACTTTATAATGCCTTAAATAATTTATTATCTTTTGATTCTAATTTTTCTTTTGGCCACCTTATTTCTATTTTTTTAAATTTTTTTTTTAATTTATTTGAGAGCGACAGACACAGAGAGAAAGACAGATAGAGGGAGAGAGAGAGAATGGGCGTGCCAGGGCTTCCAGCCTCTGCAAACGAACTCCAGACGCATGTGCCGCCTTGTGCATCTGGCTAACGTGGGACCTGGGGAACCGAGCCTCGAACCGGGGTCCTTAGGCTCCTTAGGCTTCACAGGCAAGCACTTAACTGCTAAGCCATCTCTCCAGCCCTTATTTCTGTTTTTATAAACTTTTGTGAAGTGGCTAGTTCTAATGCTAGGAGGAATTAGTTGTGTTTTATTTTAATTTTTTGTGTGTTTCTTTTAGTTTTTAATATTATTTATTTGAGAGAGAGAGATAAGCAGAGACAGAGAGAATGGGTGTGCCAGGACCAACAGCAGCTTCAAACTCCAAGCATGTGTGCCACCTTGTGCATCTGGCTTACATGGGTCCTGAGGAATCAAACCTGAGTCCTTTGGCTTTGCTAGCAAGTGCCTTAACCACTAAGCCATTTCTCCAGCCCTTAGTTTTTATTTTTTATTGACAATTTCTATACTTACAGTCAATAAACCTTGATATTTTCATCCCCTCCCCCACTTTCCCTTCACAACTCTGCTCTCCATCATATCCCCTCCCTCTCTCAATGAGTTTCTCTTTTAATTTGATGTCATCATCTTTTTCTCCGACTATGAGGGTTCTTGTGTAGGTATTGCTAGGCACTGCAAGGTCATGGATATTAAGGCCAATTTCTGTCTGGACAGTTGCATTGTAAGGAGTGGTACCCTTCCATTGGCCCTTCTTTCCACCACCTCTTCTGCAATGGACCCTGAGCCTTGGAGGGTGTGATAGAGATGTTTCAGTGCTAGACACTCCTCTGTCCCTTCGTCTCAGCACTATGCTGCCTTTTGGGTCATCCCAGTGGTCATTACCATTTGAAAAGAGAAGCTTCTCTAATGAGAGTGAGAGTAGCATTAATATATGAATATGAACATTAAGTGTGTGGTTTCAGGGCAGTTTGGTGAAAATAATACATACAGCTATACAGACAAGAGCAGGCTTTATACCCCTAGGGCTAATGACCTCCCCTACCACAGGCTTTTCATAAGATTTTCACTGCCAGGTATGTATTCCCTCCCATAGAGCAGACCTTCAGTCCAATTAGAGAGCAGTTGTTTTTCCCCTGAGCAGACATGCCATTATTGCACTCATTCAGTCATTTGGCCTGCCTGGCAAAACTTGAGGCTTCCACTGTCCATTGTTGTCACCACTGATGTCTTCTGTCTCCCATAGGGCTGCACACAATGCAACTTTTTCCAGATTTCAGTTGGCTGGTCTACAGGGAGAAGGTTTTCTGCTCAGCACAAGCTTGATTTCTCAGTAACGTGGCCACTCAGGCATGTGAAATCTTCAGCAATAGGGCCTTACCAGCTTTTTCTCAAGGGAAACCAAGGACCTTGCAATAGCCTATAATGTTCTGGAGGCAACAGGGGCCTCCCTGTGGGACACTCTAAAATGCCCAAACATCTGGATCATGGGTATGTCAGAACAAGAGGAAATCCAGACCAGAGGCATAGAAAACACACTCAACAAAATTATTGAAAAAAAATTTCTGATTCTTGCAAAGAGAGGCCCATCAAGATACAAGAAGCCGACTGAACACCAGACAGGCAGGACAAAAGAAGAAACTCTCCAAGACACATCATAGTTAAAACTCTTAACAATGAAAACAAAAAGAGAGTGTTAAAAGCAGGAAGAGAGAAGCAATTCACAACATACAAAGGCAATCCCATTAGAATAACATCTGATTTCTCAATGGAAACCCTGAAAGCCAGAGGGCCTGGAATGGAACACTTCAAAGTCTGAAAAATGATGGCTTCCAATCCAAGCTACTTTACTCAGCAAAAGTATCCCTCATAATTGATGGTGCAAGAAAAACTTTCCTTGAAAAAAGTCAACTCTTTACTTATATGAACACAAAGCCAAACCTACAGAGAATACTTGAGGGAATACTCCACATAGAATAGTGTCGTGAGCACTCTCAAAGATGATTGGTTGAGAGGATTCCGCTGGCGAAGGCCAATGATACTCAGACACTGGTATACTTGCAAAGGAGTTTACTGGGATGAAAGTCACGCACAAGCAAGTCCAAACTATCACAAATAATATTATAGCTAATATAATATATAACCAAGGTATATTCATCACTACATTACTAACACAAGAATATTTCTTTTTGTTTAATATTTTTTTAATTTTTATTTATTTATTTATTTGAGAGCAACAGACACAGAGAGAAAGACAGATAGAGGAAGAGAGAATGGGCACGCCAGGGCTTCCAGCCTCTGCAAATGAACTCCAGACACGTGTGCCCCCTTGTGCATCTGGCTAATGTGGGACCTGGGGAACTGAGCCTTGAACCGGGGTCCTTAGGCTTCACAGGCAAGCGCTTAACCGCTAAGCCATCTCTCCAGCCGACACAAGAATATTTCTAACGAGTCTAACATGTATACGACCGGACAACGCGAGATTTGAGTTGCGACGTTTTACGACCTGACCAACACGAGGTTTGAGCTGCGATGTTTTACGACCTGACCAACGCGAGGTTTGAGCTGCGCTCCAAGCCGAGTCTTGGTCCGCTGGCGTAAGCTAGTGCTCTGGCTTACGGATGATCATTCGGGCAGAGTGTCGGGCTGATGAATTTGGATCGGTGATGCGTCTCGCAGGGGTCTCAGCCAGGACTGCTGAGCAACCTTTCAGTCAGTCATAGTGTCGGGGAGACTGAGACAATGGTTGCTGAGCAGCTGGGGTTTTTATAGCTTCCAATGCTTATCTAATAGTTTCACACATACATCTGCTAATCTCTACTACGTCACTGCACACAGAGTTTTGCTTACAAGCTTTGACTTTGCATTTTTTACTCTCACAACAAACTTGTTTATCCTAAACTGGCCCTGGACCATATGCTGGTCCTTACATGCTCATAACATTCAACCCCCTGACACCTGAAATGTAATCAACATGAAAGGTGTCTTGTACTGGTTATCCGCTTTGAATAGGATACCAGAGTTGTCTCACAGGACTGGGGTTTACAGAGTCATATGGTCGTCTATCTGATGAGCTTGTAATGTTATCAAAGGGTCTGTATAATTTTATTGGTAAAGCAAGCATTTTCATTCTTCTATAAGTTCTATGCAGTTCGTACCAAGTTTTATAACCGGAAAATTCTTTAAGCAAATCTCGTAAGAGAGGGCGTAACATTATTCTTATAGACCATGATTGCAGTGATTGCAGTTCTGTAGGTGCACTGATTGCAGTGCAACAGTGCCAATCTTCATATAACAATTGCTCAGCTGCTTCCGGTCTATGTCTAATCATATTTCTACAAAGCTCATAATGGGCATGATTGCCTTTACAAATAAAGCATGAAAAAAGGCTAGCTAAGATATGTAGGAATCTGTAGATTGGATGTCTTTCAACATATTCTGTACCGTGACACATGAAATGAGTAAAGAGTAACAATAAGAAATCGTCAGTTCTAGGGCCATTTAGGAATCTGGAAGAATATCTTGAGAGGCAAAAGTGGCAATCTGGCATATCATTATGGCGAAAGTTGAATCCCATGCGGTAAAATAGGTCCATGATGGGTTTAAGGTGTCTGTTGTAATGATGTCTCAGAGTAATGATCACACCGTTCTTCTGGATTAAATCACATTTCCTTCCAGAGGGATTTTTCTTTGAGTGAGGCATATTCCTTTTTCCTTCTGCAACATATTAGTAATCTCAACAAAATTATGCATGCAATAAGTATCATTATTACATACATGATTTCTTTAAACCATTCCCACCATCCATGTAGTGGGGTGCAAATAAAGTCAAGTTGTATCAATCTCGCCATATAATCAAAGAAACTACATTTTTTGATTTGTTGTATCCAGTCCTTATGTATCATAGTATTTGTTCTAATCAATCCGACCAGGTTATGTGTCTTAGCAATACTATGAGTTAGAGAATATTGTGCTTGTTGTATTTTCTTGTGGATTGAGTCTAATTGTTTTGAATTAAATTCTGCTACTTTTTCCAATTCTTGTGCTTTTTTTACAAATTGTTCAAAGTGTTCCTTTTCTAGTTGTTGTATAAAGATGTTGGGTGAAGAGTAAAAATGACTTTCTTGTAAGGATAGGGATGTCACCAGTGTCATATTTAGAGTACTATGTGTTACTTTTGAGCAATTGTGCAAAACCCAGCATCCTGGTTGTGGGTTAAATGAGGAGCTGTCATCTTCTTGAGTTGTACTATTGTAGTTGATACATGTGACATTAACATTATCTTTAGTGGTACAGATTAAGAATGACCAATCCCCTAAATCTGTAATGGAATCAATCATGGTCGAGGATGTAAGCCTTGTTTCTGCTAAATTTGTTATTGGTAGGTGTGGATAAATGTATGTATTAGCTCCTAAGTTATAGACATCATCTGTTGGTATGTATACTGGTGTATTGTTTAGGTTTATAAAGAAAAAGTGATCAATTGGTGTTACCCATTGTGCTGTAAGTGTTTTCCATAGGTCCATTTTCTGGTCCCACCTTTGTGGTACAGATTTAGTATGAAATCCTTTATAAGCATTATCTAAGAAAACTTGTATTACATGTATCTTGCAAAAGCCTTCGTCACATCCGCTATCTTCATTAGGGTCTAGGAGAGTTTGATATTCGGGGGTCCTTCTCCCTAGGCCTTGAATGAATAGTGTATCTAATTCTCTAGTCATTCTTTCTGCTGCTAGTTTATATTGTAGGCACATAAGGTTATTATGATTGGTTACCATTCCTTCTGTGTGCCATAGTTTGTCTCTTCCGTATTCTCTTTTAAAAATTTCTATTTCAGCACGCATTTGTTGTTGTAAAATATTTAATGAATCAATAGATCCTGATATAGCTGCCAGGGCCTCTGAAGTATGTCTATTGAGTTGATTTATATGTGTGAATTCAGCTTTTATGGGTTCTAACATAGCTGCGGATACACCTCCGCCCATAATACCTCCCAGTATGGCTCCTGCAAGGACCACTCCTAATACCATAAACTGTAAAGGTTTCCTTCCCACCTTTATTGGGGTTGTATATTGTAATTGTTGTAGTTTGTTTGTAATGTACTGACAATATTTGGAGGGTGCTTTAAGAGCTTGTAGGTCGACTATCATAGAGATTTTTCTTATTTTAGGATATAATATAATTTTTGCTGGTGTAGTCATATCTGGTATTATCATGGGTGCCAATACCATATTTGGTGGTCTGGGGCGGTGGGCATAAATATCCTTGAGGAAAGTGGGCTGTGAATAAATGAAATTCTTCCTTGTTTTGATTAATTGTTCCTCTATAGATTAGTTTACCATCATGTAATGGGGTTATGCCTTCCCAAAGCTTATGTGTTAGAGGGATGTAATATATTTTATCCCAGTCTATCATAAGAGAATTATTTAAGCCTTTGGGTGTATGTGCGATCCATTCTGCTTGCATCCAATTTTGTTTATGTGGGTGGAGGGTCCATGTTGAAAAATGGTAGGGATGACCCGTGTGTATAGTTGTATGTGCATTATATGATGTTATGATTATGTATTGCAGCCACATAATAGATTTTGATAGGTTAGATGTATAGTGTGCAAAGTTTTGTTGCCGCAACTACCAACTTATTACCTGCAACTCTAAGATGATAAGTACTATATGGTAACACATAAGAAATGTTGGTTATTGTTTCTGTAATATTAATTGTTGGTATACTTATTGGGTTGTTTAGGTTGTTGGCATATCCTATGGTTAAGTTCCTGTTTCAAGGAAATAAGTTGTTTCATTAAATGATATATCATATGGTATTGGAAAATCATCAATGTCTGATAAGGATATGCATGCTGGAAGGGGTCTTGTTATTTTGTCAAATGACGTAATTTCTATTAGTGATGGACTACCTGGGATATCCTCTGTGTCATTATATACATAATGTGAGGAGTTAAAGATGTAAATATTTGTGGTGTTATGTAAGTATAATACTTTGAGGGGTTGTTGTATGATTACATCTGTTAGGTTATCTATTGTCCATCGTGGTGCTGAAATATTATATCTACTATTTGTAAAGGTTGTTATTGTTTTATCTATCTGATATTGTAAGCACAGCACAATTAATGTGCCCTTGCTGGTGGTGTTGGAATTTGTTTTAATGGCTTTGGCACATATGTATTGGGGAATTCCACAAGTGGTCATTAATGAATAATCTCTAAGTTGTCCCCACGGTTGTGGTAATATTGATGTTAGTATGATTGGAAATCTCCAATGTTCCACTCCTAATGCTAAGATTCTATTCCAAAAGGGCCAATCCCAATGATCTGATGTGTTAGCTTCGGGAACTGTATGTTGGTTATATTTTTTAACATAATGTGTCCGAAGTGGTGTTCCATTATAGTCTATAGGTGTCAAATTACCACAGAAGGGTAAGTTTGGGAACTCAGATACGCATAATATGTTGTATTTTGTAATTTTATGTGGTGAATTATCCCTAATTCCAATTGCCCTGATTTGTAGTTTCTTTAAAAAGGATTTTGGGCATTTGTTCCCCCATGGTTCTGGTAGAGGTGGCATCCCTTCTTTAATAAAGATAGGTGTGAACATATCATCTACCCATTGGCAGCCTCTAGTTATATTATTCGCGAATGACATATGTAAGGGTAATTATAGGTCATCAAAAAGAAGTTTAGGATCATATACCTCATAATGGGTACATGGGTCTGGTTTTGTACTGGTATTGGGATGTTACGTGTATCAAAATCTAGATATCAGTGTCATTGCCATCATCAGTGTCATTATATTCACTATAATCATAGTAGTCAGAGAAGAAGGTTCCTTCTTGAAAAGATTGGGTTGTTCTATTGAACATCAGGCCATGATAATATCCATAAGCTTGGAAAATCATTGGTTTAAACCAAGATCTCACAAAGGTTGTATTCATGGCCATTCCACATGTGAAATATGGGTTATATTCTGTGTTAAATTCTTCCATCTGTGTTTCTACTATCCTGTATTTATTATTAACTTTAATATGCATTTTGTCAATCTTCCATATCCTCCATGCCGAAGCATAGATTGCCATGTGGCTTGTTTTGTTTCCCCATAATTCTATCCCATGGCATTTTAATGGGTTTTGCTCATCTAAATCGGTAGCATTATGGAGCATATCTGCCATGAAAGTTTTATAATGATATGAATGTCCTATTGCTTTCCTATATTCTTCGCATCCCATATACCACTGGTATTCCATACAGTAGGAGTATTTTCTCCAAAAGCTAGCAAATATGTTTCTTATTCTGGTAAAAGTTCTTATATCGCTCCATACTTCTGGAAATCTATTAGTGATATTCTGGAACTTAACCTCATATTTATCCCTAATAAATTCTGTATCTTCTTGGGCTGATGTAATTATTATAATCATAAGAAATGAAACCAACATAATGTGTAATTCATGGCCTTTGTGCCTGGGTGTGCCATGGTGCGATTTTCTACCATGGTGTGGTTCCAAATAAGGAAACAAAAATTCCATACCAGGTCCAATATGGGTAGTGCGATCCAGATGAGCACTACAAAAATGGACAGGAATATTAATGTAAGTTTAATTATCTTGTTCCAGGACCACATTTATGCAATATTTTCTAGTTTAGCTAGTTTGAGATCTCCCTTACCTTGCATGATCCACGCGTTATTTCCTGTTCCTTGGGCCACAATATTGGCCTTTGTGATCAGATTATTTTTCTGATTTCTGTGGAGGCAGAGATGAGGTCTTATTAAATCTCTGTTTCCCTCCACCGGATATTCCAAAAAATAGGGCTTCTTGTAAGGGGCTATCTCTGTTTAATCTAGGTCTCTGATTTAATTCTAATGTATAGTAGTGCTTTTTCTAATGGTTCGCCTATTCTGTGTGTTAATTGTGTTTTTAGCAATCCATTAAAACGTTCTATGGCTCCAGCACTTGTTGGATTGTATGCTTTATGAAAGTCCCACATTATTCCTAAATTCTTTGCTATTCTTTGTGTAAGTGTTCCTGTAAAGTGTGATCCCTGGTCGGATTGAATGACTTGTGGTGGTCCATATTGGGCACACCACATTAACAAGGTCATGATGCATGTTTGCTGGTCTGGATGGTTACCTGGTCTTGTCATAGCTAATCCTGTGGTAACATCAACCATAGTGCATGCATATTTATTTCTAAATCTTGGCAATGGTCCAATAAAATCAATCTGTACCAGAGTATTAAATGCCATTTTATAACCAATTTTTCCATGATAATTTTTATTGAACCTTAACTTGCTATTAGGACAATTAACACACATTTTTAAGGCTTGGTTTATATTATGCCATGTAACCTTCAAATTCCTTTGATCAAACCACTGTTTCAAGGCATGGGCACCAATGTGTCCCATAGTATTGTGGAGATTCAATATCTCCTGTTTATGAATATTAATAGTCTCAGGGGAACCCAATGTTCCCTGTTCTGTATTTTCTGGGTTTTGTATTTTATAAGTTGTTACAATTTTCTTTTTCAGAGGACCAATGTCCTCTACCTTATATTGTTTTTTGATTTTAATATTGGTTAATAGAGCTGCTAATCTGTCCACAACCTCATTATTCTTATGGGTTTCATCTTGTTTTCCTGTATGGGCATCTACATGATGTACAATAATTTTAACTGTTTCTGAGATTTTATCTAGTTCTTTCTATACCTTATCCGACCATAGTGGTTTACCATTTATTTTCCAGTCTGCTCTACGCCATTTACCTGACCAAACTGCAATTCCATTGGCTACACACCAGGAATATGTATATAAATTTAGCTCTTTTTTATTTTCTTTTTGAGTTTGTCTTGCAGCTAAAAGTGCTGCAATTACTTCAGCATGTTGTGCAGATTTATCCGTTCCTTGGTCTGTAATAATCATACCATCACTTGGCCTATAGGTGGCAGCTTTCCACTTTACTCTGTTATTAGAGGTTGTTGAAGATCCATCAGTGAACCAAGCATTTGGGATGCCTTGTTGGAACTCCTTAACGCCCCACAGACCAATGGTCCGATCTGGGCCAGGTTCCTTTATTTTAGGTATCACCTTTGGACTTATTAGTCATTCTGATTCCTCTGGTGCTGGTTGTATTTCTGAGTTCTGGGGTATCTTGCCTTGTGTAGACACTTCATTGTGCTTCACAAAGTCATTTAGATACCATTTCCATTGTAGCACCTTTCCTTCTATGGGCAGTCCAGCCCAGGCTTGCTCTGGTGCCTTAATCCAATCCATGATTGGTATTTCCATTCTCAGAATGACCTTATGGCCTCTAATTAGAGAATGAGTGGTTCTGCACGCCTCATAGGTTGTCCATATGGTTTTCTCAAATAATGAGAACTTATTATCAGACCAAGGAAACCTTTTACAATAAAATCCAATTGGTGTTAATCTATTTCCTTTTGCAAAAATATTCCAATTGCCATAACCTGAAGTAAATAATATTTCAATAATAATAATATCACCTGGTTGTATGTAGCCAAGGTCCTTGTATTGTTTGATCAGTTCTAATATAGCGGTCACTGCTTGTTCTTGGGCTGTTTCCCATACAAAATCCTCAGCCTTTTTTATTATTTTATATAATGGCTGGAGTATTAGTTGCAGATATGGTATGTGTTGGCGCCAATAGCTGAACATACCAATTAAGTGCTGTACCTGTGTTTTATTTTGTGGTCTCTCAAATGCATTTAATTTTTCTATCACTTCATCTGGGATTTTTGGTCCACTAGTTGTCCAATGTACTCCTAGGAACTCAACTTGTTCTGCTGGCCCCTGGATCTTGGATGGATTTATTGTCCAACCATGATCCCTTAAGTGTTGGATTAATTTTTGGGCTGCAGTAGCCACTGTTTCTTTATCTTGTCCTAAAATCAATAGGTCGTCTATGTAAGTTAAAATTTCCACCCCCCGGCACTCAAAGTCCTCTAAAGTGCTAGTTAGAGTGGTATGGGCTATTATTGGGCTGTTTAGATAGCCTTGTGGCAGTCTCAGAAATTTATACTGTTTATTCTGCCAAGTGAAAGTAGTAATTTCTTGGGAATCTGGGTGCAAGGGGATACCAAAGAACATGTCTGATAGATCTATAGTCGCCAACCATTTGGGGGATGCTAATCCTGAGGAAAATGTCCTCTACATCAGGTAATGAGCCAGGCATTTTTGGACTTTTCTCATTAATTTTCCTGTAATCTATCGTGAATCTCCATTTACCATTGGGTTTCATTACCGGCCAGATGGGTGAATTATAATTAAAACTCTGAGTTGGTGCCACTATGCCTTCCTTAAGCAAATCCTTCAATGTATTGGTAATATCCTCAATTCCTCCTTTTATAGGGTATTGAGGGGTAAAAGACGGGGGAATTCTTGGTAATCTTACCGGGTCCATTTTTACCTCTGCTAAATTAACAAATACCTTTTTAATAGCCTTATTATTTAAAAATTCTGGAAATATTTTCCTTATTTCATTAATTCCTAGAATGTTAGAGGGCGCTGTTAAGCTTGCGACTTCTATATCTATAAGCTTATCATAAACTTGCAAACACACATTTATTAGTGGCGCATCTCTATGAGAATTTACTCCTTGTATAGAAATATATTTTTTAGCTTTTTCTTAATTAGAGTTAGTAGTAATTATACTATACTAGTAGTATAATTGTGGCGTCGAGTTAACGGTACTTCCGCACCCTTAGGGAGGGTGGTGTTTTCCTGGTCAGGTTTTCCCAGCACCAATACCCACTCTTCCTCCTGTTACAGAGTTGGCTTCGTGGTGGTTGGTACTAACCCGTGGGTCACTCAGTCATACACTTAGTTTCAATTTCAAAGCTAGGATTTCTAGAAGCTAAAATTTGAGATTGACCTTCTAATTATGGTGGAATCTTGCTGACTACGCCAACTGTCGCGAGCACTCTCAAAGATGATTGGTTGAGAGGATTCTGCTGGCGAAGGCCAATGATACTCAGACACTGGTATACTTGCAAAGGAGTTTACTGGGATGAAAGTCACGCACAAGCAAGTCCAAACTATCACAAATAATATTATAGCTAATATAATATATAACCAAGGTATATTCATTGCTACATTACTAACACAAGAATATTTCTAACGAGTCTAACATGTATACGACCTGACAACGCGAGATTTGAGTTGCGACGCTTTACGACATTTTACAACCTGACCAACGCGAGGTTCGAGCTGCACTCCAAGCCAAGTCTTGGTCCGCTGGCGTAGGCTAGTGCTCTGGCTTACAGATGATCATTCGGACAGAGTGTCGGGCTAATGAATTTGGATCGGTGATGCGTCTTGCGGGGGTATCAGCCAGGACTGCTGAGCAACCTTTCAGTCAGTCATAGTGTCAGGGAGACTGAGACAATGGTTGCTGAGCAGCTGGGGTTTTTATACCTTCTAATGCTTATCTAATAGTTTCACACACACATCTGCTAATCTCTACTACGTCACTGCACACAGAGTTTTGCTTACAAGCTTTGACTTTGCATTTTTTACTCTCACAACAAACTTGTTTATCCTAAACTGGCCCTGGACCATATGCTGGTCCTTACATGCTCATAACAAATAATCAAACAACCAATCTCAAGAGCTAATGAAAAGATCACAATGACCAAAATAAACCAGGTTCAAAACAGTACATAACACAAGGAAGCACCCAACCCCATAAAACACCTCATCATGGCAGGGATTAATTCAAACCTTATAGTAATAACCTTAAACATTAATGGTCTTAACTCACCTATCAAAAGACACAGGATATCAGGATGGATCAAAAAACCGAAGCCTTCTATCTGATGTCTTCAAGAAACCTACCTCACCACCAACAACAGACAACTCATCAGGGTGGAAAGTTGGAAAATGATATTCCAAGCAAATGGAAATAAAAAACAAGTGGGTATTGCTATATTAATATCTGATAAAATAGACTTCAAACTAAATATAATGAAAAAGGATAATGAAGGCCACTTCTTACTCATCAAGGGAATGATCCAATATGAGCACATCACAATCATAAATACATATGTGCCAAACCCAGGGGTATCATAGTTTATAAAACAAAATCTACTTGACAATAAAATAGAAATAAACACCAACACCATCATAGTTGGAGACTTCAATAATCCACTATTATCAATAGACAATCCAAGCTGAAAATCAGGGAAATAATAGAGCTCAACAACATCATTGAGCAACTAGGCCTGATGGATATCTACAGGACTTTCTACCCCAACTCTACAGAATACACATTCTTCTCAGAAGCCCATGGAACTGTCTCCAAAATTGACCATATGTTAGTCCATAAAGTGTGCCTTCATAAAGTCAGGAAAATTCAAGTAACTTCTTGCATCATGTCAGATCACAATGATTTAAAGCTAGAAATTAACAACAAGAGACACATCAAGAACTCCACCAACTCCTGGAGACTAAACAACACATTTTTATACAATGAATGGGTCATAAAAGAAATAAAGAAATTGTAAAATTCCTAGAATTTAATAATAATGAAAACATCCTACCAAAACTGACAGGATTCATGAAGGTAGTCATAAGGGGAAAATTCACAGCCCTAAATGTGTTCATTACAAAGACAGAGAGATCACACATCAATAACCTCACTGTGTACCTTAAGGCACTAGTAAAACAAGAAGAAGTATGCAACCTAAAGAGCTCCAGATGGAAATAAATAATCAAGAATTAATTAATTGGAAAATAAGAAAACCATTTTTTAAAAATCAACGAAACAAAGAGCTGGTACTTCAAAAAAATAAAATAAGATAAACAAGATTGACAAAACCCTAGACAAAGTGATCAAGCACAAAAAAGAGAAGTCTCAAATTAAATTTAGAAATGAAAAAGGAGAGATAACTACAGACATCAGTGAAATTGGAAGAACCATAAGGCATACTTCTAAAACCTCTGCTCCATAAAATTAAATAACCTGGAAGAAATGGATGAATTCCTAGGCACATACCACATACCAAAACTAAACTCAAAGCATATTAATCTCCTAAACAAACCTATCACATCTATGGAGATTGAAGAGGTAATCAAAAACCTTCCCAAAAAGAAAAGTCCAGGACCAAATGGATTCTCAGCTGAATTCTATCAAGCCTTCATAGAAGAACTGAAACCAATTTTTCTCAAACTATTCTTCACAATCAGAGACCAAGGACTCCTCCCCAACTCATTTTATGAAGCTAGCATATTCCTAATACCAAATCCAGATGGAGATACAACAAGGAAAGAAAAATATAGGCCTATATACTGAATGAACGTAGATGCAGAGATCTTGAACAAAATCCTTACAAACCAAATTCCACAACACATCAAGAGCATTATCTACCTTGATCAAGTAGGCTTTATCCCAGGGATGCAGGTATGGTTTAACATTTAGAAATCAGTCAATGTAATACACCACATAAATAAACCGAATCATAAGAACCACATGACCATCTCAATTGATGCAGAGAAGGCCTTTGACAAAATACAACATCACTTCATGATCAAAACACTAGAAAGAATAGGCTAGGAGGGTTTATATCTCAACACAATAAAGGCTATATATAAAGCTCCTAAAGCCCAAATAATTCTTAATGAGGAAAAATTCAAGATCAGGAACAAGACAGGGTTGCCCATTCTCACCACTGCTCTTTGACATAGTACTAGGAGCACTATCCCAATAAATAAGACACAAGAAGGAAATAAAAGGGATTCAAATTGGAAAGGAAGAACTCAAGTTAGTCCTATTTGCAGATGACATGATCCTATATATAAGTGACCCAAAAGTCTCCATCCCAAAACTTCTAAAAGTGATAAATTCCTTCAGCAAGGTGGCAGGATACAAAGTCAATGCACAAAAATCAGTAGCTTTCCTATATGCAAAAAACAAATATTCAGAGAAAGAAATCAGTAAGACTGTCCCATTTTCAATAGCAAGAAACTAATTAAATACCTTGGAATAACACTAACAAAGGATGTAAAGAAACTATATAATGGACTTCCACTTAAGATGGTGGCCTAGGTACTACGCCAAAGCAGCCTAGGGGGGAGAAAGCAAAAAAATCTCAGCAAAACACACACTTTTACTAGAAAGTGAGGTGTATAGGATATTGAAAGAGCAGTGGAGAAGTAGGAGATCCAGAGCATTCAGAGCCCACACAGGCTGGCAGAAGCAGCTCTGGCAGGTCTGCAGACTGCGGCGTCAGCTGCAGCGTACCAGAAAGCTGCTCAGCTTGGCTTGAGCAGCAGGAAAAGCCAGGTGAGGGGAGCTTCCACTCACACCAGAGCTCTCTGCAAATTCAAGAAACATGAAGGGAGGGCTGGAGAGATGGCTTAGCAGTTAAGTACTTGCCTATGAAGCCTAATGACCCTGGTTTGAGGCTCAATTCCCCAGGACCCACATTAGCCAGATGCACAAGGGGGCACACACATCTGGAGTTTGTTAGCAGTGGCTGGAAGCCCTGGCTCATCCATTCTCTCTCTCTCTCTCTCTCTGACACACTCAAATAAATAAATAAAAATGAAACAAAAATTAAAAAATAAAAAGAAGAAATGTGAAGGGAGAGCAGCAGTGAACAACGGAGGAGCAGACCACAATGTAGAAGAACACATGGAACAGCGACAGAACTAGAGCAGCATTGGCAGCCTCCCCTCCCCCCCACCACCAGTGCCCAGCTCCAGTGAACAGAGCCGTGGCCCAGGGACCCAGCCACGCCAACCTGAACCGACAGCGGGACCCAAGCAGGAGCAGAGGAAACTGGGATTACATGAGGGAAGGGTCTCACCTGTTCACAAGCTGACTTGGACCCTCAACAGATCAGATATTTTAACCTCCTTGTTGTCAGGATTAAGGGTGTGGGTGGGGCACCACATGCCCTAAGGGACAGTTAGAGGATCTGGTTATCATAATACCTAATCTTGGATAAATACTCTGAGCTGTTTTTCCTTGAAAGTGTACATTGTTCAGTTAAATTTTAGAATCTGCCTGTAGTTTGTTCTACTCAACCTACTTGAATACTCTCATAGCAGGCAAACCCAACATGTAGGGTCACTTTTGTAGATACTCTCAGAGTCTTGAGAGCTATACCTAACACCTTAAGCTCTTACCCTGAAGTTATATAACATCAGATTGTCTTATACATCTAACAATGCCCAGCTAACTAGAAAATCCGACCTGTAAATAATCCAGGATGCAAAAATATATACATTATAACACAAGAAACACCAAAAATCAAGACAATAGAAATCAACCAAAAAGTATTAATGCATCAGAAATGACCTCCAGTGAGAACGAGTTAGAAGAAATGCCTGAGAAAGATTTCAAAAGAATGATTATAAATATGTTCAGAGAAATCAAAGGAATGAAAGAAAATCAAAGGAATCAACAAAACACAGGATACCAATTTAATGAAATAAAGAGGTCAATACTAGACATAAATAAGAAAATAGAAATAATAAAGAAAAAACAGTCAGAATTACTAGCAATGAACACAGTTAATGAAATAAAAAACTCTATAGAAAATCTCACCAGTAGAATGGATGAAAGAGAGGACAGAATATCTAAGCTAGAAGACCAGGTGGCAGATCTATTACAGTCCAATCAAAAGAAAGACAAACTAATAGAAAAGTATGAGTGGGAATTTCAAGATATGCAGGACACTATGAAAAGTTCAAACATAAGAATTCAGGCCATAGTAAAAGGATCTCTTAATATCAAGGGCCTCAATGCCCCAATCAAAAGACATATGTTTGCAGACTGGGTTAAAAAGCAGGATCCTTCAATTTGTTACCTCCAAGAAACCCACCTTTCTACATAGGATGGACTCTGTCTTAGGGTGAAAGGTTGGAAAACAGTGTTTCAACCAAATGGACCTAGAAAACAAGCAGGGGTTGCTATCCAAAAATCTGACAAGGTAGACTTCAGTCCAACAGAAAGATAAAGAGGGTCACTTTATACTGATTAATGGCACCATCCAACAGGAGGACAATACAATCCTAAACATATATGCACCTAATATGGGGGCCCCCAAATTCATCAAACAAACGCTATTAGAACTAAGGTCACAGATAACACCAAACACAGTGGTGGTGGGTGACTTCAACACCCCACTCTCATCAATTGACAGGTCATCCCAGGAAAAATAAACAGAGAGGCATCTGGACTAAATGAGGTCATAAAAGGAATGGACCTAACAGATATTTACAGGACATTTCATCCAAAGGCTGCAGAATATACATTCTTTTCAGCAGCACATGGAACATTCTCTAAAATAGACCATATATTAGGACACAAAGCAAATCTTAACAAATACAGGAAAATTGAAAAAATTCCTTGCATCCTATCTGAACACAATGGAATCAAACTACAAATCAATAGCAAGAAAGGCTATAGAGCATACACAAAATCATGGAAATTAAACAACACATTACTAAATGATGAATGGGTCAATGAAGAAATCAAGAGGGAAATAAAAAAATTATAGTCATTCGATAATGACAACACAACATACCAAAATCTCTGGGACACAATGAAGGCAGTCCTAAGAGGTAAATTTATAGCTTTAAGTGCCTATAGTAAGAAATTAGAAATGTCGCAAGTAAATGACCTAATGCGACACCTTAAAGCCATGGAAAAAGAAGAACAAGTCAAACCCCAAATCAGCAGATGAGAAGAAATAATGAAGATTAGGGCAGAAATTAATGAAGTAAGAAACTTAAAAAAAAAAATCCAAAGAATCAATGAAACAAGAATTTGGTTCTTTGAAAAGATAAAGAAGATTGATAAACCCTTAGCAAATCTGACCAAAAGAAAGAGAGAAGAGACACAAATTAATAAAATTAAGGTTGAAAAAGGTAACATCACAAGAGATATGCAATCTGGTCCAGCCATTCTGGTAATCAGTGTGGAGGTTCCTAAGACAGCTAAAAATTGACCTACCATATGACCCAGCTATACCATTCCCAAGCATATAGCCTAAGGATTCATCTCATTTCCTTAGACATACATGCTCAACCATGTTTATTACTGCTCAATTTATAATAGCTGGGAAATGGAACCAGCCTAGATGTCTCTCAACTAATGAAGATGTGACACATACAATGGAGTTCTACTCAGCGGTAAAGAAAAATGAAGTTATGAAATTTGCAGCAAAGTGGATGGATCTGGAAAGTATTATACTAAGTGAGGTAACCCAGGCTCAGAAAGCCAAGTGCTGCATGTTCTCCTTCATATGTAGATCCTAGCTACAGATGATTGGGCTTCTGTGTGATAAGGAAAGAACTCAATAGCAGAAACCAGTAAGTTAAAAAGGAGATATAAAGGGCAGAGAAAGGAAGGGAGGAGGGTATTTAATAGGTTGGTATTGTATATATTTAAGTAGAAGAATAGATTAATGGGGGTGTAAAGGCCCAAATGAGGTCAGGGGAAGAGATTGAGTAAAGGAAAGGTGGAGGAAGAGCTAATCAAAATCTAAGAGGATGCAAATAAATCATATGGAATCCTCCATTTTGGACAATGGAACACTCAGGAGCCATAGTCCATTGTTAGAAAATTTTCAGTGCCAGATTTGGATACCTCCAGTGAGTTGATGGCCAGGGAGGTCTCTGATGCCCCCAAAACACTATAGGCCATTGCCGAGGCCCTTGGTTTCCTGCCAGGAATCGATGGTAAGACCCTATTGCTGAAGACTCCACATACTTGGGCTGCAAGGCCACTGAAAAATCCTACTGGAACTGAGTGATAACCTCCTCCATGTAGTCCAGATGACAGAAAGCTGGAAGAAGCCATTCTACATGTAGTTCAATTGGAGAAATAGATACCACCAGTGAAGATACTCAACAGTGGACACTGCAAGCCTTATAATTGGCCCGGGAGGCCAAACGAGCCAATGGGTGCAACAGTGGCACGTCTGTCATGGTGGAAACCAATTGCCCTCCCGTTGAACTGGAGGCCTCCTCCATGGGGGGAGGGGAATACATCCCTGATACTGAAAACTTAAAACAGGGGTAGTCATGAGCCCTAGGGGTGTAACATCTGCTGTCTTGATAAGTGTATACACTATGCTTATCAAACTGCCCAGTAAGCACTTCTCTTAATATTTATACCCTTATATTGACACTACTCTTACTTTGGGTAGAGAATCTTCTCTTTTCAGATGGCAGTGACCTTGGGATTACTCATAAGGTATCATAGTGCTGGAAAGAAGTGACTGGAGTACTGAGTAACATCTCAATCACACCTTCCAAGGCTCAGGGTCTAATGCTTGAGAGGTGGTGGAAAGAATGTAAGAACCAAAGGAAGGGTAGGACTCCTTATAAGATGCTCCTCCAGACACAAAATGGCCTGCATATCCATGACCTCACTGTGCCTGACACTACCTACACAAGACCATCATAAGAGTAGAAAAAGATCATGACATGAAAATAAAAGAGAGACTGATTGAGATGGGGAGGGTATATGATAGAAAATGGAATTTTAAAGGGGAAAGTGTGGGGGTTGGGTATTACCATGGGATATTTTTGTATAATCAAGGAAAATGTTAATAAAGATTGAGGAAAAAAAGAAACTATATAATGAAAACACTTAAGAAAGAAATAGAGGAGGACTTAAGAAGATGGAAAGACCTTCCATGTTCCTGGATAGTAGAATTAATATTGTGAAAATGGCAATTCTACCAAAAGAAATATACAGATTTAACACAATACCAACAAAAATACCAGCATCATTTTTCATTGACACTGAAAAAAAGATCTCAAAATTCATATGGAATGGCAGAATTCCTTGGATATCCAAACATATCATCAGCAAAAGAAACACCTCTGGTGGTATCACCATATGTAATATAAAGCTAAATTACAAAGCCATAATGACAAAAACAGCATAGTACTGGAATAAAAACAGAAACATAGACTAATGGAACACAATTGAAGACCCACATTTGAGGGCAAACAACTATAGCTGCTTGATTTTTGACGAAGGTGCCAATAATGTCGAGGGGAGAAAAGACAGTGTATTCAACATATGGTGTTGGACGAATTGGATGACCATATGTAGAAAAATGAAATTAGACCCACTCATTTCACCATACACAAAAATCAACTCCAGGACTGGAGAGATGGCTTAGCAGTTAAGTGCTTGCCTGTGAAGCCTAAAGACCCTGGTTCAAGGCTTGATTCCCCATGACCCACATTAGCCAGATGCACAAGGGGGTGCATGCATCTGGAGTTCGTTTGCAGTAGCCAATTCTTTCCCCCTCTCTCTCTCTTTCTCTGTCTCTCTCTCTCCCTCTTTCTCTCTCTGTTGCTCTCAAATAAATAAATAAAAATAAGCCCCCTCCCAAAAAAAAAAAAAAAACAAATCAAGTCCAAGTGGATTAAAGGCTTCAATATAAGACCTGAAACCCTTCAACTACTGGAAGAAACAAAATAGGAAGCACTGTCCAGGATATAGGAATGGAAAAAGACTTCCTGAACAAAACCCCAATAACCAAGGAAATTAAACAAGCACTCTAGCAATGGAATCTCATGAAGCTAAAAAGCTTTTGCACTGACAAATACATCATAAGCAGAGCCACTGAATGGGAGAAAATTTTTGCCAGCTATACCACTGACAGAAGCTTAATATTTAAAATCTACAAAGAACTCAAAAACTAAACAATAAAAGATCAAACAACCCACTCCAAAATTGGGACAGAAGAACTATATAGGGAGTTCTCAGAGCAAGAATTACAAATGGTTAACACACACTTACAAAAATGTTCAACATCCTTAACCATTAAGGAAATGCAAATTAAAACAACTATGATATCCCACCTTACCCCAGTAAGGATAGCAAACATTAAAAAATCAAATGAAAACAAATGCTGGTGAGACTGTTGGGAAACAGGAACCCTCATTCACTGTTTGTGGGAATGTAAGCTGGTACAAACATTGTAGAAAGCAATTTGGAGACTCCTGAAAAGGATGAATATACAGTTACTAGCAGACCTCTTATTCCTTTACTGGGTATTTATCCTAAAAACTCTACATCTCAGCTCAGAAATACTTGCTCTACCATGTTTTTAGCTGCTCAATTCATAATAGCTAAGAATTGGAATCAACCCATGTGCTCAGCATTGGATAAATGGATAACCAAGATGTGGTATATCTACACGATGTAATTCTACTCAGCAGTAAGAAAAAAAAAAAAATTAGAGCTGGGCATGATAGTGCACGCCTTTAATCCCAGCACTCAGGAGGCAGAGGTAGGAGGATTGCCATGAGTTCAAGACCACCCTGAGATGACAGAGTTAATTCCAGGTCAGCCTGGACCAGAGTGAGACCCTACCTTGAAAAACCAAAAAAAAAAAAAAAAAAAAAAAAAAAAAAGAAAGAAAGAAAGAAATAAAAGAAAAAAAATGACATTGAAATTTGTGGAAAAATGGTTGAACTTGGAACAGATCATTTTATGTGAACTCACATAATCACAGAAACAATCATCACATGATCTCACTCATCTGCAGTTCCTAACCTGGATCAACTCAAGTTGCCAATTTAACTAAATAGCATCTTGAGGCTTGGACAATGGTGAGGGTAGGGCTTGGGAGAAGGTAAAGGGTGTGGGGGAGGGACATAAAATCTGAAACCAAATTGAACTAGTACCACAGAATCCTATATGCTAGAAATCAGACTAAAAGGTGGAACCTTCAAGTGGACCTTAAAGAGAGTACCTGAATTGAAGGATCCTGGAGAGAGAGAGATGAAATCTAACCTCAAATTTCTCCTGTTTCTCTTTCTTCTCTGGCTGTTTCTTTTCCTTTGGTGCTGGCCTATAATTCCCTGTACCAGGCTGTGGTCTACATTCACAAAAAGCTGTTGATTGGAGAGACCTGCTAGACCTCTGTCAGAGCACTTCATTACCCACAGAGGTTAATGGTAAGACTCTACTGCTGAAAACACCAAATGCTATTGGCACAGACCATGGAGAGACCTGGTTGGAATCTGGAGGAGAGCCAGTCCTCAGATAATTAGCTTATCTAGTGCTAGAAGGTGCTATGTGAGCTACAAGAGGGAAGTGGCCAACATCTGTCCAAGCAACTCAAAGTCTAAACAACTCAGAAGCAAACAACCTGGCATGATGCTCACTCATGTGCAATAGTGGCACACATCCATGATAGGTAACCAACTGCTCTTGGATTGGCTAACAGATCCACTCAGTGGAAAGGAAACAATATCTTGAACTGGGAAACAAGTCAGAATCATATCCAGATAATTATTCAGCTCCCACTAACCTTAGACTATAAAAGTGTCTAAACCCTTTTAATTCTCTCTAAATTATAATGCTTATGTCATTTAACTGGCACTGTCTTCACTCTCCATTGAAGAATCTCCTTCTCTTTTTCAAATTGGAACTGGGCTTGAGGAGATAAACAACACAGCACACTCCACCCTGGCCCCAGCTGAAACCACAGAGGAATTGGAGAAATGGGCAAGAATGCTGTTCTCTTAGTTAAGCTGATATCAGCACAAGAGTGATGGAGAAAGATACTGGGGACACTCCACAAATACCAAACCGGACATCTAGATGCTCCTAAGTGCCCATCACTAAAGTAGACTTAACATGCTCCCAGCATGGCTCAGGGAATTTTGTGGAAAAGTAGGTGGAAAGATTGTTAGAGCCATAAGTTGGGACATTTTGCACACAGTCATTGCTGCTGCTCCCATAATGCATGACCCACAATCCCCATGGAGTTGACCTGCATCCCCAATGAGGAAGGCCTCTTCAGAAAAGGGGCAGAGAGGAGGGAAAGGATGGAACCAACATTTGATGTTTACATACAAAGTATGTCCATAGTACTGGGTGTGGTGGTGAATGCCTCTAATCCCAGCACTCGGGAGGCAGAGGTAGGCGGATCGCCATGAGTTAGAGGCCACCCTGAGAATACAGAGTGAATTCCAAGTTAGCCTGAGCTAGAGTGAATCCCTACCTTGAAAAACCAAAAAAGAAAAAAACAAAAAAACAAAAACAAAATATGTCCATACCTAATAATAATAATAATAATAAAAGAGGTACCCCAGAATGGGGTTAGTTTAGAAAGTTGAAGTAAATCTTTGTTAATTTAAAGTTAATTTAAAGTTTTGTATCCAAATTATACTGAATAATTAGAAAGATCTGAAGCCCTTTAAATATATAATCTTGGTTCAAGTAAGGTAACATTCTGGATAAGAAAGGACTCATAACAAAACATGATTACTGAAAGGACCTAATATCATTCTCACTTGTAGCTGTACCAAAACCACATTAGCATTATCTTCATTACTTAAAATATACAAAAGAAAAATTAAATATCTTAGATAATTTTTAAATATGTTTAAATGTGGGCTGGAGAGATGGCTTAGTGGTTAAGGTTCTTACCTGACAATGACCCAGGTTTGATTCCCCAAGACCCATGTAAGCCAGATGCACAAGGTGGCTCATGCATCTGGAATTTGTTTCCAGTGGATGGAGGCCCTGGCACACCCATTTTTTTCTCTCTCTCTCTCATAAATAAATAAATAAAAAATATTTTTTAAATGTTGAAATGTAAAAGGATTTATAAGAGTTAGTGATGTTTAGTTACTTGGAGTACTTAATTGTTGATGCAATTGAAAATCAGTGTTACCCACCATTTCTGAAGTCCATGTAAATGAGTAATACAATTAAAGAGAGAAATATGAATCTGAGAGCCCATTCCTTACAATTCTGTAGCATAGGAGTTATTTAGAAGTACTTGATAGAGTTCTTACTCTGTAGTAAAAATGTTTGATGTAATGTCTTTTCTTCTTTATCTCCCAGTAGCTCACAATGGAAAGACTGTAAGCAATTCTTAATTTTTAGTTATTATTTTTAAATTGCTTTAAAACTTTCTTTTTTAGTGATGGAATATATGTATAAACTATGTTATATATCATATAACATATTTTATATATATATATATTCATGAACATATATAAACATTAAATATACATTTATATTTATATACATAAATATATATATTTAATAATATATAAACATTAAATATATATATTTATGTATATAAATATAAATGTATATTTAATGTTTATAGGATGCTTAGTACTTATTTTATAAGGAGAGATTAGGAAGAACTAAATGGTAGTATCTCAAGGAAACCAAATATTTTGGTAAGTTTTAAATTTGACTATAGGTTATTAAAGGCTTAAGTTAGTAAAAGAATGAAACATAAAATTTTTGTAAGCTACTTTTATAAACATTGGTAAAAACAGAATATTTCTTAAAACCTTGTGTGTGTGTGTGGTGGTTTGATTAGGTGTCCCCCATTAACTTAGGTGTTCTGAATGCTAGATTCCCAGCTTATGGAAATTTAAGAATTAACACCTCCTGGAGGCAGTGTATTGTTGGGGGTGGGCTTATGGGTATTATAGCCAGCTTCCTCTTGCTAGTGTTTGGCAAACTTTCCTGTTGCTGTTGTCCACCTGATGTTGGTGAGGAGGTGATGTCCACCCTCTGGTCATGCCAGCCTTTTACCCTGCCATCATGGAGTTTCCCCTTGAGTTTGTAAGTCAAAGTAAACCTTTCTTCCCACAAGTAGCTCTTGGTTGGGTGTTTTCTACCAGTAATGTGACCTGACTACAACAGTAAAGTTGGTACCAGAAGAGTGGGATTATTACTGCATGAAACCTGACTGTGTGGCTTTAGCCTTTTGAAGCTTATTTTCAAGTAGAATATGGAAGGATTTGAAATCTTGACCTAAGAGACACCTTGAAGTGCTGTACATACGGCTTGATGGATTATTCTCATCAGATTTGAAAGACCTGAATGCAGTAAGAACTATGTGCTGTGAGGTTTGGCTTATGAGGGCAAGAAACAGCTTTGCCTGGACTGGGATAGAAGCAATTTGTGTGAAAGGCTTGCTGTTATTTCCATGTTCTGAGAATTTATGCAGGGTTGCATAGTGCAGAAACAGACTGGTGTGTGCAGAGGGATTTGGCACAGAAAGAAATCTTTGGGCTGAAACTTCTGCCTGTTCAGCTGTAATTGCATGAGAGATTACAATCATTGGGATTGGGCTACCTGGGCTGCATTGGGACAATAGGAAGCATGCAGACTCTTTGGAAGGGGCCTGAATGCTGAAGGAGTGCCCCATTCTTCAAAGGCAGCCTTATTCCCCCCCCCCCCCCCCGGATTAACAAATTGGCATCCTACCTGGTATTGTGGAGTATAAGAAATGCAGGAAAGAGGTCACTGAATTTCCAACATGGCCATGGGCATTGTGAAGCAGGTTTCCTGGTTTGCCTGCATGGAGACCTGATGAAACCATGAGGATGGACCATAGGTTTCAGTGGAGCCCCAGTGGACATGCTGGAACCATGAGACAGCTGCTAAGCAGAGCTACCAGCCCCAGATGAAGTTTTCCAGGACTGTGAGTAGCCTAGCTGGAGGGGGTGCGATTGAAACTCCAGAGACTTGTTGCTGATTAGAATTATCAGACTTGGAGATTTGTCACTGACTAGAGTTGTTGGACTTAGACCTACAGAGTTTTATATTTGCCCTGTTTAAATCTTGTATTAGTTGAATATTTCTTTGCCATGCCCAGTGCTATCTTTTGCAGTGTGAGTGCTTATTCTGTGTCATTATGGGTTTATGGGGTATTTTTTGGTATTATGGACCTTGGATTATGGGAATGTTTGAATATCATTACGATTGATAAAAACTATGGGGACCTTTAAAGTTGGACTGAAGGCATTGTATTTTATAACATGTATGGTTATCAGTTTATGGGGGTCAGGGACAGAATGTGGTGGTTTGATTCAGGTGTCCCCATAAATTTTGGTGTTCTGAATGATAGGTTCTCAGCTGGTGGAGATTTGGGAATGAATGCTTCCTTGAGGCAGTGTATTGTTGGCTTATGGTTATTATAGCCCATGGGTCACTTTGCTATTTCTATTGTCCACCTGATGTTGGCCAGGGAGTGATGTCCATCCTTTGCTCATGCCATCATTCCCCTTCCATAATGGAGCTTCCCCTTCAGTTTGTTAACCAAAATATACCTTTTTTTCCCCCATAAGCAGCTCTTGGTCAGATGTTTCCTGCCAGCAATGTGAGCTTGACTACAACAGTGTCCAAGTAGATGCTATTTAGCAAATAACAAAGGCTTATTTACTCTAATGGAAAACACAAATTTAAAAGTTTCAAAAGTTTTGTTTGTAAACCATTTAGTATGAATTAGTAAAAGTATAGTAATATCTAAGAAATGTATTGTTAGAAACAGAACTAGACATTTGTAAAAGCTACTAAAAGGAAAATTATTTCAGCAAAATTTGAATTTTGGATTATAAAATTTAATAGCTTTTTTTTTTTTTTTGGTTTTCCAAGGTAAGGACTCACCCTAGCCCAGGCTGACCTGGAATTCACTATGTAGTCGTCTCAGGGTAGCTTTGAACTCATGGTGATCCTCCTACCTCTGCCTCACAAAAGCTAACATTAAAGGTGTGTGCCACCATGCCCAGCACCTTTATTTTTATTTTCTTAAAATATTTTTTGTTCATTTTTTATTTATTTATTTGAGAGTGACAGACACAGAGAGAAAGACAGATAGAGGGAGAGAGAGAAAATGGGTGAGCCAGGGCTTCCAGCCACTGCAAACGAACTCCAGACGCGTGCGCCCCCTTGTGCATCTGGCTAATGTGGGACCTGGGGAACCGAGCCTCGAACCGGGGTCCTTGAGCTTCACAGGCAAGCGCTTAACCGCTAAGCCATCTCTCCAGCCCCCACCTTTATTTTTTTAAGCATATCTTATTCAGGAACTTAATAACTTTTGATCTAGACATTTTTTTTAACATTTTAAATCCAGAAACATTTACTAAATATATATTATTTCCTTTATATATGTAAGGCCAGTTCTCTGAATATGAAGGAGTGGCTTTCTCCTTTTCGGTATTACCATGGAAAAAGAAAACTGTTATCAAAGGCAACCAAATAAGACAGCGTCTTGGCATGTCTGTTTTAAAACTTTTTAAAATTTTTATTTATTGGCAAGGAGAGAGAGAAAAAGAAAGAGAAAAGAAAGAAAGAATGGGTGTGCCAGGCCTCCAGCCACTGTAAACAAACTCCAAATGCATGAGCCACCTTGTGCATCTGGCTTTATGAGGGCACTGGGAAATAGAACTCTGGTCGTAGGTTTTGCAGGCAAGAGCTTTAATCATTGAGAAATCTCTTCAGCCCTAAAGCATTTTTATTGGTTAATCTGTAGAACTCTGTAAGCAAATATATTATTTACTCAAGTATATTAAGTACTCAAGGAAGCAGAAAGAAAAGCTAAATTATTATCTCAAATTTTGGATTTCAGGCCTACAGGAAACATTCCTCGCTTCAATTCCCTATGTGACAGCAGTTGTGCTAAAGGAAAAGCTTGGGTTCTGAGAGCCAACTAAGCAATAAGAACGTTTGTGTAATTTGAATTAAGGAAATGAATTAAATATAGATAAAACCTAGATTAAAATTGTTTAATTATGCATAATGTTTTATTTAAAATTTTACTTACATTATTTTTTTTTAATTTTTATTTATTTATTTGAGAGTGACAGAGAGAGAAAAAGGCAGAGAGAAAGAGAGAGAGACAGAGGAGGGGCGCGCCAGGGCTTCCAGCCACTACAAACGAACTCCAGACATGTGCACCCCCTTGTGCATCTGGCTAATGTGGGTCCTGGAGAATCTAGCCTCGAACTGGGGTCCTTACGCTTCACAGGCAAGCGCTTAACTGCTAAGCCATCTCTCCAGCCCAAAATTCTACTTACATTATTTTAAGAAAGAACTTGAACTAACTTAACAGTCTTTATGTGACCATTTACTTGTAAGTCAATTTGACATTATATAAGCATTATAAAAATATAAATACATAAGCCGGGCATAGTGGTGCATGCCTTTAATCCCAGCACTCATGAGACAGAGGTAGGAGGATCGCCATGAGTTCGAAGCCAACCTGAGATTACATAGTGAATTCTAGGTCAGCCTGAGCTAGAGTGAGACCCTACCTCAAAAAAAATAAATAAATGTATATATAGACAACAGATATTAACTATATAGAGAGACATACAAAAAAAAAAAAAACCAAAGATTTTGTAGCTCTTATTTAGACTTATCATTGTTAGTTTCTATTTTAAATATCAGTCTGGCTATTTTTAATCTTTAATTTTAAATCTACAGTTTAAAAAATATGACTTAATAAAAGTAAAGCAGAAATTTTAGATCTTAAAAACAGAGCCTTTAAAATGACTTTTTAAACAAGGATAAAAAATTTTAAAACCTTATAAAAACTATTTTGAAGGAGGAGAGTACAGACAGGCAGGCAATACTTTTACCTCTTATTGTCACCTCTTAAAGTAAGTTAAAATTTATTTAAAAATTATAAGATATTAGTTTAAGACTTCACAATGTGCCCATCATCATTATACACAACTAGGCCTACTCACATTCTGAAAGCCATTATTTTCTTGGATTGCATTTCTGTAATCTCTACTATTAAAAAAAAAAGAAATTTAAAGATTTCTGATGAACAAATAAAATAAAAGGTTTTATATTTGGCACGTGTATGTCAATCCTGAAAAAGAAATTGTAATCAATCGAAATAAAAGAACTTCAGTGTATACTACTTAGAGATATTTTGATGTCTTCTTTGTATTTCCTATGGCCATTGAAAAACAATTAAATTGGATTGCAAAATTTGTTTTAGAAGGAAATTATCATGGTCTATGTGCTGCGGAGTGGCAAAGCCGGGACCACCAGTCTGAGGGAAAACAGGGCTTTGGGAGGTGGGCAAGGAGTTGGCAAAGTGACAAACAGACACACACACAAGGTCAATGTATCTGAGTGTATTTTACTGAAGTAGAGCATCAGGTTATATACAATTCTGGCTTAGCCTTTGTTTATTCATGCAGTACAATTTCTATGAACAGCCTGCTTCAAGCATCAAGTATTTTTAACAAAAGTTCTAACAGGGCGACATCATAACTCTAATATATTTTCTTCCTTGAACCATGCCATAAAAATGTAGGTGTATCAAAGCCTGCCTTTTCATAATTGGATCCCAGTTGTTTCCTAATGCTTTCTCTTTGTGCTTTTGTAAGAAAGCACCAAGGTGGCCTTGACCTCGCAAATCTGTCCACAAAAGTTAAAGAATATCAAGAAATATGCTTCCCACCATTGTTTGCTACCATATCCCCATTCCTATATACTCCTGTATAAGGTAATGGTTCATCGATTGGTTTTGGTCCTTGGAATTCTGACTGTGGCTTGAAAAAACAGTGGGGTCTTCAGAGGAAGTGTCACACCATCAGGTGACTCAATTTTTGGAAACTGTTCCATATTTAATTTTTTTTTAATTATTTATTTATTTATTTATTTATTTATTTGACAGAGAAAGAGGGAGAGAGAGAGAGAGGGAAAGAGAGAATGGGCATGCTAGGGCCTCCAGTCACTGCAAACGAACTCCAGATGCATACGCCCCTTGTGCATCTGGCTTACGTGGTCCTGGGGAATCAAACCTGGGTCCTTTGGCTTTGTAGGCAAATGCCTTAACCACTAATCCATCCCTTCAGCCCCCATATTTAATTTTTACTAAATTGTGAAAGAACATCATGCTGCAGTCATGTGTCAGGAAGTAGTCATAAAGAAAAGGGCTATTAGCAGCAAAAAGCACTAGAAGCCTGGAGAATGCATGTCCTTCCAGGAGGCTTTCTTTCTTGAAGTTTTCGCCTTGGCCTGGTGAATAGGTCACACAGCCTCCACTGGAGTTGGCATGGCATTTCTCCCTTTTTTGTTGTTTAGACAGAAGCAAAAACTATTTTAAAAAAGACTGGGAAAATACAGGAAATAAGTAAGATTATTCCTGAAATGGCAGCAACCTTGATGACAGTATGCAACCAATTAAATGGGTTAAGAGTTTGTAACCCTTTCTTCAATGAATCAATGAATTGTCAATGAATCAAGATTTCCTACATCTAAATGTGCTCTACTAATAGTACTATGTCTTCTTGGAATTGTTCCATATTAAGTGATAAGTCATTGTCTTTCCAAATTCTTAATAAATGATTTTTAGTTGCTTGCCAATTTAAAGTTGAATCATATTTTAAAGGAGTCACACAAATATATCTAAAGCTTTCATGGCATTTAGTGGACAACTGTGTCTTTAGATTCTGTATCTCTTGCCCAATAGCTAAAACCATTTCTTCTAGTTTTTTTTTTTTTTCAGCAACAGCATGTTAGCTGTGGCAAACAATCTGAATAAATCTGCACAGTCAGAATTGCAAGCATGGCCAGAAACATATTTTCTGTGTTTAAAGTTCTTCCAGTCTTAACTATAGTCTGTTCTGCCTCACGAGTGAGCTTCTTAATTTGTCCCAGGTCAGCGGTGTTGCTTCTTTTATGGTCCGTGCCTGTGGATGTGAGAGGTCGAGCCTCTTCATTTTCTGAGTCACTTCTCTCATCTTGTTCCTTTCTCTTCCCCTTTTGGTTGGATTTTTCATTGATGGGTCAGACAAGCCTGTCTAGAATCCATATTTGTGCCTCTGCATCCTGAGGAAACACACATGCATATCCTCTTCCCGAGGTTATTAGTACATCAGGCCCTTTCCAGGTACCTGTTAATAAATCCTTCCATATCACTTTTGCTTGTATTTTAGTTATTTGTGGACTCCAATGCCTCTGCATTGGTGTTAGTCTGTCTTCAGTTGTATTTAAATGATTTATAGTAAATAAAGCATGGCTTAAGATTTGATGAGGGGAATAATAATTATTATTATCCTTTAATCTTTGTATTTGAATTTTTAAATATTGATGTGTCCTTTCTATAATTGCTTGCCCTTGGGGGATTATAAAGTATTCCTGTGGCATGTTCTATATTCCATTCTAAACAAAAATTTTTAAAGGCCTGTGATGTATATGCAAGAGCATTGTCAGTTTTAATTTTCTTTGGAAGTCCTAAGACTTCAAAACAAAGTATCAAATGCTGCATAACATCTTTTCTTGTTTCACCTATTCTTGCAGTCCCAACTACTGCATGAGAAAATGTGTCAACAGTAACATGTACATATGATAATTTTCCAAAATCAGGGATGTGAGTCACATCCATTTGCCAAAGCATTTGTGCTTTAAGTCCTCTTGGGTTAACTCCCATCTTTAGTGGATGATAAACATCAGGGTAATGAGTACAATTTTTGGCAATTTGTCTAGCCTGTTCTCTAGTGATATGAAACATTCTTTTTTAGTGGAAGAGCATTTTGGTGATGTAATTGATGACTCTTTTGAGCTTATTCCAAAACATTCCCAATTAAAGTATCTTTAGTGAATAAGTCTGCCATCGTATTTCCTAATAACTATGGTTCTGGTAAATTTGTATGCCCTCTGATGTGTCCAATGAATATCTTTTTTTTTTCTTTTTTTGTATTAAATTTTGCAGCTGCTATAGCAGGTTTAGTATTTTGGAACTACCTGATAGTAAGGCAGTCTCTAAGTCTGGAAACACATTCATCACATACTTACAGAGTCTGTGTAAAGATTCATTTTTTGAGACACACTTTCAAAAGGTGTGATAGCTACAGTAATTTCCGCCTGCTGTGCAGAAAGTTCTTTTGCCCTTTTAATGATAGGGGGTTCATCAGGTATGTAAACCACAGATGTTCCATTGGAAGACCCATCTGTAAAAACTGTGAGTGCATTTTCTAATGGTTCTTTAGCTATTGCTGTTGGAAATATTATAACAGTTTCTTCTACAAATTTTATAAGTGGATGCTGGGGTAAATGATATTTAATCTGCCCTGTGAAATTCTGTAAAGCTAATCCCCAATCATCATTAGTCTGTAATTGTTGTTTATTATAAGGTACTAAGATATTACTCATTTTTTTCCCAGACATTTCTCTAGATTTAAGCCTTCCTTTTATAATTAATTGACCACACAAAAAGATATAGGAAGAAAGCATTCTAATTTGTGTATGAGGCAAATGGAACCATTCTAAAATTCCTTCCTGCTATAGGCAAGCGGTAGGTGTATACTTTGTTTTCAGTATAAGTAAATCCCATTCTTTATTATAATTAAGCTGTTTAACTTTAGCTTCTTAACTTTTATTTTCTATCAAGTTTATTTTGTTGTAAAGCTTCTAGAGTTAATTTTCTTAAGGATTCAGGGTTGGAATCTCCTTTTAAAATATCAAATAGAGGATGCAATTCTCCTGTAGTATTTTTTAAATAAGGTCATATCCAATTAATATTTCCTAATAATTTCTGAAAATCATTCAATGTTCTTAGTTTATCCAACCTAATACTAACCTTTTGAAAAGTTATGTACTGTTCATGAATTACTTTACCTAAATAATTCAGAGGTCTATTATGTTGGATTTTATCTGGGGCAACTATAAGTCCAAATTTTGTTAAATTCTCTATCCATTCTTTCAAGTATTTTTTCAGTTTGTTGTTTAGATTTATCAGCTATCAAAATATCATCTTAATAATGAATAATATAGTATTTGGATAACTAGTTTTTATCTCTTCTAATGCTTTATCTACAAATTTCTGACATAAAGTAGGGCTATTTTTCCTGCCTCTATGACCAGAAAATCTGTCTTAGAGGAGTTATCAAGAGACCCTCTTTTTACTTTGGGGCTGAGGGCTTGCCCCTCTCCTCATTTTGCTGTTGTTCTTCCTAGGTTACAGGAGTTCCATCCTTATGGAACTTGGATTTACATTCATTCTTCCAATGCTTTCCGTTCTTGCAATGGGGACAAAGTCCCGGTGGGGGTCCTTTTTGACCATTATTATTATTATATCTATTATTATTAGAATTTTTACAATCCTTACTCATGTGGCCTATTTGCCCACAAGAGAAACAGACACCTTTTCCTGTTTGTGGTTCTTTCAAGTTTTTTACGTAGGCACTGAAATGTTGACCCTTCATAGCTGCAACATAAGCCATCCCTTGGACTACTGCTGGTGAGGCATCTAAACAAGCCTTTAAAAGTCTTGTAATGTTTCTGTCTTTCTTAAAGGCCTTATGAGTTCCTTACACAATGAATTTGCATTTTCCCAGGCCAATTGTTTTACTTTTAATATGAACTCATAAAACACTCCAAGATTTCTTTTGGAAACTTTGTTACCTCTGCCCCCAAGCATATGCTTTAACACATAGATTAATAAATCCTTACATTTTGAATGCAAATGTCCCATGGTTACCTTCTCGTAGTCTTCACCTAATGATCCTTGATCAGGAAGCCTGCAGTGCTCTGACAAGGTCCTATCCTTGCCTGAAGATAGTCAAGAAAAGAAGAAAGAAACAAAAGTTACCTCTCCAAGGAGTGTTCGAGTCCCTGTTCAGGCACCACCTGCCACAGACTGGCAAAGCCAGGACCACCAGTCTGAGGGAAAACAGGGCTTTGGGAGGTGGGCAAGGAGTTGGCAAAGTGACAAACAGACACACATACAAGGTCAATGTATCTGAGTGTATTTTACTGAAGTAGAGCATCAGGTTATATACAATTCTGGCTTAGCCTTTGTTTATTCATGCAGTACAATTTCTATGAACAGCCTGCTTCAAGCATCAAGTATTTTTAACAAAAGTTCTAACAGGGCGACATCATAACTCTAATATATTTTCTTCCTTGAACCATGCCATAAAAATGTAGGTGTATCAAAGCCTGCTTTTTCATAATTGGATCTCAGTTGTTTCCTAATGCTTTCTCCTTGTGCTTTCATAAGCAAGGACCAAGGTGGCCTCAACCTAGCAAGTCTGTCCACAAAAGTTAAAGAATATCAAGACATATGCTTCCTACCATTGTTTGCTAGCATATCCCCATTCCTATATACTCCTGTATAAGGTAATGGCTCATTGATTGGTTTTGGGCCTCAGAATTCTGACTATGGCTTGAAACAACAGCAGCATCTTCAGAGGAAGTGTCACACCATCAGGTGACTCAATTTTTGGAAACTGTTCCATATTTAATTTTTACTAAATTGTGAAAGAAAATTGTGCTGCTGTCATATGTCAGGAACAGAACAGTAGTAATGAAGAGAACAGCTATTAGAGAGCAGCAAAAGGACTACAAGCCTGGAGAATGCATGTTCTTCCAGGAAGCTTTTTTCCTTGAAGCTTTCACCTTGGCCTGGTGAACAGGTCATGCAGACTCTACTGGAGTTGGCGTGGCATCTATGCATCCTCTATAATCTAGTGAAATTTAGATTCCAATGAGTATTATGTCACTCAAACAAGTAGCTAGCACTTAATATTTCATAAGCATTTTATAAATCTAAAGATGCCATTTTACAGATTTTTAACGTTAAAGTACTTAAATTTAAGATTATGTACTCATAAGACCTTTTAAATATTAATTTTTATTTATTTATTTATTTATGAGAGAGACACAGACTGGGTGTGCCAGAGCCTCTAGCCACTGCAAATTACCTCCAGATATATGTGCCACCTTGTGTATCTGTCTTACATGGACCTGGTGAATTAAGCCTGGATCCTTAAGTTTTGCAGGCAAGCACCTAAACCACTAAGCCATCAATCCAGCCCTTCATAAGGCCTTTTAACAGAGCATCAAAATATTCACATTAAGCCCCAGCGTGGTGGCACACGCCTTTAATCCCAGCACTCAGGAGGCAGAGATAAGAGGATCACCATGAGTTCGAGGTCACCCTGAGACTACATAATGAATTCCAGGTCAGCCCAGGCTAGAGTGAAACATTACCTCAAAAAAAAAAAAAAAAAAAAAAAGGAAAAAAACAATCAGCAGCAACAACAAAAACATTCACATTGAGACACACTCACACTTTAAGTTGGTATATCAAAAATATATTAAAAGCAAAAGTAAAAATAATGAAAAATTGAAGCGGCCACATGCTATATGTATATCTGGAGCTTTATGTTGTCACTTTTTTGAACAAAACACACAAAAACATATATATATAAGATCATGGACAAACATGACACAAACACATACATTCTAGATGCCTTTCAAGAAAGTAAAATTAAGTGAAGTTTCTTTCGATCCTCTCCCTTTGAGCTGTAAGACTCAGTAACAGAATATTAAAGGTGAAGCTTGTTAGATAGTTCTACAGCAGATAATTACTCCCATTTGTTTTTGAGAGCTAAAAGGTATGTGGGGGGGGGGAGGATTTTTATGGATAGAAATGTCTTCATCCAGCAAGGATGTAGATTTAATGACAGAGCAGGCTCAGGCTCATAAGGAGAAAGTATAGCTACTAAAAGCAAAAATTAAAAATAATGAAAAGTTGAAGTGGCCACAAGTTGACTGGTAGAACAGCACTTAGGGATAGTCTCTTTGATGATATCAGTTTCACGGAGTAGATAAGACAGGAGCAATGAAACAGGCAGGGAAAGTTTAGGGAAGAAGTGGTCTTTTTTTGTTGTTTAGGATCCAAAATGTGCTGCTTCTAGTAGTTTTCTCATTGTGTTTTGGCATGTTCTGTTGCGGGAAAGAAAGTGATTTAGAATATCTGGGGGATCAGCCCTCATGGGATGTTCCCCCAGAAAAGCCATGTATTGTTTCATCTGACCCAGGAATGGGATAGAGATGTCTAGGGGATTCTTATCTTCAGTGCCTGTGGCACTCGTTAAACACTATATGGGTTTTTGGCAAGAAAAAAATAAAAAAAATAGTTGAGGAGAAGCAGTAGTTATTAGACTTACAATATTTTATATGGGTCTTTTGCGAACCCCTGAAATATCAGTAGCAAGGGGACTGAGACATAGCTCCACACTGTCATCTTCGATAGCCTGAGGAATTCCCCTAAACTTTTAGGGACCTCAACTCAGATTGTATCTAGAATTTATGGAATTCCAGGAAGAGTCATATAAAACAGAGTTGAAGCTTTTACTTAAAAATTTTACTATGAGGGGCTAGAGAGATGGCTTAGCAGTTCTTCACTAATTCTTGTTTTGTTGGCACCTCATCTATTTGACTCACTTGCCAAGTAATCTTTAAAATGACAAGTATTTTCATTTTTTTGTAATTTTCAAAATTTAAAATTTCACATAGAAATAAAATTTTAACCTGTTTTTAGTATAGTGGTTAAGACCCAATTCAATGGGTAAATAATAGACTTGTGCAATATTAACTGATCTGCCATGGATTAGATCATCTGGTTGTGGTAAGATACTGAAACTGTCTGGCCCCACCTCTGCATCTATAAAATGGGAAAATAATACTATTGCCTAAACACTAAGAATCATGGTGTTGTGAGGATGAAATGCATTAGTGCAATGTGGGGGCTGTAAAGTCAGTAAAGTGCTGGCATTATAAGCACAAGGACTCCAGTTCAATCCCCAGGGCATAGGTAAACAAGCCAAGCATGGTACTATGTGCTTGTAATCTCAGTGGTGAAGACAGATGGATCCCTGAGGCTTCATGGCCAGTCAGTCTAGCCTACGTGAGTTCTAGGCTGGTAAGTGACCTTGTCTTATAAAAAGGTAATCAGCCCCTGAAGAACACCACCCACGGCTGCCCTCTGGCCGCCACATGCAGGTGCACACCCATGCCCCTGCATTTGCATGTGACCATATACAGGGACACGCATCCAGCATGTACAGTCTATTTAGAAGGGTCCTCAGCACGTACGCACTCAGGGCTGTGCTGTTATTACCAGCAGCAGTATCATTTGTAGCAGTCCTGCGTGTTTTTCTGATTCTGATTCTGTGTTTCAGTTGTTTCTGAATCATATTTAATCAAGGCATTTGCCTGCAAAGCCAAAGGATCCTAGTTCAATTCTCCAGAACCCATGTAAGCCAGATACACAAGGGGGTGCATGCATGTGGAGTTCATCTGCAGTGGATGGAGACCCTGGTGCACCCATTCTCTCTTTCTCTGCCTCTTTCTCTCAAATAAACAAATATATATTTTTAAAAAATTACTATGAACTTAAGCATGAAGGCTAGGGTGCTTAGAAGGAGAGTGAAAACACACCTGAGAGCATGGGTGTGGACTCTTTTAGGAGAGAGCGTCTCTACAAATGGAGATTTTAATCTAGTATGGAATTCTCCAGGTTTTATCTTACAACAAATAATCTTTTCTTTGATATGGGATATTGTTCTGCTTGGAGAGAGACAAGGTCAGAGAGAGAGAGGGAGTGAGAATAGTTGGATTCTGCACAATTTATCTTTAGCTCTGATAGAATCTCTCACATTTTCCTAATTTTATTTATTTTTAATGTGTTCTTTTAACTTATAGGTTCTAGAACTCTTAGTAAGTAGCTTGTAAATTACTAGTTTAAACATTTCTTAGATGTTTTAAAATTCTAGTTAAAGCAGTCTGCCTATTATGATTTTCTTTTTATTTTTTTAATTTTTAATTTTTTTGTTATTTTTATTTATTTATTTGAGAGCAACAGACAGAGATAGAAAGAGACAGAGAGAGGGGAGAAAGAATGGACGCATCAGGGCCTCCAGCCACTGCAAACGATTTCCAGACACATGCACCCCCTTGTGCATCTGGCTAAAGTGGGTCCTGGGGAGTCCAGCCTCCAACCGGGGTCCTTAGGCTCCACAGGCAAGCGCTTAACCGCTAAGCCATCTCTCCAGCCCTATGATTTTCTTTTTAGAATAAAAATTACTACTGCCTTGGACTTTAGCCTTTCAAAAAAAGTTAAAATAAAAAGTGAATCCCCAAATTTGGATTAAATGTTTCCCATCTTGGGAAATGTAAAGCCAATTTATTTTTAGTTACATTCCCCCCACACTTTTTTTCAAATACCTACAAGTTAAATTAACACAATTTTCATACCAGCTGGGATAGCAATTAGCAGTTTTCCCTCAAACATTTCCTTCTTCTTGGGAGGAATGGTAAGAGAAAAAAATGCTTAATGCTAGCAGAGACAAACCAAACAGTTAGTCAGACACCAAAATGTTCCCAAAAATCTTCATGCAAACAACAAACTGAATGGTCAAAACCAAAATACTTTCAAAGCAAACAAACAAAATGGATTCCTTAAAACAGACATTTTGAGAGCAACCCCCAAAAGTATCCAACAGCAACAAAAGGATCTTAAAAGTGGCTCAGAATAAACTAGTGCATCTTCCACCAAATCAACGGAGGTCTAAGCCCCAGAAGTGAAACAGTCTCCAGCAACTTAGCCTAAGGACAGCCTTTTTTTTTTTTTTTTTCAAGGTAGGGTCTCACTCTAGCCCAGGCTGACCTGGAATTCACTATGGAGTCTCAGGGTGGCCTCGAACTTACAGTAATCCTCTACCTCTACCTCCCGAGTGCTGGGATTAAAGGCGTGCGCCACCACACCCGGCAGGACAGCCATTTTTATGTTACTTGGACATGCCCTGTAAGAAACAGAAGTCAACAAGTCAGCAAAAGCAGGTTCTAAGAACAAGAAACTAAAAATAAGGATGTGGGTTGTGGGTTGGTAACTGGTAACATAGGGATTTTTTTTTTAAAGGATTCAAGCTAATTGCAAATTTCCACTTGTGTAACCAGGTTTGCTTGCTTTTGCAGAGTTAAAACAAATAATGAAAATATTGGGGGCTTCCAAGAACATGTTGGGAACTTTCCAAACCATTTCAAATAATGTGGTTTTTGCCTTTCAAATGCTGCTGAACTCAATAGTCAGGGCTGCATTTACGGACAATTTCCAAGTTCCATACACTAGCTGGCCAACTAATAAAATGACTTTCTTTAACATCTCAGTTGGGCGGTCTTGGTTATTATTTCAAATTTGTAACAGCATGAACTCACCAACCTGCATTTAAGGAGACAACAGTGGACAGTTGGGCATAACACGCTAGAACCTGGTTCTGACCAGGTTCATCCTAAGTAGAAGTGACTTGTCTTTGGGGCCACATGTTTGGGGGCCATAACTGTTAATGTAAAGGACACAGCTCTTACCTGAATGGGGATAAGATAGTTTATTCTGGAGCCAAATATGAGTGACCATGGCCTGGGAAGAACACAGATTTAGTTTACTTCGAATTCCATGTTCCAATATATTAACAATTTCATGAAGGTTTTACGTTACAGAAAAGAAAGTCAAATACAGTGGCTGACCATTTCTCCATCATAGGCTTCAGATGCTATCTGATGGTATTTTTAGTCCTTGGGTTGGAGGAAGCTGCTGGTCTGTGTGGTCAATAAGTGGCTATTGGGCTAAAGCTAGTCCAAGGTAATTAGGCTGGCTCTTTCCCTCGTTTTCGCCACTAGAAAGCCCAAACATGGAGACATTTTGTGTCCAGCTTCAAGAGGGTGCTGAAGATGGAACTTGAGAAGGAAGGCTCACTGCTGAGCCATGGCACCGGGCTTCTGCCAGGGTGCTCCGCGCCAGGGAACTTCCAGCCCCGAGCCGGGTGGCGCTTGCGCAGTACGGCCAGTACTGCGCAGGGCGTGTTTGAGCTGCAAAGCGCGGGACGGTTCCTCCGGCGCGGGTCGATGGCGTCATCCGACAGCGCAGTTCCCCAGCATCTTTAGGGCTCCACGAGCAGCTTCTGGAATCCTCCTGATCTGACCTGGGACGTATGGCTGGTCTCGGGCTGTTCGTGTGCCGGGCAGCAGCGGCACAGGCTTGCCGGGTGCTACGTGTCTTTGCCACGAGCCGGAGCCCGCTGCACACTGGCCCGCAGAGCCGCGCATTCGCCAAGGAGCTCTTCCTGGGTAACATCGAGCAGGTAGGCGATTCCTGGCTGCTCTGCTTCCGTGGGTGCAGCTTTGTCAACTCTGAATCTGCGGGACAAACACCCTCTGGTTTATTCTTTGGAAGATGTAGCTTGAATAGTGTCAGCGCTCTCTCTTTTAAGTATTTTACTAAGTTGTTCAGGTAGGCCTTGAACTTCTGATCCTCCTGCCTCTGTATCTAGAATGTTGTGATTACAGGCGTGCACTGTCTCACCTACCTTTCTTCTTATCAGGGCAATTGGGCAGATTCCAGAGATGATTACGAAGACACCTGCCACCTGTGTGATTCCTAAACACACTTCATCTTTTGCTGTTTCTCAGGTCTCCTTTCAAGAACTGTCGGATTTGCTTCTGTAGCTGAGCCCCGTTTCACTCTGCCATTGGAGTGACATAAATCTAGCTTGGCTCCTTTCTCATGCAGTCCTTTTCAGAAATCTTAGAACTCAGCCAGTAGCAAATGCTTGGCTGTGACACGCTTATCACAGTCTTTGAGTGCACTCCTTTTAGCTTTAAGGTAGAGCTAATGTCGAATTGCTGTGGAGCTTCATAGAGCATGAAATTCTTTGGTACTGTGCGGCCAAAGGGAAAATGCTGGCTTCAACATGGCCTTGAGCTAGTCACGTTACTTTTTTGCCTCGTGCTTCAGTTTATAAAATAGGGGTGAGCGCTGGGAAATGGAACCAGCCTAGATGTCCCTCAACTGATGAGTGGATAATGAAGATGTGGCACATTTATACAATGGAGTTCCACTCAGCGGTAAAGAAAAATGAAGTTATGAAATTTGCAGAAAAATGGATGGACCTGGAAAGTATTATACTAAGTGAGGTAACCCAGGCCCAGAAAGCCAAGCGCCACACGTTCTCTCTCATATGTGGATCCTAGCTACAGATGATTGGTCTTCTGCATGAGAAGGAAAATACTTAGTAGCAGAGGCCAGTAAGGTAAAAAGGAGACATAAAGGGTAGAGAAAGGAAGGGAAGAGGATACTTAATAGGTTGATATTGTATGTATGTAATTACAATGATTGTAATGGGGAGGTAATATGATGGAGAATGGAATTTCAAATGGGAAAGTGTGGGGGTGGGGAGGGAGGGAATTACCATGGGATATATTTTATAATCATGGAAAATGTTAAAAAAAATAAAATAAAAAAAAATAGGGGTGAGCATAGTACTACTCCCTTCTAGAGGTGAAGCAGAGTACTATTTTGCCGTGGCCAAAATGTATGCTAGTCCTATGTTTAGGTCATTCTTCTCATGTTGTCAGACTGAGCACTTAAGCAGAAGCAGAGACTCAAGCTAAGAGTGGTGACCCTGCTAGAAAGTTTAGAGCTGGCATTTTAAAGTATGGGAACCATTTTCCCCAGAACCTGGATCTGCGCGTGCTGTGTCATGAATGAAGAACAAACTCAAATCCTTTACACTTTTATCCTTTTTTTTTTTTTTTTTTTTTGGTTTTTTGAGGTAGGGTCTCACTCTGGTCCAGGCTGACCTGGAATTCACTATGTAGTCTCAGGGTGGCCTTGAACTCATGGTGATCCTCCTACCTCCCTTGTTCTGGGATTAAAGGCTTGTTCACTTTTTAAACCTCTGGCCACACCTGCCCTATCATTGATCTGAACTGTCTGTTTTACTGAGGTCATCAGTTCAGCCAGTAAGAATCCCAGCAGTTCCCCCAGGCTATCTGTAATCCATTACCAGTAATGAGCTCCTAGCAGAGGCCATTCTGATCATTAGACCCCCAACCTTCTCACTTATTCAAGGACAATTCTTCTCATCTACATCTGTTGTAGACCCTTCTACTGGATCTTGAATCTATGCTATCAGGCATTGTCCTGAGTCATGAAAGTCAGTAGAGACTTCCATGTTGTCAGATCTGAGGAATTTTTTTCTCAGTTCTACTCCTACCTGATTCATCACTGGCATTTGATACAGATAAGCACACCCTGTCCTGAACATAATTTAGGTGCCCAGCTTCTGGCAAGCAGGCTGTTCCTTTGCTTGGTTCAACTTATAGACATTGACCAAGGTTTTGTCTTGTCCACTTGGAATTGGAAAGGTTTTTAATTTTTTTGTTTTGGGGTGTGTTGTTTATTATGGGGTGCTTTTTGTTCACTGAAGCTCTATCCCAGAACTCAAGATCCTCCAGTCTTATATTCCCCTCTAAGTGCTAGGGTTACAGGTGCCCACCACACCCAGCAAAGTTAAAATTTTCTAAGGCTCAGTCTGTGGACCTCTTGTTCACTACATTCATCCCTTTGAAGACCTAATTTGATGTCCTGGCTTTAAATGCCCACTTATATCCATATGATCCAGATTTATTTCTCCAACTTGGACTTAAAGAGTTTAAACCTTGCTGCTCAGAAGCTTCACTTAGATGTCTCATAAGCATTTCTAATTCACATTTTTGAAAATTCACTTGTGGTCTGCACCCAGATATGCTTCTCCCAGCAGCCTTTATCACAGATAATGGCAGCTCTGTAGTTCTACTTGTTCATCCAATGTCGTCTTATTGTCATATTTCTCTTATGCTCCTAGTCCACATTGAACTCTACAGCAAGTTGTTCTTGCTTTATTTTTCATTTTATAGTTACATTCTGACCATTCTTAGGTAGCTTCACTGCTACCCTTTGAATCAAGCAAACATTTCTCACATTTCAGGGCCTTAGGTGGGTCAATGACAGTCTCAGAATGCAGAGAGATCATCCCAGTCATGCAGGACTATGCCTGCCATACTACCCTTAGTTGGACCTGAAGCTGCTACAGAGGCAAGTTGGTTGAATAGTTAAAGTTCATGTGACATTACTAATAGATAGTTACAGCCACTTGGTTTGTATGTGTTTTGTATATTTGGCTTCTCCAGAAGATTTACTTGAATAACAGGTTCCACTATTCTACCAGTATGAAAGTTGTTCATTGACAGTGAGCACTCTTCCCATGGTGTGATCCACAGTTATCAGTAAGATCTTCCTTCATGACCAGGATCTTTTTCTTTAGCAGTTATTTCATCCCCCCACCCCCACCCCAGGTAGGGTTTCACTCTAGCTCAGGATGACCTGGAATTCACTATGTAGTCTGAGGGTGGTCTCGAACTCGCAGCAATCCTCCTACCTCTGCCTCCCAAGTGCTAGGATTAAAGGTGTGTGCCACCGTGCCTGGCCTTTTTATTTAAAATTAGGATTTCACACTACCCCTGGCTAGCCTGGCACTCGCTGTGTAGCCCAGGCTGACCTAGAATTCACTGCAATCTTCCTACCTCAGCCTCCTGAGTGCTGGGATTAAAGGTATGTGCCACCACACTTGGTAGCAGTTACCCTTTTATTATGGCTGAAGGTTGGCTGGTTACTACCTAGATAGTGAGGTGCTGATAGATATAGGCAGATTGCCTTGAACCATTTTCTCTTTTGGATAGAGACCTCGAAGCCACTATTCCTTGGGCCAGAGATAAACAAACAGATTTGGGCATGTTGTTAGAGTGGAACTTGGCTTTCCTTCTGGATAAAGGAAGGTGGAAGGCTCTTTTGTGGTTAAAAAGGAACAACAAGAGAGGTAGGACTGGCATCTTGTGGCCTGTCCCTGTTCAGCAGCTGTGGGTCCAAAGCTGTATCCTCATGTCATGCAAATTTAGGGATGGCTTTAGCTCAGTTGGCCATAGAGCTCAGGCTTCATAGAATTATTTCAAGGGCCAACGAGGAGCACTGGCTGGCTGGGCACTAGAGACTGAAAGCCAAGTCATTCTCCAGGCCAAGAAAATAGATGGGAGCAAAGCTGGACCTGCATACATATGTAGTTACTTCATGCCCCAGGATCTGTATATGTCCTTTCTGACTCTCACAGCTGCCTTTTTTGTTTGTTTGTTTATTTGAGAGCAACAGAGAGAGAAAGAGGTAGGCAGAGAGAAAGAATGGGTGCACCAGGCCCTCCAGTCACTGCAAATGAACTCCAGACACGTGTGCCCCCTTGTGCATGTGGCTAACATGGGTTCTAGGAAATAGATCCTCGAACCAGAGTCCTTATGCTTCACAGGCAAGCGCTTAACCACTAAGCCATCTCTCCAGCCCTCACAGCTACTTTTTAAGATGAGCAATATTATGTGTAATGTAGGAGAAAACAGCAATCAGCGCTGAGAAAAACCATGTGAGTTGCTGAAGTCATACATATGAGGAGTGGCTACTGTCAGGTTGATGTGGTCTTGTCCCATGATCATGCTACTTCACATGGTCAGCACAGGCACATGCGAGACAGCTGTTGGAAGGGACAGGCCTGATAACTACAGTGTGCTTTTGTTCTTCTCAATGGCAGGTGTGGGTCCAAAGCTTTTGAGCTTACACTGCCACTGGTATAGTTCCCATTTTAATGAACAGCTTTCATACGCGCTGTCTCCTAGGAGTCTCACACGAACCTTGAGTACATGTGACATGTGCATTTTGAGGGAGAAAATGAAAGTGCTACTGGGACCTATCAGCTTCAGAATTAGTATATGGGATAGTCCTCACCACTTGTTATTCATGAAGAAACTGATGAAAGTCAGGATTCAGCCTGCTTTGTGGGGTGAAGTCTGAGACTCAAGCTCTGTACCTGAAGCATCTTGTGCATCTGCTTTATGCATCCTTCAGGTCACATCCTACTGGCCAGATATAGCATATAGCACTTTATTTTCCCCTTTGGATAAATATTAACACAGTAACATAGTGGGAAGTTACTTAAGTAAATGTTTTTCATTTTTAGAAAGGAGTTTTCCCATTTCCAGAGGTTAGCCACGATGAACTCAGTGAAATCAATCAATTTATAGGACCTGTGGAAAAACTCTTTGCTGAAGAAGGTATGTTGAATTTTCTTTACCATTGCCCATTTCCATTTTGAAGACAATTGGGTAGAAGCTCTGTGTGTGTGTGTGTGTGTGTGTGTGTATGTACGTGTGTGTATGAAGCCATCTTATCATTATGCATCACTATAAGTTAGAAACTCATGATATTGGCTTTCAGGAATTATCCCAATTTCTATTTCGTTAAAAGATATCTACTTCGATTCTACTGATCTTTTCTTTTTATAGAAAATGGATATCTTTTAAGTGTTTCTAAGGTATGGCAAGTAAAAACTTATGTGAAATACAATAGAAATTAATAGCTAAAAAATAAGATGAAAGCATCCAAGGCCATGCAGTTCAACTCCATGGCCTGCCCTTTCCTTTAGTTTCTTCATATGTCTTTTAAAGAATGCAACTTTTGGCCTGGGATCATAGCTCAGCAGTTAAAAGTGCTTGCTTGCAAAGCCTGCCGGCCTGTATTGACTCCACAGTACCCATGTAAAGCCAAATGCACAAAGTGGCACATTTTTCTGGAGTTCGTTTGCAGTGGCAAGAGATGTGCCCATACTCTTTTCTTTCTTTCTCTGTCTCCATCTCTCTTTTCACACACACAAACAATACAAATGTCTTTTTTAAAAGAATGTAAGTTTTAGCCAGGCATGGCGGCATATACCTTTAATTCTACCACTTGGGAGGCAGGGGTGGGAGGATTGCCGTGAGTTCGAGGCCACCCAGAGACTACATAGTGAATTTCAGGTCAGCCTGACCTACAGTGAGACCCTCCCTTGGGGGGTAGCGCCAAAAATTAAAAGAATGTAAGTTTTTTTTCTTTTGTAATTTGTACTTTTAGTATTTTATGTGAGAAATCTGCCAGACCCATGATGATTTTCACCTAGTTCAGGTGTCCCAACCCACAGCCCAGGACAGCTTTGTTGTATCATAATGTCATGCAGAATGAATTTCATAATTTCTTTTTTTTTCTTACTTTTGACTAGAATTCCAATGTGCATATGACCCATATCTTCATTAACCATTCATTCACTGATGGGCATGTGGGCTGATTCCATTTCCTAGTTATTGTGAATAGAGCAGCAACAAGCATGGCTAATTTTATCTCTATTGTAGAGTCTTGAGGGCAATGTGCCCAAGAGTGGTATAATAGCTGGGTCAAATAGTAGATCTATTGAGATTTTGTGTATGTGTTTTATTCCCCATACCCTCTCCCCCCCCCCCCCCCCAGGTATGGTCTCATTTTAGCTCAGGCTGACCTGGAATTCACTGTGTAGTCTCAGGGTGGCCTCGAACTCACAACGATTCTCCTACCTCTGCCTCCCAAGTGCTGGGATTCAAGGTGTGCACCACCACACCTGGCTCTACTGAGATTTTTGAGGAATTTCCATACTGACTTACATAGTGGATATACAAGTTTACATTCTCACTGTTGCAGTCAGGTTCACATTGCTGATAGAAATCACCCAACCAAGAGAAGCTTCTGGGAAAAAGAGGTTTATTTTGGTTTACAGACTCGAGGGGAAGCTCCACAATGGCAGAGGAAAATGATGGCATGAACAGAGGGTGCACATCACCCTCTGGCCAACATAAGGTGTACCATAGCAACAGGAGAGTGTGTCAAACACTGGCATGGGGAAACTGCCTATAACATTCCTAAGCCTGTCCCAAGAATACACTCACTCCAGGAGGCAGTAATTCCCAAATCTCCATCAGCTCTGAACCTAGAATTCAGAACACCTAAGTTTATGGGGGACACCTGAATCAAACCACAACATTCTGCCCCTGACCCCCATAAACTGATAACCATACATGATGTAAAATGCAATGAATTCATCAAACTTTAAAAGTTCCCATAGTTTTTATCAATTCCAATGATGTTCATATGTTCCCATAGTCCAAGATTTTTTAACTGAGCCATAATACCAAAAAATAACCTCAAAAAAAAAAAAAAAAAACCCACAATGGCACAGAATAAACATTCACACTGCAAAAAATGGCATTGGGCATAGCAAAGAAATATTCAACCAATACAAGATTTAAAACAACCAGGGCAAACATCAAACTCTGTAGCTTCAAATCCAACAACTCAAGTTAGTGATAAATCTCCGAGTCCAATAATTCTAACCAGCAACAAATCTCTGGCATTCAATTCTGCCCCTCCAGCTAGGCTACTCACAGTCCTGGGAAACTTCATTGGGGCCGGCAGCTTTCCTTAGCAGCCATCTCGTGGTCCTGGCATCTCCAGTGGGTCTCCTCTGCAATCCATGGTTCATCCTCATGGCCCCATGGGGTCTCCATGCAGTCAACCAGCAAGCCTGCTTTACACAGCCCATGACCATTTCCAAAACACAAGACTGTGTTTTAAACTCAATGACCCTCTCTCTTTCCCGCATTTCTTATACTTCACAATACCAGGTAGGTTACCAGTTTGTTAATCCAGGGGGCAGAAAGCAGACTTTGAAGGGCAGGACACTTCTTGAGCACTCAGGCCCCTCCAAAAGAGTCTACATTCTTCCTATTGCCCCAGTGCCGGTCAGCTAGCCCAATCTCAAAGGTTATAATCTCTCAATTGCAGCTGACCGGGCAACAGTTCACCCAAAGATTTTTCTTTCTGTGCCATATCCCTCTGCTCACACCAATCCATTTCTACGCATTGCAACCCTGCACAACTTCTCAGGACACGGCCATAATAGCAAGCTTTACACACAAACTGCCAGCCCAGTCCAAATAAAGCTCTTTCTTACTTTCATAAGCCAAACCTCACAGTCCGTAGTTCTTACTACATTCAGGTCTTGCAGCTCTGACCAGAATAGTCAATCAAGCTATACTTCCAACACTGCAAGGCATCCCTTAGGCCAAGGTTTCAAATCCTTCCACATTCCTCTTGAAAATCAGCTCCAAAAGGCCAAAGCCACAGTCAGGTGTCCAGCAGCAATCCCACTCCTCGGTACCACTTTACTGTTGCAGTCAGGTTTGCATTGCTGGTAGAAATCACCCAACCAAGAGAAGCTCCTGGGCAAAAGGTTTGTTTTGGCTTACAGAGTCGAGGGGAAGCTCCACAATGGCAGGGGAAAACGATGGCATGAGCAGAAGGTGAACATCACCCTCTGGCCAACATAAGGTGTACCATAGCAACAGGAGAGTGTGCCAAACACTGGCATGGGGAAACTGGCTATAATACCCCTAAGCCCACCCCAGGAAGCATTAGTTCCCAAATCTCCATCAGCTGTGAACCTAGCATTGAGAATACCTAAGTTTATGGGAGATGCCTGAATCAAACCACCACACCCACCAACAGTAAATGAGGGTTCCTCTTTTCCCATCTCTCATCAGCATTTGTTGTCATTTGATTTTTTTAAGATAGTCATTATGGGGCTGGAGAGATGTCTTAGCGGTTAAGCACTTGCCTATGAAGCCTAAGGACCTCCGTTCGGGGTTCAATTCTCCAGGACCCACATTAGCCAGATGCACAAGGGGGTGCACGCATCTGGAGTTTGTCTGCAGTGGCTGGAGGCCCTGGCACGCCCATTCTTCCTCTTTCTATCTGCCTCTTTCTCTCTCTGTCTGTCACTCTCAAATAAATACATAAAAATAAACAAAAGAATTTTAAGATAGCCATTCTGATCAGAGAGAGATGGAATCTCAGAGTCATTTTAATTTGCATTTTCCTCATGGGTAAGGATGTTGAGCATTTCTTTAAATGCTTATTGTCCATTTGTATTTCTTCCTTTGAGAACTCTTTATTTTCTATCCTATTTTTGAGTGGATTGATTTATTTTTTTCATATATAATACAAGCAGTTATGTCAGTTTCCCTAAATTTGTGGAGACTTGCTTCCCCAACACACCACCACCAGGTGAGGACCAAGTGGTAAAATACATTCACCTATGGGGGCATTTTGCATTTAGACCACAACAGGGACCTTGTAAAAAGGAGTAAACTAGGAATCTCTAAAGGATCAAATTTACAGAACACTGAAAACTAGTCATAGACTGGAGATAACTAAATATAATACAATGTCATAGATTCAGTCCTGGCACAGCAAAAGACTTGAGTGGCCAAGCAAGTGGAATCCAGTTCTACAAGTAGTTAGTATTGTATGAAGGTTGTTTTTCTAATAGATAATTGCACCATAGGTTCTCTCAGACAAAGCCAGAGGTTAGTCAGATGGCACGTCTGTGACGGATAACTCAGGAAATAGTTTATAGTGGGAAAATATTTGTTTTGGTTCATGGTTTCAGTCTAAGAGTGGCTGGATTTGTTGCTTTGGATCTCAGGTAAATCTGAATATCATGGAGGGTGTGGGTCCCTGGATCCTTGGGGATGGCCGTGGTTGCCCAAAGGCATGCAGGCAACCATGGATAGTGAGCACACAAAAGAATCACTTCCAGGAGACAGTGTCTGTGAACAGCTTGGTTTAATCAACAGGGAAGTGGGTTTATAAGCAGTTGAGGGTCCTAAGGGGATTAGATGTACAAGGTTGCTTGCTGATGCTTAATCAGTATATAGAGACATACATGCCAGCATGTGAGCAATGGCAGGGAGAAGGTGTAGGGTACAGGGGGATGGGCTGTGCAAAGGTTGCTGGCTGATCGCATATAAGGAGTTTCCTAGGCAACTGGCCAAAGGTCACAGGGCAAAGCCTAAGTTCAGGTATGTCGGGCTTAGAGAGGGTATGTCCTCCTGGAACCTGGAGGTCCTTAGCCTGTGCCTGGCAGTGTGCGACAGAGGGAGCCTATGGCAGAGAAGGCTGCTCACCTCTTAGCATCCAGACAGTGAAAGAGACAGAAGAAGAGGCCCTTTCAAATCATTGCCACCTAGGCCCCACCTTCTACTTTATACCCCCTAATTTTGGTTGTTCACTCCTATCAAACTATTTTTTCCTATCAAATTATTAATCTGTTGGTGACAGTAGACCAACTGTGATCCAGTCACTGCCCAAAAGCCCCAGCTGTGAATATTGCTTGGATTAAGAACCAAGCCTTTAACATATGAACCTTTCGGGGACTATACCTCCTACTCAACTATGACATTAGGTTAAGCATTTACAGGAGCTTTCTGCTCTTTTTTGCAACAAATATTTAAATTAATTTCAAACTAAAAGTTTTTAAAAATAAAGTTACTAACTAAAGTGGGTTGGACATGGTGGCACATATCCATCATCCCTTCATTCAGAGGGCAGAGACCAGAACACTTGAGAGTCTGAGGCCAGCCTGGCTACATAGGAAGACAGTATCTCAGGTAGTGTAATAAGATGTGTTTCTTGTAGGCAACATAGTTGAATATTGCCTGTTTTTTATCCCATCTAGCTATCTGCCTTCGTATAAGTTGATTGTGTACATGATTGTGTTGGTGTGATTATTGATCCAGTTTTACTTAAATGTCTTCTAGTTGTTTTCGAAGTCATACAACTGGTGGTTTTAGGAAGCGTAGTATAGGTTATATCACAGCCTATCTTCAGCTGCTAGCCAACCATAAGTATTATATAAGAGCAGCACAGGATGTCTACCTTCCTGGGCTGTGTGCTATTATTTCAGGTATTTCATTTTTCTCCTTCACTGTAAACTGAAATACAGAATGCCTGGCTTTCAGTTCCTTTAAAAAAAATATTTGTATTTATTTATTTGAGGGAGAGAGAGAGAATTAGACTGGGTGTGTCAGGCAATTCAGTCACTGCAAATGAACGCTAGATGCATGTGCTACCTTGTGCTCTGGCTTACCTGGGTCATTTGCCTTTGCAAGCAAGCGCCTTAACTGCTAAGCCATCACTCTAGCCCAAACCATTTTTTTTTTTTGGGGGGGGGGGCGCTTTTCAAAGTAGGGTCTCACTCTAACCCCGGCTGACCTGGAATTCACTGTGTAGTTTCAGTCTGGCCTCAAACTCACAGTGATCCTCCTACATCTGCCTTCTGATTGCTGGGATTAAAGGTGTGCACTACCACACCTACTGCCCTTCAGTCTCCCCCCCTTTTTTTTCTTTTTAAATTTTTATTAACATTTTCCATGATTATAAAAAAAGTTCCATGGTAAATCCCTCCCTCCCCACTTCCACACATTCCCCTTTGAAATTCCATTCTCCATCATATTACCTCCCCATTACAATCATTGTACTTACATATATACAATATCAATCTATTAAGTATCCTCCTCCCTTCCTTTCTCTTCCCTTTATGTCTCCTTTTTAACTTACTGGCCTCTGCTACCAAGTATTTTCCTTCTCCCACAGAAGCCCAATCATCTGTGGCTAGTATCCACATATGAGAGAGAACATGTGGCACTTGGCTTTCTGGGCCTGGGTTACCTCACTTAGTATAATCCTTTCCAGGTCCATCCATTTTTCTGCAAGTTTCATAACTTCATTTTTCTTTACCGCTGAGTAGAACTCCATTGTATTAATGTGCCACATCTTCATTATCCACTCATCAGTTAAGGGACATCTAGGCTGGTTCCATTTCCCACCTATTATAAATTGAGCAGCAATAAACATGGTAGAGCACGTACTTCTAAGGAAATGAGATGAGTCCTTTGGATATATGCCTAGGAGTGCTATAGATGGTTCATATGGTAGATCAATATTTAGCTGTTTTAGGAACCTCCACACTGTTTTCCACAATGGCTGGACCAGATTGCATTCACACCAGCAGTGCAGAAGGGTCCCTCTTTTTCCACATCCCCGCCAACATTTATGATCATTTGTTTTCATGATGGTGGCCAATCTGACAGGAGTGAGATGGAATCTCAATGTAGTTTTAATCTGCATTTCCCTGATGACTAGTGATGTAGAACACTTTTTTAGATGCTTATATGCCATTCGTATTTCTTCCTTTGAGAATGCTCTATTTAGCTCCATAGCCCATTTTTTGATTGGCTTCTTTGATTCCTTATTATTTAACTTTTTGAGTTCTTTGTATATCCTAGATATTAATCCTCTATCAGATATATAGCTGGCGAAGATTTTTTCCCATTCTGTAGGTTGCCTCTTTGCTTTTTTCACTGTGTCCTTTGCAGTGCAAAATCTTTGTAATTTCATGAGGTCCCAGTGATTAATCTGTGGTTTTATTGCCTGAGCAATTTGGGTTGTATTCAGAAAGTCTTTGCCAAGACCAATATGTTGAAGGGTTTCCCCTACTTTTTCCTCTAGCAGTTTCAGAGTTTCAGGTCTGATGTTAAGGTCTTTAATCCAGTTGGACTTAATTCTTGTGTATGGTGAGAGAGAAGAATCTATTTTCATACTTCTGCAGATATATATCCAGTTTTCAAAACACCATTTGCTGAAGAGGCTGTCTCTTCTCCAATGAGTTTTTTTGGCATTTTTATCGAATATCAGGTGGCTATAGCTACTTGGGCTTACATCTGGGTCCTCTATTCTGTTCCACTGATCTACATGTCTGTTTTTGTGCCAGTACCATGCTGTTTTTGTTACTATTGCTCTGTAGTATAGGTTAAAATCAGGTATGGTGATACCACCAGCCTTATTTTTGTTGATCAGTATTATTTTAGATATTTGAGGTTTTTTGTGATTCCAAATGAATTTTTGGATTGTTTTCTCTATTTCCATGAAGAAAGCCTTTGGAATTTTGATAGGGATTGCATTAAATGTGTAGATTGCTTTAGGTAAGATTGCCATTTTCACGATATTGATTCTTCCAATCCAGGAACAAGGGATGTTTCTCCACTTTCTAGTGTCTTCTGCAATTTCTCGCATGAGTGTTTTAAAGTTCTCATTGTAGAGATTCTTTACTTCCTTGGTTAGGTTTATTCCAAATTACTTTATTTTTTTTTGATGCAATTGTGAATGGGAGTGATTCTCTGATTTCACCCTCTGTGTGTTTGTTGTTAGCATATATGAAGGCTACTTATTTCTGTGTATTTATTTTGTATCCTGCTACATTGCTGTAGGTTTTGATCAGCTCTAACAGTTTGCTAGTACAGTCTTTAGGGTCCTTTATGTATAGAATCATGTCATCTGCAAATAATGATAACTTGATCTCTTCTTTTCCAATTTATATCCCTTTTATGTGTGTCTCTTGTCTTATTGCTATGGCTAAGACTTCCAAAGCTATATTACATAAAAGTGGGGACAGTGGACACCCTTGTCTTGTTCCTGATTTTAGTGGGGAAGCTTCCAGTTTTTCCCCATTTAGTAATATGTGGGCTGTAGGCTTGTCATAAATAGCCTTTATTATATTGAGATATGTTCCTTCTATTCCCAGTCTCTGTAGGACTTTTATCATGAAGGGATGTTGGATTTTGTCAAATGCTTTCTCTGCGTCTAATGAGATGATCATGTGATTTTTGTCCTTCAACCCGTTTATGTAATGTATTACATATATAGATTTGCATATGTTGAACCATCCCTGCATCTCTGGGATAAAGCCCACTTGGTCAGGGTAAATGATCTTTTTGATATACTCTTGTATTCTGTTTGCCATTATTTTGTTGAGAATGTTTCCATCTATGTTCATGAGGGAGACTGGTCTGTACTTTTCTTTTTTTCTATATTTGCCTGGTTTTGGTATCAGAGTGATGCTGACCTCATAGAAGGAGTTTGGTAGAATTCCTTCTTTTTCTATTTCCTGGAAAAGCTTAAGAAGCAATGGTGTTAGCTCTTCCTTAAAGGTCTGGTAAAATTCAGCAGTGAATCCATCCGGGCCTGGGCTTTTTTTAGTTGGGAGATTATTGATAACGGTTCGGATCTCCATGTTTGTTATAGGTCTATTTAAGTGATTAATCTCATTTTGATTTAATTTAGGTAGGTCTTATAAATCAAGGAAATCATCCATTTCTTTCAGATTTTCATACTTTGTGGAGTATATGCTTTTATAGTATGTCCCTATGATTTTTTGAATTTCTCTGGGATCTGTTGTGATGTTACCTTGTTCATCTCTGATTTTATTAATTTTTGTCTCTTCTCTCTTTCTTTTGGTCAGATTTGCTAAGGGTTTATCAATCTTGTTTATCCTTTCAAAGAACCAACTCTTTGTTTTATTAATTCTTTGGATTGTTTTTTTTTTTTTGGTTTCTATTTCATTAATTTCTGCCCTAATCTTTATTATTTCTTCCAGTCTACTGATTTTTGGTGTTCCTTGTTCTTCTTTTTTCAAAGCTTTAAGGTGAAGCACTAGGTCGTTTACTTGCGACCTTTCTAATTTCTTAATATAATAAATTTACCTCTTAGAACTACCTTCATTGTGTCACAGAAATTTTGGTGTGTTGTGTTCTCATTATTGTTTGACTCTATAAATTTTTTGATTTCCTTCTTGATTTCTTCATTGACCCATTCCTCATTTAGTAGTGTATTGTTTAGTTTCCATGATTTTGTGTATGCTCTATAGCCTTTCTTGCTACTGATTTCTAGTTTGATTCTATTCTGGTCAGATAGAATGCAAGGAATTATTTTAATTTTCCTGAATTTGTTAAGATTTGCTTTGTGTCCTAATATATGGTCTATTTTAGAGAATGTTCCATGTGCTGCTGAAAAGAATGTATATTCTGCAGCCTTTGGATGAAATGTCCTGTATATATTTGTTAAGTCCATTCCTTCTATGACCTCATTTAGTCCAGATGCCTCTCTGTTTATTTTTTCCCGGGATGACCTGTCAATTGATGAGAGTGGGGTGTTAAAGTCCCCCACCACCACTGTGTTTGGTGTTATCTGTGATCTTAGTTCTAATAGTGTTTGTTTGGTGAATTTGGGAGCCCCCATGTTAGGTGCATATTTGTTTAGGATTGTTATGTCCTCCTGTTGGAGTGTGCCCTTAATCAATAAAAAGTGAACTTCCTAATCTTTCTTGACTAACGTTGGACTAAAGTCTACCTTGTCTGATATTAGGATAGGAACCCCTGATTGTTTTCTAGGCCCATTTGCTTGAAACACTGTTTTCCAACCTTTCACCCTAAGATAATGTCTATCCTTTGTAGAAAGGTGAGTTTCTTGTAGACAACAAACTGTAGGATCCTGCTTTTTTACCCAGTCTGCAAACCTATGTCTTTTCATTGGGGCATTGAGGCCATTCATATTAAGAGATATTATTGAAAGGGGTGTATTTATGTTTGCCTTTTTGTGTGTGTGTGGTTCCGGTTCTACCTGTGCTCTCTTGTGTTAAGTAGTATTTAAGTATTGCTTGTTTTTTCTAGGTTTCTTATATGTGTGCTTTTCCTTTTCTTCAGCATGGAGGATTCTATCAAGTATTTTCTGTAGAGCTGGTTTGTCTTCAAATATTCCGTTAACCTGCTTTTGTCATGGAATGTCCTTATTTCTCCATCTACTTGAATGGATAACTTTGCAGGATAAAGTAACCTTAGTTGACAGTTGTTATCTTTCAGAACTTGGAATATATCACCCCAAGCCCCTCTGGCTTTTAAAGTTTGTGTTGAATAATCTGCTGTAATCCTGATGGGCTTGCTTTTGTAGGTAACTTGATTTTTCTCTCTAACTGCTTTCAGTATTTTTTCTTTGGTGTGTGTGTTTGGAAGTTTGATTATAATATGGCGAGGAGAGGTTCTTTCCAGGTTTTGTCTGGCTGGGGTTCTTAAGGCTTCCTGTATCTGCATTGGCACCTCTTTCCCAATTTGGGGGAAGTTTTCTTCTATGATTTTGTTGAAGACGCCTACTATGCCTTTGGCGTAGAATTCTTCTCCTTCTACTATGACCTGAATTCTTATATTTGATCTTTTCATAGCGTCCCGAATATCTTGAAATTCCCACTCATACTTTTCTATGTTTGTCTTTCTTTTTGTTGGACTGTATTGGATCTGCCACCTGGTGTTCTAGCTTAGATATTCTCACTCATACTTTTCTATAAGTTTGTCTTTTTCGTTGTTGGACCATATTAGATCTGCCACCTTGTCTTCTAGCTTAGATATTCTGTCCTCTCCTTCATCCATTGTACTGGTGAGATTTTCTACAGAGTTTTTTATTTCATTAACTGGTTCTTTATTGCTAGTAATTCTGACTGGTTTTTCTTTATTATTTCTATTTCCTTATTTATATCTTGTATTGCCTTCTTTATTTCATGAAATTGGTGTCCTGCGTCTTCTTTGATTCCTTTGATTTCCTCTCTGATTTCTTCTTTGATTCTTTTGATTTGTTCTTTGACCTCTTTGAACATATTTATAATCATTCTTTTGAATTCTTTCTCAGGCATTTCCTCTAACTCATTCTCACTGGAGGACATTTCTGATGCATTAATACTTTTAGGTGGATTTATATTGTCTTGCTTTTTAGTGTTTCTTGTGTTATAATGTATATATTTTTGCATCTTGGATTAAGTTAGTGCTTGGATTTTCTAGCTAGCTGGGTATTCTTAGCTGTATCAATTGATTTGATGTTATATATTTTCAGGGTAGGAGCTTAAGGTGTTAGGTGTGGCTCTTAAGACTCTCAGAGTATCTACAAAGGTGCTCCTAGGGGTTGAGTTTCCCTGCTATTGGAGTATTCAAGCAGGCTGAGTGGAATAAAATACAGGTAGTGTCTAAAATTTAACTTAACACTGTACACATTCATTCAAAAATAGCCCCAAGTAGGTATGCCAGAGTAGTTATTATAATGAGCAGATCCTCTATCAACAAAGAGGTTAAGATTTCTGGTCTGTTGAGGGATCCAAGTCAGCTTGTGACCAAGTGAGAACCTTCCCTGGTGCAATCCCAGTTACCTTGGATGATTTTGGTCTCAGTCAAGTTGCTGCCTGGGTTGTCGGACTGCTGTTCTGATTTCTGGAGCTGGGCACTGGCTTTTCCTGTGGGGCAAACCGAGCCTGGCAAGTGTGGCCCTGCAGATCAGCACCCCTGCTGCTGGAACTGCTGCTGCTAAAGCTGCTGCTGCTGGGTCTTTAGCCGCAGCTGCTGAAGCTGCTACTGCTGGTCCCACCGCTGCTGCTGCCTCTTCTGCTGCTGGAGCCGCCACTGCTGGAGCCACCACTGCTGCTGAAGCTGTTGCTGCTGTGTCCACTGCCACTGCTGCCTCTGAAGCTGCTGCTGCGGGATCTGCCTCTGCTGCCGCTCCTGGGTCTGCTGCTGCTGGGTCTGCCACTGCTGCCGCAATTGGATCTGCTACTGCTGGGGCCGCTGTTACCAGTGCCGGATCCACTGATGTTGCCGCCGAACTCTGCTCCTGCTTGGGTCTTGTTGTTGGCTCAAGTTGGCGTGGCCGGGTCCCAGGACCGCTGCTCTGTTCGCTGAAGCTGGGCACAGGTGGTGGGGCAGTGGAGGGAGCCGCAGCTGCTCTGGTTCTCTTGCTGTTCCACGTGTTCTTCTACCATGTGGTCTGCTCCTCCGTTGCTCACTCTGCTCCCCCTTCATGTTTGCTGAGTTGCAGAGAGCGCCAGTGTGAGTGGAAAATCCCCGCACCTGGCTTTTCCTGCGGCTGGAGTCGAGTCTGGCCGCTTTCTGTTGTGCTGCCGCCACCGCGGTTGGCGGAGCTGCCGGAGCTGCTTTTGACGGCCCGTGCGGGCTCTGAATGTTCTGGATCTCTTCTACTTCTCTGCTGCCGCTTCAATTTCCTATACAACACCTCACTTTTTAGTAAAAGTGTGTATTTTGCTGAGTTTTTTTGGTCTTTTTTCCCCCCTAGGCTGCTTTGTCATGGTACCTACGCAACCATCTTAACCGGAAGCCTCCCTTTCTATTTGATAGAATGTGCATAACAAAATTTACCATTGGAATCATTAAGTGTACGATTTCATGGCACTAAAAAGTATTTTGTATATATATACATACAGTATTGTATAACCATCCCCACCATTTCCAGAACACTTTGCTATTTTTTAATTTACACTTTCATCATGTTACTTTTATTTAAACTTTAAATAGAAGAAACAAAGATTTTATGATTAACCATGTGTAGTAGACAGCTACAGGTCGCTGAGATGAACCTCTAGACCAGGCATATTTATGGAGGAAGAATATTTGAAGCTTACAGATCCAGGAGAAGTCCCATAATGGCAGAAGAAACTGTCCTGCTTTCTCAGGTCCAAGCAGAGAGAGAAACCCTAAGCCAAAACCTAAAAGGCACACCCTGCAGCACACTTCAGGAACTCTAGGCACTTTGCAAATCTTTAGACTGGAATTGTAAACCCACCACCACACCCTAGGGGCTGGACCCTAAGATGCACCCAGTGACACCTCCTACCTGGTGGCTGCAGATCCAAACTACAAACTAATAAATCATTGAATATATTGGGTGGGGGGGCATCCATTCAAAGTACCACACCATGTTACTATTTCTAGTGATCGTCATTCTTATGTTGAGCTAGGTTTTCTTTTGGTTACATGGGGAAGACATCCTTTTACATTGCAGGGACATGCGGGGAGGAATAGTCTCATCATTTGTATACAGAAAAGTCATAAGAAAAGTTTTCTATATTGGCATAATTTTCATTTAATCCCTTTATTGGTGTTTCTCTTTCTCCTCCTTTCTGATGAGGTGTCTGATGCCATTTGTATCTTTCTTCCTTTACATGTTGTGTTTCTTTCATCTCCAGTCACTTTTAAATAACCTTAAGGTAATTGATTATCAGTTGTGTTGATGCAGCTTCTTCACATTTACTTGGGTATATGTGAATGGAATTTGGCCCAGCATTTTCTTTCTTTCTTTTTTTTTTTTTTTAAAAAGGTGGGTAATACCTTGAATGAGGGCTTAAATTCTTTTTTTTTTTTTTAATTTTTTTGTTCATTTTTTATTTATTTATTTGAGAGCGACAGACATAGAGAGAAAGACAGAGGGAGAGAGAGAGAATGGGCGCGCCAGGGCCTCCAGCCACTGCAAACGAACTCCAGATGCGTGCGCCCCCTTGTGCATCTGGCTAACGTGGGACCTGGGGAACCAAGCCTTGAACCGGGGTCCTTAGGCTTCACAGGCAAGCGCTTAACCGCTATGCCATCTCTCCAGCCCTGGCCAAGCATTTTCAATGTAATGAAGTAGATAAATCTGAGTTGTCATACTGAGTAAAAGAAAACAGGTGAGAAAAACGTGTTCCATGAACCCACTTATACACAACTAAAAATCGCAGGTATTTTAAAAATAAGAAAGAGATAAATACCTATGGGTGGAGGTAAACAGGAAGATTGATCACAGAGGGGCAAGAGAGACTTTTGGTGGAAAAGGAAGTGTTTTGACAACTGTGGAACAACTTACCAGATCTTGTGCAAACACTTATCAGAACTCAGAAAATTATATGCTATAAATATTTGATGTATGTTAGTTTATTTATGAACTTGTAAAAATAATTAAACATGAGGGGTTTGGGTTCTCTTTATTGACCTATATATACACACAAATCACAAGTAGCCATATAAAGCTAGATGCAGAGTAGTGCATGTATCAAGTTCATTTGCAATGGTAAGAGGCCTCAGTGTGCCCGTTCTCATTTACTCTCCCTCCCTCCTTCTCTTTCTCTTTTTTCCTTTCTTAAATAAAAAATATATTTTCTAAAAATAGTGGTGGCACATGCCTTTAATCTCAGCACTCAGGAGGCAGAGGTAGGAGGATCGCTGTAAGTTCAAAGGCCACCCTGAGACTATATAGTGAATTCCAGGTCAGCCTGGGCTAGAGTGAAACCCTACCTCAAAAAAAAAAAAAAAAATAATAATAATAATAAATAAATAAATAAAAATACAGTCTTATTAGGATACTAACATAAAATTGACAGCATGCTGAGTGATCATGACTATACAGTTTCAGATTTGGAGATATTTCTGTCACCAGGATTGTATGCTGTGCCAAAACCATTCTGTCTACTTTTATTTGTGTGAACATAGTTTATTTATATTTTGCTTAATCAAGATATTTGCTTTTGTCAGTGGACTCTCAAAAGATTGACCAGGAGGGAAAAATACCAGTCGACACTCTAGAGAAATTGAAGAGCCTGGGACTTTTTGGGATGCAAGTCCCAGAAGAATATGGTAAGTCAGCACACCAGTCACCAGCCTGTTTCAGCTCTTCATGAGGCACTCATCATTTGTCCTTGAAAGGCTAATATTTGGGAATGGTGGCTTTGAAGTGCAGCCCTCCACAGTTTGAATGCCAAACCTGGTTGTGGCTCTGCAGCCTTCATCTACCTGTACTGTGGGCATTCACTGAGGTTGCTTATAGATATGACTAGCTTTAGGTCTGTAAGGTATTGGTAACATTTTCAAGGTTGAATGTATTTTCTATTTGTGAACTGCTCATTTGCAAATGCACTGTTGTGAGTATTACCCCAGGCATGTCATAAATGAAGTTTTACACAGCAAACCACAGCAGCTAGTTTTTCTTGATCTTCTAGAACCCTTCCTGCTTTGTCTCCAGGCATTAATGTATAGCCTTTCCATTTTCTATATCAGAGGGTGGGCCCTCAAATCTGTAGACTAAACCCCTGTTCTGGAACTTGTCTAAGCTGAGACAAAAGTGAAAAAGGGCAAGTTAGTGTGATGCCTAACTGCTTTCCATGACATACTAACCAGGTTGAGTCCGTTAGTGTGGGTGTTTCTTGTAGTGTCTTAAATTGTTAAGTGATGTATCTTCTTTGTCTTCTTATGTTGTTTTTCTCACCACCTTTCCAAGAGTATGAAAACTACCCTGCATCTGCAAAATACATGAAGTAATGCATAGTGCTGCCAGCCCAGTGGTGGGAGGCACAGAGCTCATGTCTGAGCCAGCATCAGACACCCTTTATTTTTTCAGAGTGAGAAATTTCTCACTCTGCCTCCACATGAAGCTGTGGTAGAGACAGCTGGCCCTGCTGTCCTGGGTATCAGGGTTATGATTCCCAAGGAATAGATGTTCCCATCATGTGTAGCCATGTAGAATATTAGGGAGTATAGCAAGAGACTATAGTTGGCCTGTTTCAGTCAGCTTTAAAAAAAATGCAACAGCAATCTTTTTCTCATACCTGCAAAATTTTCCCAAGCTAGAGAATTTTTAAAACTAGGTGGAAACTACTGTGCTGGAAAGCAAAGATGTTTCTAGTAATCAAACCTGGATTTCCTTTTTCAGCCCCCGTCTGCCATCCAGGGGTTACAAGGTATATTTCCTTCCTGCCTCTCTGATGTCCCTCCAGTAGCCCCAATACCCATCTACTGTCCCCATGTGGTTGCTATCCCCCTGGTGGTTTTACTCAGACTTTTTGTTGGTAAGCATCAGATGTAGGGTTCCCCTCAAAGAAAATATATTCCCTCGCTACACCAAAAAAAAAAAAAAAAAAAAAAAAAAAAAAAAAAAAAGTAAGCCGGGTGTGGTGCCGCACGCCTTTAATCCCAGTACTCAGGGTACAGAGGTAGGAGGATCGCTGTGAGTTCAAGGCCACCCTGAGACTACATAGTGAATTCCAGGTCAGCCTGGGGCAAGACAAAAAAATCTAAAACAGGTCATAGTGAATTCCCAGGTCAGCCTGGGGCAGGTTGGAGTGGAAAGGCGGGGTAGGTGGTACAGTGCCTGGGGATAAGGGTGCCTGACCCCTACACACCTACAGGGACAGTTTCCTTGTGTGCACGTGCATAACACTGTTTGCAGGTGGACTGTGCACCCTCACCTCAGGGTCAGGGCCACTCTGCTATTTGTTGGTCTTAGAACTTGAGGATTTGCTTTCTCATCTGTAAAGTTGACATAAGGCCACAACTACCTCTGAAGTTTGAAAATTAAATGCAATAGAGTTCCTATTATTCTATTTTTAATCCTTTTTTCTTTTTATTCCCAGAGCAGTAATTGCCAATGCAGGGCAGTTATATATGGGAGCATGGTCCAGACATATTTTTGGTGGTGAAAGCGGGGAATGGGGAGGTTTGCTGTGACATCTAGTGGGTGGAGAAAATGCTGTTCAGCATCCCACAGAGCACAGCAAAGGGTAACGGTCTACCTGCAAATGTTGCACTGCCATAGCAGAGAAGCCCTAACTGGGAGTCCTATAAATATTGATCTGGTAGAAGGCACTTGTAACATGCTCAGTGACTTACTTACTGCATGAATAGAAGTCTGTATTACAAAATAGAGATCTTGCCTAAAAATGTCTGGAAAGAATACACAGAAATGCTGTAAGTGACAAGATCATAGGCAATTTTTATTTTCCCTATGCCTCTATTTTGAATATTTTTCTAGTCCAGGCTGGCCTGGAATTTATGTAATATCAGGGTGGCCTCAAACTCACAGCAATCCTCCCACCTCTGCCTCCCAGATGCTGGGATTAAAGGCGTGTGCCACCATGATTTTTTTTAATGTTATTTTATTTATTTAATGAGTGATAGAAGGGGCATGCCATGGCCTCTAGCCACTGCAGATGAACTCCAGATGCATGCACCACTATGTGCATCTGGCTTGTGTGGTTCTGAGGAATTGAACTTGGGTCCTTAGGTTTCACAGGCAAGCACCTTAACCATTAAGCCATCTGTCTAGCTCTTGATTTGTTTTTAATGGTGATCTCCTGTTACTTTATAAATTAGAAAAATATAGTGAAGCTCTTTGCCCCAGTGGGAGGTGTCAGGTAGACAGTGACTAATGCTGGTTCTGCCTTATCTAGGTGGCCTGGGTCTTTCCAACACCATGTATGCTCGCCTGGGGGAGATCATCAGTCTAGATGCATCCATCACCGTGACTCTGTCAGCACACCAGGCTATTGGTCTCAAGGTCAGATGTCTGGGGTCCTATTGGGAGTTTCTGGAGGAACAGAAGACAAAGGCTTGCTCACTTCTGAGACCTGAATAGGCCTGATAGCTCAGAGTTTAGAGGAAAACAAACCCAGCTGTGCTTGCTGTCTGGCCCTACTTCATTCATTGGTTATATCATATCATTCAGAGTCCTTGCATATCTGACCTGTGTTTGGCCCACATAATCAGTGACTCAGACCTTTTAATTCCTCTCCTGTGCCCATCACCTTTGGCCCATCCTTTGAGACTCATGTCATTGCTGTCTCTGGAAATGAGCACTCTTGCACTGTCCCATTTATATACATGTCCTTCTTGCCCCCTGGACTTAGAGTATATTGGGGCAGGTTCAAGGGCATGTAGTTCTCAGGGAAATTACATTACCCAGGTAATTTGTGTTTCGTAAACATGAAAGAGTTCAGTGAGCCCTATGTACAAGATCCCACAGTGTGGTTATTTAACAATGGAGGCTGAAGGCAGTGGCGAGGTAACATCTGTGTACTTTACAATACTGGGTGTCACAGTCAGGTTCATATTGCTGGTAGAAATCACCTGACCAAGAGCAGCTATTAGGATAGAAGGGTTTATTTTGACTTATGGACTCAAGGGGAAGCTCCATGATGGCAGGGGAAAATGCTGGCATGATCAGAGGGTGGACATCACCCCCTGGCCAAAATAAAGTGGCCAATAGAAACAGGAGAGTGTGCCAAACACCAACAGGGGAATACTGGCTATAATACCCATAAGCCCATCCCCAACAATACACTGCCTCCAGGAGGCATTAATTCACAAATCTCCATTGCTGGGACCCTAGCATTCGGAAAACCTAAGTTTATGGGGGACACCTGAGTCAAACCACCACACTGGGTCCAGTACTCCCTTGTCTTTACATCCCATCATTTAAATCATCCTGCCATAGGGAGGAGTCCCCAGCTTGTAAATCAGAAGGTGGAGGCTCAGGGCAGGATCATTTCTGACCCAAGGTCACTAGGTAGGCACTGCAGGGGGCAGGAATTAAAATCCCAGGTGCTAATTCTAAAGCTGCCACCATTGTTGCTCCCTACACCTCAGTGAGTGAACAGAGGACATGCCTTCAGCAGCCTGGCTTCCCTAATTCTGCCTGAAATGACAGTAGACTCAATATCTTTTGAGTGAAGTAAATATTGTCAACAGAAGGTGATGCCTCACAAGCACACCTTGCTCTCTTCCCTTGGAGCCTAAGTTGATTTGTGTGTTTCATTTAGGGGATCATCTTGGTTGGCAGTGAGGAACAGAAGGCCAAATATCTGCCCAAACTGGCATCTGGGGAGTACATTGCAGCTTTCTGTCTTACGGAGCCAGCCAGGTCTGTCCTGTCAAATTGTCTATCTGCTATATTCTTGGCACCATCAAAGATGCCCCAGGACATGGAGCTAGTATTGTGGAGCTTTGTTCACTACATACCTGAAGCCTTTCATAAAATCAACCACCAACTCTTGTTGTGTGTTCTCTTATGTCCCTGATTCCATGAAACTTACAGGCAAGGTGGCTTGCTGCATGTACCAAGTCAGTATTTGTGGGTCACAATCCTCTTGACATTTAGGAATGTGTTCAAAATCAGTGAACTGTTCAGGACATTTGGAGTAAGTGATGGCTCCATTTCCCCAAAATGGCACAGGGCTGGACAGGATTCAGGGATTCTGATACAAGTCTACCTGGGACCTTGCTTAGTCCTTCTTCCCTTTATTTGGGAACCTGGAACAACCTTCCTTTGTGGATGGAATTCTTCCTTGTAACAGCTCTGATAAGCCCTTGTACAGCTCACATTCCATGTTGAAACTTCAGCCCAGGTGGTTTTCACTCCTGGTTTTTGTTTGTCTTGTTTTGTTTTACCTGTTGCCCACAAAGTTTGACAAATACATTTTACTTAGGGTGCCCATCTGTTTCCAGACAGTCCATGACTTCTTTCTTGTACTATCATCTGAGTTGAGGTGGGACAGACATGTTGTAGCTTAGAGCTGAAATATTTATTGTCTGACACTAAAATTTAAAGGCTGCTGGAGTTTCCTTCTCATTGCTGTGATAAAACACCCAACCAGAAGCAGCTTGTGAGGGAGGAAAGGGTTTATTCATGCTTACAGTTTCTAGGGGAAGCTCCATCATGGCAAAGGTAGCAAGCTCACTCCATCATATATCCATAGCACAGAGAGTCAGTACCAGAAAGCATGAGCTGACAAAAACACAGAGGGCTGGTCTTCACCCCAAGGTCTACCCTCAGTAACACACTTCCTCCAGCAGGGCTCCATCTCCCAAACACCAATCTGAAGACTAAGTAGGAAACTTAAGCACAAACATTTGAGGCTATGGGCACATTTTACATTCAAACCACACAAAGGCCTATTTATTTTTTTACATTTCAGGCCCTCAAACTTATTCTTGTTCATCTTCATATTATTTTCTCTCCACATATCTCTCCATCTTTGCAGTGGGAGTGATGCTGCCTCCATCCAGACCAGAGCTGTGTTAAGTGAAGATAAGAAGTACTATATTCTCAATGGCTCCAAGGTATACCTGTGGCATCATGATCTTTACTATCACTGTGTGTCTACCTTCCACACACTGGGGATAGATAGTAAAGGGTTGACACATCACTTTGTGACTAGACACTTGGTGCATGCCACTCCTTTATCAGAAGAACCCAAGGCTTAGAGAGCTGAATGGCTGGTCCAGATTTTGGATCCCTCTTGTGGCTCAGCCAGTACTCTAGTCAGGCAGTATGGCTCCAGAGTCTTTGTGATTTTATAGTCCTAACTGTCTCCCTGAACTGCTTCTATTTTAATTTTTTTTGTAATTATTGAAAGGTATGTTTTTATTCCCTTCATTTTTTATTATTAGAGATGGACATATTTTGTATGTAAACATCTCATGTTGGTATCATCCTTTCCCTCCTCCCTGGCCTTTTCTGAAGTGGCCTTCCTTGTTGGGGACTCAGGTCAATCCCATGGGGATTGTGGGTCATACATTATGGTAGGGGAGGAGAGGCAATGTTTCTGTGCAAAATGTCCCAACCTGTGGCTCTAACAATCTGTCCACCCCCTCTTCAATAGAATTTGCTAGGCATACTGGGAGCATTTTAAGTCTACTTCAGTGATGGGTACCTAGGAGTATATGGGTCTCTGGTTTGGTAGGTGTTGAGTGTCCTCAGGATCTTTCTCCATCACCCTTGTGCTGATATCAGCTTAACTAAGAAAGCAGCATCCTTCCTCATCTCCCCAATTCTTCTGTGGTTTCAGCTGGGGCTGGAGTGGAGTGCACTGGGTTGTTTATCTCCTCAGGTCTAGTTCCCATCTGAAAAAGAGAAGCATATTCTCCCACAGAGAATGAAGTCAGCACTTGTTAAATGGGATAACCATTGTTAATTTAGAGAGAATTAAAAGGGTGTGGACTCTCTTATAGTCTGTGGTTAGTGGGAGCTTGACAATGGAAAGCAGAATCATTATCTGGATATGATTCTGACTTGTTTCCCAGTTCCACTTATGGATTCCTTTCAACTGAGTAGATCTGTTAGCCAATCTAATAGCAATTGGTTACCCACCATGGCTGTATGCCATTGTTGCAACAATTCCTTAATGTCTGCTCTAATCTTATTTCTTTCCATCTGGAGCTCTTTGGGTTGGATATTTCTGTTTTTCCAGTGTCTTTAGGTAGACAGTAAGGTTATTGATTTGTGATCTCTCTGCTTTGTAGTGAAGGCATTTAGGGCTATGAATTTTCCCCTTATGACTGCCTTCATTGAGTCCCATAAGTTTTGTTAGATCATGTTTTCATTATCATTAAAATCTGGGAATTTTAAAATTTCTTTTTTGATTTCTTCCACTACTCATTCATTGTTTAAAAGTGTGTTGTTTAGTGTTTAGGAGCTGGTAGAGTTCTTGATATGTCTCTTGTTGTTAATTTCTAGCTTTAAAGTATTGTGATCTGACATGATGCAGGAAATTACTTCAATTTTCCTAACTTTATGAAGGCACACTTGATGGCCTAATATATGGCAAATTTTGGAGAAAGTTCCATGGGCTACTGAGAAGAATGTGTGTTCTGTAGAGTTAGGGTGGAAATTTCTGCAGATATACTTTAGATCTAGTTGATTTATGATGTTATTGAGCTCTATTATTTCCCTGCATGGATGATCTGTCTATTGATGATAGTGGAGTATTGAAGTCTCCGACTATGATAGTATTGGTGTTTATTTCTGTTTCATTGTCAAGTAGATTTTGTTTTATAAACTGTAGTGCCCCTGTGTTTAGTGCATATATATATTTATGATTGATATGTGCTCATGTTGGATCATTACCTTGATGAGTAAAAAGTGGCCTTTTTAAAATTACTTTTGGTTTGAAGTCTATTTTATCAGATACTAATATAGCAACACCTGCTTGTTTTTTATTTCCATTTGCTTGGAATATCATTTTCCAACCTTTTATACTAAGGAGGTGTGTATCTTTAGTGGTAAGGTGGGTTTCTTGAAGACAGCAGATAGAAGGGTCCAGTTAAAACCATTAATATTTAAGGTTATTACTGTTTGAATTAATCCCTGTTATGATGAGGTGTTTTATAGGGTTTGGTGCTTCTTTCTGTTACGTACTGTTTGAGCCTGGTTTGTTTTGGTTGTTGTGATCTTGTTTGGGTCTTAAGATTGGTCGTTTGACTATTCTGTGTGGAGTATTCCCTCAAGTATTCTCTGTAGGTTGAGCTTTGTGTTCATATGATCTTGGAGTTGACTTTTCTTTTTTTTTTTGAGGTAGGGTCTCACTCTGGCTCAGGCTGACCTGGAATTCACTATGTAGTCTCAGGATGGCCTTGAACTCTTGGCGATCCTCCTACCTCTGCCTCCCGAGTGCTGGGATTAAAGGCGTGCGCCACCACGCCCGGCTTTGGAGTTGACTTTTCGCAGGGAAAGTTTTTCTTTCACCATCTATTATGAGGGATACTTTTACTGGGTAAAGTAGCTTGGGTTGGAAGCCATTGTTTTTCTTACTTTCAAGTGTTCCATTCCAGGCCCTTCTGGCTTTCAGGGTTTGCATGGAGAAATTTGATGTAATTCTGATGGGATTGCCTTTGTATGTTGTGAATTGTGTCTCTCTTGCTGCTTTTAACACTCTCTGTCTTTGTTTTTGTTGTTAAGAGTTTTAACTATTAGCTGAGCGTAGTGGCACACACCTTTAATCCCAGCACTAGGGAGGCAGAGGTAGGAGGATCACCATGAGTTCAAGGCCACCCTGAGATTACATAGTGAATTCCAGGTCAGCCTGGGCTAGAGTGAGACCCTATCTCAAAAAAAAAAAAAAAAAAAAAAAAAAAAGTTTTAACTATGATGTGTCTTAAAGAGTTTCTTCTTTGGTCCTGCCTATCTGGTGTTCTATGAGCTTCTTGTATCTAGAAGGACCTCTCTTTTGCAAGATTCAGAAAGCTTTCAATAATTTTGTTGAGTATGTTTTCTATGCCTCTGGTCCCCTTCTGGTGTACCTCTGATCTGGATATTTGGTCATTTTAGAGTGTCCCATAGTTTCCTCGTATTCTGTTCACTTGATTTGTTTGAACTTAGCAAAGTTTTTGGCCTCCTGATCAATTTCTTCTGTCTTATCTTCCACATGAGTAACTCTGTTGGCTAGTGGTTCTAGAAAGGTTTTTATAATTTCCATTTGATAGTTGTTGTGGTATTTTGTATCGTGGCCATCTCTTTTTTTGAGGTACAATTTTAATTCGAGTTCTGATTTTCTTGATGCTTCCTGTTTGATCAAATCTTCACATTAAGCTTAATCAACTGGTTGTTGACTTACCTTCAATTTATTCATATCTCTTTGGAGGATTCTAATGTTTTCTTCAAACAAGTTAAGCCTACTGTCAAAGGCTGAATACTGTAGAAGATGATTCTGTTCAATTTCATTGATAGGATTGTTGGTTCTTTGATAGTTTGCCCCAAGTTCAGTGACTTTTTTTTTTTTTTTAAATCAGGGTCTCATTGGTTGTTATGTTTTCATTTTGTTAATGAATTTCTGTTGACTTCTCTATGACTTCATTGGAGGTTTCCATTGTAGGGACTAGGCATCCTTGGTGGAGATCTCTCAGTTTTCTGACTTTCATTGGCTTTTTTTGCATCGTTGTCTATGCATTTTAGGAAGACTATTTATTTTATTGAGGAGGAAGTAACTTTGTGTCCTTTGGCCCATTCACCCTCTGACTCAGGTGAACAGGGATGTTGGTTACCTAGTGGCCAGCCAGGATACCAGAGCAAAAGGCCTGATTCCACAGGTCACACAGGGACTAGGCCTCCCCAAGCAAGGCACAATGGGATCTACCAGACCAGGAGACTGGGAGGAACAAGGGAACAGGGATCTGGCCTACTTTGTACTGTGCCCTCCAGGACACAAACCAAGGCAGGCAACCCAGACTGGCGAAGTGGGCGGAGCCCAGATACAGGGGGCTGGCCTACTCACTCCAGACTGCTATGCCTGCCTACATACTTTCCATGCTAGGAATTCAGACCTGGGAGGTAGGAAGAGCCTGGAATTGAGACTGTCCCACTCACTCCAGACCCACACACTACCTAAGCAAGGAACTCCTGGCTTATGTTGGTATTGTGGAATCGAACCTGGGTCCTTAAGCTTCTCAGGCAAGTACCATAACTGCTAAGCCATCTCTCCAGTCCTGCTTTAAATTTTTATTGCACATCATTTCAGAGATACAGAGTATGGTTTGATGTATTTCCATGGACCAGCCACCCAGGTATAGCATTTACATGCTCCTGACTGGCAGAGTTTCCTCTGTTGACATTACCACCTCTGGTTGACATCTGTGAGAACTTCAGCATGGATCACTAAAAGCTCTAATATTAGCACATAAATAAAGTTGATAATAATTTTTTCCTATTTAGTCAGCATTCAGATTTCCCTGCTTGTTTCTTATCTTAATTCTCATCCATTGTAGTCTGATGAACACTGTTTTCTATCCCCCAACCCATTTTAATTTTTTTAAATTGAGAAATAAATATCCTATGGTGTTTATACATTGTATTCCTTATGAGATGATGGTTGTAAATGGAACCTGGACTGCCTTGGTATCATTGGCTACTGTCCACTTCTACCCCTGCCCCGTCCAACCACCTATCTCCTTGTAAATAAACCCTGCTCTGGGGTAACTGGGTTGAGCCCCAGTGCTCTGTTCACACAGGCTTGTCCTCTGCCAAGAAAAGCAATCTCTGTGTCTTGTCAGACTTCAATGAGCATATGGAGCAGCGAGGTGTCTCCAAATCTCTTCTGTTCTTTCCATAGATCTGGATTACCAATGGAGGACTGGCCAGTATTTTTACTGTGTTTGCAAAGACTGAGGTGGTTGATTCTGATGGCTCAGTGAAAGACAAAATCACTGCATTCATAGTAGAAAGAGCCTTTGGTGGCATCACTAATGGAAAACCTGAAGATAAGCTAGGCATTCGAGGCTCTGACAGTAAGTAATGTGAGGGCTATGCATATACACAAGTGTGACCAACAGGAGAGTGGCCCTCCACTCTGTTCAAATATCAAGGTAAAATGGCATTTAAATATTTGTGATTACAGCTAAGCTTTTTAGAAAAATCAAATTGAAATGCCATACGAGGCTTTATAGCAATGAAACTGAGCTCTTGGAAACCGAATCATTCATCTAATAGTCATAGTTATGCTCTTCAGTGCATTTAGCTTTGTTGATTCAAGGAGAGTTAGGCCAGCTGAACTCTCAGCCTTGGTAGGAGGCATAACAGACAGCAAAAGGGCAGACCCACAGGTATTCTAGGTAAATATCCTGTGACAGGTCACCCATTTTTTCTCAAATCTTCTATTTCTCCTCTCCTGCACAGGCAACCTTTTATCCATAGTTACCCTTGTTTCACTGGAGGCTTATGTCCTGTTTCCTCAGCCTACCCAATGTGGTCATGGAGTCCTTACAGCACTCTGCCTCTTGGGTCTGCTGTCTCCAGGGTATCATCCTAGAAAGGAATGTGTGCTACCCTTGGTACATTCAGACCCACCTTCATATGCCCTATATCTTTGGGAACCCTGCTTTCTGGTAGTAATATTTGCCACTGGAATTACTTGGGTTGGAGAACCAGAGGGCATGTAAGTTCTGCTCCAAGTCCCACAACTCAGAAGTTATGTGGCCTTCAGTAAGCTTCAAGGTAGAGGAGTGGAACACACCTGCTGGAGCTGGAGGTGTCTGCAGCAGGGAGGGCAATGCATGAAATGCTTTGTAATACTGAACCACAGAATCTAACTCTGAGTCTATTGTTACAATCAGTGCTGCTCACTGGGAACCCAGGTTGCTTGCAGAGGGAGGACCTGCTCAGATGACCTCCAGTTGATAAATAGTGTGGCCTGTGAACTGAAGAAGTATAGGGAGGCGCCAGGCTACAGATGAGCAGTTTGGCAGTGCTAGGCTCCCTTGACATCTGTGAGGGTACCCCTAGCAGTGTGTAGGACCCTGAGAGAGGGTCTAGGGGCACAAGGTTAGGTCAGAGTAGGGTATGTTTTTCCCATACCAAGCAGCCTTTGGCAGGAAAGGCAAGTCCTATAACCCATGTATCACACCCTCAAATATAATTTAGCACCCAGAAAGATGGTGTTTCATGGCATTTCATCCCCATATTTTCCTAGCTTAGTTGTACACTTAAGTGAAAATCAGTACACCCAGCTTTCCATGCTAGGCCTGGCTTTCCTTGAATCTCAACCTTCCTGAGTCCTTTTCTTTCATTCAGAGTGTCATCCTGTAGAGTACTTGTATTTACAGAGCAGAACATGGAGATGGTGTCACATAGAATATGGTGTAGAGGGTGCTGTGCCTTCCCAGCCCCACCTCACTCTATGTACCTTGCTCTGGCTCTTCCTCCCTCCCTCCCTCCTTCCCTCCCTCCCTTCCTTCCTTCCCTCCAGAATGGGCACACCAGGGCCTTTCAGCTGCTGTGAATGGACTCCAGATGTATGCACTCCCTTGTGTGCATGTATGGCACTGCATGCTTACATCCCTTTGTGTTTGGCTATGTGGGTCCTGGGGATTTGAACATGCATTCTTAGGCTTCGAGGGCGAGCACCTTAACTATCTAACACTTAAGCTATCTTTCCAGTGTGGCTCTTCCTTGCTCATACTGATCACCCATTTAGAATGCACCTCCCTTTCAGGGGTTCTGGTGGTCTCTGGCTGCAGTAGCCCTGTCTTGACAGACATCTCAGAACTCACACCAAGGGCATTTTTTCATGTGTATGAGGTGCCTGTTTCAGCCTGAATCAGGTTTAAGTTGTTACCTCTCTTCACCTTGGGCATGGGTGCACGTGAGTCAATTATAGTCCATTGGCTAATAACCCACACCAAGAAGGGAGGGTGCCACCTCATAGTGCAAGGGTTTGGTTATAGTAGAATGAAAATCAAAGACTAAGATTGCATCAGCACTAAAGCTTTGGGAAATGCTGGTCTTCCCTATTTATACTCTCTTTAACTATTTCTAACCTTTTCAGCCTCTGGTAAATATTACTGTAGAAAAGTCTGTCATAGCTTTTTGTAAGACTTAATCCTTCCCTACCGCCCCATCTCTCTGTCTCTACTGTGTTATTTCATCGTGACACTGAACCTAATACTATGTCATCTCATTTATGGCTTATCTCCCTGACAAAAGAATGAGCTCCACATAGATAAGAACTTGCCCTTTCTGTCTTTGGGCAGTCTGCCTTCTGGTGCTGAATGAATGAATGGGTCAGTCTATCCTGTGCTTGTAGGTCATGTTCAGACTGGTTTGCATGTATTTTGTAAGGTCTTAATTTCTGTGTGTTTCAGCTTGTGAAGTCCATTTTGAAAATACCAAGGTGCCTGTGGAGAATGTCCTTGGAGAAGTTGGAGGTGGCTTTAAGGTGAGTGGCTGGCTGAGACCCACATTCTGCCCCATCCCTGCTCCTAAGGAGCAGCACAAACAGCCTTTGATATAAAAAATCAGCAGAGTGGTGATAGGAATGTTGGCTTGCTCCTTGAGGAGAACTTCTGTGGTAGGATGGTACTCTCCATTCCCCTTGAAGGCCTCTTTGCCTCAAGTGAAGAATGGAGTTTTCCTTCTTGGCAAGTATGAAAAATACACTAGGCCAATGGGTTCCAGAGTACCTCAGGTTCTGCGAATCTATCACCTTGAGTCTTGAGTCCCTGTCCTACAGTTTTTCCCTTTGGGAATCAGATTTATTTATTTATTTTTACATGTGTATAGTATGTGTGATGTGATGTATGTGTCGTGCATGTACATGCATGTAGAGACCATAGGAGAACATTGAGTGTTCGTCTTCTTGTTTCCTTGAGGTGGAATCACTGATTTGGGAGCTCCAGAACTTGCTAGTTTTGTGAGTCCAAGTGATTCTTCAGTCTGTGCTTCCCATGGGACTGGGATTGCAGACATACATGGCCACACCCAGCTGTTTTTGTGGTTGCTGGGGAATAGAACTCAAGCAGTCTCACACCCTCATGCTTGGAAGAGAAGCATTCTTACCTGTTTATCCATCTCTCCAGCTACCTCAGATTTACTGTTGTTGTTGTTGTTGTTGCTGGTGTTTCAGGGAAGGGTCTCACTCTAGCTCAGGCTAACCTGAATTCACCATGTAGTCTCAGGGTGGCCTTGAACTCACACTGGTTCTCCTACCTCTGCCTCCCAAGTGCTGGGATTAAAGGCATGCACCACCATACCCGGCTTCTTATACCACTTTAAAATGTGCATTCCCATTGTGTTTATTTAGTTCACTGTGTTCTGTACCATGGCCTCTGACTCCAGAAATCCTTTCCAGCCCATCTCCCATTTGGCAGCTGCTGTTTTCTTTTGCACTTCAGTGGGTTTAGAACATTTCATATGAATGGAGTCATATACATTGTGAGGTGTTCTGTGCCTGGGTGCTTACTCATCATATTCTTTTCAGGCTTTATAAATATTGAAGCATATGTCAGTATTTCATTCTTTTGTATGGGTGGATAATATTCCATTGTATGGATCCATCACATTTTACTCATCCATTCATTAGATATGGGTTATTGCCACTTTTGGGCTATTTCAGTAATGCTGTTCTGAACTTTCAATTTCAAGTTTTTGTTTGGAAAATGTTTTTTATTCATTTGGGTATATGCCAGATAGTAGAATTGAACTGATATTTATGTGGAGAGTAGAACTTTTAAAGAGCAATTTTCCATAGTTGACTACTATTTTACATTTCCATCAGCAAGGTATGAGGGTTTCCTTTCCTTTTTCTTCTTTTTTTCTTTCTTTCTTTCTTTTTTTTTTTTTTTTTTTTTGAGGTAGGGTCTCACTCTAGCCCAGGCTGACCTGGAATTCACTATGGAGTTTCAGGGTGGCCTCAAACTCATGGCAATCCTCCTACCTCTGCCTCCCGAGTGCTGGGATTAAAGGCATGAACCACCACGCCCGGCTTGAGAGTTCCCTTTTTCTACAACCTCACCAACACTTGTTGCTGTCTGGGTGGGGTTTTTTTGTTTGTTTGGTTTTTGTTTGTTTGTTTTTGCACACACATTTGTGTGTTGTATGAGTGTGTATATTCCATGTTTAAAATTAAACCTATCTTAGTGGATGTAAAGTATAATCTCACTTTCAGTTTAATTTGCATTTTTCTAATGACATCTTCTTCAGCATCTTTCCATGCACTCAGTGACCACTTGGGGATCATCTTTCAAAAAATATCCAATCCTTCACCCATTTTCAAATGAGACTTTTTGTATTTTTATTGTTGCCATACCCTAATTTATATCATGACCTGGGTAAGTATGTTCACCATGGACCTCCCCTACCACATTGGTATGATGCAAAGATCAGTTAGCCTCACTCCTCTTCTTGGGGTCCAGGAGAATCAGATCAAACAATATTGCCAGTGCTCCCTGGAGAGAAGGCTATATAGTAGGTGTAGGGGAAGGGCTGATGAGGTGGGAGGACAAATGAGGGAAAATGCTATGTAGTTGCAGGCTTATGTATGGAGTTGGCAGCCCATATACCATATATATGCAACCAGAAAATAGACAAAAATGCATGACCCATACAAAGCTCATTCCCAGAGTTACTGTTGTTTTATACTTTAGTTTCTTACTAGACATTTTTAGGTAATATCCATTACTTAGTTTGTGTGTGTTACATATTGTAGCTTATATTTTTTATTTAAAAAGTCGTAGTTTTTTATAATAGTAAATATATATTATTATTTCTCTTACAGTATTTCTTGCTATCCTGCACCATGTTTAATGTTATATCTGGTTCTGGGTAACATTGTTTTTACTTCCCTGTTCTGAAACACCCTTTATGGTAAATGTCCTTTTATATATTCTTGCACACTCATCTAGTTCTTTGAGTTTAAACATCACTGTTGAAATTACTGAGTCTGATGGTAGGAACTTCCTTTTATGAGTAGTGAGAAAAACCAGCTAGAGGCTGATGAAAGAAAGGACTGACTGAATCTTATTTTGGAGAAAATGGGGACCTGGAATATGGAGGTGAACATTGTAGAAAGAAACTCTTATGGTAGAGGAGGTGATAAAACCTGTAGGTGCTAAGGCTGGAGAACCATGGAAGAGGGTGGAGGATTCTCACAAAGCTAAAATAGCCCCTCCCTGGTTATATATCCTGGAGCTGAAGTCAACATAGAGAAGAAGCATTCCTATATCATTGTGGCAATGTATGTAACAGCTGACATGCATTTACCCGATTTATAGTAAAATCTAGCCCTGATTTCTCTAAATTACTTGCCTCCCTGTCCCCTCCCCCTACAAAGCCCCCATAGGGCTGTGACACTCCATTTAGTCCCTCCTCACACACTGGATACCTGTGGCTTCACTGGCTTTCTGCATCTGAGCCCTTTGGTTGGTAAGGGAGGCTCCCTGACTCTGGATGAAACAGCACAGTATGTACAGCAGGGCTGTGTGGCCATCCCTCTCCTGGCTGCTTACTGCTGGCACTGACCAGAATAAAGGGCATTGGACATTATAGATATTTGGCTGCAGTCACTGAGGTCATCTCAGTGCACAGGCTTGCCTCAGGGTCTTGAGAGAGTCATGCCTCCACTACTCTGAGACTCAGCTTCATGTGAAAAATGTGAAGCTGGCCCTGAAACATTGCTGGAATGTCCAGGCTACTTGCATATACTCAGATAAGTATGAGTTTCTGCCTCCCCATGCAAACCAAGAGACTGGCCAGTGCATTTGGAATAATGTGCCTTGTGTGTGGTCAGAGGCCAATATGTTGTTGAGAATGGCAGCAGTCTCTGAACTACCTGGATTGAGGGTTAAGACTATGCTTTTTCCTGTTTGTAAAGGCTGACAGGGTCATTAACTTGGCTTCCATGCTATATGGAATTCTGTTCACTCAATACTTTCCTTTGTTTCAAGAAACTTGAGAACACAAACAAGCTAGCATGTGTGGCCTGCTCTCTATGCCTCTTTCAGTGCCCCTTAACAACTTTTCCTTTCATCCCTGTAGGTGGCCATGAATATCCTTAACAGTGGGCGATTCAGCATGGGCAGTGCTGTGGCTGGAATGCTCAAGAAATTGATTGGTAGGTGTATTAGTTATCTTTCTCATTGCTGTTACAAATTATCCAACAAAAGCAACTTAAGCAAATGTTTGTTTTGGCTCACAGCTTCAAAGTGTCCATTATGGCCAAAAAAGTATGGCTGTGAAAGCAGTGCTAGCTGTGGCTGTTGGAGTGTAAGATAGCTAGCTGTTCACATTGAGTCTACAGTCAGACAGAAAACAGAGCTGAATACTGGTGCTCCACTGGCTTTCTCCTTTTTATTCAGTCCAGGACCCCAGCCCGTTGGCTGGTGTTGGCCACATTCAGGATAGGTCTTCCCCTCCTCAGTTAAGCCTCTGGAAAGTCCCCCATACATGCAACCAGAGCTATGTCTCTTGTGATTCTAAGTTCAGGCTAATTGACTTACTTTAACAGTAGGTATGTCAAGGGCAGGAGCCCTCTATGGTACCCACTGTATCCCAGGAAGATCTGTCTACAGTTTTCACTAGGTGGGAAATCTAAGCCAGGCCACCTCAACAGCTTAAGTTTATTATCTGAGCTTCGGTTTGAGAAACTGAGGCCCAGAGAGTACAGTGCTTTGCCTGTGACCATGCACCTGAATCTATAGGCAAACCTGTTAGCAAGACTTAGGCTCCTCTCAGTTTGATATGCAGCTCTCTTGGCCTTTGCTTCCTTATCTGAAAAACTCAGCAGAGCTTTATGGGCCTCATGGTCAGTCTGTACCTTATGAGACAGAACTTCAGTGATATTCTACAGACCAGAAATGTAGGTGTTGGGCCACCACATTTGGCTATTGAGTCACACCAGTAGAAACATTTAAAAAATGGGCTTCATGCAAGGCATGGGATTTGGGTGAAGCTACAAAGGATAGTTGCCAGGGTAGGAGACTGAGTTTCCCTTAAGGCCTCTCTGAATTCAGCCTTCCACAGTCATGTACTTTGAGGCCCCTAGCCTGAGCTTTGAAACAAGGCTACTCATCCTCAACTTGTGATGGAGATGTGCCCATTCCCACTTCTGTTGGCAGACTCTGTGCATTTGGCTTTGTGCCTTCCATCTTTTCATAGCATCTCTGAGGAGGGTACTTTGTTTAGGGAGATGGAGTGCTTATACTGTACCTCTTCCAACTGACTTAGAATTCCATGTTCTTATCCTCCTGCCTGCTGCCTGCAAGCCCTGTGAGGAGCAAGTGTCTTACCTCCAACCTCAAGTGGCAGAATGTAGGGGCTCTGGCTTTCAGGGCATCTGATCTCAGTAGATGTGGCTCCAGTAGTTCCTGTTAGGTGGCTGAAGAGTCATTATGTTGGACTTAGGAAATCATTTTAGGTAATCAGAAATGTTTTTATTATTTTTTTTCTTTTAAATTTTTATTAGCATTTTCCATGATTATAAAAAAATATCCCATGGCAATCCCCCCCCCCCACTTTCCCCTTTGAAATTCCATTCTCTATCATGTTTTTATTTTTTTAAAACTCTGTTCTTTTTTAGAATTGACTGCTGACTATGCCTGCACAAGGAAGCAGTTCAACAGAAATCTCAGTGAATTTGGGTTGATTCAGGTACTGAAGATTGTGATTCACTGAAGAGAAGAGGGAGCAGGTGTTTAGTTGCTGCCTCTCTCTATTGGTGTCCTGGGCAAGAATGGGAGAAGAAGGCTTTATTGACATGGGTTCCTTTTATTCATGCTGGTTCAGTTCTTTTGGGCAGCAATGTTTCACACTTAATTAGCATCTCCCATGCTTGGGAGATTTGGGTCTCAACATATGCAGATTGCTTCTTGACATATATATATCAAGTGAGGTAAGGTCTTGCTCTAGCCCAGGCTGACCTGTACTTTACTGTGTACTCTCTTCCTACTTTGGCCTCAAGTACTGGGATTAATGGCATGTGCCACTACACCTGGATTGATTGTGCTTTTCTGAACATTTTAGGAAAAGTTTGCACTGATGGCTCAGAAGACCTATGTAATGGAAAGCATGACCTACCTCACTGCAGGGATGCTAGACCAGCCAGGGTTTCCTGACTGCTCCATTGAGGCAGCCATGGTGAAGGTAATTTTGGCACAATGAGAGCTGGTGCCAGGAAAGGCAGCTTTTCTGATTCACAGTGTTGCTTGACATTTTCCTCTTAGTTGATAGATAGTTCATAGAACCACTTGATCTTGAGCCGGTATCTGTGATGTGCTCAAGCAACACTCCAGGGTAGCACAACTGCAGGGTGAAACTGGAGATGTGGCACAAAGTGCCCTGCCAAGTTTCACTCTGCAGAACAGCTCACTACTTCACAGTGAGTGTTGTGCCCAGGTTTTACTGGCTAACTAGGTCTATAACAACAGGAGGGGCAGGGGAAACAGGCATAATTTGTCATCTGTGTATAAAGTAGCTGGGCTGTCCTAAGAAAGAATACCATTTTTTCAGAATTGATGGCCTTCCTTTTTGGTATCAGAACTTCCTTTTATAACTGATGAGGTAAATGGATGTCACTCATTTATAATGCATAAAAGGGCCAGGCTGCCACTCAGGCCATATCCTAAATTTGAGTGATAGCTAGAAATAATGCTTCTATCCTTGGGGATTCTGGAAACATTTTGAAACAACTTTCTGAGCCCAGAATAGGCCCATGTCTACATCTCTTGTTCTGGGACTACCTCAGAAGATCCCTTCTCAAGGTGGGTGCTTTGTTGCAATAAGGATTCTCCTCTGAGCTCCACTTTTTTTTTTAATAAATTTTATTTATTTATTTGAGAGCGACAGACACAGAGAGAAAGACAGATGGAGGGAGAGAGAGAGAATGGGCGCGCCAGGGCTTCCAGCCTCTGCAAACGAACTCCAGACGCGTGCGCCCCCTTGTGCATCTGGCTAACGTGGGACCTGGGGAACCGAGCCTCGAACCAGGGTCCTTAGGCTTCACAGGCAAGCGCTTAACCGCTAAGCCATCTCTCCAGCCCTGAGCTCCACTTTTGTTAGATACAGCATGATAATAATGGTGCTGCCTGAGGGTTCAGTGAGTCAACCTGAGACTGATTAGACAGAACCTGGCCTATAGCACTCAGTAATCACTCTCATTGCCTCATAATGTCAGGTACTTAATACCAAGAACAGGACAAATTGGCCATCATAGGCAGAAGGGTAGTAGTGAGGTTTGAAACAAGGATTCAATTTCTGGATGGATCATCTCCTAGCTTGTATAATCTTAAGTCACTTATCCTCTCTGTACTTACTTTTTTTTTTCACCTGTAGAAGAACCAACCTAAAATTGCTGAGAGGTTTAAAGGAGTTAATAAATTCACACAGTTCAGAGTATCTGGTGCAATGTATGTCACCCATTATTTTATAAGCAAGTGTATTTATCAGCTGAGCCATCACCCCAGCTTAATCCAAACATAATTTCCTTATAGAACAGACATATACAAAACAGTTATAAATGATGCACTAGATACCAGTTTCTTCCTGCTTTCATTTACAGGTGCCTCTTTTTTTTTTTTTTTTAAGCTGTAGTAAAAAAGATGACATTCCTGTACTAAACTGGTCTCTGGACTTGAGCTCTTGAGTGATGCTGGAAGGTGTGTCAGCCTAGCGGATGGGCATTGGAGGGTCAGTGAGGACATCCAGCAGAAAGTTGGGAATTGCAGTGTTGCCTGTGTGCTGGGTGGGATTTGTTTCACTGCCACATCTTCTGACTAGTACCTCTGGGCTGGCCTGCTTTCAGGTGCTAGACCTAAAGACCTGAAGATGTGGCAGAGAGAAACAAGCCTTCATATGGGCAGACTGATGGGGGAGCTGGCAGGACTGGGCCATACTTCCTGAGGATCAGAAAGCTAGGTGGACTTTAAAGCACAGAAGTTGATACAGGTGTGGAAGGGCTGGATGGGTGAAGGTCCACAGGTGTGAAAAGTCATTTCGGAGGTCAGACCCATAGGCTGATCATTGGCCTGAGAAGGCAAAGGACAATTGCCTGCAGAAACCTACCATCACTCACCTTAAAGCTCAGCTTCTTTGTATATTCTTTAGCACAGTTTGGGCAGCAGGTCCCTGAAGCTTAGGTCCTGCTCTTGGAAGACCCTTGTGCTAACCTTACCTGGATCTGTGGCAGGTGTTCAGCTCTGAGGCTGCCTGGCAGTGTGTGAGTGAGGCACTACAGATCCTAGGGGGCTCCGGCTACATGAAGGACTACCCCTATGAGCGTATGCTGCGAGATTCCCGCATCCTCCTTATCTTTGAGGTGAGTACTGCCAGCTAACTGACTGCACAACCTGCTGATGGCCTCATGTTCCTTCCAGCCTTCCTGACCCTAGGAGGTGCTGTTAAGGGCCCAGTAGTGAATTACCACATGCTTTGCCAGCTGTTCCCTTCCAGTAGTCCCTCCTAGTCATGCTCCAGCCCCTCAGGGCATACTCTTGATGGCCCTTCCCTCTGATCTCACTGTAACCTGGACCCTGCTGCAGTTGTTGCTGCATTGCTTCTGGCTGGGCAGGGTGGGACGGATATATGGGAGACCTGAGTTTCACTCAAACTTCTGACTCTGACTCCATTCTGCACTCTGGTTTCCTTCTCAGGAAATTAAAGCAGGTCACTTGGGTCCTTTCAGAAGGTTCATTCACCCCTAGTCCTTGACATTGCCCTCTTGCTGCTTTCCATGAATTTGCAAGCGTTAAGGATCTCTTGAGTTAGGTGGGGAGGGGACTGGGCCCAAAATCCCTTCAGATGTGGTGGTCTGAGGGTAGGGCCTGAGGAGGACACTGAGATACAGATGCCATGAGAGATGAGAGCATCTCCCAGAGGGAGCTTGTCATGAAGCCTGTGTACTTGGCCTTTAGCAGAAGGATTCCCTTGGACAAGGACAGCTTAAGTGACAGGTGCTAGGCCTAGGTAGGATATAATGGCTACCAATAGGGGAACAAGGAGTAAAAATGTCTTTGCCAACACATTAGTCTACCGTGCTCATGGGCTGGCTTAGGTAGTGCAATAGTGCAGGGAGTCCAGATGTGGGGGTAGGTGAGAAATATAGAAAAGAAGTTGAGCTGAGGCAGACCATGACAGAAATTTTGAAGACCATTGAAGATTTTGATGAGTGAATGACTTGATTGTGAAATGTTCCCACAAGAAGGAAGGATAGAAGCTAGATGAACAGGTCTTGATGGTACCTATGGGCACATGGGAGTCAGACCCTTAGACAAGGGGAAGGTTTAGCTGTGCTGGTGTTCTGACAGAGGGACATCCTCAGATTCTTGTCAGTTTGGTCCCAGGCTGTCCTCTTCACTGGCTAATGTTGGTCTCAGGCATGCCCTACATGTCAGGCAACATCTCATCTCCATTACCAGTCAGTCAATGGCAAAAGGGGCTACTCCTTGAGTACTCAGGCATGTGTAGGCCCTTCTGTCTCAGGGCTGCCTCTCAAGTTGCTGTTAGTCAGAAGCTTGGATTACTCCATGGTCCTGGCTAGCTGGGGTGGTTGGGAAACATGTGAAAAAACCTTTGAGGCTATGCTTTGATGTGAGCTAACGTAATATCATAGGAACTTCCACACATGCTCTCCCTTTCCATGGGAACTCCTCTGTCCTTGGTGTTATCCCAGCTACAGGGCAGTCTGGGTCAGTGTGCCTGCAGCTCTGGCCCACAGCATTTTTGTGCATGTTAGCCAGAAGCCTAGAAGGCCCACTTGCTACTGGGCCTGTACCAGCGATAGCCTGTGTACAGCCCCTGAAGAGCTCCCAGCTACTGCTATGCTACTGTTTTCAGTTTCCCTAAGGATTATGGCCTAACCTAGAGCCAAAGTTATCCCTGTTCTGCAACTGCTATGTCCTGAGCAATACATCACTATTGCCCAGAAAAAAATCTGTTGTCAGTTTTTAAGAAGGAATCTGGGACTGAAAGTAGTGTCCCATGCAGTTAGATATGAGATGTAGGGGGTCCCAGTAGGAGGTCACATCAGCTAGCAGCTGTGCTATCTGTCCCTGTGCATTCCCTGAAGGCCATAGGCTGCTTGCCATGCCTAACTTCACATGCTCCTGGAGTGGCAACCTTCACCATGAGGGCATCACGTGGTGGCTGGCCTGCCACCCAAGCTCCTGTTAACTTTCACACTACTGGCCACAGGGAACCAATGAGATTCTCCGGATGTTCATCGCCCTGACAGGCCTGCAGCATGCTGGTCGCATCCTGACTTCTAGGATCAAGTATGTATTTTTCCTCCGTCTGTTCCTTGAGCCCCCACCTATCCATCAGAGGCCAGAGGAAATGGCTTCCCCAAGCTGGGATGGCATTAAACAGGCTCCCTGCAAAGCTAGGAAGGAGTGGTGACTGTAAGTCATAGAGAGCCACACCTTCTGCTTGTCCCTTATCTGGAGGCAGCAGGAAGAACCAGTGCTAAGGAGCCCTCATTTCTACCTGCCTTTAGAATCACATGTCCCTCCAGGCCCACCTGAATTCCATTTCCTCTAATGGCTGGCATTTTCCACTCTGAAGGGTAGCTTGTGTTTCATAATGTCTATTAACTTTGGACTTTAGAGATACTCAGAAGAAGCTGGGAAATGAGTTATCTCTTACAGGTGACCAGCCTGAGACCAGTTTTTTCTCCTCGTGCCCTCATTTCAGGGCAAAGTAATCACATTCCTGCTGGTGTTCATGTACAGTTTACTAACAGCATTTTGTAGACTCCTTAACTGTTAGGTAGTTGGTCATACAACTACTGGCTGCTCCTTGACAGGCTAAGAGGACTGTCCAGCTTGCAGGAGCCCACATGTCTAGCCATGGGAGGGCACAGAGCTCCAGAGTGCCATGATGGTGGGCAGTGGGAGCCAGCTATGGGGCCTTAAGTCACAGGGCTATGGACTTCCTGCAGTCAGCTTAAACAAGGCAATGTGAACACAGTCATGGAGACTATTGGCAGGAAGCTTCGGGAATCATTGAGCCGGACGGTAGATCTTGGGCTGACCAGCAATCTTGGCATTGTACACCGCAGTCTTGAGGTGAGTAGCCCTGTGCCTGTACCTCCCATATTTGGGTGCCCTTCTTTAAGGTATTCCTCCTATTCCAGTGGGATGTCACTGGCATCTAGGCTCATCTGGGGAAGTTGTAAGCACTCAGATGCCTCAGTCCACCTCTGTCCTATCTCCCTGGAGCCCTAGGGTATGAATTTCAGGTCTGCTAATGTTGTCTTTTGCCCTGATAGGACAGTGGCAAGAAATTTGAGGAAAATGTGTATTATTTTGGCCAGACAGTTGAGACCTTGCTACTCCGCTTTGGAAACGTAAGTTGGCCCTGCCAGGCATAGTTCCTCTGATCCCCATGGCTAGCAGATATGGGTACTTTAGGGTCTAGTGCCCACCTTTGGGACCAGGCTTAGAACAGAAACTAGCAGTTCCTAAGCAGGAGCCCTGCTAACTGAATTGTCTATAGTGTTCTTATATGCGCCTTTCAGGTAGTGAGTGGCTCCCTGAGGCTTGATCCAGGGACTCTTGCTGAAGGTGACATTGAGTACATGAAGTACAAGCCTCTGGTGTCAATCAAGTTTCTGGGATTTGTCGTGCCTTGATACTAGCCTGAGTATAGAGGAGGGGAAACATGAGGCAGCCTCCTACAATCCCAAGGGCAAGTCGTCATCTGCACAAAGTTGCTGAAATGCAAAAGGACCCCAGAATGTGGGTAGCTTGGGGAGAGGTCTATGGAGCCAGTCAGGCTAGAGACCAGGTCTACACTCTGAGCTTCTGTTTCTAGACAATTGTAGAGGAACAGCTGGTGTTGAAGCGAGTGGCCAACATCCTCATCAATCTGTATGGCATGACAGCTGTGCTATCACGGGCCAGCCGTTCCATCCGCAGTGGGCTACCGAACCATGACCATGAGGTGAGAATGTGGTTGGTCTTACCTGGGAAACAGGCCCAGTGACACTGAACACCTTGTTTGTAGGGTTAGAGTGAGTTTGGTTTTAGGGTTTTGACTTCTGAGCAAGGCCCTTCATCTTTCTACATTGCCAGAGAATGAGGAAACAAGGAGTCTGGTGGTGTGGCCCTGTCAGGGCATCTCAGGCGGGAGGGAGGGAAGGAGAAAGAGGCTGGACTAGTTTGGGTCACCAGCACCAGGTGGTAGTTACAGAGTTGAGTAGGTGGGTTTGCTATAGCATGGCCATGTCCATGCTACTTGAGAAATAGAGCTGGTACCTTTCATTTTCTACCTGAGATGGATGAGTGACATAAATCACAAACTCAGAACCCTCACCCATTGCCTTCCATACACATTCTTCACCCTGCTGTACAGAGCAGATACAGTCACTAGCAGCTGTTGCATACTTGACACCTACCATCCCATTGTAGCCTAAAAGTGTCCCCATTGCAGAGGAGGAAACTGTATGACAGAGATAGTTAGTAGCTTGTTCTTGGGTAAGTAGCAAGTTAGGTCAGGGTATTATGTAACTTCTGAGCCAGGCCTTTTGACCCAGGTATGATGTCCATTTTGACAACAGGCTAGGTTCCTGAGAGTTCAGAATTCAACCCCAGAACTCTCAGTGACCATTCTTTCTGACCTTGGTTCTGCAGGTTCTGTTGGCCAACATGTTCTGTGTGGAAGCTTATTTCCAGAATCTCTTCAGTCTGTCTCAGCTAGACAAGTGTAAGTAAGGTGGTATGTGGGATGATAAGTGCCAGGTCCAGGCACTATTGGTGGGGAGCTATTTTAGGCTGCTACCAGGAGAGTAGGGTGGGTTCACATTAGCAGAGCCTGCCAGACAGGCATGCTCTGCAGATAGAAGCCCTGGCCCTGCTTGTGTCTGCCCAAGGGAGGCCACAAAGTAAGGAAATGGGTATTATACCTGTATCTTTAGCTTTTTTTTTTTTTAAAGATTTTATTTATTAATTAGAGATAGAAGGAGAGAGTAATAGCAAGTGAGAATGGGTATGACAAGGCCTTTAGCCACTGCAAATGAACTCCAGATGCATGCACCACCATGTGCATCTGGCTTACATGGGACCTGGAGAATTGAACCTGAGTCCTTAAGCTTCGCAGGCATGCACCTTAACTGCTAAACCATCTCTCTAGCCCCTACATCTTTAGCTTTTAAATCCAACCAAAAACAGCCTGCAAGACTATTAACGTGCTCTGGAGAGGGTTAAATGGCTTTTTTTTTTTTCTTTTTTCTTTTTAATTCTTATTAACATTTTCCATGATTATAAAATATATCCCATGGTAATTCCCTCCCTCCCCACCCCCCACACTTTCCCATTTGAAATTCCATTCTCCATCATATTACCTCCCCATTACAATCATTGTAATTACATATATACAATATCAACCTATTAAGTATCCTCTTCCCTTCCTTTCTCTACCCTTTATGTCTCCTTTTTAACTTACTGACCTCTGCTACTAAGTATTTTCATTTCACGCAGAAGCCCAGTCATCTGTAGCTAGGATCCACATATGAGAGAGAACATGTGGCGCTTGGCTTTCTGGGTCTGGGTTACCTCACTTAGTATAATACTTTCCAGGTTCATCCATTTTTCTGCAAATTTCATAACTTCATTTTTCTTTACCGCTGAGTAGAACTCCATTGTATAAATGTGCCACATCTTCATTATCCACTCATCTGTTGATGGACATCTAGGCTGGTTCCATTTCCCAGCTATTACAAATTGAGCAGCAATAAACATGGTTGAGCACGTACTTCTAAGGAAATGTGATGAGTCTTTTGGATATATGCCTAGGAGTGCTATAGCTGGGTCATATGGTAGATCAATCTCCAGCTGTTTTAGGAACCTCCACACTGTTTTCCACAATGGCTGGACCAGATTGCATTCCCACCAGCAGTGCAGAAGGGTTCCTTTTTTTCCACATCCCCGCCAACATTTATGATCATTTGTTTTCATGATGGTGGCCAATCTGACAGGAGTGAGATGGAATCTCAGTGTAGTTTTAATCTGCATTTCCCTGATGACTAGTGACGTAGAACATTTTTTTAGATGCTTATATGCCATTCGTATTTCTTCCTTTGAGAACTCTCTATTTAGCTCCATAGCTTAAATGGCTTCTTGAAAGGCCTTGACCCTGAAGAATATGGTACTTTATGCCTGCTTCTTAAAAATTTTTTCTTTAATAGCTCCTTGACCACATTTTGAAATAATCAGGTTCTCTTTGACCTGCTATCTTTCAGAGCACAGCTCTGTTGTCAGTGATGGTAGAGAGGACCATTGCTAAGGAGATTGGTGTGGGTTCCTGGTTCCTCCAGGCTGGCCGTGGTTCCCCCGAAGGTGCCCAGGGAACCGTGGTGATGAGCACGATGATGAAAGACTTCACTTTCAGGAGACAGTTTCTGTGAACAGCTCACTTTAATCAATAGGGAAATGGGTTTATAAGCAGTTTAGGATTCTAAGGGATTGGATGTACAAGGTTGCTTGCTGATGCCTAATTAGCATATGGGGACATACATTTCAGTACATAGGCAATGGTAAAGGGAAGGTATATGGTATAGGGGAAGGTATATGGTATAGGCTTTGCAAAGGTATTGGCTGATACCATATAAGGAGTTTCCTAGGCAACAGGTCAAAGGTCACAGGGTTATCTGAATGTTCAGGTATCCCATGCTTGGAGAGAGAGTACCAATCTTGGGGTCCAAGATTTTGTCCAGGTGTCCAGGCTCACTGTGAACCCCAAGAATGGAGGGAGAAGCTCCCCTGCTGGTCTGGTCCCCATGATATGACCAGCGGTTCAGGCTGCTATGACCTCTCCATAGACTGGGGCCTTCGTGTCAGACGGCTTAGGTTTGCTTTAACCCAGAGCCCTGCCTGTGTCCATCAGACTGGCATATGACATCCTATGTCTCTGAAACCAAGTCCTGTGGCCCCACATCACCTGCACTGGACTTGCTGTGGGGCATCTTCATGGACCAGTTACTAAGTGTGGCCTTCCCCCACAGATCTGAAGGTTTGGAGGAGGGTTCCTCTAACTTCACAATAGGAAACTGACTTTGTTGAAAACATTCATCTTGGCTCAGTTTGCATTATTTCATTGCAGTAGGATCACCCATGCCTCTCTCTTCCCTCACAGATGCACCAGAAAACCTGGATGAGCAGATTAAGAAAGTGTCCCAGCAGATCCTCGAGAAGCGAACTTACATTTGTGCCCACCCTCTGGATAGGGCATCCTGAGGCTCGGGCAGTGTCCCTATACTAGCTGCCCCAGGCCAATATGATTTAGCCTCTTTAGAAGCTGGAGAGCATGGAGTCAATCAAGTGGTCATTTATTGCTTCTGTGTACTGCAAGGCTTTCTCTTTGAAGGTTGAACAGAGAGAATAGAATTGCTGATGGCTCCTTCCAGGGAGGTTTGGCCTCTGAACTGTTTTTAGCCATGGGCATCTGAGCATTTATTGAGGACCTTTGAACAGAGGTATCATACTCCTTTCCCAGCACCTGATCTCTTGTCCGTTTCCCCTACCTGACTGACTTAACTACTCCCAAGACTTCTGCTGTCCCACTGTCAAAGAGAGCTCATTAACAAGCTGCCATCATCTGGTCTGGACCTATGATTCACCTTAGCCATCTCTAGATACATCTTGGCAACTGTGGAATTCAAGGCTTGAATACTGTTTTAAACAGCCTTTTCAGGAGGTAGAAATCTAGTCACCTTCACCTTGAACCTAGGAAACTTATTGATGACCTGGTAGGCTTTTGTAATACTTTTCTGAAGAGACTGCAGTGATTTTAAAGAATAAAAAATACATGTACTTTTTCATTCAACAAACATGAGATATTCTGAACTCCATTCTAAAAGATACTTTAAGGGCTGGGTAAATGGCCAGCTATTTAAAAAAAAAAAAAAAAAAAAAAGCCTGCTGGCTAGGTTCAGTTCTCTAGCACCCTTACAAAGCTGGACACGAAAGGTAGTTTATGTGTCTGGCATTTGTTTGCAATGGCAAGAGACCCTGGCACATCCATATGTGCATGTGTGCATACACATGCTAGAAATTAAAAATTACCGTATAAACATGTAGGGCCATTATGACACTATGCTCAAATGCAGCCAAGATGCATTTACTAAATATTTATGTAATCTTAAAGGAAATTAAAATTGAGAACAAGAAGAAACTGATAAAGGAAATACTATCAGTATTCAACAGAATGCTAGTCTAATTCCCGTCAAGCGTACTAGTCATTTCCAAACTTAGCATAAGACTGAAGAAAAACACCACAGGATTAAATAAAAGTGATATTGGGAAGAAACATATGACTATATCAGTGGGACAAAGAGAGCCCAAAAGCAGTCAACTGGCTTTTGTTAAAAAGGCACCCAGGAAAATCAAAGCAGAGAAATCTGTTCCAAAAATGGCTACAGAGCTATTATGGAAAAGCAAACCATAAAGAGTCTCTCTATATAAAATTAAAAAAAAAGATTCAAACATGGCATATACAAAAGCCCAAAAGTTAAGTTTTCACATGAAAAATTAAGTTATAAAAAGACTATATAGCCTTGTGCCCTTATAAAGAGGATGGATGTCTCAACTCAGACACACAAGGGAAAGCAAGGGGTGACATGGGGCATTTGGGAAATTTTCAGTGACCCACAAGGCAACAGGCTAGCTTTCTTTGTTATCTGGAACATATACAAAGTACTGTTTATTCCACATGTCCACAGGATAGGAACTTTTCAAGTGAGGTGTCTTAAAGAGCACCATTTTATTTAGCTTCATCTTCTAAACCACCATCACACTTTATTTTGCAAAAAATAATAAACAGAGAAATGCCCTTAGTCACTTTTCCTATGAACCTATTGGACTGAAACTGTGTCAGTCCAACTGCAACTTCCATAATGCAGAAAGCAACAGAGTAAAATGGGTAAAGGGAACTTTAGGAACCACTTAAGTATACCCATGAGAAGTGTTGAACATCAGCATATGAGAACTAGGTCAAAAGTCTTGCACTAAGACTTCACCAGGCCTATCCAGCACAGCTTGGAGCATTGTAAGGTTCTGTCCTTACTGGCCATAGCAATACCCTGTCCCTATTCAGTATAGGTCAGCCAGAGGAAAGCTTAGCACTGCCAGAAAAATGAACTGTCTACTAGAAGTCCTTACAACAAAAAATATTTCCTACAACCCAGAAGGATATCTCAGAACCTGACAGCAACTCCTTTAAAAATCAAGAGAAAAGACCTGGCTCTCAGTCTGCAGGACAAAGTCCTTACTTGAGATAGCCACCACACACACCACTGACATAATCACCCATCCTTTGTCCTTTCTCACTTTACTGGTTGCTGAGCATGTGCACTCCCTCTCCTTTGCCCTTTACAAGGTCCAAACCACCTATGTATAAGTCAAAATGGACTCAGCTTTTTGGTAGTAGAAACTGAATCAAATCCATTTTCACTACTTCAACTGAAGTCCAGCTGTATTGATATTTGACACCACCAAAAGAGATCTTATGAGAAAAGAGCATGAATCTGTGCAACTTCTTCCTAAAACTCCAATCTAGGGGTGGAGAGATGGCTTAGTGGTTAAGTGCTTGCCTGTGAAGCCTAAGGACCCCAGTTCAAGGCTTGATTCCCCAGGACCTATGTTAGCCAGATGTACAAGGGGGCACAAACATCTGCAGTTCGTTTGCAGTGGCTGGATGCCCTGGCATGCCCATTCTCTCACTGTCCCCCTCCCTCTCTTTCTCTCCCCCTCCCTACCTCCCTCCCTCTTTCTGTCACTCTCTGTCACTGTCAAATAAATTTTTTTTTAATTTTTATTTATTTATTTGAGAGCGACAGACACAGAGAGAAAGACAGATAGAGGGAGAGAGAGAGAGAATAGGCGCACCAGGGCTTCCAGCCTCTGCAAACGAACTCCAGATGTGTGCGCCCCCTTGTGCATCTGGCTAACATGGGACCTGGGGAACCGAGCCTCAAACCGGGGTCCTTAGGCTTCACAGGCAAGCCTTAACCGCTACGCCATCTCTCTAGCCCTCAAATAAATTTTTAAAAAAATTTTAATCTCCAATCCTAGCTCAGGAACCAGGCACTGAACAGGCATGGACACACTGGTTGTAGGTGGCCATGTGCAGCTCCAAACAATGCACTTGATAACACGTAAGTGACCGAGGGCTGAGCCAAAGGCCCGAGAATCTTCCAGAAAGTATGATCAGACATAAGAGGACATTCAGGGACTGACTCCAAGTTAGCATCACAACTTTTAAGAAAATTGAAAATCAGCACCATAATGGCTACAGTCAACGGTGGAGAACATACAGCTTAGAAATGGGTTGCGTCTCACCCAGAAGCCTCAGGAAGTTGGGCACAGGACCACTCAGTTCCTGTACTATCATAATTCTGGGCAATTTAGTTTGTCTTATTATTGCAGAGGTCCCTAAGCACTAAGCTTCAAAGAACTCTAAGAATTGTGGAGCAGAGCATTGCCCATGCAGCCCTTCAGAGGTCTTACAAAATGATTCTCTGTAGCATGGACTGGCATTCTGTCAACACAGCCCTCAAGCTTACCAAAGTCTGCTTGATCCTTAATCCTAACTGTAAATACACTCCAATAACTAATTCCTAACATTTTACTTCCAGGTTCCTATTTTAAAGTTAAGTTTTCATTCATAAAGCTTACATAGTGTATTGTGGGTAGATTTGTCCTTATAGGTAATCTGCATGCCTAAGTTACTCAATTTGGAAGGCATTGGTTTTTGTTTTTCCTTGGGTTTTGTTTCTTTTTGTGGTTCTGTAGATCAAGCTCAAAGTCTATGTATGCAAGGCAAGCACTCTACCACTAAGATGCATTGCCATCCCTATAGTTCTTTTTTCCTATTTGGATAACTTGATCTTCCTATATACCAATAAAAAACACATGATGAGGAAGAAATCAGGGGAACAATCCTATTCACAATTGCCAAAAAAATTAAATACCTTTGAATAACCCTAACCAAGGAAGTTAAAGACCTCTATAGTCTATATACAAAACATAAAATATTGAAGAGGGAAAGTGAAGAAAACACTAGAAGAGATCAAAAGAGGATATTGTGAAAATGACTAAAGAAACAATCTGTTGATACCTATCAAAATTCTAGTGCTGTTGCTATTCTTCACAGGAATAGAAAAGCAATCTTGAAATTCATTTGGAAGCACAAAAGCCCTCAGTCAAAGCCATCCTGAGGTTCAAAAACAGTAGAGATATTACCATCCAGATCCAGAGTAACAATAACAACATGATAGTGGCACAAAACCAAACATCTAGATCAATGGAATAGAATAATCATTTAAGACATAAGCCCACACAGCATCAATATCCTGATTTTGACAAAAATGCCTAAAATATCCATTCAGAAAAGACAGCCTTGGGGGTATAGCTCAGTGGTAGAGCATTTGACTGCAGAAAAGACAGCCTCTTTTACAAAAGGTGCTGGGAAAACTGGGTGTCTACATGACTAATAAAATTAGATCCTTATCTTACTCTATATAAAAATCAACTACAAATGTGTCAAAGACCTTAACATGAAATCTGGAACTCTGAAACTCCTAGAGGAAAAAATTTCAGAAAAACACTTAAAAATACAGGCATAGGTTGTAGCTTTTTAAATAGGACTCCATTCACTCAGGAAGTAGGCCAATTGACAAATGGGAGCTTATGAAATTAAAAAATAAACTTCTAGACAGCAAAAGTGATTGTTAATCAAATGAATTGGCAGCCTACCAAATGGTAGAAAATCTTTGCTAGTGGCACATTTGGCAGAAAATTCCTATTTAGAATATGCAAAGGGCTCAAAAAAGTAAGCATAAAACAATCCAATTTAAAAAGTGGGCTTTGGGGCTGGAGACATGGTTTAGTGGTTAAGGCATTTCCCTGCAAAGCCAAAGGAGCCAGGTTCAACTCCCCAGGACCCACATAAGCCAAATGTACAGGGGTATGCTGGCATCTGAAGTTCGTTTGCAGCAGCTGGAGGCCCTGGTGTGCCCATTCTCTTCCCTCTGTCTACCTGCCAATTTCTGCATATCTCTCTCTCTCTCTCTCAAATAAATAAAATTTTTTTAAAAGTTGGCTGTGGAACAGATTTCTCAAGAACAAATCCAAATGGCAGAACAATATTTTAAAATGTCAAATGTCCTTAGCTATCATTGAAGTGTAAATTAAGTGCTGGAGAGATGGCTTAGTGGTTAAGGTGCTTGCCTGCAAAGCCAAAGGACCTCCATTCAATTCCCCAGGACCCATGTAAGCCAGATGCACAAGGTGGCTCATGCATCTGGAGTTCATTTGCAGTGGCTGGAAGCCGTAGCAGACCCATTCTCTCTCTATCTTCCCCTCTCTCAAATAAATAAAATATTTAGAAATGCAAATTAAAATTGTTTTGAGATTTCATCTCAACTATCTGGAATGGCTACCATTGAGAAAAATGGCAACAAGTGGCCAGGATGTGGGGAAAGTGTGTGTGGGGGGGAATTCTTATTGACTGTTGGTGGAAGTGTAAAATGGTGTAGTCACTAAGGAAATTGGTGTTGAAGTTTCTCAAAAAGCTAAAAATAGAATTCAAATGACCCAGTTATACCACCCAAAGAACTCTATCCACAGAAATATGTGAACACCCATGTTCACTGCTGCTGTATTCACAATAGCTAGAAATGGAATCAGCTAATTTATCAACTGATGAATGAATTTGAAAATGTACATACACATAATGCTGTGACAAAAAAAGCTTTAAAAAATCAAGCTCTAAAATCTAGAATTCAGGATGATTAAACGAACTGTAAAATATTACACCCAAGTGAGGTAAATCAGGCTCAGAAAATCACACAGTCTCTGTGGTGTTTTGAATGTGTACTGTCCCCAAAAGCCTCATACTTAATCCCCAATTGTTGGAGCTTTGGGAGGTGGAGCCTTGCTAGGAGAGGTGTGTCACTGGGTGCTGGCTTCCAGAGTTTATAACCCAGTCTTACTTGTCATTATTATCACTAGTTGGGAAGAATATCAATACAACTCATAAATCGATATGACCTTAATTACAATGATAAATGCAAACATCTCTTCCTGAAAAGATCTGTTTCAAATAGTTGTAGTAAGAACTTGTCACTCTGACATCATTCAGCCAGAGATTAACGTGAAAGGTGGGGCCTGAGGCTGCATCCAATCACACACGGAAAGGATGCAGGGGCGGGCTCTCACGAGTGACGAGGCCAATTGTCTCCGAAGCCCAGGATCTTGGACTCCCCTTCAAGCTCCGTGTCTTCCGGTCTGGACGCTCCCTAGGCCCTGCCGCATCTTCTGTCCCCCTGTGACCTGCAGGTGCCTGGGCAGCCGTCAGCGAGGCCGCGGGCCACCACCGAAGCCTGGAGATGGTGAGCGTGCGGGGAGGGCCGCGTGGAGCCGGGAGGAACCGTCTGCAGCCCGAGGCCTCCACGGAGCGCCGTGGAGGCCGCAAGCGCGACTCCCCCGCCTCGGCGCCGGGCCGTGGGCCCCTGCTGCGGGTGGGGCTGCGCAGGGGGATCCCGGGCTTCCGGGCCGGTGGCACCGGGCCGACTAGGGCCCGCCAGAGCCGTCTGGGCAGCCCGGTTCCCGGAGCTGGCCTGGTCCCGGATTGTGGGGATGATGGGAGGCCCGTAGGAGAGATACAGCCCTGGCTCGGGCGGTGGCTCCTGCGGTGGACGGAGGGGTGCTCCTCCCCCGAAGGGCGCCTTGTTCCCCAGAGTCCCTGGTGTGGAGGTCAGGGCTCGGGTCCTTGCGCCCCGCCCCGCGTCCTGCCGGCGGCTGTCCTGATTCCAGCTCCGTGCGTGCATGCTCCAAAGTCAGCACCTTCTCCACAATATTACCACGCACTTATAACCCGTGTCACATTTCAAATAGGTATAGCGTTTTATCACTTTTCTTCACATGCTAGATGGCACTTTTTAAAAAATTCAATTCGTTTGTGAATATTTCACATAAGCAAAGAAGAATCGCTGAATCCCTTGTTTAAAAACAAAACAAACAAACAAAAAACCTCTTGCCTCTGCACCCTTTTGTCTTCTCTAGGTAAATGCGCCTCACCGTATCAATATTTTTGGCTGGGTTTCTCTGGAGACTTCACTTGTTGAGAGGTGTGTCCTCGCCACACTCTCCTCAGCCCTCTCCTGGCGCGGGGTTTCAGAGGCGCATGATGCTAGGGGCGACATCAGCTGCCAAGGTCTGATGTCTGGAGTGTTTAGTGCTTGTGAAGGCCTAGAGAACAGCCTGAGGTTGTGAGGGTACATCCTCAGAGGGACTGGGTGAGGAAGCTGCTGCGTGTCCTGAGATTAAGAGGAATCTCCTAGTATACCTTTTACTAAAAGATACCTGAGCTCTTTCTTTTAATTTTTTGACACTTTCGTACATATATATCATATATTGAAACCCTCCCCTTACCTTCTCTGGGAAGTGTGGGGGTCTAATGAACCCCTCCTCATCCATGATGAAATATTGACAAGCTCATTCGTCTACAGAAAACCACACCCCATATGAGTTCATGAGTTTAGTGCCATGTCTTATCCAGAAGCCAGCATTCCTCAACCCCCTTCCCAGCCTTTTTCCTACATTCTTTCCACCCCCTCTTCTGCAAGATTCCCCGAGTCATAGAGGGGGTTATTTCACGTCATGTTAACGGCTGAGCACACAATAGTCATTTATTCCTGGTGACTGTTAGTTATGCATCTGTGCATGAACGTCTGCCCTTTGCAGAAAGAAACTTCTGTGGTGAGGCTACAAGCAATATCAGTGTGCAGTGGCAGCAGTGGCCTTTTTTAGTTTTTTGATAATAGCTGTTCTATTCTATCAGCTGTTCTGTAGGCTGCAGGAGTTCTGCTGTTGGCTGTATTAAACCCATATTGCTAGTTTGTTAGAATCTAGTCTGCCAAGTAATCACTGGAAGCGTATGCAATAAATTGTTCGTGGAAATAAACAGGGATCTCTACTTTCTATTTTCTTACCATTTAAAATCACTATCTATTCTATAATCCAGGGAGATTTGAATGTTTCCAGTGCCTCTTGCTCCCAGAGTTTAAATATTTATTTTTAAATAATTTTATGTATTTATTTATTACACATACACAAACACACTGAGTGGATGGATGCAACAGGGCCTCTTGCCACTGCAAGTGAACTCGGAATGCATGTGCCACTGTGTGTGGAATCAAACCCACACCAGCAGACTTTACAAGCAAAGACTTGAGCTCTGATCCTTATCTCCACAGTCCCAAGCTTGGAGATGTAAATGCAGTTGAAAGGAAAACATTATACGTGGAACATTGTGTATATTGACAGACTCCTTTCTGTGCCTTATCTCAAGGATTAAAGCCCATGGAAGTACTTGCATGACCGGATAAAACCATTTTCCTCTTCTTGTCCCAGTGTGAGATGAATTAAGTTCAAAGTCACAAGAACTATATGTGTGTTCCCAGTCTTCCTCTCCTGGGGGTGATGCTGGGTATTTGGGATTCTTTCTCCATTATTCTTTCCCAATTTTATGGCATAGTTGCTTAAGATAGGATTCATGCCCAAGTGTTGCTTTAGCTTTTTCTATATCTTTGATGTGGACATTTTCTTGGTTGCCCAGTGTGTAGAACTCAGTTCATTAGTGATTTTCTCCCAGAAGGACTTGAAACTTAAGTAGATGTTTACTCAATTTGTTGAGGAAAACTTGGGAGTTTCTTATTCTATTGTAGGTTCTAGGAATTGAACCCAAAGCCTTGAACATTCTAAGCATGCATTGTACCACTGCACTATCCCATTACCTTTTTTTCGTTTTTGCTTTTTGTTTTTTGGTTTGTTTTCAAGATAGTGTCTCACTCTAGCCCACGCTGACCTGGAATTCACTCTGTAGTCTCAGGGTAGCCTCAAACTCATGCGATCCTCCTACCTCTGCCTCCCAAGTGCTGGGATTAAAGGCATGTGCCACCATACCCAGCTCCCATACCGTTTGATTGGATTGTTTAATTCATTCACATTTTAATTGCATTCTTGTTATAGTTATCTCACTGGGTTCTTGGTGTGGACTTCCCTTGGCTCCCTGGTCCTTGTGATCTTGGTGGAAAGAATTCAAACGAGACATAAACAAAGTTTGCTACAGATTAGTAAAAAGCACACTCAAAGGCTGAAAGTGAGTAATGGCTGTGGTGGTTTGAAGGAAATGCCCTCATTCATATAGGCTCATGTGTTTTGAATATTTGGGCTCTTGCTGGTGGCAATTTTGGAAAGTTGTTGGACCTTTGGGAGGTGAAGCTTTGCTGGAGGTATGTTGCTGTGGGTGGGGTTTGGGTTTTTATAGCCCAACTCTTTCTTGCCAGTGATAGCTTACTCTTACTGTTCCCACTCTGATGGTAATATGTGACAATATGTGATGCACAGTCTCTGCTCCTCCATAATTTCCTTGCTGTGATGAAATTTCACCTCAAAATGGTAAGCTGAAATGAATCCCTTTTTTTTATCATGATCTGATTTTGATCAGGTGTTTTTCCCAGCAAAGAAAAGGTAAGTGCAACACTGGCCCAAGCAACTGTTGCGGTAGAGCACAGTTCCAGTGGGTGACAGTGGAATTCAATGTTAAACTTGATTGCCAGCTGGACTTGGAATCACCTAGGAGACACACCACTGTGCATGTCTGTGAGTATATGTGTGTGTTTGTGTGTTTGTATGTATGTATGTGTGTGTGTGCGCGCACACACACACACACACACACACACACACACACACACACACCTTTTTTTTTTTTTTTTTTTTTTTTGGTTTTTCGAGGTAGGGTCTCACACTAGTCCAGGCTGACCTGGAATTCTGTCCTCTCAGGGTGGCCTTGAACTCACAGTGATCCTCCTATCTCTGCCTCCCGAGTGCTGGGATTAAAGGCGTGTGCCACCACACCCAGCCTGTGAGTATATTTTCAGAGAGATTTAACCAAAGAAGGGAAACCCACTTTGAATCTGGTTGGCACCATGTCATAGGCTAAGTTCCCAAACTGAATCAAAAGGAAAAGGTGAGCCCATTCTTGCCCCTATATACTTCCTTTCTTAGGCTCCTTTTGTCAAGTATTTTGTCATAGTAATGAGAAGAGTAACCAAAACATTGGACAGAGGCCAAAGGGACCATTGTGCAGATCTACATTTTAGGCAGCATTTATATTATTTCTTTAAAAAAAAAAAGACAACTGTGAATTGGCAATCTCCATACTGTGAGCTGATTATAATACCCTTCTGCTACTCTTTTTTGGTCCACCCTCTCCACTTCCAGTGAACCCTTTCTTCTTTTCCACTAGTCTCTCTTCTATTTTGATAAAATGACAGCTGCTGTGAGGTCGTAAATGTAGTCTACACTTTATACCTGGAAAATAGCATTGCAAAGTACTCTTCCCAATCCTTTGACTTTTACATTGTTTCCACCACATCTATGGCAGTGGTCCCACCTCAGAGGATGTGATAGAGATGTCCTGTTTAGTGCTGAACACTCAACTGTCACTACTGATCAGCATTTTGACAAGTCTTGAGTCTCTCCAGTAATTACTGCCATCTGCAAAGAAAAGCTTCTCTAATGAAAAATGAGAACAGCATTAATATATGGGCATAAACATAAATGGAGGGCAGTTTGGTGGGCATAATATATCTGTTTAGCCAAGTATCAGTAGTAGCTCCCCCGCCCCCTAGGGCTTATGACCTCCCCAGCCAATATATTTTTGACTAGGTCTTTAGTACCAGGCATGAATTCCCTAGCTTGGAGCAGGCCTCAAATAAGATCAGAGAACAGTTAGTTATCCCTCTAACAGACATGTCACTACGGCACAAATGGGCACATCTTGCCTGGCTGGCCTGTTCTGTAAGTTGTAGGGTACATTGCTAGTTAAGATTCTTAATGACTTTTCTCCCTCAGTAAGTTACATAGTAATTTCCAGCATTGTGACAACTAATCAGGCTTCCAGCTCAGATGTGGCTCCATTTGTCAGTGTCCTGCAACCAAAGCATGTGGTATCTTCAGCAATAGTCTTATCATTTCTGGTGGACAACAAAGAGCTTTAGCAATAGCCTATATCATTTGCAGGGGAGCCTCAAAGAAGGCCCAACTCACTGGAAGGTTCCTCCTCTGACACAGGGATTCTTCTGTAACAACCCATACACAGCATTATCTCCCTTCATGGGGTACTGCTGCCCAAACTCTCCTTAGGAAAAATTTTTTTAATTAGTTAAGATAGAAGTAGGTTTCCATATGCCTTATTCATAATATCTTTAGTTTTCATTAGCCCTTTCCACACCTCCTTCTCTTCTCCATCCCCTTCCACTGACCCACTTAGACCTTTCCACCACCAGTATTCTGCTGCTTTCCTTATATATCTTCTATCCCCTCCTCTTAAGCATTACCCTCTTCTTCCTCCCTCATGACCCCTTTCTAGCATTCTGGCCTCTACTACTGACTCTTATTCTAATTTACATAAAAATTCATATATGAGAGAGAAAATGTAGCATATGACTTTAATAACCTCGGTTACCTTACTTAGCACAATCTTTTCATAGCTACCCATTTCCTGTAAATTTAATGATTTCAACTTTTTAAAGCTGAATAAGTCTCTGTTATGTATATATATATGACATCTTCATTATCCATTCGTCAGTTGATGGGTATTTAGGCTGATTCCATTTACTATCTATTCTAAATAGAACAGCAATAAACGTGCATGAGCAAGTATCTCTATAATAATATGCAGAGTCCTTAGGGTATATTCCAAGGAGTAAGTATAGCTGGGTCATATGGTAGATCAATTTTTACCTGTCTCACACACCTCCACATTGATTTTCAGAGCACCAGTTTATATTCTTGAAGAAGGGTTCCTTATTATCCACACCCTTGTCTGTCTTCACTGCCATTTGATTTAAAAGTTCATTCCCAGAAGGCTGAAGGTCCTGGCACGCCCATTCTCTCTCTCCCTCTCTCTCTCTTTCCCCCTCGTTTTCTCTCTCTCTGAAAATAAAAAGTAAAAAAATAGAATTAAAGATCAAATGGTGGCTAAGGAGATGGCTTAGTAGTTAAAAGGCACTTGTTTGTAAAACCTGTCAGCCCAGGTTAGATTCACCAATATGCATGTAAAACCAGATGAAGCAAGAGGCTTTGGCAATCCCACACCCTCCCCCCTCTGACCCACATTCTCTTCTCTCTCTTTTTTCTCTGTGTCATAAATAAACAAATAAAAATATTCTTTTGAGTTGGGTGTGGTGGTGTATGCTTTTAATCCCAGCACTCAGGAAGCAGAGGTAGTAGGATTGCTGTGAGTTTGAGGCCACCCTGATACTACATAGTGAATTCCAGGTCAGTGTAGGATGGAATGAGACCCTACCTTGAAAAACCAAATATATATGTGTGTGTGTGTGTGTGTGTGTGTGTGTGTGTGTGTGTGTGTGTGTGTGTATACATACACACACACACACACACACATGCCATCTGTATTTCTTCTTTGAGAACTCAGTATTCAGTTCTATAGCCTATTTTTGGTTGGGTTATTTTGTTTTAGTTTTTTTATATATGCTTTGTTAATATTCTGTCAGATGTATAGCTGGCAAGGATTTTCTCCCATTCTGTAGACTGCTTGTTTGCTCAGTTTAGTGTTCTTTGTTGTACAAAAGCTTTTAATTTTATGAAGTCCTATTGACTTATTATTTGTCTTATTTTCAAAGTGAGTAGATTTCTATTCAGAAAGTCCTTGCCTATGTCTACATGTTAAAATATTTCCCCTACTTTTTTTTCTCTAGCAGTTTTAGAATTTCAGGTCTGATGTTAAAGTCTTTTATCCATTTGGAGTTGATTTTTATTCATGGAGAGAGATAAGGATCTGGTTTCCTTCTACATATAGGTATCCAATTTTTACCAGCAACATTTGTTTTAAGAAGCTGTCTTTTCTTCAGTGAATATTTTTAGCATTTTTGTCAAAAATCAGATCTGCTTGGGTTTATATCTGAATCCTCTTATGTTCCATTGATCTGTGTTTTGTTTGGTTTTGTGCCAGTACCATTCTGTTTTTGTTACTGTGGCTCTGTAATATAATTTGAATCAGCTATGATGATGCCTCCATCCTTTTTCCTCAGGATTGCTTTGGTTTTCTGAGGTTTCTTGAGCTTCCAAATGAATTTCAGTATTTTTTTTTTCTGTTTCAGAGAAGAATGGCATTGAAATTTTAATGGGGATTGTGGTAAATCTGTAGATTGCTTTTGGTAAGATAGACATTTTCACAATATTGATTCTTCCAAGTACATGAGCATGGATGTCTTTCCATTTCCTAGTGTCTTCTTCAATTTCTCTCTCTAGTGTTGTAAAGTTTTTATTGTAGAGATCCTTCATTTCTTTGGTTAGGTCTATTCCAATGAATGAATGAATATATAACAATAATTATAATAATAGTAAAATATATCATTTTTGTTTGTTTCAAGATAGGGTCTCACTGTAGCCCAGGCTGACCTGGAACTCACTCTTTAGACCCAGGTGGGTTTGGAACTCACAGTCATCCTCCTACCTGTGCTTCTTGAGTGCTGGAATTAAAGGCGTATACCACCATGCCTGTTTCCAAGGAATATTTTTGAGGCAATTGTGAATTGGGTTGATTGTGTGATTTCATTCTAAGCACATTTGTTTTTGGAAAGGCTACTGATTTCTGTGTGTTAATTTTGTATATTACTACTTTGCTTAAAATTTTTACCAGCTCTTAAAATTTTTCTTTAGAATCTTATATCTATAACTAAAAAAATAATATGGGGCTGGAGAGATGGCTTAGCAGTTAAGCGCTTGCCTGTGAAGCCTAAGGACCCCGGTTCGAGGCTCGGGTTCCCCAGGTCCCACGTTAGCCAGATGCACAAGGGGGCGCACGCGTCTGGAGTTCGTTTGCAGAGGCTGGAAGCCCTGGCACGCCCATTCTCTCTCTCTCCCGCTATCTGTCTTTCTCTCTGTGTCTGTCGAAAAAAAATAAATAAATAAAAATAATATGACTTCTTCCTTTCCTATTTGGAGCCCTTTTACTTATTTCTCTTGTTTGTTTTTTTTTATTGCTCTGGCTGAGACTTTCAGTACTATAATGAATAAGAGTGGAAAAATTAGACATCCTTGTCTTCTTGATTTTAGTGGAAACACTTCAAGTTTTTTCCAATTTAGTGTGTGTGTGTGTCCTATTTAGTATATAATGGGGTTGTCTTATATACCCTTTATTGTGTTGAGATATGTACCTCCTGTTTCTAGTTTCTGTAGGACTTTTATCATGAAGTGAGGTTGGATTTTGTCAAGTACCTTTTTTGCTGTTATTGAGATGACATGTTTTCTGTCAGTCCATTTATATGGTGCATTACATTTATTGATTTGTATATACTGAACCATCTCTGCATCTCTGGAATAAAACTCACTTGATATTGGTGGATATTTTTGATATGTTCCTGTATTTTGTTATTTTTGCATCTATTTTCATGAGGAAGATTGGTCTATAATTTTCTTTTTTGCTGTATCTTTATCTGGTTTTAGTATCAGGGTTTGTAAAAAGAAGCTTGTTAGTATTTCTTTCTTCCTTTTATATTTTATGAAAAAGTTTGAGAAGCATTGGCATTAGGTGTTCTGTGAGGGCTAGTGGAATTCAGTGAATCCATCTGTGCTGGACTTTTTTAGTTGGGAGATTTTTTTTATACATGTTTACTGGTCCCATTCTTTATTATAGGACTGTTTAAATGGCTTATCTCATCTTGGCTTAATTTTGGTAGGAGATATATATATATCTCATATGTCCTTATAATTTTCTAAATTTCAGTGTTACCTGTTATAATAGTGCCCTTTTCACCACTAATTATATTAATTGATTTGGCTCTTCTCCCTATTTGGGGAAGGGGTTAGTTTCTCTAAGGGTTTATGAATCTTGTTTATCTTTTCAAAGAACCAACTCACTGTTTCATTCTTTTTGTCTTACAAATTTGTAGTTGTATGTCAACACAGTCTCCCCTAGACTCTGTCTTTATCCACTGGGATCTCTTTGATTGAAAGAAAAATAAGTGACTGGTATTTTTCTGCATGAAGCCTGGCCCGAATGTAAACTAGAGGGTAGAGCAAAATGGCCACGTTAATTTTTAATTTAATTAGTTAAATTAAAATTTTCAAATTTAAATTAAGTTAATGAACTTAATTAGAGAGAAAGGGACATATTAATTTTTGTTGATAGTTTTTATTGTTTTTTAAAAATATTTTTCACTATTTATTTGCAAACAGAGGGAGAGAGGCAGATAGAGCACACTCACAAAAGAGAATGGGCATGCCAGGGTCTCTCCCTACTGCAAATGAACTCCAGATGCATCTTTTTTATCATGAACAGACTCAGTATGTCTGTGTCATATGTTGGTACCATCTTTCCTTCATTCTTGCCCCCATTCTGCTGAGGGCCCTCCTAAGTGGGGTTGCTGGTATTCCCCACATTGTGGGAGCAGCAGTCAGTTATTGGGGAGAGGCCGTGCCTGTGCGGATGATGCTCCAATCTGTGGCTCTTAAAATCGTTGTGACCCCCTCTTCTGCAAAATTTACTGAGCTATAGAGGGTGTGTTTTAAGTCTGGTTCTGTAAGGAACTCTTAGGAGCCTCTGGATTTCTGTTTTGGTATGTGTTGAATATCTTCAGCTTCTGCTTTCTTTTCTTTTCTTTTTTTAAATTTTTATTTATTTGTTTGAGAACAACAAAGAGAGAGATAGAATGGGTGTGCCAAGTCCTCTAGCCACTGCAAATGAATTCCAGGTGCATGTGCCCCCTTATGCATCTGGCTTACATGGGTTCTGGGGAATCAAGCCTTGAACCGGGGTCCTTAAGCTTTACAGGCAAGCGCTTAACCGCTAAGCCATCTCCAGCCCAGTGTCTGTTTTCTTTATCCTGGTGTTGATTGTCAGACTCATCATAGAGCAGCACTCTTGCTCATTTCCCCACTTCCTCTGTGATTTCAGATGGGGCTTGACTGAAGTATGAAGGATGGTTTATTTCCTCAGGTCTTGCAACCTTCTAAACAGAACACATTCTCCAATGGAGAGTAAAGCCAGCATAATTTAGGGAGAACTTAAGGGATGTAGCCCCTCTTTTAGCCAAAGACTAATGAGACCTTTACACTGGAGAGCATAATCTTTGTCTCCATAGGATGCTAACCTGCTTCCTAGTTCCTTCCCACTGAGCAGATCTCTTAGGCAATCAGAAACCTGTTGGTTACCTACCAAGTGTGTGTGCCACCATTGCACTGGTGTGTACTTCTTGTCAGGGTGATTGCTTCTGAATAGCTTAGACCCCTGGTTGCTCACACAGTTGTTGGCCACTTTTCCCCAGTTGCTCATGTAGTGCTTTCCAGCACTGATGGGCTGTCTTAGGACTGGCTGTCTTCCAGATCCCAGCCAGGTCTCAGTTCTATGTCAGCAGCATATGGTGTCTTCAACAATAGGGTCTTACCTTTTACCTCAGGAGGATAATCAAGTGCTTTGACAGAAGCCTGCCTTGTTTTGGGTTATCTTGTAGGTCTCTCTGATCAACAGCTCAATGTAGGTAGCACCTATTTCTGGCACTGTGAGTTACCTGTCAGAGCCCCCAAACATTTTAAGGTTAGGCTTCATCCTACCCTTTCCAGGGCCCTTGTTTTTAGACACTCCCCCCTTACTCTTATTGATGGTTATATTTTTTAGTCTACCTTCAGGGATAAAGGTTTTTATGTTACCAGTTCATTTTGGGTTTATTTTTGTGTTTATTCCCCCCCACCACCTCCTCTCCCCCTCTTCCCCAAACCCTTCCATCCCTGTTGTCTGGGTCTCAAGTTGCCTATCAGGTATGCCAGCAACTCAAGCTGATACAGGTTAGGAACTGCAGATGATATGTAGCATTTGTCTTTCTGTGATTGTGTGTGTTCACTGAGAATGATCTATTGGAAGTCCATCCATTTTCCTGCAAATTTCATTGTATCATTTTTTTCTTACTGCTGAGTAAAATTTCCTTGTGTAAATGTACCACAACTTTATTGTCCATTTGTCCAATGATTGGCACCTTGTTTGATTCCAATTCTTCAATATTATAAATTGAGCAGCTTTAAACATAGTTGAGCAAATATCTCTGCAGTGAAGTATTTAGGGTAAATGCCCAGTAAGGGAATGACTGGGTCTGTTGATAGCACTATAGTCATCATTTTCATGAATCTCCATATTGATTTCCATAATTGTTGTGCAAATTTACATTCCCATTAACAGTGAATGAGGATTCCTCTTTCTCCACCATTTGTTGTCATTTGATTTTTTTTTTCTGAGGCAAGCCCAATAGACTGCCCTTTTTTTATGAGAAAGAGAGAGAGAATTTTGGTGCACCAGGGCCTCTCGCAACTGCAGACACATGTGTCATGTTGTGTGCATGTGCAATCTTGTGCTTGTGTTACTTTGTGCATCTGGCTTACATAGGACCTGTAGAGTTGAACATGGGTCCTTACGCTTCAAAGGCAAGCACCTTAGCCACTATGCCATCTCTCTCCAGTCTTCATTTGATTTTTTAATGATTGCCATTCTTAATGGAGTAAGGTGGAATCTCATAGTTGTTTTAATTCGCATTTCCCTGATGGTTAGGAATATTGAACATTTTTTTAAGTGTATGTTAGCCATTTGTATTTCTTCTTAGAACTTCCTGTTTAGTTCACTGCCCAGTTTTTTGAGTGGGTTGTTTGATTTTTTATTTAGTTTTTTGAGTTCTTTGTAGATTCTAAATATTAGGCCTCTGTAAGTGGGATAGCTGGTAAAAAATTTCTCCCATTCTGCGGGTAACCTGTTGGCCCTGCTCATGGTATGTTTGTCTGTGGTAAAGCTTTTTAGCTTCATGAGATTCCATTGGCTGAGTGATTATTTAATTTCCTGGGCTACTGGGCTTTTGTTCAAGAAGGCTTTCCCCATTCCTATATTGTAGAGAGTTCCTCCTATTTTTCTCTTTCAATAGGAAAAGAGTTTCAAGTCTTATATTGACATCTTTAATTCATTTGGATTTGACTTTTATGTACGGTGAGATGAGTGGGTCTAGTTTCATTTTTCTACATATGGCTATCCAATTTATCTAGCACCAGTTGATAAAATGCATCTTTTCTTCAGTCTACATTATTGGCACCTTTGTCAAAGGTCAAATAGCTGTAGTTACTTCAGTTCTGTTCCACTGGTCTATATTTCTGCTTTTATGCCAACACCATAATGTTTAGGTTACTATGGATGTGTAATATGGCTTTAGATCAGTTATGGTGGTACCTCTAGAGGTGCATCTTTTGCTAAGGAAATGTTTGTTGCTTTGTGGCCTGCTGCCATTCCATATGAGTTTTTGAGATCATGTTTTCTATCTCTGTGAAGAATGATGTGGACATTTTTATTGGTATTACATTAAAACTGTATATTGCTTTTGGTAAAATTGCCATTTTCACAATATTAATACTACCTAACCAGAAGCATGGGAGGTCTTTCCATCTTCTCAAGTCCTCCTCAATTTCTTGGGTGTTTTTTATATTTTCATTATATAGGTCTTGCACATCCTTGGTTAGTGTTACTCCAAGGTATTTAATTTTTTGTTGCTATTGAAAATGGGACACCCTCAGTGATTTCTTTCTCTGTATATTTGTCCTTTGTGTATAGAGAGGCTTCTGACTTTATGTGTTGATTTTGTAACCTGACTCTTCACTGAAGGTATTAATTACCTTTAGAAGTTTTGAAGTGGGGAGCCTGGCATGGTGGTGCACACCTTTACTTCCAGCACTTGGGAGACAGAGGGAGTAAGATCGCTTATGTATAGGATTATGTCATCTGCAAATAGGGCTAATTTGACTTCTTCCTTTCCAATTTTACTTATACTTCTGAGAAATGGGTTGGCCCCACTAACTCAGATTCGAAGCATGTTTAAAACTATTTGTCATGCATACCTTATCCTTAGCCAAATTGGCCATTTGCCTCTGGACCGGGAGAGGGAGTATGACAAGCAACATATGGTTTTGGTTCTCTCTCAATTTCTCTCTTGCCTACTATCACTAAAACCTTGTTCCAATACAGTTCTTAGACTTTTGTGAGACAGAGAAAATAATAATAACAAATGAGGAACCACCAGATTTAAGTGGGCTTTACAACAAGTTAAAAATTTATGATTTAACAATATTAATTTAACAGGTAATCTTGGTTTTTTATATCATCAAAATAGTTCAGATTTTTCATTACTAATGAAACCATTTCCAGGTGTGTTATATTATCTCCAGGGTAGTTGTCAAGTTTTACCTGCATTTACAAATCCATCCTTTTAAAATGTACTTCATAGAATTTACAAAAAAATCTGAAATCAACAGGTTATGAAGTCTAAAATTTATTTCACTGACACTGTTTTACTTATGGTGAAAATTACAAACATTGTCTTCAAAATGTTTAATTAAGTTGATAATAAAGAACCACTATTCTGTGGTCAGGGTTTATTTTAGAGGTAGAAGTGAGTGAATAACAATGAAAAAATTTTATGATAAATAGCTCAGATTATAGAATAAGTATCTGTTACATGTAAAATTATATTTTGGTTGGGTACTTTGTAAAACTTGCCACATGTTTGTCAAGTTTGGAATCTTAAGGCTGGTTTATTTTTTTTCTCAATTTTTATTAAACATTTTCCATGATTATAAAAAATATCCCATGATAAAACCCTCCCTCCCCCCCCCTTTTCCCCTTTGAAATTCCATTCTCCATCACATCCACTCCCCATCTCAATAAGTCTCTCCTCTATTTGGATGCCATGATCCTTCATTCCTCTTATGATGGTCTTGTGTAGGTTTATAAACCTCTGTATAATGAATAAAATAAAATTTTCTTAGGAAGGTAAATGTTTTGTAAATCTAATTGTTAACTCTAAACAGTTGATTTATATTTTAAGATATGGCTGTATAGCAAGTATTTATTAAAAAGTTTAATTTGGGGGGCTGGAGAGAAGGCTTAGCGGTTAAGTGCTCGCCTGTGAAGCCTAAGGATCCCGGTTTGAGGCTCGGTTCCCCAGGTCCCATGTTAGCCAGATGCACAAGGGGGCGCACGCATCTGGAGTTCGTTTGCAGAGGCTGGAAGCCCTGGCGTGCCCATTCTCTCTCTCCCTCTATCTGTCTTTCTCTCTGTGTCTGTTGTTCTAAAATAAATAAATAAAAAATGAACAAAATATTTAAAAAAAATAAATAAAAATAAAGAATAAAAAAGTTTAATTTTTTTTTAAAGAGTGTAAAGGAAGAACAGGAAAAATGACAAAACAAGAACACTGGCAAGAACCCATGCACACCTTTCAGTGATAACTCTCAATATCAACGGCCTCAATGCCCCAGCTAAAAGACATGGTCTTGAAGACTGGGTTAAAAAGCAGGATCCTTCTTTTTCTTGCCTCCAAGAAATTTTTCTTTCTATAAAAGGTGGACACTATATTAGCGTAAAAGGATAGAAAATGGTATTTCAAGCAAGTGGGCCTAGGAAACAAGCATGTGTTGCTATCCTTATATGAGACAGAACAGACTTCAAACCAACATTAGTTAGGAAAGGTAAAGAAGGTCACTTTATATTGATAAAAGGAACACTCCAACAGGAGGACATTAGAATTCTAAACATATATGCACCTAAAATGGAGGTTCCCCATTTCATCAAACAAACAGTATTAGACTTAAGGTCATAGATATCACCAAACATAATTATAGGTCGTGACTTCAATACCCCACTCTCATCAATTGACAGGACATCCCAGCAAAAAAAATAAATAAATAAACAAGCATCTGGACATAACAGATATCTACACATCCAAAATACATATTTTTTTCAGCAGCACATGAAACATGCTCTAAATTAGACCATGTATTAGGACACAAGGCAAATCTTTTTTTCCAATTTTTTTAACAACTTCCATGATTATAAAAAAATATCCCATGATAATACCCTCCCTCCCCCCACTTTCCCCTTTGAAACTCCATTCTCCATCATACCCCCTACCCTTCACAATCAGTCTCTCTTTTATTTTGATGTCATGATCTTTCCCTCCTATTAGGATGGTCTTGTGTAGGTAGTGTCAGACACTGTGAGGTCATGGATATCCAGGCCATTTTGTGTCTGGGGGGAGCACATTGTAAGGAGTCCTACCCTTCTTTTGGTTCTTACATTCTTCCCACCACCACTTCCACAGTAGACCCTGAGCCTTGAAAGGTGTGATAGAGATATTGCAGTACTGAGTACTCCTGTCACTTCTTCCCAGCACCATGATGCCTTCTGAGTCATCCCAAGGTCACTGCCATCTGAAAAGAGAAGATTCTCTACCAAAAGTGAGAGTAGCATTAATATAAGGGTGTGAACATTAAGAGAAGTGCTTACTGAGCAGTTTGATAAGCATAGTATATACATTTAGCCAGACAGCAGCAAGTGTTACACCCCCAGGACTCATGAGATTTAAGTTTTCAGTATCAGGGATGTATTCCCTCCCATGGAGCAGGCCTCCAGTCCATTAGAGGGCTGTTGGTTCCCACACAAATCTTAACAAGTACAAAAATATTGAAATAATACCTTGTACTCTTATCTGATTACAATGGGATTAAACTACAAATTAACAGCAAGAGAAGATCTAGATCATTTACAAAATCATGGAAATAGAACAGTCCACTATTCAATGAAGAAATCAAGAAGGAAATAAATTCAAAGAATCAAATGATAATGAGAAGAAGAAGGTAAACCAAAAAATTAGTACATAGGAAGAAATAATAAAGATTAGGGCAGTAATTAATGAGCTAGAAATCAAAAACTCATAAAAGAGTCAATGACAAAGAGTTGGTATTTGAAAAAAGAGTGATAAATTCTTAGTAAATCTGACCAAGAGAGAAGACACAAATCAATAAAATTAGAGATGGAAAAGGTACCATTACAATAGGTATCAAGAAATTCAGAAAATCATATGGTCATACGTTAAGAACATATACTCAGCCAGCCAGGCATGGTGGTGCATGCCATTAATCCTAGTACCAGGGAGGCAAAGGTAGGAGGATCACCATGAGTTCAAGGCCACTCTGAAACTACATAGTGAATTCCAGCTCAGCCTGAGCTAGAGTAAGACCCTACCTTGAAAAACCAAAAAAAAGAAGAACATATGCTCCACTAAGTTTGAACATCTGAAACAAATGGATGATTTCCTAGATTTATATGACTACCAAAATTAAATCATGATATAAACTATATAAATAGACCTATAGCAAGTTTGGCAATCAAAGCAGTTATTAAAAAAAATTCCAGACCCAGGTGGATTCACTGGTGAATTTTACCAGACTTTCATGGAAGAACTAACACGAATGTTTTTCAAACTTTTTCATAAAATTGAAAAGGAAGGAATTCTACCAAACTTCTTCTATGAAGCCAGCATTACCATGATACTAAAACCAGACAAAGACAGAACAAAAAAGAAAACTACAGACCAATCTCCCTCATGAACATAGCTGCAAAAATTCTCAACAAAATGTTGGCAAACAGAATACAAGAATATATTTAAAAGATCATTCACACCTACCAAATAGGCTTTATCCCAGAGGTGCAGGGATGGTTAAACAAATGCAAATCAACTAATTTAATAAGCTATATAAATGTACTGAAGATCACATAATCATCTCAATAGATGCAGAAAAAGCATTTGACAAAATCCAACAACCCTTCATGGTATGTCTTTTAGAAACTGGTAATAGAAGTAACATATCTCAACATAATAAAAGCTATTTATGACAAACCTGCAGCCAACATAATACTAAGTGGGGAAAAACTTGAAGCTTTCCTGCTAAAGTCAGGAACAAAACAAGGGTGTATACTGCCCCCCCCCACACACACACTTTTATTTATTTTAGTACTGGAAGTCTTAGCTCTAGCAGTAAGGCAGTAGACACACATACAAGGGATACAAGTTAGGAAGGAGGAGATTAAATTATTATTTGCAGATGATATGATTCTATACATAGAGGACCTTAAAGACTGTACCAGGAAACTATTAGAGCTGATAAACATTTTTAGCAACATAGCAGAATACAAAATAAACACACAAATCAGTAAGTTTCTTATAAACTAACAACAAACATGCTAAGGATGAAATCAAGGAGTCACTCCCATTCTCAATTACCTTAAAAAAATAATAATAAAGTACCTAGGAATAAACCTAACCAAGCAAGTGAAGGATCTCTACAATGGAAACTTTAACACACAGAGAGAAATTGCAGAAGACACTAGGAAAGGGAAAAATATCCCATATTCTTGGATTGGAAGCATCTATATTGTGAAATGCAAAAAAGCAGCCTTTACATTTAATGCAATCCCTATCAAAATCCCAATGACCTTCTTCACAGAAACAGAAGAAATAATCCTAAAATTCATTTGGAAACACAAAAGAACCTCAAATACTCAAAACTTTTTTTTCTCAAGGTGGAAGTCTTGCTTTAGCCCAGGGTGACCTGGAATTCATTATGTAGTCTCAGGCTGGCCTTGAACTCACAGCAGTCCTTCTACCTCAGCTTCCAGAGTGCTGGGATTAAAGGCATGTGCCACCATGTTCAACACCCAAGACAATTTTGAGCAACAAAAATAAGGCTGGTGGTGAGACTTCTGGTCAAGGTGGTGCCCACCTAACCACACTTTAGCTTCTGAGGTAATAACAGGCAAGATCTGTGGGGTTCCAGGACCAGCAATCTAGCATATCTCCAGTGGGGGAGTGTGGAGGGGCAAAGTAGGGAATCCACTGATTCCCACAGACCTCTCAAGCACCCATCTAAGCCACCATACACCAGACCTGGTTTTCTGCTGTGCTACCTGTGTGCTCTGCAAATTGGGGCCAAGTTCCTGTCACCTTTCCTCCCGCCACCAGGTACCTTCTCTCTGCTACGTGATCTACCAACAGGTCCGTGCCATCCCCTCTTCCCACCCTTCCACCTGCCACCAGGTCTGCATAGTCCCCTCTCCCCACCTTGACACCCACTTCCAAGTCCACACAGCCTCCCATTTCCTCTCCCTGCCAATGGATCTCTGGGTGTCCACCATGGTCATGTTAACTCCTCCCACCTAGCAGACAGGCCTCCATGCCATCAAAAGCCTAATCTAGTCAAACATAAAAGGGAGCATTCAATGAAGACACTTGAAAGGTAAACCACGGCTTCCTCCAGAATTAAATAAGATTCCTACACTGTGATGGGCAGACCACAGTGCAAAAGGAACATCAAACGGAAGGAACCCCAACAAGGTTGCCTATTCCCAAAATGGAAGTCTCTAATCAAAACAAGAGTCAACAGGATCAGAATCCCAAAATGAAGATATGTGATCCTGACCAAGCATTTGGCAGAACTTGCAGCAAATCAACAAAAGACCAACAATTATATGGATGCTGCCCTCGCTAGATTGGACCTACTAGGAAAAAACAACAACAACAACAAAAATAATAAGGAGACTTCAAAACAGAGTTAAGTGGTCTGAAGGATAGCTAGAAAACAAATCTCAATAATAAGCAGGATAAGCTAAATGAAGACATAAATAAATTAGAGGATAAATTCCAAGAAACATTAAGAAAATCAAAAAGGAAATTTGACAGAGGGATTGATGCAGAAAAAAGGTAATAGAAAGTACAAACAAATCGAAGCCTTAAAAAGCAGAGTCAGTCATGTGGAGGACAGAACCTCGGAACTGAAAGACAAGACAGAAACAGTTTTTGAGTACAAAAACTGGAATAAGTTCAGAAATTTTGGTGAACAGAACATGAGGGAACTGTGGAATTTCCTTACATGTCCCAACATTCAAATCATGAGCATACCAGAAGGGGAAGAAATTCAGACCAAAGACATGGAGAACTTATTCAACAAAATCATTGAAGAAAAAATTTCCTCCCCTCTCAAAAGAGTGTGTCCCATTGAGATACAGGAAGCTAACAGAACTCTAAACAGACTGGACCAAAGCAGAAATTATTCAAGACATATTATCATTAAGACTAAACAACAAAAAGAAAGAGAAAGTCCTAAAAGTAGCAAGAGAGAAACAACACATTACATGTAGAGGTAACCCTATAAGAATTGCTTCAGATTTCACAATGGAAACCCTGAAAGCCAGAAGGGCCTAGAATGAAACAGTGCAAAGTCTAAGAAGCTATGGCTTCCAACTGAAACTACCCTACCCAGCAAAAGTATCCCTTCATAATAGATGGTGAAAGAAAAACTTTGTACAATAAAAGCCAGCTCTACAACTATATGAGCACAAAGTCAAACCTACAGAGAATTCTTCAGGGAATTCTTCACACAGAAGAGGCAAACAACCAATCTCAAGAGCCTACAAGATGCAGGCCAAAATAACCAAACCTAGAGAAGGCTCAAAAAACTACAAAGTTCAAGAAAACATAAAACCCCATAAAGCACCACAATATAAAAGGGATTAAATCAAACCTCACCATTATTACCCTAAGCATTAATGGCCTTAATTCACCCATCAAGAGACACAAGTTAACAGGGGGGATCAGAAAAATGGACTCCTCAGTCTGCTGTCTTCAAGAAATCCACCTCACCTCACCATTAAAGACAGACACCTACTCAGGTTGAAAGGGTGGAAAATGATATTCCAAGGTAACATGGAAATAAGAAACAAGCAGGCATTGCTATACTAATATCAGATAAAATAGACTTCAAACCAAAAGTCATCAAAAAGACAAAGAAGGCCACTGTTTACTCATCAAGGGAATGATCAACAAGAGGATATCACAGTCATCAATCTATATGCACCAAATACAGGTGCACCACAATTCATAAAACCAAACCTGCTTTACAGCAAAACAGACATAAAGACTAGCAGCATCATAGTGAGGAACTTCAATACTCCACTGTCATCAGTAGATCATCCAAACAGAAAATCAATAGAGAAGTAAGAGAGCTTAACAATACCATAGATCAACTAGACCTAATGGACATCTACAGAATATTCTACCCCAAATCCACTGGTTACACATTCTTCTAAGCAGCCCTTGGAACATTCTCCAATATAGATCATATATTAGGTCATAAATCTTGCCTCCATATAATCAGGAAAATCAACATAATTTCCTGCATGATGTCAGGCCACAATGTTGTAAAGTTAGAAATTAACAGCCAGAGATGTGTCAGGAACTCCATCAGCTCCTGGAGACTGAAAAACACACTTTTAAAAAATGAAATTGTAAAATTTCTAGAATTGTATGACAATGAGAACACATTGTACCAAAACTTATGGGACACAATGAAGGCAGTCCTCATATAAAAGTGCCTTCATATAAAAGGAGAGATATCCCAAATAATCTAACCATCCATCTAAAGACATTGGAAAAACAAGAAGAATATAACCCAGAGAACTCCAGATGGAAAGAAATAATCAAGATCAGAGCACAAATTTGAATTGGAAACAAGAAAATTGATGAAATAAAGAGCTGGTTTGTTGATAAAATAAACAAGACTGATAAACCTCTGGCCAATTTGATCAAACAAAAAAAAAGCTTCAGATTAACAAAATTAGAAATGAAAAAGGAGAAATCACAACAGACATAAGTGAAGTTGGAAGGATCATCAGGAAGTATTCCAAAACCTTTACTCAATAAAACTGGATCATGTGAAAGAAATGGATAAATTCCTGGACACATACCACCTATTGGAACTAAATCAGAGCAGATTATTTTCCTAAACAAACCTATCACACCCCTCAAGATTGAAAAGGTAATCAAAAACCTCCCTAACAAGAAGAATCCACAACCAGATGGCTCCTCAGCTGAATTTTGTCAAACTTTCATGGAAGAACTGAAACCAATTTAATTCAAAGTGTTCCACATAATCAGCAAACAGTGATGTTCCCCAACTCTTTTTATGAAGTTAGTATCACCCTAGTAATACTAAAACCAGACAGAGATACAAGAAAAGAAAACTATAGGTCTATATCCCTGATGAACTTATTCGCAAAGATCCTGAACAAAATCCTCGCAAACCAAACTCAACAACACATCAAAAGCATTAGCCACCTTGATCAAGTAGGCTTTATCCCAAAAACACAAGTTTGGTTTAATATATGCAAATCTGTCAGTGTAACACACCACATAAATAAGCCTAATCACAAAAACCACATGATCATTTCAATAGATACAGAAAGGGCCTTTGAGAAAATATATCACTTCATGATTAAAAAGACATTGGAGAGAATAGGTATGGATGGTTTATATCTCCATATAACAAAGCACCTAAAGCCCAAGAAATACTTAATTGGGAAAGACTCAAGGAATTCCCACTGAGTTCAGGAACAAGACAGGAGTGCCCACTCTCACCTTTGCTCTTCAGCATAGTACTAGAAGTCCTAGCACAAGCACCAAGACAGGAGAAAGGAATACAAATTGGAAAGGAAGAAGTCAAGTTAGCCCTATTTGCAGACTACTTGATCCTGTACATAAGTGACCCAAAAGACTCTATCTCAAAACTCCTACAGGTAATTAATTTCTTCAGCAAAGTAGTAGGATACAAAGTCAGCACACAAAAAGCAGTGGCCTTTATATATACAAAGTACAAAGATACAGAGAAAAAAAGTGAGCAATACTGTCCCATTTTCAGTAGCACCAAGAAAACAAAATACCTTGCAATAACACTAACCAAAGATGTGAAAGACATATATAATGAAAACATAAAACTGCTCAAGAAAGAAATTGAGAAGATGGAAAGACCTCCCATGTTTCTGGATAGGCAGAATTAACCTTGTGAAAATGGCAGTCCTACCAAAAGCAATATATGGATTTAATGCAATAGCAATAAAAATCCCAACATTATTCTTCACAGAGATAGAAAAAAAAAATCTCAAAATTCATGTGGAATGGCAGCAGGCCTTTGTTATCCAGCATATCCTCAACAAAGGAAACACCTCTGGAGGAATCACCATACCTGATTTAAAGCTCTATTACAAAGCCATAGTAACAAAAATAGCATGCTATTAGCATAAAATAAAAGGAATGTTGACCAACGGAACAAAATTGAAGATCTGGACTTTAGGTCAGGTAACTACAGCTACTTGATCTTCAACAAAGGCTCCGATGACATAGACTGGAGGAAAGACAGCATTTTGAACAAATGGTGCTGGACAAACTGCATGACCATGTGCAGAAAAATGAAATGAGACTCACACATCTTGCCATGCACAAAAATCAAGTCCAGATGGATCAAAGATCTCAATATAAGACCTGAAGCTCTTCTACTACTAGAAGAAAAATTAGGAGAACTCATGATGTAGGAGTGGGGAAGTATATCCTGAACAAAACCCCAGTAGCTCAGGAACTTAAATCAGTCAATGAATGGAATCTCCTGAAGCTGAAGGTTTTGGCACAGAGAAAAATACCATAAGCAGAGCCAAACCCATTGCATGGGAGAAAATTTTTGCCAGTTAGACAACTGACAGAGAGAATCTACAAAGAACACAAAACCTCAACAATAAAATATCAAACAACCCACTCACAAAATTGGGCAGAGAACTGAATAGGGAGTTCTGAGAGGAAGAAATACAAATAGCAAACATACACTTAAGAAAATCTTCAACATTCCTAACCATCAAGGAAATGAGAATTAAAACAATTATGAGATTCAACCTTACCCCAGTAAGTATAGCAAACATTAAAATATCAAGTGAAAAGAAATATTGGCGAGGATGTAGAGATTACAGAAGCCCTCATTCACTGTTGGTGGGATTGTAAGCTGGTATAACCACTATGGACATCAATATGGAGACTCCTAAATAGGTTGAATGTAGAGTTAGCAATAGTCCCAGTGATTCTCTTACTGGGCATTTTCCCTAAAAGTTCCACACCACTGTTCAGAGATACTGGCTCCATCATGTTTTTAGCTGCATAATTTATAATACCTAAGAACTGGAATCAACCTAGGTGCCCATCATTGGACAATTACATAACCAAGATATGGTATATCTACACAATGGCATTCTATTCAGCAGTAAGATAAAATGACACAGTGAAATTTGTAGAAAAATGTTGAATTTAGAACAGATCAAACTCAGCAAACATACAATCACAGGAAGACAATCATGGTTTCACTAACTTTTGGTACCTAATCTGGATCAGCTCAAGCTGCTGACATACCTAATAGACATCTCAAGGCCTGGATAATAGGGAAGGTAGGGCTTGAGGGGAGGAAAAGGGCCAAGGGGAACACAAAACAACTTAAATGGAACTGGTACCATATAATCCTATATCCTGGAAGATAGACTAAAAAGTTTAACCATCAGGACCATAGTGAGAGCACCTGAATCAAAGGGCCTTGGAGATGGTGAGAGGAAGCCTAACCTTAAATTTCTTCATTTGGGGGCTGGAGAGATGGCTTAGCGGTTAAGCGCTTGCCTGTGAAGCCTAAGGACCCCGGTTCGAGGCTCGGTTCCCCAGGTCCCACGTTAGCCAGATGCACAAGGGGGCGCACGCGTCTGGAGTTCGTTTGCAGAGGCTGGAAGCCCTGGCGCGCCCATTCTCTCTCTCTCCCTCTATCTGTCTTTCTCTCTGTGTCTGTCGCTCTCAAATAAATAAATAATTTAAAAATTTAAAAAAAAAAAAAATTTCTTCATTTGTGTGTGTGTGTGTTTGGTTTTGGTTTTTGTTTTCCCTTGGTGTTGGCCTGTGAATCCCAGTACCAGGATGCAGTTTAGCACCCACAATAAACTGTTGATCAGAGAACTACAAGGTTTCCCAAAACAAAACAGACTTCTGTCAGAGCACTTGATTACCCACCAGAGGTTAACGGTAAGATCCTACTGTTGAAGACACCATATGCTGTTGGTAGGGAACATGAGAGACCTGGCTGGAATCTAGAAGAGAGTCAGTCCCCAGACAGTCCGTCTAGTGCTGGAAGATGCTACATGAGCTACTGCAGGAAAGTGGCCAACATCTGCCTGAGCAACTCGAGGTCTAAGCTACTCAGAAGCAAACAACCTGATGTGTTGCTCACACAAGTGCATTAGTGACACATAGCTATGGTGGGTATCCAGCTGCTCTCAGATTGACTAACAGATCCACTCGTTGGAAAGGAACCCATATCTGGAACTGGGAAGCAAGTCAGAATGATACCCACTTGATGATTTTGCTTTCCAATATCAAGCTCCCAATAATATTGGGCTACACAAGGGTCCAAACCCATTAAATTCTTTCTAAACTTATAATGGTTATCCCATTTAACCGGTGCTGACTTCACTCTGTTGGAGAATCTGCTTCTCTTTTTCAGACAGAAACAGGACCTGAGGAGAGAAACAACCCATCACACTTCACCACAGTTCCAGCTGAAACCACAGAGGAACTGGGGAAATAAGCAAGTGTGGTGCTTTCATGGTGAACCTGATATCAGCTCAAGGGTGAAGGAGATAGACACTGAGGACACTTAACACTTACCAAACCAGAGATCCAGAGGCTCCTAAGAGCCCTTCACTGAAGTAGACTTAAAACACATTCAATATGGCTCAGGAAGTTTTGCAGAAGAAGGGGTGGAATGATTGTGAGAGCCACAAGTTCAGATATTATGCACAGAGACATTGCCTCTCCCTCATAACTGATGGCTATCCCTACAATAAACTATATAAAAAATAAGGCTGATGGTATCACCATCCCTGATTTTAACCTATATTATAGATCCACAGTAACAAAAACATCATGGTATTGGCACAAAAAAGAAAAAAAAAAGGAAACTTAGATCAATGGAACAGAATAGATGTTCTAGATATAAACCCAGGCAGCTACAGCCATGTGATTTTTTTTTATAAAAATGTCAAAAATACTCATTGGAGAAAAGACAGCATCTTCAACAAAGGTGCTGGGAAAATTGGATATGTATATTTAGAAGGATGGTAATAGATACTTATCTTTCTCCATGCATAAGAATCAAGTCCAAATGGATCAGACCTTAACATCAGACCTAAAACACTGACACTGCTAGAGGAAAAAGCAGAGGAAACCCTTCAACATATTGGTATAGGCAATGACTTTCTGAGTATAACCCCAGTTGCTCTGCAAATAAAATCAACCACTGGGACCTCATGAATTTAAAAGGTTTTGTACAACAAAGGATACTGTGAATAGAGCAAAGAGGCAATCTACAGAATGGGAAAAAAAAAACTTTGCCAGCTATACATCTGACAGAGGGTTAACATCCAGGATGTACAGAGAACTAAAAAAAGAAAGAAAAAAACCTAAATAATAAGAAATCAAACAACTCAATTTAAAAAATGGGCTATGCAGAAAGCCCTAGGGATGGCGCGTCTGCACAACTCCAGTGCTGGAATTACAGGTGCACAACCATACCCAAGGTTTTATATGGGTGGTGAGGATCCAAATTCAGGGTCCCATGCATGTGCAGCAAGCATTTTAGTGCTAAGTCATATCTCAACCTACATTTGGCATGCCCATCACACCACATAACACCAGTGAATGCTGCCTGCAACATCCTGGCCCAGGTATGAGGCAATTGTATGTTATGAACTGCACTGTCTTTATAATGGTTACAAACTTCCCTGCACTTATAGAAGCATAATAATGTAATACCTTTCTCTGATCACTCCTCAGCATGTAAATACCAAAGTATTGTGTCTTTGGATTGTATTGTGTTGGAATGCTTGATTTTTAAAAATTGCTGTGTGAGTTGCTGACTTGAGTTTCATAAAAATTATTAAATAAATTTCAGTTTTGGATTAGAAAAAAAATGGGCTATGGTACTAAATGGAGAGTTCTCAAAAGAAGAAGTACAGATGGCATGTAACGATCTAAAGGAATGTTCTGCATCCTTAGCCATCAGGGAAATGCAAATTATAACTACTATGAGATTCCATCTCACTCCTGTCAGAATGGCTGTCATCAAGAAAATAAATTACAATAAATGGTGGTGAGGATGCAGAAAAAGAGGAACCCTTCTACACTGTTGGTGGGAATGTAATCTGGTACATCCATTGTGGAAGTCAGTGTGGAAGGTCCTGAGACAGCTGAAAATCAATTTACCATATGACCCAGTGTGGTAGTTTGAATAGATGTCCCTCATATGTTCAGTGTTTTATTAACTTGTAGTATGGATCTACAGCCACTTGGCTAGAGGCAGTATGTGTCACTGGGTGGATAGGGTCCAACCCTAAGGTGTGGTGATGGTTTTGAGATCTCAGTCTAAAGGTATGCAGTGTGCCTAGCTTTTTTCCTTTGGCTTTTGGCTTTCAGCTTTTTAGGCTTGTGCTTCTCTGTGTGTGTTTGGTCCTAAGAAAGCAGGCTAGCTTTTTCTGTCATTATGGAACTTCCCCTGGATCTGTAAGCTTCAATAAGTCCCTTCCTCCATAACTGTGCCTGGTCTAGAAGTTCATCTCAGCAAACCTGAAGCCGGCTGCTACACCCAGCTATACCTCTCCTTGGCATATATCCTAAGGACTAGTCTTACTATCTTAGAGACAGTCACACATGCATGTTTATTGCTGCTCTATTCACAAAAGCTGGGAAATGGAACAAGCCTAGATGTTCCTCAACTGATGAGTGAATAATGAAGATGTGGTATATTTAGACGGTGGGGTTCTATTCAGTGTTAAGGAAAAATGAAAGTTGCAAAGAAATGGATGGATCTGGAAAGGAGTATACTCAGTGAGGTAAATCAGTCCCAGAGAGCTAAGCTCTGCATGTTATCTTTCAAATGTGAATTCTAGCTACAAATGTTTATTGAATAAAACTTGGTAGCAGGAGCCAGTAAGCTAGAAAGGGACTATTAGGAAGAGAGGAGAGGGGAGTATTTAAGGGGATGGTATTGTATATTTGTAAGTAAGTCAACTGGTTACTGGGGGTTGAAAGGCCTAAGTGAGGTCAGGGTAAGAGATTGAGTAAAGGAAGCGTGGGCTGCAAGGGCATTAAGTAATCTTGTTGGAGCTAAGCTGAAAACTTCTTCATGGTAGGCCAGGTGATAGAAAGTTGCAAAAGAAAAAAGAAAAAAAAGCTTCACTGCATGCAGCTCTTTGGGAGAGAGAAGTCATCAGTGGAGATAAACAACAGTGGACATTGCAAGCCTTAAGTTTGGCCAGCTAGGCCAAACTAACTAGTGGGAGCCATAGTGGCATGTCTCTTATGGGGGAACTCAGCTTCTCTCTATGTGGAGTACAGGCTTGCTCCATGGGAGCAAATACATTCCTGGCACTGAAAACCTATGGTGGAGGAGTCATGGGCCCTAGGGGTTTAATGCATGCAGGTGTTTCGCTAATTGCATATATTATGCTCACCAAACTGCCTAGTAAGTGGTTCTTTTAACATTCATACGCACATGTTAATGCTACTTTCCCTTTTTGGTTAGAGTAGTTGGGCTGCCCCCAACATACCATGCCTTAAGTAGACCTGTTTTACAAAAGGTTCAGATATACTCTGTATTCCTGTGCCGGCCTGCAGCACAAAGGTCGAAACAATCCCCGAAGGAGGGAGTGGCAATGAATCTGAGACAAGAACACAAGGAATGGAGCCAAGACAAGTTCTGATCAAGCCTCGGGTTTATTCAGGCAGACATAGGCTTATATGCAGAAGATAAAAATTTCTTGACGATGCCTACATGCCTTGGGTCAACTTTGCCAGCGCCATGTGGTAACACCCCTGTGTCCAGTGCCTATGTCTTATGTTAAATAATGCCTTTGTGACTGGTGCCACCTCACCTGGGCTGCCTTCTCACCTAGGCTGCAGGATAAGGCCTTTGTGTTAAGAGATTAAAGACCACCTATAGCTTGCAGTTCCTCTGCAGCTCCTGACATCTCCCCCTTCTTTATTTAATAAAAGAGATGGCTGTGCCTGTCTTTAGGTTGTCAGGGGCAGAAGGACATCCTTAGCTTCCCAAGGTCAAAGAGCAGCTGTGGCACCCAACACCTCCTCCCTTCTATACAAAAGAGGGGGAGACCTGCTATTTAGCGGTAGGCTTTTACCAATGGGGGAGTAGTGACCTGACCTCTCCCATGGGCTGTCATTTTTTCGTCCCACAATCTTGGCCCTTGGTACCTTTTGGGGAGGGGAGGCAGGGCCTTTATGATCATAAGTGTGGTGCTAACCTCCATGCAAGTCAGGTTTTCTCTCAGGGAATTCAGAAGAGGTCAGAAAGGGACCTTCCCTTGCGGTGCTTTGCCTCGCACCCATGTTGGTGCCCATATTGTACTCGCTTTATTGTGAGCCAGTGTGCATAGGTCTGAATCCTATGCAGCTCCTAAAGGAGGGGAGTCTGTCATTGGACAAACATATTATCTTTCAATACGTGCTCTGTCTTAGGTTGGATGCCTCCTCCCCCGATCTTACCCATCTCTGGCTACCAGCCAAATAAATTCAGGGAGAATTAGTATAAGGTCTGAGGGAGCCAAGGGCGTGTCCTATAGTGCATACCTTGGACCTCTGTGCAAACATTCGCAATAGACTTCATTAGACACTTGAAGAAAATAGGCAATAGGCATAAGAGAAGCAGAAGGCAAGCTCCCACAGCTGCAAAGCTGCCTATCCAGGAACTTAGAGAATCCCAACTAGGCAACACAGACTAAATTGCAGCAAGTAAATCATTAGCAGCCTTAGTGGCATCAAAATCAAGATGACTGTTCTATGTAGCTAAAATTTCTGAATGTAAACTAACCAAATCTAACAAAATGTTATCATGGTGCCAAATTCCTTCCAGGTGCATTTTGACCTTTAGCCAATCTTCATAGCTAGCATTGTAAGTTTTAGAAGTGATGCAGATCCATTGATAATCTGCATGGCATTCCAATCAAGCTCTGATCTTCATCCCTTGAATTTGCTCTCCTAAATAGGTCACTATATCAAACAAGGCATCTATCTTTTCTTCTAACTTCTTATCTATGGCTATCTGAGTTCCCAATGCAACAGAAATGTTTTTAGCTAGATTATTAACAAAGTGAGCAATATGAACTTCTTGTGTAAGAGCAACAGCAACAGTAGTAATCAAAGCTAATAATGTAATAAATGCAGCAATTCCAGCAATAATTAAACCTACAACTCTCTTTTGCCTACTTAAACTATTTTTAACCTCCTCTAAAATTTGAATACCCTTGTCAGAATACCAAGGCTTTGAAAGATTAACAGAAATCATAACAAATGCAGGTTGTTGACAATCATTACAGTTTCAGAATCATGAGAAACACAATTGGACAGACTACAATTATCACAGGTAACATTAAACATTCCTTCAGACCTGTGATGCCAAGTAATATTTATATTTCCTAACATCAGGGCATAAGGTGGTGTAACACAGGCCATAACAGTTCCTTTTGGAAGACTATTTGAATTATTTCTGGCAGATGTAACCTTGACACCTCCCATAGCAGCAGCAATTTTCCACATGTAAGTTTGCTGATGTCCATTGTCTGACCACCATAATCCTGAGGACAGTCCAGTAGGCCAATCATTAACCCATACAGTTTCATTCCCTATACAACCTGCTTAATCGTCTTTATACCTTGTACATGCTCTTGTACATGCTTTACAGTAATTTTTCTCTCCTTTAGTTCAAAACTTCCCACTATGCTGGTCTTAGAAAAGCATAGTGGAATATCTAGACCACGCCCTGAATATGAACTCATAATTACTTGATGTAATTTTATATTTTTACTAGATGACATGCTTAGCAACCGAGTGTTATTGACTAGAACTATGTTTGTTTTTTTTTTCTCCCAGGTCACCAGATGTAATATAGGAGGGTCAGGAACATAGGTCCAGTAGAGGTCACTGTAAGCAAGATGTAGATGACTCCATATTATCAGGATCAGCAGTGTCCCCTTGTTTGATCTCGTGGCCTGCATACCAGACCAAACGTTTTGGCAACCATCTGGCTCCATTTTCTTTCCGTGAAAAAATACAAACAGATCCTCGTCCCCATATTAATACACGGTCAGGTCCACTCCATTTGTTAATCAATGGATCTTTCCACATTACTTTAGCATAATTAGTCTTGGTTTGTGCATGCCAAAAACGGTCAGCAGCAGAAAACCCTTTTGCATCCAAAAGTAAAAAATTTAAAATAAATAAAGTATGATTTAACCATTTTGTTACTGATCCCTGTGCCATTTCCCCCTTTTTAGTTTTTTGTAACCAAATTTTTAATGTTCCATTTGCTCATTCAATGATACCTTGCCCTTGGGGGTTATAAGGAATTCCAGTAACATGCTCAATATTAAAAGAACAAAAGTGCTTAAATCCTGCACTTGTATATCCTGGTCCATTATCTGTTTTCAGTTGTTTAAGTACTCCTAAAATATTAAAAGAATGAAGACAATGAGCAATAACATGTTTAGCAGCTTCTCCTGTTTAAGCAGAAGCACAAATGCAACCAGAATAAATGTCAATAGAAACATGTACGAATTTCATTTTTCAAACTCAGAAACGTGAGTTATATCCATTTGCCATAAATGGCCAGTAGTCAAACCTCGAGGATTGACACCATGTTGTGGCACAGGTAAAAATGTAAGACATTGTTGACAACTTTTAACTATCTCTTGTGCTTTTTCACATGTAATTTTATATTTAAGATGTAGAGTATTAGCATTAAGATGATGAAGCTTATGAGCAGTAATAACTTCTTCCACAGAAAAAATTCTAGTAGCCTCATCTGTAATAGCATTTCCCAGAGCTAAGGGTCCGGGGTGTCCAGAATGAGCACGAAGGTGTCCTACATAGAAAGGTGCTGAGCACTGGAGAATCAAAAGTTGAACCTGTGCAAACAAATTGTAAATTTGTAATATTTCTAAATAAGGAACTGAGTGGGCAATATATTGGCTATCAGTGTAACTATTAACAGACATAGTAGCAGTATGTTGCAATAAAGCTTTAAAGGCTGCCAGTTCTACAAATTGTGCAGATTTATAAGGAGTATTAAAAGTATATGTTTGTCCATTTAAAGAATAAGCAGCTAGGCCAGAAGATCCATCTGTAAAGGCCAACATAGCATCCTTAATAGGAGAAAATTGTGTATTGCAAGGAAAAATGACTTGATGTTGCATGAAGAACTGAATTAATTTATGTTTAGGGAAATGATTATCAATGCTTCCTGCAAAACCTGCCATGGATAGTGCCCAAGTATCTGAAAAGGCAAAAAGCCAAGAAACCTGTTTTGAATTATAAGGCTGACAGATATCCTGTGGTTCTATACCAAAATATTTAATACACTCAGCTCTTCCTTCCATCACTACTATAGCAACATCATCATAATAAGGAGTGACAGTTCTTAGAGGAGAAGATGCAAGATGTACCTATTGTATAGGAGCTTCTTGCCATAACAATCCTGTTGGAGTATATGGGGTAGGAAATACAAGTAACCACAACTCTTTACTATAGTCAATATAAGTGATACATTGTTCTTCTATAGCCTTTTGTACTGTAATTAATGCTTTAGAAGCTTCAGGTGTAAGAGAACGAAAAGAAGAAGTATTAGAGTCCCCCTGTAGTATATTAAATAAAGGTTTTAATTCATGAGTAGTAAGTTTTAAATAAGGCCTAATCCAATTAATATCTCCTAACAATTTCTGAAAATCATTTAAGGTGGTAAGGTTCTGTGTTTTAAGAGTAACTTTCTGTGGTTTAATTTGTTTTGGATATAAATAAAACCCAAGGTAAGAAAAAGGGGAATCTTGTTGTACCTTTTCAGGTGCAATTTTTAATCCCCACATAGTGAGCTGTTGTTCCATATAGGAAAAACAAGTCAAAACATCTGTCTTTTCCTTTCCATCTAATAAAATATCATCCATATAATGAATAATATATATTTGAGGAAATATGCTTCTTGTAGAAGCTAAAGTTTCAGCCACAAATTTCTGACATAAAGTTGGACTATTAGCCATACCCTGAGGGAGAAGTTTCCATTGATAACTTTTCATAGGCTCCTTAGAATTTCTAGAAGGAACACTAAAAGCAAAACGGTAACAATCTTGTGGATGTAAAGGTATTGTAAAAAAACAATCTTTCAAGTTAATAATCACTTTAGAAAAGTCAGCCGGAATAGCTACAGGACTAGGCAGACCAGGTTGCAATGCTCCCATTAAATGCATTGTAACATTCACAGCTCTCAGATCTTGTAGTAACTGCTATTTTCCTGATTTCTTTTTAATGACAAAAATTGGAGTATTCCAGGGTAAAAATGATTCCTCTATATGCCCTGCCTCTAATTGCTCTTGAACTAGCATTTGTGCAGCTATCAGTTCCACTGATCCACCCATACAGGATCATCAGATTTCCAACAAATAGGCTTTGCATGGGGCAGCACGGCCTGACCAGTGGCCACTAGGGGAAATACCCCAGCCCTTGATGATTTGCATTAGAAGCTACCTGCATAGGTTATGAGTCACCTTGTCCCCATTTTCCTAATCCCTTACCAGGCAAGTAACCCTGTCTAAGCATTTGAGCAGTAACAACTTCATTAGGACTACACATTAACAATTTCATTTGACTCAAAACATCTCTTCCCCACAGGTTTAAAGGCAAACTGTCTATAATGTAAGGTTTACAATACCCAGTATTTCCTTCCTCATCTTCCCAAAGTAATTCTGCAGCACTCTGCTCAGGACAAGAGGATTGTCCAGTACCTCTCAATTGAGTCTCTGTAGGATGCTTAGGCCAAGAAACAGGCCAATGATTAGCAGACAAAATAGTAACATCAGCTCCGGTTTCTATTAACCCTTCAAAATGCTTCCCATTTAATTTTAAAGTTAATTTTGGACGTTCCTTACTGATAGGTTGAACCCGGTAAGCATCTGATGAACCAAATCTTCGAGTCCCTTGCCCCTGAACATTAGTGACCCTTCCCCTTATCATTGGAAGGAGCTATTCTCTGACTGGGCAATATTGTAAAAATTGTTTTTGGAGAAGACACCATAATTTTAAGTTCTGTGAAATCTGCATCAATAACTCCAGGTGCTACTTGTAATCCCTGCAAAGTATTGCTACTTCTTCCCAAGATCAAGCCTACACTGTCCTTTCATAGTGGGCCACATACGCCAGTAAGCAGTGCTTGAAATCTGACTTCTGGAGTCAGTAATGTGTAGGTGGAGGAACTAAGGTCAAGTCCGGCACTCCCTGGGGTGGCTCGGAGAAGTTGGGAGACTGGCTGTAACTGGCTGTTTGAGGAACAAACTGAATTGCCTCATAAACTTGTCTTTGCGGGGCCTGGGGCTGGCCCCTCCTCCCGTTTCCCTGCTGCTGGATAATAGGGTTGCCATCTCTATCTGTTTTAGATCTACATTCATTTGCCCAGTGTTTTCCTTTTTTGCACTTTGGGCAAAGACCAGGAGCTGGATTATTGGAATTTCCATTATTTCTTTTATTTGGACAATCTTTTTTCATGTGTCCTGTTTTTCCACAAGAAAAGCACTTGCCAGATCTTGCTGCAGTGGTGGCCATTTGAAAAGGAATTCCTTGTAACGCTGCAGCCATGGCTATCCCCTGCATATAGCTAGGGCAAATATCAGCACATAGTCTAATATATCCTTGTAGACCAACATTCTTATAAGGCCGTATAGCTGCTTTGCAAGCACTATTTGCATTTTCATAAGCAAGCTGTTTTACAAAGTCCATACCAGCGCCAGCATCTCCAAATACTCTCCCTGCCATTTTTTATCTATCTATCTGCAAAATCAGCATAATTCTCATCAGGACCCTGTCTAATCTTTGTTAAATTTTCCCCTGCAGTTTCTCCCTTTGAAGGGAGATTAAACCAGGCTTTACGAGCTGCTGTGGCTATTTGCTGATAAACAGCATGGGGATATACAATTTGATTGTCATTTCCAGCATAATTTCCTTCCCCAGTAAACATATCAACATTCCAGTTACCATTTCCTGCCTGTTGATTCAACATTGCAGTCTTTTTGCATAATTCATATATACTTTCCAAATTAAATATTCTCCTCCTGATAAACAAGCTTTGCCTAGAGATTTCCAATCATCTGCTGTTAGAAATTTCCCTGCAAACGCTTCTACAATTGACATAGTATATGGCGATATAGGTCCATACTGTGCACAAGCTATTTTTAATTCTTTTATGTCTTTAAAATTAAAGGAAGCATATTGCCTCATCATTTGATCACCCTGTTGAAATTCAGTTACTGGATAAGCCAATGGGAAAGCTCGTGCTTCCTCATCACCTTCTTCCATGGTTTTCAGTATTACCCTTTCTAAGGGGGAGCAATTAAAAACAGCCTGAGTAGGATGCAATGAAGATGTGTGAACAATTTCAGAAGGTTTCTTAATAATACTATCTAATTCATCTTTTAACTTTCTTTTTTCTTTCTCCAGGTTTACTCTGTCCTTTAAAGCTGCCAACTCATTTTTTAATTCTGCTACATATACTTGTGGGGGGGGGCATGGGGGCAGAGGGACGCAGTGGGTCCCAATCTGCATGATAATTAGCGGCCTCTTCTTCTAATTTTGCTGTTTCTTCTGGCTCTAATTCCTCCTCTTCCTCATCATTATTTTCCTTAGAAATTTGTAAAGGTTGCAATGTTTTATTTAATTCTTTGTGAGTTACAGGTGTCCCTTTTTCAGGGCTTTGATTTCTAATTCCTTCAATAACATCTAGAGTGTGATCTAACATTTGTTTCACTAAACTATCTTTTGTACCTGAATCCAAGGCATCCCTTATCAAAAACCGTAAGGAAAAGGCAATTACCAGAACCTTATTAGAACCATGAGTTTGTAAAAAGACATTTAATTCTTTCCCTACTTTATCCCAAGCATCTGAATCAAAATTTCCCTGCTCTATAAACCAAGGGCTTATTTTATTAACGAGATCAAAAAATTTGCTTAAAGAACTTGATGCAATCCCAATTCCTTGTGCTTTTAAAATATCTTTTACTACAGCAATTAGCTCCTTTTTACTCTTTGCTTGTCCCATAACTGTGCCAACTTACCTTATTCCAGAAGACTGAGTGGGCAACTACGGGTCTCTTTTAAATTTTCACTTTCTTCTGTGGATCCCGAGTTGATGTTGGCATTCCTCACTGAAGTCCCTCATATTGAGGTCCCTGTTCGGGTGCCACAATGTGCTGGCCTGCAGCACAAAGGTCAAAACAAACCCTGAAGGAGGGAGTGGCATTGAATCTGAGACAAGAACACAAGGAATGGAGCCAAGATAAGTTCTGATCAAGGCTGAGGTTTATTCAGGCAGACACAAGCTTATATGCAGAAGATAAAAATTTCTCAACGATCCTACATGCCTAGGGTCAGCTTCGCCAGGGCCATGTGGTAATGGCCCTGTGTCTGTTGCCTATGTCTTATGTTAAATAATGCCTTTATGACTGGCACCACCTCACCTGGGCTGCCTTCTCACCTAGGCTGCAGGATAAGGCCTTTGTGTTAAAAGATTAAAGACCACCTGTAGCTTGCAGTTCCTCTGCAGCTCCGGACATCTTCCCATTTTCCACCTTGGTGCTTAGTAATCAGACTTAATAGTCAAAACCAATAAGGACCTTAGGGTTAAAGGGTATCCAGTATTTTAGATCCAGCCTCTCCAGGTCAAAAAGGCTCAGGAGATAACGGGACACTTCTTTAGCTACAGGTTTTAAAAGCTTGTTGTCAGTCACCTATCTTCTTGATCTGGAAAGACATGGAGACCCAGAGAATGAATTCCAATCAATATCCAGTCTGCAGAAGGAGAGTCAGAACAGAGGAGAAAACCCTTAATGCTTTTAAGGGAAGGAAGCCAAATGGTCAGCATAGCCCTGACTCATCCTGCAGATGGCACAAATTCTGAGATAGCCATAGAGCTCCTCTCTGGTCCCTAAAAGTCTCCCCTAAGGAGCCACACCTTACCTTCAAAATGATAATATAAAATTAAACTTTGGCTACCTACTTTGTTTTAAGCACCCAACAGAAAAATATAGCTAAAAGTAAAATATATCTTAAAGTGTTTAAACATCACAGCACAGAGTGTAAATTTAGATAGATGTGCCCACAATGCCTCAATGACATGTGTACCATTATCAAAGGTAAGTGTTGGGTATATATATATATATTCTTTATAATTCTAGCAATGTCTCATCTCCTTCAGAACAAGTATAGACCACATCAGTTGATAAATTTCTATATCTTCATGGTGAAAGAGAATCATGCCTATCATTTCTGGTAACAGTTCTGCTAATTGTAGGACATTGTGTGTTTAACTGTTATCTTAACCTTATATCTTCTTGTGTACAGTTAGCCCACACTCAGACGATCCTGTGACAATCCAAATCAATCTACCTGTGTCCCCTGGATTCCCCTCTAAGGCCTGAAATGCTACATGAATGGGAATCCTAAGAACCTCTCTAAACCCCAATTTACCTGATGCTTGCTTCTCAGTGATTTTTCTCATTTTTTCCCCACCAATGTCTTTATCTAGGAATTATAGGTTTCTTTCTGCACTATAGAATGCACCCACTGGAGGGGTGAGGTACCCCAACTGGCACACCCAACCACCCTGTTCAGCTTGAAGAAGTCAAACCAATCTGTAGTCCTAATCTGCTAATGGCAGTTAGAGCTGCCTCTTCAGAAGGGAAATGATAGGAGACAGAAATTGGCTAGATAGTCAGGGTAACAAAACCCCAAAAGTAATGGTTTTGTATTCCTTGGCTTAAAGGAAATGCCACTAAGTTGCAGAAACCTGAAAGTTATACCCTCAAGGAAAGATTTCTAGATTAAGCTTGCATCCTTCCTAGAGGACAGAAACACTGATCATCACCTGAAATTACTGGCGAAGCTGTAAAATCTGGTCTTTGTCCATAGCAATCTGCTGACCTGGTTTTCTTCATATAGCCATTCCCCATTTGAAACCCAGATCAGAGTCTCGAGATGGGCTTCTCAAGCCCTTTCTTGCCTCTCTGGGCAAGACCACAACTGCCTTCTCTCATGGGACTTCTCAAACTTCCTTTTGCCTTTCTAGGCAAGAACTTTACCTTGCTTCCTTCTCTTATGTTCTTGGCTTACACCTTCTTCTCTTTGTCCTCTTAAAGCTTTCAACTATAATAACATATTTCTGAAACTTATCCTCTGGTCCATGGATTTCATTCTTTAATAGGACAAGGATACAGAAACACCCCAAATTATTGTGCATTGGCATACAAGGAACCCAAAATTCCTATGTCACATAATTTCACCCTAAGGTAGTGTCTGTCTTTTACAGAGAGGTGGTTTTCTTGGAGGCAACCAGCAGAAGTATCCCACCTTTTTTTTTTAAATTTTTTGTTTTTGGATCCCACTGTAATAATCTATATCTTTTTGCTGAGGAATTTAAACCATCAGTATTTAGGGTTATTATTGAAAGTTCCATCTTCTTAATTATGTGGCACTTGATGTTTTTCTCTTCTTCTCTTGCATTTACTACTATTCAAGCATGCCATAGTCTTTCCTGTGATCTCATATGTATGCTTTTCTTTCTCTTCAGTCAAAAGGATTTGTTCAAGTATTTTCTGTTGATCTGGGTTAGTGGTCCTGTATCCTGTTTTCCTGTATCCTGTTTTTATCATTGAAAGTTCTTCCTCTTTAATTAGGACATAGCTTTGCTGTATATAGCAGTCTATGTTGACAGTTTTTGTCTTTCATTCTGGATTTTAAAGTTTCTGCTGAGAATTCTACTTATATAGGTGCTTCTGTCTTGCTGCTTTAAATATATCTCCTTTAGTGTTTTATTTAGTAATTTAAATATCATATGATAAGGTATGGTGATTTGATTCAGGTGTCCCCCATAAAATTAGGTTCTGAAAGCTAGATCCTCAGCTGGTGGCAATTTGGAAATTGGAGCCTCCTGGAAGCAGTGTATTGTTGGGGGCTGGCCTATAGGTATTATAACCAGCTTCCCCTTATCAGTGTTTGGCTTACTATCCTGTTGCTATTGTCTACCTGATGTTAGCCAGGAGGTGACGTTCACCCTCTGCTCATGCCACACTTTCTTCTGCCATCATGGAGCTTCCCACTAAGTCTGTAAGCCAAAATAAACCCTTTCCTCCCACAAGCTGCTTTTGGTTAGGTTCTTTGTGCAGCAACTGGAAACTAACTACAACACAAGGTAAAGAACTTTTCTGGACATGTCTGTTTGGTGTGCTAAATACCTCTTGTATCTCAGTCTCTAATTGTGGGAACTTTTCTTCTATGATTTTAGTGAAAAATACTTAACTATGTCTTTGGATTGAAATTTGTCTCCTTTTATACCCAGAATTCTTAGAATTGGACTCTTCATAATATCCCATATGTCTTGAAATTCCCTCCTATACTCTCTCATTAATTTATTTTTCTTCTTGTTGGAATGCCCCTCTTCTCTTTAACTTCAGACATTGTGTTTTCTCCTTGGTCCATTCTAGTGGTGAGACTTTCTATGTAGTTTTTTTTTTAACTGAGTTTTTCATTTCTAATATTTCAGATGGGTGTCTTTTTGGTATTTCTGTTTCTTGCTACTATCCTACATCAACCTCCATTTCTCATATTACTGTGTTGGGATTTTCACACCTGCTATTATTTCATTAGTTGGATTTCCTGTTTGTTTTATCAGCTCCATTTATGACAGAAATTACGTATTTAGGGTGGCCACTCAAGGTGCCAGGCATGGCCTCTATATTAATCCCAGAGTATATTCAAATTTCAAAACTAGGATTAAACAGTCTCCCCAAACAATTTCTTTTCTTAAAAAGGCACTGAACCTGGCCTGGTGGTTTATGCCTTTAGTCCCAGAATGAGCTCAGAGGATTGCTATGAGCTTATGGCCAGCCCGTACTGTAGAGAGTTCCAGGCCATCCTGGGCTAGAGTAAGACCCTGCCTCCAAAAAAAGGCACTAAAAATGTAAAAAGAAAATTATCGGAAGTTAGTCCTAACATAGAAATGATTTGAAAAAGGCAAAGTATACCACTGTACATCAGATCTAATACATTAGTAGTATTTCTGCCGTTTGAATTCTTTCCTTCCCTGGAGTGTCTTTTTAGCCGCCTGTCTTGATACGGGAGGTATGATTAGCACTTCGAGTTCAAACCTGTATTCCCATATTTAGGGTATATATTGCCCCAGTGGAAATTAGCCCAGTTTGGGGTGAGTTTCTGTCTCATCCATATTGCATTATGAAGCCATTTCCCTCTTTGTCTCAGCTGACTAGGTGGGTCAGCTCTTTGGATCTACAGGTCTGGGTATTTTGTGGGAGAGGAATGAATCAATCCCTGGGCTTCCTGCAGTCTCCAGTGGTGTCCCCTTTTCTGGCATATAGAGGTCAGGAGGTTGTAGAGTGCTGCCTGGAAGTGTTTTGGAATTGCTTAACTTCATTATTGTCTCCTTCAGGTTGTTTTGATATTATAGGGCTGGTGTGATTGGGGAGGAGTCCTTACGAGCAGTTTCAAAGGCTCTTAGTTGGTTCAGTCAGGGCAGGGTGAAAAGAAGCATTTCCGGGTAGCAACTGCTCTTTTTAATTAATTAATTTATTTATTTATTTATTTATTTTTGTTTTTGAGAAGCCCAAATTGGCATCAAATGCAATAGTCTTTATCCTCTTGCCTCCACCTCTCACATGCTAGAATTACAGTTTGTCCCAGTACCCCTGACATACAAATACTGTTCTTGAGAACCTACATAAAACACTCAGTTATGTCTTATAACAATCATGGGGGTAGATTATCCTGGAATAATGAGGAAATTTAGTATTGTGGCTTGGATAGAGTGTCCTCCATACAGGTTCATGACATATATACTGTTTCTAAAGTCTCTAGAAGAGTCAGTTCTTTCTAAAAGCATTTTTCTGTGTAGTTGATTGAAAGACCTTATGAGAGGGTACAGTGTCATATCTTTTTTTTTTTTTTTTTTTTGGAGGTAGGGTCTCACTCTACCTCAGACTGGCCTGAATTCACTATGTAGTCTCCAGGTGGCCTTGAAATCATGGAAATCTTCCTACCTCTGCCTTCTGAGTGCTGGGATTAAAGGCATTCACCACCATGCCAATATTTATTTTAATTTATTTGACAGAGAAAGAGAGAGAAAATGGGCACACCAGAGCCTCCAGCCACTGCAAACAAACTCCAGATGCGTGTGCTCCATTGGGCATCTGTCTAACATGGGTCCTGGGGAATCGAACCTGGGTCCTTTGGCTTTGTAGGCAAATGCCTTAACTGCTAAACCATCCCTCCAGGCCTCATGTCCTTTATCAGAAATCTTCCAACTAATAACTTTATGAAGGTTATACAGTTATTTATTAATGACCTTCTGGACAGCTCACTTCTTCCAGAGCCAGAGATGTGACTCATTATTGGACCAGCAATCAAAGTTGGCTAGCTTCTGTTCCTGCTTTACAAGTCAGTAGTGATGAAGGATTGATCTATTCCCCAATGCCCTCCAAGACTACAACCATTTTTGACATTTGAGACAGGGTCTCATATATTCAAAGCTTATTCAGCCTTCCTATATACATGAGGATGACCTTGAACTTCTGATATTCTTGTCTCTATATCTCAAGTGCTGGGACTTCAGGCATGAGCTACCATGCCCAGGTTTACCATCATTTTTTATATCTATACGGATTATATTTGAGTTATGTTATGATACCTTGATATCCATCATTACAATAATAGTTTTATTAAGTATGTTAAGTGATAGCTATCCCTATTGTTCTGAGAACTCAAGAATTTATTGGGTAATTTCATATATAGACTCATCTAGATAAGTTGTAGAATTTTTGGTTGGCTCTATTAAAACAGGCATGGTGAAATTTTGATGTTGAGAAGATATGATTATCTTTGTAATGAGTTTTTTGTATACCTGGGAATTTTTAAGGTGCTTCTGTAAGATATTTCTTAAATTTTCTCATAAATTCTATATTTTTGCTTCAAAGATGTGTGAAATAGTTGTGTGCCTGTGTGTAACATGGGTGGTGCTTCATTACAAATATTAAGCTGTATATGTAAGACATAGAACGTGGCTGGCCCTAATACAAACATACATATAGATAAGTGTAGATATACAATATCTAATATTTTCCACATAACAAAGGCTAATATTCACTGGAATCTCATTTTCTCACTTTTTCTTCCTTTGCATAATCTTTTTCTTAATTTAAAAAAATGTTATTTATTTACTTATTTTTTTTATTTTTGCAAGCAGAGACAGAGAAACAGAGAGACAGACAGACATACAGGTAGTGGGCATGCCAAGGCCTCCAGCTCCTGCAAGCAAACTCCAGATACATGTGCTACTTTGTGCATCTGACTTTATGTAGATACTGGGGAATTGGACCTAGGACATTAGGCTTTGCAGGCAAACCCCTTAACCACGAGCCATCTCTCCAGCCCATTTTTTTTTTTAATTTTTAAAAACTTTTAATTAGTGACTTTAATTTTTTTGTTTTGTTTTGTTTTTTCGAGGTAGGGTCTCACTCTGGTCCAAGCTGACCTGGAATTAACTCTGTAGTCTCAGGGTGGCCTGGAATTCATGGCGATCTTCCTACCTCTGCCTCCTGAGTCCTGGGATTAAAGGTGTGTGCCACCACGCCCGGCTTTAATTAGTGACTTTAATACATGAACATACAATTTATTTTGTTCCTGACCCATTATCCTCTTGTTCTCTCTCCCCATGTATAATCTTATTAATAATAGATAAATAGAAATTTATAATTTGAATGAGGTCTCATATAAGTTTACCTTTTCTTTTGAATTATGCTTTGAAAATGCCTTCTGAAAAACTGGTGAAGTTGATAATGATTTAAGACAGGAAAAAGTACATTCATGTACCCTCTACCTTACCTAGGAAATATGCACCTCTTTATTTATTTATTTATTTATTTATTTATTTATTTATTTATTTAAGAGAGAGAAAATGGGCACACTAGGAATTCTAGCCACTGCAAACAAACTCCAGATGCATGTGCCACATCGGTATTGGGGAACTGAACCTTGGTCCTTTGGGTTTAGAGGCAAGTGCCTTAACTGCTAAGCCATCTTACCTGGAAATATGTACACATTGTGGTGGTTTGAATGCAAATGTATGTCCCTTATCATCTCAGGGATTTTTATCTCTTTGTGTGTGTGGTTTTTTGAGGTAAGGTCTTGCTGTAGCCCAGGCTGACTGGAATTCACTATGTAGTGTCAGGGTAGCCTCAAACTCACAGCAATTCTCCTATCTCTGCCTCCAGAGTGCTAGGATTAAAGGTGTGTACCACCATGCCTGGCTACCTCAGGGATTTTTTATTGAGTTTGCAATTTGAGCCTCCAGCAGGTGGAGCCTGGTGGGAAGAGGTATGTCGCTCAGGGCAGGTCTTTAGTTCAGCCCTGCTAGGTGTGTGTGGAGAGCCAAGTTTGAGCTCTGGCTGTTGGTTTTTGCTGGTTGTTGATGATGTCTCTCTGCTGTGGATGCTAAAATGAGCCAGCTTCTTCTACCAAGATGGTGCTTTGGATTGTAAAAGCCTGACATAAATCCTTTCCTTCCATAAACTGTTTCTGGTTGGATGTTTGTCTCAGCAATGTACAGGTTACAGCAAAACACATCTTACCCTATGTGCACAACTTTGAAAGTATCTGTATTTGTTTTTAGTTAGAAATAAGGATATTCTAGGACCTAAGTGTACTACATAGCTTTTTTGTTGTTGTTGTTGTTTTTCAAGGTAGGATCTTGCTCTAGCCCAGGCTGACCTGGAATTCACTGTGTAGTCTCAGGCTGGCCTCAAACTCAGAGCAGTCCTCCTACCTTTGCCTCCCCAGTGCTGGGATTAAAGGCATGCACCACCATGTCCGGCCTACATAGCTTTAACAATAGTTACCAGTGAAAGAAGGCTACAGACCTGGTCACAGGTATTGAGCTACACTTAATCTGTTGGGAAATTTCCCTCAATTGTATTAGCCATCTTTTTATATAACCAGCATACAAGAAGAGGAGTAAAAACACCAAAGAAGTATGGAATAAAATCTCAGCACCCATATTAGTATAGTATCTGAAAATGTATATATTCCTTAAAACTCTTTCAATTAAAACACATTAATGGATTCTTCTCTTGGTACACTATAGTGGCATTCAGGAATATTTCTTGGATCACTGACGTTGGCTCTACTGGTATGCTTGCTACATTGCCAGAAACCCAGACCTCCTTTTAATTCTTTTTTTTTTTATATTTATTTATTTATTTATTTATTTATTTATTTGAGAGCGACAGACACAGAGAGAAAGACAGATAGAGGGAGTGAGAGAGAATGGGCGCACCAGGGCTTCCAGCCTCTGCAAACGAACTCCAGACGCGTGCGCCCCCTTGTGCATCTGGCTAACGTGGGACCTGGGGAACCGAGCCTTGAACCGGGGTCCTTAGGCTTCACAGGCAAGCGCTTAACCGCTAAGCCATCTCTCCAGCCCCCAGACCTCCTTTTAGAACCTCTGAAGGATCTATGTTTTAGAAGTAGGGTGTCTCTTAGTTACACATCAGTTGTCTAACTTGGGTAAGGTCTTGGGCTTGATACCAGTCACTGCTCCCCCAACCAGACAAAGACTGCAATGTTTAAAATGAAAAGTCATAAAAGTAGAATTTTTCTAATCAGAATCTGCATTTTAATAATATCTCCAGTTCCTGGTTATATCCAAGTAAGGTTTGAGAAGTACCCTTCTAATTTATTGTAACTTTCTCATCTGAGACATATGCACAAATTATCTTACATGGTATAAACACAGAACTTAAATTACTGTATATTCTTGTCTTGATGTCTTAACTTAATGCTTCTTTTTATAAAAGTGAAATATCTTCATTGTTTATATTGGTCTGTGTCATCTTTAATCAAAGTTAGATAATACTACAAGGTTTAAAAGCTTTATTGAATAACTAAGGTCACTCTCCTATATCAAAACCAGTTCTAACTCATTTCATCTTGGGTCTAGAGTAGAACTGCAGAGGGGTGCTGGGAAGAAGGCTCAGCAGTTAACAGTGCTTGCCACTTAAGCATGAGGGGGCTAGAGACCATCAAGTTTGGTTCACCAGAACCCACATAAAATAGTGTGTGGGGTGATACAAGATCCCAGTCCACAGGGATAGAGTCCAAAGAATCACAGGCTTGTTGACCAAATATCAGCAACTCTGAGTTGAGGGAGAGATTATGTCACCTGAAGTAGAACATTAGAGAAGAGCAACTGAAGTTCTCCTCTGACCTCTACACACATGCAAAATCCCCACAAAACTATGTTGGGTATGGAGAGATGGTTCAGTGGACAAAGTGCTTGCTGTTGAAGCTGGAGAATACAAGCTTGATCTCCAAACTCTTCATAAAGGACAAAAGCTGGGTGGTACTCTGTAGTCGTGACTCTCTCTGTTGGAGAGATGGGAGGCAGAGAAGGGAGAATTTCTTAGAAGTTCATGTTCAGTACAGCAAAGAGCAACAGAGCAAGAATCTAGAGGAAGAACCCTGCCTCAAATGAGGTAGACAGGATAGGGCCCACCTGTGTGCACCCAAACTTGCATAAACACACACATACACATATATAATTTTTTTAAGTGTGTCATTGGCCACATGATGAGTTTATTTTTTTTATTATTTTTTTATTGTTTTGTCTTATCTTTATTTATTTATTTGAGAGTGAAAGCAAGAGAGAGGGAGAGAGAAGAAGAGAGAGAGAATGGGCGCACCAGGGCTTCTAGCCACTGCAAACGAACTCCAGATGCATGTGCCCCCTTGTGCATCTAGCTAACGTCGGTCCCGGGGAATTGAGCCTCGAACTGGGGTCCTTAGGCTTCACAGGCAAGTGCTTATCTGCTAAGCCATCTCTCCAGCCCTTATTATTTATTTTTATTTCAGGAACTGGTGACCTTCAAGGATGTGGCCATTGATTTCTCTAGAGAAGAGTGGGAGTGTCTGAACTCTGCACAAAAGAATCTGTATAAGGATGTGATGTTAGAGAACTACAGAAACCTGGTCTCCCTGGGTGAGCTTACTTCCCTACAGAATTTCTAGTTCTCTACCAACATTGATTTTCTTTTCTTTGCAGAATGTATCTTGGGCGCCTCTGCTTTGCATGAGTGAGTTTCAGATTTCCTACTGTCAAGGAAAAAAAATGGACGCAAGGAATTTGCTGATATAGATAAGAGAATGTTCCTATTTCTGTCCCACCACTTTTGTGATATATAACATGTATCCCAACTTTATATTAGTTCTAATTGTAGCAATTTAGTATAGTATTAAATATTGTGACTTGCATTTCGAAGTCCAATTTTTATCCTTCAGCTTTGATCTGGTGAAAGGCAAAAGTGGAACTCATGATTTAAAAAACCAAAAATACATTATTAGATGTCTTTGGGGAAACAGCATTTAGAGAAATAATGTTCCAGGATATGCTATTATATTTTCTCATTTGTATTCACCATAGTAGTAGGACAGATATGTCAATAGCTATAGGGACAATTCAAGCAAGTGTCATGTTCTTTTTCCTAATATTCAGGTCTTGCTGTCTCTAAGCCATACCTTGTTACATGTCTGGAGCAAAGGAAAGAGCCCTGGAATGTGAAGAGACAAAAGACACTGGCCTTGATTCCAGGTAGGTAGGAATGATTGAACCAGAACACACTGGGAAGAGGTGCAAATGTCAAGGAGGAAGCCAGACTTTAAAAGTGGATTGTGGGGCTGGAGGGATGGCTTAGCAGTTAAGGCGCTTGCCTGCAAAGCCTAAGGACCTGTATTAGACTCTCTAGGTCCCATATAAGCCAGACACACAAGGTGACATAAGTGCACAAGGTTGCACATGCACACAAGGTGGTCTGGAGTTCGATTGCAGTGGCTGGAGGCCCTGATGTACCAATTCGTTCTTTCTCTCTTTCTCCCTCCCTCTCTCCCTCTCTCCACACCTTTTTCTATCTCATAAAAAATACAAATTTTTTAAAGATATAGATTGTGAAGCTCTATTCCAATGACATTGATTTTTCAGGAATCAAGGTCTCTCTTTTTTTTCTGTCACTGAAAGACAGTTTGCACCCCGGGTTTACCTTCTTTTTAAGTGCTTCATGACTTGTTTCCTTCCAGTGATCTCCTTCTATGTCCACAATGATGGACAAGTCTTCCCTTCACTTGTAGAGGTCTTCATGATTGCACTGATATTTTTTACAATTTTGAAGGCTACAGAAAGTGCACATTTTAATGATCTTATGAATCTACTGTAAAATACTAATATGAAGTTTCTCTAACAGCATTACTACATTCATGTGTTACATGTATCTCATCAGAACTCTTTGTGAATGGGTTTTCTGAAAAGTTTTCTGCTATACACTGGCTGCCAATGTTTCATAGGTATACAGAGTAAACGGAAATTTTCTAAAATTTAATGTTTTTATTTTAAAGAAATATTTATTCATTTCTTTATTTTGAGAGAGAGAAAGGCGCATCAGGCCTCTATCCACTGCAAATGAACTCCAGACACATGTGCCACTTTGTCTTATATGGGTCCTGAGGAATCAAACCTGAGTCCTTAGGCTTTGCAGGCAAGTGCCTTACCTGCTAAGCCATCTCTCCAGCCCCAAAGATTTTTTTTTTAAATAGTACAACTATACTTATTCATGATGTTCTCTTTGTAGTTCCTTTTACTACTTCCAGTTTTTAGAATAGGTTCTTTTTATCAGTTATTGTTTTTGATTTTACACTGTATTTTATGATTGGCAGTTATAAATACTGCAGAGAAACATAAGAGAAAATCAAAACATTCCTACTATCAGTAAAATTATGTGGGCTTTTATTTACCTGTAGAATTATTACCCTTGTTTGTGGATATTTTATGTGTTGATTAGCTAGGTGAGTATTCTTGGATAACTTAATTTTATCATCTGAATGTTGACAGAGCTTTTTCCCTTTCAAAGAGAAACAGATTTGTTATTTGAAGGCACCTATGGAAAAATTTCAATTTTGTTTCTCTTTGCTCTAAGTTTGTATGTTGTTATCTGTTGCAGTCAAGTCTGCATTGCTGGTAGAAATCACCCAACCAAGAGCAGCTTCTGGAAAAAAAAAAAAAAAGAGGTTTATTTTGGCTTACAGGCTTAAGGGGAAGCTCCATGATAGCAGGGAAAACAATGACATGAGCAAAGGGTGGCCAACCCTAGCAACAGTACAGTGTGCCAAACACTGGCATGGGGAAACTGGGTATAACACTCATAAGCCCACCCCCAACAATACACTGCCTCTAAGAGGCTTTAATTTCCAGTTGCCATCAGCTGCGGAACATAGCATCCAGAACATCTCAGATTATGCAGGACAACTGAATCAAACCACCACATTATCAAAGCTACATACAATGAAATTTATGATTCTAAGCATTTTATTATAGTGTACTCTAGTGGTAAGTATATCAAAACTGTGATGCAGCATCTCTACAACTTTTCACTCTACAAAAGTAACCTTAAATACTCATTAAACAAAATTAATTGCTCCTGCTTATCATCTACCCATCAGTAATACCTTTCTACACTTTTCTTTTAAGTTTGACTGTTCTTTTATTTGTTTATTTTGAGACTGGGTCTCATCTAGTCTAAGCTGACCTGGAACTCATTGTGTAGCCCAGGCTAGTCTCAAACTCAGGGCAGACCTTTCAGCACAGTATCCTAAGTGCCTATATGCTTAGATTACAAGTGTGAGTCACCATACCCAGATAAACTTGCCTACTTTTGATACTTATAAGTAGAGTCATGCAGTCTTTGTGACTGATTATTTCAGTTAAAATGGTGTTCTCAAAATTTATCACTATTGTAGATATTATAATTCCTCTTACCATTTTACAAAACTGTTGCAGTCAGATTCGCATTGCTGGTAGAAATCACCCAATCAAGAGCAGCTTGTGGGGGGGGGGGGAAGAGCTTATTTTGGCTTACAGGCTCAAGGGGGAAGTTCCATGAAGGCATGAGAAGAGGGTGGACACCACCCCCTGGCCAACATCACATGGACAATAGGAATAGGAGAGTGTGCCAAACACTGGCATGGGAAAACTGTCTTTAACACCCAAATATTAATATTAATATTAATTCCCAAATCTCCATCTCCTAGGAACCTAGCATTCAGAACATCTAAGTTTATAGGGACACCTAAATCAAACCACCACATTTCACCCTTGTCCCCCATAAACTGATAACCATATGTGATGTAAAATGCAATACATTCATCCAACTTTAAAAGTCCCCATAATTTTTATCAATTCCAGTGGTGTTCATACACCCCCATAGTCAAAGATCTTCTAACTGAGCCATAATAGCAAAAAATAACCTCAAAGAACCCATAATGGCCCAGAATTAATGCGCTGCAAAAGATGGCATTGGACATAGCAAAGAAATATTCAACCGGTACAAGATTTAAACAGGGAAAACATCAAACTCTGTAGCTCCAAGTCCAACAACTCTAGCCAGTGACATATCTCCAGGTCCACTAATTCTAACCAGCAACAAGTCTCTGGAGTTCCAATTCCCACCCCTCCAGCTGTGCTACTTACAGTCCTGGAAAACTTCATCTGGGGCCTGCAACTCTCCTTGGCAGCCATCTAGTGGTCCCAGCATGGCATCTCTACTGGGTCTCTACTGCAACCCATGGTTCATCCTCATGGCCCCATAGGATCTCCATGTAGGCATCCAGTGAACCTGCTTCACACTGCCCATGGCCATTTCCAAAACACAAGACTGTGCTGCAAACTCACTGACCTTGTCTTACCTGTATTTCTTATATGCCACAATACCAAGTAGGGTGCCAATTTGTTAATCCAGGGGGTAATAAAACAGACTTTGAAGAACAGGACACTCCTTGAGAACTCAGCCCTTTCAAGAGAGTCTACATTCTTCTTGCCCCAGTACAGGCCAGCTGGCCCAATCTCAAGGTTGTAGTCTCTCAATTGCAGTTCAATGGGCAGCAGTTCACCCCAAGATTTTTTTTCTGTGCCTCATCCCTGTGCTCACACCAGTTCATTTCTACACAAAGCAAGCCTGCACAACTTCTCAGGACCCAGGCATAACAGCATGCTTCTCACACAAACTGCTAGCCCAGTCCAAGCAAAGCTCTGTCTCACCTTCATAAGCCAAACCTCACAGTCCATACTTTTTACTGTATTCAGGCTGTCAGCTCTGACCAGAATAGTCCATCAAGCTGTACTTACAGCAAGGAATCTCTTGGGTCAAGGTTTCAAATCCTCCCACATTACTCTTAAAAATCAGCTCCAAAAGGCCAAAGCCAGGTGTCTAGCAGCAATCCCACTCCTGTGGAAAAAAAGAGGTTTATATGGCTTACAGGCTCCACCTGGAAGCTCCACAATGGCAGGGAAAACAATGGCATGAGCAGAGGGAAGACATCATCCCCTGGCCAACATCAGGTGGACAATAGCAACAGGAGAGTGTGCCAAATATTGACAAGGGAACACTGGCTATAATATCCTTAAGCCCACCCCAAAAAATAACTGCCTCTAGGAGGCATTAATTCCCAAATCTTCATCAGCTGGGAACCTTGCATTCAGAACACCTAAGTTTATGGGGACACCTGAATCAAACCACCACAAAAACTCTCTTCAAACACTTATTTCAAGAGGGCTTTAAGATTCTTATACCTCTTGACTTTTATGAGTAATGGTGCAATTAACTTTGATGTGAAAATATGTGTTGGTTTTCTCATCCTTGTTTAGGTTTGTTATTATTCTCTTTACTTTTCCATGTATCTACTTGTTTAACTTTATGCCAGTACTAAACTGTCTTCATTATTCTAGTTTTCAATATGCTATGAACTCAATGAAGCTTCAGAATTCTGGGATTGCAGTTGTACACCATTCTTAAATTTTCATGTATATTTCTCATATTTATAGTTTCTCAGGCATTATTTTTATGGAACCCAGAAAGTACACAATTTCAGATTATTTCTACTTACAGTGTTTGTCTTGTTTTTTTAAACTTATTTTACTCACTTTTGTGTTATGATTTAACTGTTTAAATAACTTTGAATTTTTTTGAATTTTGAATTATTTAGCCAATTCAGAGAAGTCAGGTAAATCCAGGTTAACTTGTAGTGTTTTACTTTGTTCCTTTGATTGTACAATTTCACTGTTCTTTGTAAGGCTATATTATCTTTCATTGACATTAATCTATATAAAAATCAGCCAGGATTAATTATTAAACTCATATATAATGAATTAGAAGTTCCTCACAAATTATAAATAGAAGGAATACATAATCTAGAAATGACAATATTGAAAATATAGCAAAAGAGAATTGAATCATTTATGTTGAAGAGGTATCTCAGTGATCATGTTCCATAGCCATGATATCTAAATGTCTGTTAATTGGTGAGTAAAGATTAAAGAAATAATACAGGTATATACAGGGGATTAATATTTAGCCACAAGGAAGAAAAAAATTTCTGTCATGATCAGTGAAAGTGCAAGACATTTAGTTAAGAGAAATAAGACATAACAAATTAGTTACTGCTTATTCTTACGTGGAATCTGTACAAGTTAATCTCAGAAATGTAGACAAAAAAATGGAGGTTACCAAGGATTCTGATTTTAGAGAGGTTGGGCTAATGTTTGTGAAAGACATAAGAAGATAAACAGTTTTTTTTATCAGCTGGTGAATATTCCTAATGAAGTGCAAGTGGAGTATAAAGTTTTCTAAGCACAAAAATTACAATTATGAGAAATGGACTGTTTAGTAGATAGATTTAGTCATTCTTCCATGTATAGATACTTTAAAATATCATGATATATGTGGTATGTACAATTTAATTTGTTACTGAAATCAATAATAAAATTTCTAAATTTTAAAACAATAGTTATTTCTTCCAATCCCTGTGTGTTAGCTTCATCCAAGTAATACTGGCACCAGTCAGCCATGCTAGAGATCTTTGGTGCCTCTCCAATCTATTTGCATGATGTAACTTATCTACTCTTCAGTACTTTTTTTCCTCCTTAAAATAGTTTGCCCATATGTCATCATACAAGCCCACAGCCTGCCCTACCCCAGTTGACAATCATGTCTTTGTACTGAAATAAATCATTTAACAGTTTTTATTTGCTTCAGACTTTGAATCAACATATTCCTGTTATTTTGCATATACTGTGTTAGAGTAGACAGACCAGTTTTCATATAGCCCTCAAGAATTCCAGAAAGAAAGAAAAGGAGGTAGGGAAATTTTCCCTAGTTTTGATGCAGTTCTGGGAAAGTGGATTATATTTTTAAGCTGTATCCATCAGAGTCATGTAAATGGGATAATCTATTGTTTTGATTTCTTTCAGCTATGCTTCCCCATTATATCCAGAACTTTTCACCAGAGCAGAGCATGAAACATTCTTTCCAGGAGGTGCTCATTGGAAGTCATGGATATTGTAGCTTTGACAGTTTGTACCTAAGAGAACAAAGGGAATGTGTAGATGAGAGTGAAGGACATAAATCCTGTTATGATGGGCTTAACCAGCATGTGACAACTAATAGCAGAAAATGTTTCACTGCCAAAGGAGATCCAGAAGATAAAATGGCTCAGATTATGCCAATTCCTTTTAAAGAGCAATGTGATTCTATAAGTGAGCATGCAAACCAATTTTTGAAACATAACTTTTCTCTCAGAGGAAATTTGGGTAATATAAAACAGGGTCTAATCCATTCTTCAGTTAACTTCAACAATTTCAAAGATAGCTTTGGGGTAAGCTTGCATTCAAACATTTCTGGAGACATGGAGCTTACAAATGAAGAACAAATTTCTAAATGGGATCAATTTGAAAACTCATTTATGAAAACTTCATCATTCTGCAATCCACAAATAGGTCTTTCATGTGTCAAAACACACAATTTCAATGAATATGAGAAGTGCTTTACACATCCATTATTGCTTAATCAAAATTCAAATACTGATATTTTGGAAATCCAGTATATATGTAAAGAAGATAGGAAAGCCACTAATGAGCAATCTTCCTTAAATCATCACCAGAGCATTTATCTTGGAGACACAGCATATCAGTATGATGAAAATCATAGCAACTTTCACCATGAGTCAAGTCCTGCAAACCAGTGTACCCATTTTCCAAAGAACCTTTACAAGTGTTACAAATGTGGGAAAGTCTTTCATCTATGCTCAGAACTTATTATTCATCAGTGTATCTTTACTCAAGATAACAATATTATAGATTGCAACACAGCTTTGAATCAAAGCTCAAAGCTTACTAAATCTCCAAATTATACTGGAGAAAAGCCCTACAAATGTAAAGAATGTGGCAAAGCCTTTGCCTATTGTTCAAGCCTTAGACAGCATCATGTAATTCATACCGGAGAGAAACACTACAAATGTAAGGAATGTGGAAAAGCCTTTTACCATAAGTCACTTCTTACTCAACATCAGAGCATTCATGCTGGAAAGAAACCCTATCTTTGTAAAGACTGTGGCAAAGCTTTTAATCAAAGATCAAGTCTTACTCAACACCAGAGAATTCATACCGGAGAGAGGCCCTACCATTGTAAAGTATGTGGCAAAGCGTTTCATCAGAGTTCAGGCCTTACCCTGCACCAGAGAGTTCATACAGGAGAACGGCCCTACAAGTGCAAAGACTGTGGCAAAGCCTTCAACCGTAATTCACTTCTTACTCAACACCAAAGGATTCATACTGGAGAAAAACCCTACCACTGTAAAGACTGTGGCAAAGCTTTTAATAAAAGATCAAGCCTTACTCAGCACGAGCGTGTTCATACTGGAGAGAAACCCTACTGCTGTATAGACTGTGGCAAAGCTTTTAATCAAAGCTCAAGCCTTACACAACACCAGAGAATTCATACTGGAGAGAAGAAGAGCAAATGCAAAGAATGTGGAAAAGCCTTTAACCGAAATTTTCTCCTCACTCAACACCAGAAAATTCATACTGGAGAGAAGGCTTATCATTGTAAAGAGTGTGGTAAAGCTTTTAATCAAAGATCAAGCCTTACTCAACACCAGAGAGTTCATACAGGAGACAAGCCCTATCATTGTAAACATTGTAACAAAGCCTTTAGTCAAATGTCAAGCTGTACACGACATCAGAGAATTCATACTGGAGAGAAGCACTATGAATGTAAAGAATGTGGCAAAGCCTTCAACCGTAATTTACTTCTTATTCAACACCAGAGAATTCATACTGGAGAGAAGCCCTACCATTGTGAAGATTGTGGCAAAGCTTTTAATCAAAGGTCAAGTCTTACTCAACACCAGCGTGTTCATACTGGAGACAAGCCCTACCATTGTAAACATTGTGACAAGGCTTTCAGTCAGATATCAAGCTGTACACGACATGAGAGAATTCATATTGGAGAGAAGCATTATGAATGTCAGGAATTTGACAAAGCTTTTAACTATAACTCACACCTTGCTGAAGACCAGCTAACATCAGTAGGCAACTGCTTCCAAGACTCAAAATTTCTCCAGTATATATGAGTTTATTATTCTTTTAAGGCCTTCTAGATTTATATCTAGCAGGATGAATATGTTTGGTTATAAAAAAGGGAGTCTTTTCAATAACTTGCTGGATTCCCAGTGATTCACATTTTTGATTATTTTTCCAGTTAGTTTCCTGTGTTGATTGACTGGTATGTTCTCAACTATGTTTTGAAAACACTGGTCAGAATGACAAGACCAGTGTATACTAGAACATGTATACTAGGAATCACACTGGAGGAGCCTTTGGATAGCTACTTTCCATAATCACTCTATGTCTTCCAGTCTTCAATTTTGCAGCACAGACATTGGTTTCCCCTTCAGTAATGCATGCAATATGAGTCTGCTACCATTTCTTCAGCACAATTAGCCAATATTTTTTTCTATGGAAATAACTCCAATAAACACTTACTGAAATATTTCATATTTCAGCATACATTCTGTTTTCAGACATGAAACTGTTTGAGGGACCATGGAGCCTAGATGACAAAAGAATTCAAGTGCATGTGGAATTGGTTTGAGAATCCAGGATCTTGATTTCTGCCTTCACTGCTTAAATGACTGCATATATTCAGCTGGTACTTGCTGTATCCACACTTCTATCGCCTGACTCTATAATATTGGATATTTCTGGGTTTCCCAGAACAGCCTTTATGGGGTAGAACTCTGCTGTTTTACCATTTGCCATGCTTGTTATAGCAACAACAAATACGGTTATATAGACCATTTAGAATAGTTGTGTAATGCTGGTCATGTCCTTGTGATTTAGACATGATATAGTTTAAAAATGAGAATACACAAAACACCTAGGGAAATCCTTCTTGCATGATAGAGCTCATAGACTTTTACTGCTGAAGGCCTGTTTTGGGTGGTTATTTACAGTTATTGATTAGTGACATGTGCAACTGATGTAAGGCTGTGTCATAGACTTCTGGTGGTTAATGTGTAGAATCTGTAAAGGCAGACAAACACTGGCACCAGACTTTCACTTGGAGGTACTACAGCCTCATTGGATGCAATATCAGAAGAGAGAACAGCTATTACTAGTAAGAGATAAATAAGAGATAAATCAGGACCCACAGATATCCAGAGCCATGCTACTATTTTTATTTACCTGTAAACTATATAGTAGAGTGTTTCCCTCCAGAGTTAGCTTCTCAGAGCTAGATTCTATCCCATATGGGTTTTCAGTTACCTGCTTCACCACAGCCATTTCATTCTGTGTTACACAGAGTCAACCTGTGGCTCTCCTGCCTGAAACATTATTTTGGCATTAGTCCAAGATCACTGAGGACTGTCTCATTGGCACCTAAGAGCCTGTTAAATATTTGGGGATGTTCTTGTAGACTTCAGTCCATATGCCTGGCTTCCATCTCATAGGAAGAAGATTGAGTGGTTCAGAGTTACACTCTTCACAGCAGGAATCTTGGTTAATCCCCAAGTAGTGTTGTTCCAGTTTACTGGTACTCAAGTGAATAATATGTACCCCTCTAAAGACATAAAATATTAGATAACTCTATCCCATAGCTCCCCCCCCCACACACACACATACAAGTATACAACAGGAATCAGTCATGGTTAGAAATGTCTAGGAATTTTCAATATAAAATGAGGTGAACAAATGGTGAAAATTAATATGATTTCGTCAGTACAAGGAAAGGAAGGAGTGACAAGTTTGAATTCATTGGGGAAAGTTCCCATTAATTAATGACTCATGAGTTCTGATGCCATTCTCAGAAAGGACATTTTTATTTCTACTATTTTATTGCTTATCTTGTTTAAAGATTTAGATTCTAATAGGAAATTAGACTAAGCCATTTTATCTGTACTCTATAAGTATAAAGTTTGTATTTCAAGTGTTAAGTTCAGACAAGAGTAAGTGCTCATCTACCCAGATGCTCAGAAAAGGTTCTGAGGCCTTGAGCCAAGTGTAGCCCAACCAGCAGTCTCCCCTCACAAAATAAGTAATAGGACAGAAATTTTACTGGATACTCCTGACTCCAGAGCTATTATAATTTTTCAAGCCTAAAAGAAGATATATTGGAACCAGTGTCTGTAGGTTGGTGCCTTGTACTTTTTGTGTATAATTAAAACCTGTTCTTCCAAGGCCGGGCATGGTGGCACACGCCTTTAATCCCAGCACTCGGGAGGCTGAGGTAGGAGGATCTCTGTGAGTTCGAAACCACTCTGAGACTACATAATCAGCCTGGGCTACAGTGAGACCCTACCTCGAAAAACCAAAACATAAAAAAAAAGAAAAAACTGTCCTTCCAAAAGTGTACTATCAAACACTGTTTTCCATTCCTATAGGTGTACCAGCTCCAGATATATAATGGCAAATATAAACAATAAAGTTTCCTGTGAATTACTTTTGGCATTTTCCTTTATTCCTCTGGAGTTGTTTTCTATGTATTTTTAAAATCAGTGCTAGAGAAATGAAAAAGTCAGTTGTAACATCTGTAGCTTCATTTGAATTAAGAAACAGTACCCAAATCTAAGGTCTTATGCCATTTAAAGTTCTCCAGCTCAGTATTCCATAATATACTCTGAACATAGAACACATGCTTAGTAAACATTTTGTGAATTATTATATATATTTTATTTTCCAAATTTAGACTTACTCATGAATGGTGAGTATTCTTTAAACATACAGAAAGAATGATTGCTTCAGCATGACTTGTAGTACCTATTGAGAACCAATACCATTTGAATTGAGACTAGATATTTAAATGTATTGTGATGGGCAATTTTCTTAGTGCTACTGATACTAGCTATAAGCAATATATTTGGGCTCTCTAGAGAAACCAAACCTACAGAGTGAATATTTTTTATGAAAAAGGATTAGATTTGCATACATGATAGAAGCTAGTAATCAAGCATTGGTCATATGTACTTTGGAGAAGCTGAGAACCTGGTTGCTACTTAATCCAATAGACTGGATGTGTCAACACTCCATCTGGAGCTGAAGGACTCCTAAAGACTCTGTGGTCTTTTGTGTACAATGGAAGACCAAAAAAAAAAAAAAAAAAAAAACGCTGGAATCGCATGTGAATGAAGGATAGTTAATGAAGGCAGCAACAACAGGATAGACACCAGCAAGCAGTGAAGGCAGGCAAAAGCAGCACTGCTTCCCCTCTTTCCAGACCTCTTTCTACCTGGTCTGTAGCCAGAAGGTGCTGTTCCCTCAGTTAAACTGCCCTGGAGCTTAACTGAAGGAACAGGTGGAGCACATACAACTCTGACTGTCCTCTGATCTCCACATGGATGCCCATACACACAATTTTCCTTTTTATTTTTTTTAATTTTTATTAACATTTTCCATGATTAAAAAAAAATATCCCAAGGTAATTCCCTCCCTCCCCCCCCACACACATTTTCCCCTTTGAAATTCCATTCTCCATCATATTACCTCCCCAACTCAATCGTTGTACTTACATATATACAATATCAACCTATTAAGTACGCTTCTCCCTTCTTTTCTTTTCCCTTTATATCTCCATTTTAACGTATTGGCCTCTGCTACTAAGTATTTTCTGTCTCACGCAGAAGCCCAATCTTCTGTAGCTAGGATCCACATATGAGAGAGAACATGTGGCACTTGGCTTTCTGGGCCTGTGTTACCTCACTTAGTATAATCCTTTCCAGGTCCATCCATTTTTCTGCAAATTTCATAACTTCATTTTTCTTTACTGCTGAGTAGAACTCCATTGTATAAATGTGCCACCTCTTCATTATCCATTCATCAATTGAGGGACATCTAGGCTGGTTCCATTTCCAAGCTATTATAAATAGAGCAACAATAAACATGGTTGAGCACGTACTTCTAAGGAAATGAGATGATTCCTTTGGATATATGCCTAGGAGTGCTATAGCTGGGTCATATGGTAGATCAATCTTTAGCTGTTTTAGGAATGTCCACACTGATTTCCAAAATGGCTGGACCAGATTGCATTCCCACCAGCAGTGTAGAAGGGTTCCTCTTTTTCCACATCCCTGCCAACATTTATGATCATTTGTTTACATGATGGTGGCCAATCTGACAGCAGTGAGATGGAATCTCAATGTAGTTTTAATCTGCATTTCCCTGATGACTAGTGATGTAGAACATTTTTTAGATGCTTATATGCCGCTCATATTTCTTCCTTTGAGAATGATCTATTTAGCTCCATAGCCCATTTTTTGATTGGTTTGTTTCCTGATTCCTTATTATTTAACTTTTTGAGTTCTTTGTATATCCTAGATATAAGTCTTCTATCAGATATATAGCTGGTGAAGATTTTTTCCCCATTCTGTAGGTTGCCTCTTTGCTTTTTTCACTGTGTCCTTTGCAGTGCAAAATCTTTGTAATTTCATGAGGTCCCAGTGGTTAATCTGTGGTTTTATTGCCTGAGCAATTGGGGTTGTATTCAGAAAGTCTTTGCCAAGACCAATATGTTGAAGGGTTTCCCCTACTTTTTCCTCTAGCAGTTTCAGAGTCTTAGGTCTGATGTTAAGGTCTCTAATCCATTTGGACTTAATTCTTGTGCATGGCGAGAGAGAAGAATCTATTTTGATCCGTCTGCAGATATATATCCACTTTTCCCAACACCATTTGCTGAAGAGGCTGTCTTTTCTCCAATGAGTATTTTTGGCATTTTTATCGAATATCAGGTGGCTATAGCTACCTGGACTTACATCTGAGTCCTCTATTCTGTTCCACTGATCTACATGTCTGTTTTTGTGCCAGTACCATGCTGTTTTTGTTACTATGGCTCTGTAGTATAGGTTAAAATCAGGTATGGTGATACCACCAGCCTTATTTTTGTTGCTCAGTATTACTTTAGATATTGGAGGTTTTTCATGAATCCAAATGAATTTTTGGATTGTTTTTTCTATTTCCATGAAGAATGCCTTTGGAATTTTGACAGGGATTGCACTAAATGTGTAGATTGCATTACGTAAGATTGCCATTTTCACAATATTGATTCTTCCAATTCAGGAACAAGGGATGTTTCTCCACTTTCTAGTGTCTTCTGCAATTTCTGACTTGAGTGTTTTAAAGTTCTCACTGTAGAGATTCTTTACTTCTTTGGTTAGGTTTATTCCAAGGTACTTTATTTATTTATTAAATAAAAGTGGAGACAGTGGCCACCCTTGTCTCGTTCCTGATTTTAGTGGAAAAGCTTCCAGTTTTTCCCCAGTTAGTAATATGTTGGCTGTAGGCTTGTCATAAATAGCTTTTATTATATTGAGATATGTTCCTTCTATTCCCAGTCTCTGTAGGACTTTTATCATGAAGGGATGTTTGATTTTGTCAAACGCTTTCTCTGTATCCAATGAGATGATCATGTGATTTTTGTCCTTCAACCTGTTTATATAATGTATTACATTTATAGATTTGCATATATTGAACCATCCCTGCATCTCTGGCATAAAGCTTACTGGGTCAGAGTGAATGATCTTTTTGATATACTCTTGTATTCTGTTTGCCAATATTTTATTGAGAATTTTTGCATCTATGTTCATGAGGGAGATTAGTCTGTAATTTTCTTTTTTGGCTCTATCTTTGACTGGTTTTGGTATCAGGGTGATGCTGGCCTCATAGAAAGAGTTTGGTAGAATTTCTTCTTTTTCTATTTCCTGGAAAAGCTTAAGAAGCAATGGTGTTAGCTCTTCCTTGAAGGTCTGGTAAAATTCAGCAGTGAATCCATCTGGGCCTGGGCTTTTTTTAGTCGGGAGATTATTGATAACTGTTCAGATCTCCATGTTTGTTATAGGTCTATTAAGTGATTAATCTCATTTTGATTTAATTTAGGTAGGTCATATTAATCAATGAAATCATCCATTTCTTTCAGATTTTCATACTTTGTGGAGTATATGCTTTTATACTATGTCCCTATGATTTTTTGAATTTCTCTGAAATCTGTTGTGATGTTACCTTTTTCATCTCTGATTTTATTAATTTGTGTCTCTTCTCTCTTTCTTTTGGTCAGATTTGCTAAGGGTTTACCAATCTTGTTTATCCTTCAAAGAACCAACTCTTTGTTTCATTAATTCTTTGGATTGTTATTTTTTTTGTTTCTATTTCATTAATTTCTGCCCTAGTCTTTATTATTTCTTCCCACCTAATGATTTTTGCTTTGCCTTGTTCTTCTTTTTCCAAGGCTTTAAGGTGAAGCATTTGGTCGTTTACTTGCAACCTTTCTAATTTCTTAATATAGTCAATTAAGGCTATAAATTTACCCCATAAAACCACCTTCATTGTGTCCCAGAGATTTTGATATGTTGTGTTCTCATTATCGTTTGACTCTATAAATTTTTTGATTTCCTTCTTGATTTCTTCACTGACCCATTAATCATTTAGTAGTGTATTGTATAGTTTCAATGATTTTGTGTATGCTCTATAGCCTTTCTTGCTACTGATTTGTAGTTTAATTCCATTGTGGTCAGATAGAATGCAAGGAATTATTTCAATTTTCCTGAATTTGTTAAGATTTGCTTTGTGTCCTAATCTATGGTCTATTTTAGAGAATGTTCCATGTGCTGCTGAAAAAAATGTATATTCTGCAGCCTTTGGATAAAATGTCTTGTATATATCTGTTAGGTCCATTCCTTTTATGACCTCATTTAGTCCAGATACCTCTCTGTTTATTTTTTCCCGGGATGACCTGTCAAGTGATGAGAGTGAGCTGTTAAAGTCACCCACGACCACTGTGCTTGGTGTTATCTGTGACCTTAGTTCTAACAGTGTTTGTTTGATGAATTTGGGAGCCCCCATGTTAGGTGCATATATGTTTAGGATTGTAATGTCCTCCTGTTGGAGTGTGCTCTTAATCAATATAAAGTGACCTTCCTTATCTTTCTTGACTAACGTTGGACTAAAGTCTACCCTGTCCGATATTAGGATAGCAACCCCTGCTTGTTTTCTAGGCCCATTTGCTTGAAACACCATCTTCCAACCTTTCACCCTAAGGTAATGTCTATCCTTTGTAGAAAGGTGAGTTTCTTGGAGACAACAAATTGTAGGGTCCTGCTTTTTAACCCAGTCTGCAAATCTATGTCTTTTCGTTGGGGCATTGAGGCCGTTGATATTAAGAGATATTATTGAAAGGTGTGTATTTATGTTTGCCTTTTTGTGTGTGTCTGGTTTCTATTCTACCTGTGCTCTCTTGTGTTAATTAGTATTTGAGTATTGCTTGTTTTTTCTAGGTTCCTTATATGTGTGCTTTTCCTTTTCTTCAGCATGGAGGATTCTATCAAGTATTTTCTGTAGAGCTGGTTTTGTCTTCAAATACTCCGTTAATCTGCTATTGTCATGGAAGGTCCTTATTTCTCCGTCTATTTGAATGGATAGCTTTACAGGGTAAAGTAAACTTGGTCGGCAGTTGTTATCTTTGAGAACTTGGAATACATCACTCCCAGCCCTTCTGGCTTTAAAAGTTTGTGTTGAATAATCTGCTGTAATCCTGATGGGCTTGCCTTTGTAGGTAACTTGATTTTTCTCTCTAAGTGCTTTCAGTATTTTTTCTTTGGTTTGTGTGTTTGGAAGTTTGACTATAATATGCCAAGGAGAGGTTCTTTCCAGGTTTTGTCTGGCTGGGGTTCTAAAGGTTTCCTGTATGTGCATTGGCACCTCTTTCCCAATTTGGGAGAAATTTTCTTCTATGATTTTGTTGAAGACGCCTACTATGCCTTTGGAGTGGAATTCTTCTCCTTCTACTATGCCCTGAATTCTTATATTTGATCTTTGCATAGTGTCCCAAATATCTTGAAATTCCCACTCATACTTTTCTATAAGTTTGTCTTTCTCTTTGTTGGACAGTATTAGATCTGCCACCTTGTCTTCTAGCTTAGATATTCTGTCCTCTCCTTTATCCATTCTACTGGTGAGATTTTCTACAGAGTTTTTCATTTCATTAACTGTGTTCTTCATTGCTAGCAATTCTGACTGGTTTTTCTTTATTATTTCTATTTCCTTATTTATGTCTTGTATTGCCTTCTTTATTTCATGAAATTGGTTTCCTGCATCTTCTTTGATTCCTTTGATTTCCTCTTTGATTTCTTCTTTGATTCCTTTGATTTGTTCTTTGACCTCTTTGAACATATTTATAATCCTTCTTTTGAAATCTTTCTCAGGTATTTCCTCTTACTCTTTCTCACTGGAGGTCATTTCTGATGCATTAATACTTTTAGGTGGATTTTATTGTCTTGATTTTTAGTGTTTCTTGTGTTATAATGTATACATTTTTGCATCTTGGATTAAGTTAGTGCTTGGATTTTCTAGCTAGCTGGGTATTCTTAGCTGTATCAATTGATTTGATGTTATATATTTTCAGGGTAGGAGCTTAAGGTGTTAGGTGTGGCTCTTAAGACTCTCAGAATATCTACAAAGGTGTTCCTAGGGGTTGAGTTTCCCTGCTATGGGAGTATTCAAGTAGGCTGAGTGGAATTAAATACAGGTAGATTCTAAAATTTAAACACTGTACCCATTCAATCAAAAACAGCCCCCAGTATGTATGCCAGAGTAGTTATTATAACAACCAGATCCTCTGTGAACAAAGAGGTTAAAATTTCTGGTCTGTTGAGGGATCCAAGTCAGTTTGTCACCAAGTGAGACCCTTCCCTGGTGCAATCCCAGTTACTTTGGGTGATTTTGGTCTCAGTCAAGTTGCTGCCTGGTCATCGGGCTGCTGTTCTGTTTTCTGGAGCTGGGCACTGGCTTCTCCTGCGAGGCAAACCGAGCCTGTCAACTGTGGCCCTGCCGACCAGCACACCCACTGCTGGAACTGCTGCTGCTGGGTCTGTTGCCACTGCTGCCAAACCTGCTGCTGCTGGACCCACCGCTTCTGCCTCTGCTGCTGCTGTAGCTGCCGCTTCTGAAGCCACCACTGCTGCTGAAGCTGCTGCTGCTGGGTCCACCACCGCTGCTGCCACAGAGGCTGCTGCTGCTGGATCTGCTTTTGCTGCCTCTGAAGCTGCTGCTGCTGGGTCTGCCACTGCTGCCGTTACTGGATCGGCTGCTGCTGGTGCCGCTGTTAACGTTGCCGGAGCCGCTGATGTTGCTGCTGGACTCTGCTCCTGCTTGGGTCCCGCTGTTCACTCAAGTTGGCATGACCGGTCCCAGGTTCACTGCTCTGTTTGCTGGAGCTGCCTCAGGCGGTGGGGAGGGGAGGGATCCACAGCTGCTCTGGTTCTCTTGCTGTTCCACGTGTTCTTCTACCTCATGGTCTGCTCCTCCGTTGCTCACTGCTGCTCTCCCTTCACATTTCCTGAGTTGCGAAGAGCGCCAGTGTGTGTGGAAACTCCCCGCACCTGGCTTTTCCTGCATCTGGAGCTGAGCCTGGTGGCTTTCTGGTGCGCCGCCGCCGTCGTCGCCACCGCCACCGTGTTTGGCAGAGCTGCTAGGGCCGCTTTTGTCAGCCTGTGCAGGGTCTGGATGCTCTGGATCTCTTCTACTTCTCCACTGCCGCTTCAATTTCCCATACACCTCACTTTTTTAGTAAAAGTGTGTATTTTGCTGAGTTTTTTGGTCTCCCCCCCCCCCCAGGCTGCTTTGGCATGGTACCTACGCCACCATCTTAACCGGAAGTCCAATTTTTCTTTAAAAAGGTTATCCATCACAAACTAACACAACTTGCTTAGGATGCTAGTTTATACCCCTTGCAATTAGGATGCCCAAGCAATATTTTAAAGTATAGTGAAGATTTTTAAATTTGGTAATTTCACTTGCACCCATACTCATAAGAAATACAAGATAGTGTCTTTCTTTTGTGTATATCAAACTTCATGCAGGCTGGAATTTGTCAAGATTGGATCCCATCCATTTATGCTTCAGACATGCAAGATTATTTCCAAGGGATACACGTCTGATTTTAATTTAATATTAAACCTAGTTAATACCTCTAAGACCAATAGGAAGTACCTGTGTCTCATATGGGGGTTTGCCTACTATTTCATTTACTTCCTCTGAGCTCAGCTCCTTTCAATTCTTCACTGGAATCTGACTAAACCCCATTATTAGGCAAGTTATCATTGCATTCAGACTCTTCATTTTAATTTTTCTTTGTCACTTCCTTACATAAGAGTGAAAGGCTAGTTATTGAAGAACTGGTAGTTCCTTCTGTGGAATCTCCATTTATAGAACAATTTAAGGCAGGCTGTAAAAAAAAAGCTTGAGACAATTATTAGAGTTTAAAAGAACAATGGTATACAAGCTATAAATCTCCAGCAACTGCTGGGAGAAGGGAGATTAGATATTAGGAAGAAAGTTAGGCCTTTGCAGTTAGTGTCCAGAAATCAGGCAGAGTCAGCAATGGAAGTCATCAAGCAGCTACATTAAGGGGTCTTGGCAAGTATTCAGAGAATCAGAAAACCAAGAGTTTCAGGGAAAGATGCTTAGGATTTCCACCAGTGTCCAAAGAAGAGATAGGAAGGCAGAAGGGTTGTACTTACTGAGTTAGAATTCAGAAAAAAAAAAAAAAAAAGGAAGTGGGGATCCTCAAATGACTGCTTGATGTAGAGGGACTAAAGTGGGTATAAATATATTATCTCATTAAGGCAAGAACAGTTTCTCCTCTTAACATGTTTTCAGGTGAATCAGCTTTCATGAGAAATGGTCTCCTGGATGGATTTTTTTTTAAATTATTTTTTAATTTTGGTTTTTCAAGGTAGAGTCTTGCTCTAGCTAGGGTGACCAGGAATTCACTATGTAGTCTCAAGCTGGCCTTGAACTCATGACAGTCCCCCTACCTCTGCCTCTTGAATCCTGGGACTAAAGGTGTGCACCACCATGCCAGGCCTGGCTGGATTTTTGAAGGCCCAGTTGGATTCTTTTTTTTTTTTTTTTTTTTTTGAGGTAGGGTCTTATTCTAGCCAAATCTGACCTGAAGTTCATTATGTAGTCTCAGGGTGGCCTCAAACTCATGGCAATTCTCTTACTTCTGCCTCTCAAGTGCCGGAATTAAGGGAATGCACCACCACACCCAACTTTTTGTTTTGATTTGGGATTAATTCTTAAGTGAGAGAACATACTATGCCTTTGTTATCTTTTTTTTTCTTTTTTTTTTTATTAATTAGTTTTGTACTCAGCGAATACAGTTAATTTGGTACCATGATTAGGCTCATCCATTACCCCCTCCCCTTGGCCCCTCTGTTGAAGTATATGGGTCATACATTCTGGAGTTAGCCACCAGTTATGAGTAGGAGAAATGCCTGCATATCATGACACAACATGTGGCTCTGACATTCTTTCCACCGCCTCTTCCGCAAAATTTCCCTGAGCCATGTTGGGTTCATTTTTGGTCTGCTTTAGTGATGAGGTGTTGGGGGGCCTCTGGATCTCTGAGTTGGTAGGAGTTGATTTTTCTCTCTATTGATCTCCTTCACTTTTTTGCTGGTACCCAGTTCACCAATAAAACAACACTCTTGCTTGTTTCACCAATTGTTCTTAGTTTCAGCTGGGGCCCTTTTGAAGTATGATGGGGTGGCTCTCTCCTTAGAACCTACATCTATCTGAAAAAGAGAAGCACATTCTCCAATGAAGAGGGAGTTAGCACTGCTTCCTGTAGGCATTTGAGGTTGATTATTTGTTTCTTCTCTGGAAAATTTCCTGAAATGCTCTGTAGGTTTGTTTTTTTGTTCTTATAATTATAAAGCTGAGTTTTGTCATGGAAAGTTTTTCTTTCACCATTATGACGAATACTTTTGCTGGGTAGAGTACTTTGGGTTGGAAGCCATAGGTTCTTAGACTTTGGAGTATTTTATTCCAGGCCCTTCTAGTTTTCAGGGTTTCCATTGAGAAGTCTGAAGAAATTCTGATGGGGTTACCTTTGAAAGTGGTGTGTTGTTCCCTAGCTGCTCTTAGGATTTTCTCTTTGGTGTCAGTGTTTAGAGTCTAAATAACAATATGTCTTGGAGAGTTTCTCCTTTGGTCCAGTCTGTTTGGCTTCTTGTATCTTGATGGGCCTTTCTTTAAAGAAACTAGGGAAGCTTTCTTCAATTATTTTGTTAAATAAGTTCTCCATGCCTTTGGTCTGAATTTCTTCTCCTTCTGGTATTCCAATAATCCTAATATTTGGACATTTAAGTGTATCCCACAATTCTCTTATGTTCTGTTCACTGAAATTTTTGAACTCTTGAACTGTTCCTTCCATCTTGTCTACCAGATCAGAGTTTCTATCTTCCACATGGCTGACACTATTCTTGAGAGCTTCTAGAGAGTTGGACTTATTCAATTAGGTTTGCATTTTCTATTACTTTTCTGTATATAATGTCCATTCCTCTGTCAAGCTCCCTTTTCAGATCATTTTCTGATTTTCTTGATGCTTCTTGAATTCATCCTTGCATTTCTTTATGTCTTCATTTAGCATTGCCAGCTGATTTTTGAGGTCCTCTTTTTTTTCACTCTCCCTCATACCTCTTAACTGTCTTGGACTCCTTCCATTTTCTTATCTATTAGTTCTAGTCTAGTGATGGCAGTATCCACACGATTATCAGTTCTTTGCTGCCTTTCTGCAAGTTCTACCAGTAGCTTGGTCAGGGTTGCATTGCTCATAGCTTCAGTTTGGTGTTCTGATCCTAATGACTCTTCTATGTTTTGATTAGAGATGTTCATTGTAGGACTGGGTGATCTAACTGGATTTTCTTGCATTTGATTTTTCATGTTATTTCTTTTGCACTGTGGTCTTCCCATTGTAGTGTATGGGCATGTAGGTGGGTGGATCAGCCTGGGCTCAAGCAAAATGGGAAGCAGTAGCAGCCTGAGGCAGTTACCAAGCAGCTTGGGCTTTGGGGCTCACTTGCCAAAGCCGCCTGAGCTCCTGGCCTGGCCGTGGCACCAAATTTGCCTGAGCTCTCACGCGGTAATGCACCAACGCTGCCTGCGCTCATGCTAGCACGGACACAGAGGTACCAAGCACTGAAGCAGCCCAAACTCTGGTGTGATGGAACACTGAGACTCAGAAGCAGTCTGCGCTCCCCCACAACAGGACAATGGCAGTTGGCCAGTGTGGGAGATGGAGGGGACGGCACCTGAGCTAGTGTAAGCGACAGACACAGTCTGAGCTCACGTGTGGAGTTGGAAATTGGCCTGGGCTCGCCCATGTGAATGTGTGGTGTCCGGAACAGTAAGTGGGAAAGTGGGTGGAGCAGACTAAACTTCCACAAGTGGGATCGGAGCAGCTGTGGGTGCCGTTTAAATTGATCAAGGGAACCTGAGCTCCAATGGGCCAGCAGGCATAGCCTGGCCAAGGTCAGTAGTGGGCAGGGCTAGCAGGGCAATCACCCCTGTGCAGTTATGCAAGTCAAAGTATGTTGGCCTGGGACCCTTTTCCTACAGTAAGTGCAGGAGTTTCCTGAAGCTGGGACTGTGGTGGCGGCTGCTTGGGGGAGGGGTGGGCTACCCGCCTGCCTGCCCACAAGGGAATCATCAATTCCCTGGTTTTTTTCCCCTCTGTGCCCTCCCACTGGCAATCTATTGGACATTGCTGTCCCCTAAAAGACCCAATGAACCCTTAATGTCTTGCCTTTCTTTCCCAGGAATGTGCAGTGCAGTTAGGCGGTCGCCATCTTGGCCAGAAGTCTTCTGCCTTTGTTATCTTATTGTTTGGGTAGCTTAGAATATCATCTCCACCCAGGGCCAGTGGTAGAGCTCAGGTTCTATTCTTTCAGCTAGAAGGTAGTAACTTGCCCTTAGGAAGATCTCAACAAAGCCCTGATACTTCCACCCTTTCCATATTATCATCTATGTCTGTTTAACTGTATCACATACATGTACTTTTAAAATATATTTTTATTTAGCCGGGCGTGGTGGCGTATGCCTTTAATCCCAGCACGTGGGAGGCAGAGGTCAGAGGATCATCAAGAGTTCGAGGCCACCCTGAGACTACATAGTTAATGGACCAGAGTGAGATCCTACCTCGTAAAACCAATATTTATTTATTTATTTATTTATTTATTTATTTATTTATTTATATGCAAGCAGAGAGAATGAAGAGACAAAGAATGGGTACGCTAAGGCCTCCAGCCAATGCAAATAACTCCAGATCTATTCAACAGTGCATCTGTCTTTACATGAGTACTGGGGAATCAAACCCAGGTCATTAAGCTTTTCAGGCAAGCCACTGGCCCATCTCTACAGTCCCACACAGGCTTTTTGAGGCAGGGTCTCACTTTAGGCAGGCTGACCTGGAACTCAAAGTGATGTTCCTACCTCAGCCACCCAAGTGTTAGGATCAAAGGTGAGTTCTGAGATTTAAAAATTAAAGGCATGAACCACCATGCCCAGCTTTATATTGTATGTTAAATCTTAAGGAGAGGTCAATGGTGATGCTTGCCTTTCTTCGAACTGGTATTAAGTGGAAATAGGTGGGTTTCAAAGCTGATTTTGTATGAGTATCCATCCTCAGTGGCCTCAAAGCCTGCTAATGCCTGTCTAGCTACCTAATAAAAGAATTCAACCTGTATATACCAATCAGGTCCTAAACCTCCTTTAAGAAATCTACATTCAGCCAGGTGTGATGGTGCATGCCTTTAAACCTAGCACTCAGGAGGCAAAGGTAGGAAGATTGCTGTGAATTCAAGGCCACCCTGAGAATATATAGTGAATTCCAGGTTAGCCTGAGATAGAGTGAGACCCTACCTTGGGGAAAAAAAGGGGGGAAGAAAAGAAAAATCTATATTCATGTTGATATATAACATATGCAAGGAGAATCTCCAAGTAAGCTCCAGTAAGTCATACAAAATACATGATTCCCTATGAGCATCTGATACCATAAGATGAGTGTCTAAATATATGCTTTAATGCTAGCACAGACAAACCAAACAGAATAAGCAGAAATCAAGATGCTATCAAATATCTGCATGCAAAGAGCAAACTGAATGGTCAAAACCAAAATGCTTTCAAAGCAACAAAATGGATTTTGAGAGCAAATAACAAACATCTTGAAAGCAACTTTTTTAAAGTATCAAATTACTATTAAAAAAAAAAAAAAAAAAAAAAAAAAAAAGGATCCTAAAAACCAGGTCAGAATAAACAAGTGGACCATCATCCAAATCAAGGGAGATCCAAGTCCAGGAATGAACTCACCAACCTGCACTTAAGCAAACATCAGGCAGTTGGGCACAAAGGGCCCACGCTGATACCTAGCCCCAACCAGCTGCATCCTAAGTGGAAGTGGCTTGTCCTTGAGGCCCCATGTTTGGGTGCCACAACTATTGACACAAAAGACACGGCTGTCACCTAGAGGGGATATGAGATACTTTATTCTGGAGCCAAATATGAGTGACCATGACCCAGGAACATTGATTTAGGCTACCCCAAATACCATGTTCCAGTGTGTTAACAATTTCATGAAGGTTTTATAGTTACAAGATAAAAGAAAATTATAAATCAAAGCACTTTTCAAATATATTGGCTGATCATCAGGTAGGTGGGTTATAACAAAGTGGGGAAATCTCTACTATAAGCCTCAGATGCTATCTGATGACATTCTTAGTCATTGGGCTGGTGGAAGCTGGGGTCTGGTCTTGCATTTCAAAATGGATTACACCTGATCAACTGATAATCATCAGGATGTTAGTTCAGATACAAATGTGGCCAAGGTAATTTGGCTCTGACTTGCAACATTCCATCTCTTTGTGATCACAAGAGCTTTATCAGTCCATTCAGCCTTGCTGAAAGTAGTTGCAGCAGATAGGGCTGTTTTCTGGAAATTTTATTTCACAGGAGTAAGGGCTATAGGGCCCTCCTGGCTGGACTTGAGCCTGAGGTGAGCCAGCCCAGACCCAGCCAAGGGAATAACTCACCCACAGCTGGATGTTTACAAGTGATCAGAGAGAAAGTGCCTGCCCTTCCCTTGCAAAGATATTTATAACCTTAGGGTGGTGGGCTGTCTTTTGGCCTAGGTGAACCAGAGGGCCAGCTGGTTGGTTGGGGCTAGATGCTGTCTCGGGAAGAGATTAGCTCTGGCACCAAGTTCTGGGGACAAAACTTGACCAACCACAATGTTTAAATCCTATGAAAGACCTTCCTTCAAGGAAGGGTTCACCAAGTTCTGGGGACAAAACTTGACCAATCACAATGTTTAAATCCTATGAAAGACCTTCCTTCAAGGAAGGGTTCTGACTAAAAAAATAAAAATTATATACACATACATACATATATACATACATATTTCTTTGGAATGAGGCAAGAGATAAGAAAAACTTTTTGGTCCTCTTTACCTTCAGGGGTCCAGTCACTCTAACTCTGCCCCCGCCCCCATTTTCCCCTCTTATGAGAAGACACTCTAACTGTTGTTAGAGGACAAGAGGTGATGATGTCAGATCATTAACTATTCTGTTGTTTTTTTTTTTTTTATGGGGCATAAAGTTGTGGCAGTTAGAGAGTTTCTCCCAGAGAGGAACTACTCTAAAGGACCTCAAAAGTATATTGATGGAGTGCAGGGAGATAGTCTTGGAAGAGAATGTTAGGGAAAATGAATAAAAGTAAGAATTAATGAGAAATGAGCACACAGCAATCTGGTTGCCTTTAGGGTTTTCCTTCTTGTGGACTTGTAGGCCTTGGGGAGCATTTGAGGGAACCCAGGTAGACAGAGTTGGATTGTTTCAAGACAATCTGAGCATGACCTGGCTGAGATTTTCTTCCAGAACTGTTCATCAAATGGCACGGTAAGTCTAACATACTTATATGCCTTGTAAAAGTCAAGATATTAGTAGACTTATTAGAGGCATATACACAACATTTAACTTTGATACCATATTTTGTATAATAGCCTTCCAGGGTGTACCTTTTTAAATTTGTCCTGGGAGTAGCCAGGGCCAAAGCTTGGTACAATAGTGTCATTGGGTGCCATTAAAGGCTTTCCAAATACATGTTGGGTCTCAGGACTTGTTTAAAAATGTCCTGGCACAATTTAGAAGAGATTCACTGTTGTTCCCATTATAAGGAAATCTTTTGAATTAAGTGAACTTTGGTCAGAATCATATATTTCAGATTTGAAAATAACCCTTTTGACAGCTATGGTTGTTTGTCCATAGTGGAATTGGAACTATTTAGAGCTAGGGACAACATGTCTTAACAGCTTGTTTGTTTCCCCTCTTGGAAAGTTCTTGTTGTATTACCTAATAGGTCATTTATATATTTGAGGCATCCCTTTATCTTTGGTTATACATTTTTCTCTGAATGTTTCAGATGAAGTATATAGCCAAAATTTGATCAAGGATTAATTCTGGAGGTCATTAAATGGCTCTCAAAAGATTTTAGTGACCTAGGAGTAGCCCTATAGTTTACTGGTGTTTTATGTCTGTTAGGATGAGTCAGGACCTTGTGGGCCAAGTAGTTTTTCCTTCTTTGGGAAGCCATGAGGACTGATTGCTCCTCAATTTTGCTGTTTCAGACTGTACACCAATTTTATGTTTCTGGATCTCTGTATCTTCCCTGAACAGGAAGACAGGTGACTTACCAGGGGGCAGTGTAGAAGTGTCCCATCATCTCCAATGGCCTCATGACCTAGAAGCATAGGCCAAAATACTGGCCTTTTTAACTCTGTTGATTCCAATTGGCTTTGGCTTCCATATAGTTTATTGATACACTTAGGAAATTACACCAACATGGATGTAACTTGTATGTACATATAGAACACGTTTGATTACTGAGAAAGACGTAGTTAAAGAATGGCACAAGATGGATTCTGCCCTAACTCAAGCCTTGTTCTAGGTACTAGGCCCAGCTAAATTAAGCCTGGACCTCAACCCAGACCTTTTAAGTTTCCAGGGGAGGCTGTCTGGCTCTGAGCTCCTGAACCCAACAGCTTCTTTTCAACCCAAGCTAGGGATTTGGGGAGGGAGTAGCTCCACAGAGCAAATGGCATATGTGAATAAAAAGCATGTTTTAAACCACAAAAAAAAAAAAAAAAGGAATGGCACAAGAGCTTAAAGTCTTTTTTTTAATTTTTATTTTTTAGATTATTTATTTATTTATTTGAGAGCGACAGACACAGAAAGAAAGACAGATAGAGGGGGAGAGAGAGAATGGGCGCGCCAGGGCTTCCAGCCTCTGCAAATGAACTCCAGATGCGTGCGCCCCCTTGTGCATCTGGCTAACGTGGGACCTGGGGAACCGAGCCTCGAACCGGGGTCCTTAGGCTTCACAGGCAAGCACTTAACCGCTAAGCCATCTCTCCAGCCCTTAAAGTCATTTTGTCCAACCTTTTAAAATTTGGTTGTCCTGTGGCAACATAAGCTGTATCTGAGGCATCAAAAGTAGGCATATAGCCTTTAAATATCTAATAGTTATAAATACAGGCAAAACCTGTCATGAGTCTTGAAAACAAAACAAATCTAAACCAATTAATTTAACCTAGAAATTTTCAGAAAAGGATAAGACAGCATAAAGTCTTAGCACCTGTGTTTAAAAAGATCGTTGATCATTCCAGATATCTGTGTGGGTACTAATTACCCAGGGAACATTGGAAACAGAGCTACAGAGCTTCAAATTATTTCTCTCAGTTGAGAACCATTGTTTGATCATGAGGTTGTACCTTAAAGTAGGGAATGTCTTAAAAGTTTATTATAAGCACTGGACTTGAGATGCCAGAAATGAACCAGTTACTTTACATATAATAGAGCAGAATCTGGTCTTTGTTAAGCCAAGGCAGCTAAACTCTAATACAACCCTTGACAAATCTGTTTTGAAAGAGAAACACCATTTGACAACCAATGCTTTTAGTTTAATATTGATAGCAATTGACTTTATGTACCATAGAAATTTTTATTAACATAAAACAATTTTAGGGGCTGGAGAGATGGCTTAGCAGTTAAGGAGTTTGCCTGCAAAGCCAAAGGATCCTGGTTCAACTCTCCAGGACCCACATAAGCCAGATGCACAAGGGGGCACATGTGTCTGGAGTTCATTTGCATGGTTCAGTTCTCCAGGACCCACATAAGCACAAGAGGGAAATGGTATCTGGAGTTCATTTGCAGTAGCTGGAGACCCCAGCATGCCCATTCTCTCTCTCTCTCTCCTTCCCTCCCTCTTTCTCTCAAATAAAATGTATTTTTTCAAAAACAATTTTAGCATGACCCATATACTCCTTATTGGAGTATTGGAGTATTCTTATTGAAGGGACTGGGGGTGGGAGGAGAGAAGGACAGGCAGGAGGCTAACAGTGATACCAACTTGACTGTATTCGCTGAGTACAAAACTAACTTAAAAAAAAAGAAAAGCCTATGGCAGGGGAGATCATGAGCCTTAGGGGAATAAAGCCTGCTCTTGTCTGGATAAATACACAAATTACTCTCACCAAGTTGCCCTGAATGCACTATACTTCATGTTCATATTAATATATTAATGATAATCTCACTTCTGGTTAGAGAAGCTTCTCTTTTTAGATGCCAATGACCAGTGGGATGACCCAGAAAGCAACATAGTGCTGAGAAGAAGGGACAGAGGAGTATGTCCTGGACTGAAACATCTCCCACTCTCCAAAGCTCAGGGTCCACTGTGGAAGTGGTGGCATAAGTAATTTAAGAGCCAAAGGAAGGGTACCACTCCTTACATACAACTGTCTGGACAGAAATTGGCCTCAATATCCAAGACCTCACAGTGCCTAGCAATACTTACACAAGACCCTCATAATAGGAGAAAATGATGATGACTTGAAATTAAAAGAGAGACTAATGGAGAGAGAGAGGGGATATGATGGAGAGCACAGTTATGAAGGGGAAAGCTGGGGAGGGGAGAGAAATGCCATGGTTTGTTGTCTGTAAGTATACAAGTTGCCAACCATATATGTGTGTGTGTGTATATATATATATATATATATTGTTTCATATATATATATATGTATATATATATATATGAACAATTTTAGATCTTACCCATGACTTAAAATTGATAAAGCTTAGACAAGTTATCCCAACATATTTTACCAAACAGGAGGATGGAATTTATCATTACTGAAATTAAATCACTTAAACCTAGTGATGACCATTTAATAGAATTAGAATAAAACAGAAGCTACCTTTAAAGTCACAATGTCTTTAGGTATCAATACCTCATCTTTGAAAATTAAACACTTATACATGAACCTTTATCTTAAGACTCAGTTTCTCCAATAGCTCCAATAGTTAAAACCTTGATGAAGAGAGAAACCTAACTTACTTTACTGAGTCTTAAGGCTAGTTGTTATAACCCTCAAACCATAACAAATTAGCATCAGTGAGCTGTTAATGAATGAAGCCTTAACCATAAGACTCAGTTTCTCTACTGATTAAAATCTTGGCATCAGGTAAACAAATTTTGGATTTTATCTAATTAAATGTCCTTCTCTGAGCAACTATCTTTTTTTCTAATTTCCCTCACTAGTCTTACTACTGCACTTTCTGATTATAATAAGCAGAAGTTGCCACCTAGAGCAAGTGTTTTAAGTTCTTATCTGGTTTAGCTACCAATTTTTGTAAGACTCTGGAGAAAAGTAATGAGCAATTTCTGTTCTTCCTATATTTAAATGATCCCAGTTTCTCAGGAGACAGGCTAGCAGAGACTTTGGGTCTATCTTGGAAGCCACTTATCCCATATGAAACAAAGTGGAGGAAAGTTAAAAGACTCTAGAGCCAGGTTATGGCCAATCCTGGCTTTCATCTCCTCGAAGAAGGGGGGGGTATCCCTCCAACCAGATTTGGGAGAAAAAGATTAGGGCTTTACAGTATCCCTCACCCAAATTTTTCTGTTTTCTCCCTAACCAATCAAGGATACATAGTGGAGTCTATGTGCCTCTGGGAGCAAGAAAGGTCCAAGCCAGGATTTCGATGCTCATCCTCCTGGACTGGTCCCAAACCTGAGTACCTCCAGCACTCCCCCAGCCCAGCACGTGTACATCATGGCATATAAGCAGTGCCACTGACAAGATAGGCCCAAGTGTGAAGACTTCTGCATTTACTCCTGTCTTGACAGCCTATATGTCCTTCTGGGGGAAGAGATAATCTTTGGTTTTATTACCTTAAATATAGGGATCCTACCCTTTGTTGATGAGAGGGAGAAGAGAGAGCATGCCAGGGTTTCTAGCCACTACAAACAAACCTAAGACACATGTGTCACCTTGTGCATCTGGCTTATGTGGGTACTGGAGAATCAAACCTAAGTCTTTAGGCTTTCTAGGAAAGCAGTTTAACAACTAAGCAATCATTTATTTGATGTCTTTTATTATCTGTTTATACCCTGATATACACTTTAGTTAAGTCTGATATTTGCCTTATATAAGCAGTTTAGAACCTGATCAAGTACCTTGACTTAGTTTATCTATTTGACCTTTTGTCTAGTGAGAAATCACATTTGACAGTGGTGACTTTAGGTGTTCAAAAGAGAGGAACTATAAAGAGAAACAAAGTTATATGCTGTTTGTCATTCCCTTTTCCTTGTCAGAGACAACTGGCCATTTTATCTCTGGACAGGGTCTGGGGGACACATGGATTAAATTTTCATGGGAGTCTGAAATAAAGGGAGCACCACCCTTTTTACCGGGATTCACCTTGACATGACTTTAAGTAGCATATAACAGTAAGCAAGAGCATAGGGAAATGACAGAGCAAAGAGCCAAGCATCCTGACATTTCTTGTCTTACTATGAAGTTGTTCCTTTTTACCTAGGACATTTATTTTACTCATTTGCAATAAAATGGGTGATAGAATGAATTACATCTGTGTTTATGACTTTGAGGCCCACCTAGCATACAGCATCACCTGTGTCCAATGTAAGCTAAATTCAGATTAAGTCTATGTCCCTGTATAAAACTTTTAGATGGGGCTGGAGAAATGGCTTAGTGGTTAAGGCATTTGCCTGCAAAGCCAAAGGACCTTGGTTCAATTCCCCAGGACCCACATAAGCCAGATGCACAAGGGGGCACATGCATCTGGAGTTCATTTGCTGGAGGTCCTGCACACCCATTCTCTCTCCCCTGCCCTCTCTCTCAAATAAATAAATAAATAATAAAATTTCAAAAAATTTTAGAGCATCCTTTTATGTTTAGCCTGAAAATTACCTTTCTGTTCCTTAAAAGTATATTTATTTTAGGCAAAATTTGTTCTTTTTTGATCCTCTATGTCCTTTCTACATACACACACCTTCATCCACATTCTTTAACATTCTGATCTCAGTTCCACTCAAAAAAGCATTTTTAACAAGCATTTCAAGTCCAACATTGAAAAATTCCTTCTCAGTTCCTTCAATCATCTCATCTCAACCCATAATTAACCATCTTTTTTTCAAATTTTTTGGTTCATTTTTATTTATTTATTTGAGAGTGACACAGAGAGAGAGAGAGAGAAAATGGGCATGCCAGGGCTTCCAGCCACAACAAATGAACTCCAGATGCATGTGTCCCCTTGTGTATCTGGCTATCATCGGTCCTGGGAAATTGAGCCTCAAACAGGGGTCCTTAGGTTTCACAGGCAAGTGCTTAACCACTAAGCCATCTCTCTAGCACCTTAACCATCTTTTTGATTAAGGTTATTAAGAGAAACTATGCCAAATTGATTATTCCTATTACCCACTGACAAAGAAGCAAGTAGTCTAGCTTCAAAGATTTAACCACCTTATTGTTGGAAATTTGTAGAGAAATGGCCTTAGCAGAAAAACTTACAACTTCCTTAGTATTTATGTCACCAAAAATCTTTATCTGACAACCAGACTTGTTTTATAATAGCAGTACACACCCCTACAGATTTTATATAACCTGTTGATTTGAGATGTCTTCTATTAATAAACTCCATGAAATACACTTTTTTAAAGTTATAAGTCTATGAATATAGGCAAAACATGACAGTCATTTGGAGGATAATCTTCATCAATACCTCTAGCACACTTGGAAATATTTTTATTAAGAGTAACTAAGGAAAGCCGGGAATGGTGGTACACACCTTTAATCCCAGCACTTGGGAGGCAGAGGCAGGAGGATCACCATGAGTTCAAAGCCACCCTGAGACTACATAGTGAATTCCAGGTCAGCCTGAGCCAGAGTGAGACCCTACCTCAGAAAACCAAAAAAAAAAAAAAAAAAAAAAAAAAAGTAAGGCAAATTTTTGTTTTTGTCTGGAGGCAGGCTGGCCCAGAACTCAAGTCAGTTGCCTCTCCTTTTAAGTAACAGTACATTACAATATTTTTAAATACCTAGCAAATTATGAGTCACCATCTCAGAGCATATTGTTGTTTTCAATAATCTTCTATGTAGTTTGAAGTTGACCTAGAACATAAAGTCAGTAATTATATTTATCAGTTTACCATGGGCTTTGATTAAATCTATCTGACTTTTATTTATTTATTTGAGAGAGAGAGAGAGAGAGATACAGAAATAGGCAGGGAGGGAGAGAGAGAGAGAGAGAATGGGCACACCAGGGCTTCCATCCACTGCAAACAAACTACAGATGTGTGTGCCCCCTTGTGCATCTGGCTTGTGTGGGTCCTGAGGAATTGAATCACCGGGATCCTTTGGCTTTGCCGGCAAATGCCTTAACTGATAAGCCATCTCTCCAACCCCTAACTGACTTTTAAAGACAAAAAAACAAAACAAACAAACAAAAAAAAAAAAAAGTCAAATGCCAACCAAAACTTTAGGAGAGACCTGTTGGACTATTTGGATTAATAAAGGAACCAAAAGGTGTCTATAAATAACATCTTATTTGTTTAAAGCCAAAGGAGAAAATATCAGGCAGAGTTCAAATTAAAATAATGTGCTTACTTTTATTAAGCAATTTAAGTCATGTGGTTGAAAAATGTGGGAGTCAAGCTATCACCTTGGAACCTCGAATTGGTGATCCTCCTCAGCTTTGCAAGTAGCTAGGATAATTGGCCTGTGCCATTAGGCCTAGCTTATTTTATTGTTTCTAATACCTGCATGAATAAGTTATTTACAGTTATACAAAGATATATTTGGCATAGAGCAATTTGGCAGAAAATTATAGCAGTTAGTGAGCACCACCAGGCATGTTTTCCCCATTGTATCTCTACATTTTTTGAGAGACAGTGTGGCTACGTCCCACACCCAGTGGACATAGCTGCAGGCCTCAGCTCCATGGGGTGTGAGGCATGTGGTTGGGACCCAGGCCTGTTAAAAAAAAAAATTCACCCAAGAGTTTAGGCTCCTGGCTTGGCTGGAACATTTTCAGTCTCCCCCTCATTTAGGCAGCCAGACACCCACAGTCTCTGTCTAGTGGCTCCCTCCACTATGATCTAGAGGTGAGGTCTCAAGTCTCCAACTGAGTTGGGCAGAGACCCCTGCTACAGGATGGATAGAGTCCAGAGCAGGAGTTTGCGCTCCATCCTTCTACCCCCCTACCCAAAGGCACACATATGTACAGTGGCTTGTAATGGAAAAGGGTTAAAAAAAAAAAAAAGAAAGAAAAAGAAAAACCTAGAAGATATTCAGGCCAGGGGTCTTTGGTTCCGGAGCCTCCCTGTGGCCATGAGGCCCTTCCCCCTCAGCAGAGCTAGTTCCCAAACTCTGGAGTTGTTCAGCGTTGGGGTCAAAGAAGCTCAACCAAGTGTATCTCCCTAGAAAAGCTATCACCATTACAAAAGAGTCCCACCTGTCATTATACCATTTTGGCCTCATGCTACAGCACTTTTCAAAAGGGCCCCAATCCCAGCAGGGTAGAGCAGGTCAGGCAGCGAAGCCAGGAGAAGCCATGGTGGTTAGGTCTGAAGGGAGGCCTGTCTGCCTGGCCAATGCCAATGCCATTCATTCCCCTCATCTTAACCAGAGATAGTGATTTTAGCCTTCAGCAAGAAGAGAAAGCAAGTCAGTTTTCCCAAAAGTGGAGAGAAGCAGTAGAAATACCCCAAGTCGTGCTCACAGCTGGAAAATGTACTTCCCATCTTCTTGCATAATATAATAATCATAACTTCCTTGTCAAGATTACCCCACATTAGGCATTAACTGTAATGGGGTGCTAAGACTCCAGGAAAGTCCTTGCACCCCCAAACCCTAGGTTTGCTTTTACTTTTCAATAAAAGAAATTGAGCCCCAAGTGTGGTGACACATGCCTTTTATCGCAGTATTTGGGAGGCAGAGAGGTAGGAGGATCACCATGAGTTCAAGGCCACCCTGAGACTACATAGTGAATTCCAGGTCAGCCTGAGCTAGAATGAGATCCTGCCTCAGAAGAATTTTTTTAAGTGAATTAAAAAGATTGAGAAGGATAATTATTAAATTAGGAAATTTATGGAGGGGAGTACAAAGCCAAGGAAAAGCACCATGTGGTGAGAGATCCTGTATGGATGGCCAGGAAAAAATCATGGAAAAAAGAGAAAAGAGGGGCCGGAGAGATGTCTTAGTGGTTAAGGTGTTTGCCTCCAAAGCCAAAGGACCTTGGTTTGATACCCCAGGACCCATGTAAGCCAGCTGCACAAGGTGGCACATGCATCTGAAGTTTGTTTGCAGTGGCTGGAGGCCCTGGTGCGCCCATTCTCTCTGTCTCTTTCCCTCCCTCTTTCTTTCTCTGTCACTCTCAAATAAGTAAAGAAAAGCAATTTTTAAAAAAAGAGAAAAGAAAGTTCAAGAAGCTCCTGTGTTTCAATACTCCTACACTTGGAAAGGGGAGAGATTTACATCCATGAGTGTAGGGTTCTGTCATTAAAGATTAAGTACAGGCACCTATCTCCTGAGATAAGGTAGTTATATATTGTCCAAAGGGGTCAGCTCAGAGTCATAGAATTCTTATTGGCTAACATTGAAGGAATCTCCCCACTGCAATTTCAGAGGAGGGAAGTACACCTATTGCTTCATTGAAAGTCCTAGGCACATTTACATTTCTTATGAATACATTAATTATATTCCATTTAAATTAGTATAAGCTAAAAACATTAGATATATGGCATTCCTTCAATAGTTTCCCCCTTTATGAAGTCTTGTCAATTTAAATAAAAGACGTCAACCTGTATAAATCTGAGTTTCCTTGTTTCACTGGGCCATGATAAGCCCTCGGGGCTGAGAGCATCTAGTGGTGATAAGTCTACTTAAAAGGTCCAAGATGCAAGGCCCAAGTAATCCTAAGGAGATCATTGTTAGTGGTCTGATCAGGGACATAGGCCAGTTAGCCCATGACCAATAACTGCCCCATGACAGCCAGGAGTTTGTTAATGTTCTCCTTTACCCATGCCTTCTTTAAATCTCTGGACTCTATTTATAGCAACTCCAGATCTGTTTGTATAAAACAACATTCCTTTTTTAAAATAAGCATCGTTTTCCTTAACAGCTGTAAGCAGATTCAGGCCTCTCTGGTTTTGTGTAACCAGATTGGCCAGGGAATTTAGCTGGTTTTGTAGGTCTACTAATGACTCAGCTCTTTGGTGTACATTATCCATGAATTTAGCAGACAAGGTATATTAAAAGTATGTAGTGACTACTATATTTTTTTTCATTTTTAGCTCCTTTTCATGGGTACTTCCCAGTATTGTATGGCTTGTTATAGCACAGACTGTTACCAAAAAAATAGGGCTATAAATATTCTTTCTTCCAAGTTTTAACCCTAAGGGGCCATTGTCTCCATCCCCACTGAGAATACCAGCAATGGTACCATTGGCAGACACAACTGGAGGGATTGGCATTGTGATCATGGTCCAGAGGTGACCCCCATGGACTTTCTCAAGCTTCCAGTGCGCATGGGTCAATTGGCTTCCAGTTGTGTGATTGGTGTGGGCCTGTAGATCCTCAAGCTTCAGCTGTGCATAGACTGACCAGCTTCAGTGTAGTCATACCAGAGCTGCAGATCTTTGGATCATTCTTGGCACCTCCACAACGTTACTCATAGTGGCTGGTCTGAACATTGCTATGCCATCCAAAATGTGTTCCCTTTGGCTATGTGGGCCTTCTTTACCCAGGTGTGATTAGTCTACAGAATGGCACCTGTAACTTTAATAAAAGTTAGAGTGGGGCTGGAGAGATGGTTTAGCCGTTAAGCGCTCGCCTATGAAGCCTATGGACCCCGGTTCGAGGCTCAGTTCCCCAGGTCCCACGTTAGCCAGATGCATAAGGGGGCGCACGCATCTGGAGTTTGTTTGCAGTGGCTGGAAGCCCTGGCTTGCCCATTCTCTCTCTCTCCCTCTATCTGTCTTTCTCTCTGTGTTGGTTGCTCTCAAATAAATAAATAAAAAATGAACAAAAAATTTAAAAAAAATGTTAGAGTGATGTATTACAGTATGGGGTCCTAGTCCAAACTAGGTGGAGTGGCCTCTTCTTCCAATCTCTTATTTAGATCATATGGCCAGGCTGGTGGGAGTGTGTCCAGTTTTCTAGGGGTAAGTTGGTCTTGTATTTCAAATTCCAAGGGAACACCATCAAACAACCAACATCACTAATATTTTAAAATCATAATTCACATCTTAGGGCGGAACTACAGATTTGTTTCAAACACACCTTTTTCCTTGGTGGGGCTCTATCCATTGGAGAAAAGATTTACATCTTATTTTATGGGTCCACTCATTTAATCCATTAATTTTAATCGATTCATGACCTTATCATAATGTAAACTATATTTAGACTAACTTTACAAGTCCCCATAACCATTTTACCAACTTTAAGATTGCTCTAAAGCCTCAAGCCTCATCATGAGGTATAGGTCTATTTGATAACTATAAATTCTATTTTATTATTATTTTTTTTTAATTTGAGAGCGACAGACAGAGAGAGAAAGACAGATAGAGGGAGAGAGAGAGAATGGGCGCGCCAGGGCTTCAGCCTCTGCAATGAACTCCAGACGCGTGCACCCCCTTGTGCATCTGGCTAACGTGGGACCTGGGGAATTGAGCCTTGAACCGGGGTCCTTAGGCTTCACAGGCAAGCGCTTAACCACTAAGCCATCTCTCCAGCCCTATAAATCCTATTTTTAAAAATGCTACATAGTTTAACACAGGATGTCAAAGTAAGCATTTCCATTGTAATGATGCATAATAAGGAGATAACCTCTAGGTAACCATAACCAGTAATTTTTTTTTTTTTTTTTTTAGGTAGAGTTTCACTGTAGTCCAGGCTAACCTGGAATTCACTATGTAGTCTCAGGGTGGCCTCAAACTCATGCTGATCCTTCTACCTCTGCCTCCCAAGTTAAAGATTAAAGGTATGTGCCACCATGCCTGGCTTGTTTTCAGTTTTTATTTATTTCTTATTTGAAGGCAAACATTGGCTAACTAATAAGAGCCAGACATAGGCAGAAGGCTTAAGTTAACAAGGGCTTAGCAATGTAAACCAACATCAGACAAAGGAACCTATTAGTCTGAATTTTCATTTATATTGTAATATTTTGTGGTTATATTCTTTTACTGTGTATTTAAGACCATACATGCAACCATAATTAAAATTACATTGAATTTTAAAGGTCAGTTTATGACTCTGTAGAAGAGACTTCTAGGCACCTATGAAGAGCTCTAGGACCCTCAGCATTGTGTCATCTACAAGGGTGAGTCAAGGCCATGCTATGTGGCTTCCTTTAGAAACAACTATAATGACTCTCCTTCAGCAGATACACTGACTTGGAGTCTATTTTCTTATTGCTGTGTTTCCATGTCCCTCAAGAAGACAGAGGATAATTTACAGAGGCTAGAGTTAGAAGTGTCCCATTATCTCCTGTAGCCTTTTGACCTGGGAGTAGGAACCAAAATACTGGTTATCCTTTTAACACCAATGTTTCCAATTGACTTTGGCTTATACATATGGTTGGTAATTACTCAAGAGACTATACACACATGATTAGCAAAACAGATCTATTTTAAAAAGTATAGAACATATCTGGTTAATAAAGCAAATCTGGTTAGAGAATAACACAAAAGTTTAAATCATTCTGATTAATCTTAAGTTTAGTTGTCTGGTGACAGTATAAACTATATCTGGAACATAGAAAGCATACATATTTTAATCTTTTAAGTATCTATTACTTATAAGTACATGCAGAACATGTTAGTAGCTCTGAAAACAATTGTTTACCAACAACTTTAAATCAATTGGTTTGATCTAGAACTTGTATGTCAGAAAAAGACAAGACAGTGTAAAAACTTGGCATCTGTGTTTGAAAACAACTTTTGGTAATCTGTATACCTGTGTTGGTACCAATTACTCCAAAAGCTGAAAGCAGAGTTATTTTTTTTCTTTCATCAATAAAGATCATTTGAACATGAGGTTGTGTTCTAGGGCAGGGAACATGTCTTAAATATCAATATATCTATAAGCAATGAACTTAAGTTACCAGTATTGAAACAAGGACCTGATAAAAATCTTGACTGAGACTTTGATTACACACAGCTTAAGAATAAAGGAGAACTTGGTCATTGTTGAGCTAAACCAGTCTAAATTTTACATACATTACAGACCTGCTGACAGACATAAAACAGACCTGCTGACAGTTCATGATAACTGAGTCATTTTTTAGAAGACCTATAAAATAATCTCAGCAATAACGACCTAGCTGAAACAGCATGAATATGACAGGGACCATTTCATAGTTACATTATCTTTACATATAATAGTTGATTAGAAGATTAAGTACTAATAAATAAACTTTGATGTTAAGGCTCAGATTTTTAGTAGTTCAAAGGTTGACAGAACAGCATAGTTAATTTGGTTGAATTACAAACATTAACAAGCATAGGTTAACATCACCAAGCTGAAATCTTAGCCATGAAATCTTGAGGCATGGCAGTCACAATTTATAATCTGGATACAATAGCATAACTGGCTAACAAATACATATATTTGGAAAGAAACATCAAAATATTACCTTTTAATCACCTTAATTAACATTTTCAATATCTGTTATCCCTCTATTAAAATTGATTAATTATAAATACCTCAAAATGTTACTAAGCTACAGTTAGATATTTTTCATTTATCAAGCTTTATTATTACTATTATTATTATTATTATTTTGGTTTTTTGAGGTAGGGCCTCACTCTAGCCCAAGCTGACCTGGAATTCACTATGTAGTCTCAGGGTGGCCTCAAAACTCACAGTGACCCTCTTACCTCCTGAGTGCTGGGATTAAAGGTGTGTGCCACCATGCCTGGCTTTAAGTTATTTTTGAAGCAGTACTCTATACTTTATTTCCACAAGTTTTCCAAGACCAGCATATTATTTGTCTTTATCACTGATCTCTTTAATATATCTGTACATTATATATTTATGTTGATAAGACATTCTTGAAGCACTTCTTATGACCATATTAATGTATAAATTTTGCTAACAAGATACGTTACATATTATTTTATAGGCTTATGTCTTTTAGGTTGCAAAGCTGAAATCCCAATGTAATCACACACCAATGTAAAAGTTGTTTTTAATTATAGCTGACTTTCTGGGTTTCCGCTTATTGTTACCCAAGGCCTAGCCCATACGAGTAAGAATTTTATAACTCCTTATCATCCATTTACAGTGCAGAGAAGCCAGATTGAGTTAACATTCATTCTCCAAATTATTATGGGTTTCAACTCTTAAAAGGGATGATACAAAGATACCAGGCAGTATCAAAGATTGACCAAACTTTATTAACATTAAAAAGAATCTAGCCTGGCATGGTAGTGCATGCCTTTAATCTCAGCACTCGGAAAACATAGGTAGGAGGGTCATGGAGAATTTGAGGCCACCCTGAGACTACATAGTTAATGCCAGGTCAGCCTAGAGTAGAGTGACAAGCTACCTTGGAAACCACCACCCCCCCAAAAAAAATCCAGATAACTCTATCTACATTAAAAGATTGAACTGGTTAAAATTACACTATTGGAGGGTATTGTTATGAGGAAATATTAAATACCCATAACCAAAATTCAAGTCTTAGCAAATCCAGTTTTACTCTTAGATCTTGCTATTCTTCTATTGATGTTTATAAAAGTTGTTTTCAAACAGAACTTTAGATTTATAGTTTTTAAACTAATTAATCCTTGACTCTATGTTCTTTTGTTCATAACAATAAGATTTCTTCCCTTTAAAATATTATCGATGGGATGGAGAGATGGCTTAGTGGTTAAGGCATTTGACTGCAAAGCCAAAGAACTTTGGTTCAATTCCCCAGTACCCATGTAAGCCAGATACATAAGGTGGTACAAGCATCTGGAGTTCATTTGCAGTGGCTGGAAGCCCTATTGCCACATACAGAAAGGTTGTATAAGGTAATAGCCAAGCTATAGGGACTAGTACACTTAATATAATCCAGGGAATTATTTCTTTGTTGGCTCTAAGAAGTATCATTTTTCTGGAGTATTCTCTGTGCCTGTCCAGCATAAAACAGAAAGCTAAAACTGAAGTTCCTAAGGGCTACATCTGTATTATTAGAACTTCATCTGCAACAGTTAAGGAGAATTAATTGCTGTCTCTCCAGAACCAAATACACTTGGGCTATATTCATTCCATAGAACAGTCTGTCTGACACATAACCTGGCATCTCTGTGACCAACACTGACACCCACACCCACACCCACCCACACCCACCCACCCCCACACACAAACACATACACGGAAGCATCACAGTGCTTCCTCCCTTACCAACACACTCATGGGTTCAGGGAACACACATACACATTCACATTCACATACACATACATTAAGAGGCATCACAGTGCCTCCCCCTTCTTGTGTGCCCCTCCTGGTTTCAGGGACACATGTCAGACAAGGAATGAGGTTGCCACCTCAGAAGGAAGGCATTCAGATGCCTATCTGGCCATGTCCTGGAGGAACTTTGGCAGTGCTTGGCCTGAGAGGGTTCAGCTTGTGACTGGTGATTGGATACTATTCTAATCCTGCAATGAGACCTTATGCCACTTGCCACAGTAGTGCAGAAAGAGCCCATTTGAGTCTTCTTTCCATGCTTTTTCCCCTAGGCCTTGAATATGGGATCTCTAGCCATGTGGATATCTTTCCTTGGCTCTACTTCCCTCAATAAATATAATACTTTAATAATTATTCTTCTCAGTTTTCTTTCTTTTTTATTCAATTCTTTGACTAAATTCAGAAATGAACCTAGGGTTTGGGATGTAAGGACTTTCCTGGACTCTTAGCATCTCATTATAGATTAGAAGAGAACCTTCTAATCAGGCAAATTACCCTACAGTGATGCCAGAGGTTTGTTATAGATACATGGAAGCTTTGAGAGCTCACAGAAGAGTAGCCTCGGCCTTGGCCTCATGGTCCTGCCCAGGGGAGTTGCAATTCTCATACAATTCACCATGGTGATAGGAGAAGCAAAGGGAGAGAGAGAAAACAATAGGGTGGATACCAGAAACTGTTGGCCTGGGAAGAAGTGCTGTTGTCCACAGATCACTTTATTCAAGTTTGAATATAATATATTAGGAAAAGAAAAAAAAAACAAGTATAAATATCTATGACAGAGGAATTAGACTTTATTGGAGAAGAATCTTAGTCATAGAGGGACACTTCACATCTCAGCAGTGGAGACTCTAGAATGCTTGTTAGTCCAGCATAGGGCCAGAAAAGTTTTTATGTTTAAGGAGAGGGTGATGGGAGAAGTATTACCAAGTGTTAAGGCATCTATTGCAGACAGCTTCAGGTTCACTGAGATGAACTTCTAGACCAGGCACAGTTATGGAGGATGGGATTTATTGATGCTTACAGACCCAGGGGAAGTTCCATAATGACAGAAGTTGGCCTGCCTTCACAGGTCCAAGTAGAGAGAATCACAAGCTAAAAGCCAAAAGCCAAATAGCACAGCACACTTCATGAACTCCATCTAGGCACACTTTGCATATCTTTAGATTGAAATCTCAAACCTACTACCACACCTTAAGATCCACCCAGTGACACTGCCTCCAGCCAGGTGGCTGCAGATGCAAACTACAAACTAATAAAACACTGACTATATTGGGGGGCCATCTATTCAAACTTCCACAGCAGCCAACTTCTTTGAACTCCTTTCTGACTCTCATGGAGTTTTTCAAAGTAGCAGGGTCCTGTCTCCTGTCAGACTTTTTGACCTTCGCCAGTAGTAAGTAGAATTTCTGACATGCTAACTCTTTCAGGTGTTTGTGCCAGGACCAAGAACCTGACTACAACAGTAAAGTGGGGTCATTGCTGCAATTAATCTGACCATATGGATTTTGGTCTTTTGGAACACGTGTGCTGGATGAATGCAGAAGGACTTGGGACTGGAGAAACCTCTCAATGCAGTAAACCAAATTTTATGGGCTATTTTGTGAGAGTTTGAAAATGCTAAATGCAGAGAGAATTGTGAACTGTGAAGTCTTGGCTTATGAATGTTCAAAGGGAAAGAAGAGACAGCACAGAACTTTTATTGGAACTGAGGCTAATGGCATAAAGGCTAGCTGAATTCTTCTGCCTATTCCCAGATAATTTGATCAAAGTTGAATTTTAAAATAATGGACTGGTGTGCTTTGCAGAAGGTATAGAATATAAAGATATCATTGGAAAAAAAATCAGCAAATTTAAAGTTACTGTCATAGAAACTGGTTTTAAATTTCTGAAGTTATAATTGCTAAAATATCATCACCATTAAGGGTGGACCAACTTCTTTCTACTGGGACAACGGTGAAAGATGCCTGAGGGTGAAATCAACCCAGGGAAGGCTCAATGAATTCAAATTCTTTTGAAAGGAAATGACTTAACAGAAGAGTTCTGAAGGCATTGTTGCACATCAAGGTTACTTTATCTCTCCTGGTTTACAAAATTGCTGTGCCTCTATACACCTAGTTTTGCTTTTGAAAGCATGAAAACCTCAGGGAAGCAGGTCATGAAGTGCATATAGTTTGAGGAGCTACTGATGAGATACATCATGTGAAGCAGAGAGTTGTCAGTGAGGCCATTGTCTGAAGTTGAATCAGGGGGCACTGCTGAGATGCAGCATATGAAACAGGGTCTTTTAAAATCTATTCCTTCAGTTACACACAGAGAGAGAGAGAACTAGCCTGCTTCTTACCTATTTCTATTTGCTTGTAATAACAAAAACAGGGTTGTTGGAATCCCTGTATGGGAGCCAAAGAAAGCCATTTTTCAGAGATATGAAGGTAGACCATGTTTTACAGTGGAGACATGAAGGTGTTTTGGATATACCAGGATTGTGCAGTGGCTATCATGGAGCTCTTTTGGCTCCAGTTGAAAGTTTTCCCTTGGTTATTCAGCTCAGCTGAAGGGCAGAATAGAAAATCCAGAGACAATCATCACTGGTTACAGATGTTGAACTTGAACTACAAATGTTTAATGTTTACATGCTGGTTATTGATTTTGCATCGGTTCAGTCTCTCCTTGTTATGCCATATTATTATGGAAATATTCATTCTGTGACATTATGTGTTGGAAATATGTAACTTGTTTTGATTTTATAGGACTTAAAGTTATGAAACAGTCTTAAATTTCAGATGAGACTTTGTACTTTGGAATAGTCTTAAAGTTGGTAAAGACTATGCAAACCTTTGAAGTGGGTTCATGCAATTTGCATTATGAGATACTCATGAATCTATAGGGACTGCACAGAATGTAGTAATTTGAATGTGGTAGTTTGAATGTATGGTCCCATAGACTCAAGGGTTTTATTAAAATTGAACTTCCTACTTTGGTCCCCAGCAGGCAGATAACCTGCTTAGGAAGCATGCCATGGAGAGTGAATCTTAGAGTCCATCCTTAATGTATGTGGAGAGCAGTTTGAGCTCTGACAGTTTTATGTTGCTAACTGTTGGTGGTATCTCTTTGCTTGGATCCATGGAAGGTATTCAGCTTTTTCTACCATTGATGGTACTCCCCTGGACTCTGTAAGCCTGAAATCAATCCCTTTCCTCACATTAGCTGTGTCTGATTAAATGTTTGTCCCAGCAACAAAAAGATGAGTACAAAAGTAGAGCACATCACCCAGGGTACAGTTGAGTGTTCCATGCCACTCTATGAGTACAATTCCAGCCCCCATTTTCTGGGACTATGGAGCAGCCCCTTTTGGTACTGACCTTACTTGTGGGCCTGCTCACCATAGCCTCTTCCACTGGAGCAGGCACTCCCAAAGTTGGTCACACTCACTAGCCACAACAGTGAGTTGTCTAGGCTTCCCAGGGTCAGCTCAGACCCATTAGTTAGGAGACATCTGTTCAGTTTCTAGTGGACCTAGCTTACACCTGCAAAGAAACTTTCATCATATGTCTACCTGGATCAAGGCTGACCAAGCAACTCAACACAAGCTCCATAAGAGTTGCTGTTGTTACATTCTCCACAAGACAGAAGGACTATCTCCAGATGGGCAAACCCCATTGTTAAACAGGTTATACAAAAAACAATACACACACCAAAAAAAAAAAAAAAAAAAAAGACCAAGATATCCATGAAAACTTAGAGAAAACTGCTGCAGGCATAGAATTCCAAAGTAAAATTATTATAAGAAAATTAACAAACTTAGCAAGGCCAGAAGAAACATCTAAATAAAATGGAAAATAATTAGAAGGAATTCAGTAGATGGCTGTTTCCTAAACACAAGACCACATGCAAACTTAATGAACCTCCTTTCCTGCATTTCTTATACTTAACAATACCAGGTAGTGCCAATTTGTTAATCCGGGGTGGGGGGAGGAATAAAGCAGACTTTGCAAAACAGGACTCTCCTTGAGCACTCAGGCCCCTTCAAAAGAGTCTACATACTTCCCATTCTGCCCCAGTGCAGATCAGCTGGCCCAATCTCAAAGGTTTACAGACTCAAGGGGAAGCTCCACAATGGCAAGGAAAAATGATGGCATGAGCAGAGGGTGGACTTTTTAAAAATATATCTATATGTTTTTAATTGACAACTTCTATACTTACAGATAACAAACCATGGTTATTTCCCTTCCCTCCCCCTCTTTCTCCTTCATAACTCTGTTCTCTGTCATATCCCCTCCCTCTCTCCATTAGTCTCTCCTTTAATTTTATGTCATCATCTTTTTCTCCTATTATGAAGATCTTGTGCAAGTATTGCTAGGCACAGTGAGGTATTGGATATTGAGGCCAATTTCTGTCCAGATAGTTGTATGTAAGGAGTGGCACCCTTCCTTTAGATCTTACATTCTTTCCACCATCTCTTCTGCAATGGACCCTGAGCCTTGGTGGGTGTGAGATGTTTCAGTGCTGGACACTCCTTCGTCCCCTCTTCTCAGCACTGTGTTGCCTTTTGGGTCATCCCAGTGGTCATTGCCATCTGAAAAGAGAAGCTTCTCTAACCAGAAGTGACAGTAGCATTAATATATGAATATGAACATTAAGTGTAGTGCTTTCAGGGAAAATTTGGTGAGAGTAACATATGCATTTATCCAAAAAAGAGCAGGCTTTATACCTCTATACCTTTATACCTTCCCTGCCTTAGGCTTTTCATGAGGTTTTCAGCACCAAGCATGTATTCCATCCCATAGAGTGGGCCTTCAGTCCAATTAGAGAACAGGTGGTTTGCCCTAGAGCAGATGTGCCACTGTTGAACTCGTCCAGTCATTTGGTCTGTCTGGCCAAACTTGAGGTTTCCAGTGTCCACTGTTTTCAGCGCTCATGACATCTGTCTCCCACAAGACTGCATATAGTGCAGCATTTTCCAGCTTTCAGTTGATTGGGCTACAGAGACAAGGTTTTCTGCTCAGCACCAACTTGATTTCTCAGTGACTTTGCCTCTCAGGAATATGAAGTCTTCAGGAAGAGGGTCTTACCATGTCTTTCTCACTGGAAACCAAGCACCTTGGCAATAGCCTGTAATGTTTTGGAGGCAACAGAGACCTCCCTGGCCAATGACTCACTGGAAGGTATTCCATAACAGGCACTTAAAATTTTCTAGTAACAATCTATGGCTTCTGGATGTGCCATTGTTTAAGAAAGTAGATTTTCATATGTCTCATTCAGAATATCTTGAATTTTGGTTGACTTCTCCCACACACACACACACCTTTCTTTGATACAATCTTTTCCCCTAAAAAAAGCCATGTAGGCTTAGGCCTTTCCCTTCCTGTAATCTGTTCTTCTACTTCCCTTTCCTTCCTCCCTTATAGACTTTTCTGGCTTGTGGGCCTTTGCTATTGATTTTTGGTTCCAGATCACATGCAAGTCTACATATTTGTAGCTAGGATCCACATATAAAAAAGATCACGTGATGTTTGGTTTTCTGGGCCTGGGTTAACTCACTTAGTATAAAATCCTTTCCAGAGCCATCTATTTCCCTGAAAATTTCATAATTTTAATTTTCTTTACCTCTGAACAGAATTCCATTGTGTAGGTATACCACATCTTTATTATCCATTCATCTGTAGATGGACAACTTGGCTGGTTCCGTTTCCTAGCTATTGTGAATAAAGCAGCAATAAACATTGTTGTGAAAGTATCTGTAAGGTAGTGAGAAGAGTCATTAGGATATATGTCTTAGAGTGCTGTAGCTGGATTATACAGCAAATCTATTTTTAGCTGTCTCAAAAACCTCCACACTGATTTCCACAATGGCTGTACCAGATTACATTAGCACCAACAGTGCAGAAGGGTTCCCCTTTTATCACATCCTCACCAACATTTATTGTCATTTGTTTTCTTGATGGTAGCCATTCTGACAGGAAAAAGATGTAATCTCAAGGTAGTTTTAATTTGCATTTCCCTGATGGCTAAGGATGTAGAACAATTTTTTAGATGTTTATAGGCCGTGTGTATTTCTTCCAGTGAGAACTCTCTATTTCCATAGCCCATTTTTTTACTGGGTTGTTTTATTTCTTATTGTTCTGTTTTTTGAGTTCTCTGGATATTAATCCTCTGTCAGATGTGTACCTGGCAAAGATTTTCTCTCATTCTGTAGGTTGTCTCTTTGCTCTATTCACAGTGTCCTATGCTGTACAAAAACTTTGTAACTTCATGTGATCCCAGTGGTTGATTAGTGGTTTTATTTTCTTAGCAATTCAGAAAGTCATTACTTATGCCAATATGTTGAAGGGTTTCCCCTACCTTTTCCTCTAGCAATTTCATATGTTCAACTCTGATATTAAGGTCCCTGATCCACTTGGATTTGATTCTTGTACATGGAGAAAGATAAGGATCTATTTTCATTTTCTACCTATAGATATTCATTTTCCCAGCACAACTTGTTTAAGAGGCTATCTTTTCTCCAATGAGTATTTTTGGCATTTTTATCGAATATCAGATGGCTGTAGCTACCTGGATTTACATCTGGGTCCTCTATTCTGTTCCATTGATCTAAATATCTGTCTTTGTGCTAATACCATGCTGTTTTATTACTATGGCTTTGTAATATAATTAACATTGTTTTGGGTATTTGAGGTATTTTTCTGCTTCCAAATAAAATTTGGGATTTTTTTTTTCTAATCCTGTGAATAATGCCATTCGAATTTTAATGGGGATTGCATTAAATGTGTCGATTGCTTTTGGTAAGATTGACATTTTTCACAATATTGATTCTTCCAATCCAAGAGTATCTTTCCATTTCCTTGTGTCTTCTGCAATTTCTCACTTGAGTGTTTTAAAGTTCTCATTGTAGAGCTCCTTCACTTCCTTAGTAAGTTTATTCCAAGGTACTTTTTTTTTTTTTTGAGGCAATTGTGAATGGGAGAGACCCCCTGATTTCATTCTTCACACATTTGTTGTTAGTATGTAAGAAAGCTACTAATTTCTGTGTATTCATTTTTTATCTTGCTGTGTTGATGAAAGTGTTTATTATTCTAAAACAGTTTGCTGGTAGAGTTCTTAGGGTCTTTTATTTATAGAATCATATCATTTGCAAATAGTGATAATTTGATCTCTTCCTTTCCAATTTGTATCCCTTTTATGAGTGACTCATACCTTATTGCTATAGCCAAGACTTCCAGTACAATATTAAATAAAAGTGGAAACAGTGGACACCCTTGTTTTGTTCTTGAATTTAGTGGAAAAGCTTCAAGTTTTTCATCATTTAGAATTATGTTGGCTGTAGGTTTATAAATTGCTTTTATTATGTTGCGATATGTTCCTTCTAGTCCAAGTTTCTGTAATACTTTTTACCATGAAAGGATATTGGATCTTGTTAAATGTCTTTTCTGCATCTATTGAGATGATCATGTGAGGTTTGTCTTTCAGACCAGTTAAATTATGTATTACATTTATTGATTTGCATATGTTGAAGCATTGCTGCATCCCTAGGATAAATCCAACTTGGTCAGGGTGAATAACCTTTTTGATATCTTCTTGTATTTGCCAATATTTTGTTCAGAATTTTTGCATCTTCATGAAGGAGATTGGACAGCAATTTTATTTTTTTGTTCTGTCTTTGCTGTATTAAGGTACGAGGGTGATGCTGACTTCATGGAAGGAGTTCAGTAGAATTATTTCTTTTTCTATTTTATAGAAAAGTTTAAGAAGAATTGGTGTTAGTTCTTCCATGGAGGTCTGGTAAAATGCACCAGTGAATCCATCTGGGCCTGGGCTTTCTTCAGTTGGGAGAATTTTTATAACTGCTTGGATTTCAGTGTTTGTTATAGGTCTATTTAAATGTATTATCTCATCTTGATTGATATTTGAGGATAGACACTTTCTGAAGGCAATGTATTCTTGGGGGCGGTCTTATGGGTGTTACAGCCAGTTTCTCCATGCCAGTGTTTGGCACACTCTGCTGTACCTGTTGTCTACCTGATGTTGGCCAGGGGTGAGTCCACCCTGTGCTCATGCTATCATTTTCCCCTGCCATCATGGAGCTTCCCCTCTAGTCCCAGCTTATGGGAAAAGAGGTTTATTTTGGTTTATAGACTTGAGGAGAAGCTCCATGATGGCATGATGGGCATAACCTGCTTAACATCAGATGGAGAAGAGCAACAGGAGAGTGTGCCAATCACTGGAAAGAGGAAATTGGTTAAAATGCACACCCCCAACAATAAAGTGCCTCCAGGAATCATTAATTCCCAAATCACCATCAGCTGGGAATCTAGCATTCAGAATACCTAAGATTATGGGGGGGACACATGAATCAAACCACCAAATTCTGCCCCTGGGCCCCAGAAACTGATAACCATCCATGATGCAAAATGCTGTAAAAAACTGTAAAAGCCCCCATAGTTTTTTTTTTTTTAATCAATCCTTGTGTTGTTCATACTATATCCTCATAATCCAAGGTCTTTTAATAATACCAAATAATACCATAATACCAAAAAGCTCAAAAAAATAAACATTTACACTGCAAAAGATGATATTGGGCATAACAAAGAAATACTCAACCAATACAAGATTTAAACAGAGCAAACATCAAACTCAGTATGTCCAAATCCAATAAATAACTCTAGTCAGTGATAAATCTCCAAGTCTGATAATTCTAAGCAGCAAAAAGTCTCTGGAATTCCTATTCCACCCTTCCAGCTAGGCTACTTACAGACCTATAAAACTTCATCTGGGGCAGGCAGCCCTCTTTAGCAGTCATCTTGTGGTTCAGGCATCTCAACTGGGTCTCCACTGCAACCCATGATCCGTCATGGCTCCATCAGGTCTCCATGCAGGCATCCAGCAAACCTGTTTCACACTGCCTGTGGCCATTTCCAAAATACAAGAATGTGTGCAAATTTGATGATCCTCTCCTGCATTTCTTATTCTCCACAATACCAGGTGGAGTGTCATTTTTTTTTTAATCCACGGGAGGGGAGGACAAAGCAGACTGTGAAGAACAGGACACTCTTTCAGCATTAAGTCCCCTTCAGAAGATTCTGAATTTTTGCTGTTGTTCCAACGCAAGCCATCTAGCACAATCTAATTGCAACTGAACAGGCAGAATATTCAGCCCAGGAAAAGCTTGAGGGAAGAAAGTTTTATTTTGGCTTACAGACTTGAGGAGGGAAGCTCCATTACAGCCAAGGAAAATGATGACATTAGCAGAAGGTGGACATTACCTCTGCTTTGTCCTCCCCTCTCCCGGGTTTAAAAAAAAAAAAATGACACTCCACCTGGTATTGTGGACATTTAGGATAGCTTTTTTCTTTTTATGTCAATAAGCTTTTCTATGCAAAAAGGCAAGCAATCTTAGCTCTATACAGTAAAATGGGGTGCCTTTGTGTAAGTGACCAAACATGGATAACCAATTATGAAATGAAAAGGAAGTTCCTGACAAACTAGTTCATGGTTCTATACCCAACTTGAACATATTTACCTTATCTAGAGATGATGCTTCAAACTCAAATGACTTACCAGTGCCAAATAATGTGTTGTTCCCACAATCATAATGTTATATAAGTTAACAAGTAAAACAGAAATGACAGTTATTTTCAAAGCAATTTCCAATGTGAGAGAAGTACATAATCACTGGTAAGACTTGGTGCATAAACTCCAGTTCATCACTATCATCTCAAATAGAAATAGAAAGACGTAAAGAATGACTGTGACCCTCGTGCCACTCAAAGTAAGAATTTTGAAAGGAACATTTAGGATACTTTTGCTCACTTTTTTTTCAGTGAGCATTTTGTTTTTTGGAATTTATTTATTTGCATTTAAAAGGAACTGTTGACAAAAGTTCACTGAAATAATCCAAGTGAGAAATTACAGTCAACACTGCTGAACAAAACTTCTTAGATGTTGTTACTGGTGTAGAGACTGACTGCTTCAGACTTAAATGCACAGTGTTATATTTAACAATATTGTCACCTATCTGTTCTTTCCTGCATATATAAAAATTAAAATACCAATTAAAAAACTAATATATCTTCTCTTTAAATCCTTCTTACAGATACAGTTTCAATATTATTAACAGTGGTGTCATTTAAAGGATTTTTTTTCAATCACAAGTTAAACATCAATCTACTTAAAGAAAACTGATAGTCTGCCTATAGGCTCATAGTGCAAATAAAAAGTTCCAGAACTCAGCAACTGACATTTCTAAAATAAAACAGATAAAATTCTTAGAAGGTTCATGCAAAAAGCTTTACAATGCAAATGGCCACAGAACTAGAACGCTTAAGAATTTTACTGGTCGAGCCGGGCGTGGTGGCGCACGCCTTTAATCGCAGCACTCAGGAGGCAGAGGTAGGAGGATTGCCATGAGTTCAAGGTCTTCCTGAGATGACAGAGTTAATTCCAGGTCAGCCTGGACCAGAGTGAGACCCTACCTCGAAAAACAAACAAACAAAAAAAAAAAAAAAAGAATTTTACTGGCAACATCATTGGGACTCCTGTGTTTGCAAATTCACCTTGAACTCTCATCTTACGCTTTGTATTTGGCTTTTCCAGTCTCACTAATGACATAACCATGATTCAAACCCCTGAAGTACTCATTATACTGAAGTGCATATCAAACAACAAACTTGTCTGGAATTTCAAATCCAACACTTCAAGGCGTCTTTTTCAACAGCAAGCTTGCAAGCTTGACCGTCTTTGGGTTATACTGCCTGACCAAGGACAGCAAGGTTTGCATTGTTTTACCAGTGCCAATTATGTCTTCAACAATCAAGACATTCTTTCCAGTTAAAGTTGAGAGATCATCTCCACCAATTACTTTTATGTCCCCTGTGGACTGGTTATTACAGTAGCTCTTCAGTCTGATAAAATCTACAGTCATAGGAATGGATTTATCACTATATCTATTCAGTGATTTAATGTAATCCAGCAGGTCAGCAAAGAATTTATAGCCACCCTTTAGCACACAGAGGGCTACAGTGTGTATGTACATCCTCAGCATAATGATTAGGTATACAAAATAAATCTAGGTTCATCATCAGTGATCTGATAGTTGATAAAAATGCCAAAAATACCCATTAGAGAAAGGACAGCCTCTTCACCAAATGGTGCTGGGAAAACTGGGTATGTGTCACGACGCTGGGGCTGCGAGTCGCCATAACGGAGCCTGCCGGCACAAGAGCTGGCAGCAGGCAGAGGAAGCCAGCGGACGCGTAGACGAGCAGGTAGTGACCTGCAGGAGGCGCTGCGGCGCGAAAGCTGTGAGAAGAGCCCAGCCACCCAGCCCTCAGCGACCGCGCAGAGCTCCGGCGCTCGCCCCGCCCCCGGGCGCCCTCGCCCTGCCGCCCACATCACGACCCGGTCTTCAGTGAGCATTTTGATGCAAAGCGGCAAACAATCTTATATCTATGTGATAAGATGAGGTGCATTCGTGTAAGTGAGAGAATATGGAAAACTACCTGTGCCATACAATGTGTTGTGCTCACAATGATAATGTTATAAAAGCTCATGAAATAAAACATAAATGACTGTTATTTTCCAAGTAATTTCCAATAAGACTTGTTACACTCCAATTTATCATGGTCTTCTCAAATACTAGTTAAGAATTAAGTAAGTATAAAACACGTATGCCCAGTTTTGTTAAATGTTAAAGTCTAACCAACATGGCTTACATTTTTTTAATTTCACAACATAAGATGCTCACGTGTACACTTTGCATTTTTAAATTAATGAACTGCATTTTTGCACTTACAGACTGGAAGAACTGACTGATATGAAAGTTACAGGTGCACGTTTTAAAAAATTTTATTTATTTACTTGTAAGGAGAGACAGAGACAGATGGTGAGGCAGACCTGCACCACTTTGTGCAACTGGTTTATTGGGTACTAGGGAATTGAACCTGGATTGTTAGGCTTTGCAGGCAAGCACTTGAATCACTGCGCAATCTCTCCAGCCCTGAACATTTTGTTTGACATACAGTACTTCAATGTCATCAAGAGATATTAATACAAATTCCAACAAGCAAGACACCTGTATACATTCTTCTCCAAATCTCCAATTTCATTTTTAAAAATTTAGTTATATTTCTTGTGCCATGGAAAATGGTGTTTGAGAAACATTCTGTTATTACTGAACTGAGCAAAAGAAGAAAACAAGGAAATGTACTTCCAAACAGCTGTAAAACAAGAATGATATTTAGACTTGGACCAAATCAAAAAATATTATGAGAGGGAATCATGATTTTGCCCGGATATTAGTGGTGAGTTAAGCTAAAAATGAAAAGACTCTGCCAAATAACTCTAATATTCAAGACCTCTAAGTATGATTTTGATCCTTACCAGACAGAACATCAGAACATTGATAGAATTTGTCAACTAGGACATTCACTTCCCTGTGCTATGCAGTTTGTGTTGTTCCCATAATCATATGTGATATTTGAAGGTGATTTCCAAAATAATTTTGAATGTGAAAGAAGTACATAGTTGCTGTTAAGACTTGTTATATTCCAATTCATAGCTTCTCAATGTGCCAGTGTTCTTGGCAACATATTAGCTCCGTTACACTACATGACCATATAGCTTACGTTCTCTCTTTCCTAAAATTACATGAAAGGCAAACATTAGGTTTACACATGAGAATGACTGATTCTCAAATGAAAATAATCTGTTTTAATCCTTGTTTTATGCAGACTGCCATCTGTCTTCAAGAGATGGCAAAGAGAACTAGAAGAGAAACTCAACTATTGTCTACTTGTCCAAATCTCTTACTTCATTAGAATCAACCTCTCAGGAACTCAACTTGTATTCCACCTTCCAAACAAACCTAAGAAATATTTAGAAAGATGTAAAGAATCACTGTGGCCCTTATTACGAAACAGTAAGAATTTTGAAAGGAACATTTAGAAAAACCTTTGTTTTTCTTACTACCATAGCATAGTTATGCAAAAAAATCAATCAGCTCTCTCTGTATGGTAAAATGAGATGCCATTGTGTAAGTGACCACATGTGAAAAACCGAAATGTAATGGTAGTTCCTGACAAACGAGCTTGTGGTTCTATACCCAATTTGAACACATTTACCATGCACGGTGATAGTGCTTCACACTGAAGTGACTTACCAGAGCAAAACAGTCAGTCATTCCCACGATTGTAATGTTGTATACATTAGATAAGTAAAACAGAAATGACAACTTCCAAGGTGAGAGAAGTACATAATCACCGTTGATTAGTTACACTCCAATCATGATCATCTAAAGAAGAAAAAGAAATAGACGTATAGAATGACTGTGATGCTCGTTCCACTCTAATTGAATTTTTTTTAAATTATTTATTTATTTATTTATTTGAGAGCGACAGACACAGAGAGAAAGACAGATAGAGGGAGAGAGAGAGAATGGGCGTGCCAGGGCTTCCAGCCTCTGCAAACGAACTCCAGACGCGTGCGCCCCCTTGTGCATCTGGCTAACGTGGGACCTGGGGAACCGAGCCTCGAACCGGGGTCCTTAGGCTTCACAGGCAAGCGCTTAACCGCTAAGCCATCTCTCCAGCCCTCTAATTGAATTTTTGACGGGAACGTCTAAGATCCCTTTGCTTCTTTGCTTCAAGGAGCATTTGAAAGTGAAAGGGAAGTCAATCTTAGCTCTTTGAGGTAAGAGGAGGGATTTTTGTGTAAATGACTGAATGTGGACAACTACCTGTGCCATACAAGGTGTTTTTCTCAAATCATAATGTTATACAATTTTGCAAGATAAGACAGAAATGACTGCTATTTTCCAATTTCCAATAAGAAGGAAGTATTGTTAAGACTTGTTGCACTCCAAATCATCATGATGTTCTCAAATACTATGTTAAAAATTTGTTTAGCAGGGCGTGGTGGCACAGGCATTTAATCACAGCACTCGGGAGGCAGAGGTAGGAGGATTGCCATGAGGTCAAGGCCACCCTGAGATGACAGAGTTAATTCCAGGTCAGCCTGGACCAGAGTGAGACCCTACCTCAAAACCAAAAAATAAAAACAAAACAAAAAAAACCCACGTTTGTTCAGTTTTGTTAAACAATAATATCTATCCAAAATTGCTGACATCATTGTTTATTTTCACAAACTTGTATTTTTAAATTGATAAACTGCAATTTTTGCACGTACAGACTAGAAGAATTGACTGAAATGAAAGTTATGGGTGCACGTTTTGTTTTTTGATATATAGTACTTGAATGTCGTCAAGAGATGTTAATACAAATTCAGACATGCAGGGTGCCTGCCTACTTTCTTCTCCAAATCTCCAATTCCATTTAAACAAATCTGGTCTCAAATAGCACTTAGTTGGCAAGTTCTATTTTTTAGCTCATGAGCTGTGTTAGAAGAAATGCTCCTGCTAAATGTGCCAAATTATAGTTAGGATCAAGACTAAACGTCATTCTTTAGTTTTCTCCAACGATACTTTGTGAGTTCATTTCCTTGCTGGTACCAGATTGTACTAAACAGAAATTAATACAACTTCAGAAAAGCAGGTCGACTACCTGCCTTTTTCTCCAAATCTCCAACTTCACTTAAAGATATATGGTTACAATCCTGGCATCATGTTAGGTGGAGTTCACTAAACATCAGGTTATTTACTGAACAGAACGAAGGAAAACCAGGCAATGTACTTCCAATGTCTGTAAGACAATAATATTTAGTCTTGGACCTGGTCATCATCATTTGGAAAGCAACTCTTCCCATTGAAAGGTATTTGTCCAGTTCCTTTCAAAGAGCCTTAACTCAAACATAGCTTACAAGCCTTGCTCTAGGGTATGAGAAGAGAAAGTACCGTTTGTGGGTAAGTCAAGGTGGAAAACAAACTGAAACCATGATACCTGGAGACCTCATTCTTTCGCTACTTTGAATCTGAACTTTCCAGGACGGGCTAAGAAACTCAGGAGGATACACAAAATAGTGAGTGTGTCTGAATCCCTTAACTATGGGATCAGGAAGTCTTTCATATAACCAAAGGGTTTCTCTCCGTGTCAAACACGATCATGTTACACAATAATATGAGGTTACTTAACGAACTAATCCAAAGCTAGAGAAAATACAAATCTTGTTTACCAAATAACTACTTGTTGTAAAGGGAATAGAATGTAGGTAAAAGAAAGGAATGAGGGCTAGAGAGATGGCTTAGCGGTTAAGCGCTTACCTGTGAAGCCTAAGGACCCCGGTTCGAGGCTCGGTTCCCCAGGTCCCACGTTAGCCAGATGCACAAGGGGGCGCACGCGTCTGGAGTTCGTTTGCAAAGGCTGGAAGCCCTGGCACGCCCATTCTCTCTCTCTCCCTCTATCTGTCTTTCTCTCTGTGTCTGTGGCTCTCAAATAAATAAATAAACAATTTAAAAAAAAAAAAAGGAATGAGACACAGGATTGGACATGGATGGATGACAGAGCTTTGTAGATTAAGATCACGAAACAAAACCAACTTGGATGTAGAGAAAGAAGCACTTATCAGAACAAACTTTCAATACAAATTTCAAATAATGTGTTCTACAATCATCAGTGAACTATGAGAAGCAAATTCCAAGCAAAATGAATAGAATTACAGCTTAACACATCGTGTTACTAAACAACGGAAAGTAGTTACACTCATTGTCCAATCTGTGAAACAAACTATTCCAATTCACACATATTTGTCTGGTGTCCAAAAAATAACATTTCTAAGGAAACTCCTCACACATGTTGGTTAGGTGAAAAAAGAAATGCACTCCTCTATGAAAGTATACCTCTCCAGTGTTCTCAAACTTTTGTGTTTAAAAAGACGGTGGGTGTTAAAGATAGATCCATGGAAAGTTTTATGTATACAATAACAACTGTCTCTGAAATGAATCCAAAGTATGAACAAAGTAGGTATCCAAATCCTTATTGGTATGTTGTTCAATCTAAACTCTAGGGGCAAAAGGACACACCAAAACAAAAGGTTAATTTACTTATGAATCAGAAGTTGTTGTTCTGCAAACATTAACTAAGTGAGCAAATTGAAACCAAAATGAAATGAGGCCGCACTTTAACATATCCTGTTGTATAGTAAGGAAAGTTGAGCTTCAAATTTGTGACACTATTCCCACAATTGTTGCTGACACTGTAGAGATAGGTGGAAACCAGCAAATTACATTATTCATTGCCAACGCTAGGGTGTTCTGCAATCTTTAAGTTACTTTGTGCCAAAGCCAGATAAAATACAAATCTTGTTTACCCAATAACTACTTGTTCCAATGGGAATAGAATGTCATGATCGAACGTAGGTAAATAAAAAGAATTAAACACATACTTGGACTTGGAAGTCAGAGTTTTGTAGACGAAGAAGAACATTACCAACTCTCATTACTTATTTTAAACAATATTGTGTTCTACACTCATAAGTGAACTGAGATGAGCAAACACCGAGCAAAGTGAACTGATTTACAGCATAAGATATACTATTAGGCAGTACAAAACAATGCAAAATAGTTACATTCCTTGTCCAATCTGTGAAAGAAGGTATACCAATTCACACGCATTTGCCTGGTGTCCATTTCAAAGGAAACACCTCGCACATGTTGTTTAGCTTAAAAAAGAAATGTATTCCTGGGCTGGAGAAATGGCTTAATGGTTAAGGCACTTGCCTGCAAAGCCAAAGGACCCAGGTTCAATTCCCCAAGACCCACGAAATCTGCATGCATCTGGAGTTCATATACAGTGTCTGAATCCATACTCCCTCTCCTTTCCTCTCTCTATTCCTAACAAAAAGTAAATTAAAAACCAAATTTAGAAAAAAAATATGCATTCGTCTATGAAACCTTCTCTACTGTATTCTCAAACTTTGGTGTTTAAAAAGAAGGTTGCCAATCTTCTTTATTTTTTTTTTTTCAATGAATCAGCTCTTTATTTTGTCAATTGTCTTGTTTCCTTTGTTGCCAGTTCATTAATTTCTGCTGATTTTAAGTCTTTCCTGCTGGAATCTTTGGGTTGGATTTTTCTTGTTTTAACAGTGCCTTTAGGTGGATGGTTTCTTTCTGTCTTTTTTTAGTGAAGGCATTGAGTGCTATGAATTTTCCCTTGAAGACCACCTTCATTGTGTCCCATAAGTTTAGTATGATGTGTTTTCATTGTCATTCAATTCCAGGAATTTTGCAATTTCATTTCTTATTTCATCCACTATCCATTTATTCTTTAAAAGTGTGCTATTCCGTTTCCAGGTGCCGTTGGGATTCTTGGTGGGTCTTTTGTTGTTGATTTCTAGCAGTATAGCATTGTGATCTGATATCATGTAGGGAATTATGCCAATTTTCCTAAATATGTGGAGGCAGTCTTTATGAGAATGTTCCATGTTGAGAAGAATGTGTAGTCTGTGGATTTGGGATGGAAAGTTCTGTAGATGTCCATTAGGTATGTTTTGTTGAGCTCTCTTACTTTCCTGTTGAGTTTCTGTTTGGAAGATATGTCTATTACTGATAATGGTGTATTGAAGTCCCCAGCTATGATGGTGTTGGTGGTTATTTCTGTTTTATTGTCAAGTAGGTTTTGTTTTATGAACTGTGGTGCCCCTGTGTTTGGTGCATACAGATATATGATTGTAATATCCTCTTCATGGATTGTTCCCTTTATAAATAGGAAGTAGCCTTCTTTGTCTTTTTTGATTGTTTTTGGTTTGAAGTCAACTTTATCTGATATTAATATAGCTACATCTGCTTGTTTCTTATTCCCATTTGCCTGGAATATTGTTTTCCACCCTTTTACCCTGAGGAGGTTTCTGTTTTTAGTGGTAAGGTGGGTTTCTTGAAGGCAGCAGATTGAGGGGTCTAATTTTTTGATCCACCCTGTTAGCCTGTGTCTCTTGATGGGTGAATTAAGGCCATTAATGTTTAGGGTGATGACTGTGAGATTTGATTTGATCCTTGTCATGTTGTGGTGGTAGAGGTGTGTTGGCATTTCCATGGAATTTAATTTTTTTTTTTCTATCTACTCTGGGTTTGGTTGCTGTGATCTGCTTCTTGTAGGCATTTGTGTTTGGCTATTTGTTTCTTCTCTGTGGAGAATTTCCTGGAGTACTTTCTGTAGGTTTGGTTTTGTGTTCATATAATTGTAAAGCTGAGTTTTGTCATGGAAAGTTTTCCTTTCACCATCTATTATAAGGGAGACTTTTGCTGGGTAGAGTAGTTTGGGTTGGAAGCCATAGTTTCTTAGAGTTTGCAGTGTTTCATTCCAGGCCCTTCTAGCTTTCAGGGTTTCCATTGAGAAGTCTGAAGTAATTCTGATGGGGTTTCCTTTGAAAGTGGTGTGCTGTTTTTCCCTAGCTGCTTTTAGGATTTTTTCCTTGGTGTCAATGTTTAGAGTCTTAATGATAATATGTCTTGGGGAGTTTCTCCTTTGGTCTAGTCGGTTAGGAGTTCTGTTTGCTTCTTGAATCTTGGTGGGCCTTTCTTTTAAGAGACAGAGGAAGTTTTCTTCAATTATTGTGTTAAATAAGTTCTCCATGCCTTTGGACTGAAATTATTCTCCTTCTGGTATTCCAATGATTCTGATATTAGGACGTTTAAGTGTATCCCACAATTCCCTCATGTTCTGTTCACAGGAACTTTTGAACTTACTGAAATTTTTGGACTCTCGAACTGTTTCTTCCATCCTGTCTTCCAGATCAGAATTTCTATCTTCCACTTCGCTGACTCTATTCTTGAGAGCCTCTAGTGAGTTTTGGACTTGTTCAATTAAGTTTGCATTTTCTACTACTTTCCTATGTATCACTTCCATCGCTTTGTCCAGCTCCCTTTTTGTCTCATTTTCTGATTTTCTTGATGATTCTTGGAAATCTTCCTTGCATTTCTTTATATTTTCATTTAGTGTGGCCAGCTGATTATTAAGGTCCTCTTTTTTTTCACTCTCCCTCAACTCTCTTAGCTCTCTTTGAATTCCTTCCAGTGTCTTATCATATTGTTCTAGCTTAGTGATCATAGCATCCATACGATTATCTATCCTTTGTAGCTTTCCTGTCAGTTCTAGCAGTAGTTTGGTCAGGGTTGCATTGTTCATTGCTTCCACTTGATGTTCTGGTCCTAAACACTATTCTATGTTTTGGTTAGTTGTGATCCTTGTTGGACTGGGTGATCTGACTGGCTTTTCTTCCATTTTATTTTTCGTGTTATTTCTTTTGCGCTGTGGTCTACCCATGTCAGTGTATGGGCAGGTAGGTGGGTGGAGCAGCCTGGGATCTAGCTTAATGCGAATCCAAGGCAGCCTGGGGCAGTTGCAAGCAGCCTGGGTGTTTGCTCACTCTTGCCAAAGCTGCCTATCTATAGCCTGACAGGGGCACCAAAGTTGCCTGAATTCTCACCCAGTAATGCACCTAAGCTGCCTGCCTTTGAGCTTGAAAGGGGACTGAGGTAGCAAGCCCTGAAGGTGCCCAGACTCTGGCTGGGTACACTGGGGTCTGTAAGCAGTCTGTGCTCTCCCGCCTCAGGGGAGTGGGGGATGGGTGGCGATGTATAGGTAGGGGATGGCACCTGCGCTGGCGCTAGTGACTCAGTGTGGACATGTGTGGCTCTTGCTGTGGGAGTGGGCCCGCTGCATGTTCAACTGTAGTGTAGAGGCAGATGATGTGGGTACGGGATCAGGACACAGCAGAGGTTGACCGGCGGGCAAGTGATGTGAGCACAGCAGCAGGGGATCTGGCAGCCACCTATTCACAGCAGGGGTGGCCCCCACAGGCCTGTGAACCGAGCACCACGTGGCTGGTCTACTTGCAGGATCAGAGAACAAGGGTGAGGTAGGAGGTCTCAGCTTCAGTGCAGCAGGCTGGCAGGCGTGACTGGTGGGTGCCCGATGAGAGCACAGCCACGCGGGACGTGCGGAGGGTGCGTGTGCGGGTGGGTGGACGGGGGGCGCGGGGTGTGACGGGGTGTATGGAGCAAGTGGGGCACGCGGTGAGGGAGCGTGGGCTGCGCCGGGGCACCGGGCAATCAGGGTGGGGTGTGCAGGAGGCGGCAGGGCTCAGGGGGTGTGGGGTGGGGTGCCCTGGAGGGGCGGGCTCGTGGGGTGCTCTGGTCGGTCTGGGGGGGCGAGGGGCACACCGTGGGAGCGGGGGGGGCGCGCGTGCAGGGGGTGTGTGCGGGGCGCGGGGGGTGTGGGGCACCTGGGGGGACACAGGGCGCACAGGGGGGCACAGGGGAGCGTGCGGGAGGCGCGGGACGTGTGGGACGCCGCGGTGCGTGGGGGGCTAGGGGCGTGGGGTGCGCGGGGCGAAGGGGGGCGGGGCACAACAGGGTGCAGGAGGCCACGGGACGCCACTGGGTGCTCTGGATGCATGGGGTGGTGGGGCGCATGTGGGGGGGGTCGTGGGGGTTTCATGGGGGGCGTGGGATGTGGAGGGGGTCGGGGCACGCTGAGGCATGCTGAGGCATGCTGGGGCGCAGGACGCGCGGGGGGGGCGGGGCGCTGGGGGGGTGCGAGGCGCGCGGGGGTGGCACAGGGGTGTGGGGCACACCTGGGCACGCAGGGGCTCGATCGGGACGTGTGGGGGCACACGGGCTGTGTGCAGAGGGGGGTGAGGGGCGCACAGAGTGGGGGGGCAGGAGGCGCCGGGGCGGGGCGCGGGGGGCAGGGAGCGCCACGGGTCACACGGGGTTCGGGGCATGCTGGATGCCCCGGGGCGCGCGGGGGTGGTGGCACGCCAGGGGGCGGCTAGGAGTGTGGGGTGCATGTGGGTGGGCAGGGTGCTCGGGTGGGCGCAGGGGTCACGGGATGCTGCAGGACGCCATGGGGTGCTCTGGACTCCTGTGGGGTGGGGGTTGGGGCGGGTCGCGTGGGGGAGGGGTCGCGGGTCACGTGGGGGGTGCGGAGCACGCTGAGGTAAGACGGGGCGGGGGACGCCGCGGGGAGCTCTGGATTCGGGGGCGAGGCGCGCGGGGGGGGGGCTCGAGCCGCACGGGGGTGGGGCGTGGGGTCTCGGGGCACGCAGGCGCCCGGTGCGTGGGACGCCGCGGGGCATTCGGGGTGCGCCTGCTGTGTGGGATAGGGAGCGTGGGGCTCACGGGGGGGCGGGGCAGGGGGTGCGCGGGTGTGGGGCATGGTGGTTTTGGGGTGCGCTGGGCTGCAGGAGCGCCAGGGCACCGGGCTGTGCCCAATGCAGTGGGTTGCGGTGGGTCGCGGCGGGCGGGGTGGCAGGGCGTGGGTCGCGGGGTGTGTGCTTCCCTCTTTTACCCCAATCTGTGCCCTCCCTCTTGCAAAATGTTTCTAATTTCCCTTGAATACTTGCCTTTTTTTTTTCGTTGTCTGTAGTGCAGCTAGGCGGTTGCCATCTTGACCGGAAGTCCTATAATCCTGTTTTTATGCCAGTACCATGTTGTTTTTATTACTATGGCTTTTATTACTATGGCTTTGTAATATTCCTCCAGATATGCTTCTTTTGCTAAGAATATGCCTGGATATCCAAGGCCTTCTGCCATTCCATATGAATTTTGAGATGATTTTTTTCTATCTCTGTGAAGAAAAATGTTGGTATTGCATTAAATTAAATTAAATTAAGTTGCATTAAATCTGTATATTGCCTTTAGTAAGATTGCCATTTTTACAATGTTAATTTTGCCTATTCAGGAGCATGGCAGGTCTTTCCATTTTCGCAAGACCTTCTCAGTTTCTTTCTTGAGTGTTTTCATTGCATAGTTCTTTCACATCCTTGATTAATGTTATTCCAAGGTATTTTATTTTGTCTTGCTGTTGCTATTGAAAATGGGACAATGTCACTTATTTTTTTTTTCTGCATCTTTCTCTTTTACTGATTTTTTATTTTTGTATCCTGCTACTTTGCTAAAGGAGTTAATCACCTTTAAGAATTTTTTTTCTTTTTTTAAAATTTTTTAATAATTTATTTGAGAAAGAGAGTGAGAAAGAGAGATAAAGTGGCAAGGAGAGAATGGGCACATCAGGGCCTTCAGTCACATGTGCCATCCTCTAAGAAGTTTGAGATGGAGGTTCTTGGGTCTCTTAGGTATAGAATCATGTCATCTGCAAATAGGACTAACTTGCTTCTTCCTTTCCAATTCATATCCCTGTTATTTATTTCTCCTGTCCTATTTCTGAAGCTAGGAATTCCAGTACTATCTTGAAGAGCATAGGTGAGAGTGGACACCCCTCTCTTGTTCCTGATCTCAATGGGAATTCCTTCAGTCTCTCCCCATTAAGTATTATTTGGGATTTAGGAGCTTTATATATAGCCCTTATTAGGTTAAGATATAAACCATCCATGCCTATTCTCTCCAGTGTTTTGATCATGAGGTGATGTTGTATTTTGTCAAAGGCCTTTTCTGCATCTATCAAAAAAATCATGTAGTTTTTGTGTTTAAGCTTATTTATGTGGTGTATTAAATTGACAGATTTCCAAATGTTGAACCAACCCTGCATTCCTGGGATACAGCCTACTTGATCAAGGTGGATAATGCTTTTGATGTGTTGTTGAATTTGGTTTGTGAGGATTTTTAGTTCAGGATCTTTGGGTATAAGTTCATCAGGGAAATAAGCCTATAGTTTTCTTTTTTGTGGCATCTCTGCCTGATTTTGGTATTAGGGTGATACTAGCTTCATAGAAGGAATTGAGCATCTTTCCCTGTTTTCTGATTGGGTGGCACAGATTGAGAAAAATTGGTTTCAGTTCTTCCATTAAGGTTTCATAGAATTCAGCCAAGAAGTCATCTGGTCCTGGACTCTTCTTTTGGGGGAGTTTTTTTTTTTTTTTAATTACTTTTCAATTTCGATGGGTGTGATAGGTTTGTTTAGGAGATTAATCTCCTCTGAGTTTAGCCTTGATAGTTGATGTGTGTCCAAGAACTCATCTATTTCCTTCACATTATCCAATTTTGTGGAGTAGAGGTTTTTGAAATAAGTCCTTATGATTCTCCCAATTTCATTTATGTCTGTTGTGATATCTTCTTTTTCATTTCTAATTTTGTTAATTTAAAGCATCTCTTTTTTTTTCACTTGATTCAATTAGGGGTTTATCAATCTTGTTTATGTTTTCAAAGAAGCAGCTCTTTGTTTCATCAATTTTCTTAATTGTTTTCTTAGTTTAAAATTCACTAATTTCTGCTCTGATCTTAATTATTTCTTTCCATCTGGGCTTTTGAGGTTCGATTCTAATATTTCCAGTGCCTTTAGGTGGATAGTTGGGTATTGATTTGGGATCTCTCTGTCTTTGTTATGAAGGCATTTAGTGCTATGAATTTTCCCATGAGGACTGCTTTCATTATGTCTGATCAGTTTTGGCACATTGTGTTCTCATTGTCATTCAATTATAGAAATTTTGCAATTTCATTTTTTATTTTGTCCTCTACCCATATATTGTTTAAACATGTGTTGTTCAGTTTCCAGGAACTGGGGGGATTCCTGGTGCATCTTTTGTTCATTTCCAGCAATACAGCATTGTGATCTGATATTATACAGGAAATTTTGTCAATCTTCTTGTATATAGAGAGGCAGGATTTATGACCCAGTATATGATCTATTTTAGAGATCATATTTTAGATCTATTTTATTTACATCTATTTGTTTTAGAACTATTTTAGAGTGCCATGTGCTTCTGAGAAGAATGTGGAGAAGATTTGGTATAGAATGTTCTGTTGATGTTCTTTAGTTCTAATAGATCTTTGGTTTTGTTGAGCTCTCTTACTTCCCTGTTAATTTTCTGTTTGGATGATCTGTCTATTACTGATAATGGTGTATTGAAGTCCCCGCCTATAATGGTGTTGGTGGTTATTTCTGTTTTGTTGTCAAGTAGTTTTTGTTTTATAAATTGTGATGCACCTGTGTTTGGTGCGTAAAGATTGATGATTGTGATATCCTCTTGTTGAATCATTCCCTTGATAAGTAAGAAGTGGCCTTCTTTGTCTTTTTGATTACTTTTGGATTGAAATACATTTTATATATTAGTATAGCAACACCTGCTTGTTTCTTATTTCCATTTGCTTTGAATAGTATATTCCACTTTTTAACCCTGAAAAGGTGTCTGTCTTTAGTGATGAGGTAGGTTTCTTTTTTTTTCTTTTCTTTTCTTTTTTTTTTTTTTGTTTCCATCACTTTATTTTGCAAAAATAGAAAACTCAGCAATATGCAATACAGCAGGGTAGAGGGGAGATGTAAATAGAGGGGAGGGGACAGCACCCTGACCCCCTAGAGAAAAGGGGGAGCTGGCAGAAATCTTATTTGGCAGCTAAATACAAACCGGAGGCTGGAGGAAGAAGGGAGGGGTAACAGAGGCCCTGGGCTCCCCCTCCCAAGGCCCCTGGAGGAAGGGGTCATTCCAGGGTGTAAACAAAAGCTAATGAATAAATAGAGGCTTCCTATGGGTAAGGGCAGGATCAGCTAAGCAGCATCTCCCCTCCCTGGGCCAAACTGCTCTGGGGGTCAAGGGTAGAAGGCACTAGAAGGAGAGGGATCACTGGCCCCTCTGTAGTGTAAGGAGGGTCGCTGCCTGATTGCTGAGATGGGGGGCAGTAGCCCAAGGCACGTGACAGGGCTGGGGCGGTGGGGGGGGTCTCTAATGGAGGGTACTGCGTGACCACTACACCCCAGCAGGGAAGTACAGAGTGGAGTGCTGCATCTCTCCTTTCGCCCTCAGCCCCCATCCCAGAAATTCAGGGTCCAGCCTACCCCCACCCCATCCCCACCTCATGGGGCCCAAAGGGCAGTGTGCATAGGCAGGTCCATCACACATTAGGCCTAAAGGTTGGGCTTATCCCTCCTTGGGGGCCTCCCTTTGAACTCTAGTGTTCCTGTTTGCTCCCAGAGGCCTAAGCACCTTGCAGAGGAAGGGGCTACAGGACGGCAGGATTTCTTCCTGCACTGGGGTGCCTGGGACCTGGTATCTGAGGGGCAGTGCTGAGATTTTAGAGTCCAGACCCAGGCTCAGCCCTCTGCTATCTCTCCTGGTGGGAGCAAGGCAGGCCCCCAGCACTGGAGAGGGAGCCAGTTAGAGTGGGATGGGGATGAACACAGGCACCCCTGGAAACTTTGGCAAAACAAGGAGCTCATTGGAAGGGCGAGGAGCAAGCAGGGCAGGTTCTTCCCCAGTCAGTGGCAGTGTCTGGGAAATGGTCAGTCTGCTGCCTGGAGCTCAACCCCACAGCAAGGGGTGGTCAGGGGTCCTGGTCAGGCAGGAGACTCTGGTCCCCTCTGCCCTGGACCCCAGGAGTTTCATCTTTGCTAGAAGCCTTGGGGTGGGAGATAGACTGTGAAGAGTCGTCCTCAAACATCTCAGGGTTCTCCAGCATCTCTCAGATCGGGGGGGCATCGGGCCTGGAATCTCCATCTTCAGGGTAATGGCCCTTTCTGCTCCCTTGGTGCTGATGTCTCGGAGGTCGGTGATTTTCATGAGCATCTTTGGGAACATGTAGGGCTGGCCGGGCCTCCGTCATCCGGCATAAAGCCTGAGGGCTTCCAGCAGCGGCTCCTGTAGCTTGTCCACCTTCTCGGGTTCCTCTAAGTCCATGTGGTCTCCACAGATGAGGCAGATGGCACTGAGCAGCCCAGTCTCGGTGTCATCCATCTCCAGGGGCAGAAGCTGCCCAGCAAAGGCAAAGACGAGGTCTGTGAGGGGTCCAAAGCCAGCGTTGTGCATCTGGGTCCAGTTCAGGGTCAGCCCATCTGAGAAGGTCATTGTGTCCTGCTCTGGGGTATACCATGTAGAGATCTGTAGCATCAGGATGTCCAGGCAGACCACTTTGAGCAGAGTGATCTGGTCAGTGATGCTGAGGCCTGTAAAACCGGGCAACCGCTTTGCAAACTCCACAATCTTGATGATGCACTTGGTAGCCAGCTCACTGAACTTGTCCCATAGCCCTAGATCCAGCTGCACCCGGTGGTCTGCAGTGGAGTTTGTGGTGTACTTGCCCAGCTGGAAGAGTGAGGGGAAGGTCTCCTGATGGGCTTTGCTAACTTTGATGATGAGCTCTTCTAACTGTGGGCTCAGTTCATAGCTGTCAGGTGATCCCTCTTCCTTCATCTCCTTCTTTTTCTTGTTCCGGTCATTTTGCACAGCTTCCTTGGACATGCCTACTTCAAAGCACTTTTGTAGTCAGCAATACTGGCAGCGATTCCTGGTCACCTTGTTGATGATACAGTTTTTGTCGCGGTGACATGTATACACCATGTTCTTCTGGATGCTGCGTTGGAAGAAGCTCTTGCAACCTTCACATGAGCTGACCCCGTAGTGGTAGCCAGAGGACTTGTTATTACACACAAAGCACGGCTTGTAGACTCGAGGAGGCAGTGGGGGCGAGGGAGACCAGGGCACCATTTCCTCTGAGCTAGTATTCTGGGTCTCCGCCGATTGGAGACTGGCAGATTGCACCCAGGCAAAAGACTCAAGTCCGGCAAAACAGGAGCTGCCAGCAAGCCCACCCCAGGCCAGCTGCACCATACAGCCTTCATGGACCCGGGGCAAATGATTCCATGCAGTCGTACATCGCGACCCGGCTTGGAGAGAAACTGGGTGCTAGAACACCAGGGACCCACAACCCATTCCCCCTCCTCCCCCTGTCGGCGCCCCGCTCCTGGAGGGGGGAGGGGGAGGGCTAGCATGGAGCGATGGGCCAGATGGAGAGTGAGGGGTGGGCGGGGAAGAGGGGGATCCCCAGCAAGAAAAAGGGGCTGGGCAGGGTGCGAAGCCGGGCTGCAGCTTTAGCCTCCTACCAGCTCACTCTCGAGGTAGATTTCTTGAAGACAGCAAATGAGAAGTCAAATCTTCTGATCCACCCTGTTATCTTATGTTTCTTGATGGGTGAATTATTGTCATTAATAATTAAGGTAATAACTGTGAAGTTTGGTTTAACCCCTGCCATATTGTGGTGGTTTATGTGGTTTGGTGTTTTCTTGGACTTTGTAGTTTTTTTTTTTTTGTACCTTCTCTGAATTTGGTTTTTGTGATCTGCTTCTTGTAGGGACTTGAGGTTGGTTATTTGATTCTTCTGTGTGGAGAATTCCCTGAAGTAATCTCTGCAGATTTGGCTTTGTGTTGATATAGTTGTAAAGCTGAGTTTTATCGTGGAAAGTTTTTCTTTCACCATCTATTTTGAGGGATATTTTTGCTGGGTAGAGTAGTTTGGGTTGAAAGCCAGAGGTTCTTAGACTTTGAAGTGTTCCATTCTAGGCCCTTCTGGCTTTCAGGTTTTCCATTGAGAAGTCTGAAGTAATTCTGATGGGGCTGCCTTTATATGTAATCTGTTGTTTCTGCCTGGCTGTTTTTAGGACTTTCCCTTTGGTATCAATGTTTAGAGTCTTAATGACAATATGTCTTGGAGAATTTCTCCTTTGGTCTAGTCTGTTTGAAGTTCTGTTAGCTTCTTGTGACTTGATGGGACTTTCCTTTGAGAGAGTGGGAATGTTTTCTTTGATAAATTTGTTGAAAGAGTTCTCCATGCATTTGGTCTGAATTTCTTCCCCTTCTGTTATTCCCATGATCCAAATGTTGGGACGTTAAAGGGTATCCCACAGTTCCCTCATGTTCTGTTCACAAAAATTTTTGAAATTATTGAATCTTTTGGACTCATGAACTGTTTCTTCTGTTTTGGCTTCCAGTTCTGAGTTTCTATCTTCCACATGGCTGACTCTATTCTTGAGAGCTTCTACAGAGTTTTGGTCTTGTTTAATTTGGTTTGTATTTTCTACTGCTTTTTTATGTATAGTTTCCATTCCCCTGTTGAGTTCCCTTTTCATGTCATGTTCTCATTTTTTTGTTGTTGTTTTTCAAGGTAGGGTTTCACTCTCATCCAGGCTGACCTGAAATTCTCTATTCTCAGGGTGGCCTCAAACTCAAAGCAATCCTCTTACCTCTGCCTCCTAAGTTCTAGGATTAAAGGTGTGCACCACATCTGGCAATTTTCTGATTTTTTTTTTTTTTTTTTTAGTGCTTCTTGGAATTCATCCTTACATTTATTTCATTTTCTTTCTTTTTAAAAAATTTTATTTATTTATTTATTTTTAGGAAATTCATCTTTTATAAAACATTGAAGTGTTATGATTTTAAGACATTAAACAATACACTGAATATAAAATCGTAACAATTATCTATATGAAGACAAAGATATACTGAAAACATACAATAGGTGTTTTTTTTTCTTGAATAGAATGCAAACTTCATTTTATATCAAATTAAGCTTTGAGTTTCCAAAATATAAAATACTAAAGCTTTTCCATATCAAATAAAAAAATCAGGAATGTCCACTTTCACATTAATAAGAGAAAAGCAAAGAAAATTCAAGATCAATACTGTAAAATCTGGAATGTATAGCCACATTTGTAGATTTTCAGTAAAGAGTTCAATTTGATATTACTCTTAGTACATTTAAATTTAAAGCAAAAAAGTATTGCTTACTAACTATAAATATAATAGTGATACTATTTATGTCACCCAATAAAATATAGTGATACTACTTAAGTCACCCAGTTAAAAATTTAACTTATGATAGAGAACTATAAATCATATAGTGAACAAGGGACCAAGTAGGCAATCAACATTTACAGGAATAAAAGAATACCATGGACTTATTAAAACTTCCCAATCAGCAGCATATCTTATGTATCATGTGTATAAAATAAAGTTGTAAAGATAGTTTTTATAAATTGCTTAATCTAAAAATTATGAGGAAATTTTAGAATATATCTCTAAAATACCAGTTATCACTGAAATACATTTTTTAAAACAATGAGCAAGGTTCCCATTTATGGGAAATAAGTTTCTTTATTCACACAGTGAAACTGAGAAAAAATTTAAAAAGGGAGAAACCTTTCTCTCAAAAGTACTTTTCTTAAATACCTCAGTAACTTTCCCATTCTGGCTGAAAATTTTGACAAGCAGGACACCATGGAGCATAAAATTCTGTCATCCACCCTCCTTCCAGCATCTCCATCCAGTTCTCGTCTGTGATGACCAGTACGTCACTCTGCTGCCCATGGGTCCCAGGAGTCCCCAAAAGGAATAGTATCAGCTCTGCCAGGGGACCCACGAGACGCCCACATGTAACTCGTTGCCCACCTCCCCTGCAGCAGCGCCCACTTCCGCCCTTAAAATTTTGTTTATTTTTATTTATTTATTTGAAGGTGACAGACAGAGAGAAAGAGGCAAAGAGAAAGAATGGGCATGCCGGGGCCTCCAGCCACTGCAAACAAACTCAAGATTTGTGTTGTCTCTTGTGCATCTGGCTAACGTGGGTCCTGGGGAATTGAGCCTCAAACCAGGGTCCTTAGGCTTCACAGGCAAGTGCTTAACTAGTAAGCAATCTCTCTAGCCCCTTACATCTCTTTATGTCTTCATTGAGCTTAGCCAGCTGGTTTTTGAGGTCCTTTTTTTTTTTCTCTCCTTCGAATCATTTAACTGTCTTTAGAACCCTTCCTGGTTCTTATCTATTAGGTTTAATCTAGTGAGGATAGCATTCATATGATTATTGGCCCTTTGTTGCTTTTCTGCGAGTTCTGCTTGGTCAGGGTTGCATACCTTGTATCTTCATTTTGGGGTTCTGATCCTATTGTCTCTTGTATGTTTTGATTAGATACATCCATTGCAAAATGGACAATCTTATTGGATTTACTTGCATTTGATTTTTCATGTTATTCTTTTTGCACTGTGGTCTGCTCATCATAGTGTAGGAGTCTTATTTAATTTAGGAGGAAGCTATAATCTACCCTTGAAGTGTCTTCAGTGATTATTCCCTTTTATGCTTGCTTCTGATGACTATGCTTCTGATGACAATGGGGCCTGCCTACTCAGAGGGAAGGAGCCTGTGAGGCTGTTGTGGGACCCAGGGGCCTGGTGAAGGGTCTTGTTGTTCAGTGATTTAGGGTATGGGACTGTGTGGTCAGGTGGCCCAAGGGGACAGGGTAGGGTGGAATGAGACAAAGCAGACTGGTGTTGCAGCTGGGCTGTTGAGGTGGGGTGATGGGAATGTGTAGTGGTTCTGTGATGCTGACGGGTGAGGGGATGAGATAGCAGGTCTGTTGGGACCCTGTAGCAGTGGGTAGATGGGACTGCTGGGTCCTGTGACAAGGCAGGGCAGTGATGTGGGACTGCTGAGGGTCAGGTGATACATGGGGTGGGGTAAGGGGTTGGAGGTCCCCTGTGGCAAGAAAGCCAAGGGAGGAGGAAAGAGGGAAAGCCTAGGGAAGGAGGAATGCTAGCCTGCTGGCTTGATTCCACACATGGGGAGAGGGGTGCAGCAGCGAGTTGGATGGTGTGCATGGAGGTCCCCTGGGGGAATCCTATCTTGCTGATCTGGGTCCATGCATGGGAGTGGGGATGGTGGCAAGTGGGTTGGCATTCATGTGTGGAGGCCCCCTGGGGGAATGGTAGTCTGTTGGCCTGGGTCCACCCATGGGGGGGATGAGGGGTCAGTGGAGAGTGGAATGGTGTTTATGCATGCAAGTATGCTAGCCTGTGGTTAGTACAGGAGGAACCTGGGCCTGGGACTGTGGCTAGGACAACTGCTTGAGTGTATTGGGGGCTGGTGGGATGCCTGAGAGCATGGTAATCAGTGGATTCATTACTTTGCTCCTCTGTGCCCTCCCACTGGAGTCTACTAGAATCTGTAAATCTCTAAAAAACACAATTAATCCTAAAGGTCTTGCCTTTCCTTCCCTGGGAGGTGAGGCATGGTTAGGTGGAAACCATCTTGACCGGATATCCTGGGAATCACATTCTTACTTGGCCATATTGTTCGTGTTCATGGACCACAGTACTTGACTGGACGTGAGCATATTGAGTATAAAATTGGTTCTCAACCCCTCATAATTAAAGCAAAGACAGACCAGAGTGATCCTTCTATTAGCCAAGGGATGTCAAAGATTGTTAGAAAACCATGAGATGTTAGGAGCAAGGCTGTAACATTCTCACACCCCCTCACAAAGGGCCAATCCTGCTGACACCTTGATCTTGGAATTATGGCTTCCAGAACTCTGAAGTAATAACTTGGTGTTTAAGCTACCCAGTTTGTGGTGCTTTGTCACAGCATACAGATTATTATCCTTAGTACATGGTGATGTACAGGACTGTGGGGCTTTGGGCCCTGCACCCTGTGCTCCTGCTGTCACTTACAATCAATAATCAAGGTCCCTGGGTGATGGGAATTTGTACAGTTAAACCTGGGAAAGATCCTTAGATATAACAGTATGGGGTGTAGGTAGCAGGGAGCAAGATGGGAGGACAAGTATGAGGCTGAGAAGAGAATTCCTGTCCCAGTATTCCCACTTATCAGGAGATTCTGGGCCAAGACTTTTCATGTCTGAACCTTCATTATATTGTCCATGACAGTAGGAAGTACTAATACAGAGACAGCCAGCCTCCAAAAGTATCATGTTCTTACTTCCATAGTGCACTGTTGTTATGCCAGGGAGTTACCAGCCTCTCCATGCCCTTTGCATCCAGATAACCTCACCAGGAGAATGTGAGTAAAGGAAGGATTATTTGCTCTTCTCCCAGGTTGATGCATAAGACTCCATACCCTGGGGGATGGCTGTGAGGGCATGATGACCACATTCCTGCCAGCTGAAGTACAGCCAGATGCAGAACTGTTGTGTGAGCAGGGAACATATACTGTACCAAGCCACTGGAATTTTGTGATTGGTTTGTTATAGCAGCAACTATCAGTTAATAAAAGAAGGTACACTGTGCAGTGGGAATATAATCATCCTTGTTTGGGGTCAGTCACACTTACCAGGCAAATTAAGTAAACTCCATAAACCAAAATTTTATTATTGAGTCCTATCCTCAATAATAGTGTCCTAAAAATAGTGATAATGATAGGTAATGTTTAATAAATATTTTCTATGGTAAAAACTGATATATGTACATAAATGTGTAATTTTTTAATCATAAGAACAGACTAGTTATTGTCATATTGTTTCTTGATATAATTTTATGAGAAAGAAAACCAAGAAACTCAGAGGCCACATTGCCAAAAATGGCCATGCAGCATCTGGATCCCTCACACAACTCCTGAATCTGTAGGCTCATTGTCAGCAGAATGCCACCTTCCTGAAGGAGAAGACAAGATTTAGGCAAATAGAAAAACTTGGATGCATAGTCTTTCTTCCTCTGTTCTCATCTCTCTTAATGTGAAATAGACCTGAAATATTGTCAAATGACTGTAATAAAATTAGGCCATGCATGCATCCCATTGCCCCCCACATTCACTAACCATCGCTACAAACTCCTTTGTAAGATGGGGAGGAATCCACCTTGTAGTCACATGAAGCATCAAGCACAACACATAAGATGCAGACACTGATGGCATGCCCTTTCATACCTCCCTAAATTCACCCCTCCACATGTTGCCAGAGGCACAGGGAGTGATGCAAGCACACAAAGTCGCACATGTGCACAAAGGGGTGCACACATCTGGAGTTACATTGCAATGGCTGGAGGCTCTGGTGTGCCAAGTCACTCTCTCTCTCTCTCTCTCTCTCTCTCTCTCTCTCTCGCACACACACACACACACACACACACACACACACACACAAACACACATGCACACTTTAAAGAGTGCTGTTGGGCTTGCCTCACAAAAAATAAAAAGAAAGAAAGAGAGAGGGAAAAAAAAAGAAAAGGAAGGATGGAGGGAAGAGAAAGAGAGAGAGAGAGAGAATTCAATGCTTGTAGTTGCTGAAGGGATTTGCTGTAAGATAAGACACTTGGAAAGCACAGTGTGTCTGCCTGCCTGAAGTCACAGGGTCCAAGCAACTGTGGTGGATTGATTATGGAGGCAGCCCATTCTCAGAATACTCTCTGGGCTGGAGCCCTGGCCTTGGCACTCAACACCTACATTTCTATTAAACTAATGATAATTTTTTTTAAATTATTTATTTATTTATTTGAGAGCGACAGACACAGAGAGAAAGACAGATAGAGGGAGAGAGAGAGAATGGGTGCGCCAGGGCTTCCAGCCTCCAAAAACGAACTCCAGATGTGTGTGCCCCCTTGTGCGTCTGGCTAACGTGGGACCTGGGGAACCGAGCCGCGAACCAGGGTCCTTAGGCTTCACAGGCAAGCGCTTAACCTCTAAGCCATCTCTCCAGCCCAAAACTAATGATAATTTTTTAATCCCCCAAACCAGTGAGAGAAGGGCTTCAATTCTGTTGTTGAAGTGCAATATAGGGAGTTTTGTAAGTGGTTCACAATGACTGGGAAAGAAAATCAGTCCAGATGTCACCAGTCAGCCCCTGAGTTCACAGAGCACATCAGAGCACAAGGTATGAACTCATGAAGGTGAACTTTGCTGGGCATAAAGCTCAAGAAAAAGACCTGACAGGCTAGAGTATGACTTCTTATGCAGGTAATTGTCTGTCTCTTCTTTTTAAAGAAAATTATTTTTTGTATTGAAGTCAATAACCTCAACATCTATTTGATTTCATTTTTGAGATATGGTCTCACTATGTAACCCAGGCTGGCCTAAAATTTGTGATACTCAATTTAGCCTTTCCTTCTGGGTGCTGGATTAGGCATGACCATCACACCTAGCCTCTGCACTTATTTGAATAAAGCTGTAATTTCTTGGAGAGACAGTTATGTGGCATTCATCTGAGAAAGCTAACTTTGTATTGTTGCCTGTGCTACATTGCAACTAGCATGTCTTTTGTTTTATGGACATCAAATGTTTTCTTGTAGCTCAGGTAACCCAGTGCCAAGTTAGGAAAAGCCCCCACCTTATTATTTGCCTGCAGCAAGCACCTAACATTATTTTTAAAGTGTCCAGCTAATAGGAATTAGGAACAAGGCAGCCCCTATTTTGTGTGCAGTTAGGGCCCAAATGAACAAAATACATCTACATGTCCTGAAGAATCTTAGTAATATCTCATAGAAACCTCATGGAGGGAAATTTTATAGTTAAGATGCAGACCTGAGACGCCAAATGGAATTGCCTGAAAAGAAAGCTCTGGGGACACGAACTGCCAGCCCGTATAAGAAAAAAATCTGGAATATAGAAACAAATATGCAAATATGAATCACTTCCTCCTGTTTAGTGGAAAGGGGAGGAGAAGCACACCAGATCAAATTGAGAACCCTATCCAGACTTTTTGTTCTCTAACTCATAAACCTCCAGCCTAGAGTGCTAATTGGCAACCTTAGGAGGTCCCCACCCTTCTACAGGGAGCTCTATGCTTTAACTTCTTACTCTCACTCTTCTGCATTATAAAAAGTTTGCTTCCTCTCTGCACTAAACTTTTTTTTTTTTTTTTCAAGGTAGGGTATCACTCTAGCTCAGGCTGACCTGGAATTCATTATGTAGTCTCAGGGCAGCCTTGAACTCATGGCAATCCTCCTACCTCAGCCTCCTGAGTGCTGGGATTAAAGGCCACCACGCCCTGTACTAAGCATCTTTTTAAAACTTGCTTTCTCTTTGTAATAATGTTACCTTTAAAATTCATCTTGCTTAAAAAAAAAAAAAAAAAACTTCATCCTTATTTGTGAGTTTCATTCTTGAGTTTGTGAGACAAAGATTCTGGAGTGTGGTGGTTTGAATTAGGGGGTCTCCCATAAATGCATGTGTTCTGAATGTTTGATCCTCAGCTAATGGCAGTTTGGTAGGTGAAGCCTTGCTAGAGGAGATACATTATTGGGGGACATACTTAGGGTGTTAAAACCAGTCCCCCCTTGCTAGATTTGGCTCACTTTCCTGCAGCTGTTTCTACCTGCTGTAGCAGAAGTGATATCTAGCCTCTGCTTGTGCCATGTTTTCCCTTGCCATCATGGAGCTTCCTCTCAAGACTGTAAAGTAAAAGTAAATCCTTTACTCCCTTAGGAGTTTTGTGGCAGCTGTGAGAAGGTAACTGAAAGCCAGAGCCTCTGACTTAGTGGATGTTTGGTGACTGCTGAGAGTCTGACACCACAGCTCCAGCATTAAGCCACCCATAAGCAGAAGTAAGATAAGAACCGAGGAAAGGTAAGAGCTGAGGTAAAGCTCCTTTGGTCAAAAGGAGGTTAACTTCCTTTGGTGCCTAGGCCTTAAAGCAGAAGGGTGAATGCATGAACCATGAACTCAATCCTATTTCTTTCCTCCTCTAGCTTTGCATTATTTTCTGCCAGGTGTCCTTGCTTTTGCTTTCCAGCTGAAGTGACAAAGCTTCTGTGTTACCATATTTTTTCCAGTGTAAGGACATTTGGCTTTCTTTTTTTATTAATTAGTTTTGTATTCAGCAAATACAGTCAGTTTGGTACAATTATTAGGTTCATCTGTGACTTACCCCCACTGCTTGGCCCCACCTTGTTGAGGTATATGGGCCATGCATTATGGAGTTAGCCCACAGTTATGGGTAGGATAAGTGTTTCTGTATATCATGACCCAACATGTGGCTCTTACATACTTTCTGCCCCCTCTTCCACAAAATTTCCCTGAGCCATGTTGGGTTCATTTTGGTCTGCTTCAGTTATAAGGTGTTGGGGGCCTCTGAGTCACTAGTTCTCTGATTTGGTAGAAGTTGATTGTTCTCTGTGTTGATCTCCTTCACCCTTGTGCTGGTATCCGGTTCACCAGGAAAATAGCACCCTTGCTTGTTTCACCAAGTTTTCTTAGTTTCAGCCAGGGCCCTTTTGAGGTATGATGGGGTGGTTCTTTCCTTAGGATCTACATCTATCTGAAAAAGAGAAGCAGATTCTCCAACAGAGAGTAAGTTAACACCAGGAAAAATGAGATAACCCTTACTTTTTTTATAGAGAATTTAATAGGTATAGGGTCTCTTGTAGCCCACGATTGATGGTAGCTTGATAATGGAGAGTGGGCTTATGTTTGGATATGGTTCTGACTTGTTTCCCAGCTCGAGCTATGGATCTCATACCACTGAGGGGATAAGTTAGCCAAATCAAGAGAAGTTAGTACCCCACCATGGCTGTGTGCCACTATTGCACTTGTGTGGGCATCACAACAGGTTATTTGCTGCTAAGTAGGTTAGATACTTGAACAGATATTGGTAATTTCCCCCCAGTCACCCATGTAGCACCTTCTGGCACTAGACACACTGACTGTATGGGGACTGACTCTCTTTCATATTCCAGGCATGCCATTCCATTTTATGTGTCAACCACATACAGTGTCTTCAGCAGTAGGGTCTTACCACTAACATTTGGTGGGTCATCAAGTACTCTGACAGAAATCTGTCTTTCTTTTAGGAAACCTTGTAGGTCTCTCTGATCACTATGGATTATAGCCACATGCTGGGAGTTACAGGTCAGTGCCCACTAAGAAAAGGAAGAAAAAGATAACTAATATACAAGAATTAGAGAGAAGAGAGAGAGAGAAAGAGAGAGGGAGGAGAGAGGGGGAGGGAAGCTGTAGAAGATTAAGGTTGGTCTTCATCATAACCTCGTAAGTGTCTTGTGGCTCAGGTGTTCCCTCTAAGGGCCTGGTGAATGTTCAGCCATTTGGTCTGCCTTTTAGAGAGTAGAATTTTATGGTACTATTGCCCTTTGGGTCTAGATTTGTGTTTCCCTCCCCGCCCTCCCCACCCATCCTATTGTCTAGTCCAAGAGATGCTTGCTGGGTATGTAAGGCATCTTGGGTAGATTCAGGTTAGGTGCTGTAGATGAGTGAGACTATGTGGTGATTTTTTTCTGTCCTTGGGTAAGTTCCCTGAGAATGATCTGTTCCAGGTTCAACCATTTTTCCTCAAATTTCACTGTGTCATTTTTTCTTACTGTTGTATAGAATGCCATTGTGTAGATATACCACATCTTAGTTATCCATTCTTCTAGTGATGGACATCTGGGTTGATTCTAGCTCTTAGCTATTACGAATTGACTACAAATATGGTTGAGCAAATCTCTCTGGCCTGTGGTTTGAAGGTTTTAGGGTAGAAACCCAGTAAGGGAATAACTGGGTCTGTTGGTATCTCTATAGTCAGCTTTTTCAGGAGTCTCCATATTGCTCCATATTGCATTTCCAAAGCAGTTGTATCATCTTACATTCCCACCAACAATGGATGACTGTTCCTCCTTCTCCACATACCTGCTGGCATTTATTTTCATTTGATTTTTTGATGTTTGCTATCCTTACTGGGGTAAGGTGAAATCTCATACTTGTTTTAATTTGAATTTCCCTGATGATTAGGGATGGTGAACATTTTCTTAAGTGTATGTTTACATTTGTATATCTTCCTCTGTGAACTGCCTATTCAGCTCTTTGCACCATTTTGTTAGTGGGGTGTTTGACTTTTTAATGTTTAGATTTTTTTTTTAAATTTATTTGAGAGCAACAGACACAGAGAGAAAGACAGGTAGAGGGAGAGAGAGAGAATGGGTGCGCCAGGGCTTCCAGCCCCTGCAAACGAACTCCAGACGCATGCGCCCCCTTGTGCATCTGGCTAACGTGGGGCCTGGGGAACGAGCCTCAAACCGGGGTCCTTAGGCTTCACAGGCAAGCGCTTAACCGCTAAGCCATCTCTCCAGCCCAATGTTTAGATTTTTTGAGTTCTTTGTAGATTCTAGAGATTAGCCGTCTGTCAGCTGGATGACCAGCAAATATTTTCTCCCATTCTGTGGGTAATCTATTGGCTTTGCTTATTGCATGCTTGTCGGTAAAGAAAGTCTTCAGCTTCATGTGATCCCATAGGTTGAGTGACTGTTTAAGATCATGAGCTACTGAGGTTTTGTTCAGGAAGTCCTTTCCCATTCCTATATCATGGAAGGTACTTCCTATATTTTCTTTCAGTAGTGTTCGAGTTTCTGGACTTATATTGAGGTCTTTGATCCATTTGGACTTCAGTGTGGTGCATGGCAAAATGTGTGGATCAAGTTTCAGTTTCCTGCATATGGTTATCCAATTTGTTCAGCACCATTTGTTGAAGATGTTGTCTTTTTTCCAGCCTATATTGTTAGGGCCTTTGTCAAATATCAAGCAGCTATAGTTGCTTGACCCAAAGTCCAGGTCCTCAAGTCCATTCCTTTGGTCTATACTCCTGTTTTTATGCCAGTACCATGCTGTTTTTATTACTATGGCTTTGTAATATAGCTTTAGATCAGGTATGGTGATGCCTCCAGAGGTATTTCTTTTACTGAGGATATGTTTGGATATGTGAGGCCTTCTGCCTTTCCATATGAAATTTGAGAACCATTTTTCTATCTCTGTGAAGAACACTGTAGGGATTTTAATTGGAATTGCATTAAATCTATATATTGCCTTTGGTAGGATTGCCATCTTCACAATGTTAATTCTGCCTATTCAGGAGCATGGGAGGTCTTTATATTTTCTCAAGTCCTCCTCAATTTATTTTTTGAGAGTTTTTATGTTTTTGTTTTATAGACCTTTCACTTCCTTAGTTAACAATATTCCAAGGTATTTTTTTGTTGTTGCTATTGTAAATGGGACCATGCCCCTTATTTCTTTCTCTGTATCTTTGTCATTTGCATATAGAAAGGCTAATGATTTTTGTGCATTGATTTTGTATCCTGCTATTTGCTATAGGAGTTAATCACCTTCAGGAGTTTTGGGATGGAGGTTCTCGGGTCTCTTACATATACAATCATGTCATCAGTGAATATAGCTAACTTAACTTCTTCCTTTCCAAGTTGTATCCTTTTTATTTCCTTCTCCTGTCTTATTGCTTGAGCTAGGACTTCCAGTACGATATTGAAAAGCAGAGGTGAGAGTGGACAACCCTGTCTCATTCCTGATCTTAATGGGAATTCCTCCAGTCTCTCTCCATTAAGTATTATTTGGGTCTTAGGAGCTTTGTATGTTGCCTTTACTATGTTAAGATATAACCCAACCATGCCAGTTCTCTCCAATGTTTTGATCATGAACTGATGTGGTATCTTGTCAAAGGCCTTTTCTGCATCTATCGAAGTGATCATGTAGTTTTTATGTTTAACCTTGTTTATGTGGTGGATTACAATGACAGATTTACTTATGTTGAACCACCCCTGTGTTCCTGGGATGACTCCCACTTGGTCAAGGTGGATAATGCTTTTGATGTGTTGTTGGATTCAGTTTGTGAGGATTTTATTCAGGATCTTTGCATCTAAGTTCATCAGGGAAATAGGCCTGTAGTTTTCTTTTCTTGTGGCATCTCTGCATGGTTTTGGAATTATGGTGATACTAGCTTCATAAAAGGAGTTGGGTAGCTTTCCCTGTTCCCCAATTGTGTGGCACAGTTTGAGAAAGATTGGTTTGAATTCTTCCATGAAGGTTTGATAGAATTCAGCTCAAAAGCCATCTGGTCCTGGACTCTTCTTTTATTGTATTTTTTCTTAATTTTTAATTTATTTATTTGAGAGTGACAGACATAGAGAGAAAGACAGATAAAGGGAGAGAGAGAGAGAGAATGGGCATGCCAGGGCTTCCAGCCTCTGCAAACAAACTCCAGACGCGTGCGCCCCCTTGTGCATCTGGCTAACGTGGGACCTGGGGAACTGAGCCTCGAACTGGGGTCCTTAGGCTTCACAGGCAAGTGCTTAACTGCTAAGCCATCTCTCCAGCTCCTGGACTCTTCTTTTGGGGGAGGTTTTTTATTATGTTTTCAATCTCCATGACAGTGACGGGTTCATTGAGGTCATTAATCTATTCTGAGATTAGCTTTGATAGATGATATGAATCCAGAAATTTATCCATCTCCTCCACATTATCCAGTTTTGTGGAGTAGAGGTTTTTGAAATAAGTCCTGATTATTCTCCCAATTTCACTTATGATTGTTATGATCTCTCCTTTTTCATTTTGAATTTTGTTAATTTGAAGCTTCTCTCTCTCTCTTTTTTTTTTTTTTTTTTTTTCTTGATCAGATTGGGCAGGGGTTTGTTAGTCTTGTTTATTTTTTCAAAGAATCAGCTCTTTGTTTTGTCAATTGTCTTAATTATTTCCTTGGTTTCCAATTCATTAATTTCTGCTCTGATTTTAATTATTTCTTTCCTTCTAGAGCTCTTTAGGTTGGATTTTTATTGCTTTTCCAGTGCCTTTAGCTGGATGATTTGGTTAATGATTTGGGATCTGTCTTTTTTTTTTTTTTTTTTTTTTTGTATGTACAACTCTATTTTATTGTGCAGGTCACAACAGGTAGCAAGTGATTATATATCCAAACATAAGATGAATATTAATTATTAGACAAAAACATTCAACTTTGTCCCCAACCACAAATTAAACAAGATTCCACCATCTAAACGCTGTGTTTACTGTGGTGCAGTCCTGAGAACTCATACTTTGAAAGTGTGTTAAATACAGAATCCATAACACATTTCTGGTAGCATCAGACATAAAGTACAAGGCACAGGGCTGAGTGCCCTGTGCCCATGAGTCGTCTGTGTGCCACACATATAACAGAAAGACCAATTTAAAAACTTTTCAGACAGTTCAATTGTTTTCCTTAAAAAAATGTTACCACATTCGTCAGAATTTCTTAATTACACATTTGACATTACAAGTTGGTTACAAGTTCTGAATGTTTGTCAAACTTGTTTATAAACAAAAAATCATTTCTGATAATATATTTGCAGTTTTTTCAAGAGCTGTTAAGAGTGGCAACAGTTTGAGTTAAAAACGATAAAAATTTTTAGTAATTAACTTAAAATGCCATTTATTTGAGAAAGCAAAAACTAAAGCATTTTTATTTAGTTCTAATAGTTTATAAAAGTGCTTTACAACTTAATTTCTATCACCTGCATGGAGTGTGAAGATAAAAACAAGCCCCATATCACTGAGAGCCCAATGAAGCATACTCCTGAAACAGTCATAATTCCTGGCTAATTTACCCTGTGCTAGGTACCAAGACATGCTCGTGGGTGTTCAAGGTCACACATATGTGAACACACCATCAGGAAGTGAGGTGCTCTTTCATGTGTGCAACTGAATTCCCTTCAAATCTTGATTCAACATGCAAAGTACACTAGTCAAACTTTCATACCAGGGGCTCTTGCTGCTGCAAACTAATATCAGACATATAAGTCCCTTTTTGCATCTGGCTGGGGAATTTGAATCAAGGCTAGCAGGCTTTTCAAGCACGCACCTTTAAGGTGAGCCATCGCAGCAGCCCACTGGTGTCAAATTGCTCTCTGAAATCCTCACATCTGTGACTTGATCACTGCACTGCTTGCTGTACCTAGAAAACATTCAAGCTGGTTCCTACAAAATCTACTCAGCTCCATTACTGTTGTTAATGCTGAATATGTTCTTTATTCTATTTTTCAGTTGGAAAATGTTCACTTTATTTAACCAGCCATATTGTATTTAGAGGCGAATAGGTGTTTTGGATTTTCTGCCCAGAAACTTCTAGTAAACTACTAGATGAGGCCCTGATTTCATTTTGGTTGGTATGCATACATATTTGTGTGCAATTACCCAGAAAGATGAAAAGCAACCATTAGTAAGAAACCTACCTTTACAACAGGGGAGGGGAATGGAGGATGGGGTATATACACCCTTGTGGTACTCACACAAGGCCCTGGGTTCACTCCCTAGCACCGCAAAACAAACAACAACAAAACCTACCACTTTCTGAACAATCAGAACACCTAATATTTACAGACTGCTTTTTAAAGGATTCATGTTATTTCATTATTCAGTGGTGCATGAGTCATGTTACATTTACTTGAAAAAATGCTCTATTATCTCATTCCTCAGATGTTTTTGTCAGTTAAGGTTATAAGGGATGAGTATCCTGCCTGGCTGGTACCAATCTCTGGAATTCAAAATGTTACTTAGATCAGATGCTCTTATCTTCTTTATTTTTATTTATTCATTTTCATAAGCAGAGAGACAGAGATAGAAAGGGTGCTCCAGGGCTCAAGCCATTGAAAACACACTCACCTGGCTTCATGCGGGTATTGGGGAATATAACCTGGGCCTTAGACTTTGCAGGCAAGTGCCTTAACCACTAAGTTATCTCTCCAGTCCTTATCTTCTTCTGATGGTACAATGGCAAATTGGGTTTTCCAAAATGTCAAAATCCTAAAGAAGTCTCTTTCCAAGAGAACATAAGAAAACTAACACTGTGGAGTAAAATCTATGCTGAGCCTTCTGTCTCCCCTCCATGGTATTTAGAAAACTTGGGGTTATGTCAATAGATTCCCAAAATAAAACTTTATGGAAATATTTAAACTAATTTGTCCACATACATGTTATGTGTATGCCAAGGGCCTCTTTCTACTGCAAGCACAAGATGCTAGAGCCACTTTCTGAATCTGGCTTAGGAATTGAACCTGGGTTGGCAGGCTTTGCAAACAAGCACCTTTAACCAGTGAGACATCTTCCCAGACCAGGAAGTGTTTGCTTTTTTAACAGTGTATTTCAAGAGAACAGGGTGCTTGAATAGGACAAATTACTACTCAAGGGAGAAAATAATGCCCAATGATATTCTTCTCAAGTTGGTACCATTAATTCAAAGAAGCCAAGCTAAACAGGATATGATCTATTTATATGTAATTAACAGGATGAAGCATGTAACAGGATGTTAAGTCCTCCCATCTTTTGGCAATGAATTCAGTAAAATCAACACAAGGATATTTTGGAAAGGCTTAAAGTCACATTCGGAATTAAACAGAAAACTTTCAAAGCTAAAAAAGCAAAATGAAAACTTTTATTGGCTGCTTGATTCTACTAAGTCTAAACAGAAATAATTCAAATGATTAAACCAACAAGGCGCTTCTTTTCAAAACTAGCAGCAGTAATTTGTTGTGCAATGCCTATCTCTAACAAGCTAGTTTTCCTCTGTTCTGCTCCTTCATCCTATGGGTGCTCAGTCTAACAGACTGCCTTCTGCAGCTGCCTCTGGAAGCAGAGAAACCACGGTAAGTAAGAGGAACAAAGTGTGCCTGAAGGGACCTGGGGCCCAAGAACATGTGCTGGGGCTGTGCAGGGCCAGGATGCTTCCATACAGAGGCCAAAAGACTGTTTCCAGGGGGAAAAAGGGTCACATCCTGGCTGTTTGGTCACCCTGAGACTCACAGCTAGCTACCAGGCAGCAGCCTAAAGCTCTTGGGTAGAGGTCAAAACAAACCTTTTGATTACCTTCTGAAAACTTTCATTCTGCTTTTGTTGATGCTTTGTCCATAATTTACTGACTTAATGACACCAATGTATTTAGACCAATTAGGAACAAAGCCAAATTGCATTCTTGGGTCTAATTAGCTGATAACTCACATTTTGCTATTGACTTTGTCATGTAACCTTTAATAAAAACTCATGAGTTGCATTGATTATTCCCCAAGAGATTAGAGACCGATGATAATTCAGATGAACACCTCTGAAGAGATTCGCCAGCTTCCTATCCTGTTCTAGCCAAATGGTTTTGAAAACTTTGGAGAAGGACTGAAATTCCCCACCAATCTGAGACTGTATTCAAGCCTTTACAACATTAACTGGAAAAAACAAGAATCCCAACATGACACCCAAAAGACCTCCATAGATGAAGTCATTGACCAGATGAGCACCATGCGTCATCGCTGCAGGCAGATGCTCCTTAATAGGTCCTTGAAGGCCAAAGAAAAGGGCATTGCTAAATCCATTTTGGAAAAGAATAGGCACCAAGCCTCAATAATATTTCCCAATCCCATGACATTTCAGTGCCCGGAAAGCCTGGTAAGTGTTTGTGAATTTGTCATGATGCTTATGATCTTGAAGCAGTGTCTGAACTCTTTCCAATGGAGTGAAAATGGCTTCTGTTGTCCCTGCAAGTATTGCTTCCACGCCACAGGTTACAAACTCAGGAGCACTGACATGCTTCCAGAGAAGGCAAGATAAATCCTCATAGAGACCAAACATAAGGGCCAGGTGCCGGAGGTGGCAAGCATGCCATTTCAGGATCATGAGGAATCGAGTGCTGAAGAGCTGCTTGACATAGTTCCAGCCCAGCTGTCTCTTCCTTGAAGTCCAATGTGGCCCCTCTATAGAAAAATCTTTGGCTCTCTACACGGTCTTATGTATAATGTTTGTCTTTCTCTGTCTTTCACTTGGTGTCCCAATCTCTAAGTTTACTTTTCCAGTAAAAATTGGTGTTGGTAAAGTGTTGGTCAATGTATCTGAAACAGGCTCTGGCAGAGAATTGGAAAAACAAGAAAATGGGTCGAAGATAATTGTTTTCCTTAAAGGCCTTAAAGAAAGTCAGGCATGTCAGTACACTTAGGAGGAAAGAATGAACCTCCTGGAACAATGTAAACATTGTTATATGACTAATTTTTCTAAATGGTGGCAATTGCAATAGACTCTTTACCAGGAATCCTTACAGAAAAACAACCGAAGTCAGAAATAGTTCAATTGGGGGGACCAAAGTCTAAGTATTGGAGGGACGTGAAAAGGAAAATTCAAAATAAATAATTAAAGGATAAATGGATCTGCTGGATCAGTAATTAATGATGGGAAGCCCCATTTGTGGTTATTTTACCTCTCACCTTTAATAGAGTAATTGAAAATAGAAGTCCAGGAAATCACAAGTGCTTGACTGCACATACATGGGGAAAATGTGAAAACAGTTAATCATTACAAGGGCCTGATGACTTTACTTGAGGTGAATAATTATGGGATTGTATGATGATAAGGAATAACAAAAATTTTCTATGAATTCTGTGAAATTGTACCTTTCTTGAAGTTTGTTCTTGCATGACGTGATCAGAAAATAAAAGACTGAGGCTAAGAGCTGTGGCAAAAAAGAAAGAAAGAAAGAAAGAAAGAAAGAAAGAAAGAAAGAAAGAAAGAAAGAAAGTAAGAGAAAGATGGAAAAACTCAGTTGCCTTCAGCATTAGCCTGTCAGCTTGCACCAGAACTTGACTTCGAGTCATTATTTCAGTGTTCCCTTTCAGACCTCTCTTCGGGGACCCTCCTTTAAGCCAGGGCTGGAACCCGGCAGCCAGGGTAGTGGTTTTCTGCATCAATGGGGGGAAGATTCCATGATACAGGTTTCGAAATCCATCCCTTCCCAACTGCAGGACTGCATCCCGGGTTTTGAGACCATATAGCTGCTTTCTTTCTTTCTTTCTTTCTTTCTTTCTTTCTTTCTTTCTTTCTTTCTTTCTTTCTTTCTTTCTCTCTCTCTCTCTCTCTCTCTCTCTCTCTCTCTTTCTTTCTTTCTTTCAGAGCAACAGACACAGAGAGACAGACAGATAGAAGGAGAGAGAAAGAATGGGTGTGCCAGGGCTTCCAGCCTCTGCAAATGAACTACAGACGCGTGCGCCCCCTTGTGCATCTGCCTAACGTGGGACCCTGGGAACTGAGCCTCGAACCGGGGTCCATAGGCTTCACAGGCAAGCGCTAAACCGCTAAGCCATCTCTCCAGCCCTAGCTGCTGCTTTAAGAGGATCTTCTGAATGGCATATGTGATCGCTACATTGATGAAAGCTGCGCAGCAGCCGCACAAGTAATGCTTCATTTCTCCAATGTCTGTAATGTGAGAAGACAGAACTTGTTTTGAAGATGTTAGGATCTGCGTTCTCTTCGCATGAGCTTCTGAATCCATCATGATGCTTAAGACCTTTCTTCTTCAGGAAGGACTCTTTTCAATTCAGTGAGCTAATCATGGAAAGCACTCAGGAGTAGTGTGGAGTGTAGAAGGTCCTCAACAAGGCTGAACTATGTTATTGTTCCTTTTTGAAGTACTTAGATGTAGAGATGCTCCTCAGGTTGCATCCTGTGCCACCGGCTAAGCCTGGTGTTAAGGATGACAATTTTTTGGTAACTCTCCCAAGTTTTTCCATTGTTATTGGCTTGTCAGGTTTGCTCTTCTATAATTAATTTTAATAAGTGAGTTTCCCATGCAAACTGAGTTTCCAAGTTCAGATCTGCAGTTCCCAAGACAAAGCAGGAAACTAATCTCAGCACACCGTCGGCAGTGGGCACCTGCCCCATGCCTGGAGCTGCCCGCCCGCAGGACGGCCGGCAAGTGAGCCCGCGCTTGCGCAGGTGCAGACCCGGTGGGACCCTCTCTGCCTTTTTTTTTTTTAAATTTTTTAAATTTATTTATTTATTTGAGAGCGACAGACACAGAGAGAAAGGCAGATAGAGGGAGAGAGAGAGAATGGGCGCGCCAGGGCTTCCAGCCTCTGCAAACGAACTCCAGACGCGTGCGCCCCCTTGTGCATCTGGCTAACGTGGGACCTGGGGAACCGAGCCTCGAACTGGGGTCCTTAGACTTCACAGGCAAGCGCTTAACCGCTAAGCCATCTCTCCAGCCCCTCTCTGCCTTTTTTATGAATACATTGAGTGCTATGAATTTTCCCCTGAGGACTGCCTTCATTGTGTCCCATAAGTTTTGGTACGAAGTGTGTTCATCATCATTCAATTCTAGAAATTTTGCAATTTCATTTTTTATTTCATCCACTATCCATTTATTGTTTAAAAGTGTGCTGTTCAGCTTCCAGGTGCCATTGGAATTCTTGGTGGGTCTTTTGTTGTTGATATCTAGCAATATAGCATTGTGATCTGATGTCATGCAGGGAATTATGTCAATCTTCCTAAATATGTGGAGGCAGTTTTTGTGACCCAGTATATGGTCTATTTTAGAGAATGTTCCATGGGCTGCTGAGAGGAACGTGTAGTCTGTGGAATTGGGAAGGAATGTTCTGTAGATGTCTGTTAGGTCTAAGTGATCTATGGTCTTCTTGAGGTCTCTTACCTCCCTGTGAGTTTCTGTTTGGATGATCTGTCTATTAATGATAATGGTATATTGAAGTCCTCAGTTATGATGGTATGGTGGTTATTTCCGTTTTATTGTTAAGTAGGTTTTGTTTCATGAACTGTGGTGCCCCTATGTTTGGTGCATACAGATTTATGATTGTAATATCCTCTTGATGGATCATTCCCTTGATAAATAGGAAGTGGCCTTCTTCATCTTTTTTTGATTATTTTTGGTTTGAAGTCTATTTCATCTGATATTAATGTAGCTATGCCTGCTTGTTTCTTATTCCTGTTTGCTTGGAATATTGTTTTCCACCCTTTCACCCTGAGGAGGTGTTTGTCTTTAGTGGTGAGGTGGGTTTCTTGAAGAGAACAGATTGAGGGGTCTACTTTTTTGATACATCCTATTAGCTTGTGTCTCTTGATGGAGGAATTAAGGCCATTAATATTTAGGGTAATAACTGTGAGATATGATTTGATCCCTGCCATATTGTGATGGTATATGTGGTTTGGTGTTTTCATGGACTTTGAAGTTTTTTGTGACTACTCTGAGTTTGGTTATTATGATCTGCTTCTAGTAGGCATTTGAGATTGATTATTTGTTTCTTCTCTGTGGAAAATTTCCTGAAATACTCTCTGTAGTTTTGGTTTTGTGTTCATATAATTGTAAAGCTGAGTTTTGTCATGGAAAGTTTTTCTTTCGCCATCTGTTATGAGGGATACTCTTGCTGGGTAAAGTAGTTTGGGTTGGAAGCCATAGGTTCTTAGACTTTGCAGTGTTTCATTCCAGGCCCTTCTAGTTTTCATGGTTTCCATTGAGAAGTCTGAAGTAATTCTGATGGGGTTACTTTTGAAAGTGGTGTGTTGTTGTTCCCTAGATGCACTTAGGATTTTCTCTTTGGTGTCAATGTTTAGAGTCTTAATGACAATATGTCTTAGAGAGTTTCTCCTTTGGTCCAGTCTGTTTGGAGTTCTGTTGGCTTCTTGTACCTTGATAGGCCTTTCTTTAACGAGACTGGGGAAGTTTTCTTCAATTATTTTGTTAAAAAAGTTCTCCATGACTTTTGTCTGAATTTCTTCTCCTTCTGGTAATCCAATGATCCTGATATTAGGGTGTTTAAGTGTATCTCACAATTCCCTCATGTTCTGTTTACAGAAACTCTTGAACTTACTGAAATTTTTGAACTCTTGATATGTTTCTTCCATCTTGTCTTCCATATCAGAGTTTCTATCCTCCACATGGCTGACTGTATTCTTGAGAGCTTCTAGAGAGTTTTGGACTTATTCAATTAAATTTGCATTTTGTACAACTTTTTTGATATATCATTTCCATCCCTCTGTCGAGCTCTCTTTTCCCATCATTTTCTGATTTTCTTGATGCTTCTTGGAATTCATCCTTACTTTTGTTTATGTCTTCACTTAGTATGGTCAGCTGATTTTTAAGGTCTTTTTTTTTCTCTCTCCTTCAATCTATAAATTCCCTTTGAACGCTCTCATTTCTTATTTATTTGTTGTAGCTTAGTAATGGTAGCATCCACACTATTATCTGTCCTTTGTTCTTCTTCTGCAAGTTCTACCAGTAGGTTGGTCAGGGTTGCATTGCTCATAGCTTCAATTTGATGTTCTGATCCTAAATGACTCTTCTATGTTTTGGTTAGATGTATTCATTGTAGGACTGGGTGATCTAACTGGATTTTCTTGCATTTGATTTTTCATGTTATTTCTTTACGCTGTGGTCTGCCCATGACAGCACATAGGTGGGTGGATCAGCCTAGGCTCAAGCACAATGGGAATCTGAGACAGCCTGGGGCAGTTGCCAAGAAGCTTGGGCTTTGGCTCCCACTTGCCAAAGCCGCCTATCTACTCCCTAACAGGGATGCCAAAGTTAACTGAATTCTCAAGCAATAATGTGCCAAACCTGCCTGCCTTCTAGCTAGGAGGGGGACTGAGGTACCATGCTCTGAAGCAGCCCAAACTCTGGCTGGGAACACTGGGACCTGGAAACAGTCTGGGCTCCCCTGCCACAGGACAATGGAGGATGTCCAGTATGGCAGACAGGTAGGAAATGGCACCTGAGTTAGCACAAGCAAAAGAAACAGTCAGTGCTTGTGTGGCAGTTGCTGTGGGACTGGGCTCACTAAACGTGCAATGGCAGGAGTAATGTGGGAGAGGGTGCAGAGCAGTTTAAATTACCACAAGCAGTGATTGATTGGTGCAAAATTGGTGCATGATCAGGGCACAGCAGCGGGTACTGCGGCTATTTGGTGGGAGGGGTGGGCCACCTTCCCACTAGAAGATCTGTGATTCCTTGTTTTCCCACCCTCTGTGCTCTCCATGACAAGAAGACCCAGACAACCCTTAATGTCTTGCCTTTCTTTCCTTGGGATTTGCAGCCCAGCTAGGCAGTCGCCATCTTGGCCAGAAGTCTCCCAGAAACGACTATTTCTAAAGAAACTCTTTGCACATGTTGTTTAGCAAAAAAAGGAAAAGCATTTCTCTAAAACCCATAACTCTTAGGTGTTCTCAAACGTTGGTGTTCAAAAGGAAGGTTGCTGTTTGATAAAGATGCATGGAAGGTATCATGTATATAACAACGAACTCTGAATGGAACACAAAGATATGAACAAGGTAGGAATCCAAGTACTTAGTCATGTGTGGTTCATTCTAATTCACCGGGTTAAAATTTTATTTATCTCTTTTTTACGCTATTTGCACACATCAAACAAAGAAGCATAATTTACATACAGAATGAACCCGCACTTTAACACATCTTCTTGGACAATATTTAATACTTAGGTTCACATTTGCAAAACTATTCCTACAATCGTTGCTGACAATTGTAGGTACCTGTGGAGAAAAGCAAAATTACATTACCTATTTGAAACACCAGGGAATTCTGCAGTCATTATGTTTCCTTGAGACAGAGATTGAGAAAGTACAGTCGATTTTTCACATAACAATTACAATTTCTAATAGGAATCCAGTTACATGATAACATGTAGCTAAAAGAAAGGAATGAAGCACTTTTAACACATCTTGCAGAACACTATTGGATGCTTAAGTTCATATTTCCTACACTTTCTACAATCATTGCTGACACTGTAGAGTCCCATGGAGATAAGCAAACTTACATTACATATTTGAACACTAGGGAATGCTCTAGTCATTAATTTATTTTGTGCAATAGCTTGAGAAACTTCGGAAGGTATTGACACAAGATCTAATAGTTCTAATGGGAATCCAGTGACATGATAACATGTAGCCAACGGAATCTCCTGGGCACTGGAGGAACTTGGATGTCACACATGTGCACCAATCAAAACCAACTTGGATGTCACAGTTTTTAGAGTAAAAAGAACTGATCAGAACAAACTTTCATTTGCTATTTCAAACAATATTGTATTCTATAGTCATGATCAGTGACTTGACAGAAGCATGTTCAAGCAAAATGAATTGAATTACATCTTAAGACATCGTCTTAGTAACGAAACATGCAATGAAGCCACACTAGTATCGAATTTGCAAAAGAAAGTATCCCTGTTTGACTAGTGTCCATAAAGGAGCATTTCTAAGGGAACTCTTCGTACATGTTTGTTTAGCTTAATAATGTAATGCATAGAGGACTATGAAACGATACCTCTCTGGTGTTCTCAAACTTTGTTGTTTAAAGGAAGTTTTCTGTTTGATATAGATACATGGAAAGTTTTATGTATACAATAACAATTATCTCTGAATTGATCCCAAAGATATGAACAAGGTAGCAACACAAGTACTTTGTGTTATGTGGTTCATTCTAACTCTCCTGGCTAATATTTCATTTCTCAAGTCGTATGCTTTAATTAGAAAGTAGAAGATGCTATTCGGCAAACATTGTGTTAATAACTGAGCTACCTGAAATGAAAATGAAATGAAGTCACATTTTAACACATCTTGTGTATTGAAAGCTTAGGTGCACATTTGCGATACTCTTCCTACAATCATTGCTAACAATGTAGAGACCCTTGGAGAAAAGCAAACTTAGTTTACTTATTTGAAACACTAGAGAGTTGTGCTGTCATTAAGTTACTTTGTCACAAAGATTGAGAAACTATGGAAGGTATTGACACAAAAACTACTAGTTCTAATGAGAATTAAATGATATGATCACCTGTAGATAAATGAAAAGAGTGAGGCACTGGAGTGGCCTTGGAGGTCAGACTTTATAGGTGAACATGCATTTAAAAAAAAAAAAACTAGGATGGCATAGTTTTGTTGAATAAAAGGCACAGATCTGAACAAACTTTCATGAGCTATTTCAAACAATATTGTGTTCTACAATCATGAGTGACTTAAAAGAAAGAAATTCCAAGCAAAATGAATTGAATTACAGCTTAAGACATTAGATCGTACAAAACAATGCAAAGTAGAGACACATATTGTCCAAAGTATTCCAAATCATAAGCATATGCATGGTGTCCAAAAAGAACATTACTAAGGAAACTCCTCTCACATTTTATTTAGCTTCGAAAAGAAATGCAGTACTTCTGGTTAAGATGGCGGCATAGGTACCACGCCAAAGCAGCCTAGGTGGGAGAGAAGACCAAAAAAAACTCAGCAAGATACAAACTTTTACTAAAAAGTGAGGGGTATAAGAAATTGAAGCAGCAGCAGAGAAGTAGAAGAGATCCAGAGCATCCAGAGCCTGCACAGGCCAGCAAAAGCGGCCCAGCAGCTCCGCCAACTGTAGCAGCGGCGGTGCATCAGAAAACCACCAGACTTGGCACCAGCCTCAGGAAAGGCCAGGTGTGGGGATTTTCCACTCACACCGGAGCTCTCCACAACTCAGGAAACCTGAAGGGAAAGCGAAAGTGAGCAATGAAGGAGCAGACCACAAGGTAGAAGAACATGTGGAGCAGCGAGAGAACCAGAGCAGCTGCAGCTCTCTACACTCCCCCAACACCTGAGCCCAGCTCCAGCAAACAGAGCAGTTGTACGGGGACCTGGCCATGCCAACTTAGGCCAACAGCAGAACCCAAGCAGGAGCAGTCCGGTAGCAACATCAGCGGCTCCAGCACTGGTAACAGAGGCCCCAGCAGCACATTCAGTAGCGGCAGCAGTGGCAGACCCAGCAGCAGCAGCTTCAGAGGCAGCAGCACCAGATCCACCAGCAGCAGCTTAAGTGGCAGCAGTGACAGTGGACCCAGCAGCAGCAGCTTCAGCATCAGCACTGGCTCCAGAAGTGGCAGCTGCAGTGGTGGGCCCAGCAGCAACAGCTTAAGCTGCTGACAGACCCAGCAGAGGCAGCTTTAGCAGCATCAGTTCCATCAGCGGGGGCACTGATCTGCATAGCCACAGTTGCCAGGCTCGGTTTGCCCGGCAGGAAAAGCCAGTGCCCAGCACCAGAAATCAGAACAGCAGCCCAACGACCAGACAGCAACTTGAGTGAGACCAAAATTATCCAAGGTAACTGGGATTGCACCAGGGAAGGGTCTCACTTGGTTACAAGCTAACTTGGATCCCTCAACAAACCAGAAATCTTAACCTCTATGTTGATAGAGGATCTGATTGTTATAATAACTACTCTGGCATACATATTTGGAGCTGGTTTTGATTGAATGGATACAGTGTTTAGTTAAAAAACTTTAGAATCTACCTGTATATGTAATTACAATGATTGTAATGGGGAGGTAATATGATGGAGAATGGAATTTCAAATGGGAAAGTGTGGGGGTGGGGAGGGAGGGAATTACCATGGGATATATTTTATAATCATGGGAAATGTTAATAAAAATTAAAAAAAAAAAGAGGGACAAAAAAAAGAATCTACCTGTATTTTATTCCACTCAGCCTACTTGAATACTCCCATAGCAGGGAAACTCAACCCCTAGGAGCACCTTTGTAGATACTCTGAGAGCCTTAAGGGCCACACCAAACACCTTAGGCTCCTACACTGAAAATATATAGCATCAAATCAATTGATACAGCTAGCTAGAAAATCCAAGCATTAACTTAATCCAAGATGCAAAAATATATACATTATAACACAAGAAACACTAAAAAGCAAGACGATATAAAGCCACCTAAAAGTATTAATGCACCAGAAATGACCTCCAGTGAGAACGAATTAGAGGAAATGCCTGAGAAAAATTTCAAAAGAGATTGTAAATATGTTCAAAGAAGTCAAAGAACAAATCAAAGGAGTCAAAGAGGAACTTAAAGAGGAAATCAAAGGAATCAAAGAAGATGCAGGACACCAATTTCATGAAATAAAGAAGGCAATACAAGACATTAATAAGGAAATAGAAATAATAAAGAAAAACCAGTCAGACTTACTAGCAATGAAAAACCAGTTAATGAAATAAAAAAACTCTGTAGAAATTCTCACCAGTACAATGGATGAAGGAGAGGACAGAATATCTAAGCTAGAACACCAGGTGGCAGATACAATACAGTCCAATAAAGAGAAAGACAAACTTATAGAAAAGTATGAGTGGGGATTTCAAGATATTCGGGATACTATGAAAAGATCAAATATAAGAATTCAGGGCATAATAGAATGAGAAGAATTCTACTCCAAAGGCATAGTAGGTATCTTCAACAAAATCATAGAAGAAAATTTCCCCCAAATTGGGAAAGAGGTGTCAATGCAGATACAGGAAGCCTTAAGAACCCCAGCCAGACAAAACCCAGAAAGAAACTCTCCTTCCCATATTAAAATCAAACTTCCAAACACACACCCCGAAGAAAAAATATTGAAGGCATTTAGAGAGTAAAATCAAGTTACCTACAAAAGCAAGCCTATCAGCAGATTATTCAACACAAACTTTGAAAGCCAGAAGGGCTTGGAGTGATATCCGCCAAGTTCTGAAAGATAACAACTGTCAACCAAGGTTACTTTATCCTGCAAAGTTATCCATTCAAATAGAAGGAGAAATAAGGACATTCCATGACAAAAGCAGGTTAAAGGAGTATTTGAAGACAAAACCAGCTCTACAGAAAATACTTGATAGAATCCTCCACGCTGAAGAAAATTAAAAGCATACATATAAGGAACCTAGAGAAAACAAGCAATACTCAAATACTAGTTAACAAAAGAGAGCACAGGTAGAACCGGAACCTCAAAAAAAAAATGGCAAACATAAATACACACCTTTCAATAATATCTCTTAATATCAACGGCCTCAATGCCCCAACGAAAAGACATAGGTTTGCAGACTGGGTTAAAAAGCAGATCCTACAATTTGTTGTCTCCAAGAAACTCACCTTTCTACAAAGGATAAGATAGGTGAAAGGTTGGAAGATGGTGTTTCAAGCAAATGGGCCTAGAAAACAAGCAGGGGTTGCTATTCTAATATCAGACAAGGTAGAATTTAGTCCAAGGTTACTCAAGAAAGATAAGGAAGGTCACTTTATATTGATTAAGAGCACACTCTAACAGGAGGACATTACAATCCTAAACATATATGCACGATACATGAGGGCTCCCAAATTCGTCAAACAAACACTTTTAGAACTAAGGGCACAGATAACACCAAACACAGTAGTGGTGGATGACTTTAACACCCCACTCCCATCAATTGACAGGTCATCCAGGCAAAAAATAAACAGAGAGGCAACTGGACTAAATGAGGTCATAGAAGGAATGGACTTAACAGATATAAACAAGACATTTCATCATAATCATCAAAGAATTAATGAAACAAAGAGTTGGTTCTTTGAAAGGATAAACAAGATTGATAAACCCTTTGCAAATCTGACCAAAAGAAAGAGTGAAGAGACACAAATTAATAAATCAGAGATGAACAAGGTAACATCACAACAGATTCTAGAAAAATACAAAAAAAAAAATCATAGGGACATATGATAAAAGCATATTCTCCACAAAGTATGAAAATCTGAAATGGATGATTTCCTTGATCTATATGAACTATCAAATTAAATCAAAATGAGATTAATCACTTAAGTAGACCTATAACAAACATGGAGATCCAACAGTTATCAATAATCTCCCAACTAAAAAAGCCCAGGCTCGGATGGATTCACTGCTGAATTTTACCAGACTTTTAAGAAAGAGCTAACACCATTGCTTCTTAAGCTTTTCCAGGAAATAGAAAAAGAACGAATTCTACTAAACTTCTTCTATGAGGCCATCATCACCCTGATACCAAAACCAGGCAAAGAAAGAAAATTATAGACCAATACCCTCATGATTCTCAAAAAAATATTGGCAAAAAGAATACAAGAGTATATCAAAAAGATCATTCACCATGACCAAGTAGGCTTTATCCCAGAATTGCAGGGATGGTTCAACATACATTACATAAATGGGTTGAAGGACAAAAATCACATGATCATCTCATTAGACGCAGAGAAAGCATTTGACAAAATCCAACATGCCTTCAAAAAGACCTAAGGAGACTGGGAATAGAAGAAACATATCTCAATATAATAAAGGTTATTCATGACAAGCCTACAGCCAAGATATTACTAAATGGGGAAAAACTGGAAGTTTTCCCACTAACATCTGGAACAAGACAAGGGTGTCCACTGTCCCCACTTTTATTTAATATAGTTTTGGAAGTCTTAGCCATAGCAATAAGGCAAAAGACACACATAAAAGGGGTACAAATTGTAGAGGAAGAGATAAAGTTATCATTATTTGCAGATGACATGATTCTATACATAAGGGACCCTAAAGACTACTAGCAAACTGTTAGAGCTGATCAAAACGTACAACAATATAGCAGGAGACAAAATAATTACACAAAAATCAGTAGACTTCATATATGCTAACAACAAACACACTGAGGATGAAATCAGAGAATCACTCCCATTCACAGTTGCATCAAAGAAAATAAATTACCTTGGAATAAACCTAACCAAGGAAGTAAAGAATCTGTACAACGAGAACTATAAAACACTGATGCGAGAAATTGCAGAAGACACTAGAAAGTAGAGAAACATCCCTTGTTCCTGGATTGGAATAATCAATATTGTGAAAATGGCAGTCTTACCTAAAGCAATCTACACATTTAATGCAATCCCTATCAAAATTCCAAAGGCTTTCTTCATGGAAATAGAAAAATCAATCCAAAAATTCATTTGGAATCACAAAAAAAAAAAACCTCAAATATCTAAAATAATACTGAGCAACAAAAATGAGGCTGGTGGTATCACCATACCTGATTTTAACCTATACTACAGAGACATAGTAACAAAAACAGCATGGTGCTGGCACAAAAACAGACATGTAGATCAGTGGAACAGAATAGAGGACCCAGATATAAGCCCAGGTAGCTATAGCCACCTGATATTCAATAAAAATGCCAAAAATACTCATTGGAGAAGAGACAGCCTCTTCAGCAAATGGTGTTGGGAAAAGTGGATATATATCTGCAGAAGGATGAAAATAGATTCTTCTCTCTCACCATGCACAAGAATTAAGTCCAAATGGATTATAGACCTTAACATCAGACCTGAAACTCTGAAACTGCTAGAGGAAAAAGTAGGGGAAACCCTTCAACATATTGGTCTTGGCAAAGACTTTCTGAATACAACCCCAATTGCTCAGGCAATAAAACCACAGATTAATCACTGGGACCTCATGAAATTACAAAGATTTTGCACTGCAAAGGACACAGTGGAAAAAGCAAAGAGGCAACCTACAGAATGGGAAAAAATTTTCGCCAGCTATATATGTGATAGAGGATTAATATCTAGGATATACAAAGAACTCAAAAAGTTAAATAATAAGGAATCAAACAAGCCAATCAAAAAAATGGGATATGGAGCTAAATAGATCATTCTCAAAGGAAGAAATATGAATGGCATATAAGCATCTAAAAAAGTGTTCTACATCACTAGTCATCAGGGAAAAGCAGATTAAAACTACATTGAGATTCCATCTCACTGCTGTCAGATTGGCCACCATCATGAAAACAAATGATCATAAATGTTGACGGGAATGTGGAAAAAGAGGAACCCTTCTACACTGCTGGTGGGAATGCAATCTGGTCCAGCCATTGTGAAAAACATTGTGGAGGTTCCTAAAACACCTAAAGATTGATCTACCATATGACCCAGCTATAGCACTCCTAGGCATATATCCTAAGGACTCATTTCCTTAGAAGTACGTGCTCTACCATGTTTATTGCTGCTCAATTTACAATAGCCGGGAAATGGAACCAGCCTAGATGTCCCTCAACTGATGAATGGATAATGAAGATGTGGGACATTTATACAATGGAGTTCTACTGAGCTGTAAAGAAAAATGAAGTTATGAAATTTGCAGAAAAATGGATGGACCTGGAAAGGATTATACTAAGTGAGGTAACCCAGGCCCAGAAAGCCAAGCGCCACATGTTCTCTCTCATATGTGGATCCTAGCTACAGATGCTTGGGCTTCTGTGTGAGAATGAAAATATTTAGTAGCAGAGGCCAGTAAGTTGAAGAGATAGATTCATGGATAGTTTTATGAATACAATAATAACCACCTGTGAAGTGAATTCAAAGTCATAAAAAAGTAGATTATACAAAACGATAGTGGTATGTGGTTCATTCAAACTCTCTAGCAAAACTTTCATTTCTCGTGCCTTACGCTGTTAAGATGCATCGAAACAAAGAGCCTTACTTTACTTATGAAGGAGAAGCTGCTGTACTGCAAACATTGTGTTACCTAACTGAACAAATTGAAAATAAAATGAAATGAAATTGCACTTCATCACATCCTGTTATATAGTATGGAATGTTGAAGTTCAAATTCATGACACTTCCTACAATCGTTGCTGACACTGGATATGCAAATTACATTATTTATCTCAAACTCTATTGCGTTCTGCAGTAATTAAATTAATTAGTGCCAAATCTGGAGAAAATATGAATCCCCTTTAACCAATTGTTCTAATTTGTAAAGAACGACATGGTTGAATATAGAAAATGAAAGGAATGAGACACAGGATTGGACTTGGATGACAGAGTTTTGTACACTCAGATGCTTTAAACAAAACCAACTTGGATGTCAGTTTTTTAGACTAAGGAGCTCCGAACATTACCAACTCTCATTACGTATTTCAAACAATTTGAGTTCTACACTCATCAGTGAACTAAGAGTAGCAAACGCCAAGCAAAATGAACTGAGTTACAGCTGAAGACCTTAACCTGTCAGTCACCACAGTGGTTGAACTGTAAGTTTCTTACTTTCAGACTGGAAAAAATGGCACCAAAATGAAAGCTGCCTGTTGTCTTCAAAACACCTTAGAGACATAAAACAAATATGATAGCAATTTCGAAGTAACATCTTAGGTGAGACAGGTATATAATCACTGTTGAATTTTTACACTCATGATTCTCTGAAGTAGAAAGAGAACTAGAAAGACGTACAGAATGACTGTAACGCTCGTTCCACTCAAAGCGAGAATGTTGACAGGAACATCTAGGATCCCTTTACTGTTTTGTTTCAAAGAGCATTTAGAAGAAAGTGCTTCTTTCTCTAAATCCATCCAATCTTTTAGAAGAAGCCTATCTAAACCAATCTAGATACATTCCTTTTGTCATAGACTGTTGGCTTCTCTGTACCTTAGGCTATGTGTCTTAGTGAACAAAACGTACCAGCAAGGGAATGAATGTCCAACCTCCAGTTGAAGAAAACTAAAGAATGATGTTTAATCTTGATGCAAACCGTGACTTGGCACGTTTAGGACGTAACCATCCAGATCTTTTAAAGGAGCATTTCTTCAAATGTACCTCACGAGCAATTCTCCATTCACTGCCGTGATGAACTGTAATTGCTGTTTTAGAGAACTTGCAAGGGTCAAACAAGATGTGAGGGAACCATGCTTTCATCCTAACCTTAGTAGCAAAATGTACAAAAAAGAAGTGAATCTGCCAAGTATTTGAGACCTCTTTAGACCTAACGTCAGAACATTGCTTGCACTCGTCAACTAGAACATTTTTGCTACATTTGTGAAAGTCTCAATTCTAAAGGCAGGTACGAAAGAGCTCCATACGATAACATAAACTCCATTATATTTCCTAACGTGCAAAACTAATTCTGAAATGAAATTTCATAACAGTGATTATCAACTAGCTTTTCTATTATCTATCCTACTTGAATTTTTTCCTACAGATGGTGCTTTATACTCAAATGACATCCACTTCCCTGTGCCATGTATTGTGTGTTGTCCATACATTCATATTGTGATAGCACCGTAGAAGAGAAATGAATGTAATTTTCAATATAATTTCAAATATGAGAGAAATAATCGCTGTTAAGTTTTGTTACTCTAATTCAAGGCCTCTCAAGGTACCAGTCTACTTTGCAACACATTGGCTATGTTTTGCTACATGATCATGTCTTATAGATACAGTTTACATTCTCTCTTTCCCAAAATTACATGAAGGGCAAACATTGTGAACTAGCTTCTTGCTTTACACAGAACTTTCATCCGTCTTCAAGAAATGGCAAAGTGAACTAAGAGACTCGACTATTTCTACTTGTCCAAATCTTCATTAGAATTGTTCTCTCCGTTACTCAACTTGCATACTACCACTCAAACAAACCTACAGAATGTTAATTAAATGCAAAGAATCACTTTATACTTAAAGTGAGAATTTTGAAAGGAACTTTTAGCATACCTTTTTCTTTTTGCTGAAATAAACATTTCTCTGCAAATTGTAAAACAATCTTAGCTCACTATAATGTAAAATGAGATACCTTTGTGTAAGTGACAGAATGTGGAAAACCAATTCTGAAATGAAGTTAAGTTTCTGAAAACTTAGCTCATAGTTTTTTAACTAATTTGTACACGTTTACCATAACACAGAGATTGTGCCTCGACCTTAAATGACTTACCTGAGCCAAACAATGTGTTGTTCCCAGATTTGTAATGTTATATACATTAGAGAAGTAAAACCGAAATAGCAGTTATTTTCAAAGCAAATTCAAAGGCAAGAGAAACAAATAATATCTGTTCAGTTGTTGCACTAGATTATGATTGTCTCAAATACTAATATATTATAAAATACATTTGCCCAGTTTCATTTAATGATGATGTCTAAGGAATGTGGCTTACATTTTTTTGTTCAACAAAATAAGACTTTACGTTATTAATTTAAAAAACTGTTCTTTTTGTTCTATAGACTGAAAGAACTGACTAAAATTAAAGTTATACATGCCTTTTTTTTCATACAGTACTTGACTATTGTCAAGATGTGTTAGTGCAAATTCAGACAAGACAGATCCCTGTATACTTATTTCTCCTAGTCTCCTACTGCATTTAAAATGCTTTCAAAACAAATCTAGTTACATTTCTTGTGTCATTGAAGACAGTCTGCACTAAAACACGTTACTGAATTGAGCAAAAGAAAACAGAAATGGAATGTACTTCCAAAACAAGAATGACATTTAGTCTTGGACAAAGTCACAACTTTGAAAGAAACTCCTAACATTTTAAGATACTTATCCAGTTTATTTCAAGGAGCCTTTCTTCAAACACAGCTCAGAATCATTATTCCACAGTACAGGAAGAAAAAGTGCAATTCCTGTGTAACTGAAATGAAAGTCCCTGGGATTTTAACGCCTAATTCTTCCCTACCTTTATCATGTGTTTTTAAAGAATGATATAGACACTCAGGAGAAAAACACCATAGTGAGTGCCATGTAGTGTGTTGTTACCATAATTGTAATGTGATATCAGTTAGCAAAGTAAAATAGAAATGAACTTAATATGAAAAGTAATTTCCAATGTGAGACAAGTACATAATCACTGGTGAGACGTATTCGACTCTTTATTCATATCTTCTGGAAGTAGTAGTATATTTCAAAACACTCTTGACCAGTTTTGTTCAATGATAAAGTCTACAAGTATGCCATACAAGCTTTGTTTCACAGCATAAGATGCTCATCTGCACACTTCTATGTTTAAATTGATGAACCACAAGTTTTATATTTAAAGTAGAACTGAGTAAATGAAAGTTATTTCACCACTACATTTTGTTTTTAATACAGAATTACATAGTTTTCAAGAGATGGTAATGCAAATTCAAGACAACTGTATACTTTCTTCTCCAAATCTACTTCATTTAAAAAGCTTTCTAAACAAATCTAGTTACATTGCTTGTGCTAAACCTTAAGTTACTTACCTGAACAACAACAAAAAAAGCAAGAAACGTACTTTCAAGCCTTTGTAAGCTAAGAATGACAATTAGTCCAAGTCATACCTTTGAAAAAAGCTCCTATGTTGGAAGATGTTTCCTATTTCATTTCAAGGAGCCTTGCCTCAAACACAGCTATCAATCATTATTCCATAGTACAGTTAGAAAACGTGCAATTTGTGTGTTACTGACCTTAGAGAATGAACTCTGTAATGAAAGTCCCAAGTATGTCTCACCTAATTCTGCCCCTAACTTGAAAACTTCGATGAAGTTAAAATAAATTTAGGAGAAACATGATAGTGCTCTTTGTCTCTGAATTCCTTAAAGTATGAGGATATCTTTCATAACTAATGGACTTTCATTCCAAGTGTCAAATAAGATCATGTTTTATAACTATCTTGCATTACTTAGTGAACTAAAACAAAAATGAAATGAACTAACAAAATATCTTGTAGTATTAGGGAAGATCTAAAGAAAAAAAAATTTACTTCTTCTGGTTTCTTCGGGTCTGTAGCTGTATTCTATGCATTTCTGCATGGATATCCATAATGGATCTCAAAATGCATTTAACCAGTATGGGCAGCAGACACAGAATAAGCAAAAGACAAACACCTGTAGCAGCAAAGCTTCCTATCCAAGAAGTGAGAGAATTCCATCCAAGGCAAAGCAGACTTAAAAGCAGATATTAAGTCATCAGTAGTTTGAGCTGCGTCAAAAATAAGATGAATATTTTGCAAAGAGAAAATCTCTGAATGTAACTGAATCAGATCCAAGGAACTATTATCATTATGCCAAATACCTCTTAGATGCATTTTTTTCTTTTCCCAACGCTGTTAACGGTCATTATATTTTTTAGAACACAGATCCATTGAAAAAATCTACATGACACTCCAAACAAGTTCTAACTTTTAACCCTAGTATCTCCTCACCCAAATATGTAACCTCATCATATTTAGCATCTATTTTTTCTTCCAGTTTTCTATCTATATCAACTTGAGTTCCCAGAGAACTAGAAACATTTTTGGATAAATCATTAACAAAATGTACAGTTTGAACATCTTGTGATTAAGCAACAGCTGCAGTAGTAGCTAACAATGTAATAAAAGCTAGGATGCCTGCAATTACTAATCCTATCACTATTTTTGGTCTACTTAAAGGATTCTTTATTTCCTCTAACACCTGTATTCCCTTGTCAGAATACCAAGGTGTAGTTACATTAACAGGAATTAACTGTCATTCCTGGGGGAGGTGATGTTCACTCTTCCTATGGCTGCAGCAACTTTCCATAAGTAAGTCTGTTGGAAGCCCTCATCAGACTACCATAAGTCCAGCAGAGTCCACCAGTCCATTTTTCCATTGTTCCAGGGTTTCCTGACCAGTCCTTAATATTCGTTTTAGTTCCAGAGATGTTACACATGATGTAAGCAGTCCCTCATACCAAAACTATAGTTTCTCTATCTTCCCAAGTTGCTGGATGTAAGATGGGTGGGTCAGGAACATAAGCCCAGTACAGCTCACTGTGGATCATCGGGAGTTGAATCCACATCATCAGGAGCAGAGGCATCATTCTTCTGATGTTCAGTCCCTGCGAACCAGACCAACATCTCTATTAGCCGGCTGGCATTGTCAGCATCCTGTGGGAAAACACAAACATACCCTCTTCCCCATATTAATACTGGTCCATCAATAGGGTCCTTCTATCTAATCTGAGCATAAGTGTCCAATGTCCTAAGGATGCCATAATCTGCAGCAGAATGACCAGATGCATCCACATTTTAAAAATTCAAAATAAAGAGTACATGATTTAAAGCATTCTGTGGTGACCAAGGATATAACTCCCCCTTTTTTATTTTTATTTTTTAATTTTTTTAAAAAAGTTTTTATTTATTTGAGAGTGACAGACACAGAGAGAAAGACAGATAGAGGGAGAGAGAGAATGGGTGCACCAGGGCTTCCAGCCTCTGCAAACGAACTCCAGACGCGTGTGCCCCCTTGTGCATCTGGCTAACGTGGGACCTGGGGAACCGAGCCTCGAACCGGGGTCCTTAGGCTTCACAGGCAAGCACTTAACCACTAAGCCATCTCTACAGCCCCCCCCCCATTTTTTTTTGTAATTGTAATTTTTATATTTTTTGTAATTGTAATTTTAAATTTTTGTAATTGTAATTTTAAAGCTTGATGAGCACGTTCAACAATTCCTTGTCCCTGAGGGTTATAAGGTATGCCTGTTTTATGAACGATTGATAACTGAGCACAAAAGCGCTGAAAAGATTGACTAGTGTAACCTGTAGTGTAATCTGTCTTTATAATTAATGGCATAACTGCTACAGCAAAACATTTGATGCAGTGTGCTATGACATGTTTAGTAGCTTCCCCAGTCTGTGCTGTAGCTATCAGAAATCCTAAGTCAAGTCTCAATGGATACATGAACATATTTTAATTTTCCAAATTCAGGAAAATGAGTTACATCGATCTGCCACAGTTGATTTGGTTATAATCCTCTAGGATTTATTCCACACTGAAGAATTGAGTGATATTCAGGACAGGTATTACATTGTTGCACAATTTGCCTAGGTAATTTGAAACTGTTTTCTTAAATTTTGACTAGTTTGATGATGTAAATTATGAGATCTTTGAGCTAATTCCAATTGAGATATACCCATGATCTGTGTGGCTTTATCTGCCATAACATTTCCCAATGCTAAAGGACCTGGAAGGTTCGTATGTGACTAACTAAACAAGGATGAGAGCGAGCCTGTATGCACCATTTGAGCTGATGCTGGGGGAGTAAAAAATGAATAAGACTGTTCTTGAATAACATATGCTGCTTTGCCATTAGAGGATCCATCTGTAAACACAACTAAAGCATCTTCAATAAGCTCTGCCCTGACTGTGCGGGGGAAGATAAAGGAATGAGAATTTGCAAATTGCAACAACTTGTCTTTAGGGAAATGATTATCTCTAATACCAGGATAATTTGCAAAAGCAATAGCCCAAGAGTCCACATTTTGAAATAGCCAATCTACTTGTTGCTTTGTAAAAGGAACCCCGATAATAGTTGGTTCCTTCCCAAAATATTTTCTAGAGCTTACTCGAGCCATTTGAATTAAACAATCCACTGTTTCATAATAAGGAGTCAACACTTTAGCTGGGAAAACAGGTAAATGTAGCCACAATAGATGTCCTTCTTGCATAAAACTGCAGTTGGAGTATGTTCAGTGGCCAGAACCATATATGCAGCCCATCCCCGAGAATAATCTATATATTGAATTTGTTATTTTTCAATAGCTTGTTCTACTAAGGTTAATGCCTTACATCCCTCATCTGTTAACTGACGTACAGACATTGGATTTTAATATGTCAAAGAGAGGCTTTAATTCTCCAGTACTAATTTTTAAATGAGGTCTAAACCAATTAATATCTCCCAAAAGCTTTTGAAATTCATTAAAGGTTTGTAACCCATTCTTCCTGGGTTGAATTTTTTGTGGGAATATGGTTTTTGGATATACTCTGTGTCCTAAATATGAATAAGGCTCAGTTTGAACCTTATTTGGAGCTATAATTAATCCTTAATCTTTTAAGGCTCCCCATAAATGCGAGTAAACTGTTAATAATAATCTGTCTTGTTTGAATGCCAAGAGAATATCATCCATATACTGAGTAATATATACCTGAGGAAAGGCCTGTCTAGTCTTTGTTACAGCTTGAGCCACAAACTTTTGAAACAAGGTGGGGCTGTTAGCCATACCCTGAGGCAATACTTTCCAATGATATTTTTTCATAGGCCCCTTAAAATTGATAGCACACAAAAGGCAAATCTTTTACAATCTTGAGGTGCAAGAAGCATACATAGTATAAAAACAATCTTTTAAATCCAATATAATTTTATACGTATCTTTAGGACTCTCAGAAGGCACAGACAATCCCAGTTGCAAAGATCCCATCAATTCCATTTTTTCATTTATCTAAGATCCTGTAATAACTTAGGTTTGCAAGACTTATTTTTTTATAACAAAAATTGGAGAATTTCAAGGTGAATTTGAAGAAGAACCTCCTTGATTGACATCCCTCAAAGGCAACAACCAACGTATACAACAGCCTTGTGTATAGGATGGTCCTATGTCAAAACATTGACTAGTATAATCAGTTATGTTCCCCTTTCTCCTAAATGGCTTCAAGGCCGCTTGACAAGCAGAGTTAGGATTCTCATAGGCTAATAATTTTACAAGTGCAAGAATCTCCAACCAGTCTGTTAGCAGATTTTTAATAATCTATCCACAAAGTTTTGATATAATTCATCAGGTCCTTGCCTAATTTTTGACAAATCTTCAGCCCCCCCCCCCATAGTCAAAGTTTAAGCCAAGCCTTTTAACTTGTGCATTAACCTGAGCATAAACTTCAAACTTCAATTGATTCTCAAGTTCCTGATATGGTCCCTCTCCTGCCAGCATATCAAAAGTAATAAGTACACTTTGAGCCTTATTCACCTCAGCAATAGCCTGACAATTCTCCGTATATTCTGTTTTCCACAATAGTCTTCTCCTGACAAACGTGCCTTTCCACTGGTACTTTACTTGGCCCGTGGGTATTATAATAATGTTGAAGCTCAGTTCCTACCCTTTCCCAAATTTTCAAATCGATTGTTCTTCCTTCTGGGAACCACGGAGAGACTTTTTCTATAAATTCCAAAAAGTAACTAAGTTTTTATAGACTTTTTCCCCCGGGTAGGCAACATATTTTTCAGCATATGAACAAAAAGCATACGATTACTACCTTGTCCCATTTTGACTTATATTGCCGCTTCCTTTTTTCTTTTTCCGAGCGCTCTCCTTTTCAATCCAGCGGTGTCCTTCACTGTGTCCCTGTCTCAGGCTACACGTTTGAGCACCACTTGCTGGAGCCTGCCTGCTGAAATGGTTCGAGCCTGATGGGAAGTGAGGATTAACGACAGAAGAAAGACTGAAAGCATGGACCACAGACCGGGGCTGAAGCAAGGCTTCAAGCCAGGACTGAAGATATGGTTTATTTCACAGCATTCCATTTTATATCTTTTTATAAACAGTTTTACCATGGACAAAGATTCTATGAGCTTTACAAGTTACAAGTTCCTAACAAAAAAAACCTTCCTGTTATAGAGTCTGCATTTCTATCACTTCTCAGTAAAAAAGACCAGCCAAATGGCTGAATATACATAATCTTGCTTACAGGTAGGCTGCAATAGTTTTGCTAATGTCTTGCTGCCAGAAGCCCAGAGCTATGGACAAGTCCAGCCAAAATGGCTCACAACAGGAAGAGATTGTATAAGAAGGATGGGGGAGGTTCAATCAAAATTCAAGACATTATGAATAAGACATATGAAAATCTTTCCTGTATAATGGCCTATCCAGAAGCCATAGATTGTTACCAGAAAATTTTCAGTGCCAGGAATAAGATGTCTTCTAGTGAGTTGTTGGGCGGGGAGGTCCTTGTTGCCTCCAAAATATTATAGGCAATTACTAAGGTCCTTGGTTTCCTGTGAGAAAGAAATGGTAAGATCCTCTTCCTGAAGACTTCATAGGCCTGAGCAGCAAAGTCACTGAGAAACCAAGCTGGTGCTGAGTAGAAAACCTTCTCCCTATAGCCCAACAAACTGAAAGCTGGAAAAAGCTGCACTGCATGCAGCCTTATGGGAGACAGAAATCATCAGCAGTGAAAACAGTGGGTCCTGGAAGCCTCAAATTTGGCGAGACAGGCCAAATGACTGAATGAGTTCAATAGTGGCATGTCTGCTCTGGAGGAAACCAACAACTCTTTGGTTGTACTGAAGGCCCACTCTATGGGAGGGAATACATTCCTGGTACTGAAAAACCTAATCAAGGCTGGCGAGCTGGCTTAGCAGCCTGTGAAACCTAAGGACCCCTGTTTGAGGCTCGATTCCCCAGGACCCACATTAGCCAGATGCACAAGGGGTTGTTAATTTGCAGTGGCTGGAAGCCTTGGCCCACCAATTCTTTCTCTCTTTGTCACTCTCAGATAAATAAATAAATATCAGCAAAAAAATTTTGAAAAACATCTATTCAAGAGCCTATGACAAGGTAGCTAATAAGCCTTAGGAGTATAAAGCCTGCTCCTAGCTCAATAAATGCATATTTTGCTCTCACCAAATTGCCCTGAATGCACTGTACTTTATGTTCATATTGATATATTAATGCTACACTCATTTCTGATTAGAGAAGCTTCTCTTTTCAGATGGCAATGATCACTGGGATGTTCCAAATGGCAACATAGTGCTGAGAAGAAGGGATGGAGGAGTGTCCAGCACTGAAATATCTCACACACTCCAAAGCTCAGGGTCCCTTGCAGAAGAGGTGACCGATACAATGTCAGAACCAAAGAATTGGCACCAGAGAGAAATTGGCCCCGATATCCAAGACCTCGCAGTGCCTAATACCTACACAAGACCCTCATAAAAGGAGAAAAAGATGATGACATCAAATTAAAAGAAAGACTAAGGGAAAGAAGGAGGGGATATGATGGAGGGCAGAGTTTATTTATCTGGGATAAATAAAATAATATATATTATTTTAGTATTTGGAATCCCTTGGCTCACTCTTGTTATATTTTCTCAAATGAGCATTTCTAAGTAAAACGGTAAAAAGCATTCTTTGTTGCACAATGTAATACAGACTTTGTTTCACAATATAAGATGAACCTTACCATTACCTTACATGATGAACTGAAATTTTTATGTTTACAGCCTGAAAGAACTGACTGTGAAATGAAAGCTATTTTTTAACTAGCTCTTTTCTACACAATTACAATGTCTTCAAGGCAAACTCAGACATGTAAGTCCATTGTATATTTCCTTCTTCAAATTCCTCAAATCTTTGTAAAGGCTTTCTAAACAAATCAAAATACATTGCTTGTGTCATAGAATATGAGGTACTCCATAAGTTATGTAGCTGAACAAATGAAAACAGCCAGGAAATGAATTTCCTAAGTCCTGTTAAAGTAACTAAAGATGACTTTTAGTCTTGTTCTTAGTCATTACTTTGAAAGAAATGCATACCTTTGGAACATGTTTTTCCAGTTCATTTTAAAGAAGCATTTCAAAAACCACAGTTCATAATCATAGTCCCATACTATAAGAGTTAGTGCAATTCTTGTGTTTTCTAAGGATCTAACTCCTAATTCAGTACCTAACTTGAATATGTGTTCTCAAGGAAACTTAAAGATACTCATAAGAGACACACAATAGTACCCTTTCTCTCTGAATTGCTTAATTTATAAGGAAATCTTTCTAAACAAATCGACTTGATTTCCAAGTGTTAAATATGTATGTACTTAGGAAACTAAACCAGTTGCATCTTTTCATTTTTTTTGCCAGGATGACCTGTCAATTGATGAGATTGGGGTGTTGAAGTCACCCACTGCAACTGTGGCCTCAGTTCTAATAGCGTTTTCTAAAATAAAATTGTACCTGTCCGGTACTTATATGTTTAGGATCTTAATCAGTTTAACATGACCATCCTTGTCTTTCTTAACTAATGTTGGTCTGAAGTCTATCTTGTGAGATATTCGAATAATGACCCCCTACTTTTTTTAGGCCAATTTTTTGACAAAAAAACCTTTCAACCTAAGATAATGTCTATTTTTTTAAATTATTTATTTATTTGAGAGAGAAAGACAGAGGGAGAGAGAATGGGCGCGCCAGGGTTTCCAGCTCCTGCAAACGAACTCCAGACGCGTGCACCCCCTTGTGCATCTGGCTAACGTGGGACCTGGGGAACTGAGCCTCGCTTCACAGGCAAGCACTTAACTGCTAAGCCATCTCTCCAGCCCGATAATGTCTATTTTTGAGGAAAGATGAGTTTCTTGGAGGCAACAAATGAAAGTATGATCGTGCTTTGTAACCCAGTCTGTATACCTGTGTGGTACAGGCATTGAGACCATTAATTTTAACAGTTATTATTGAAAGGTGTATTTATTTCTGCCATTTTCTTTTTTTTGTAAGTCCTTCCAGTTTAACTTTGCTGTCTAATATTAATTAATATTTGAATATGGCATATTTTTTCCAGGTTCCTTATGTGTGTGCTTTCCTTTCTCTCAGCATGAAAGATAACGTCAAGTATATCCTGTGGAGCTGATTTGGTCTTCATATATTCTTTTATCCTGTTTTTGTTGTGGAATGTCCTTATTTCTTCTTGGTCGACAGTTGTTATCGTTCCAAAGTTTGTGTTGATTAATCTATTGGTATCCTGATGGGCTTGCCTTTGAATGTGACTTGATTTTTTTTTTTCCTCAATCTGCTTTCAACATATTTTCTTTGGTTTGTGTGTTTTGTGGTTTAATTATAATATGATAGTAAGAGGCTCTTTCCTGATTTTTGTCAGTTTGACATACTACATTTTTGCTTTCTTTATTTGTATTGGCAACACTTTCCGTACTTGGGGCAAGTTTTCTTCCATGATTTTGTTAAGAATGCCTGTTATGCCATTAGAAAGAATTTCTTCTCCTTCTACTATGCCTTGAATTCTTATGTTTGATCTCTTTATAGTGTCCCAAATGTCTTGAAATTCCCATTCATGCAATCCTATTAGTTTATTTTTCTCTTTGTTGGATGTATTAGATTAATTAGTACCTGGTCTAGTTTCAATATTCTGTCCTCTCCTTGATCCATTCTACTGTTTTTTTGTTTTTTGTTTTTTGTTTTTTTTTTTGAAGTAGGATCTCACTCTAGCACAAGTTGAATTATATTGTGCCTATATTAAGAAATTATGAAGGTTGGCTGGGCTTTGTGGTGCACGTCTTTAATCCCAGCACTTGGGAAGTTGGGAGGTAGAGGTAAGAGAATAACTATGAGCTTGAGGCCACCCTGAGACTACGTAGGGAATTTCAGGTCAGCCTGAACTATAGAGAAACTCCCACTTCAGGAAAAAAAATAAATTAGAAAGGTTGCAAGTAAACAACTTAATACTTCCCCTTAGGATCTCAGAAAAAGAAGAGCATTGCAAACCAAAAATCAGCAGACAGAAAGAAGATTATGGCAGAAATGAATAAAATAGAAACCAAAAAAAAATAATAATAATAACCCAAAGGATTAATTAAACAAAGTTGGTTCTTTGAAAAGATAAACAAGTTTGCTTAAAAAAGTAACAAATATGACCCAAAGAGAGAGAAGAGACCCAAATTAATAAAATGAGAGGCAAATAAACACCATCACAACAGATACAAGAGAAATTTCCTTAATAATCAAAGGGACATACTATAAGAACATATAGTCCATTCATTTTTAAAATTTGAAAGAAATGGATGATTTCCTTGATTTCCATGATATACCAAAATTAGGTCAATATGAAATTAACCACTTAAATAGAACTATAACAAGTATAGAGCTCCAAGCAGTTATTAAAAAAAAATCCCAACTTAAAAAAAGCCCAGGCCCAGATGATTCAATGGTGAATTTTACTAGACCTTCAATGCAAAACTTAACACCAATGCTTCTCAAACTTTTCCATAAAATAGAAAAAGATATCCAACCAAACTCCTTCTACAAAGACAACATTAACCCGATACCAAAACCAGAGAAAGATAGAACAATAAAAAAAGACAATTACTGACCAATCTCCCTCATGAACATAGATGCAAAAATTCTCAACAAAATATTGGCAAACAGAATACAAGAATATATTGACCAAGTCCACTTTATCCTTGAGATGCAAGAATGGTTCAACATATGCAAATCAATAAATGTAATACAGTATATAAATGGACTGAAAGACCAAAATCATATATCATTGAATGCAGAAAAAGCATTTGACAAAATTCAATATCCATTCATGATAAAAGTCCTACAGAAACTGTAAAACGAAGGAACATATTTCAACATAATAAAGGCTATTTATGACAAACTACAGCCAATATAATGCTAAATAGAAACTTGAAGTTTTTTCCACTAAAATCTCAGGAAAAAGACAAGGGTGTGTACTGTCCCTACATTTATTTAGTATAGTAGTGGATGCCTTGCTTAGGCAAGAAACAAACATAAAAGTATATAAATTGAAAAAAAGAGATCAAGTTATCATTAAAATTCCAATGGCGTTCTTCACAGAAATAGAAAAAAAATGAATCTTAAAATTCATTTTGAAGCACAAAATCCTTGAATATTTAAAACTTTTTTTTTTAAGGTAAGGTTTCATTTTAGCCCAGGCTGACATGAAATTCACTATGGAGTCTCAGGGTGGCTTTGAACTCATGGCAATCCTCCTATCTCAGCCTCCCGAGTGCTGGGATTAAAGGCATGCGCCACCATGCCGGGCTCTAAAGTTTGAGTAACAAAAAAAATAAAGTTGGTAGCATCAGCATACCTGTTTTTAACCTATATTACAGAGTCATACTAACAAAAACAGTATGGCACTGGCAAAAAAGAGACATGCTATGGAACTAGAGTTCTTAAAGGGAGAAATAGAGATGGCATATCGAATCTAAAAAATGTTCTACATTCCTAGCCATCCATCTCACTCCTGTCAGAATGGCTACTATCATGAAAACAAATGAGAATAAATCATGGTGAGGATGTGGAAAAAGAGGAACCTTTCTATAATGTTGGTAAAAAAGCAATCTGGATATTTCTGAGACAGATAAAAATAGATTTACCATACAACCCAGCTATACCACTCCCAGCTGTATATCTTAAGGACTCAACTCACTACCTTAGAGATACATACTTGTTTAAACATGTTTATTGCCACTCTATTCACAATAGCTAGAAAATGGAACCAGCATAGATGTCCCTCAACTAATGAGTGGATAATGAAGATGTGGTACATTTATACAATGGAGTTTTACTCAGTGGTAAAGAATAATGAAATTAACAGGAAAATGGATAGACCTGGAAGGTGAGGTGACCTAGGCCCAGAAATCCAAACATCACATGTTCTCTCTCATATGTGGAATCTAGCTACAAATGATTGGACTACTATGTTTGTTGCAACAATACTCAGTAGCAGAGGCCTGTAAGCTAAGAAGGGGATATAATGGAAAGGGATGGAAGAGGCTACTTAATAGAATGGTATTGTAAAGAACAGGCCTGTGGAAAGGCCTGAGGTCCGGTGGAGAAATTAAGTAATGGAAAGGTGGGGGGGAAGGCTAATAAAAATGTTAGAGGGATGAATAAGTCATATGGAAACCTACTTTTTTGGACAATGGAACAACAGAAACCATAGATTGTTAGTAGAAAATTTTCAGTGTCAGTGATGGGATAACTTCCAGTGGGCCAGTGAGGTCCCTGATACCTCCAAAACATTACAGTCCATTGCTGAGGCTCTTGGTCTACCAAAAGGAATACATGGTAAGACCCTATTATAAACACTCCACAGACTTGGGTTACAAAGTCATGGAGAAATCCTGCTGGAGCTCAGCTGAAAGCCTCCTCCATGTAGACCAGCTGACAGAAAGCTGGAAACATCTACACTGCATGCAGTTCAGTGGGGGAGAGAGAGAAATCACCAATAGGATACACAACAGTAGTCACTGCAAGCCAGGGCAAATGAGCCAACAGCTGCAATAGTTGCGTATCTGTTATGGGGGAAACCAACTTCTCTCTAATTGGACTTGTGGCCCATTTCATGGGGGGAATATATTCCTGATACTAAAACCTAAGACAGATGTAGTCATGAGCCCTAGGGGTACAATGCCTGCTAGTGCATGGCTAAATATGCTTACCAAACTGCTCAATAAGCACTTCTCAATGCTCACATCCATATATTAATGCTACTCCTTCTCACATTTGGTTAGAGAAGCTTCTTCTTTCAGATCGTGGGGACCTTGGGATGATATAGAAAGTAACATGGTGCTGAGAAGAAGTGACAGAGGAGTTCTTGGCACTGAAATATCTCTATTACACTTTCCCGGGCACAAGGTCAATTGTTGAAGGCAGAAAGAGTGTAAGAGCTAAAGGCAGGGTTGGACAACATACCTCTCTAGACACAAAATGGCATGGATATCTTTGACCTTGTAGTGACTGACACAACCTGTACCATCTTGATAGGATGATGACATACTGATTGAGAGGAGAAAAATGTATGACGTAGCGTGGAATATCAAAGAGGAAGGTGGGGGGGAGGGAATTACCACGGGTTATTGTCTATAATTATGGATATTGTGAATAAAAAAGTTTTTTAAAATTGGCAAAAACAGATGAACTGCAATTTGTGTGTTATTGAACTTAGAGAATGAGCACTGAAATGAACATTAAATAGTATACGTAACTTGAATATGCGGTCTCATGGATGGTTAATGAAACTCATAGGAGAAACATGATAGTACCCTTTTTCTCTGAACCTCTTAGAAAGCTTTCTAACAACTATTTCTAACACTATTCTGCTTGGCAATCATTATGTTCCCTTACTTAGCAACCTAGCCAAAAAATGAAAAGTAAGAACTTTAAAAGAAACTACTACCTTTTTAAAACATGTTTGATCACTTTTGTTAAATGAGATTACTAACCAACATGGCTAAAAAAATCTTACTATCATCAGAAGAAATAGCAAGTATTATGTTACTGATTATGGAGAACACATTCTGAATTCAATGTTACTAACTTGTATCATACAGGGATGGTAATGCAAACTCACAGGAAAAACAAATTGAACTAAACTAAAACAGAAATGAAATGCACTTACAAACTAACTTCTAGTGTGAGAATGAAGTAAAGAATGACTTTTTTGGCTGGAGAGATGGTTTAGTGGTTAATGCACATGTTTCCATAGCCAAAGGATAGAGGATCAGTTCCCCAAAACTCACATCAGATGTCTAAGGTTCAGCATATATTCTTGGTATGGTTACTGGTGTATTTCTTTTTTTTTTTTTTAATGTTTTATTTATTTATTTGAGAGCAACAGACAGAGAGAAAGACAGATAGAGGGAGAGAGAGAGTGGGTGCACCAGGGCTTCCAGCCTCTGCAAACGAACTCCAGACGCATGCTCCCCCTTGTGCATCTGGCTAACGTGGGTCCTGGAGAATTGAGAATCGAACTGGGGTCGTTAGGCTTCATAGGCAAGCACTTAACCGCTAAGCCATCTCTCCAGGCCTACTGGTGTATTTCTAATAAATAAGGTTTACAATCTTTGTTTCATACTATAAAAGCGCAATTTGTACATTACCAAATTTAGGGAACTAATTCTGAAATGTAAGTTGCTTATAAACTAGCTCTACACGTAACTAGAATATGTATTCTAGAGGTGGTAATTTAAACTCATATGAGAAACACAAACACTTCTTTCTCTGAATCTCAGTTGGTAAAGAAGGTATTGTAAAAAAAAAAAAAATACAGACATTCCTGTGTCATGCAATATGGTGTTGTATTGTTTCTTTTATGTGTTTATAAATTGTATAAGACTTATTCTTCTATAGAACACACATTCATAAATAACTTTCATTTCAATCTTAGTTCTCTGCATTAAGTAACATACAAATTGCAGTTTCCCTACTTGGAGACCGAACATGGAAATGAAAATTATTTATGAATTACTCCCAGGTTTATTCTATTTTATATTTATTTATTTATTTATTAGAGAAAGGGAGAGAGAAGGAGCATGAGAATGGGCGCACCAGGACCTTTAGCCACTGGAAACAAACGCCAGACACAAGTGCTACTAGAGCATCTGGGTTATGTGGGTCCAGGAGAATCGAGCCAAGGATCCTTAGGCTTTGCAGGCATGTGGCTTAACAACTAAGCCATCTCTCCAGCCTTACTTCCTGGTTTTATAATGAAACTGAATATTTATTCTACGGAAGATACATAAGAGAATCTCAATAGTACACTTCATTCTTTAAATCTCTTATTTAGTCAAAACGAGTTTCTAAACAAACTGACTTACATTTCTTGTGTCATACAATGTGATTTTTCTGCAATCATTGTTACCTAACGTAGCAAACTAAAACTGAAATGACATTAACTTACAAACTAACTACCAGTGTTAGAAAGAAGGAAAGAATGGTTAGCAGACTTGTACATTTAATATCAAAACTTTGAAAGAAATTCATACATTTGGTACAAGTTTGCAAGGTTTGTTTAAGTGGAGATTTCTAACCAAAATTGGTTATAATATGTGTTGTATACTAAAGTTGAATTACAATTTATATAATACCTAATTTGGAGAACACGGTAATGAAAGTTACATATGAATTACCTCCAAGTTCTACACCAACCATGAATATATCTAACCCTAACATAGCAAGGTATATGTTTGCTTGATTAGCTCAAATAAGAATGTGTGATAACAATGGATTGCCATAATTGTTTCATACTAAAGATGAATTCAATTTGTATGTGACTTAATTTGGAGAAATAACACTGAATTTAAAATGACTTATGAATAACTTTCTAGTTTATGAAATGTATCTAATGTTTCTAAGCCTTACCCCTGTACCTATCTCTAACCATATCCTAAACCCTACTCTAACCATAACTCTAACCCTAACATTACTATTAACTTGGTAAACTAACAATGAAATGAGTTACTTACAATACTTTTCGTAGTTCTACACTGTGGGGGTTTGATTCAGGTGTCTCCCATAAACTTGTATGTCTAGCTCATGGCAATTTGGGAATTAAACCATTTTGTAGGCAATGTATTGTTGGGAGTAGGATTATGGGTGTTATAGCCAGTTTCCTCTCTTGCTGCTGTTGTCCATCTGCTGGCAGGGGAAAATGGTGGCATGAGCAGAATATGGACATCACCTCCTGGCCAACATCAAATGGACAACAGCAACAGGACACACAAACTTCTCTTGGTTGAGTGTTTTCTGCCAGCACTATGAACCTGACTGCAACATATACTAAGCCTGAATATGTCTTCCACAGATATTAATATAAACACATAGGAGAAACTAAATAGTAAAGCTGATTATGTGAATGTTTTCATTTGTCAAGAAGAGTTTCTTAACAAACCCACTTACCTTCCCTATGTCATACAATTTGATGTTCTGCAGTCATTATTTTAACTTAACTGGTTAAAAAAATAAAATTAAATTAAATTAAATTACAAATTAATTTCTAGTGTTAGACAGTAACAAAGAATGATTTAGACCTGTTACACACAAAATCAAAAGCTTGAAAGAAATTCATATATTTGGTACACTTTTGCACAGTTAATTTAACTCTTCTATATAGAACTAAAATATGTCTTCCAGGAGGAACAATAGTAAACATTCTTCAAATCCCTTGGTTCATGAGTGTCTAAACAAACCTACTTAAATGCATTGGGTCATACAATATGGTGTTCTGCAATTATTGTGAGAACTAAATTAGTGAACTAAAAGTGCAATGAAGTTAACTTACAATCTGCTAATGTATAAAGTACAAAAGGATTTTTAGTTGCTATACTTAAAGTCAAAACTTTGAAAAAAAAGTACATATTTGGTATATGTTTCCTCAGTTTGATTGAAAGAAGATTTCTGTGTTTCATGCGAAAGATAAACTACAATTTATATGATCACTTGGAGAACTAACACCGAAAAAAAAAAGTCACTTACAAACTAGCTCCAATTTCAATACAGTACCAGAACTTTTCTTCCAGAAATGTTAATTAAAACTTATAAGAGAAACTTAACAGTTAACTCCATTCTCTAAATAGTTTAGTTTGTTACGAACTTCTAAACAAAACAACATATATTCCTCTGGTTATAATCAGTTTCATATTAAACATGAACTGCAATTTGTATGTTACCTAAATTGGAATACTAAAATTGATATGCATGTTATTTGTGGACTAGCTCCTAGTTCCACACTGAATATTTCGACCAGAGATGTTAGTACAAATTCATAGGGAAATCTATATAGTAAACTTTATTCTCTGGATCTCTTAGTTCGTCAAAAAGTTTTGAAACAAATGGACTTACATTCTTTGTGTTATACAATATGGTGTTTTTCAAATAATGATAACTAACAGTGAACTAAAACAGAAATGAAATTAACTTACTAACTAACTCCCAGTATGAGAAAGTACAAAAGAATGGTTTTAAATGATTTTTATACTGGTTTTACTCAAAGTCAAAACTTTGACAGAAACTTGTGCAATTGGTACACATTTGTACTGTTTAAATGAAGATCTCTAACAAATCTGCTTATAATTTTTTTTAAATAGCATTCATTTATTTATTATTTTAGAGATAGTGACAGAGAGGAGGAGAGAGAATTGGAGTGCCAGGGCTTCATCCACTGTAATTGAACTCCAGACGCTTGTGCCACCTAGTGGACATATGTGACCTGTTTTTCCTTCACATTTGTGCATCTGGCTAACATGGTTTCTGGAGAGTAGAACATGGTTCATTAGGTTTTGCAGGCAAGCATCTTAACTGCTCAGCCATATATTCAGCCTTTTAAAAGTTTAATTTATTTATTTGAGAGAGAATGTGTGCACCAGGGACACCAGCCACTGAAAATAAACCAGATCCATGCCCACCTGAGGCATCTGGCTTATGAGGGTCCTGGGGAATTGAACCTGGGTCCTTTGGCTTTGTAGTCAAGTGCCTTAACCACAAAGTCATCCCTTTATCCCCAGTCTCAATTTTATATGAAAGATAAACTGCTATTTGTATATTATCCAACTTGGAGAAATAACACTGACTGAAAATTATTTATGACCTAGTTCCTAGATCTTTACAAAACCAGTATATGTCTTCTAAATATGGTAAACAAGACTCATAGAAACACAATAGTTCACTCTGTCTGAATCTCTTAGTTTAATTAGATTTTCTAAATAGTTACATTCCAAGTGTCATACAATATGGTGTTTTGCTATAATTATGTTTCCTAATTTGGCGAACTAAACTGAAATAAACTTACAAATGAAACCCTAGAGTTAGAATGTATGAAGGATTTTTTTTTTTTTACTCTTGTTATAGTAAAAATATGATAAAAACTTGTACCAAATTTGGCATTCATTTCCTTTATTTGGCTAAATGAGTTCTAACAAAAAAAAAATGCCTCTAATCTTTATTTTATGCTAAAGAAGAACTGAAAATTGTATGTTAATGAACTTGGAAAGCTAACATTAGAGTGAAAGTTATTTATGAACTAGCTCCTAATAATTTACTGAGCCATAATATGTGTTCTAGAAATGATAATTCAAACTCATAGGAGAAATTCTATTGTAGACTTATTTATGTAAATGTCTTAGTTTTTTTTTTGATTTTTTTTTGTCCCTTTTTATTTATTTATTAGAGAGAGAGAGTAAGAGGCAGAGAAAGAGAGAGAAGGGCGCGCCAGGGCTTCCAGCCACTGCAAACGAACTCCAGACGTGTGCGCCCCCTTGTGCATCTGGCTAACGTGAGACCTGGGGAACCAAGCCTTGAACCGGGGTCCTTAGGCTTCACAGCCTAGCACTTAACCGCTTAGCCCAATCTCTTAGTTTTTTTAAGAAGAATTTCTAAACACACCGACTTATTTTTTTGTGTCATACAGTATGGTGTTCTGAAAACATTGTTACTTAGTGAACTAAAACAGACATGAACTCACAAAGTAACTCCAAGTGTTAGAAAAGTTATACTTTTATATAAATAACTTTCACTCTAATGTTAGCTTTCCAAGTTCATTAACATACATAAAGGAATGTAAAAACACTTGTTTACAATCAGTCAAAATTTTGAAAGAAACTTGTAAAATGGTTACATGTTAGCTCTGCTTCTCTAAAGTGAGGGTTTCTAACAAGAACTACTTGTAAACTTGTTTCATGCTAAAGATGTACTGCAATTTGCATATTACTTGAGTTGGACAATTAACACTGAAGAGAGGGTTATTATGAATGATCTCCTAGCCTTTACTGAACCAAAAATGTCTTTTAGAGATTGCATTTCATTCTCTTAAGAGAAACACAATAGTACACATCTTTACCCAAATCTCTTAGATTATAAAATTTTCTAAACAAACTGAGTTGCACTATATGTGTCATAGAACATGGTGTCCTGCAATCCTTATGGTACCTGTTGTCGTCAGGTTCGTACTGCTGGCAGAAATCACCCAATCAAGAGCAACTTTTGGGGGGGAAAAAAGGGGTTATTTTGGCTTACAGACTCAAGGGGTAGGCCCATGGTGACAGGGGAAAATGAGGCATGACATCACCCCCTGGGCAACATGAAGTGGACAGTAGCAGCAAGACAGTGGATATACAGAAAAATGTTCTCATAAACTATCTCTTCATTAACTGGGATAAAGCTATATGTCTTCAGAGATGGTAATTCAAACTCATAGGACAAACATGGTACTTTCTTACAAAAAATGTTGCTTACAAACTAATTCTAAAGTGAACTAACATATGGCTAACTATAATACTAATTCTAACTCTTAATGCCCAAGCCATAACTCTAATGCTAACCCCAATTCTGAACTCTTTCTCTAAGCCTAACACTAACCCTAATACTATGAGTGTGAATTATTATTTTCAGAAGACATGTATTGTAGAAGACATTCCAGCGTAGATGTAAGACCAAATTTGTAAGTAACTTTCTTTTCAGGGTTTCCACGTTCAGTAAGTTTGCTAATTTAGGTAACATAATGATTGCAGAACACCATATTCTATGACACAAGGAATGGAATTTGGATTCTTCAGAACAACTTAGAGATTCTGAGAAAGAAGTGTGTTATTGAATTTATCCTATGAGTTTGAATTACCATATATTCGAGTTCAGTCTAGAACAAGCAGGTAGCTTGTTAGTAACTTTCATCTGATGGTTAGTTCTCCAAATTCTGTAATATACCAATTCATCTAACAGTAAGTTAAATTATATAATGATTACAGAAAGCCATATTGAATGTCATAAAGAATGTAAATCAGTTTGCTTAGAAAACTAGTTCTCCATGTTTGGAAACATAGGCATTACAGTTCATTTTACAGTATTCCATTTTTTTTTATTTATTAAATATGGACATATTAGTATGGATATGTCATGAATTGGTACCATCCTTTGCCTTGGCCCTGCCCCCATTCTCATTGAGGCCCTCCTAGTGGGAATGCAGGTATTATTCCCCATGAGGTTGTAAGTTATGTGTTATGGGAGCCGCAATCAGTTGTTGGGGAAAGACAATGCTACTGGGCATGATGTCAAAAATCTATGACTATTACCATCTTTCTATTTCCTCAAACTTCAATGAGACGTGTTGGGGGTGTGTTTTAAGTCTACTTCAGTGATGAGCTCTTAGGAGCATCTGGATGTAGAGCGTTGGAATGTGTTGAGACGCCTCAGCATCTGTTTTCTTCACCTTGGCACTGATTGTCAGGCTCACCATGGAAGCTGTATTTTTGCTCATTTCCCCAATTCTGTTGCTGGAACTTGGCTAACGTGCAAGGGGTAGTTTTTCTTTTGGGGCCTCACTGCCTTTTAAAAGAGTGCAGTACAGGTTAAATGGAATAACCTTAGTTTTTTTAGAAAGAATTTTGTGGATGTACCCCTCTTTTAGCCAAAGACTAGTGAGAACTTGACATTGGAAAATATAATCTTTGCCTCCTGAGGATTCTGACTTGGCTTCTTCTTTCAGATATTTCTTTTCCACTGAGTGGATCTCTTAGCCAATCCAAAGTCTATTGGTTACCCACCAAAGCTGTGTGAAACTATTGTACTTGTGTGTACACTTGTCAGGGTGTTTGCTTCTGAGTATCTTAGATCCCTGGTTGCTCTGAGAGTTGTTGGCAAATTTCACCAAGTAGCTTATGTAGTACTTTCTAGCACCAGGCCAGCTGTCTGGGGACTGGATCTAGACAGGTCACACTATGTTCTGGTAATGAAATGCTTTGACAGAAGCCTGTCATGTTTTGGTGACGATGTAGGTCTCCAGTGTTTTGATCTTGAAGTGCTATTGTGTTTTGTCAAAGGCCTTCTCTGCATGAGCTGAGATAATCATGTGGTTCTTATGATTAAATTTATTTGTGTGGTATATTAAATTGACCAATTTTCTCATATTGAGCCATCCCTGATTCCCTGAGATAAAGCTAACTTGAGCAAGGTGGATAATGGTTTTGATATGTTCTTGAATTCGGATATTGGAGGATTTTTAATCAGGATCTAAATTCATCAGGAATATAGGCCTATACTTTTCTTTTCTTGCTGTATCTCTGCCTGGTTTTGGTATTAGGGTGATGGAGTAAATGGAGTAAAGCAGGATTTTCTGCACTCTGATTATGCAAAACAGTTTGAATAAAATTGGCTTTAGTTGTTCAATTAAGGTTTGATAGAATTCAGCTGAGAAGCCAACCTGTCCTGGACTTTTCTTTTGGGGGAGATTTTTTTATTTCCTTTTCAATCTCCATGGATATGATTTTGTTTGTTTAGGAGATTAATCTGCGCTGAGTTTAGTTTGGTAGGTAGTATATGTCTAGAAATTCATCCATTTCTTCCAGATTACCCAATTTTGTGGAGTGCATTTTTTGGAAGTATGTCTTGATGATTCTTCCAATTTCATTGATGTCTATTGTGACCTCTCTTTTTTCTTGTCCAAGTTTGTTAATTTGAGACTTGTCTTTTTTTGGCTTGATCAAATTATCCAGGGGGTTTATCAATATTGCTAATTTTTCATACAACCAGCTCTCCATTTCATTGATTTTTAAACTGTTTTATTAGTTTCTAATTCATTAATTTCTTCTGTGGTCGTTATTGTTTCTATCCTTATGGAGCTCTTATGGTTGGATTCTTCGTTTTTCCAATGCCTTTAAGTGGACAGTTAGTTTATTAATTTGTGATCTCTGGCTCTGTTATGAAGGCAGTTAGTACTATGAATTTTCCCCTTAGCACTGCCTTCCTTTTGTCCCATAAGTTTTGGTATGTTGCATTTTTTAATGATAATTCAATTCTAGGAATTTTACAATTTCGTTTTTGATTTCTTCCACAACTCATTTAAAAGTGTGTTGTTCAGTCTCCAGGAGTTGGTGGGGTTCCTGATGAGTCTCATTTTATTTCAAGCTTTAAAGCATTATGATCTGATATGACACAGAGTTATTTCAAGTTTTCTAACTTTATGAAGGCATGCTTTATGGCCTATTATATGGTCTGTTTTGGAGAAGGTTCCATGGGCTGCTGAGAAGAATGCATAGTCTTAGAGTTGGGGTGGAAAGTTCTGTAGATGTCTGTTAGGTCTAGTTGATCTGTGATGTTGTTAAGCCGGGCGTGGTGGTACACACCTTTAATCCCAGCACTCAGGAGGCAGAGGTATGAGGATCACCATGAGTTCAAGGCCACCCTGAGACTACTTAGTGAATTCCAAGTCAGCCTGAACCAGAGTAAGACCCTACTTTGAAAAGCAAAACAAAACAAAAAAAATCTGAGGTAATTCCGTTGGGAGTTATCATTGTACGCAGTGAGCTGTTTCGGTCTTACTCCTTCTCTCACTCTCTCCTTGTTTTAATTGTTAAGAGGTTTAACAATGATGTGCCTTTGAGAGGTTGTTCTTCAGTCCTGTTTGGTGTTCTGTATGCTTTTTCTATCTGTATGGAACTCTCTTTTGAGACTTTTTTTCAATAATGTTTTTGAATATGTTCTATGTGCCTCTGGCCTGGATTTCCTCTCCACAATCCAGATGTTTGGTCATTTTAGAGTATTCTACACTTCCCTCATACTCTGTTTTTATGAGTTTTTGAACATAGCAAAGCTTTTGACCTCTTCATCAATTGCTTCTGTCTTGTCTTCTTGCCCTACTTTTTCCTCTAGAAGTTTTAGAGTTTCAGGTCTGATGTTAAGATCTTTGATCCATTTGGACTTAACTTTTGTTCATGGAGTAAGATAAGAACTTATTTTAATCCTTCTATGTACAGATATCCAGTTTTCCAACCATCATTTGTTGAAGAGGCTGTCTTTTCTCCAATGAGTATTTTTTGGCATGATTGTTGAAGATAAGTTGGCTATAGCTGTCCAGACTTACATCTGAGTTTTCTTTTCTGTTCTATTGATCTACGTTTTTGTTTTTCTGCTAGTTTTTGTTATTGCTTTGTTTTTTGCTGGATTTGTTACTGAGGTTCTGTAATATAGGTTAAAATCAGGTATGGTGATACCACCAGCCTTGTTTTTGTTGCTCAAAATTGTTTTGTCTATTACAGATTTTTTTTGTGCTCCAAATGAATTTTAGGATTTTTTTTTCCTATTTCCATGAAGAAGGCCATTGAAATTTTGGGTAAGATTAATATTTTCACAATATAATGATTATTTCAAACCACACGTGTGATGCCTTTCCATTTCCTAGTTTCTTCTGCAATTTCTGTCTTAAAAGTTTTTATTGTAGAAATCTTAAACTTTCTTAGTTCGCTTTATTCCAATGGACTTTCTTTTTGGTGGCAATTGTGAATGTAGTGATTCCCTGATTTCATCCTCTGTGTGTTTGTTGTTAGCATATATGAAGGCTACTGATTTCTATGTGTTAATTTTGTGTCCTGCTACATTGCTAAAAGTGTTTATCAGCTCTAACAGTTTGCTGCTAGAGTCTTTAGGGTCCTTTATGTATAGAATCATATCTACCAATAATAATTTGCTCTCCTTTCCAATTTGTATTCCTTTTGTATGTGTCTTTTGCCTTATTGGTATGTCTAAGACTTTCAGTACTAAAATAAATCAATAAAATCAATAAAAATGGGTGCATTGGACAGCCTTGTCTTGTTCCTAGATTTAGTGGAAAATTTTCAAGTTTTTCTCTATTTAGTAATTTTGACTGTAGGTTTATCATAAATAGCCTTCATTATATTGAGCTATGTTCCTTCTATTCACAGTTTCTGTAGGACTTTTATCATGAAGGGATGTTGGATTTTTGTCAAATGACTTTTCTGCATCTATTGAGATGATCATGTGGTTTTTAATCCTTTAGTCCATTTACATAGTGTATTACATTTATCTGTTTGCATCCCTACATCCCTGGTTTAATTATCTTTTGAGATATAAGAATATATTCTGCTGGTATACTGTTGGTCAATATCTTTTTGAGGACGAATGTTACTTTTTTTACGGTCAGGGTAAAGTTTGGGGATAGGCTTATATTTAGAGCTAGAGCTTAGTTTAGGATTAGTGTTAGGCTAGGTCTAAGGTTACAACTAAGGGTAGGACTAGGGATGGGTGAGGGTTAGCATTGGGGTTGTCCTAGGACTAGCACTAGGGCAAAGTATAAAGTTAGGGTCAGGATTAGGGTTAGAGTCTTGTTTAGGGCTAGGGTTGGGTTAGGGTTAGGATTACAGTTAGGTTTAAAGTTAGGGTTATGGTTAGAGTTAGAATTAGGCATATACCTGGGCTAGGGCTATGATTAGGGTTATGATTATGGCCACATCTTGAACCAGATCTAGGACTAGTATTCAGACTAGGTTAAGGTTATGACTAGGGTTAGTTTTAGGGTGAGGGTTAGGGTTAGGGCTATGCTAGGACAAGGGCTTGTGTTAATAACAGCTTGGGTTTGAGACAGGGCATTAGGAGTAGGGTTTATGTTAGGATTAGGTTTTGATTTATGGTTAAGGCTAGCATTAGACCCAGAGCTAAAGCTCATTGTTGGCATATGGCTAAGGTTTGGATTAGTCCTAGGTTTATGGTAAGGGATAGCAATAGGCTTAAAACGGGTAAATTTTAGGATCAAGATTAGGGTTAGTGCTAGAATATGTGTTATTAGTCCAGTTAGGCTTAGTGCTATGGGGTAGGATTGGGACTAGGCCTACTTCTCATATTAGGGAAAGGGTTAGGACTAATGTTAGCGTTAGGTTTTGGATAGGTTTTAGATCTAGGAAAGCCTTGGACTAAGACTAGGGTTAGCCTTAAGAAAAAGTTGAAGTTAGGTTTAATGTTAGGGTGCTTTCTTGTGTTATAATCAGGGTTTGGAATAAAGTTATATTCAGGACTGAGGAATGGGCTAAAGTAAGTATGGTTATTAGGGTTCTAAGCAATAACCTTAATAAGGTTACTGGTATTGGAGTACAGAGTAACAGGGTGATTGTTTTTAGAATGCAGAGTAACAGTGTGAGTCTGGTTGGGGGCTGCTGTATGGGTGCTTGGTTCTGCCAGTCAATAAGCATGGTTTGAGGCTAGAAAACTCCAGAAGTTTTCCAAGATTTTTATGTGTGGATGTGAATTATTCTTCACAGGTGAACACACAACATTGCTCACCTTTTCTATTTGTTAGAAGCATGCTATTTAAAAACTTATTCTTTTTCAAAATGGGAGCAAAGACTACCTGGTGTCTGAGTGTAAGTGCCACTTTAAAATGTGCCAGAGGAGTAAAGGTAGAGAGGCACAGGTGTAGTGACATCGTTCTCTGTTCTTGGAAAGCAGATGGTGTTCACATTGCTAATAAGGACAGTGGGCTCTGAAGTGCCAGAGAATGGCCATCTGCTGACCATTGGTGGGGCTGAAAAACCATGTGAAGTGTCTGTAGATATTAGTATGAAGATGAAAACGCAGATATATATATATATATATATATATATATATATATATATATATATAATTGTAGCTTGTCACTCAGAATACAATGAAACAGACAGCTAAGAGTTTTTGAATTTAAATTTTATAGAATTTTGATTTGAAATTCATGAAAAGGTGGGGTTTTTTTTCGATTTATTTCAGATTGGAAGGAAAAATCATGGGAATTGTCAGCTCCATTCCAGGATAAGCTCACCATATGACACAACAGAGCCTACATTCATAATCTTAATGTTAGAGGACAGAGGAGTGTCTCCCTCCTTTATAGGAATGCTAGTTCCTCCCTGGCATAACTGTGACCAGACACTCTACCCATGCTTCCCTTTGTTGTAGGAATCCCTGCACCTTCCTGCGCTGACTAGGTCTAGAGAAGACACTACCAGATGCCTAAGCTCTACTTGTTCAGGTCTTTCCTTGTGAGTGGCTTTTGTCTATTATATCACCTGTGGCCATGTCTCTCAAAGGGTGCAGTACAATTTTCCTCAGTGAACTCAGAACTGTTAGGCAAAATGAAACTCCAAACTAAACGAGAAAATGAAAACACAAAATCAATTCTAAATAAATCCTAAAGGGTAAATACAGGCTCTGTGTCACAATGACATTAAACACATCCATAGCACTTCCCAAAAGCTCTGGATGATATGAAGATCTAATATTACAGCTCTTGGTCTTTTCTTGGGAATATGACAAAAATAACAAAATCCCACTAAAAAGTTTTTCCACTCTACTTTCCCTGAAGCTTTATTTAAAGGGAAAGGACATCTACAAGCTGAACAATGAATTTTCCTCATCAAAGTCATAATTTTCATCATCATTCTACCCAACATAGGATGCAAGAGGCAGTCTCCACCCTGGATTCAATGTACTGGGACCACAAATTAATGTGTTTTTTTTTTTTTTAACAAAGGTTATGTCCTTATATCCCTGTTCTCCTCCCAATTACCCTGAGAGTCCTCCTTAGTCTGTGAATTTCAAAATCTTTCCACTCCCAGTCTTTTGTAATGGTCCCTGTGCTTTTCTGTAATGGTCTCTCTAGCTTCTGGGTTTCTGCTTCCATCAGTTTTCATATACCACAGTGTCCATCTATTTCCCTGGAGCTGCTTGTCAGGGTAGCAGTGAGATGAGTTCTCTCCCACTGAGCAACAGGCTTCATGTCCAATCAGAGGGCAGTTAATTATCTGCAAAGGCTGTGTGCCACTATTTCACATGTGTGTACTTTTGTACTTTTGGCCTTGCTGTTGTAGTGCATAGCTTGCAGAGTCCACTGCTTATTCACAGTACAGATGACAATTATGTCCCAGAAGATTCCATAGTATTTCCCAATATTGTAAGTGCTTGCCAGGAGAAAACTAGCTTCTCTTTTAGTTCCAGGGAGGTTTCTCAGTGTCCTGTGTTGGCACCTTGTGGTGTGTTCAGCCAAAAGAGTCTTACCTTTTAGATCTGGTGTGTAACAAGTGCTTTGGAAATGATCTGTGTTATCTTGGGGACAGCATGGGTCTCCCTGACCAATAGCTCACTGTAGATGATAAACCCAATTCTGGTCCTGGGATTTAGCCTGAGTCCATGGATTTGGGGTTAAGCTTTCTCCACCTTTTACAGGGCATTTTTGTCCATACGGCCCCGTACCCCAATATTGTGTTGTATCTTTTAGAATGGTATCCATTAGTAGAGTTTCTATGGTAATGATACACCTAGTTTTGTGTAATTCCTTTTCCCTTCCCTTACTTCAAGACCCTCCAATCCCATATATCCTTTCCCTCCAAAGTCTATCAGGTATGTATGTCCTTTCTTCCTTCATTTCCGCCTTCTCCTGGTCTCATTCTAGTTATATGTCCATATTCCTGATGTTTACACCAATTTACAACTCAACTCTAGCTGATTCAAGTTAAGAATGGCATATGAGTGAAAACAGGGGACATTGCAAGTTTTCATTCCCAACAGAAGTGAATAAAGACTGTACTTTCGCAACATTTGTCATTTAATTTTTGTTGATGGTTGCCATCCTGACTGGAGTATATTAGACTCTCATTTTATTTCTACTTCCTCCATGAATAAAGATGTTTAAATATTTCTTTGAGGTGAGTATTAGCCATTTCTTCCTTTGAGCGTCTCTTTTCAATTCTCTGCCCCAATTTTTACTGCTGTCTGCCCCAATTTATACTGGATTCCTTTATTTATTTACTTTTCGTGATTAGCTTTTTCACTTCTTTGTAAATTCTAAATATTAGACCTCTGCTAAAGGTATTGCTGGTGAATATTCTCTCATTCTGTAGATTATTGGCTCTGTTGATGGTTTGTCTGTACAATAGGTTTTTAGTTTCATGGGATCCCACTGGTTGAGTGACTCATTTCTTGGGATATTAGAATCTTATTTAGAAAGTCTTTCCTCACACTTGTATCTTGTGTTCTATTTTTTCTTCTTATTGTTTTAGAGTTTCGGGTCTTATAGTGAGGTCCTTAATCCATTTGAACTTGATTTTGTGCAGGGTGAGAAATGTGGGTTAACATTGATTCCTCTACATGTGATTATCCAATTTTTCCAGCGCTATTTGTTGAAAATTCTGTCTTTTCTCCAGTGCATGTTTTTGGCCCATTTGTCAAAGATCATATTCCTGTAGTTGTTTGAACTTAGACCTGGTTCTTCTATTCTATTCTATGTCTGCTTTTGTGCCAGGGTTTATCAATCTTACTGTATTTTATATTTGAAGAACTAGCTCTTTGTTTCATCAGTTTCTATTTTTGTAATATAGGCATTAGTGCTATAAACTTTTATAATTGCCTTCATTGTGTTCCATAAATTTTGGCAAGTTGTGTTTTCATTGTCAGTCAGTTCTATAAATTAATTTTTATTTCTTCAACAGTCTGTTAATGGCTTAATAGTGAGTTGTTCAATTTTTAGAAGTTTGCATGTTTTCTGTTGTTACTGTTGATGTCTAGCTTTATTGAATTATGGTGAGATTAAATGCAGGAGTTATGTCCATTTTCCTGAATTTGTAGAGACATGTTTTATGCCCTAATATATGATCTATTTTAGATAAGATTCCATTAGCTGCTAAAAATGTGTATTCTGTACAGCTAAGGTGGTGGAATGTTACAGAGATTTCTGTAAAGTTCAATTTATCTATGGTGTTGTTTGGTTTCCTTAGTTCTCCATTTATTTTCTGTTTAGATGATGTGTATATTGATGATAGTGAGATATTAAAGTCTCTCACTATTATTGTATTGTGGTTTATATCTGGTTTATTGTCTAGTAGATTTTACTTTATAAACTTAGGTGCCCCAGTGTTTGGTGTATATAAGTTTATGATGGTAGTATCCTTTTATTGAATTTTTCCTTTAATGAATAAGAAGTTCTTTGTTTGGCCTTGTTCTTTTGGTTTAAAGTCTATTTTGTCAGATAATAGTACAGCCACACCTGTTTATTTCTTTTTACCATTAACTTCAAATATCTTTTTCCATCCTTATATCCCAAAGTATTGTCTATTTTTAATGGTAAGAGAGGTTTTTTATGGATGAATGGATCCAATTTTCTGGTCAAGGCTGTTATCCTGTGTCTTTTGATTGGGGAGTCTATTAAAGTTCAGTTATAATTGTGAAGTATGAGTTAATACCTGTTGAGTTGAAAGCTTTGTGGAATTTCGTGTTTTCTTTATCTTTATATGCTTTTATGCCTGTTTTGGTTATTTCTTTTTTTTTTAATTTTTTTTGCTTTTTCGAGGTGGGGTCTCACTCTAGCTCAGGCTGACCTGGAATTCACTATGTCGTCCGCAGGGTGGCCTTGAACTCACGGCGATCCTCCTACCTCTGCCTCCCGAGTGCTGGGATTAAAGGCGTGCGCCACCACGCCCGGCGTTTTGGTTATTTCTTTTACACTCCTGTAGCCTTGTGTGTTTGTCCATTCCTTTAGTGTGGAGTATTCTATGCAATGTTCTCTGACATATTGTGGAAAGTTTTTCTTTTGCCTATTATGAGAGAAAATTTGGAGCGTATACTAGCATTGGTTAGCAACCATGGTCTTTTAGCTTTTGGAATACTCTAGTTTAAGTTCTTCTGCCTTTTAGATTTTCCATTAAAAAATCTGGGTTAACTCTGGTGGACTCACCATTGTATGTAATGAGCTGTCTCTATCTTGCAGGGGTTTTTTTTGTTTGTTTGTTTGTTTGTTTTGTTTTTGTTTTTTTTAATTATTTAAGACCTTTATTAACAGGTGCTTGCAGTTTGTTGCCTTTTTAAAAAAAAAATCAAGTCGTAAACTTTTTATTACAAATTAAAACTGAAATTCTCAAAAATCTCAACTTGACCAGGTATGAAACAATTTAAAAACCTTTAAAGGTATGTTGAGGCAAACCAGGCTTTTTAAAAAACACGTTTGTCATTACCAAAAAGTGACAACTTTAGGTAAAAATAATAAAAACCCCATGCTGCATAGTCAATGCAGATAGTTCTAGTTTATCTGGTCAATGGGCAAAAAGCAAGCACTTAAGGTCTTCAGCCCCAATCTTTTGTTCATTTCTTATTGCTGGAATTTCATATTCAGTTCTTCTTGTTGGATAACTAAACCGGATGATGGTATATATGGTAAGCCGGCATTTACTCAGCCCCACCCTGCTCATCTTCCTGAGGGGAAGAATTTTCAGCTGGTGGATCGGCTGCTTTTGTCTCTTTGCCATCTTGTTGTTTAGGGTTCTCTGGGCGTCTGTGTTGGTAATTGAAGTTGCCGAGGTACCGACGTTGAGGTGGCTGCTGACCTTGGGTGTCATCTCCTTGATTTTCCTTGCCCTCTTCATTGCCATCCTCTCTGGGCTGTCTTTGGGGAGGAGGACCCCTGCGGAATCGTGGTCTATAACCCCGATACTATTCTGTCTCACTGGTCTACCTTGCTCTCCTGCACCCTGGTTGTCAGCACCCTCCATCACTTCTCCCTGTACAGGAGGGTTGGAATACTGTGGTCGACGCCCATAGGGCCTCCTCATGTTACTACATGGGAACGTTAAATTAACGAAGGCCTGCGGTAGGGTCTGCGTTGTGGGGCCTGTCCTTCAGGAGTGCTCTCCGATCCTTCATTCTTTTCCCCACTCTCACTATTCTGGTAATTCTGCTGGTAATTGCGTGGAGGACCCTACGACGTGGATAGCATCTATAATGATTAAGGTCTGCTGCATATTTACTGCCTTGAACTGGACCTCCACCAGGGCCTGTAACATTTGCTGTTTCTGCACCCTTTTCTCCTTCAACAACATCAAACTCCACAGTCTCTCCATTTCCTGCACTGCGAAGGTACTTCCTGGGGTTATTCTTTTTTATGGCAGTCTGGTGTACAAACACATCTTTCTGTTGATGAAACCATATCCATACCTTACATTGAACCATTTTACTGGTCCCCAAACCTTCGTTGCAATGACCTTCTTGTCCCCGCCTGCAGGCGCCGCCGATGTGAGGCCGCCCGGGCCGCCGCTCCCTGCGCCGCTGCCCGTAGTGCGGGGCTGGGTGTCGGCGGCGCTGAGGGCCGGGGCGGCGGGGCGGGGGCGGCGGCGGGCGGCTGCTGGGTCTCGCCTCGCTGCTCATGGTTGCGGTGAGGTGACTGGGGCCGGCTGCGGCAGCTGCTGCTCCTCCCAGGGTGTGATGGTTACTAGGCCGGCAGCGGCCGTGGGGCTGCTCAGGGCTCTCTGGGGTCCGCTCTCCGCTCCCGCTACCTATCGAACTCTATCTTGCAATTTTTAGTGCACCCATTCTTATCCTTTTTTTAAATTTAATTTTAATTTAATTTAACTTAATTTATTTATTTCAGAGAGGGAGAGAAATAGACAGGGAGGGGGAAAGAGAGAGAGAGAGAGAATGGGTGTGTTAGAGCCTCCAGCCACTGCAAATGAGCTGCAGATGAGTGTACCTCCTTGTGAATCTGGGTTATGTGGGTCCTGGGGAATCAAATGTGGTCCTTTGGCTTTGCAGGCAAGCCCCTTAACCACTAAGCCATCTCTCCAACCATGGTGTTCTAATTATATGATATGGGAACCCTCCCCTGGTCCTGTCTATTTGGTGTTCTATGCAAAATATTTTTATGGGAGAGAGAGAGAGAGCGCGAACCCACACCAGGTCCTGAAAATGAACTCCATATGCGTGCACGCCTTGTGGTGCATGTGTAACATTGCTACTTGGCTACATGTACATGGATCGGGAGATTTGAACATAAATAAGTTCTTAGGCTTAACAGGCAAGTGCCTTAACAACTAAGCCTTCTCTCCAGCCTTACTGCTAAATTTTAAGCAAAATAAAATTATTACCTTGTGATAGGCAAACCCCAATCCTAAGAAAGCAAGACACCAAACAAAGAAATCTTAACCAATAATTCATAGTTCCATAATTGAAGCAGCTATTGCAAACCTGGAGGAAACTTCAACCGTAGAATTAAAAAAATGAAGCCCTGATATGCATATTAAACAAACTTAATGAAGCCATGAAAAAACTGGCTGGATGAAAAAATAGAAGAAAATCAATAAAAACAGCCTACAATAGGATTTAAAGCATGGGTGAATGAAGAAAATCAACAACAGGAATTTAAGAGATGTGTTCAAACGTGGCTGAAGGAAATGGAAGCAAATCATAAAAATTCAATACACATTAAGAAAATTGAGGAAAATCAAAAAAGAACTTTCTTGTAGATAAGGGAAATTGAAAAGAATCAACAAAAATGAAGTGGAACAAACTCAACAATGATATAACCAAATACAGGCAAAAATTCCAAGAAACAACAAGCAAGTCAAATCAAGCAAATGAAATGACTCTTTTCAAAGCCTCTTAAGAAACACTCACTGATAAAGAAGACCATGTGGAGAATGGACTGTCAGACCTTCCATGTGGAGGATGGAAATTCTGGCCAGGCATGGCGGCGCTTGCCTTTAATCCCAGCACTTGGGAGGCAGAAGTAGGAGGATTGCCATGAGTTTGAGGCCACTCTTAGACTACATAGTGAATTACAGATCAGTCTGGGCCAGAGTGAGATTCTGCCTAAAAAAAAGAAAAAGGACGGATGGACATTCTCAACTCCCAATAGAAGATGGATTATCAGAACTCCCATGTACAAGATGCACTATCACAACTTCTGTGTGGAGAATGGATTACAAGATCTCCTCTCATGTTGAGGATGGACTATCAGAAATTCTCCATTGTAGAACATGGACTACCAGAACTCCCATGTGGAGAATCATCTATCAGAAACCCTACGTGCAGCATGAACTATGTGGACTCCCATGTGGAGGCTGTACTATAAGAACTTCCATAAGGAGGATGGACTATCAGAACTTCTGTGGGGAGGACTGAGAATCATAGTTCCTGCCATGTGGATGATGAATTATCAGAATTCCCATGTGGAGAGCAGCGGCTTCTTATCAGAACAGTAACTCTTCTTCTCACCAGAAAGTTCTGCTTCTCCATAGGTGCCTTCTGTGTGCTTCTCATGGAGCTGATTACCAGCTTCCTTGGAAGAAGAGTAGACAATATTTATAATGTGGATAATAAGATATAATTTATTTAACTTCAAAAACTAGGTTTTAATGCTACACTTTTACTTGAATCTGGTATATGAATTTACACAACAGAATTTGAATGGCCCAAGAACATGATGCCATCTTGCCTTACCATGAAGTGATGAAAGCTCTGGAAGAGTCAAAGATTAGTCAGTTCAAAACATCTTGCTTTTGATACAATTATAGATTTCTAGTTTGGCAGTGATGAAGTGATTAACACAGTCATTGAGCTCTATGATAGTGTAAGTTAAATTTGAAATATGTGATAAAGAAATAGAGTCATATAGTCTTTTTATTTTGTCTTATATTCAGTGTTATGATTAAGGAGTTCATATATAACATATATTTGACAGAATACTATTTTCACTGATGTGTGAAAAGTTTCCTTTGTCTCACATTTTCGCCAACATGCATCTTTTATTTTATCTAGAACTCTTTAGCTGAGTATTATAAGATGATATATATATATATATGTGTGTGTGTGTGTGTGTGTGTGTGTGTACATATATGTATGTATGTATGTATGTATGTATACATGGCTGGAGAGATGGCTTAGTGGTTAAGCACTTGCCTGTGAAGCCTAAGGACCCCAGATTGAGGTCTCCAGAACCCATGTAAACCAGATGCGCAAGGTGGCACATGCATCTGGAGTTTGTTTGCAGTGGCTAGAGACCCTGGTGTGCCCATTCTCTCTCCCTCTTTTTCTGTCTGTCGCTCTCAAGTAAATAAATAAAAATAAACAAAACAATTATATATATATATATATATATATATATATATATATATATATATGAATGATATGTAACTCTCATATAATGTGATCATATGGCATGTAAAAATTCTTAACATAGTGTAAATTTCTATACTATGTATTATATTGAATTCTAAGCAACAATTTTATTTATAAATATTAGATTTGAAAAGACAATTTTGCTGGGAATATTAGTTTGGATTGGCAGCCATGGTCTTTTAGACTCTGAAATACTTCATTCCAAGCCTTTCTGAAAAAGATAGCACAGAAAGTTTCTATATACTCTTATGTAGTTTCTGTTAATGTAAGCATATTTGTCAAAATGAATTCACTGTTAACTGAATTGTAGACTATTCTGGTTTCACCAGTGTCTACATCCACACCTTTTCTGTTCCAATATACCCCTTGGACCATAGGGATTTGAAGGATCTGAGCAGTAGATATGCATTATTTCTAGATTTTAGAAGTCCAATTAGTAAAACAACAGAAAAGTCACCAACAACTGGAGACTGAGAAATTCACTATTAAACAATGAATGGATGGTCAAAGAAAGTCCAAAAGGAAGTCCATAACTAGAGCAGAATAATTCCACCAAAAAGCTCCTGAAAGTGAAAAATTCTTTCAGCAAAGTGGTAGGATGTAAAAATCAACACACAAAATCAGTAACCTTTACAAATGCCAATGACAAATATATGGAGAAATAAATCAAATAACAGCTGGGCATGGGGGAGGCAGAGGTAGGGAATCACATGCGCTTAAGGCCAGCCTGAGACTATATAGTGAATTCCAGGTCAACCTAGACTAGGACTAGACATTACTTTGAAAAAAAAAAAATCAAATATCTAGGAATATCCTTAGCCAAGGAAACGAAAGACCTCTACAATAAAAACATAAAAACAGAGTGTGCCCAACTCCCAGATCCCCAGCTCTGGAGAGTACATGTGCAGGGTCAGAGCACCCTGGTCCCTTTACCACCTCCCATTTCCCTGGTCCCAGTACCCTTGCTGCTGGCTTGGGGCTGCCTGGACTGTGTGGGCATGCTGCTGAAGCAGGCACTTTGCTATGCCTTACTGATTGACTTGCTCCTGGGTCCCCCATGCGTGGATTGCCCGCCATGGAGGGGGCATGCACAGAGCTCCTGTTTCTTTCCACACTTCCCAGTTCCCTGGTCTCAGCACTACTGCTGCTGGCTTGGGGTGGCCTGGTCCCTGTGTGTGTGCTGTGGAAGCAGGCTTTTTGGTCTGGATTAGTGATTGTCCTTTCCTTGGGTCCCCAAATCCTTGCTCCCCTGAGCACAGACCACTGTAGAATCTAGCTTTTGCCTCTGGCTCCCCAGTTTCCTGGTTTCTGGTTCCTCAACTCCCGGTTCCCTTGTGCTTTGCACGTGGAGTGAGTAGGCCAGTTTCCCACTTCCCAGTTCCCTGGGGACCTTTGATGTACTTGCAATCTCCACAATCTGCACATTCATGGTTATGGGCCCATCCTGTTCACATTTAAAATAGACCACTTGGGGACTTCCAGGTAAGATGGCAACGTAGGAACCACGACAAAGCAGCCTGGGGCAGGGGGGGGGGTAGACCAAAGAAACCTCAGCAAAATACACACTTTTACTAAAAAGTGAGGTGTATAGGAAATTGAAGCAACAGTGGAGAAGTAGAAGAGATCCAGAGCATGCAGAGCCCGCACATGCTGGCAAAAGCAGCACTGGCAGCTCTGCCAACCACAGCAGTGGCACACCAGAAAGCCGCCAGACTGGGATCGAGCTGCAGGAAAAGCCAGGTACGGGGGGTTTTCCACTCATACTGGTGCTCTCTGCAACTCAGGAAACGTGAAGGGTGAGCAGCAGAGAGCAGCGGAGGAGCAGACCACGAGGTAGAAGAACACGTGGAACAGCAGAAATCCAGAGCAGCTGCAGCTCCCTCCCCTCCCCCACCACCTGAGCCCAGCTCCAGCAAACAGAGCAGGGGTCCGAGGACCCAACCATGCCAACTTGGGCCGACAGCGGGACCCAAGCAGGAGCAAAGTTCAGCAGCAACATCAGCGGCTCAGGCACCGGTAACAGCGGCCCCAGCAGCAGTAGACCCACTAGCGGCAGCAGCAGCAGACCCAGCAGCAGCAGCTTCAGTGGCAGCAGTGGCAGTAGACCCAGCTTCAGCAGCAGCAGTGGTTCCAGAAGTGGAAGCTACAGCAGCAGCAGCACAAGCAGCAATAGCGGTGGACCCAGCAGCAGCAACTTCAGCTGCTGACAGACCCAGCAGAGGCAGCTTTAGCAGGAGCAGTTCCAACCAGCAGTGGTGCTGATCTGCAGGGCCACAGTTACCAGGCTCGGTTTGCCCCACAGGAAAAGCCAGTGCTCAGCTCCAGAAATCAGAACAGCAGCCCGACGACCCAGGCAGCAACTTTACTGAGACCAAAATCATCCAAGGTAACGAACAAGGAAGGGTCTCACTTGGTCACAAGCTGACTTGGATCCCTCAACAGACCAGAAATTTTAAACTCTATGTTGATAGAGGATGTGGTTGTTATAATAACTACTCTGACATACATTATTTGGCCTGTTTTGATTTGAATGGGTACAGTGTTTAGAATCTACCTGTATTTTATTCCACTCAGCCTACTCGAATACTCCCATAGCAGGGAAACTCAACCCCTAGGAGCACCTTTGTAGATACTCTGAGAGTCTTAAGAGCCACACCTAACACCTTAAGCTCCTACCCTGAAAATATATAACATCAAATCAATTGATACAGCTAAGAATACCCAGCTAGCTAGAAAATCCATGCATTAACTTAATCCAAGATGCAAAAATATATATATTTTCACACAAGAAACATTAAAAAGCAAGATGATATAAATCCACCTAAAAGTATTAATGCATCAGAAATTACCTCCAGTGAGAACAAGTTAGAGGAAATGCCTGAGAAAGATTTCAAAAGAATCATTGTAAATATGTTCAAAGAAGTCAGAGAACAACTCAAAGGAGTCAAAGAGGAACTTAAAGAGGAAACCAAAGGAATCAAAGAAGATGCAGGACACCAATTTCATGAAATAAAGAAGACAATACAACACATAAATAAGGAAATAGAAATAATAAAGAAAAACCAGTCAGAATTGCTAGCAATGAAGAACACAGTTAATGAAATAAAAAACTCTGTAGAAAATCTCACCAGTAGGATGGATGAAGGAGAGGACAGAATATCTAAGCAAGAAGACCAGGTGGCAGGTCTAATGCAGTCCAACAAACAGAAAGACAAACTTATAGAAAAGTATGAGTGGGAATTTCAAGATATTCGGAACACTATGAAAAGATCCAATATAAGAATTCTGGGCATAGTAGAAGGAGAAAAATTCCCCTCCAAAGACATAGTAGGCGTCTTTTACAAAATGAAAGAAAATTTCTCCCAAATTGGGAAACAGGTGCCAATGCAGATACAGGAAGCCTTTAGAACCCCAGAAAGACAAAACCTGGAAAGAAGCTCTCCTTGCCATATTATAATCAAACTTCCAAACACACACACCAAAGAAAAAATATTGAAAGCAGTTAGAGAGAAAAATCAATTACCTACAAAGGCAAGCCCATCAGGATTATTCAACACAAACTTTTAAAGCCAGAAGGGCTTGGAGTGATAATATTCCAAGTTCTGAAAGATAACAATTGTCAACCAAGGTTACTTTATCCTGCCAAGCTATCTATTCAAATAAATGGAGAAATAAGGAAATTCCAAGACAAAAGCAGGCTAAAGGAGTATTTGAAGACAAAACCAGCTCTACAGAAAATACCTGATAGGATCCTCCATGTTGAAAAAAAAGGGAATCACACATATAAGGAACCTGGAAAAAACAAGCAATACTCATATAATGGTTAACACAAGAATGCAAAGGTAGAACCGGAACAACAACAACAACAAAAAATGGCAAATATAAATACATACCTTTTAGCAATATCTCAATATCAATACCTCAATGCCCCAACCAAAAGATATAGGTTTGCAGACTGGGTTAAAAAGCAGGATTCTACAATTTGTTGTCTCCAAGAACATCCTTTCTATAAAGGATGGACATTATCTTAGGGTGAAAGTTTGGAAAGAGGTGTTTCAAGCAAATGGGCCTAGAAAACAAGCAGGGGTTGCTATCCTAACATATGACAAGGCAGACTTCAATCCAACATTAGTCAAAAAAGATAAGGAAGGTCACCTTTATATTGATTAAGGGCACACTCCAACAGGAGGACATTACAATCCTAAACATATATGCACCTACCATGAAGGCTCCCAAATTCACCAAAAAACCCTATTAGAACTAATGTCACAGATAACACCAAGCAGAGTGGTGGGTGACTTTAACACCCCACTCTCATCAATTGACTGGTCATCCCGGGAAAAAAATAAACAGAGAGGCATCTGGACTAAATGAGGTCATAGAAGGAATGGACTTAGATATATACAGGACATTTCATCCAAAGGCTGCAGAATATATATTCTTTTCAGCAGCACATGGAACATTCTCTAAAATAGACCATATATTAGGACACAAAGCAAATCTTAACAAATTCAGGAAAATTGAAATAATTCCTTGCTTTCTGTCTGACCACAATGGAATTAAACTAAAATCAGTAGTAAGAAAGACTATAGAGCATGCACAAAATCATGGAAACTAAAAAATACACTACTAAAGGAGGAATGGGTAAATGAAGAAATCAAGAAGGACATCAAAAAATTTATAGAGTCAAATGATAATGAGAACACAGCATACCAAAATCCCTGGGCACAATGAAGGCAGTTCTAAGGGGTAAATTTATAGCTTTTAGTGCCTATATTAAGAAATTAGAAAGGTCGCAAGTAAAGAACTAATGCTTCACCTTAAAGCCTTGGAAAAAGAAGAGCAAGGCAAACCAAAAGTCAGTAGATGGGAAGAAATAATAAAGATTAGGGCAGAAATCAATGAAATAGAAACTAAAATAGCAATCCAAAGAATCAATGAAACAAAGAGTTGGTTCTTTGAAAGGATAAAAAAGATTGATAAACCCTTAGCAAATCTGACCAAAAGAAAGAGAGAAAAGACACAAATTAATAAAATCAGAGATGAAAAAGGGAACTTCACAACAGATTCCAGAGAAATTTTAAAAAATCATATGAACATACTATAAAAGCATATACTCCACAAAGTATGAAAATCTGAAAGGAATGGATGATTTCCTTGATTTATATGACCTACCTAAATTAAATCAAGATGAGATTAACCAGTTAAATACACCTATAACAAGCATGGAGCTACAAACAGTTATCAATAATCTACCAACTAAAAAAAGCCCAGGCCCAGATGGATGCACTGCTGAATTTTACCAGACCTTTAAGGAAGAGCTAACACCATTGCTTCTTAAGCTTTTCCAAGAAATAGAAAAAGAAGGAATTCTACCAAACTCCTTCTATGAGGCCACCATCACCCTGATACCAAAACCAGTCAAAGAAAGACAATTACAGTCCAATCCCCTCATGGACATAGATGCAAAAATTCCCAACAAAATATTGGCAAACAGAATACAAGAGTATATCAAAAAGATCATTCACCCTGACCAAGTAGGCTTTATCCCAGAGATGCAGGGATGGTTCAACATATGCAAATCTATAAATGTTATACAATATATAAAAGGGTTGATGGACAAAAATCACGTGATAATCTCATTGGATGCAGAGAAAGCATTTGACAAAATCCAACATCCCTTCATGATAAAAGTCCTATAGAGACTGGGAATAGAAGGAATATATCTCAATATAATAGCTATTTATGACAAGCCTACAGCCAACATATTACTAAATGGGGAAAAACTGGAAGCTTTTCCACTAAAATCAGGAACAAGACAAGTGTGTCCACTGTCCCCACTTTTATTTAATATAGTTCTGGAAGTCTTAGCCATAGCAATAAGGCAAGAGACACACATCAAAGGGGTACAAATTGGAAAGGAAGAGATCAAGTTATCATTATTTGCAGATGACATGATTCAATACATAAAGGACCCTAAAGACTACTAGCAAACTGTTAGAGCTGATAAAAACCTACAGCCACATAGCAGGATACAAAATAAATACACAGAAATCAGTAGCCTTCATATATGCTAACAACAAACACACAGAGGATGGAATCAGAGAATCACTCCTGTTCACAATTGCATCAAAAAAAATAAAGTATCTTGGAATAAACCTAACCAAGGAAGTAAAGAATCTCTACAATGAGAACTTTAAAACACTCAAGCGAGAAATTGCAGAAGACACTAGAAAGTGGAGAATCATCCCCTGTTCCTGGATTGGAAGAATCAATATTGTGAAAATGGCAATCTTACCAAAATCAATCTACACATTTAATGCAATCCCTACCAAAATTCCAAAAGCATTCTTCATGGAAATAGAAAATGCAATCCAAAAATTCATTTGGAATCACAAAAAACCTCAAATATATAAAATAATACTGAGAAGCAAAAATAAGGCTGTTGGTATCACCATACCTGATTTTAACCTATACTACAGAGCCATAGTAACAAAAAACAGCATGGTACTGGCACAAAACAGACATAAAGATCAGTGGAACAAAATAGAGGACCCAGATGTAAGTCCAGATAGCTATAGCCACCTGATATTCAATAAAAATGCCAAAAATACTCATTGGAGAAAAGACAGCCTCTTCAGTAAATGGTGTTGGGAAAACTGGATACATATCTGCAGAAGGATGAAAATAGATTCTTCTCTCTCACCATGCCCAAGAATTAAGTCCAAATGGATTAAAGACCTTAACATCAGACCTGAAACTCTGAAACTGCTAGAGGAAAAAGTAGGGGAAACCCTTCAACATATTGGTCTTGGCAAAGACTTTCTGAGTACAACCCCAATTGTTCAGGCAATGAAACCACAGATTAATCACTGGGACCTCATGAAATTGCAAAGATTTTGCACTGCAAAGGATACAGTGAAAAAAGTAAAGAGGCAACCAACAGAATGGGAAAAAAATCTTTGCCAGCTTCATATCTTATAGAGGATTAATATCTAGGATATACAAAGAACTCAAAAAGTTAAATAATAAGGAATCAAATAAGCCAATCAAAAAAATGGGCTTTGGAGCTAAGTAGAGCATTCTCAAAGGAAGAAATACAAATGGCATATAATCATCTAAAAAAATGTTCTACTTCACTAGCCATCAGGGAAATGCAGATTAAAACTACATTGAGATTCCATCTCACCCCTGTCAGATTGGCCACCATCATGAAAACAAATGATCATAAATGTTGACGGGAATGTGGAAAAAGAGGAACCCTTCTACACTGCTGGTGGGAATGTAATCTGGTCCAGCCGTTGTGGAAATCAGTGTATAGGTTCCTAAAACATCTAAAGGTTGATTTACCATATGACCCAGCTATAGCACTCCTAGGCACATATCCTAAGGACACATCTCATTTCCTTAGAAGTACGTGCTCAACCATGTTTATTGCTGCTCAATTTATAATAGCTGGGAAATGGAACCAGCCTAGATGTCCCTCAACTGATATGTGGATAATGAAGTGTGGCACATTTATACAATGAAGTTCTACTCAGTGGGAATGAAAATTGAAGCTATGAAATTTGCAGAAAAATGGATGGACCTGGAAAGGATTACTAAGTGAGGTAACCCAGGCCCAGAAAGCCAAGCGCCACATGTTCTCTCTCATATGTGGATACTAGCTACAGATGATTAGGCTTCTGCATGAGGGGATTGGTCTGTAATTTTCTTCCTTTGCCTGGTTTTGAGATCAGGGTGATGATGGCCTCATAGAAGGAGTTTGGGCTTCTGCATTAGTAGCAAAGGCCAGTAAATTAAAAAGGAGACATAAAGGGAAGAGAAAGAAAGGGAAGCAGGTACTTAATCGGTTGATATTGTATATATGTAAGTATAATGATGGAGATGGGGAGGTAATATGATGGAAAATGGAATTTCAATGGGGAAAGTGGGAGGGGGGGTGGAGGGAATTACCATGGGACTTTTTTTAATAATCATGGAAAATGCTAATAAAAATTTAAAATAAAAAAAATAGACCACTCACTGAAGATCCTACAGGGACAAATAGTTCCTCCTCTCTATCTGGAGAGCTTAAGGTTGAATTCTTCATGTTCTTTCCAATGATTTTAGATGGACAGTTAGACCACAACACACACATCAAAAAAAAAAAAAAACAAGACACCAAAAGTCAGAAAACTGTGAGATATCCACTAAGGATCCCTAGTCCCACAATGGAAGCCTCCAAAGAAATCAGAAAATGAATCTGAAAATGAAAATACAAAAAGATATGTGAACATGATCAAAAGAATTGCTGAACTGGAAGCAACTGATCAAAACAACAAAAATTACATAAATGAAATTGAACAGAATCATCTCTTAAAACACTCAGCTTTTGTCACTAGACTTAACTTAATTGGAGAAAGCCAGAGAAGACATGATCAAATGTGAGAATGACTTCCAGGAAGCATCAAGAATAGACCTTGAACTGAAATTATACCTCAAAAGAGATACTGACATAATGTAAAATAACATAACAGAAAATAAAAATCAAATAGAGCCTTTAAAAACCTCTTTAGAACCCCTCACTTACAGAGTCATTCATGTGGAAGGTAGAACTTCTAACCTGGAAGACAAGGCAGAACAAATTGTTCAGGAGTCCAAAAACTGCTATGTTCAAATAAAAAACAAAACAAAACATGCAAACATAACATGAGTGAACTGTTGGATATCTTTATGTATGTAACCAAATATCTGGATCATCGGTATACCAGAAGGGGAAGAAATCCAGGCCAGAGGCATAGAGAACATATTTAACAAAACTATTGAAGAAAAATTTTCCCAATCTTGTAAAAGAGGTCCATCCAGATACAATAATTCCAGAGAACCCCAAACAGACAGGACCAAAGAAGAATCTCTCCAAGACACATCATAGATAAAACTCTTAACAATGAAAACAAAGAGTACTTTTAAGCAGCAAGAGAGAAACAAACTCACTACATACAAAGGCAGTTCCATCAGAATTACTCCAGATTTCTCAATTGCAACCCTGAAAGCCAGAAGGAACTGGAATAGAACACTTTAGAGTCTAAAAATCAATAGCTTCTAACCCAAGCTACTGTATCCAGCAAATGTATCCCTCATAATAGAAATGAAAACTTTCCATGAAAAAAAGCCAGCTTTATGAGTATATGAACACAAAACCAATCCTATAGAGAAAACTTCAGGAATAATCCACACAGAAGAGTCATACAACCAATCTGAAGAGGTTACAAGAAGATTACAGTAAACAAAACTAAACCAGACTCAAAAAAGTACAAAACCCACAAAAACATCAAACTCCATAAAGCACTCCATAATGAAAGGGATTAAATTGATCCTCCCAGTTACAACCTTAAACATTAATGATCTTAACTCACCCATCAAAAGACACAAGATAACAGGGTGGATCAGAAAAATGGGATCCTCCTACTGTCTTCAAGAAAACCATCTCACACTAAAGACAGACATTGCCTCAGGGTGAAAGTGTAGAAAATGATATTCCAAGCAAATGGAAGTAAGAAACAAGTGTTGCCATATTAATACTTGATAACATAAACTTCAAACCAAAAGTAAACTAAAAGGACAAAGAAGTCCACTTCTTACTCATCAAAGGAACAATCCAACATGAGGACATCACAATCACAAGTCTATATGCACAAAATACAGGTGCACCACAGTTTATAAAACAATATCTACTTGATAACAAAACACCAACATCATCATAGTTGGGGACTTCAATACCATCAACAGATAAATAATAGAGCTGAAAAAACTATAGATCAACTAGACTTAACAGACATCTACAGAACTTTCCATCCCAATTGATAAAATACACAATCTTCCTAGAAGCCATGTAACCTTCTCCAAAATAGATCATACTGTATGCCATAAAGCTTTCCTCCATAAATTCAGGAAAATTGATGTACCTTCATGCATCATATCACATCACCATGCTTTAAAGCTAGAAATTAACAGGAATTCCACCAGCCCCTTGAGACTGAATAACATACTTTTAAACAATGAATGGGTTATAGAAGAAATTAAAAAATAAATTTCTAGAATGGAATGATGATGGAAACACAACTTACCCAAACTTATGGGACACAATGAAGGCAGTCCTTTGGGGAAAATTCATAGCACTAAGTGCCTTCATAACAAAGACAGAGAGATCCCAAATTAATAACCTAATTTTCCACCTAAAGACACTGTAAAAACACGAGGAACCCAACCCTAAGATCTCCAGGTGGAAAGAAACAATCAAGATCAGAGCACAAATTACTTAATTGGAAACTAAGAAAACAATTAAGAAAAAAAAAATCAATGAAAGAAAGAGCTGGTTCTTTAAAAAAATAAACAATATTGATAATCCCTTGGCAAATTTGATCAAATGAAAAAAAGAGAAGTCTCAATTAATTTGAGAAAATCAGAAATGAAAAAGGAGAGGTCACAAACAGACATCATGAAATTGGAAGAATCATTAGGACATACTTCCAACCTCTACTCCATAAAATTGGATAACCTGGAAAAAAATGAATGAATTTCTAGACATACCACCTATGAAAACTAAACTCAGAGCAAACTAATCTCCTAAACAAACATGACTTTCATCAAGATTGAAAAGACAATCAAAACTTCCCCCAAAAGAAAAGTCCAGGACTGGATGACTTCTCAGCTGAACTCTACCAAACCTTTATTGAAGAAATGAAAATAATTTTTTTCAAACAGTTTCACATAATCAGAAAGCAGGGAATCCTTCCCAACTCCTTTTGTGAGTCACCCTAATACCAAAACTAGACAGAGATACAAGAAAAGAAAACTATAGGTCTATATCCATGATGACCTTAGATGCAAAGATCCTGAATAAAATCCTCATAAACCTATTTCAACAACACATCAAATCCATCCACCTTGATCAAGCATGATTCATCCTAGGGATGCAGAGGTTGTTGAACATATGGAAATCGGTCAACATAATATACCCTATAAATAATTTTAGTCACAGGAACCACACAATCACTTCAATAAATGCAGAGAGAACCTTTGACAACATACAACATCAGCCAGGCATGGTGGTGTACACCTTTAATCCCAGCACTTGGGAGGCAGAGATAGGAGGATCACCATGAGTTCAAGGCCACCCTGAGACTACATAGTGAATTCCAAGATCAGCCTGGTAAAACTCTACCTTGAAAAAGCAAAACAACAAAACAAAAAATACATCACTTCATAATAAAACACTGGGGAGAATGGACGTGGATGGGTTATATCTCAACACAATAAAAGCTATATGTATAGCACCTAAAACCCAAATAATACTTAATGGGGGAAAGACTCAAGGAGTTCCCACTGAGATCAGGAATAAGACAGTGGTGCCCACTATCACCACTTCTCTTCAACATAATGCTCAGTGTCCTAGCCCAATTAATAAAACAATAGAAAGAAATAAAAGATATACAAATTAGAAAGGAAGAAGTCAAATTAGCCTTATTTGCAGACAACATGATCCTATATGTAAGTGACCTGAAAGTCTCCATCTCAAACTTCTGAAGGATGGGCTGGAGAGATGGCTTAGCAGTTAAGGCACTTGCCTGCAAAGCCAAAGGACCCAGGTTTCAATTCCCTAGGACCCACATAAGCCATCTGGTGGTACAAGGTGGTGCATGCATCTGGAATTTGTTTGCAGTGAATGAAGGCTCTGGTGCATTCATTCTCTCTATCTGCTTTTTTCCTTCTCTCTTAAATAAATAGAATAAACTTAAAAGTGATTAATTCTTCTAGCAAAGAGGAAGGATACAAAATCAACACACAAAAATTAGTAGCCTTTCTATATGCAAAGGACAAATACCCAGAAAAAGTAATCAGCAAGGCTGTTCCATTTTCAATACACACACACACACACACACTTTGGAATAAAACTAACCAAGGATATTAAATACCTATATAATGAAAGCATAAAAGCACTCAAGAAATAAATTGAGGAGGACTTGAGACCTCCTATATTCTTGAATAGGCAGAATTAATATTGTGAAAATGGCAATTCTACCAAAAGCAATATACAGATTTGATGCAATATCAATAAAGATTACAGCATCATTCTTCACAGAGATATAAAAAGTGATCTCAAAATCCATATGGAATGGCAGCAGGCCTCAGATAGATAAAAATATCCTCAGTAAATGAAATGCCCCTGGAGGGGCATTTCACCATACCTGATCTGAAGCCATACTACAAAATCATAGTAACAAAACATCATGGTACTGGCATAAAAACAGAAACATAGGGCTGGAGAGATGGCTTAGCAGTTAAACGCTTGCTTGTGAAGCCTAAGGACCCTGGTTTGAGGCTTGATTCCCCAGGACCAACTTTAGCCAGATGCACAAGCGTCTGGAGTTCATTTGCAGTGGCTGGAGGCCCTGGTGTGCCCATTCTCTCTCTCTGCCTGTTTCTCTCTGTCTGCCACTTTCAAATAAATAAATGAAAATAAACCAAAAAATTAAATAAATAAAACCGAAACATAGATAAATGGAATAGAATTGAAGACCCAAACATTAGCTCAAGTAGCTACAGCTCAATATAAAACAGGAAACTCTTCAAAATAGGAGGAACTGTCTATGATATCAGAGTGGGAAAGACCTTCCTGAACAACACTCCAGTAGCCCAGGAAATTAAACAATATCTCAACCAATGGGATCTCATGAAGCTAAAAGCTTTTGCATAAGCATGCCATAAGCAGAGCCAATAGATTACCTATAGAATGGGAGGATGTTGCCATACCACTGGCAGAGGCCTTATATCTAGAATCTACAAAGAACTCAATAAACAATAAAAAAAATCAATCAATCCACTGAAGAAATGGGGTAGAGAACTGAATAGGGAGTTCTCAGACAGAGAAATACAAATGGATAACCCACACTGTTCAATATACCTAACCATCTGAGGAATACAAATTAAAGCAACTGTGAGGGCCAGAGAAATTGCTCAGCAGTTAAGGCATGTAGCCAAAGGACCCAGGTTTGATTCCCCAAGACCCACATAAGCCAGATGCACAAGGGACACATGCATCTGGAGTTCATTTGAAGTGGCTAGAAAAAGATATAACAGGGTTATAAGGGGAATGCTTGAAAAGAAGGGCTGTGGAGAGTATGAGATGAAGCTTAACCTTAAAAATCTTTGGCTCTGACCTGTATCTCTCAATACCAGAAATGGCTGCTATCCACATGGAGCTGATGATTGGAGAGATCTAAGAGGTCCCCCAAATAAGACAGGCTTCTGTCAAAATACTTGATTACCTGCCTGAGGTAAAAGATAAGACCCTATTGCTAAAAATATCATATGTTGCTGGCACAGAACACTGGGAGACCTGGCTGTAATCTGGAAGAAAGCCAGTTTCCAGACAGCCTGTCCAATTCTGGAAAGTGCTGCATGAGACTCTGTGAGCAAGCAGGGGATCTAAGCTAATCAGAAGCAACCAGCCTGACAAGAAGTACAGACAAATGCAACAGTGGCACACAGCCTTAGTGGGTAACCAATGGCTTTCTGAATGGCTAAGAGGTCCACTCAGTGGAAAGGAGCCCACATCTGGAACTAGGAACCAGGATTGAATCCTACGGAGACAAAGACTATGCCCTCAAATGTCAAGCTCTTCATAGTCTTTGGCTAAAAAAGGATATATCCATCAAATTCTCCCTAAATCAATAATGTTCATGCAATTTAACCAATGATGACATTACACCCTGTTGGCTTTTCGGAAAGTAGCAAGATCCAGGAGATAAACCACCCTTGTATCTCAGTCAAGGCCCAGGCAAAACCACATAGGAAGTGGGGAGATGAGCAAGAGTGTTTTTTCCATGGTAAGCCTGACAAGCAGCACCAGGATGAAGGAGATAGATGCTGAGGATACTCAACACATCCCAAAGCAGAGATCTAGAGACTCCTAAGAGCTCATCATTGAAGTAGTCTTAAAACACACCCACCAAGGCTCAGAGTATTTGCAGAAGATGGGGTGGAAGGATTGTAAGAGTCAACTGTTGGAATATCATGCTCAGAGGCACTGTCTCCCCTTAATAACTGACTGATGCTCCCACAGTGCACAGCCTACAACCCCATGGGGAATACCAGCAACCTCAGAGGAGGACCCCCTTCGGAATAGGGGCAGGAAGGAGGGAAAGAGTGGAACCAACACATGATGTATCCACACAAAATATGTTCTTAATATAAGAATTTTAAAAAAAATCATAAGACTAAAGAAATAACTGGAGGAAGACACGAAAACCTGGAATGACCTCCCATACTCATGAATCAGATGAATTAATATCATTAAAATGGCCATCATATCAAAAGCAATATGCAATTACAATCAAAATCCCAGCAACATTCTTCATTTAGAATTAGAAAAAAACAATTTCAAAATTCACATAGAAGGCCTTGAATAGCCAAAAATGTCCTCAGCAAAAGGAATGTCCCTAGTGGTGTCATGATACCACTAGAGAAGCTGGATTGGAAAAACCGGAAGGAGTAGCTGCCTTGATCAGTGGCGAGGAGTGGCAGGCAGTAAACCACAGTTACCATGTTGTGCTGGGACTAGGGCTTAAGTGACTTGAATTTCGGGAGAGTGCCAAGAGTTTTATGAGCTTTCTCTAATAGAAAAGAGAAGGGGAAGGGACCGAGGTGGTGCTTGAGGTGCTGCTTAAAACCTGTCAGCCAAGCTAGGTGTGGAGGTACATGCCTGTACTCCCAGTTCTTGGGAGGATGAAGGAGGAGGATGCTCATTGTGAAGCCAGCATGGGCTCCATACACAATGAGATCCTATCTCAGAAAAGGAGAAGGGGAAGAGAAAAGAATTAAAATCCTGTCAAGGCCATGAGATCAAAACTGGGATGAAGGCTAGGAGTGATACAGAATGGTGGAGCACTTGCCTAGAATTTCTCTTTAAATTTTTTTTTTTTTTTTTTACTTTTTATTTTGAGAGAGAGAGAGAATGGGTACATCTGGATGCCTTGCCTCTGCAAATGAATTCCATGCATATGTGCCACTCTCTGCATCTGGTTTTACATGGGTATGAGGGAATCAAACCTAGGCAGTCACTTTGCAATGAATGTGTTTAACTACTAAGCAATCTTCCCAGTCCTTGCCTAGCATTTATGAGAACCTGGATTTGATCTCTATTAACCTCTGTTTGAATAGTCATGTTTGCTTTTTGTGGTGCTGGGATTCAGTCTCTCCTCCTTGTTTGTATGTACTAGGCCAGTGCCCTATTACTGAGCTTTCTGTTCATTTGACAACTGCAGTTGGTGGGTACATCAGTTAAGCATTGTACCCCTCCTTCAGAGAAGGACACAGCTATTTCAGAAGATGATGGTACTTCCCACTGTCACATCCTTTCTGTTCCAGGCAGCCTGTGCTGAAGGGGACCTCTATTCACTGATGGTGCCTCAGCTGCAGGTGGTCTCCAAAGTGACTGCATTTCCTCACACTTCTGTGAGTCTCGACTGCTCTCCAGACCAACAGTGGGTGTGCGCAGCTGCACAAGGTTCAGACTTGGGCCCAAAGGTAAGTGCTAGGAGCCTGAACCTAGCTCTGTGGGAGGAGGCTAGAGGGTCTGGAGACTATGAAGCAGGTTCTCAAGTCCTTCTTACTTAGAATCAAATCTGGGAGGAGGGAAGGAGAAGGCCCTAGTTGCTGGCTCCTTAGAGTGTTTCTCCCTCCTGCAAAAAAGCTCTGTCTCACACCAACTCAGCTCTTTATCGGCTGCTGTGCTGCCTGTGAGTTAGAAAGGGCCAATCCACTGCTGGAAAACAATTGGTCAGTTTTGAACAGTTTTGGGGTTTTACAAACATCCCAGTGGAAGTGCTCAAGAGCCATTTGGTAGACTGAGGACCCAGTGAGGACGAAGGTGAGCAGAGAGGCCAAGTGGAGATGCTAACAGAGTATCTGGTACCTGGCAGGGGACATGGCACAGCTGTGCAGTGTGTCATATAGCATGGTCAGAAGGGACACCTTCTGACAACTTACAGGCACAGAGATATCCCGTCAATTGCCAGAGATGAAGCGCCTGCTCAGTGTCTGAACTGGAAGTCAGACCGCAGTAAAAAGCAGCGGTCTTGTGGAGTGGAAGAGCAGGGAAAGAATAAGAGCTGTCAGTGTGGGTAGAGACCTCGAGCGTGGGGTCTGGTAGCTAGGGTTGCCAGTGGTCAGATAAGAGTAACTGTGCTGAGATGCCATGAGATGGGGCCACTGCAAAGGCAGGGAGGGGCTTAGGAGAAGCATAAACGGACAGGAAAGGAATATTCAGAGGGACTTGTGAAACATCAGCACAACCCTGACGATACCTGATCAAAAATAGATACACTAGCCTTACAGGGAATGGCACACCAGAATGTTTCCAGCTAGGCCACACATGGCTAGCATTTAGCCTTAAAAATGCCTCTGAGCAACCCAGAGGCCAGAAGAGGGACTTCCAGATATCCTGGGCTGCCCTGAAAGACCCAGTACATGGGAGTGGATGTGTGAGCAGAGCCAACTTGGCTGGTCAGGCCCTGCCAGAGAAAGGAGTCAGCTTGGGGGTGAAGGGTTTTCTGAGCTCTCAGAGTTGGAGATGTCCCTCCCTCACGTGCACTGTGACCATGCAGGTATGTTTCCTCAGGTGTACTACACTCGGTCTTTGCTGTATCCATCAGAAGACAAACCTCCTGTCTTCCTTCACGACCCTCCCCATCAGGCTGAGCTGCAGAGCCACTGGGCCCCCTGCTGAGGCAGCCAGGCTGATGGTGATGCACAGAAGTGACCTCAGCACACAGCTCGTTGTTACCACCTTTGAATTATAGGCAGAGAAGTCCAGGGATACAGTGAAGTTCCCCATACTGACCAGTGTGTGGGTCACCACCACTGCAGAAGATGCTTCAAGGATTTTTTTTTTGGGGGGGGTTGGGGTTTTTTGAGGAAGGGTCTCACTCTGGCCCAGGCTTACCTGGAATTCATTATATATTCTCAGGGTGGTCTCGAACTCACAGTGATCCTCCTACCTCTGCCTCCCAAGTGCTGGGATTAAAGGTATGCACCACCACGCCTAAGGATTTTTTAAACAGTTCTTTTGGGACACTTTCTTGTCTTGAAGTTCCCTTGAAGTGTCCCACAAATAAGGCACTTGTTGAGTGATACAGTTTTTCCATGGCAGGTCCTTTGTGTGGCTCTGGGATTCAGACGGTAAATTAATTTTTTTTAAAAAAAAATTCATTTTGATTTATTTATCTGTGTGTGAAAGAGAGAAAGAAGCAGAGGGAGAGAGAGAAAATTGGCACTCCAGGGCCCCTAGATACCGCAAACAAACTCCAGATATCTGAGTCACCTTGTGCATCTGGCTTATGAGGGTCCTGGGGAATGGAACCTGGGTTCTTTGGCTTTGCAGAGAGGCACCTTAACCACTAAGTCATCTCTCCAGCCCCCAGACAGTAAATTCTGTTCCATACCCTAACATCCACCTTCTCTCCAATCTCCCAGCTTCCACTCTGTTCTTCATTTTTTCTGACTATATCAAGGTTCTGTTGTCTGCACTAAATGCAAATGTGAGTAAGAATTGCAAATATGGGCCAGGTGTGGTGATGCATGCTTTTCATCCCAGCACTCAGGAGGCAGAGGTAGGAGGATTGCCGTGAGACTGAGGCCACCCTGAGACAACATAATGAATTCCAGGTCAGCCTGAGGTAGGGTGAGACCCTATCTCGAAAAAAAAAAAAGAAAAGAAAAGAAGGAAAAAAATTGCAAGTATGTCTTCCCCATGGAGTATGAAGCCTAGTAGGAAAGTAAGATCCACAATATACCCACCTCCCAACAGTCTCCTCCAAAAGCCCACATTATCCTTACAGGCAGAAGCTTTTTTTCTCTCTCTCTCTCTCTCTCTCTCTGTGTGTGTGTGTGTGTGTGTGTTTCAAATAAGTTTGCTATATTGCCAGGGCTGGTATTAAATTTATGCTTTCAAGTAATCCTCTTGCCTCATCTCCTGGATAGCTGAGATTGTGGATATGTGTTACCACATCTCACTCAAAGGCATGTTTTTAAAAGAAAAATTGTAAAGAGTATTAATAAGACTTAAGAATCACAAGCCCAGGGCCGGGTGTGGTGGCGCATGCCTTTAATCCCAGCACTTGGGAGGCAGAGGTAGGAGGATTGCCATGAGTTCAAGGCCACCCTGAGATGACAGAGTTAATTCCAGGTCAGCCTGGACCAGAGTGAGACCCTACCTCAAAAAACAAAAAAAAAAAAAAAAAAAGAATCACAAGCCCAGCCTTATTAAATGAGTCCCAACGTGAGCCACTTTTTACATTGTTTCCTCTTTTGTTAAAAATTCAGATTGTTTAAGGGTGTTATCAACAGCTTTCAGATTGAATTTTATGTCCCTTTTCCGTGGAAGGAAAACATACCAGATACTGAAAACCTAGTCAAAAGCTTATGGCTGTGGAGGCCACAAACACTTAAGGGGGAGTTATTACTTTTGTTTGCCTACATGGATATATTATGTCCACAAAACTTATTTCTAAATCATTATGTATATATCATATATTAATGCTACTCTCTTGCTTAGGGAAGTTCTTTTTTAAAAATATTTTTTGTTCTTTGTTTATTTATTTACTTGAGAGTGACAGAGAGAGAGAGAGAGCAAGAGACAGATAGAGAGAATGGGCGGGCGTGTCAGGGCTTCCAGCCACTGCTAACAAACTCCAGACGTGTGCGCCCCCTTGTGCATCTGGCTAACGTGGGTCCTGGAGAATCGAGCCTCGAACCGGGGTCCTTAGGCTTCACAGGCAAGTGCTTAACCGCTAAGCCATCTCTCCAGCCCTGCTTAGGGAAGTTCTTTTTACAGATGATGGTGCCTGTTGGAGAGACTCAACTCTCATCAGAGTGCTGAGATAAAATGACTGTTGAGTGATCAGGATTAAATGAGACATCTCTATCACATCCTCCAATAACTCAGGGACTATGGTGGAAGAGGTGGGTAGAAACCATGCTCTTGCAAAAAGGTTGGGGAGGAGTGCTTTGGAATGCTATTTTTTAGACACAAAGAGGCTGGTACTTTCATGACCTCACAGCTGCTTTCATTACCATTATCTGTGAAAGACCTTCATGTTATTGTGCCCATCAATATGTGTTGGTGGATGATGAATGAAATTTAAAAAAAAAACACAAAACACTATTAAAATATAAGAGGGAAGCCAGGCGTGGTGGTGCACGCCTTTAATCCCAGCACTCGGGAGGCAGAGGTAGGAGGATCGCTGTGAGTTCGAGGCCACCCTGAGACTCCAGAGTGAATTCCAGGTCAGCCTGAGCTAGAGTGAGACCCTGCCTTGAAAAACAAAAAACAAACAAACAACAAAATATAAGTGGTAAAAATAAGAAGAAGAGAGGAGTTCAGTGACAGGTGTGGAGGAGGAGTGCCAAAAGAGTGTGGTGGAAATCCCCTTCTTTGATGTGTGGACCTAAATGAATTTGTTACAATTGGAAAACATCAATCCCATGCTTCCCCCCCCCTCTTTTTATTTTTTTTGTTTTTTGAGGTAGGGTTTCACTGTAGTCCAGGCTGACCCAGAATTCACTCTGGAGTCTCAGGGTGGCCTCACACTCACAGTAATCCTCCTACCTTTGCCTCCAGAGTGCTGGGATTAAAGGCATGTGCCACCATGCCTGGCTCAGATAATGTAAAATTTTTAATCAAGCTTTTTATTTCAAAGATACATATATATGCATGTATATTTAATATTTTATTTATTTGAGAGAGAAAAATAGGTACAGAAAGGAAAAAAGAGAGGGGGACAGAATGGGCACTCCAGGGCCTCGAGCCACTGCAAACAAACCCAGAGGCACACACCACCCTTTGAATCTGGCTTTATATGGTCTCTGGGGAATCTAAATCAGGTCCTTAGGCTTTGCAGGCAAGCATGGTAACCACTGAGCAATCTCTCCAACCCATATGGATGGATGGATAAGTAGATAGATAGATAGATAGATAGATAGATAGATACATAGATAGATAGATAGAGATATAGATATATATGAAAGGACTGCTTTTTCTAGCTATGCATTATATATGCTATATCATGTAATATACAAACCCACATGTAGTTAGCATCACTGACGCAATGAGCTGAGAGATGTGAAAGTTTGTCCAAAATCTCACAGAGAACACGCGGTGTTGACTGACCTTATGGAAAAATGACTGCACCTGGGTGCTCGTATATCCTCTTCATCAATGGAGAAGTGAGACTGACCATGAGAGGACAGTTAATTCTAAGTTCTGGGGAGATGACACAGATTTTCCTGGTTTAAGTTAAGCATTCCTCTATCAGAAGCTTCTAAAAACAGCTAGAATTGTGATTCAGGCAGCTACTGCTGGGGCTCTAAATGATCTTCCACTTAAGAATTCCATGAGGTTTTGGGACTGGAGAGATGGCTCTGCTATTAAAGGAGCTTTCTCACAGGAAGCTCGAGTTCAGTTCCCTAGGACCTCCATAAAGCCAGATGCATAAAGTGGTGCATATGTCTGCAGTTCATTTGCAGAGGCAGGAGGCCTTGGCATGCCCTTTCTCTCTTTCTCTCTGTGTGTCTCTTTCTAAAATAAGTAAGTAAAATTTAAAAAAAAGAAGCATGGGATTGACTTTTTCCAATTGTAACAAATTCATTTAGGTCCACACATCAAAGACTAAAAACGAGGGATGGAAGAGGTTGGCTGGGGTTGGTTGGATAGGACAAGGCAGAGAAGGCTGAGCTCTGTGTTCATGTAAAACCTTTTATTTAGATCTTTGTCCTTATCTGATATTAATCCCTGGCATTTCCCTTCTCTTTACAGTGGATTTACCCATGTGAAAAGTGACAGCATGAGCATTGTGGGTTTGGAAACCAGAACAAGTATTCTGAGGTTATATTTCTATCGAGTTGAGTTTTGCTAAAAGAAATTCTACCAGCCAAAGATGGTTCTCACATTGGTAGAGTTTGCATGCATATGACAGCTGAGTGATGTTAATGTTGGAAGAGGAATTGGAAATTCTCTGATGCCTACTGTGTACCAAGCATACTGTGCTGTGAGACTTTACCTTTAAATCCTCACAGCAAGCCAATGAAGTAGTTTCTATTGTCTATTTTTGATATGCATGAAATATGGCTGGGCATGGTAGTACATGCCCTTAATCCTAGCACCCAGGAGACAGAGGTAGGAGGATTGCCATGAAATTGGGGCCACACTGAGACTACATAGTGCATTCCAGGTCAGCCTGCACTAGAGAAAGACCCTACCTTAAAAAAAAAAAAAAGAAAGAAAGAAAGAAAGAAATACAAAGGCAGGTGATTCATTATCATCAGTCCATTTTCCAGCTGCTGAGTCACTTTCCCAAGAAGATTATTGGTGGCACATAGGAGTTGAGCAGGTCTGGTGGTGCTAGAAATCAAAGTGTCAGGATCACAACATTATTTTTTTAATTTTTATTTTTTATTTATTTATTTGAGAGCAACAGACACAGAGAGAAAGACAGAGGGAGAGAGAGAGAGAATGGGCGCACCAGGGCTTCCAGCCTCTGCAAACGAACTCCAGATGCATGCGCCCCCTTGTGCATCTGGCTAATGTGGGACCTGGGGAACCGAGCCTCGAACCGGGATCCTTAGGCTTCCCAGGCAAGCGCTTAACCACTAAGCCATCTCTCCAGCCCTTTTTTTTTTTTTTAACCCAAGCATGTAATAAACTACTTTCATCTTCCTTGGCTGTGTTATGTGCTGTAGACCCGTACCGCTACATAGTTGTTGCTATCGTAATGATGAATTCTGTGGGACCATCTTGCAAACTCTACAGGTGCCTTTTTATTCTTAGTTATTAATGTTTTCTTAGTATATTTAGTTAGTTAGTTAGTTACTTGAGAGCAAAAGGGAGAGAGGGGGAGAAGGAGGGAGGGAAAGGGAGAATGTATGTGCCAGGGCCTCCAGTCACTGAAAACAAACTCCAGATGCATGTTCCACCTTGTGCTTGTGCATCTGGCTTACATGGGTCCTGGGGAATCAAACCTGGGACCTTTGGCTTTGCAGGCAAACACATTAACCACTAAGACATCGTTCCAGACCCCAATTATTGATGTTTGAATTGGTCAACAGAGAAACCCTGGCTGGGTTAGTAGGCATGTCACTCATAATTCTTTTCTAAAAATCTTTATTTATTTGCAAGAAGAGAGAGAAAAGAGAGACAGACAGAGATAATGGATGTACCAGGGCCCCCATCTGCTGCAGAGGAACTCCAGACACATGTGCCTCTTTGTGCAGCTGGCTTTACCATGAACACTGGGTAATCAAACTTGGGTTGTTAGACTTTGGAGGCAAGTGCCTTAACTTCTGAGCCATCTCTCCAGTCCCACTCAGCATTCCTAATCAGATGCAGGAGATGTTGATTCTACCTAACTGAAACTGAAAAGGAGACTTACTACACTTAACAGCAGTGGGACAGCCCACATTTGATGGGAAGGCTAGAAACAAAGATGGAGCCAGGGCCTTAGCCAAGCAGTAGGAGACAAGGAAGACCCACCATTTCCCTCAGGCTCCATCTTCACCAAACAGACACCACAGCCACCATAGAAAACCCTTCCAGTTAATTTGGAGAGAGATGCAGAATGCTATTTGTGTGTGTGTGTGTGTGTGTGTGTGGGTGATAGAATTTTCTGGCATGTGTGGGTCAGACACCCTAGTAAACATAGGAGTTAGCAATAAGAAGGACCCCACCTCAAACAAGATAGATGGTAAGAAAAGACTATGTGTTTTCCTCTGAATTCTACATGTGTGCTGTGACATACATGCACTCACATACATGAGAATAGACACATGCACACACACACACACACCAGAAAATTAAAAATAAAAGTAAAAAATGAAAGAGAAAATACTGGCCAAACTCAGTAATGAATGCAGTTACTAAAATCCAAAATGGAATGTCAACCAAGGGCTGGAGAGGTGGCTTAGTGATTAAGGAACTTACCTTCAAAGCCTACGGACCCAGGTTTGATTCTCCAGGTTCCAGGTAAGCCCAATGCATATGGTGGCACATGAGTCTGGAGTCCATTTGCAGTGGCTAGAAGCCCTGTCAAGCCCATTCTCTCTCTCTCTGTCTCTCTCTTCCTCCATCTCAAATAAATAAATAAGGCATTGGTAGACTTTAAAACAATGTCAACCAATACTGCACTTTAAAAATAAGTAACACATAATAGTCAAGATAGGTGTATAATAAAAATGTAAGGTTATTTTAAAAAAATGTAGTTCAGCATAGTAAAGGATTAAAAATTATGATCATCTCAAAAGATACAGAAAAATAATATGGTAACAAATTATGTTTATTGATAAAAATCTTAGGAGGGGGGGCTGGAGAGATGGCTTAGTGGTTAAGTGCTTGCCTGTGAAGGCTAAGGACCCCAGTTTGAGGCTCAATTCCCCAGGAACCACGTTAGCCAGATGCACAAGGGGGACATGTGTCTGGGTTTCATTTGCAGTGGCTGGAGGCCCTGGTGCGCCCATTCTTTCTCTCTGCCTCCTTCTCTCTGTCTCTCCCTCTGAAATAAATAAATAAAAATGAACAAAAGAAAAATTAAAGATATGTACCAAATGCCCAGCTTAAAAAATTATCTTAGGAGGGTAGTTGAAGACTGAAGATATAAAGGTACATGCATGTATAGCCTGATAGCCCAAGTTTGATTCCTCCAATCTCTACCTAAAGCCAGATGCACAAAGTGCCATATGCATCTGGGGTTTGTTTGCAGTGGCACTCTGTCTTTTTGTCTGTCTCTTTCTGTCTCTCAAATAAATAAAAAATATTTTAAAAATAATTGTTGACTTGATAACTATTGCTATTTTAAAAATCCACAACTAATATAATCCTCACTGGCACAAGATTGAGGGCCTTGCATATGCTAGGCAAATGTTCCAAACCTAAGCCACATCCTAGCCCTGGTAGTTGGACTTTGCCTATTTTCCCTTTTTGTTTTTCTTTTGAGGTAGGGTCTCGCTCTGGATCAGGCTGAATTCCAATTCACTATGTAGTCTCAGGGTAGCCTCAAACTCATTGAGATCCTCCTACCTCTGCCTCCCAAGTACTGGGATTAAAGGCATGCGCCAGCATGCCCAGCCCAAATGATTTTCTATATTGCGGTGATCCTGAGGTTATTGTTCTCCAATACAATAATATTGCATATAATATTAATTTTCATTTTAACTAGTCTTGCATGTCCTTAATAAGTCACTCATGGATCATGTGTAAACACTCATTTATTATTTATTGATTGATTGATTTGAAAGAGAGGTAGAGACAGAGAGAGAATGAATATGTCAGGGCCCCCAGCCAGTACAAATGAACTTCAGATGCATTTGGCACCTCGTGCATCTGGCTTACGTGGGTCTTGGGGAATAGAACCTGGGTCCTTAGGCTTCACAGGCAAGTAACTAAGCCATCTCCCTAGCCCTGAACATCTGTTTTGAAATGTTGGTGAGGTTACTGCTGCTCCTCCAGAGGTTCGGACGCGCCTAGAGCCCCGGCCCGCGGGCGAAGGGGCGGCGGAGGGATGGGGTCGGCCGGGAGGGCGCACGGGGCGGGCGCGGCGGCTCGGGTCGCCCCGTGCCCGCTGGTGGGTGGACGTGCGAGCCGACCGCCAGGCCGAGCCCCGCGCCGCTTTCGCTGAGCCACGTTGGGCTTGCCTGGTCCCTGGCGGTCGTGTGGGTCGGCTTCCTCGCGGGGCCGGGCTACCCGGACGGGCTTTTTGTCTCGCTGCTCCGGCCCCTCGCCCGCCGCCGCCTCCAGATGCCGGTTTTCTGCCCCTCTTCGCCCGCCACAGACTTTGCCAGCGCCGGCGAGCGCGCGGGGCCCCTCGGAGCGCAGCCCGGGGAGGCGGCTGGCCACCCCATGGGCTCTCTCGGCCGGGAGGGCTCGCCCCCGCCCCTCCTTGCGATTGTCCTCTCCTGCCGACATGGGCTTTGGCTGACTGCTTCTCGCTTCTACATTAGTTTATACTCTAGGATATATATATATATATATATATATACCCTATATATTTTTGTGGTAGTTCCTCTTTATTCCCTCCCCTTCCAAATACACAGTCTGTAAAATGGAGAACGAGATTTTCACTCCCCTTCTGGAGCAGTTTATGACTAGCCCCTTGGTCACTTGGGTTAAAACGTTTGGTCCTCTGGCTGCAGGAAATGGGACCAACCTGGATGAATATGTGGCTTTGGTGGATGGGGTATTCTTGAACCAGGTCATGCACCAAATTAATCCTAAATCGGAGAGTCAGAGAGTAAATAAAAAAGTCAACAACGATGCTTCACTTAGAATTCACAATCTGTCCATTTTGGTGAAACAGATAAAATTTTATTACCAGGAAACATTGCAGCAGTTGATTATGATGTCATTGCCAAATGTCTTAATCATTGGCAAAAATCCCTTTTCTGAACAAGGCACGGAAGAAATTAAAAAGTTGCTGTTACTTTTACTGGGTTGTGCAGTACAGTGTCAGAAAAAGGAAGAATTTATTGAAAGAATTCAAGGCTTAGATTTTGATACAAAAGCATCAGTTGCTGCACATATTCAAGAGATAACCCATAATCAGGAAAATGTGTTTGATCTGCAATGAATGGAGGTGACAGAGATGTCTCAGGAAGATATGGAGCCACTCTTGAAAAATATGGCATTGCTTCTAAAAAGACTTATAGATGAGAGAGATGAACATTCAGAGCACTCATGTCTCAGAATATTTTCAGTTCTGATAAGAATTTTCAATTTTTCTCCAGAACTTTAAAGAGAAGAAGATATATGAATAAACAAAGAAAACTTTTAAAGCAGCACTTAATTTCTTTTTTAAAAAAATAAGGCTGAAGAGACCAAAGGAAGGCAAAGATCAATCAAAAAGCATCCCTGCTATGTATTTCATTTCTATTCTGGTTTTAGTTTCCTTACTATTTGTTCCATTGTTCTAGAGCCTGTCTAATTGTATTACACGTGTTTATAGGTATTGTATAATGTGTACCAGTTTCTGAGGAGTTAGAAGTATAATCTGTAGTTTGCTTTCAGATGAATAGTGGGCATACATAAAATTACTTTGTGTCATTTATACATAATGCTTGATACAAGGTTAGACGCAAATACTTCATTTTGTGACTATGTAGCAAATTTAAAAAGAATATAAAATAATACATAAATTTAAAAAGCCTTTTAGAATATATCCTGCTCTACTGAACGTTTTTATTGAATTATATTTTTCTCACTAGGAAAATAAAAAGCAGTCGTATACTTATGTATTTGAGAAACAATTTGTAAGCTGGTTTAAATCTCTGGACCCTTTTAAAATTTTGAGACATGGATTAGAAAAAGTCATTAAAAATAATTGTGGGAAAAATACTAGAGAAATTTAAAGTTGGTTTATAAATAAGTAATTTTTATCAATCAGATTAAAATTAATTACTAAGATTTTTCCTTTCGGAATTTGTTTTTAGATTAATATTTGTTATAATTAATGGAGTTTAGCCCAAGAAGCATATGTAGAGCCTCCTTGTTTTTAAGTTCTTTAGCTTTTTATTCATAATATTATAGAGTAAACATGTATAACAAATAGAACAATGTAATGAATTTAAAATTTATTAAAATTAAAGTTTTAAATTAAAAAAAAAGAAATGTTGGTGATATTTTGTTTAATGTTTTGCATCTGCATTCATAGGATATGCTAGTGTAGCTTTTTTTTTTTTAATCTGTTAGTTTTTGCCTTCCCTGTGTTTTATAGTAGCTCTTTAAAATGTGCCCAACCATTTAAATTTGAAGTACTCCATTAATTCTGGTGACCCACGTGGTTTATAAGATAGTGTACATTTCTTTATAATTTCAAGTGGCTCTGAACCTTTCAAGATGAATGTTCTTTTTGCCTTGAAATTCATTCCTTTTATGCCAAAGACAGCAACGTTTACTGGTTTAAATGGCTTCAATTTGTTGCTTCTTCTCTTACTCTCCCTCCCTTCCTCCCTCCCTTCTTTCGTCCCTTGTCTATCTTGCTTTCTGTCTCTCTCACCAACATAATTCAATCTTTTCCACAGGATTTTAGACAAACTACAAAGAAACATCTACAGCATAAGTCCCACATTAGGCAGATACCTGAGGGGCACAAATGCTACTTTGGTGACACTATGGCTGCTCAGAAACCTACTTTCCTCCCAGCCCTGCTCCCTGTGGCATGCTCTTGTTTGCTTAGCTCCTCAAGGAGTCAGCACATCTAAAATCCGGTTTTTCTTCTGATACCTTTCTCTGTTTTGGTCAGGATTATACAGGCTTCATGGAATGAGCTGGAAAATGGTCCATCCTCTTTTGTTCTATTTCAATAATAATTCTGTGGAAGTTAGATGTGCTTTTCTTTGTGTGTTTCACCATATTATATAACAAGATATACAAAACAAAATTTATCATTTAACTACTTTTTGGGGTATGTAGTATGTGTTCCTATGTGCATGGGGTATGTGCATGTACATGTAAAGGTTCAAAGACAACCTCCAGTGTCATCTTCAGGAACCCCATTTGCCTTTGTTGAGACAGTTTTTCATTGAACCACAGCTCACAATTAGGTAGACTGTGGTCAGCATGCCCCAGGGAGCCTCCTGTCTTTATCTCCCCAGCACTGGTGGCTGTCACTATGCTTGTACTTGGCATGGGTTCCAGGGATTGAACTCAAGTCCCCATGCTTGTAAACAAGCACTTTACTCACTTTACTGACTGAGTCATTTTAACCATTTTTAAGTGTATAGATCAACAGAATTGAATGCACACACATTATTGTGCAAGCCATTACCTTAATATGTTTCCAGAAATTTTAAAGAATTCCAAACCACAGCTATACTCAAATAATGACTCTTGGTTCTGGGCTCAGTTGTTAAATGTGCTTGCTTGTTTGTAAAGCCTGACACCCCAGGTTCAATTCCTCAGTACCCTTCTAAAGCCAGGTGCACAGCTGGAGTTTGTCTGCAGTGGCATGAGGCCCTGGTGTGCTCAATCTCTCTCTCTCTCTCTCCTCACAAATTAATTAACTAATTAACTAAAATATTAAAAAATGACAACACCTATTTCCCTTCCCCCAGTCTCCTGGTAATCATTAGCCTATCTCTTAACTATGAATTTGACTATTATAGGAAACTTAAATACACATTTATAATTTTGGCTAGATTGTTCTGTTTAGGAAAAAAATTCGAGGATCACTATATCAGTTACTTTCTTATTTCTGTGACAAAATAACCCACTAGCAGCAGCTTAATGAGACAACAGGTTTATTTTCAGCTTACAGTTTTGAGAGAAAGTGCAATTATTGCAGTGAAAGCATGGCAGGAGCAGGAAGCTGATGCCACATCATCACATCAGCAGTGAAGAAGTAGTACCAGAGTATGGCAAGCAGGGCTGGGCTGTTACACCTTAAGTCCTGACCCAGTAACATACTTCCTCCAGCAAGGCCCCACATCCTAAAAGTTCTACAATCTTTCTGAACAGCACTAGCAACAGGAGATTAAATATTCAAACATATGAGTCTATGAGGAGAGATATTTTTGCATTCAAACTACCACATTTTCTTCTAGACTTATGCGCATCTCGTGATGTAAAATACAATCAGTCCAACTTTAAAGGTCCTCATAGTTTTTACTAGTCCAAACATGGTTGAAAAGTCCAAAGTCTTAGGACTGGGGTGATGGCTCAGCAGTTATAGGCACTTGCTGGCAATTCTTGCCCACCAGTGTTCAGTTCCAAAGCTCCCCACACAGGCCAGTTGTAGAAAGTGACACAACAGTCTAATGGTTGTTGGCAGGGAAGGAGGCATGTGCAAATAAGTAAATATATTTTAATTTTTAAGTAATTTTTAATTAATTATTTTGATGTTTTCTTAGGTAGGGTGTTGCTGTAGCCCAGGTTGACCTGGAGTTCACTATGTAGTTTTAGGCTGTCCTTGGACTCACAGTCATTCTCCTACCTTGGCCTCCCAAGTGCTGGGATTAAAGGTGTGCATCACCACACCTTGGTCCTTAGGCTTCACAGGCAAGCGCCTTAACTTCTAAGCCATCTCTCCAGCCCAATAAATACATATTTTTAAAGTTCAAAGTCTCTTAACTGTGATAGAGTCAAAACACAAGTTATATGCTTCTAACACATAATAGTACAGAACAAATATTCCCATTACAAAAAAGGAGAGGAAAAGGGGGCATAGCAGGAAAAAATTGGATCAATGCAATATATAAAAATCAGCAGAGCAAACATCAAACCCTATAGCTCTACATCTGGTATCTGAGATTTGTGATGAAGACCTCTATGTTCCAAAAGGCTTGGGCAGCTCTTGTCCCTCCAGCTGTGCTGTATATATCCTTTTCCTGAGCACAGTTTCCTCTCTATTCGGAGCACAGCTCACGGAAGACAGAATCACACTGAGGGAGCAAGTAAAAGAGTAAAGGAAGTCACAGTGTAAAAGAAGAGGCAAGAAAGTGAACTTAAAAGATTATTACAATTTGTTCTCATGGTAACCAACACAGTCCTATTACAGCAGACTAATATAGAGCTTGGCTTCTAAGTATAGCATTTGCAATGGCTTTCATTCCATGCCTTACATGGAAGCTGGACATTACACTTTAGAATTAACAGTGGGTCACTGAGGGAGTCAGAAAATGTTATGGTTTGGATATGAAGTTGTGGTAGTTTGAATAGATGGCCCCCAATATATTTAGTTGTTTATTTGTTTGTAGTTTGCATTCTGCAGCCACCTGGCTAGAGGCAATGTCACTGGGTGGATTTTAAGGTATGGTGGTGGGTTTCAGATTTCAATATAAAGATATGCAATGTGTGCCTAGCTGGAGTTCCTGAAATGTGCTGTGGTTTTTGACTTTTAGACTTGTACTTCTCTGTGTCTGCTTGGGCCCGTGAAGGCAGGCCAGCTTCTTCTGCCATTATGGAACTTCCTCTGGATCTGTAGGCTTCAATAAATCTTCCTTCCTCTATAACTGTGTCTGGTCTGGAAGTTATCTCAGTGAACCTGAATCTGTCTGATACAGAAGTATTCTATAAATCTTCAGGAGAATGTCCTGAAGACTTGGTGCCTGGTATAAGAGGTGCTCAGCATTGGAAAATAAAAGGTTATAATATTTAGAGGAAAAGATGTAGGAAAAAAATGTAACATTAGTTTCCATTTTGCCTTCCCATGGAATATCAGAACTCACCTCATACCAGACAAGATATGAAGAGGCACATTCACCCCAAAGTAGACACACTGACACACATCAACAGCAGGTAAGCCTGACAGAGGAGCCACTCTACCCCTTTACCAGGGGCTATATATGAGGAGAAGCCAGGGAATTGGGGTATAATGAGTTGAAAAATAGATTATTCACAAAATAGTTGTCCCCCAAACAGGCATTTAAACAAAGTCTTTATGGACTTTATCAGATCCTGAAAACTAGAGATTGGGTCCATTGCTTGTAAGACTGTCACAGAAGGGAAATGTCAGAACTGTACAAACAGCTTCATCAAGCTACTCCCTGAAGAGACAACATGTTACATGGTGGTACCTACACAAGCCTTCTATTTTCTTGTAATCTAAACTGGGTAGTGTATTATGAAGAGGCTTACTTGACTTATGATGTTGGAACTCTGAATAGCATGGCTCCAGTATCTGGCAAGGGCCCCTTGGCTATGTGACAATATGGCAGAGAAGCAAAAGGGCACAAAATGTGCAGAGGAGCAGAAATAAGGTGAACTCATTTTATAACCCCCTGATCTCTTGGGAACTAATCCAGTCCCATGGGATCTAAACCATTTTCTCAAGACAGCATTAAATCATTTATTGTTTTTAAAAATTTTATTTTGAGAGAGAGAGAGAGAGAATCAATTGGTGTGCCAGGACTACAACCGCTGAAATAGAACTCCAGACTCTTGTGCCACCTAGTGGGCAGGTGCTATCTTGTGCTTGCCTCACTTTTGTGTATCTAGCTTACTTGAGATCTTGAGAGTCAAACATGGGCCTTTAGGCTTTGCAGGCAAGCACCTTAAACCACCTCTCCAGCTCTTAAATCATTTACAAGGGTTGAGCTTCTATACCCTGACCTTCTTCCTCTAGGTACCATATCTTAAAGACACTGTCACACCAGAGATTAAAATGCAAGCACATGATACACTCAAACAATATCAAAACTTTTGGGGATGCTCTGACTTATCATAGATCACAGCTCCCATTTATCCACAAAGCACATTTAACAATAGACATTACAAAACAGTATAAAATAATGTCAGTGGATATCAGAGAAAGACAAAGGAGGGTTTCAAATAATGGCTATAGAGAGGACAATAGTGTTCCAAGTTTTTAAAAATACTGGCTGGCTGTGGTTCTGAATACACACCACCGCCACTATGACATGTCTATTCTATTTAAATTCACAATGAGACCATAGATGATATTACTCTGTATACAACATAGCTATAATTTTCATGGACAGAGGAGCCCTGACATTTCTACCCACAGTCAATGAACCACAGACAATTTTGCCTTTCCTTTTTTCCTTACAGAAAAATCAGCACCTTAACACCCTTGATACTCATGAGACCCTGATATAGATTTAAGACTCTGGGAATAACCTTAGACTATGTTTGCCACTTGTCTAGTATCAGCTGGAGAGACATCCTCACCACCTACGTACTGTGCCCCATGAGATGCTGTGGAACAACTGACTTTCAGACTGGATAAGATCATTATCCTGTAAGGGGATAGTGACAGTCAGGTTATAAGGGGAAAGTAACCCTCCAGTGGTCACAAACGACCTTCAACTAAGCTAAGATAATTATGAGATTACTAAGATAAATATGTACTCTTACTAACCCTGCATATGAGGATAAATGAAAAATGCAAACACTGCACACCCTTATAGCTATTAGCTTATGTTCCTGATAGTGCTACTGACCTATCTCCCCTAACTTAGGCTCTGTTCATTGAGGAGAAAAATCATACTAACCAAGTAGCCAGGATAACTTTGATGTGGACCTTCTCTGTGGCTGTCCATCAATACACACAGGAAAGGCTATGCATACTAAATAATTTTACCTGGGCTCAGGCACATTCAAGAAACAAGGAACTATGGCTAGCTTAGGACTCATTCTTCATCAGCACTCTCACAATGCCTTCTATAAGTTTTACCCAACATCTCAAGGGAAGTAGGCTCAATAACTACAATGCTATTTATAGAAAATAATCACAGCACTGGGAATTACAGCAAAGGTTATTTGTATGAAATAAATTCCACTGTTCTTTGTAGGGGAGTTTCTTCACCCAACTACTTGTTTATAACCATTACAAAATTTGCTGCCTTTACCAATACCACCATTAAAAACAGGAATTAAGCCAGGCATGGTGGCACATACCTTTAATCCCAGTACTTGGGAGGCAGAGGCAGGAGGATTGCTGTGAGTTCAAGACCACCCTGAGATTACATGGTGAATTCCAGGTTAGTCTGGGCTAGGGCAAGACCCTACATCAAAAGAGAAAAAAGAAAAAAAAAACTTGGGAAATACTTGAGGGAAATAGCCACTCTTATGGGAGCTTCTTAAAACAGCATACACATCTTACCTTAGAGAGTATAGAAGCAATAATGAAAAGGCCAGCAGTAAAGTTAACGTGGGAGGAAATTTATTGATGTAGTCTTAACTTCCTAAGGGGCCACCTCCTGACTATTAAAACTATATACTACTTTGAGATGAATTCCCTAGAGTGGATCAATGCAGCATGAAGTCCCATAAAGTAACAAAGCCACATTTTACTGTGAGACAGATGGAAAAGGTCTCTTGTGTAATATAAAGTGTATTTTTGCAATAACTTGTGCCACCTATGAGGACCCCATTGATTCAGTCTAGTGCACAAATAAATTAACTTTTCTGTAAATTTCCACCTTCAATACCCATCCCATGCCCACAAAAGTTCACTTATACTTCTAACCAATGGCAATCAGTAGGAACTCAACCATCAATGCATCCCAACATGAACAAGAACCATACAAATACTCACCATACCAATCATGTATATAACAGCCATAGCAATACATATCCATACAAATCTAATTGAATGGAAAACTTGATTTTGACAAGCCCATCTTACTACTTGCAACATAATCTCTCTCCTTGGCCATCCTTTCCTATAAACTTGCCCTACCAACTGAAGCCTAGTCACCTAGTAATACTGAAATCAACAAATGTATGTGAGACTCACACAAATATGTGGAGAAGAGTAAAAGCCTATAAGCAATGGAGTTGTCTCAGGTACTGGATTAAAAAATATACATAAACCATGAGGTTGTGTGACTACATCATAGGCTCTTGTTCATATCACTGCACCAAGTCATATGAATTTACCTTTACATGACACAGAAAAAATACAGGTAGCAAAGACAGCATAAGAGAGAGAATCACTTAGTCTCCCTTAGCACATGTTTCTTCCCACCCAACCTTAGTAAGTATTTCCTGCACTTGATTTTGGTATGAAATTCCAGTAGAGTTTTATTCAGTATCAGATCCTCATATCAATAACATGACCCAGAAAACTGCACTAGCCACAACCTTCCAATGCCACAGACAGGTTCCCCATAGATCTTTTGTACCCCTAGGCCTACTGTGACAACAGTAGGAGCAATATATATGTGGCACACCACACAATGATGAAAGGAAACACAGATAACAACGTCTAAGGAATTATCTGCACAAACTATGCAAAGACTGGAATTTCAAAGTACTTCAAGGACCATGGTGTCAGAAAATAATGGCACCGGTTAGCTAATAATCTCTTGACATATCTTGATGCATTTGGCATTAAGTTTTACCAATAGCCAGGGACATGTATCAAAGGGGCAATAGAGCCATTAATACTGACTTAACATATGAAACAAATCAACATCTCATTTTATCATTTTTTCTTAGAACTTTGCCCTATACTCAGTGGGCCAATTGGCTAAGAACAGGTTTTGAAATCATGGTTTGTATTACGCATGGTGGTTGTAATCTCAGCATTCAGAAAGCTGAGAAAGGAGGACTGTCTTAAGTCTAAGGCCAGCTTGGGTAACATAGTGAGTTCCAGGCCAACTTGGGCTAGAGGCCCTATCACAAATAAAAAGACCCAAATCTGGCATTACATGCCCATAATCCTAGCACTTGGTAGGTAGAAGCAAGAGAATCAGAAGTTCAAGCCAGCCTTGGCTACATAGTAACTTCAAGGTCAGCATGGGCTATATAAGAGTCTGCTTCAAAAAAAAAAAAAAATAGATAGTGGGCTGGAAGGATGGCTTAGCAGTTAAGGCGTTTGTCTGCAAAGCCAAAAGACCCAGGTTCAATTCCCCAGGACCCATGTTAGCCAAATGCACAAGGTGGCACATGCGTCTAGAGTTTGTTTGCAGTGGCTGGAGGCCCTGGCATGCCCATTCTCTCTCTCTCTCTTTCTCTGTCAAATAAATAAATAAAAATAAAATATCTTTTAAAAATAGATGCTGGTCTGTGCTCCTATAAAATTACAGGTCTTCAGAATAGTTTTTCATTGACTTTAAGATTAGATATTACAAAGTCATAGGGATGACTTACTATATAATTAAGCTATCATGTCCCTTGAATATTAGACCTGATGATAATATATTTTCAAGGTAGGGTCTCACTGTAGCCCAGGTTGACTTGAAATTCATTACGTAGTCTCAGAGAGGCCTTGTACTCATACAGTCTTCCTAAATCTGCCTCCCAAGTGCTGGGATTAAAGGTGTGTGCCATCACACACTGCATATACTCCTTTTTAATAGGCTGAGGCTCTTAGCTCAAGGCCTGTTGGTAATAAACTGAAATGTTTGTCTATCTAAAATGTATTAACAATAGATCAAATAAATATATTTCTTAGCTACTTAGAGTATGTTTGCTTTTTATAACCCATAAACTGTTTCTAACACCTGCTAAGCAACAGGTAAGACAAAACTAGGCTAGACAAACCCCAAGAAGCCACTACTACTCTTCAGGGATTATGTGTGCTGGCTTAACTGTGTCCTAACTCTCAGCACCTCAGAATATGTTTGTACTTGTAAATGGGGTCTTTATAGAGGTAACTTAGTTAAAATGCAGTTGTTACATGTGGGCTCCAATCCAACATGAACAGTTAGGGCACGGACACATGGGTTAACAACTATGTGAGGCAGTGGAAAAGAAAGGAAAGAGTCCTCAGAGAAACCTACTTCACATACACCCTAACCTTGGACTCCATTCTGCATAATTGTGAGGAAGCATACCACTATTGTTTTAAGTCCCCTGATATGTGGGTTTTGTGATAGCAGCCTGTGATAACATATTCCAATCTCACTGCTGAACAGAATCACCTGGGTACATAACCCTCTCTTTGATGGCTCTTTCCTTCATCTGAGGAGTGGTTTCCTACTATGAGGTACTGTCTCTTCCTGGCAATCCATATTAGTACCACCATATAATTGTTGCTGTGTTCTATAACATCAGTCACATCTTTCTCTTGATCAACCTCAAAATCACACACACACACACACACACACACACACACACATATTACATCTATATTGCTTTTGACTAGTTTTTGGATAATAGATATATTGTTGTTGCTGTTGGTTGAAGTTTAAGGCAACTGGTATCAAGTCCAAGACCCAAAATAATAGTGCATTATGTTGACAGATTAATGAGATTAAGCCAGAAATTCTGCTTGTCTGTCCCTAAAAATAACCATAGCAACTGCACACAATGAGTGTGTACACAGTGGATGCTTACAGTGTGTTATAGGCTGTACTGGCAGACTTATACAAAAAGACACGGAAACAATCTTCTGATTTAAAAACTATGCTTCCAGGGCTGGAGAGATGGCTTAGTGGTTAAGGCGCTTGCCTGCAAAGCCAAGGTTCTATTCCCCAGGACTCACATAAGCGAGATACACAAAGTAGTGTACGTGTCTGGTGTTAATTTGCAATGGTTGGAGGCCCTGGCATACCCATTCTCTCTCTCTCTTTCTCTCTCTCAAATAAATAAAATTTAAAAATGAAAAACTATTATTAGAATTTTACAGTTTGAAAATCCAAGCAACTGTTATATAAACATAATTGTTACATAAACATTAGATAGCTTTCATTTTATCAAACAGCAATATTTTGCAGAATTTGACTCTAGATATATTTGACAACAGTGGTTAAACAAGCAATAATGAAGGTAATATGATGGAGAATGGAATTTCAAATGGGAAAGTGTGGGGGTGGGGAGGGAGGGAATTACCATGGGATATATTTTATAATCATGGAAAATGTTAATAAATTTTTTTTTAAAAAAGCAATAATGACATGAAATTCCAAAGGCTTTCAAGAGTTGGGTTATGTTTACCTGGCAAGTCATGTCATGGGAAGCTGTTAAGAATATGCCATACTTAAATATCAAGTATCATTAAACAAGAATCAAGGTTGCATACAAATATAAATGTAAGCTGCTGAAAAAAATAACCTTGTTGAAAATTTGGTGCTATGTTTTTTCTCTATAGTGTTTAAAACATTTCAAAGTAGAACCATGGAATTTTAGTATCAAAAAATTTAAAGTTGGGAGAATTCTTGGAGATTATTTCATACAGTTCTTACATTATAGCCTTGGGGGAAAATGCCTGTGATTAGAAAATGACTCTCCTACACATCATAGGGTGTTAGCAAAAGAGCTAAGAACAGACTCTGAGCTCTGTTACACAGTGAAAAAAATGATGGTAAAGACAGCAATAATTAGAGAAAGAGCTGTATCCATTAAGGAAGGGAGTATTTGTATTAAGACCTGCATATGTATTCTTACTTAATAATTAAAAACAATTTTAATATAGGCATTATTATCTCCATCTTGAATAAAAGTTTTTAAGTCAGAATCACATAGGTAATATGTAGCAAAACCTAGATTTGAATTTATTCCTCTTAGGATTCAAAAGTTTATGTTTTTATCCCTAATATATTACTTTCACCCTTAATTTTAGCACCAACTTTTATTTATTCACACTACTCAACCTATAGAAAATAACTGAGGGCTGGAGAGATGGCTTAGTGGTTAAGGCACTTGCCTGCAAAGCCAAAGGGCCTTGGTTCAATTCCCCGGTACCCGCGTAAGTCAGATACACAATGTGGCACATGCATCTGGAGTTGGTTTGCAGTGGCCAGAAGCCCTGGCACACCCATTCTCTTTCTCTTTCTCTCTCTCTCCCTCTTTCCCTCTCTCAAATAAATAAATAAAAATAAACAAAAAAGAAAAAACTGAAATGATGTCAATGGGAAGACAAGACAAATATGTATTTCATGATCAGTATCAGAAAGATCTTATAAATAGGTAAGAATTATTCTTGTCTTAAAGCTTGTAAGAAAATAATGTATACATTGCATAGTACCACTTCAAGTTGTAAAGAAATGGTATCAACTGAAAAAGTCAATGCTTGTCCTCTTGAAGGAAATTGTCATTGATCCTTCTGTAGACATTCCATATGTGTCTTCAATTATAGTCTTTTTTTTTTTCTTTTCTGACTTTTGCTTACTTATATTGCTTTCTTGGGTTATACAGAAACAATGGGACACTCAGGCATTTTCTGAATTTAACCTTTTAGATGAACTCCTTCCCAACAGGGGCACCAGTCACCAGAATTGCCTTTGAGGAAAATAACCAGTTGTCCTGTGAATCTTCATCATAAACTTCTTCAGTGCTGCTTTTTCTTTATCAATCTCTCTGAACCGGAGAGTTAAAGCTTTATGGAGTTTTTGAATGTGAAGTTTGGTCCTCTTTTCTTCTCCAATGTTGTTCACAAGGGCCCTCCGCATATACATGGTGTCTCCAGCTTTATAGGCTGACTTCCCCATTAAATACCCCATTCCAGGCATCTTCAAACTGTGGCTGAGGAGCTTCAAGACAGGACAATGAAACTGCCTGTAAATGTCTCTGTAAAATGATTCTTCTATGATTTGGAATAAAGAACCAGAGCACCATGGGAACAGCACCTCATAGAATCTTTGAGCTGAGTGACATCAGAGATGTATCTAGTTTAAAACTCCTAAATTTACTGTTTATGAGAAGTCTTTAATTTAGAGGATAAACTATTCTTAGTTTACCACTACAGATGTGTTTGTGTTGAAAAGCTAGGATGATCATCAGAGATCGATGACCTGGTGTTTCTGTTAAGTTTCTGTAAAGGCACCTGGTGCCTTTAAGTACTTATAATGAGGGACGGAATGTTTTACAAAGATAAAAAAAAAATTACAAGATTCATTGGATAATTTGGTTTGGTTTCTAAAGTGATGTAAGTTGCTTAATGAGATTGCTGTCATTTAGATTCTGGGTTAGACTTAAATAAGAACATTTTCATGAAGTATTTCATTTTTATATAAGAAAGAATATAAGAAATTTATATAATTTAAGAATTATAATTTAAGAAATCTTATATAAGAGATAAAACATGCATGTATCCATTCATGTCCACAAAAGAAATGAGAAACATAAACTAAAAAGTGAGATTGTAGAAATTGGATGAGGCAAGATAGAAAAATAGGAAAAAGAGTTAAAAAGAATGCCTCTTTTGATATATCTTTAATTCTTACATTTAAAATGTTAATTTAATATACTCAAAAATAATTAAACTCAATAAGTGTGTTAGTGATATGGTCCCCTAATCTAGTTCTTATGTATTCCAGGATTGAACAGAAAAGTAGATACATAATGGATTACAGGTATAGGTGAAGAAAGTAGCAAGTATATAATGTACTCTGTGGTGTTGTGAGAGCAGAGAGAGTTGTCGACATTAAGAAAAATGGTTGAAACTGGAACAGATCATTCTCATTGTACTTACACAATCACAGAAAAAGAAAAGTGCCACACACTCTCACTCATCTACAGCACCTAACCCTAATCTACTCAAGATACCTTACATACCCAGCAAGCATCTCGTAGACTAGACGCTAAGATGGGTGGGGAGGGCAGTGGAGGGGTGGGAAGCACAAATCTAGACCCAAACGGCAATGGTACCATAAAATTCTACTTCCTAAATGGCAGACCAAATGGCTGAACCTTCACCAGGCCCTTAGAGGGTACACCTGAACCACAAGACACTGGAGAGGGTATGATGAAGACTGACCTTAATCTTCTACAGCTTCCTGCCCTCTCTCTTTCTCTTTCTCTCTCTCTCCTCTCTAGCTCTTGTATATTAGTTATCTTTTTCCTCCTTTTCTTAGTGGGCACTGACCTTTAACTCCCAGTACCAGCATGTGCCTATCCTCCACAATGAGCTTTGATCAGAGGAACCTATAAGGTTTCCTAAAAGAAAGACAGATTTCTGTCAGAGTACTTGATGACCCACCAAAGGTTAGTGGTAAGACCCTACTGCTGAAGACACCTTATGTGGTCGACAGGTAAAATGGGATGACATGGCGGGAAGTTGGAAGAGAGTCAGTCCCCAGACAGTCAGCGCGTCTAGTGCCAGAAGGTGCTACATGGGTGACTGGGGGAAAATGACCAATATCTGTCCAAGCAACTCATGGTCTAACCAACTTAGCAGCAAATAACCTGTTGTGACGCCCACAAAAGTGCAATAGTGGCACACAACCATGGTGGGGAACCAACTGCTCTTGATTTGGCTAACTGATCTCCTCAGTGGTACGGGATCCATGGCTGGAGCTGAGAAACAAGTCAGAACCATATCCAAACATAAGCCCACTCTCCATTATCAAGCTACCATCAGTCATGGGCTATAAGAGGGCCTATACCTATTAAATTCTCTATATAAAAAAAGTAAGGATTATCTCATTTGTCCTGGTGCTAACTTACTCTCTATTGGAGAATCTGCTTCTCTTTTTCAGATAGATGTAGATCCTAAGGAGAGAGCCACTCCATCATACCTCAAAAGGGCCCAGGCTGAAAATAAGAAAAATGGGCAAAACAAGCAAGGGTGCTGTTTTCTTTATGAACCGGATACCAGCACAAGGGGGAAGGAGATCAACACAGACAAAAATCAACTCCTACCAAATCAGAGAGCCAGAGACCCAGAGGCCCCCAACACCTCATCACTGAAGCAGACCAAAAATGAACCCAACATGGCTCAGGGAAATTTTGTGGAAGAGGGGGCAGAAAGAATGTCAGAGCCATATGTTGGGTCATGATGTGCAGAGACATTTATCTTACCCATAACTGTGGGCTAACTCCACAATGCATGACCCATATACCTCAACAAGGAGGGGTCAAGGGGAGGGGGTAGGTCATGGATGAGCCTGATAATGGTACCAAACTGACTGTATTTGCTGAATACAAAATTAATTAATAAAAAAAAATTTTTAAAGAAAGAAATGGATGGCAGAGAGACTGGAAACTGCCCCCCCCCCAAGGACTACTTGTGAGGGACAGAGCATGTTTGAGAAAAGCGTGCAAATTTCAAATGCAGGAGAAGACAGGCACTATGTAAATAATCCATAAAGGTCCTTTGAGCTTCTAACCTATAATTCTCTCTGGTCTGCTTCCAATCTCAAAAGTTGTCTCAATAAATTGTATTTCTACCACTTTATATAGTTCACACCATGGATTACTAGAGCTCTCCTTACTACCAGGAGTATTTATTAGTACTGGAGTTGGAGGGTCAGCTTCAGATAACACCAAGTATATTCTCACTGCTAGCCTGAAAACCTCCTCCAGGTATACTCTTATGTTCTCTCTCACATTGCCCTAAGTACCCTCCTCAGTGAGAGTATCACTTTGGAGTCATAAATGCACTAGTCAGTGTCTGTGGGTGGGGGGAGGGGTGACAATGCCTTCCCACTCTGGTTTTTACATTCTTTGCAGACCTCTTTTCCACAATGTTCCTGAGCCTTGTAGGATGTGTTATAAGTCTGATAAAAGACTGTTAAGTTCTCAGTAACTTCTGCTTTTCTGCTTTGTTGAGTTTTGTGTTTCATCAGTGTCTTACCAACATCTTCCAAGAGGAGCATTTCAGGCTAGCAGTGACAGCAACACTCATATATAATGCACCACTTCCTATGCAATATCTCCTGACCCAGCAGATGCAATAGAGATGACTGACTTGTGAGAGGCAGTTAACTTTCTTTTTTTCATCCTACTGATGGGACTTGTGTCTCCCAAGTATTTATTGTCATCTGTAAAAAGCATATTCTCTAACCAAGAGTGAGAGCAGTATGGATTAAAAGGGATAAACATGGATGTTTAAAAGACTTTGACAGGCATGTCCTCTCCTTTTAGCCAAAGAACCGTAGAAGCATCCCTAGGAACATGACTTTCCAAGCCATAGGCTTGGCTCTCAGTACCAGGCATGAATTACCTCCCGTTGAGCAAGCCTAATATCCAATCAAAGAATAGTTAATTACCCCCATAGCCTATATGCCACTATTGTACATCTTTCTTGGTTGATTTTGTAGCTTTCAGAATCTACTTCTTGTTCATGCTGTTGGAGACTATTATTACCCACCAGTTCACATAGCACTTTCCAGCACTAAGAGAACTATCCAGCAGGGAGCTGACTTTTATCTCAGTTCCAACATGCACTCTTGATGTCCTTCAACCACAGCCTCTGGTTTCTTCAGAAATAGTGTCTAACCATTTAGATTTTGTGGGTAACCAAGTGCTTTGGCAATGGCCTGCATTGTCCTGGGAGGCTCATGGGCTTCCCTGACAAACAAGTCACTGTGGAGGCTAACCCAGTTCTGGTACTGGGATTTACCATCAATAGCCTTTAGCTTTAGAATAAAGTTTCACCACCCCTATAGACTGCTTCTGCCCAAACTATCCTTCACTTCTTTCTTATTAAAAATGTTATATCCTTGGCTGGGCTTCAGTGGCACATGCTTTTAATCCCAGCACTCGGGAGACAGAGAAAGGAGGATCACCATGAGTTCAAGGCCTCCCTGAGACTACATAGTGAATTCCAGGTCAGCCTGGGCTAGAGAGTTAGACCCTACCTTGAAAATTAAAAAAAAAAAAAAGAGTTATATCCTTTAGTTATCTAACCCAGAGGAATATTGTGCACCTCTTTTCCTTCTGTTGCAGTTTAAATGTGATAATGTAAATGTATGGTTCCACAGACTCAGATGTTATTAAAACTGAATTTACAGCCAGGTGTGGTGGTGCATGCCTTTAATCCCAGAACTCGGGAAGCAGAGGTAGCAGGATCACCATGAGTTCGAGGCCATCCTGAGACTACATAGTGAATTCCAGGTCAGGCTGAGCTAGAGTGAAACCGTACCTCAAAAAACCAAAAAACAAAAACAAAAACAAAAATTGGAATTTACAACTTCAGGCCCTAGCAGGCAGATTTCTACTACAGGGGAACATGTCACTGAGGGAAGATATGAATTCTACCCCAAATACATGCGAAGATCAGTTTGAGCTCTGGCACTGTGTGTTTGCTCACTGCAGTTGTTGCTCTATGCTTGGATCTATGGAAGTAAGCAGCTTCTTCCACCATGGAAGAAACTTCCCCTGGATTTGTAAACTGAAATAAACCCTTCCTCCCATAAATTGTGTCTGGATGTTTGTCCCAGCAGACTTGGAGCTGACTGCAACACCCTCCTTCCTTTATTTTAGTTCTCACAGAACCTTTTCTGCCCTATAATCTGTCTAGCCACCTTCCTGTCAAGTATCCTTTACCCTCATTATTCACTACTTTCTCTGTCTCTCTCTCCCTCTATCTGTCTCTCTGTCAGTGTTATTCCAGTTTCCTTACCAATACGACAGATGCTTACTAAAACTTATAAAGAAATGAAACTATTTCATGTTGGTACCCACATAGGAGAGTTAACATGTGAAACAAAATAAAACAGACTCAGAAAGACAAATAATTCCTGTTTTCTTGTGTGTGTGTCTGTGTGTGTGTGTGTGTGTGTGTGTGTGTGTGTGTGTGTGTGTTCAAAGTAATATGATCAGGGAGGAAGATGACTAAAGGGAACTTTGAGAGAAGAAACAAGAGAATGAAAGAGGGTGGGGGTATAAAGACAAAATATCACATCTTCTTTCATGTGCAGAATCTAGAATAAACACACACACACACACACACACACACACACACACACACACGCTCACTATTCTCCCACTTCCCAGCTCCTTCTGTCCTGATGATGCCTTTACTTGTTCAAATTGTCTCCCTTCTTTCTTAGTACATGTATATATATATATTCACATATTTACATACATATATGATGTATAATATGAAAGAAAGGGGACTATTTGGAGCAAGTAAATGTATCATCAGGACAGAAGGAGCTAGGGAGAGCAGTGAGGGCACAATATAAACAAATTACAATGATATGTATGAATGAAAAGTTTATAATGCAGCCTATTGTTTTGTATACTAAAAATAGTGATAGAACCACAGAATAAGAAAAGAGAAAAATATCCACATTAAGGTAAAGAGTGAAAAATCTGGGGAAGAAGTACAACAGAGCTTAAGAGATATATGAGTGAATTCCAATAGGTTCTTAGAAAGAACAGAAAATGGAGAGAGGGCTGGAGAAATGGCTTAGTGGTTAAGAGACTTGCTTACAAAGCCAAAGGACCTAGATTCAATTCCCCAGGACCCACATAAGCCATATGCGCAAAGGGTGCATGCATCTGGAGTTTGTTTGCAGCAGCTGGAGGTCCTGGTATACCCACTCTCTCTTTCTCTTTCTCTTTCTCTCTCTCTATCTCTCCCTGCCTGTTTCTATCTCAAGTAAATAAAGAAAAATAAAAAATTTAAAAATCACAAAAAAGAAAATGGGAAAGAATCCCACATTTTAGAAAAATGGCCAAGAGTATTTTAAAACTGATTGATGGTATCACCTAAAGATTCAACAAACATAATCTGAATGGGCAAGATTAGTATGTAGATGATTACAAAACTCTACATAATACAACATTTGAAAACTTATTTACTTGCAGGCTACAAAAAAAAAAAAAAAAAGAAAAGAAAAAGAAAAACTATGTGGCTGTAGTCTGTCAAGATCTATAACACACTGCTCCAGTTAAAGCAAGCCCAGAAGGGTTAAAATGGCTCAAAAGTAACTAATTCACATCCTAGAAATAAAGCCAGAGTATTAAAGCTGATAAAAATAATATATAGGACTAAGTGGGCTACTGTTCAAAAGTGTACCAAGTATACACAGAATCAAGAAACTACAAAAACTGGGAATGTGGGTCGGTTTCAGAGTACTTTCCTAGAATATAAAGTTCTGGGTTTGATCTCCAGCACTGCATAAACTAGACTTAGTAGCACATGCCTATAATCCCAGCACTTGGAGGTAGAAATGGAAGGATCAGAAGTTCAAATTGAAGGTCATCTCCTTGGCTACGTAGTGAGTTAAAGACTAGCCTGGAATACATTAAGGCACTGTCTCAAAAAATAAAGTAATAGAAGGATGGAGAGGAAGAGAAAAGCAGGAAAGGGAAGGAGAGAAAGGGTTAGGAAAAAAGAGAAAGGAAGGATGGAAAAGCGGGGGGAGGAGAGAAAATAGAAAAGAAGATGAACATGACTGAGAAGAAATATAAATCAACTGGAAATAAATCAGGAATTATACATCTGAAAAGTCCTAGTTATAAAACTATCCATGTACTTGAGAAGATAAGAGATAATACATGTTAAATATAGGTATCTATAACAGGAAAATGAAATAAATTTCTAGAAATAAAATTATATTTAAAAATAAAATCATAATGACAAAATACATTAAAGGAGGTTATCAGCAAATAAACTATGCTAAAGACATAAATTCGAAGACAAAGCAATAGAAACTATCCAAAGTTTAAAAGACCCTGAAAATAAAACATAAAACAGATCTTTAGTGCCCTGTGATAAAACATTAAGCAGACTAAATAATTTCAGAGAATGGAGACAAAAAAAATTATCTGAAGCAATGGTGGGCATTAAGGTTTAGATAAGTGTTGCCCAAAAGGTTTGGTCCTCAGAGTAGCACTGTGACCAGTCAGCTAGCTGCAATCACTTTGCTCTTTCTGGATAGGAATCTTGGGTAGACACTCTAGTGCAAGTCTTTGGTAGATTTTGTATACTTAAGCATTTGCCCCAAGAAAGCAGTGGCAACAGGAAGCAAGAGCAGTGGCATAATGCTCTAGAGTCACTAACTGTCATGGTGACCCTACAAGTGCTGTAGCTCTTGTGTTGGCTCAGGAAACCAGGATTCCTCAGCCCTTGGAATTAGCTTGTGACAGCTCCTTGTCCTGAGATGTCTAAGTCCCTTAGCTCAAGATCTTGACAGCTCTCTGACTTCTAAAAACATTTCCTGTATACCTCTTCTCTGGCTCCTGACAACCTTCTATTTTATTTATTTATTTGATAGAGAGAGATAGAGAGGAAATATCAGGTCCTCCTGTCACTGCAAATGAACTCCAGATGCATGTGCCGCTTTGTCTATCTAGCTTTACATGGGCACTGAGGAATCAAATCTAGATTGTTAGGTTTACAGGCAAGTGACTTAACCACTGAGCATTCCTTCAAGCCCATGATAAATTATTTAAACTAACACACACACAAAATTTTCCACTGACACTCAGTGAACATTTTCATTCCAAAAGGGAGAAACAAGAACATGCCAAAGAATATTTGGGCCTCAAGGAAAGTGAAGATTGAAACAGCGCAGGGCAAATATTAAATGCTGAAGCACCATGCCTGGTATCCTGGGCACATTGTGGCATGTATTATGGCTTCAAAGTGCTTGGACATCCCTGCACCTATGGCCCTGTTGTCTGTAGCATAGGAGGGCTCTTTCTTGGGTAGCTCTTCTCAGGCAGTTTTCTTTGTGACTGCTATCTCCAGCATTCTAATAGTTTCCACTGTAAAGGTTACCTCAGCTTCACTCTTACCTATTCCCAGGCTATCCTCAGGGAATCTAATCCTGACCACACACTCACTGCCTGTTTTCATAGTCTTTTATTTTAGAACCTTAGTGAAAGCCTCAATCACACAATAACTTGAATCCTGAAAGTTTACCACATGGATAATGCCAAGTTCTGCTACTAGCTTGATACATAGCCAGATCTCCTTTGCTTTAGTTCCCTTCATATTGCTACTACAAAGCAACTGACCACAAGCAGCTGATGGAAGGAAGGGGTTGATTTTGGCTTACAGGCTTGAGGGGAAGCTTCATTATGGCAGGAAAAGATGGTAGGGATAGACACCACTCCTTGTTACAACAAACTGGTGGAAAAAAACCAGCAAGAGAGTAGACTAAGCCAACATTGGAAAGCTTGGGGCTTATAAAACTCAAGGTCTGACCCCAGTGACACCCCTCCTCAAGAAACACTGCACCTACCAAATTGCTCCCAGCTGGGACCAAACATTCAAAACACATGAAAGTAATCTGATTCAAACCACCATATCCTTGGGCCATGCTCTAGTAGCCTATGCGGACTTCTATGACTATCATGGGGAAATGCTTCCCAATGCAGTTATTTTCAAGCATGGCACTACTGCAGCCCTATCACTTCAGGTGCCTTCTTTGTTTTGGGGGAGGAGGGTGTTTGAGGTAGGGTCTCACTGTAGCCCAGGCTGATCTAGAATTCACTATGTAGTCTCAGGGTAGCCTCAAACTCATGGCAATTCTCCTACCTCTGCCTCCGGAATTCTGGGAGTAAAGGCATGTGCCACTACGCCCAGCACAGGTACCCTCTTTTTTAAAAAAATTTATTGACAATTTCTATATTTACAGACAACAAACCATGATAATTCCCTCCCCTCCCACACTTTCCCCTTCATAACTCAACTCTCCATCATATCCTCTCCCCCTATCCATTAGTCTCTCTTTTATTGTGACGTCATATTCTTTTTCTCCTATTATGAAGGTCTTGGAAAGAATTGCTAGGCACTGTGAGGTCATGAATATCAAGGCTAATTTCTGTCTGGACAGTTGCATTGTAAGGAGTGGTACCATCCCTTTGGCTCTTACATTCTTTCCGCCACCTCTTCTGCAATAAACCCTGAGCCTTGGAGGGTGTGACAGAGATGTTTCAGTGCTGGCCATTCCTCTGTCAATTCTCAGCACTATGCTGACTTTTGGGTCATCCCACCATCTGAAAAGAGAAGCTTTTCTAACCAAAAGTGAGAGTAGCATTAATATATGAATATTAACATTAAGTACAGTGTTGTCAGGGAAGTTTGGTGAGAATAATATATGCATTTAGCCAGACAAGAGCAGGCTTTATACCCATAAGGCTCATGACCTTCCCTGCTTTTGATTAGGTTTTCAGTACCACACATGTATTCCCTCCCTTAGAGTGGACCTCAAGTCCAACTAGAGAGCAGTTGGTTTCCCCCAGAGCAGACATGCCACTATTGCACCCATTCGGTCATTTGGCCTGTCTGGTCAAACTAGAAGTTTCTGATGTTAACTGTTTTCACTGCTTAGGACTTCTGTCTCCCATAGGGCTGCATGCAGTGAGCTTTTTCCAGCTTTCAGTTGGCTGGTCAAAGGGGAGAAGGTTTTCACCTCAACACTAGCTTGATTTCTCAGTGACCTTGCTGCCCATGCATGTGAAGTCTTCAGCAATAGAGTCATATCATTGTTACTTATGGGAAACCAAGAGCCTTGGCAATTGCCTTTAATGTTTTGGAGGCAACAGGGACCTCCCTGGCCAACAACTCACTGGAAATTATGCCATCCCTGACACTAAAATTTTCTAGTAGATTGCTACTATGGCTTCTGGATGTGCCATTATCCAAAAAAGTGGGCTTTCATATGTCTTCCTCAGAATATCTTGAATTTTGATTGACACCCCCCTACCTTCCTCTTAATCTTTCCCCCTGGCCTCACTTAGTCCATTACTCCCTGTAATCTGTTCTTTTACTTACATATATACAATATCATCCTCTAAAGTCGTTTCCTTTCCTCCTTCCCTTATAGCCTTTTTCTAGCTTACAGGACTCTGCTACTGATATTTGGTTCCAGTTTACACACAAGTATAAACATTTGTAGCTAGGATACACATATGAGAAAGAACATGTGGGCCTGGGTTACCTCACTTAGTATAATCCTTCACAGACACATCCATTTCTCTGCAAATTTCATTTGTTTTAACTGCTGAATAGAACTCCATTGTGTAAATGTGCCACATCTTTATTATCCATTCACTGGTTGAGAGACATCTAGATTTGTTTCATTTCCTAGCTATTGTGCATAGAGCAGAAATAAACATGGTTGTGCAAGTATCTTTAATGTAGTGTGAAGAGTCATTAGGATATATGCCTACGAGTACTATAGCTGGGTTATATGGTAAATCTATTTATAGCTGTCTCAAGAACCTCCACACTGATTTCCACAATGGCTGTACCAGACTACATTCCCACCAATAGTGCAGAAGGGTTCCCCTTTTCTGCCTCCTCACCAAATTTGTTGTCACGTGTTTTCTTGATAGCCATTCTGACAGAAGTGAGATGGAATCTCAAAGTAGTTTTAATTTGCATTTCCCTGATGGTTAAGGATGTAGAACACTTTTAAAGATATTTATATGTCTTCTGTATTTCTTCTGATGAGAGCTCTCTATTTAGTACAACAGCCCATGTTTTAATTGCTTGTTTGATTTCTTATTGTCTTGTTTCTTGAGTTCTTTGTATATTTTGGATATTAATCCTCTGTCAGATGTATAGCTGGCAAATATTTTCTCCTATTCTGTAGGTTGCCTCTTTGCTATATTCACAGTGTACTTTGCTGTACAAAAGCTTTGAAATTTCATGAAATCCCAGTGGTTGATTAATGGTTTTATTTCCTGAGCAATTGGGGGTATAGTCAGAAACTCATTGTCTATGCCAATATCTTGAAGGGTTTCCCCTACCTTTTCATCTAGCAGTTTCAGAGTTTCAGGTCTGATATTAAGGTCCCTGATCCATTTGGACTTGATTCTTGTGCATTGAGAAGGACAAGGCTCTATTTTCATCCTTCTACATAAAGATATCCAATTTCACTTGCTGAAAAAGCTGTCTTTTCTCCAATATTTTTGGCATTTTGTCAAAAATTAGATGGCTATAGCTTCCTGGATTAACATCTGGGTCCTCTATTCTGTTTCATTTATTTACATGTCTGTCTTTGCACCAGTAGCATGATAATTTTGTTACTATGACTTTATAATATAGCTTAAAATCAGGTTTGGTGATACCATCAGCCTTACTTTGGTTGCTCAAAATTGTTTTGGTTATTCTAGGTTTTTTTGTGCTTCTAAATGAATTATAGGATTGTTTTTTCTAATTCCATGAAGAATGCCATTGGAATTTTAATGGGGATTGCATTAAATGTGTAGATTGCTTTTAGTATGATTGACATTTTCACAACAATGAGTCTTCCAATCCAAGAACGGGATGTCTTTCCATTTCCTAGTGTCTTCTGCAATTTCTTGCTTGAGTATTTTAAAGTTCACATTATAGAGATCCTTCACTTCCTTGGTTAGGTTTATTCCAAGGTACTTCACTTTTGTGAGGCAGTTGTGAATGGCAGAGATTCCCTGATATCATCCTCCATATGCTTGTGGTGAGTATATAGGACAACTACTTATTTCTGTGTATATACTTTGTATCCTGCTATGTTGCTAAAAGTGTTTATCAGCTCTAACATTTTGCTGGTAGTGTCTTTAGGGTCCTTTATGCATAGAATCATATCATCTGCCAATAATGATACCTTGATCTCTTCCTTTCAAATTTGTATCCCTTTTTATGAGTGAGTCTTACCTTACTGCTATAGCTAAGACTTACAATACCATATTAAGTAAAAGTGGGTACAGTAGACACCCTTGTCTTGTTCCTGAATTTAGTGGAAAAGCTTCAAGTTTTTCCCCATTTAGTGTTATGTTGGCTGTAGGTTTGTTATAAATAGCTTTTATTATATTGAGATATGTTTCTTGGCATTCATCTCTCTGTGCTTCTTGACTCTGGACCAGCTGCCTCATGCCGCCACAAAACCCCTGCCATGGTAATGCTCCACCAATGCCCAGAGGACCAGGACCCAGAGCCCGTGTCTCAAAGCCTCTGAAACTGTGAGTTACATGGTTTTCTCCTTAGAACATCAGGGCTCAGGACCCAGCAGAAGAGGAGCACATGACAGGTCCAGGAGCTATACTCTTGATATCAATCTGCTGTTTATTCTGCTCAGTGAGACCCTCTGGGATGGTCACCTCCAGATGGAGCTGACATCTAGAGGTGGGAGAAAGAAGTGTCTGGAAGCTCACCATCCACACTCCAATACTCTCAATACTCCAAGAGCTGTCATCACAGATGGTACATGTAGAAAAAAACGATAGTGCCATGAGTCACACAACTCTGGGCTCATCCTCTGAGAATGGAACAAGAAATGCATTAATCAAGTCTGCGGCAAATCCAGAAGTGGCTACAGGAAATAACAAATTTGAAGTACCTACAGAACAAACTGAAGAGTCTTTACCACAACATGATGTGAGCACCTGGATAACATGGGCCAATGGAAGATAAAAAGGCAACACCAGATGTTCCGTGCAGAATGCTCTGCTAAATTCAAATATGGAAGTGCTACATCATCCAGTCAACACTTACGTACAAGGTTAACGGTGCTCAAGAGGAGGGATCAGAGTTGGAATACATTTGCAGGTGTGACCCATAAAATCTGCTGATGAGGTGCCCGGAAAGAAGTGGCAGTCACCTGTAAACTCATCCTTCAACAAGTCTCCTCATTCTGATTATGAGATATGATCACAATAATTATTCCTACATGCATAATCAGTTTTATTGACCATGATATAAACACAAACTGGCAGCATGTGTTCAAGGTACATAAAGTTAAAAAATGAATTCTAAAAAAAAAAAAAAAAAAAAAAAAAGATATGTTTCTTCTATTCCCAGTTTATGTATGACTTTTACCATGAAGGGATGTTGGATTTTGTTAAGTGCATTTTTTGCATCTATTGAGATGATAATGTGATTTTTCTCCTTCAGTTCATTTATATATTTATATATGTCATTTATACATTTATCTATTTGCATATGTTGAACCATCCCTGCATCTCTGCGATAAAGCCTATTTGGTTAGGGTGAGTAATCTTTCTTATATACTCTTGTGTTCTGTATTCTTATGTACTCTTGTATTTGGTTAACAATTTCTACATCTATGTTCATGAGGGAGATTAGTCTATAATTTTCTTTTCTTGTTCTATCTTTGTCTAATTTTTTTTTTTTTTTTTTTTGGTTTTTTCGAGTTAGGGTCTCACTCTGGCTCAGGCTGACCTGGAATTCACCATGTAGTCTCAGGGTGGCCTCGAACTCTCAGCAATCCTCCTACCTCTGCCTCCCGAGTGCTGGGATTAAAAGCGTGCGCCACCGCGCCCGGCTATCTTTGTCTAATTTTGATATCATGGTGATGCTGCCTTCATAGTAGGAGTTAAGTAGAATTCCTTCCTTTTCTATTTTATGGAAAATTTTGAGAAGCAGTGGTGTTAGTTCTTCCATAAAGGTCTGGTAAAATTCACCAGTGAATCCATCTGAGCCTGGACTTTTTTTAGTTGGGAGACTTTTTATACCTTGGAATACATCATTCCAAGCTCTTCTGGCTTTTAAAGTTTGTGTTGAGTAATCTGCTGTGATCCTGATGGGCTTGCCTTCATAGGTGACTTGCTTTCCCCTTCTAACTGCTTTATACATATTTTCTTTTCTTTTTTTTTTTGTTAATTTTTTTTTGTTCATTATTTATTTATTTGAGTGACAGAGAGAAAGAGGCAGACAGAGAGAGAAAGAGAGAATGGGTGCGCCAGGGCATCCAGCCACTGCAAACAAACCCCAGACGCATACGTCCCCTTGTGGATCTGGCTAACGTGGGTCCTGGGGAACCGAGCCTCGAACCCGGGTCCTTTAAGCTTCACAGGCAAGCGCTTAACCGCTAAGCCATTTCCCCAGCCCTCAATATATTTTCTTTGGTTTGCATATTTAATAGTTTAATTATAACATGGTGAGGAGAGGTTCTTTCTGTTTGGTGCTCTAAAAGCTTCTTGTATCTGCATTGGCCTTTCTTTCCAATTTGGGGAAATTTTTCTTCTATGATGTTGTTGAAAGTGCCTATTAAGTCTCTGGATTGAGATTCTTCTCCTTCTACTATACCCTGAATTCTTATGTTTGATCTTTTCATAGTGTCCTGGATATCATGAAATTCATATTCATACCTTCCTATTAGCTTGTCTTTCTCTTTGTTGGACTGTGTTAGATCTGCTACTGGATCTTCTAGTTTATATAGTCTGTTCTCTCCTTCGTCCATTCTACTGGTGAGGCTTTCCACAGAGCTTTTTTTTTCTTTTTCGAGGTAGGGTCTCACTCTAATCCAGGCTGACCTGGAACTAACTATGTAGTCTCAGGGTGGCCTCGAACTCACAGTGATCCTCCTACCTCTGCCTCCCGAGTGCTGGGATTAAAGGTGTGCACCACCACGCCCGGCCCACAGAGCTTTTTACTTGACTGTGGTGTTCAGTGCTAGGATTTCTGCCTGATTTTTTCTTCAGTATTTCTGTTTCCTTACTTATGTCTTGTAGTGACCTCCTTATTTCATTAAGCTGGTTTCCTGTATTCTTTTGGAATTCTTTCAGGAGTTTGTTTTCTTCTTTGATTCTTTTGATTTCTTTGAGTATATATATAAAATCATTTTTTTTGAAATCGTTGTCAGGCATTTCATCTAAAACAGTCTCATTGGGGGCCATTTCTGATGGATTTATAATTTTTGGTGGGATTATTTTGTCTTGACTCTTTTTGTTTCCTGTATTATAATGTGATTTTTGCATCCTGAGTTGATTTGATGCTTGGGTTTTCTAATAATCTGAGGTGCTTTTAGATTTAGAAATCCAATTTATGTCTTCAGTAGGAGTTTAAGGTGCCAAGTGTAGCTCTTGTACCCCAGTCCAACTGCAGAAGTAATCCCAGGTGTTGAGTTTGCCTGCTATTCAAGAATTCTAGTGGGCTAGGTACAGCAATTTACTGGCAGATTCTAAAATCCAACTGAGCAATATACATTCAATAAAAATCACAGAGTATGCAAATGTGGGGATTGAAACAGACAGATAATCTTATAAAGCCAAAATCCCTAAGGGTGTGTGTTGCTGTACATCCTGTCAGCTGGGAGGTTGAGATTTCTGTTCTGAAATGGGTTCCAGGTCAACCTGGGTCTGAATCAGACCCTTCCCCCATTACTGACAGAAGAAAAAGACAAAGGCCCTATGAATCTGAGAGCATCAAAGGCAACAATAGTCAACTCTCAAATACAGCTCAATTTAGAATGGTAAACCAACCAGGACTACATAACCCATAACCTGCCCTGACATGGAAAGAGAGATTAGCACTTCCAATGTAGGCCCTTTTTTTTTGTCAGTTGGCCTTGTTACCTTTTGGAGTGGCTTCAAACCTCACCAATGCTGAGTGCTCACCTTGATCCCTCCATGTTGTGCTGTGAATCGAGTGTTCTGATCAGCTGTGGTGGTTGCCCTGCCACCAGGAGCTGGATGGGTTCTCTGGGGTGTTGTGGTGCAGTCACTTGGGGATTGGGAGAGCGGAGGAACTCTGGAGTTGTACTGGGATTGCTCAGCTGTTCCTGCCTGTGTCCTGTTCAGCAGCAACTCTGCTGTGTCCCCTTCAGGTTTGTTGACTTTGTAAGGAGGCTGATGAGATTGGAAAAATCCCCTTGTTTGGTCTCTGCTCCTGTAACTGGGTGCTGGGTGGGCATGCAGATCCACATGAGTCCGCATGGATCAGGTCCAGGTGAATCTGTGCAGATTGGGGCTGGGTCTGCAAGCTCCTTGGTGGGATTCTTGACAATTTCCTCCTTTTTTGAGGTAGGTTCTGCAAGCTCCTTGGTGGGATTCTTGGCAATTTCCTTCTTTACTTTTTTACTTTTTTGAGGTAGGGTTTCACTGCAGCTCAGATTGACCTGGATTTCACTGTTGTCCCAAGGTGGCCTCAAACTCATGGAAATCCTCCTACCTTTGCCTCCCAAATTCTGGGATTAAAGGTATGCACAACCATGCCTGGCCAATTTCCTCCTTTCTGATAGATTTTAGTCTCCCCTGCTTCTCTGCTATGGCTGATAAAAAACTATACATCTTCACTTCTCAGATGAAGAGTGTATTTTGCCGTGGTTTTGTTCAAATCCCTCCCTAGGTTGGGGTGGTGTGACTCCTATGAAGCCATCTTACCTAGAAATCTCCCAGGCACCCTTTTTTAAATGGAAATTCTTTTTGATATATTGGCATGTTTGGGCCCTAAGAGGTTACATGGGAGGATTTTACCCTTAGTGCGAGTTTCCTATGGCCCAATCCATAGTACAATTGTTTTCAGCGGATCTAATTTTAAATTGCATGGGCTTCATCCACTCTTTTTTTATTAAGTAGAAACTTTGTATGGATACATCATATGTTGGTACCATCATTTCCCTCTTTCCTGCCCCACTCCACTGAGGACTGTCCTTAGTGGGATTTATAGTATTCACCAAATAGTTGTAGGTTATGAGTTGTGAGAGCAGCAATCTATCATTGTAGGGAGGGCTATGTCTCTGGATGTTCCTTCCCACTCAGTGGCTCTTACATTTTTTTATGCCCCTCTTCTGCAAGCTTCCCTGAGCCTGGGTGGGTGTGCTTTAATTATACTTTAGGGTTGAGTTCTCAGCAGCTTCTGGATTTCTGCTTTGGTACATTTTGAGTATCCTCAGTGTCTGCAACACTGTGAGTCACATTATCTGGCTTGCCATCAAAGCAGCATTCTTGCTTATCTGGGGCCTGGCTGCTATGTGAGGGGTGGTTCATCTCCTGTCAGGGAGTCAGCTATCTCTTCTTGTCATGTTGGCAGATTCTGGTTGTCCTCAGTACTTGCTTCTTTCTGAAAAAGACAAGCAGATTCTCCAACAGAGAATGAGAAACCAGGATAGGTTAAAGTGGATTTGTCCACTCTTTTCCTCAATGAGCTACTCAGTTTTTACATCCTTCTGCTTTTTTTCTGGATTCTCACATAAAGCTGGTTTGAAGCAGCCAGTAAGTAACAACCATGCTATACCTGAATGCTATGTTCTGATGTTTGAATATTTCCTCAATCAAGAAATTAACCCATTACTTTTGAATTCAATCTCTCTCAAATTTTACGCCACAGGCAGAATATAATATAAATAGCCTCTAACCCATTTTCTGACCAGGTTATTGTTCCCTCTGAAACCTCATGAGCATAATCTCTACTGTCTACATTTTTATTTGCATTCTCATCTTCTGCTTCACAGAATGTCTAACTAAGGTGTGCTTATAACATTATAGGGTTCCTCTGATCTATATCTCCAAACTCTTAAATATTCCTCTCACAATCCAGTTTTTAAGTCCCAAGAACCACATGATCAGGTTTGTCACAGCAAAGATCACAATTTTTTTATTTTATTGTATTTATTTTTAAAGATATTTTATTTTATTTGTTTATTAGAGGGAGGAAGTGTCAACGTCTAGAGCATTGGGGGCCCTGGGTAAGGGTCGCGATGAAATCAGGACACAGGGGATGCAGAGAAGCTGAATCAACTGCAACTGCATACTTTATTTTTAGCACTCTTTGTATTTATACAGAAAGTAATCATATAAAAAAGTCACTTAATACACACCAGGTGTTGTTTTTTAAAACAGTTTTCTTGTGCACACAATACTTGAGAGGTAGCATAACTTCTTTCTTAAAAAATATTGAACAAAGCAGTGATGGTTTATGTTCCCAAGTAAACTTCAAAATAACTCAGGCATGCAAAACACCTTTATCTAAGCATAAACCACATCCTTAAGAAGCCTGAGCAATGGCAAAACATTCAGTCTTATGGCCAAGAAGTATGCTTCTTGTTGACTTCAGCTTACTGAAGTCCCATGACCTCAGTTCCCCTTGCTCCAATGACACTCTGAGAATTGATTCTCATGCTTAGCCCATCTGAACCTCCTCAAGGAAGGGAAGGGGGGAGAAAGAGAGAATGGGCACACCAGGAGCGCCTCTAGCCACTGCAAACAAACAAATTCCAGATGCACGTGTGTCAGGAGCCACTTTGGCTGGATTTGTATCCATAGCTCTGGGCTTTCGGCAGCAACACTTTAGCAAAACTATAGCACCTACATGTAAGCAAGATTATGTATATTCAGTGTCAGGAAGCCGTTCAGCAGTAAGACATTAGCACCTACACGTAAGCACAATTATGTATATTCAGTGTCAGAAGCCATTTGGTTGGCCTTAATAATCTTTTGTACTGAGAAGTGATTGAAGTGCAAAACCTCTGTAACAGGAAGGTTTTTGTGATAGAAACTTGTGTAAAGCTCAGAAAATCTTTGTCCATGGAAAAACTGTTTGTAAAAAGATATAAAAAGGAATGCTATGAAATAAACAGTGTCTTCAGTCCTGGCTCAAATCCTTGCTTCAGCCCTGGACTGGAGTCCTAGCTTTCAGTTTTTCTTCTGTCTTTCCTTAATCCTCACTCCCCATCAGGCTCGAACCCTTTCAGCTGGCAGGCTCCGGCACACGTGCCACCATGTGCATCTGGCTTATGTGGGATCTAAAGAGTCAAACCTGGGTCCTTAGGTTTCACTGGCAAGTGCCTTAACCACTAAGCCAGCTCTCCAGCCCCTTATTTTTTTATTCATTTATTATTATTTTTTTTATTTTTACAAATGTTGTAGTCTTATGTTCCTTTCCCCCCATTTCCAATATAGAACCTGACTCATGAGGCCCACATACAGAGCCCGAAGGATCATAGCATGGTGGTCAGCAGCATCTCACTCTGTCTCTGAAAGACAAATAGTGAAATCTCCCTTTATTGCCTCAACTGCAATGATCTGTCCCTTGTTCTGGTCCCACGTGTCTGGAGCTAAAACACAGTGCCCATTTCACCCTACAGCTCATGAAGAAGTACCTCCTAGCCTCTAGTAAGAACAGAGATGTGTGGGAACCCCAGAATCCTGGTAAGTAGCCTCCAGCACTTCTATGTTGGCTGACAATGGAAGTACAAACAGAAATGACTATATTTTCCAAAAGGGGGGTCAGTACACATATCTGGCCCCTACAGATGGCTTCTTCTGACCTTCAGAGCCATATGACCATACATACAGAGCTTTTGTGGTCTAAGTGCTCTGCTGTCTTCATGACACTCACTGGGAGCCATTCAAGCCACTACAGTTCCTCTTGGTCATAAAACTCATTCCTACATCCCAAGGTCTAGACAAGAAGAGGGTCTCAGAGGAGCTTCTCTTACTGTGAAGCCACACAAGCCACTAGGCAGGAGGAATGAGGATGAGGAGGAACCTTCCTAGCCTTTCCTTCCTCCTGACCTCCAAAACCCAGCTTCCGATCTTGAGTCCTGTCTGTCTCACATGCCTCCTTTTTTCTCAAGAACCAGCCCCCAACCTCAAAGAGAAGGTGTCTCACCTTAATATCCCTCCAGCTGCCTAGTCAAAGAAGCAGGCTCTCATTCAAAGCACATCACCCATGGCAAAGATGCCTAGGCCAGGGCCTCACTATGAGGTGTCTGAAGATCAAGTCCTGGATCCAGGAGTGGTTCATGCTTCACAGCCTCAGAGAAGGAGGTCTGAGTTGCCAGGTCTCCAGAGGAGGAAGAAGAGGTGTTGAAGCCGTTGTGCTGCACCCATCTCAAGATGGGACTGGGCTGAGATTCATCCTGGCTGCATACTGCATCCCAAGAGCTAAAGGCTCCTCCCCACTCAGGACTTTTTTAGGTAGCACTTAGGGTGTGGCAATAAGGTAGGGTCTTTGGGGTGGGGAAAGGGAAGAAGAGTAGGCGTAGAGAATTGGAGGAAGTAACACTTTAGGGGCTTTGCATGTCAGATTAAATAAAATTACTTTGTGTAGCAAGTGATCTCATTGTTGCTGCTTTTAGTCTTGACCTTGGTGCTGAGACATGGTGTGAGGAAAGTATACAGAGAAAGGCCAGAAGATGGCAGGCTCTAGGATGCACAGGTGCCAGACCTAGGTCTTTCCTCCATGTCTGCCCTTGCTCCTGGGTACAGGCCAACTGAAGACTTCTGGAATTCTCTTCATCACCTCTCAAAATTCCCCTGTAGTTTAGACAGCCTTCTGTGAACATGCCTTCATTGTCTATATCCCTTAGAAATCATAGCATAGAGCCTGGTATGGTGACATTCTCTTGAAATCCCAGCATTTGGGAGGTGAAGGCAGAAGGTAAAGAGTTCTAGGTTATCTTAAACTACATAATGATTATGAGGCCAACCTGAGCCTCATGAGACCCTGTATCAAAATACAAACAAACAAATTAAAAAAAAAAATAACTTTTAGCCAGGCGTGGTGCCGCACACCTTTAATCCCAGCACTCAGGAGGCAGAGGATCTCCCAGAATTCAAGGTCGCCCTGAGACTACATAGTGAATTCCAGGTCAGCCTGAGCTAGATTGAGACCCTACCCCAGAAAACCAAAATAAAATAAAATAAAATAAAATAAAAAATCTTTTGATAGTGTCACTTTTGATACTTCAGCCATAAACAATCATCTAGTTTCTAGAATAGAGCCAGATTGCTTTGCCCTTGCCTAAAGATGCAGGAGGTAAGGTTAACCCAGTCTTCAGCAAGCCAAGGTCTTCCTGAGTGTATGTTGTAAGGAGAATACAGGGCCTGGCTTCTAGAAGTTATAGTCCTATGGGAATATTCATATGACAATACCTACCAGACTTCCTTCCTCCTAATGTAAAAATGTCAAGCTGACTGTGTCAGGAGTGAACTGCTCCTTGGGATCCCCTTTTCTAGCTGTACTTTTTTCCTTTACTGGTGATTTCACTAGGGTCTCTTTATTATATTCAAGCAGTCTACCACTAAATATATATTTCCAACCCTATTTTTAGTTTGTATTTTGAGATAAATTTCACAATCTGACCTCAAATTCACTCTATAGCCCAGGCAGGCCTTGAATTTAAATCCTCCTGTCTCAAACTTCCGTGTAGTTGACAGTACAGGCATGTAACCCCAACTTAGCTTGTAGCTTCACTATTATTGTAAATTAGATTTGTAGGAAGTCCTTCAGTCCTGTGTATACTGGGAGGATTTTGTAGGAAGTCCTTCAGGCTATATATATTGGTTAGTAGCATTGTGGCCATTATGTCCCATCCTAAACAAGCAGCTAATATACAGACTTGCTTGCCTGAGTGTGCTCATCAGTCAATTCTCAGCCATTGCTAAACACAGGTCTCATAGGTGGCTCAGAGCAGAGGAGGATTGATGTGAGAACTAGTATCTGGGCAGTGGGATTTTCTTTCTTTTTTAAATGATATTTACATCTTTTAATTTATATTTTCAAATGTTTTACTCTTTTATCCCTGTATTCTGCCTGTGTCCCACTGAAAGTCCCCTCAAGGAGGTTATGACTGAGGTTGTGAGGGCCTTAGTCAGTCTCTGGTAGGAGTAGCCTCTATAGGATACAAGAGGATATTCTAGTCTGTGACTGAATCCTCTGTTGTAACATCATTGCATGTGCTTTTGTATATACCTATTGTTGCAGTCAGGTTCACACTGCTGGCAAGAGCAGCTTGTGGGAAAAAAAGGTTTAGTCTGGTTTATAGACTCGAAGGGATGCTCCATGGTGGTAGGGGAAAACAATGGCATGAGCTAAGCAGAGGGTGGACATGACTTCTTGGTATATATCAGATGGGCAATAGCAAGAGCAGAGTGTGCCAAACATTGCCAAGAAGAAGCTGGCTATCATAACCATAAGCCTATCCCCAAAATTACAGCCTCCAGGATGCTTTAATTCCCAAATTGCCATCAGTTGGGAACATAGCATTCAAAACACCTAAGTTTATGGGGAACACCTGAATCAAACCACCACATTCTGCCTCTTGCCTCCATGATGTAAAATGCAATGTATCCAGCCCAACTTTAAAAGTACCCATAGTTTTTATTAATCCCAATGATTTTCAAACATCCCCATAATCCAAGGTCTTTTATCTGATCCATAATATTTAAAAACAAAACCATAATGGCACAGAATAAACATTCACTCTGTAAAAGATGTCACCAGGCATAGTAAAGGACTATTCAACCAATACAAGATTTAAACAGAGTAAACATCAAACTCTGTAGCCCCAAGTCCAACAATTCTAACCAGTGACAAGTCTTCAAATCAATTCAAACCAGTGACAAGTCCCTGGAATTCCAGTTCCACTCCTCAAACTAGGCTACTCACAGTGCCAGAAAACGTCGTCTGGCAGACTTACAGTCAAGATAGCATCTGCCTAAACATGCCTCACCTCCCAGGGAAGGAAAGGCAGGCCCCATTGTGAACAGAAGCCTAGTCAAAGCAAATATAAAAGGGAATAATCGCTGAAGATACTTCAAGGGTAGAATACAGCTTTCTCCTAAACTGAATAAACTTCTTACACTGTGATGAGCAGACCACAGTGCAAATGGAATAACATGAAAAACCAAATGCAAGTAAATCCAACAAGGTTGCCCAGTCCCACAATGGATGTCTCTCATCAAAACAGAAGAGACAATGGAATCAGAACCCAAAAATGAAGATACAAGCTATGCAATCCTGGCCAAGCAAACAGCAGAATTTTCAGGAAATCAACAAAGGGCCAATAATTGTATGAATGTTGTCCTCCCTAGATTAGACCAAATAGAAAATAAAGAAGAAGAGTTCCAAATAAAGTTAAATGATCTGAGGAAAGCAAAAACGAGGACCTCTATAACCAGCTGGCTAAGCTCAATGAAGACATAAAGAAATGCAAAGATGAATTCCAGGAAGCATTAATAAAATCAGAAAATGACTTGAAAAGGGAACTTGACAGAGGGAATGGAAACTATACATAAAAAAAAACAGTCAAAAATACAAACAAAATTGAATAAAACCAAAATTCTATAGAAGCTCTCAAGAATAGAGTTGGCTAGCCATGTGGAGGATAGAAACTCAGAACTGGAAGACAAAATAGAAGAAACAGTTCATGAGTTCAAACGTTTCAGTAAGTTCAAAAGTTTGGTGAACACCACATGAGGGAACTGTGGGATACAATTAAACATCCCAATATTCGGGTCATGGGAATACCTGAAGAGGAAGAAATTTAGACAAAAGGCATAAAGAACTTGATCTTATTCAACAAAATTATTGAAGAAAACTATCCTTCTCTCTCAAAAGAAAGTCCCATGAAGTTACAAGAAGCTAACAGAACTCCAAACAGATTGGAACAAAGGAAAAATTCTCCAAGATACAAGACCCTAAACAGCAATAACAAAGAGAAAGTCCTAAAAGCAGCTAGGGAGAAGCAACACATTACATATAAAGATAACCTCATCAGAATTACTTCAGACTTCTCAGTGGAAACCCTGAAAGCCAGAAGGGCCTGGAATGGAACACTGCAAGGTCTAAGAACTTATGGCTTCCAACCCAAACTACTCTATCCAGCAAAAGTAGCCCTCATAATTGATGGTGAAAGAAAAACTTTCTATAATAAAACTCAGCTTTACAGCTATAGGACCACAAAGCCAAATCTGCAGAGAGTACTTCAGGGAATTCTCCACACAGAAAAATCAAATAACCAACCTCAAGTGCCTACAAGAAGTAGATCACAATAACCAAACTCAGAGAAGGCACAAAAAACTACAAAGTCCATGAAAACACCAAACCACATAAACCACCACAATATTGCAGGGATTAAATCAAACCTCACAGAGACTTCCGGTTAAGATGGCGGCGTAGGTACCACACCAAAGCAGCCTAGGGGGGAAAGAGACCAAAAAAACTCAGCAAAATACACACTTTTACTAAAAAGTGAGGTGTATAGGAAATTGAGGCGGCAGCGGAGAAGTAGAAGAGTTCCAGAGCATCCAGAGCCTGCACAGGCGGGAACAGCGGCTCCGGGGCGGCTCGGCCACCCGCCGCAGCCGCGGAGCGGCAGAAAGCCGCCGGACTCTCGGCTCGAGCCGCAGGACAAGCCAGGTGCGGGATTTTCCCCTCACACCGCGCTCTCCGCAACTCGGGAAACGTGAGGGGAGAGCAGCGAGCAACGGAGGGAAGAGCAGACCGCGAGGTAGAAGCACACGTGGAACAGCGATACAACCAGAGCAGCCGCGGCTCCCTCCCCTCCCCCACCACCTGAACCCAGCTCCAGCGAACACAGCAGCGGCCCGGGACCCGGCCACGCCAACTTGGGCTGACAGCAGGACCCAAGCAGGAGCAGACTTCGGCAGCAACTTCAGCGGCTCCAGCACCGGTACCAGTGGCCCCAGCAGCAGCGGACCCAGGAGCGGCAGCGGCGACAGATCCCGCAGCAGCGGCTTCGGGGGGAGCAGCGGCGGTGGACACGGCAGCGGCAGCTTCAGCAGCGGTGGTGGCTCTGGTGGTGGCAGCTACAACAGCAGCAGAGGCAGCAGCAGCGGCTCAGTTTGCCCCGTAGGAAAAGTAAGTGCCCAGCTCCAGAAATCAGAACAGCAGCCCGACGACCCAGGCAGCAACTTGACTGAGACCACAATCACCCAAGGTAACTGGGATTGCACCAGGGAAGGGTCTCACTTGGTCACAAGCTGACTTGGATACCTCAACAGACCAGAAATCTAAACCTCTTTGTTGATAGAGGATCTGGTCATTATAATAACTACTCTTGCATACATACTCGGGGCTGTTTTTGATTGAATGTGTACAGTGTTTAGTTAAATTTTAGAATCTACTAGTATTTTATTCCACTCAGCCTGCTTGAATACTCCTATAGCAGGGAAACTCAACCCCTAAGAACATCTTTGTAGATACTCTGAGAGTCTTAAGAGCCACACCTAATACCTAAAGGTCCTACCCTGAAAATATATTACATCAAATCAATTGATACAGCTAAGAATACACAGCTAGCTAGAAAATCCAAGCATTAACTTAATCCAAGATGCAAAAATATATACATTATAACACAAGAAACACTAAAAAGCAAGACGATATAAATCCACCTAAAAGTATTAATGCATCAGAAATGTCCTCCAGTGAGAAAGAGTTAGAGGAAATGCCTGAGAAAGAGTTCAAAAGAATAATTATAAATATGTTCAAAGAGGTCAAAGAACACATGAAAACAATCAAAGAAGAAATCAAAGAGGAAATCAAAGGAATCAAAGAAGAGGCAGGACACCAATTTAATGAAATAAAGAAGGCAATACAAGACATAAATAGGGAAATAGAAATAATAAAGAAAAACCAGTCAGAATTACTAGCAATGAAGAACACAGTTAATGAAATAAAAAACTCTGTAGAAAATCTCACCAGTAGGATGGATGAGGGAGAGGACAGAATATCTAAGCTAGAAGATCAGGTGGCAGACCTAATGCAGTCCAACAAAGAGAAAGACAAACTTATAGAAAAGTATGAGTGGGAATTTCAAGATATTCGGGACACTATGAAAAGATCCAATATAAGAATTCAGGGCATAGTAGAAGGAGAAGAACTCCACTCCAGAGGCATAGTAGGCATCTTCAACAAAATCATAGAGGAAAATTTTCCCCAAATTGGGAAAGAGGTGCCAATACAGATACAGGAAGCCTTTAGAACCCCAGCCAGACAAAACCCAGAAAGAAACTCTCCTCGCCACATTATACTCAAACTTCCAAACACTCAAACCAAAGAAAAAATATTGAAAGCAGTTAGAGAGAAAAATCAAGTTACCTACAAAAGCAAGCCCATCAGGATTACAGCAGATTATTCAACACAAACTTTTAAAGCCAGAAGGGCTTGGAGTGATATATTCCAAGTTCTGAAAGATAACAACTGTCAACCAAGGTTACTTTATCCTGCAAAGTTATCCATTCAAATAGATGGAGAAATAAAGACATTCCATGACAAAAGCAGGTTAAAGGAGTATTTGAAGACAAAACCAGCTCTACAGAAAATACTTGATAGAATCCTCCATGCTGAACAAAAGGAAAAGCACACATATAAGGAACCTAGAAAAAACCAGCTATACTCAAATACCAGTTAACAGAAGAGAGCACAGGTAGAACAAGTAACACACACACACACACACACAAATGGCAAACATAAATACACACCTTTCAATAATATCTCTTAATATCAACGGTCTCAATTCCCCAACGAAAAGACATAGATTTGCAGACTGGGTTAAAAAGCAGGATCCTACAATTTGTTGTCTCCAAGAAACTCACCTTTCTACAAAGGATAGACATTATCTTAGGGTGAAAGGTTGGAAGACGGTGTTTCAAGCAAATGGGCCTAGAAAACAAGCAGGGGTTGCTATCCTAATATCAGACAGGGTAGACTTTAGTCCGACGTTAGTCAAAAAAGATAAGGAAGGTCACTTTATATTGATTAAGGGCACACTCCAACAGGAGGACATTACAATCCTAAACATATATGCACCTAACATGGGGGCTCCCAAATTCGTCAAACAAACACTATTAGAACTAAGGTCACAGATAACACCAAACACAGTGGTGGTGGGTGACTTTAACACCCCACTCTCATCAATTGACAAGTCATCCAGGGAAAGAATAAACAGAGAGGCATCTGGACTAAATGAGGTCATAGAAGGAATGGACCTAACAGATATATACAGGACATTTCATCCAAAGGCTGCAGAATATACATTCTTTTCAGCAGCACATGGAACATTCTCTAAAATAGACCATATATTAGGACACAAAGCAAATCTTAACAAATTCAGGAAAATTGAAATAATTCCTTGCATTCTATCTGACCACAATGGAATTAAACTACAAATCAGTAGCAAGAAAGGCTATAGAGCATACACAAAATCATGGAAACTAAACAATACACTACTAAATGATGAGTGGGTCAATGAAGAAATCAAAAAGGAAATCAAAAAATTTATAGAGTCAAATGATAATGAGAACACAACATACCAAAATCTCTGGGACACAATGAAGGCAGTTCTAAGAGGTAAATTTATAGCCTTAAGTGCCTATATTAAGAAATTAGAAAGGTCGCAAGTAAACGACCTAATGCTTCGCCTTAAAGCCTTGGAAAAAGAAGAACAAGGCAAACCAAAAAGTAGTAGACGGGAAGAAATAATAAAGATTAGGGCAGAAATTAATGAAATAGAAACAAAAAGAACAATCCAAAGAATTAATGAAACAAAGAGTTGGTTCTTTGAAAGGATAAACAAGATTGATAAACCCTTAGCAAATCTGACCAAAAGAAAGAGAGAAGAGACACAAATTAATAAAATCAGAGATGAACAAGGTAACATCACAACAGATTCCAGAGAAATTCAAAAAATTATAGGGACATACTATAAAAGCATATACTCCACAAAATATGAAAATCTGAAAGAAATGGATGATTTCCTTGATCTATATGACCTACCTAAATTAAATCAAAATGAGATTAATCACTTAAATAGACCTATAACAAACATGGAGATCTGAGCAGTTATCAATAATCTCCCAACTAAAAAAAGCCGAGGCCCGGATGGATTCACTGCTGAATTTTACCAGACTTTTAAGGAAGAGCTAACACCATTGCTTCTTAAGCTTTTCCAGGAAATAGAAAAAGAAGGAATCCTACCAAACTCCTTCTATGAGGCCAGCATCACCCTGATACCAAAACCAGGCAAAGATAGAACAAAAAAAGAAAATTACAGACCAATCTCCCTCATGAACATAGATGCAAAAATTCTCAACAAAATATTGGCAAACAGAATACAAGAGTATATCAAAAAGATCATTCACCCTGACCAAGTAGGCTTTATCCCAGAGATGCAGGGATGGTTCAACATACACAAATCTATAAATGTAATACATTACATAAATGGGTTGAAGGACAAAAATCACATGATCATCTCATTAGATGCAGAGAAAGCATTTGACAAAATCCAACATCCCTTCATGATAAAAGTCCTACAGAGACTGGGAATAGAAGGAACATATCTCAATATAATAAAAGCTATTTATGACAAGCCTACAGCCAACATATTACTAAATGGGGAAAAACTGGAAGCTTTTCCACTAAAATCAGGAACAAGACAAGGGTGTCCACTGTTTCCACTTCTATTTAATATAGTTTTGGAAGTCTTAGCCATAGCAATAAGGCAAGAGACACACATAAAAGGGATACAAATTGGAAAGGAAGAAATCAAGTTATCATTATTTGCAGATGACATGATTCTATACATAAAGGACCCTAAAGACTCTACTAGCAAGCTGTTAGAGCTGATCAAAACCTACAGCAATGTAGCAGGATACAAAATAAATACACAGAAATCAGTAGCCTTCGTATATGCTAACAACAAACACACAGAGGATGAAATCAGAGAATCACTCCCATTCACAATTGCATCAAAAAAAATAAAATACCTTGGAATAAACCTAACCAAGGAAGTAAAGAATCTATACAATGAGAACTTTAAAACACTCAAGCGAGAAATTGCAGAAGACACTAGAAAGTGGAGAAACATCCCTTGTTCCTGGCTTGGAAGAATCAATATCGTGAAAATGGCAATCTTACCTAAAGCAATCTACACATTTAATGCAATCCCTATCAAAATTCCAAAGGCTTTCTTCATGGAAATAGAAAAAACAATCCAAAAATTCATTTGGAATCACAAAAAACCTCGAATATCTAAAATAATACTGAGCAACAAAAAAGAGGCTGGTGGTATCACCATACCTGATTTTACCCTATACTACAGAGCCATAGTAACAAAAACAGCATGGTACTGGCACAAAAACAGACATGTAGATCAGTGGAACAGAATAGAGGACCCAGATGTAAGCCCAAGTAGCTATAGCCACCTGATATTCGATAAAAATGCCAAAAATACTCATTGGAGAAGAGACAGCCTCTTCAGCAAATGGTGTTTTGAAAACTGGATAAATATCTGCAGAAGGATGAAAATAGATTCTTCTCTCTCGCCATGCACAAGAATTAAGTCCAAATGGATTAAAGACCTTAACATCAGACCGGAAACTCTGAAACTGCTAGAGGAAAAAGTAGGGGAAACCCTTCAACATATTGGTCTTGGCAAAGACTTTCTGAATACAACCCCAATTGCTCAGGCAATAAAACCACAGATTAACCACTGGGACCTAATGAAATTACAAAGATTTTGCACCGCAAATGACACAGTGAAAAAAGCAAAGAGGCAACCTACAGAATGGGAAAAAATCTTCGCCAGCTATATATCTGATAGAGGATTAATATCTAGGATATACAAAGAACTCAAAAAGTTAACCAATAAGGAATCAAACAAGCCAATCAAAAAATGGGCTAAGGAGCTAAATAGAGAGTTCTCAAAGGAAGAAATACGAATGGCATATAAGCACCTAAAAAAATGTTCTACATCACTAGTCATCAGGGAAATGCAGATTAAAACTACATTGAGATTCCATCTCACTCCTGTCAGATTGGCCACCATCATGAAAACAAATGATCATAAATGTTGGCGGGGATGTGGAAAAAAAGGAACCCTTCTGCACTGCTGGTGGGAATGCAATCTGGTCCAGCCATTGTGGAAAACAGTGTGGAGGTTCCTAAAGCAGCTAGAGATTGATCTACCATATGACCCAGCTATAGCACTCCTAGGCATATATCCAAAGGACTCATCTCATTTCCTTAGAAGTACATGCTCAACCATGTTTATTGCTGCTCAATTTATAATAGCTGGGAAATGGAACCAGCCTAGATGTCCCTCAACAGATGAGTGGATAATGAAGATGTGGTACATTTATACAATGGAGTTCTACTCAGCGGTAAAGAAAAATGAAGTTATGAAATTTGCAGAAAAATGGATGGACCTGGAAAGTATTATACTAAGTGAGGTATCCCAGGCCCAGAAAGCCAAGCGCCACATGTTCTCTCTCATATGGGGATCCTAGCTACAGATGACTGGGCTTCTGTGTGAGAATGAAAATACTTAGTAGCAGAGGCCAGTAAGTTAAAAAGGAGACATAAAGGGTGGAGAAAGGAAGGGAGGAGGATACTTAATAGGTTGATATTGTATATATGTAATTACAATGATTGTAATGGGGAGGTAATATGATTGAGAATGGAATTTCAAACGGGAAAGTGTGGGGGTGGGGAGGGAGGGAATTACCATGGGATATATTTTATAATCATGGAAAATGTTAATAAAAATTAAAAAAAAAAATCAGCAAAACCAAAAAAAAAAAAAAAATCAAACCTCACAGTTATTACCCTAAATATTAATGGCCTTAATTCACCCATCAAGAGACATAAGCTAAGAGGGTGGATCAGAAAATTAGACCCCTCAATGTGCTGTCTTCAAGAAACCCACCTCACCATTAAAGACAGACACCTTCTCAGAGTGAAAGGGTAGAAAATGATATTCCAATCAAATGGAAATAAGAAACAAGCAGGTATAGCTAAACCACTATCAGATAAAATCGACTTCAATCCAGAAGTAATAAGAAAAGACAAAGAAGGCCATGTCTTACTTACCAAGGGAGTGATCCAACAGAAGGATATCAGAATCATCAATCTTTATATACCACAAATCATAAAACAAAACCTATTTGACAACAAAACAGAAATAACCACCAACACCATCATAGTTGGTGATTTCAATACTCCACTATCAGCAGTAGATATATCATCAACAACACCATAGATCAATTAGACCTAATGGACATCTACAGAACATTCTACCCCAAGTCCACAGAGTACACATTCTTCTCAGCAGCCCATGGAACCTTCTGTAAAATAGATCGTATACTTGGTCATAAAGCCTGCCTCCATATAGTTAGAAAAGTTGACATAATTTCCTGCATGATATTGGATCACAATGCTATATTGCTAGAAATTAATAATAAAAGATGCACCAGGAATTCCACCAGGTCTTGGAAACTGAACAACACACTTTTAAACAATAAATGGGTAGTGGACAAAATAAAAAATGAATTTTCAAAATTTCTAGAATTGAATGACAAGGAGAACACAGAATACTAAAACTTATGGGTCACAATAAAGGGGGTCCTCAGGGGGAAATTCATGGCACTAAATGCCTTAATAACAAAGACAGAGAATTCCCAAATAAATAACCTAACCATCCACCTAAAGGAACTGGAAAAATAAGAACCACCAAATTCAGAAAGCTGCAGATGGAAAGAAATAATTAAGGTCAGAGTATAAATTAATGAACCAAAAACTAAGAAAACAATTAAGAAACTTGATGAAACAAAGAGCTGGTTATTTGAAAAAAATAAGTAAGATTGATAAACCTCTGGCCAATTTGATCATGTGGAAAAAAGAGACACTACAAATTAACAAAATTAGAAACAAAAAAGGAGAGATCACAACAGACATAAGTGAAATTGGAAGAATCATCAGGACTTATTTCAAAAAACTCTACTTCACAAAACTGGATAATATGGAGGAATTCCTGGACACATACCACCTACCAAATCTAAACTCAAGCAGATTAAGCTCCTAAACAAACCTATCACATGCATTGAGATTGTAAAGGTAATCAAAAACCTCCCCAAGAAGAACAGTCCAGGACCAGATAGCTTTTCAGCTGAATTTGATGGAAGAACTGAAACCAAGTTTTCTCAAACTGTTCCTCACAATCAGAGAACAGGGAAAGCTCCCCAACTCCTTCTATGAAGCTAGTATTACCCTAATACCTAAAAACAGGCAGAGATGCCATAAGAAAAGAAAACTATAGGCCTATTCCCCTGACCCAAAGATCCTGAACAAAAATCCTATCAAACCAAATTCAATAACACATCAAAAGCATTATCCACCTTGATCAAGTAGGCTTCCTCCATGGAACACAAGGGTAGTTCAATATATGGAAATCTGTCAATGAAATACACCACATAAATAATCTTAAACACAAAAACCACATAATCATTTTGATAGATGCAGAAAAGGCCTTTGACAAAATATAGCACCACTTCATGATCAAAACATTGGAGAGAATATGCATGAGTGGTTTATATCTCAACATAATAAAGGCTATATATAAAGCTCCTAAAGCCCAAATAATACTTAGTGGGTTATATGTAAAGCTCCAAAAGTCCAAATAATACTTAGTGGGGAAAGTCTGAAGGAATTCTCATTGATATCACGAACAAGACAGGGATATCCATTCTCACCTGTGCTCTTCAACATAGTACTGGAAGTCCTAGCTCTTATTTCTATAAGACAGGAAAAAAGAAATAAAAGGGATACAAATTGGAAACAAGAAGTTAAGTTAGTTCTATTCACAGATGATATGATTCTATACATAAAAATCCTGAGAACATCTATCTCAAAACTCTTAAAGGTGATTAATCCTTCAGCAAAGTATCAGGTTACAAAACAAATGCACAAAAATCAGTAGCCTTTCTATATGCAAAAGACAAAGATACAGAGAAAGAAATAAGTGGCATTGTGCCATTTTCAATAGCAACAACAACAACAAAAATAAAATACCTTGAAATAACATTAATCAAGGATGTGAAAGACCTATACAATGAAAACATAAAAACACTCAAGAAAGAAATTGAGGAAGACTAGAGAAAGTGGAAAGACCTCCCATGCTCCTGGATAGGCAGAATTAACATTGTGAAAATGGCAATCGTACCAAAGGCAATGTATAGCTTTAATGCAATACCAGTAAAAATCCCAACATTTTCCTTTACAGAGATAGAAAATATGAGCCCAAAATTCATATGGAATGGCAGAGGTCCTTGAATATCCAAGCATATCCTTAGCAAAAGAAACACCTCTAAAGGCATGACCATTCCTGATCTAAAACTACATTACAAAGCCATAGTAATAAAACAACATGGTAATGGCATAAAATCAGGATTATAGACCAACAGAACAGAATTGAGGACCCAGACTTTGGGTCAAGTAACTACAGCTACTTGATATTTGACAAAAGCCCTAACAATGTAGGCTGGAAAAAAGACAGCATCTTCAACAAATGGTGCTGGACAAACTGGATAACCATATGCAGAAATCTGAAACTCAACCCATATATCTCACCATGCACAAAACTCAAGTCTAAATGGATCAAAGACCTCACTATAAGACTGGAAGCTCTGCTACTACTAGAATAAAAAATATGAGGAACTTTCCATGATATAGGAATGGGAAAAGAATTCCTGAACAAAACCCCAGTAACTCAGGAACTTAAACATCACTCAACCATTAGGATCTCATGAAGCTGAAAAGTTTCTTCACAGATAAACATACAATAAGCAGAGCAAATAGATTACCCACAAAATGGGAGAAAATTTTTGCTGGCTATGCAACTGACAGAGGCCTAATTTCTAGAATCTACAAAGAACTCAAAAACATAAACAATAAAAAGTCAAACAACCTACCACAAAATGGGGCAGAGATCTGTACAGGTAGCTCTCAAAGGAAGAACTACAAATGGCAAACACACATTTAAGAAAATATTCATCATCCCTAATCATTGGGGAAGTGCAAATTAAAACAACTATGAGATTCCACCTTACCCCAGTAAGGATAGCAAATGTTAAAAACAAATGGTGGTGAGGATGTGGATAAATAGGAACCATCATCCACTGTTGGTGGGAATGTAAGATGGTACAACCACTATGGAAAGCAATATGAAGACTCCTAAGAAGGTTGACTATAGAGTTACCAACAGACACAATTATTCCCTTACTGGGCATTTACCCCAAAAGCTCCATACCTCAGTGCAGAGAGATTTGCTCAACAATGTTTATAGCTGCTCTATTCATAATATCTAAAAGCTAGAATCAACCCAGATGTCCATCATTAGATAAATGGATAACCAAGATGTGGTATATCTACACGATGGAATTCTACACAGCAGTAAGGAAAAATGACACAATAAAATTTGGAGAAAAATGGTCGAACTTGGAACAGATCATTCTCAGAAAATTTACCCAATCACAGAAAGATAATCTTCACATGGTCTCACTGATCTGTGGCTCCTCACCTGAATCTGGTTGATATGCTGACATACCTAATAAGCATCTTGAGGACCAGAAAATAAGGAGGGTGGGGTGGAGGGGAGTATAAGGGTGAAGGGGGAACACAAAACTGGACCCAAATGGCAATAGTACCATAAAATTCTATATCCTAAAAGACAGACTAAATGGTTAAACCTTAATCAGGCTCTTTCTGGGAACACCTGAGTCACAAGGCTTTGGAGAGGGTATGTTGAAGAATGACCTTAATCTTCTCTTGATCCTCTCTCTTTCTCTATCTCTCTCTCTCCCTCTTCTCTCTTTCTCTTTTATATCACCTACTTTTCTCTTCCTTCTTTTCCCTTGGCACTGGCCTATAATCAGCATGTGGTTAACATCCACAATGAGCTGTTGATTAGAGAGACCTACAAGATTTCCAAAAAGAAGGCAGATTTCTGTCTGAGTACTTGATGACCCACCAAAGGTTAATGGTAAAACCTTACTGTGGAAGGCACCATACGCTGTTGGTATGGAACATGGAATGACCTGGCTGGAATCTGGAAAAGAGTCAGTCCCCAGACAGTTAGCTCGTCTAGTGCCAGAAGATGCTACATGAGCAACTGGGGGAAAATGACCAACATCTGTCCAAGCAACTCGTGGTCTAAGCTACTCAGCAGCAAACAGCCTGATGTGATGCTCACACAAATGCAATGATGGCACAAAGCTATGGTGGGTAACTGTTGCAGTCAGGTTTGCATTGCTGGTAGAAATCACCCAACCAAGAGCAGCTTCTGGAAAAAAGAGGTTTATTTTGGCTTAAAGGCTCAAGGCCTTTAATGGCAGGGGAAAACGATGGCATGAGCAGAGGGTGGACATTACCCCCTGGCCAACTTAAGGTAGACAATAGCAACAGGAGAGTGTGCCAAACACTGGCAAGGGGAAACTGGCTATAACACCTATAACCCCTCCCCCAACAATACACTGCCTCCAGGAGGCACTATTTCCCAAATCTTCACCAGCTGGTGATCTAGCATTCAGAACACACAAGTTCATGGGGATTTCTGAATCAAACCACCATAGTAACCAACTGCTCTTGATTTGGCTAACGGATCCACTCAGTAGACTGCAACCCCTAGCTAGATCTGGGAAACAAGTCAGAACCATATCCAAAAAATGAGCCTGCTCTCCATTATCAAGCTTCCACCAATCATGGGCTACAAGAGGACCTGCACCTATTAAATTCTCTCTAGAGCCGGGCATGGTGGCACACACCTTTAATCCCAGCACTCAGGAGGCAGAGGCAGGAAGATCACCATGAGTTCAAGGCCACCCTGAGACTACATAGTTAATTCCAGGTCAGCCTAGGTCAGAGTGAAACCCTACCTCAAAAAAAAAAAAATCTCTCTAAAATAATAATGGCTATCCCATTTATCTGGTACTGACTTCACTCTCCATTGGAAAATTTGCTTCTCTTTTTCAGATGGACCTGAGGAGAGAATCAGCCCATTGCACCTCACCAGGGCCCCAACTGAAACCGTAGAATAACTGGGGAAATGAGCAATAGTGCTGCTTTGTTGGTGAACTTGGTACCAGTACTGAGAAGGGTGAAGGAAACACAGAGAACACTGACTGCTACCAAACCATATATCCAGAAACACAGAGGCTCCCAAGACCTCGTCACTGAAGTAGACTTATAACAAACCCAACATGGTTCAGGGAAATTCATGAAAGATGGGGTGGAAAGATTGCTAAAGCCACATGTTAGTACACTATGCACAGAGACATTGCCTCCTCCCTATAACTTATGGCTAGTCCCACAATGCATTCCCCACATTCATCAAGAAGGAGGGTCCCTTCAGAGAGGGGAGGACAGGGTATCAGCATGGCTGTGTGTTACCAGCTCTCATTGGTAGTCATCCCATACCCTGGTATCTACACTGGGTCTCTGCTACAACCCACAGTTCATCCTAATGGCTCCATAGGGTCACCATGCAGGTAATCCAACAAGCTTGCTTCACACTGGCCATGGCCATTTCCAAAATACAAAACCGTGTTGCAAATTCAATGGCCCTCTCTTTCCCGCCAACTTATTATAAATTACAAATATACTCAATAGAAATTCAGAAACTTTGTAATGAATTAAGACACATGACATCCCAAGAAAGGACTGTGACACAAAGGGTAGAATTTGTCATTTAGAGGGTGGGCTGCCAATTTGTTAATCTGGGGGAGGGGGAGCCAATTTTGAAGAATAGGACACTCCATCCGCATTCAGACCCCTTCAAAAGATTGATTTCTTCCTGTTGTCCCAACCTTGATCAGGAGGCCCAATCTCAAAGTTGTAATCTCTCATATAGTTGCAGATAAGTGGGCAGAAGTTTTGGTCCAAAGATTTCTTTCTGTGCCATATCCCTCTGCTCACACCAGTCCATTTCTATGCAATGCAACCCTGCACAAGGTCTCTGGACATGAGCTTAACAGCAAGCTTCTCATACAAACTTCTAGCCTATCCAGGCAAAGCTCTTTCTCGCCCTCACAAGCCAAACCTCACAGTCCATGGTTTAGGTCTTTCAACTCTGACCAGAATGGTCCATCAAGCTGTAATTACAGCACTGCAAGTGTTTCTTAGGCCAAGATTTCAAATTCATCCACATTCCTCCTGCAAAGTAGTTGCAAAAGGCCAAAGCCACAGAGTCTGGTTTCTAGCACCAATAATCCTACTTATCAGTACCAATTTTACTGTTGTATTCAGGTTCACATTGCTGGCAGAAAACACCTGACCAAAAGCAGCTTGTGGAGTTAAAAAAGATTAATTTTGTCTTACAGACTTAAAGGGAAGCTCCATGATGGGAGGGGGGAAATGGCATGAGCAGAGAGGGTGGACATTTCTCCCTGGCCAACATCAAATGGTCAACAGAAACTGCTGAGTATGTCAAACACTGGCAAGAGGAAGCTGGCTGTAACACCCATAAGCCTGCCCTCAAAAATACTCTGCCTCCAGGAGGCTTAACTCCCAAATTAATTCCCAAATTGCCATCAGCTGGGGATCTAGCATGCAGCTCACCTAAGTTTATGGGATACACCTGAATCTAATCGCCACAATTGTAGACTTTGAATTTATTTACTCAAATATGTGGTGGATCAGATTGTACTAAGTAATTATTCATTTCCCACACTCATTTCAGTCATCTGAATGACAAATTCTGCCCTTTGTGTCGCAGTCCTTCCTTGGAATATCATGTGTCTTACATTTCTGAACTTGTACTGAGTGTCTTTATAAAAGTATATGTGGGGAGGTGGCTTAGCAGTTAAGGCATTTGCCTGCAAAGCCAAATGACCCAGGTTTGATTCTCCATGACCCATGTTAGCCAGATGCACAAGGGGACACACACGTCAGGAATTCATTTGCAGTGGCTGGAGGCCCTGGTGTGCCCATTCTCTCTCTCTCTCTCTCTCTCTCTCTCTCTCTCTCCCTCCCTCCCTCCCTTTTTCCCTCTCTCAAATAAATAAAAATAAAAAGTTTATTTTTTTAAAAAAAAAAAAGCATATGTAGGCTTCAGAGACATGTCTGTCACTAAACCATCAACAGTAAAATCACACAGAGGACGCTATCATACATTCCTAGTAAATTTAAATGGAGGAATGAGTCATGATAAATTTTCTTCCTTCACAATCCATGAACCTGAAGCTGAATGCAGGTTCTTCTTCAGAATGTGCTAAAGGAAACCTCAAAAGCAAAAATCATACAAGCCAAGGAATGTCACTGGAACAGTGTTCTCAGCAGAATGAGACAGTAGAGGCTAGCACACTCCCCATCTTTCCAAGTGAGTGTTTGGCTATCTTATGTCTTTGAGTGCCAGCACAGGATTCACTGTGCTCTGAGTGTCCACACACTCCCACTGTCCCACTTCTGTGAGTGTCTCTTGCAAACAATGTCCAGCACCTGTGGGTTATGTATTCAGGGCATTTCCTACTGGTTGCTTTACACATGCAAAACAGTGAGAATTGGGGCTGCAGAAATGGCTTAGTGGTTAAGCGCTTGCCTGTGAAGCCCAAGTACCCCAGGACCTACGTAAGCCAGATGCATAAGGGGGCTCACATGTCTGGAGTTCGTTTGCAATGGCTGAAGGCCCTGGAGTACCCATTCTCTCTCTCTATCTGCCACTTTCTCTTTCTGTCTGTCATTCTCAAATAAATAAATAAAACAAAAAATTAAAAAAACAGTGAGAATTATTATAAATTACCCTAGTGATATTAAAAGAACTTAATTAAGGATAGTAAATAATTATAATTACACTCTGTTCCATGGGGTTCATAATATAACTTTTAATTACATAAATGTCTTAATGAGAAGAAAACCTCAAAACATTTGTAAATTCAAATGAATACTTCTAAATAGTTTGTAAGTTAAAGGATAATCTCAAGGGAAATTAAAAATGAGACACAAGTGAGCAAAAGTGAAAATATACTACATGAAATATTGAATGATTCAGATACATTATTGCTAAGAGGGAAATACTTGGTGTTACATTCCTGTCTTAGAAAAGAAAACCAGTTTCTTGTCATTAATCAAAATTGTCATACAGTAAAGTTAGAAAAGCAGAGCAAAATAAAACCATAACATGCAGAGTAAATAAAATAATAGGAGACATCAATGAATTTAAATCAAGAGATGAAATTAAAATCAATGAAACAAATTGTTCTTAGTAATATTGGTATGGTTCATAATTCTTCAATAACACTGCTAAAATAATGAAGATTCTATAAAAGAATGTCTGAAATGAAAATGTAGTTATAAATACCAACTTTGTAGTGATTAAAAATAACTAAGAGAAACTGATGCCACATTTATAACTGTAGATCACATTAATATTCAAAAGCATTATATGGCAAAGACCAATTTTTTGAAAACCATAAACCATTCAAACTAGCCATAATGAAATACATTATCTGAAACTTGGTAGGATACCTCCGTGCTAGTTCCATCACTACATGTTCTCTCTGTCTTTTTGTGCATCCTCCTAAAGTGACTCTTGAGATTACATTAAACCCAGCCACACAATGGAGACAAATCGCGATATCTTTTTTTCTTTTGTGGCAATCCCAACAGACTTGCCTTTTTTATTTTTTTTTATGTGAGAGAGTGATAGTTTGTGTGTGTGTGAGAGAGAGAGAGAAAGAGAGAGAATTGGCGCACCAGGGCCTCCAATCACTGTAATCGAACTCCAGATGCATGTGCCTAGTGTTCATGTACAACCTTGTGTACTTGTGTCACCTTGTGTCTGGCTTACTTGGAACCTGGAGAGTTGAACATGAGTCCTTAGGCTATGCTGGCAAGTGCTTTAACTGCTAAGTTAACTCCAGCCCAATCTCAGTATCTTTAACTCACATCTGTAGTCTCTCATACCATATAAGGTACACTCACACTCTACTATATAGACCAGACAGAAACAACCTTTTGTAGCTGTTATTTAGCCAGCCAACTATGAGAACCACAAGAACATCTACCAGAAGAATCCATACAGCTGATAGTACAACCAACTATAACATAACCCAGGAATGCAAATCTGTATTTAAAATCATTAATAAACTGGGCATAGTGGTTCATGCCTATAATCCCAGCACTCGGAAGTTTCCAGCAGGAGAATCTCCATGACTGCGATGTCAGACTCAGCACCAGAGTGAGTTACAGGTCTGCCTAGGTTATAGTGAGACCCTGCCCCAGGAAAAGAAAACCATCAGTATAACCTATCACATTAAGAATCTAAAGAAGAAAATGTACTCAGTTAGTTAATTAATACAGACATAGAATATGACAAAATTCAATATGTCTTAATGTTAAAAACTTTAAGTGGAAAAGAAAGGTACTATCTCAAGGTAATAAAGAATATCTACTAAAAATATCACCATGATTAAAGGTGAAAAAAAAAATGCCTTTCCTCTATGTTTGAAAGTAAGGTTAGAATTTCTCCTCTAATACATGTTACTCAGTGCTGCACAGGAATAAAAGACATAAAGGCATCCACATTAGAAAAGAAGAAATTTAGCTGATATATTTTACTGATGGCAAATAGAAGCTTCTCAGTAAATTGATATAAGAAAATACCAGGTAAATCAGACCTTCAAGGAAGAGCTAACACCATTGCTTCTTAAGCTTTTCCAGGAAATAGAAAAAGAAGAAATTCTACCAAACTTCTTCTATGAAGCCAGCATCACCCTGATACCAAAACCAGACAAACATAGAACAAAAAAAGAAAATTACAGACCAATTCCCATCATGAATATAGATGCAAAAATTATTAACAAAATATTGGCAAACAGAATACAAGAGTATATCAAAAGATCATTCACCCTGACCAAGTAGGCTTTATCCCAGAGATGCAGGGATGGTTCAATATATGCAAATCTAAAAATGTAATACATTATATAAATGGGTTGAAGGACAAAAATCACATGATCATCTCATTGGACACAGAGAAAGAATTTGACAAAATCCAACATCCCTTCATGATAAAAGTCCTACAGAGACTGGGAATAGAAGGAACATATCTCAATATAATAAAAGCTATTTATGACAAGCCTACAGCCAACATATTACTAAATGGGGAAAAACTGGAAGCTTTTCCACTAAAATCAGGAACAAGACAAGGGTGCCCACTGTCCCCACTTTTATTTAATGTAGTTTTGGAAGTCTTAGCCATAGCAATAAGGCAAGAGACACACATCAAAGGGATACAAATTGGAAAGGAAGAGATCAAGTTATTATTTGCAGAAGACATGATTCTATACATAAATGACCCTAAAGACTCTACTAGCAAACTGTTAGAGCTGATCAAAACCTACAGCCATGTAGCAGGATACAAAATAAATACACAGAAATCAGTAGCCTTCATATATGCTAACAATAAACACACAGAGGATGAAATCAGAGAATCACTCCCATTCACAATTGCATCAAAAAAAAACAAAGTATCTTGGAATACACCTAACCAAGGAAGTAAGAATCTCTACAATGAGAACTTTAAAACACTCAAGCGAGAAATTGCAGAAGACACTAGAAAGTGGAGAAACATCCCCTGTTCCTGGGTTGGAAGAATCAATATTGTGAAAATGGCAACCTTACCAAAAGCAATCTACACATTTAATGCAATCCTTATCAAAATTCCAAAGGCATTCTTCATGGAAATAGAAAAAACAATCCAAAGATTCATTTGGAATCACAAAAAACCTTGAATATCTGTAAAATAATACTGAGCAACAAAAATAAGGCTGGTGGTATCACCATAACTGATTTTAACCTATACTACAGAGCCATAGTAACAAAAAACAGCATGGTACTGGTACAAAACAGACATAAAGATCAGTGGAACAAAATAGAGGACCCAGATGTAAGTCCAGATAGCTATAGCCACCTGATATTCGATAAAAATGCCAAAAATACTCATTGGAGAAAAGACAGCCTCTTCAGCAAATGGTGTTGGGAAAACTGGATATATAGCTGTAGAAGGATGAAAATAGATTCTTCTCTCTCACCATGCACAAGAATTAAGTCCAAATGGATTAAAGACCTTAACATCAGACCTGAAGCTCTGAAACTGCTAGAGGAAAAAGTAGGGGAAACCCTTCAACATATTGGTCTTGGCAAAGACTTTCTGAATACAACCCCAATTGCTCAGGCAATAAAACCACACATTAATCACTGGGACCTCATGAAATTACAAAGATTTTGCACTACAAAGGACACAGTGAAAAAAGCAAAGAGACAACCTACAGAATGGGAAAAAAATCTTTGCCATCTATATATCTGATAGAGGATTAATATCTAGGATATACCAAGAACTCAAAAAGTTAAGTAATAAGGAATCAAATAAGCCAATCAAAAAATGGGCTATGGAGCTAAATAGAGCATTCTCAAAGGAAGAAATACGAATGGCATAGAAGCATCGAAAAAAATGTTCTATATCACTAGTCATCAGGGAAATGCAGATTAAAACTACATTGAGATTCCATCTCACTCCTGTCAGATTAGCTACCATCATGAAAACAAATGATTATAAATGTTTGCAGGGATGTGGAAAAAGAGGAACCCTTCTACACTGCTGGTGGGAATGCAATCTGGTCCAGCCATTGTGGAAATCAGTGTGGAGGTTCCTAAAACAGCTAAAGATTGATTTACCATATGACCCAGCTATAGCACTCCTAGGCATATATGCAAAGGACTCATCTCATTTCCTTAGAAGTATGTACTCAACCATGTTTGTTGCTGCTCAATTTATAATAGCTGGGAAATGGAACCAGCCTGATGTCCCTCAACTGATGAGTGGATATTGAAGATGTGGCACATTTATACCATGGAGTTCTATTCAGCAATAAAGAAAAATGAAGTTATGAAATTAGCAGAAAAATGGATGGATCTGGAAAGGATTATACTAAGTGAGGTAACCCAGGCCCAGAAAGCCAAGCGCCACTTGTTCTCCCTCATGTGTGGATCCTAGCTACAGATGATTGGGTTTCTGCGTGAGAAGGAAAATACTTAGTAGCAGAGGCCAGTAAGTTAAAAAGGAGATATAAAAGGGAACAGAAAGGAAGGGAGGAGTGTACTTAATACGTTAGAATTGTATATATGTAACTACAATGATTGAGATGAGGAGGTAATATGATGGAGAATGGAATTTTAAAGAGGTTAGTGGGGCGGGGGGAGGGAGGGTATTACCATGGGATATTTTTTATAATCATGGAAAATGGTAATAAAAATTGTGAAAAGAAAAGAAAAAAATGAAGAATGAACAACAAAAAAAAAGAAGAAAAATAAAATACCTGGTAAAGAACAGTAAGTATTCTAGCAAGATCTCAGAATACAAAAGCAATACATAAAAATCTATTCACATATATTACCAATGAACCAAACAGTAACCAAAATTAAAACATGTACAATAATGTTAACGGTTGTTGCAGTCAGTTCCTTTTTGCTGGGACAATAATCCTAACCAGACACAGCTTATGGGAGGAATGGGGTTTATTTCAGGCTTACAAATCCCAAGGGAACACCATCAATGTGGAAGAAGCTGGCTTACTTCCATAAATGAATAGCAGAGAGACACCATTAGACAGCCATCACCACTAAAGAGCAAGCACAAGCCACCAAGAGCTCCAACTTTTCTGAACGCACCTAGTAGGGCTAGACTCCAGATCTGCCCCCAAACACACGTTAGGGCTGGGTTCCAAGATCTGTTCCCAGTGATACCTTCTTCAGCCAGGCTACTGGAGACCCAAGTTACAAGCTCAATTCCTAATCAAAGCTACCTGAGTCTATGGGGCCATACATTAAAACTACTACAAAGATATACCTTACAATATATGCTTAGTATGCATGAACCCCTAGGTTCACACCCCAGCATCAAAACCCAAAAGAAAAAAACAAAATAAAATATTTGGCACTTAAAAATCTAGTAAAAGTCTGAAAACATATAAAAGATCTATAAGCTGTGAGAATTGGGAAAACACTTGGCACAAACATTCCATTCAAACCTTTGCACTAAGAGATTTGATTGAATTTGCCCATAGATTATAGAAGCCTAAGGCCTATTGCCAAGAAAACTCAGCCACCCTTTCAGTTCCTTTCTGGAAAAGTTCAAGGCTGTCAAATAACTCACAGTTCATTCCAGCCAACAGCTGACCTGACATAAACCCCTAATCTCCTTTGTCATATTTTTTACACAAAGCCTCACAACTGTGACACTATTTTCTGTCCTTTGAGATGTCTATGTGTCTCCTAGAACCCAGTGCCTTTCTCCAGGACTCATGTGAAAATGCTTTCTTTGAGACCAGTTATCAAGGGGACAGGATCTCCATTTTCTGGCTAAGGTTAGACTCCTCATTTCTGTTACTGCCAGTTCACAGACACATGTATACAATGACTAACCCTTTATAAATTGTCACATGAGCCTGGCATCAGCCTTCTTCTCTCCTTTTCTATTCTCAATTTTTTTTTAAATATTTTTTGTACATTATTTATTTGAGAGTGACAGACGCAGAGAGAAAGACAGATAGAAGGAGAGAGAGAGAATGGGTGCGCCAGGGCTTCTAGCCACTGCAAACAAACTCCAGACACGTGCGCCCCCTGTGTATCTGGCTAACGTGGGACCAGGGGAACCAAGCCTTGAACCAGGGTCCTTAGGCTTCACAGGCAAGCACTTAACCGCTAAGCCATCTCTCCAGCCCTTCTATTCTCAATTTTTAAAGCCCCAGTGGAACTCTGCATTAATCAGAATAGAGCACAGCTCTTTCCCCTACTGCCAATAATTACTGAGTAGACAGACTCTCCATACATACACACTTCATAGTTCCTGAACACATACACATAACTGCTATCTCCTCCCTGAACACAGACACACCACCTGTTACAAACTAACTAAATGTTCAGGGATAAATACTTTACTTACTCTGAGTATGAACATACCTGTGTTACAACTATACACACACAATCAAAATGTGTCTGATACAAACAACACAACAAACATGCTGCCCATGTGAACACACTGAAAATTAGGCATAGACTGGAAAATCACCAAGAACACAATGCCTCTGAAGTGGCAAAGAGACTTGATCTCCCACACTTTCAAACTAATTACAAAGCTACAGTAATTAGCGCAGTTGCATGTACAATAGACTACCAACCCCAAAGGAAATCTCCCTCACCACCTACAAACTGAGATAAGATGCCTGCAACCCCCCCCCAATTAGATTATACACCAAACAACTGCAATTGAGTAAGAAAAATCCAATCTACCAAGTAGAGAACGCCAGGTGAAAGACCAAAGGCATTCAGGAAGAGGGAATCTATAATCAATGAGCGTGGCAGAGGATATTCATTACAGGGCTGTGTGGCCCATGCCTAAAATCCAAGAACCATGGAAGAGGTGGAAGCATGAGGATTGTGAATTCAGAAGACATGTAAGAGGTTGTGTTCAAAAAAAAAAACCATGAAAATAAAGCGTGATCTGAGACATTGAACACTCTATTAATCACCAAGGTGATTTGATTGATCTGTCTGGCTTGGGCGGTGTCCTCTTATTACTCCATGAGCTTCTTTTTCTTTGCTTAATTGAAGATTCACTGTATTTGTACCCTTTTTTAATTAAATTATTTGCAAGCAGAGAGGGGGGAGAGAGAAAGGGAATTGACACACCAGGGCATCTTGCCACAGCTAACAAACTCTAGATATATGTGCCACTTTGCTTATCTGGTTTTATGTGGGTACTGGGGATGTGAATCTGGGTTGTCAGGCTTTGCAAGCAAGTGCCTTTAACTGCTGAACCATCTCTCCAGCCCCTATATATATCATTTTTATTAATTTTATTTTTAATTTTTTTGTTTTGTTTTCCAGTTTAGGGTCTTGCTCTAGTCCATGCTGACCTAGAATTCACTTTGTAGTCTCAGGCTGGCCTTGAACTCACAGGGATACTCCTACCTCTGCCTCTGGAGTGCTGGGATTAAAGGAATGCATCACCATGCCTGCTGTATTCATACTTTTTTGAAAGAAAGACAGTATGGGCATACTAGAGCCTCCCCCTACCCCTCGTAATCTTGCTTAATTTTTGACAAGCTCCATCCAAGGCGCTTTTCTCTCTCAGAAGTAACTTTCTTCTCCAACATAGGATTTGGTCAAGGTTAGGAAATTAATGACCCCTGATAACCCTCAACATTCTCTAAAAAGCCAGAAAAAAAAACCCAATATGGTCAACATTAATAATCATAGGACTTCAAATCAAAATTGCATGCCACTCAAGCAAATCTGTAAATCTTTGAAACAAACATTAACAAAGACTGACAAGAATATAGATCAATAGAACTTTAAAAGATTGTTCTTAGTGGTCTTAGGTTTGCAAAGAATCCCCACTGATCTTCCTAAGGACCCAGAGGCCCAGAGGTTGGGGATGTGGCCTGTATACCCATTCCATCTGGACAGTATAGCAGATGAGCTGGACAGAGCTCGGCCTCCCAGCAGGGGCGCCAGGTGCTTACCGTGAGCTGGGGTTTCAAGAGGTGACAATCCCAAGCCTCAGATGTCTCCTGAGGTGCTGAGACAGTATACCTCTGCCTCACTCCATGGACAGGCACCATGTCCCAGAAAACAAGCAGGGCTGACCTGACGTTCGGTCTTCTTCCGATGCTAGTGTCCCCTTGGACAGCAGTGTGCTGGGGTGCCTGGCTGCTTTCTTCCAGGCTGCATCAGCCCTCGTTCCTTCGCGCCCACCCTGCACTCTCCTCTAACTTCCCCGCTTGGCTCTGAGGAAAGGAAGCTCAGAAGAGCGGGCAGGGCGTTTCTTTGAGGTCTTTGGAGAGGGGTGGCACGAAGTCCCAGCACCTCTCCTTTCAGAGTAGCCTGTGGTCTGAACAGACAGAGGTTCCCGCTCTTCTCTGTGGAACATCAGCCTGTGTTTCCTAGGATGCAGTGCCGTCTTGGAGAAGGGGCGTGAGTGAGGCTGAGGCACTGGGTGTCTGCATCAGGCGCTGGGAGAACGCGACTTCTCCCAGGTAAACCCCGCTTCAGAAGGCTCCCCCAGCTGGCAGGCCGTGCTCTACCCACTGCAGTTTAAGCTATGTTCCTCAGAGGGATGGACTCTCATGGGTCCTGTCCGGGATGTCCAGGCACCTCCCCAGCTTTGCGCATCTGGAGAGTTCTTGCAAACTTGGGAGTTTGGCCAGTGCAAAGGTCAGCATTTTCCAAATGAACTAGAAGTCCAGACCTCTCGGTACATTCAGTGTCAATTAGAAATAATGGTTTCAGGCCGGGCATGGTGGTGCACGACTCCCAGCACTCAGGAGGCAGAGGTAGGATGATTGCCATGAGTTCCCTGAGACTCCATAGTGAATTCCAGGTCATCCTGGGCTACAGTGAGACTACCTTGACAAACAAACAAGAAACAAAAACAACAACAAAAAAGAATGATTTCAGGAATTGATGCATAAATATACTCATATGGCAATGTTACTTAGGATAAAGGCAGATATAATTTCAAGAACTTAAAGTATTGGGGATAATTAATGTGTTGTCTAGCTGAATAAAGGAAATTGAAATATGCAATATTTCAATGATTGATGATATGAAATTATTTTACTTGGACTTGCACTGTGTATTTTGTTTCTAAGGTTACTGGATATTACTGGACAACTACTATACTTTGAAGAAAGACATATTTTATATGTGGTTTCATGGGTTAGCAGTTCTTGTGTACTTTCATGGTAAATCAGCACTAGGCTAATATTGTGAGATTCATAATCTGCCATTTCGTTTGTTATACAGTGTAAAAACTTTATGATGAATTAAGGGTTCAAGGATAAAAAAGATTAATGGAGTGCTTTGTAAAGTTATGAAAGTAGACTCTAGTGGGAAAGAGTGATTAACACTATTCATGTGATACCTTATTAGTTTTCCATGATAATTTTGAACAATGAGTAACATGTAAGTTATAAATGGCAGTAGTGAGTATGTTAAGACTTTTAAAAATAGGATTCTAAGCACTCAGGAGAATGATAAAATTATACGTAGCTCATCAAAAACTGTGAGAGCTAGGTTTGGCTAAAATTCATGTTGTAAGTAAGGGTAAAAATAACTGTAGTCCTGGGGTTACAACTATTGTTCTGCTATGAATTCATTAATAATTTAATTAATTAACAATTAAATAATAATTTAAGCAAGCTAAGCAAAGTAACACTGATGATCAGGCTATGTGCCATCATAGGCTGTGTCTCCTTTACAGCTTCAGGAGTTTGACTTAAACTGCCACAGTGACAAGTGCTATGTGACTGCCTGGTGAATATGTAATTAATGATTTTAAGTCACTATGTTTTAGGCACATGCAATTTGTTATGACTATGCATATAAATATAAAAGTAGAAAAAGGGTAAGATATATTAATAGGTTTAGTAATACAGTAATTTATATTATACCATCACCCCCTTGTCTTAGTTAGATGGCTACAAAATTAATAAACCTACCATAGGAGCTTGCTTCTCCATGTGCTTTAGTTAGTCACAGGTGAAGACCATATGATGTCACTTTGACAATGAAGCTTGTTATATTTGGTAATTATAATTTATTTGATCCTGAATTAATAACAATGTGTATTAATATATTATGTTTAGAAAATTAAAAGTTCCTAAGTAGAAGGAGAGATTTAATAAAAGTCTAAAATAGAAAATAGAGTCCCATCTTTAGTAGTTCAGTCTTGCTGCCTCATTGAGTAAAAATACTTAAGAGTAAGATTTAGGACAGTTTCAAAAGGATTTAGAATAAAAATTATTCCATTGCTATAAATGTTATAATTACCAAGACTTGTAGTAAAACTATTTGAGACATAATGTTTCTTACACATTTGGGGTTATTTAGATAAGTAATGTTAGCTTGCTGTTAGTGAAATAAGTCCTGTTAGTACTAGGTGAGGAGCTTTGGACACTTATGTTGATTTGCTGTTAGTGAGGTAAGTTGTGGTTAGTACTAGGTGAGCTAAGAATGGGTCAGAAAAAAATATGGACTATAAATTTAGTCTATTTACTTATATTGGTGAAAGAGGTCTCAGAAGTTGATTAGTGGTTTTATTTCCTGAGCAACTGGGGTTATATTAAGTATGTATATATCAGTAAGTCTTTGTCTGTACCAATAGGTTGAAACCCAACTTTTTTCTCTAGCAGTTTCAGAGTTTCAGGTCTGACATTAAAGTCTTTGATCCATTTGGACTTAATTCTAATGCATGCAGAGAGACAAGGATCTATTTTCATCCTTCTATAGATACCTATCCAGTTTTCCCAGCACCATTTGTTGAAGAGTATTTTTGGCATTTTTTCAAAGATCAAATGGCTGTAACCACCCAAACTTGCATCTGGGTCCTCTATTTTTTTTTTCTGTTGATCTACATGTCTGTCTTTGTGCCAGTACCATGCTGTTTTTGTTACTATGGCTCTGTAATATATATTAAACTCAGTGTATTAGTTAAGGTTCTCTAGAGGAACAGAACTGATAGAATGAATTGTATTAAAAGGGAATTTATTGGATTAGATTATGGCAATCAAACAATGTTGGGCACTGCCAGACACAAACTGGAGCCTTCAGTAGATGGGCCTGAGCTGCCAGGCAAGGCTAAGGACCCCCAGGCTATAGGAGGCCATTCCCTCTCCAAGCCTGGCACACCTAAACTTAGGCTTTGCCCTGTGTCCTTTGGCCAGTTGCCTAGGAAACTCCTTATCAGCCAGCAACCTTTGCACAACCTGTACCCTGCCATAGTTTATATGCTGGAAAGTATGTCCTCATATGCAGATTAGGCATCAGCAAGCAACCTTGTACATCAAATCCCCTTAGGACCCTCAACTGCTATTAAACCCATTTTCCTATTGATTAAACCAAGCTGTTCACAGAAACTATCTCCTGAAAATGAAATCTTTCCTCATCATGCTCTCCACAGTTGCTTGGACGCTTTCCGGGGAACTGCTGCTGGCCTCAAGGACCCAGGGACCCACACAACAATAACACATTACAGGCCTGAGAGCCAACGAACCTGATAGCTGCTCAGTCCACAAGGCTGAATGCCTCATCAGTCCCAATCTAGCACTGAAGGCCTGGAGGTGTCCTGGAAAGACACTGCTCTTCAGTCCATGCTGGTCTTCAGTCCACACTTGTCTTCAGTCCACACTCAAAAGCAGCAAACAGCAAGCAGCAAACAGCACTGGCAGCCAGCTGGGAGGGGAGGAGGATACTTTTCTTCCCAGAGCTTCTTTAGATACAGACCTCCCCCCTCCGAGATGGGCCACCCACCCTGGGGGAAAGATTCCTCCTTTAGTTAATCCTTCCTGGAAGCAACCTCAGAGACCCACTTATGAGGATCCTAAACAGATCAAGTTGACACAAACTTAACCATCACAAGTCTACTCCTTGTCAACTTGACACCAAACCATATTTCCTTACATCATACTTAATTTCCAAATTAAGAAAGTAACAAGGTCATAATTCTGCCTAACAACTGAAAACACACAATCTCCCCTCAACATACAAAGCAAGGTTCAATGAGGAATGCTCAGTATCTACTATAATAAGTCAAATATAAATTCAACAGTGTCTAACTACTGATATGATCTTAATCAGTATTAATTACCTAATATAGAAATAGCAGAAGAACAAAAGCATCTTAATATTGGTGTAGATATGTGCAAACATTCTTAAGGTAAAATAGAAACACTCATGGCAATTAAAGTCCATGTTTTTGTAACTGGTCACATGGCCTTAGCTGGTATTTGTAACTGCCTTCTACTACCCATTCTGTATTTCCTCTACCTTCAGCAAGCACCTCAGAAGTTTCTGGTTCTTTACCTGGAGGGGTACCCATACCTTCATTTTTGAAGGATCTGAGTCATTTATCACACTGCCTTGATTGGGTTTTTGCAGTTGTCCATTGACTTTGATAACAGGGTAGGGTAACACCAAGAGACACCCTAAAGGATCTCCTGCACTCCAGAAATACTCTTCCTTACCTCCATTGTAGAGGAACACTCCAATTTCCCCCTGGTAGTCTGGATCAATCATCCCTGCTACCACTGGAACTCCTTTCTCAGCCTGTTCACTATAGGGCATCAGGATCCCAAAGTGGCCAGGGGGAAGTCTTAGCTTCCAGTTCAATAGAATGTTCTTTGTGCCTCCTGGCAAAAGCACTCCCCACTTTGGCACCAAGACCTCTGGGCCAGCAGGCCATAAGGGTGTGGGAACAGGAAGCAAAAATTTGGCTAATGGGTTACTTGGGGTGATGGTATGTGGGACCATTCCCATTTCCTCCCCTTGATTCCTGGACCTGTGAATCCTGGCTATAGGAGAAACAGCACCATATATAGAACACTGATTCAGAGCATATACAGCCTGCTGGAGGACACTCCCTCAGCCATCCAAGCTATTGTCACCTAGTTGGCACAGTAGCTCTTTCTATGAAGCCCTTTCTATGAAGCCAGCTGCTTCAGGGTGGTGGGGCACATGGTAAAACCAGTGAATTCCATGATCATGAGTCCAGTATCACACTTCCTTCCTGTGAAGTGAATTCCTCTTCAATCAGTTGATCATAGGGCATACCCCATGATGCCATAGATGCATGCTTGGGGGCAGAAGGCATTGTAACAGGAGTAGCAACCATAGGCATTTGGACAACTTTCTCATGTAACTTATTTGTACCTTAAGGGCCTGCTTGAGCCCAATCATAGATATACCACTTCCACTTGATGAGGGATGCTGATGTGCATGTCCAACTTTATGGCCTGGTTGGTCAGATAACACCCAGCTCATAATGGGCAGCTTGGGTCACATAGTAACTTAATGGCCCATTGTCAAGCGTTCAGTTTCTACTAAGGCCTAATAGGCTGAGAGCTGTCTTTCAAAGGGAGAATAATTTTCTGCAGATGATGGCAAGGCCTTGCTCTTGCTCCAGAATTCCAAGGGCCTCTGCTGTGATTCACCTATGGGGGCCTGGCAAAGGCTCCAAACAGCATCCCTATCCACCACTGATACCTCAAGTACTATCCAATCATATGGCCCAAATGGCAGAGCAGCCTGTACAGCAACCTGGATCTGTTGAAGACCCTTCTCTTGTTTTAGAGCCACTGAAAACTAGTAGCTTCCTGAGTCACTTGGTATATGGGACAAAGTAACACATGCAAGTGAAAAATATGCTGTCTCTGAAATCCAAACAGGCCCACTAGATGTTGTGCTTCTTTCTTAGTGGTAGGTGGGGCCAAATGCAACAACTTATCCTTCACCTTAGAAGGAATATGCCTGCATGCCCCATACTACTGAACTTCTAGAAATTTCACTGAGGTGGAAGGTCCTTGAATTTTGGATGGATTTATTTATCATCCCCTGATGCACATATGCTGTACCAGCCACTCCACGTGGCTGCCACCTCCTGCTAATCTGTTCCAGTCAGCATAATGTCATCAATAAAATGGACCAATGTGACACCTTATGGAAGGGGCAGGTGATCAAGATCCCTGTGAACTAAGCTATGACACAGGGCTGGAGAATTAATATAACCTTGAGGTAAACAGTAAAAGTGTACTGCTGACCTTGCCAGTTGAAAGCAAACTGCTTCTGGTGGTCCTTATGAACACATATGGAGAAGAAGGCATTCGGGAGATCAATAACTGCATACCAGGGAGATGTGTTAATCTGCTCAAGTAAAGAAACCACATCTGGCACAGCAACTGCAATTGGAGTCACTACCTAATTAAGTTTCCAATAATCCACTGTCATTCTCCAGGATCTGTTTGTCTTCTGAACAGGCCAAATAGGAGAGTTAAAAGGAGATGTGGTGGGAACAACCACCCTTGCATCCTTCAAGTCCTTTATAGTGGCATTAATTTCTGCAGTCCCTCCAGGGATATGATACTCTTTTTGATTTGCCCTTTTCCCTGGTGTGATGTCTTCTTTATATATTATGGCAAGTACTGGCAACTTTAAGTATGTTGGGACTCTCTTCACAAATCTGCTTCTTATAGTCTTAGTGAAGGGCACATCTTCTGGATGCTCCCATTGTGGAGGCAAAGATGAGTTTACATGGCAAATCTACTCCAACATTCCAGGTTCTCTGATCCTTTTAATTCCTTCATCAACATTAAGCCAAGGGATATCAGGCAGCTCAAGCTCATTCACAATAGCCCATCTTTGGATCCATACTGCAGCCAACCAATCAAATAAACTCTTGAAACCTCTTCCAACTGTGTGAGTTGAAGTGTTAAATTTAAAATCTCTGCTCAATGGGGCCATTTCAATAAATTCAGCCTGATGTAATCTTATATTCCTTCCACCATCATCCCACAGCCTTAAAATCCATTTCCACACATATTCCTCATTCTTCTGCCTGTACAAGTTAAGAAGCTCCTGAAGTTCTTTAGGAGTGTACCTCACCTCCTCTTGAGCCATACTTTCTATCTCACCTTTAGGGCATGTTTATCCTTTTCCCTTGTTATAGGCCTAGAGGCAAAGATGACCGCGCATTGAGAAGCATCAGCACTTCCTGCTGTTTCCTCAGACAAATAAGGAGTATTTTCAGGCAAGGGCAGAGAAGGAAATACTTCAGGGTGCAGAGGTGTGATACAACTGCCCCTAAAGGAGAGGAGGCCGCATTCTCATGCAAAACAACTTCTTCAGAATCCAAGAGTTCAATGTCCCCAGATTCTTCAGGGTCTTCCCACACATCCCCATTTCAATTTATTGGTTCTCACTCTTTTCTAATCAGTGCCCTCACTTTAACTTCTGATAGCCTGTAAGGCTGGAAATTGAGCTTATGTTGCAAGTTAGCCAATCTTACAATGAGAACTTGGGTTTGGTTTTTCTGCAATTTGAGCCCTGTTCTGGCTAGAGAGGAGACTCTCCTCCAGGGTTCCCTTAGAAACATTTAGATAATATATGTGGGTCTTAAGCTTGGAAATTTCCTTTCTGCACTTCTACTTTTCTTACAATATTTTATCCAGAGATGCTAGAAGTAACCATCCAGCATCATCATTCATCCTACTTTTCCACAAATATTCAAAAGTTCTAGATAGAGAGCCACTGAATTCCTTGCTCTTCACAAGATATGACTCAGGATCACCAAATGCCTCTACCTCGTGGAGTTCTTTAAATAGTTCACACCATGGATTATTAGTGCCTCCTTGTTACTGGTAAAAGTTCTCTCCTTACTACCACCAAAGGCATTCTCCTTATTACCAGTAGAGCCTTCAGTGGCACTGAAGTTGGAAAGCCAACTCCAGAGAGCACCAAGCCCACTAGGAAAATCCATCCTTACAATTCTGTTTCTCTAGAACCTCTCCTGGTACCACAATGTGTATTAGTCAGGGTTCTCTAGAGGAACAGAACCAAGAGAATGAATTGTATTACAAGGGGATTTATTGGAATAGTTTATGGCAGTCCAACAATAGCAGATTATAGGCCTGAGAATCAAGGAACATAGTAGCTGCTCAGTCCACGAGGCTGGATGCCTCCGTAGTTCCAATCCTGTACTGAAGGCCTGGAGGTGTTCTGGATAGATGCTGCTCTTCAGTACACACTTGAAAGTAGCAAAGAGCAAGCAGCAAGCAGCACTGGCAGCCAGGTGGGACGGGAAAATACTTTTCTTCCCAGAGCTTATTCAAATAATGTCTCCCCTCTAAGATGGGCCAGGCTGCCCACTCTGGGGGAAGGATTCCTCCTTTAGTTAATCCTTCCTGGAAGACCCACTCATGAGGAATGTCTGTGTATTCCTAAACAGATCAAGTTGACCAAACTTAACCATCACACTTAGGTATGGTGACACCACCAGCCTTATTTTTGGTGCTCAAAATTGTTTTAGATATTCAGGCTTTTTGTCCTTCCAAATAAATTTTAGGATTGTTTTTTCTATTTCTGTGAAGAATGCCATTGGAATTTTAATGGGGATTGCATTAAATGTGTAGATTGATTTTGGTAAGATTTCCATTCACACAATATTGATTCTTCCAATCCAAGAACATGGGATGTCTTTCCATTTCCTAGTGTCTTCTACAATTTTTGTCTTGATTGTTTTAAAGTTTTCCTTGTAGAGATCCTTCACTTCCTTGGTTAGGTTTATTCCAAGGTACTTTAATTCTTTTTTGGATACAATTGTGAATGGGAATGATTCTCTGATTTCATCCTCAGTATGTTTGCTGTTAGCATATAGGAAGGCTACTGATTTTTGAGTGTTTATATTGTATCCTTCTACATGGCTGTAAGTGTTGTCAGCTCTAACAGTTTGCTGGTAGTCTTTAGGCTACTTTATGTATAGAATCATATCATCTGCAAATAATGATAATTTGATCTTTTCCTTTCCAACTTGTATCCTTTTAATGTCTGTCTCTTGCCTTATTGCTATAGTTAAAACTGCAAGTACTATATTAAATAAAAGTAGGGACAGTGGGCCTCCTTGTCTTGGTCCTGATTTTAGTGGAAAAACTTGGCTGTAGGCTTGTCATAAATAGCCATTTTTTAATGTTGAGATGTGTTCCTTCTATCCCCAGTTTCTGTAAGACTTTTATCATGAACAGATGTTGGATTTTGTCAAATGGTTTTTCTGCATCCAATGAGATGATCTTGTGGTTTTTGTTCTTCAGTCCATTTATATAGTTTATTACTTTTATTGATTTGTGTATGTTGAACTATTGTTGCATCTCTGGGAAAAAGCCTACTTGATCAGGGTGAATGATTTTTCTCACATATTATTGTATTCTGTTTGTCAATATTTTGCTGAAAATTTTTGAATCTGTGTTTATGAAAGAGATTGGTCTGTAATTTTCTTTCTTGGATCTATCTTTTTCTGGTTTTGGTAATAGGGTGATGCTGGCTTTGTGGAAAGAGTTTGGTAGAATTCCATCCTTCTCTATTTTATGGAAAATTTTGAGAAGCATTGGTGTTAGTTCTTCCATGAAGGTCTGGCAAAGTCCACCAGTGAACCCATATGGACCTGGACATTTTTTAGTTGGGAGATTTTATATAATTTTAAATATTTATTTATTTATTTAAAAGCAACAGACAGAGAGAGAAAGAGGGGGAGAGAGAGAATGGATGTACCAGGGCCTCCAGCCATTGTAAATGAACTCCAGACACATGCACCACTTTGGGCATCTAGCTTAAGTGGGTACTGGGGAATTGAATCTCAAACCAGGATCCTTAGGCTTCAGAGGCAAGCACTTAACCACTAAGCCATCTCTCCAGCCCAGTACTGAGATTTTCTCATAACTGCTTGGATCTCCATACTTGCTATAGGTCTATTTAAGTGGTTATTCTCATCTTAGTTTAATTTTGATAGGTCATACAACTCAAGAAAATCATTTGTTTCTTTCAGATTTTCAAACTTAGTGGAGTATACATTCTTAAAGTATGTCTTCATGATTTTCTGAATTTCTCGGGTATCTGTTGTAATAGTGCCTTTTTCATCTCTAATTTTATTACTTTGTGTCACTTCTCTATTTTGTTCAGATTTGGTAAGGGCTTATCAATCTTGTTTATCCTTTCAAAGAACCAGCTCTTTGTTTCATCGATTCTTTGGATTTTTTTTTTTTTTTTTTTTTTTGGTTTCTATTCCATTAATTTCTGCCTTACTCTTTATTATTTCTTCCTGTCTAATGACTTTTGGTTTGCCTTGTTCTTCTTTTTCCAAGGCCTTAAGGTTTAGTTAAGTTGTTTATAAGGTTAATAACTTCTGGGAGGTGAAATGAATTGAAATTGTACACTTAAAAATACCATGTTAGACTTCTGGTTAAGATGGCAGCATAGGGACAATGTCAAAGCAGCCTAGGGGATAAAAAGCAAAATAAAATAAAATAAACCAGCAAAATACATTCTTCTACTAAAAAGTGAAGTGTATAAGAAATTTAAAAGGCAGTAGAGAAGTATGAGAGATCCAGAGCATCCAGAGCACACATAGGCAGGCAGAAGCAGCTCCAGCAGCAGTAGCACCAGGTCCACAGGGCCACAGATGCCAGGCTCAGCTTGGGCCACAGGAAAATCCAGGTGAGGGGATTTTTTTACCCACATCGGAGCTCTTCCTAAACTCAAGAAACATGGAGAACCGCAGTGAAAAATAGAAGAGCAGATCACAAGGTAGAGGATCATGTGGACCAGTGACAGAACTAGAGCCACAATCAACAGCCTCCCCTCCACCACCACCAGTGCAAGAGCCAGAAAGCACCAGAGACCAGCAGAAGGGAGACCCCAGCACCAGTGACCAGAGAAGTGATCCAACGTCCCAGCCAGCCTACCTGAACCAACAGTGCACCAAAGAGAGACCCAAGCAGAAGCGCAGTATAACTGAGATCAAAATCATCACAAAAGGTAACGGAATTACACCAGGTCAGTACCTGCCAAATAAACCTGGTATGTAGGCCTGAACCAGAAGTGCTAATTGCACATTCCATATCAGGATAAATTATATGTTAAATCTGATGGATGGTCAGATTTGCCATATCTTAAGTAATATATGTTTTGGTCTTGTTATTTCTTCTTGATTGATAGTGGCTTTGTTTCCTCTTCTTTTATACATTAGGAAAGGATCTCACTTGGTCACAAGCTGACTTGGAACCATCAACAGACCAGAAATCTTAACATCCTTGTTGTCAGGATTAAAGGTGTGAGGCACCACACATGCTAAGGAACAGTTAGAGGATCTGGATATCATAATACTTACTCTTGCATAAATACCTGTGCTGTTTTTCATTGAAAGTGTACATTGTTTAGTTAAATTTTAGAATCTGCCTTTATTTTTTTCCATTCAGCCTACTTGAATAATCTCATAGCAGCCAAACCCAACACCACCTAGGGTCACTTTTCTAGATACTCTGAGGACCTTAAGCTCCTACTATGAAGATATATAACATCAGATTGATTGATACATCTAATAATATTGTAGCTAACTAGAAAATCCAACCATTAGTATAAATCAAGATGCAAAAATATATACATTACAACACAAAAAACCCACTAAAAATCAAGACAATATAAACCCACCAAAAAGTGTTAATGCATCAGATGACTTCTCGTGAGAATGAGATAAAGGAAATGCCTGAGAAATATTTCAAAAGAATGATTATAAATATGCTCAAAGAAGTCAAAGAACAAATCAAAGGAATCAAAGAGGAAATCAAAGAAGACACAGGGAACCAATTTAATTAAATAAAAACAAGACATAAATAAGGAAATAGAAATAATAAAGAAAAACCAGTCAGAATTACTAGCAATGAAGAACACAGTTAATGAAGTAAACGAACCATGTAGACAATCTCACCAGTAGAATGGATGAAGGAGAGGACAAAATATCTAAGCAAGAAGACCAGGTGGCAGATCTAATACAGTTCAACAAAGAAAAAGACAAACTAATAGGAAAGTATGAATGGGAATTTCAACATATTTGGGACACTATGAAAAGATCAAACATAAGAATTCAGGGCATAGTAGAAGGAGAAGAATTTCACTCCAAAGGCATAGGAGGCATCTTCAACAAAATCATAGAAGAAAACTTCCCCCAAATTGAGAGAGAGGTGACAATGCAGATACAGGAATCCTTTTTCTTTTTCTTTTTCTTTTTTTTTTTTTATTTTCATTAACATTTTCATGATTATAAAATATATCCCAAAGTAATTCCCTCCCTCCCCTCCCCCACACTTTCCCATTTGAAATTCCATTCTCCATCATATTACCTGCCCATTACAATCATTGTAGTTACATATATACAATATCAACCTATTAAGTATCCTCCTCCTTTCCTTTCTCTACAATTTATGTCTCATTTTTACCCTATTGACCTCTGCTACTAAGTATTTTCATTCTCATGCAGAAGCCCAATTATCTGTAGCTAGGATCCACATATGAGGGAGAACATGTGGCGCTTGGCTTTCTGGGCCTGGGTTACCTCACATACTATAACCCTTTCCAGGTCCATCCATTTTTCTGCTAATTTCATCACTTCATTTTTCTTTACTGCTGAGTAGAACTCCCTAGTATAAATGTGCCACATCTTCATTATCCACTCATCTGTTGAGGGACATCTAGACTGGTTCCATTTCCAGGCAATTATAAATTGAGCAGCAATAAACATGGTTGAGCATGTACTTAAAGGAAATGAGATGAGTCCTTTGCATATATGCCTAGGAGTGCTATAGCTGGGTCATATGGTAGATCAATCTCTAGCTGTTTTAGGAACCTCCACACTGTTTTCCACAATGGCTGGACCAGATTGCATTCCCACCAGCAGTTAGAAGGGTTCCTTTTTTTCCACATCCCCACCAACATTTATGGTCATTTGTTTTCATGATGGTGGCCAATCTGACAGGAGTGAGATGGAATCTCAATGTAGTTTTAATCTGCATTTCCCTGATGACTACTGATGTAGAACATTTTTTTAGATGCTTATATGCCATTCATATTTCTTCCTTTGAGAACTCTCTATTTAGCTCCATAGCCCATTTTTTTGAATGGCTTGTTTGATCCCTTATTATTTAACTTTTTGAGTTCTTTGTATATCCTAGATATTAATCCTCTATCACATATTTAGGTGGCGAAGATTTTTTCCCATTCTGTAGGTTGCCTCTTTGCTTTTTTCACTGTCTCCTTTGCAGTGCAAAATCTTTGTAATTTCATGAGGTCCCATTGGTTAATTTGTGGTTTTATTGCCTGAGCAATTGGGGTTGTATTCAGAAAGTCTTTGCCAAGACCAATATGTTGAAGGGTTTCCCCTACTTTTTCCTCTAGCAGTTTCAGAGTTTCAGGTCTGATGTTAAGGTCTTTAATCCATTTGGACTTAATTCTTGTGCATGGCGAGAGAGAAGAATCTATTTTCATCCTTCTGTAGATATATATCCAGTTTTCAAAACACCATTTGCGGAAGAGTCTGTCTCTTCTCCAATGAGTATTTTTGGCATTTTTATCGAATATCAGGTGGCTATAGATACATGGGCTTACATCTGGGACCTCTATTCTGTTACACTGATCTACATGTCTGTTTTTGTGCCAATACCATGCTGTTTTTGTTACTATGGCTCTGTAGTATTGGTTAAAATCAGGTATGGTGATACCACCAGCTTCATATTAGTTGCTCAGTATTAAATTAGGTATTCGAGGTTTTTTGTGATTACAAATGAATTTTTGGGTTGTATTTTCTATTTCCATGAAGAAAGCCTTTGGAATTTTGATAGGGATTGCATTAAATGTGTAGATTGATTTGGGTAAGGTTGCCATTTTCACAAGATTGATTCTTCCAATCCAGGAACAAGGAAGGTTTCTCCACTTTCTAGTGTCTTCTGCAATTTCTCGCTTGAGTGTTTTAAAGTTCTCATTGTAGAGATTCTTTACTTCCTAGGTTAGGTTTATTCCAAGGTACTTTATTTTTTTTTTTTTTGATGCAATTGTGAATGGGAGTGATTCTCTGATTTCATCCTTTGTGTTTGTTGTTAGCATACATGAAGGCTACTGATTTCTGTGTATTTATTTTGTATCCTGCTACATGGCTGTAGGTTTTGATCAGCTCTAACTGTTTGCTAGTAGAGTCTTTACGGTCCTTTATGTATAGAATCATGGCATCTGCAAATAATGATAACTTGATCTCTTCCTTTCCAATTTGTATCCCTTTGATGTGTGTCTCTTGCCTTATTGCTATGGCTAAGACTTCCAAAACTACATTAAATAAAAGTGGGGACAGTGGACACCCTTGTCTTGTTCCTGATTTTAGTGGAAAAGCTTCCAGTTTTTCCCCATTTAGTAATATATTGGCTGTAGGCTTGTCATAAATAGCCTTTATTATATTGAGATATGTTCCTTCTATTCTCAGTCTCTGTAAGACTTTATCATGAAGGGATGTTGGATTTTGTCAAATGCTTTCTCTGTGTCTAATGAGATGATCATGTGATTTTTGTCCTTCAACCCATTTATATAATGTATTCCATTTATAGATTTGCGTATGTTGAACCATCCCTGCATCTCTGGGATAAAGGCTACTTGGTCAGGGTGAATGATCATTTTGATATATTCTTGTATTCTGTTTGCCAATATTTTGTTGAGAATTTTTGCATCTTTGTTCATGAGGGAAATTGGTTTGTAATTTTCTTTTTTTGTTCTATCATTGCCTGGTTTTGGTATCAGGGTGATGCTGGCCTCATAGAAGGAGTTTGGTGGAATTCCTTCTTTTTCTATTTCCTGGAAAAGCTTAAGAAGCAATGGTGTTAGCTCTTCCTTAAAATTCTGGTAAAATTCAGCAGTGAATCCATCTGGGCCTGGGCTTTTTTTAGTTGGGAGATTATTGATAACGGTTCAGATCTCCATGTTTGTTATCGGTCTATTTAAGTGATTAATCTCATTTTGATTTAATTTAGGTAGGTCATATAGATCAAGGAAAGCATCCATTTCTTTCATATTTTCATACTTTGTGGAGTATATGCTTTTATAGTATGTCCCTATGATTTTTTGAATTTCTCTGGAATCTGTTGTGATGTTACCTTGTTCATCCCTTGCGGCGAACCCCCTGACCAGCAGGAGAAGAACGACCAGCAAACGAAGATCCTTCTTGATCACACTTTATTGGAGAGCCTCTTGGTTAACAGGAAAGCTGATGGCGAGGGGCAAGGGGTGCAGGAGTGTAGCTGCTTTTATAGGGCAGAATACTATGGGGCGCCTGCTGATTGGCTGCCATAGGCTCACCCGCCCAAACAGGAGCCACGGGATAGGCTCAGGACAAGGTGCTGCCCAAATAAGGAATTGTTTACCTCAAGACTGGCAGGAAGCTAGCGCCATAAATGGCGTCTGCATTGGCTCCCTACAGATCCCCCTTTTTTATTAACTTATGGCATAGCTCAGAAAAATAGCCACCTTCCCGATCAGGTCCGCACCTCATGATGTGTTGACCGATCAAGGGAAGAAGTTCAACCTCCCCTTCCTCAGTGCAATGGGACAGGTCCCCTGAGAGTGCAAAGGCGGCGGTCAAACGAAAGCTACCAGATCCCTGCCCATCCTCGTGCAATGGGTACTCTGAGACCCTGAGGGTGCAAGGGCCAGGGGAGCTATTTGCCTTTTAAAGCTGACAGCCAAATTTGGGGGGAGGAACCACTTTCCAAGGCAGCGAGCACTTGAGAAATGACCATCTTGTCTCTCTTGGTCTGGGTTCGCAGGCGGCAAATCAACCAGAGGCAAAGTACGCATCCTCCCAGGCAGCACACTAGGAACATTCCCACTCCTACCCCTTCCTTAAAATGACAGATAGCAGGAAGCATTGGTGTAATTACTAAAAGAGAAGTTACTAAGAACGAACAGAAACGGTGGATGAACACACACCGGCGCAGGGGCAAAGGAAGTATTCCTCCCACAGCCATGTCCAATGTCATTAACACCCTCTTCCACTTGATTCTCCATATGGAGGGTCCCGGGCACATTATTGCAAGCTACAAGTCCTCCTTGTAACAGTACAAAGGGTGTAAAGTCCGTGCAGCTGCCATTTTTCCCACACAAAATCCACTTTGAAAATGGAGTTGTAAAGAAGCGAGGGAAGACCGTGGCAGAATGGAGCACTGGCATAGGTTTGGGAAAGGTTGACAGAATACCCCAACGTGGCTCTCCTTCAATGGATTCCAGGCACAGGAGGAAGATTATCCACAAGACCTTCATCATCTCCGCCCTGATGGACATCACTGTCTCCTGGACCCTCCTCCGGAGATCGCTTGACTGTCCTCACCAGCCGGGCTGGAACCCAATGAGAGGAATCCTGTTCCTGTGGAAAAACACAAACAGCTCCCCTGGATCTTATTACAACAAGATCCGGTCCTTTCTATTTATTATCTAAGACATCCTTCCACATCACCATCTCACTGGATGATTGAATCACATGTTGACTGTGCCTGTCAGCTGCAGATTTATTATTATTATCCAAGATTAAAAAATTAAGGGTAAAAAGGGCTAAAGACACTCTTTCCTTGGGAGTTGCATTTTCCGCTATACCCCCTTTTTGTTTAAATAAAAGAGCTTTTAGACTTTTATTGGCTCTTTCTACTATACCTTGACCTTGTGGGTTGTAAGGAAGGCCAGTGGTATGAGCAACCTGCATTTGGGCACAGAAGGCTCGAAAGCCACCAGATGAGTACGCTGGGCCATTATCAGTTTTTAGGCGGTGTGGCTTTCCCCAAGCAGCCCAGGCCTCTAGGCAGTGAGTTTTGACATGAGAGACCTTCTCACCTGCCAATGGTGAGGCAAAAATAATACCTGAGCATGTGTCCACTGAGACATGTAGGTATTTTACTTTCCCAAACTCTGGAAGATGTGTTACATCCATTTGCCAAAGGTCTCCAGGACGTAGGCCCCAGGGGTTAACGCCCACATGTGGGGAGGGTAGAAAGGTGACACAAGACTGACAAGATTTTACAATGTCTAGTGTTTCATTTTTAGAAATAGAAAATTTCTTTCTCAAGGTGTTTGTAGGAACATGATATAGTCTATGGAATTCAGTAGCTGAAGCTTTTGTATCTTCCAGAGAAATCATGGTGAGCCTAGTGGCCCGGTCCACAAGATCATTAGCCTGTGATAAGGGGCCAGGCAGCAGTGAATGCGCCCGAATATGAGTTACATAAAAAGGGCAAGTTCGCTGCAAAATTAAAGACTGAAGTTGTAAAAGAATATTAGACACTAGACTAGACCGAAGCGGCAATCTCTAGGCCAGCAACCGCATTAGCTACATATAGGGAATCCGTGAACAAGTTAAAAGAAGTAGAGAATGTCCAAAAGACCTCCAAAACAATTAGGCATTCAACAATTTGAGGGGAATCAGGTCTAAACATTCTTACAACAGGCTCCGAGCCCTGTACCAAGTAGGCCCCACAACCAGACTTTGAACCATCAGTAAAGATGGCAGGGGCTGATGTAATAGGCTCTTGAGCAGTCATTTTAGGAAAATACACCAAATTATTTTCAACAAAAGACAAAATAGGGCTCTTTGGATAATGATTATCTATGACATTTGGGAAAGCGCACATGAGAATGCTCCAATCATCCACAGTGCCAGACAAAACTTCTACCTGTTCCTTAGTATAGGGGATGATGAGTTTGTCAGGCAGCTTTGCAAAGTGTAATAAACAATACTTAAGCCCCAAACAAGCCTGTCGGGCTACCAGCTGTGGAAAATATTGGAGAGTGCGGGCTCCCAAGGAGTTTTTCTTTTCCTTTTTTTTTTTTTTTCTTTCTCTTGAAGCCATAATAGAAGCCCCTCCTAGCGGAGGCCAGCCGCGACCAGGTTTTTGTTTTAATGAAGCGGCATGTGTCCCCAGGGGAGGTTTTTGTTTTAATGAAGTGGCATGTGTCCCCAGGGGAGTTATGGGGTGGGGGTGTGGAAGGCTCTATCGACTGTAAAGGACCACACCCTTGGCCTTGAGGCCCCTTTGTTAGCAGAGGGTGCCTAGGCGGGGACCTATATTGTTTCCTTTTATAACAGGCGGTGGCCTCCTTTAGTCCTTTCTCTTCCCCTTTAAATAATTTTTCTTCTTCCTCCTCTGTAGAATCGGAGCTAGCCTCCTCATCTGTGTTAAGTACATTTAAATGTGTAAGCTCCTCAATGGGAGGATAGAGCCTGTTAAAGGCTCCTTTTTCCCCCTCAGGGTGGGGGCAATTATAGATTTCACCTGTTTCTCTGAGCTCATCTTGTAAACCTTTTTCTTTGTTTAATCCCTTCTTTTTTATTTTTTTTCTTTTTCTAGGCCTAGTTTTTGACTCCCCCTTTGAATCTGACTCAGAAAGGCTATCCTGATGTCTTGCGAGAATTTTTCGTCCCCTTCTCATAAGTTCCATGTGGTTTTTTTGAGAATTGCCCATGTTGCGCTCACAGCAAACGATAAGGACAATAAACCACACAGGAATGAAAATAAGAAGGATCAGGTAGGGATCTAAGTGAAAAAACATTATGACTGGGGATGACTTACCGACGTCTTCCTTACCGACGTCTTCCTCTCCGTGTGTCAAGTTCTGGATCCTCTTCGGCCCCTCGCCTTGTGACCACAAAGCACCCGGCGTCCCGGGTTTCGGCACCACTTTGCGGCGAACCCCCTGACCAGCAGGAGAAGAACGACCAGCAAACGAAGATCCTTCTTGATCACACTTTATTGGAGAGCCTCTTGGTTAACAGGAAAGCTGATGGCGAGGGGCAAGGGGTGCAGGAGTGTAGCTGCTTTTATAGGGCAGAATACTATGGGGCGCCTGCTGATTGGCTGCCATAGGCTCACCCGCCCAAACAGGAGCCACGGGATAGGCTCAGGACAAGGTGCTGCCCAAATAAGGAATTGTTTACCTCAAGACTGGCAGGAAGCTAGCGCCATAAATGGCGTCTGCATTGGCTCCCTACAATCCCTGAATTTATTAATTTGTGTCTCTTCACTCTTTCTTTTGGTCAGATTTGCTAAGGGTTTATGTCTTGTTTATCCTTTCAAAGAACCAACTCTTTGTTTCATCAATTCTTTGGATTGTTCTTTTTGTTTCTATTTCATTAATTTCTGCCCTAATCTTTATTATTTCTTCCCATCTACTGATTTTTGGTTTGCCTTGTTCTTCTTTTTCCAAGGCTTTAAGGTGAATTTAGGTCGTTTACTTGCAACCTTTCTAATTTCTTAATATAGGCACTTAAGGCTATAAATTTACCTCTTAGAACTGCCTTCATTGTGTCCCAGAGATTTTGGTATGTTGTGTTCTCATTATCATTGACTCTATAAAGTTTTTGATTTCCTTTTTGATTTCTTCATTGACCCATTCATCATTTAGTAGTGTATTGTTTAGTTTCCATGATTTTGTGTATGCTCTATAGCCTTTCTTGCTACTGATTTTTAGTTTAATTCCATTGTGGTCAGATAGAATGCAAGGAATTATTTCAGTTTTCCTGAATTTGTTAAGATTTGCTTTGTGTCCTAATATATGGTCTATTTTAGAGAATGTTCCATGTGCTACTGAAAAGAATGTACATTCTGCCGCCTTCGGATGAAATGTCCTGTATATATCTGTTAAGTCCATTCCTTCTATGACCTCATTTAGTCCAGATGCCTCTCTGTTTATTTTTTCCTGGGATGACATGTCAGTTGATGAGAGTGGGGTGTTAAAGTCACCCACCACCACTGTGTTTGGTGTTATCTGTGACCTTAGTTTTAAGAGCATTTGTTGACGAATTTGGGAGCCCCCATGTTAGGTGCACATATGTTTAGGATTGTAATGTCCTCATGTTGGAGTGTGCTCTTAATCAATATAAAGTGACCTTCCTTATCTTTCTTGACTAACGTTGGACTAAAGTCTACCCTGTCTGATATTAGGATAACAACCCCTGCTTGTATTCTAGGCCCATTTGCTTGAAACACCATCTTCCAACCTTTCACCCTAAGGTAATGTCTATCCTTTGTAGAAAGGTGAGTTTCTTGGAGACAACAAATTGTAGGATCCTGCTTTTTAACCCAGTCTGCAAATCTATGTCTTTTTGTTGGGGCATTGAGGCCGTTGATATTAAGAGATATTATTGAAAGGTGTGTATTTATGTTTGCCTTTTTTTTTTTTTTTTGGTGGTTCTGGTTCTACCTTGCTCTCTTCTGTTAACTAGTATTTGAGTATTGCTTGTTTTTTCTAGGTTACTTATATGTATGCTTTTCCTTTTCTTCAGCATGGAGGATTCTATCAAGTATTTTCTGTAGAGCTGGTTTTGTCTTCAAATACTCCTTTAACCTGCTTTTGTCATAGAATGTCCTTATTTCTCTGTCTATTTGAATGGATAACTTTGCAGGATAAAGTAACCTTGTTTGACAGTTGTTATCTTTCAGAACTTGGAATATATCACCCCATGCCCTTATGGCTTTAAAAGTTTGTGTTGAATAATCTGCTGTAATCCTGATGGGCTTGCTTTTGTAGGTAACTTGATTCTTCTCTCTAACTGCTTTCAATATTTTTTCTTTGGTGTGTGTGTGTTTGGAAGTTTGATTATAATATGGCGAGGACAGGTTCTTTCCAGGTTTTGTCTGGCTGGGGTTCTAAAGGCTTCCTTTATCTGTATTGGCACCTCTTTCCCATTTTGGGGGAAATTTTCTTCTATGACTTTATTGGAGACACCTACTATAACTTTTGAGTGAAATTCTTCTCCTTCTACTATGCCCTGAATTCTAATATTTGATCTTTTCATAGTGTCCCGAATATCTTGAAATTCCCACTCATACTTTTCTATAAGTTTGTCTTTCTCTTTGTTGGCCTGTATTAGATCTGCCACCTGGTCTTCTTGCTTAGATATTTTGTCCTCTCCTTCATCCATCCTACTGGTGAGATTTTCTACAGAGTTTTTTATTTCATTAACTGTGTTCTTCATTGCTAGTAATTCTGACTGGTTTTTCTTTATTATTTCTATTTCCTTATTTATGTCTTGTATTGCCTTCTTTATTTCATGGAATTGGTGTCCTGCATCTTCTTTGAATCCTTTGATTTCCTCTTTAAGTTCCTCTTTGACTCCTTTGATTTGTTCTCTGACTTCTTTGAACATATTTACAATGATTCTTTTGAAATCTTTCTCAGGCATTTCCTCTAACTCGTTCTCACTGGAGGTAATTTCTGATGCATTAATACTTTTAGGTGGATTTATATTGTCTTGCTTTTTAGTGTTTCTTGTGTTTTAATGTATATATATTTTGCATCTTGGATTAAGTTAATGCTTGGATTTTCTAGCTAGCTGGGTATTCTTAGCTGTACCAATTGATTTGATGTTATATATTTTCAGGGTAGGAGCTTAAGGTGTTAGATGTGGCTCTTAAGACTCTCAGAGTATCTACAAAGGTGCTCCTAGGGGTTGAGTTTCCCTGCTATGGGAGTATTCAAGTAGGCTGAGTGGAATAAAACACCAGTAGATTCTAAAAGTTAACTAAACACTGTACCCATTCAGTCAAATACAGCCCCAAGTATGTATGCCAGAGAAGTTATTATAACAACCAGATCTTCTATCAACACAGAGCTTAAGATTTCTGGTCTATTGAGGGATGCCAGTCAGCTTGTGACCAAGTGAGACCCTTCCCTGGTGCGAACCCAGTTACCTTGGATGATTTTGTTCTCAGTCAAGTTGCTGCCTGGTTCATCGGGCTGCTGTTCTGATTTCTGGAGCTGGGCACTGGCTTTTCCTGCGGGGCAAACTGAGCCTGGTAACTGTGGCCCTACAGATCAGCACCCCCGCTGCTGGAACTGCTGCTGCTTCTGGGTCTGCTGTTGTTGCCACTCCTGGTTCTGCTGCAGCTGATGCTCCTGGGTCTGCTGCTGCTGGGGCCACTGGTACCAATTCCGGAGCTGCTGATGTTCCTGCCGAACTCTGCTCCTGCTTGGGTCCCGCTTTCGGCTCAAGTTGGCGTGGCGGGTCCTGGGACGCTGCTCTGTTCACTGGAGCAGGGCTCAGGTGGTGGGGGAGGGGAGGGAGCCTCAACTGCTCTGGTTCTCTCGCTGCTCCACGTGTGCTTCTACCTCGCAGTCTGCTCCTCCGCTGCTCACTGCTGCTCTCCCTTCACGTTTCCTGAGTTGCGGAGAGTGCAGTGTGAGGGCAAACTCCCGCACCTGGCTTTTCCTGCATCTGGAGCCAAGTCTGGCGGCTTTCTGGTGCGCTGCGGTTAGCGGAGCTGCCTGGGGCCGCTTTTGCCAGCCTGTGCGGGCTCTGGATGCTCTGGATCTCTCCCACTTCTCTGCTGCCTCTTCAGTTTCCTATACACCTCACTTTTTAGTAAAAGTGTGTATTTTGCTGAGGTTTTTTGGTCTTTTTTGCCCCCAGGCTGCTTTGGCGTGGTACCTACGCCACCATCTTAACAGGAAGTTCCTTTTTTTTTTAATTTAATTTATTAGTTTTCTTTTCAGCAAATACAGGCAGTTTGGTACCATTGTTTAGAATCATCCATGACCTACCGCCCCCAATGGCCCCACCATGTTGATATAAATGGGTCATGTACTTTGGAGATAGCCCACAGTTATTGGTATGATAAATGTCTCTGCATATCATGACCCAATATGTGACTCTGACATTCTATCTGCCCCCTCTTCTGCAAAATGTCCCTGAGCCATGTTGGGTTCATTTTTGGCCTGCTTCATTGGTGAGGTGTTGGGGGCCTCTGAGGCTCTGGCTCTCTGATTTGTTAGAACTGGATTTTTCTCTGTGTTGGTCTCCTTCCCCTTTGTGCTGGTATCCGGTTCATCAGGAAAGCAGCACCCTTGAAGTTTTGCCAAATTTCCTTAGTTTCAGTTGGGCCCCTTTTGAGGTATGATGGGGCAGCTCTCTCCTTAGGATCTGCATTTATCTGAAAAAGAGAAGCATATTCAGATACAGGAATCCTTTAGAACACCAGCCACACAAAACCTGGAAAGAAACTCTCCTCGCCATATTATAACCAAACTACCAAACACACAATCCAAAGAAAAAATATTGAAAGCAGATAGAGAGAAAAATCAAGTTATCTACAAAGGCAAGCCTATCAGGATTACAGCAAATTACTCAACACAAACTTTAAAAGCCAGAAGTGCTTGGAGTGATGTATTCCAAATTATGAAAGATAACAACTGTCAACCAAGGTTACTTTATCTTGCAAAGCCATCCACTCAAATAGATGGAGAAATATGGACATTCCATGACAAAAGCAAGCTAAATGAGTATTTGAAGACAAAACCAGCTCTACAGAAAATACTTCAAAGAATCCTCCATGCCGAAAAGAAGGAAAAGCACACATACAAGAAACCTGGGAAAAACAAGCACTAGTTAACACAAGAGAGCAAAGGTAGAACCGGAACCACACACACACACACACACACAAAGGCAAACATAAACACTTACCTTTCAGTAATATCTCTTCATATCAACGGCCTCAATGCCCCAACCAAAAGACATAGGTTTGCAGACAGAATTAAAAAGCGGGATCCTACAATTTGTTGCCTCCAAGAAACTCACCTTTCTACAAAGGATAGACATTATCAAAGGGTGAAAGGTTGGAAAATGGTGTTTCAAGCAAATGGGCCTAGAAAACAAGCAGGGGTTGCTATCCTAATATCGGACAAGGTAGACTTTGGTCCAATGTTAGTCAAGAAAGACAAGGAAGGTCACTTTATATTGATTAAGAGCACACTTGAACAGGGGGACATTACAATCCTAAACATTTATGCACCTAACATGGGGGCTCCCAAATTCATCAAACACATACTATTATAACTAATGTCACAGATAACAGCAAGCAGTGTGGTGGTGGGTGACTTTAACACCCCACTTTCATCAATTGAAAGGTCATCACAGGAAAAAATAAACAGAGAGGCATATGGACGAAATAAGGTCATAAAGGGAATGGACCTAACATATATATACAGGACATTTCATCCAAAGGCTGAACAATATACATTCTTTTCAGCAGGACATGGAACATTCTCTAAAATAGACCATATATTAGCACACAAAGCAAATCTTAACAATTTCAGGAAAATTGAAATATTTCCATGCATTCTATCTGACCAGAATAGAATCAAACTATAAATCAATAGCGAGAAAGGCTATAGAGCATACACAAAATCATGGAAACTAAACAATACACTACTAAATGATGAATGGGTCAATGAAGAAATCAAGAAGGAAATAAAAAAATTTACATAGTCAAATAATGAGAACACAACATACCAAAATCTTTGGGATACAATGAAGGCAGTGCTAAGAGGTAAATTTATAGCTTTAAGTGCCTATATTAAGAAATTAGAAAGGTCACCAGTAAATGACCTAATGCTTCACATTAAAGCCTTGGAAAAAGAAGAACAAGGCAAAACAAAAATCAGTAGGTGGGAAGAAATAATAAAGATTAGGGCAGAAATTAATGAAATAGAAACAACAACAACAAAAAATCAAAAGAATTACTGAAATAAAGAGTTGGTTCTTTGAAAGGACAAACAAGATTGATAAACCCTTAGCAAATCTGACCAAAAGAAAGAGAGAAGAGACACAAGTTAATAAAATTAGAGATGAAAAAGGTAACATCACAACAGATGCTAGAGAAATTCAAAAAATCATAGGGACATACTATAAAAGCATATACTCCACAAAGTATGAAAATCTGAAAGAAATGGATGCTTTCCTTGATTTATATGACCTACCTAAATTAAATCAAAATGATATTAATCACATAAATAGACCTATAATAAGCATGGAGGTCTGAACAGTTATCAAAAATATCCCAGCTTTAAAAAGCCCAGGCCCAGCTGGATTCACTGCTGAATTTTACCAGACCTTTAAGGAAGGGCTAACACCATTACTTCTTAAGCTTTACCAGGAAATAGAAAAAGAAGGAATTCTAACAAACTCCTTCTATGAAGCCAGCATCATCCTGATACCAAAACCAGGCAAAGATAGAACACAAAAAGAAAATTACAGACCAGTCTCCCTCATGAACATTGCTGTAAAAATTCTGAACAAAATATTGGCAAGGAGAATACAAGAACATATTAGAAAGATCATGCACGCTGACCAAGTAGGCTTTATCCCAAAGATGGAGGGATGGTTCAATATACACAAATCAATAAATGTAACATATAAATGGATTGAAGGATAAAAATCACATGACCATCTCATTAGACATACAGAATGCATTTGACAAAATCCAACATCCCTTCATGATAAAAGTCCTACAGAGCCTGGGAATAGAAGGAACATATCTCAATATAATAAAGGCTATTTATGACAAGCATATAGCCAACATATTACTAAATGGGGAAAAACTGGAAGCTTTTCCACTAAAATCAGGAACAAGTCAAGGGTGTCCACTGTCCCCACTTTTATTTAAGGTAGTTTTGGAAGTCTTAGCCATAGCAATAAGGCAAGAGACACACATAAAAAGGATACAAATTGGAAAGGAAGAGATCAAGTTATCATTTGCAGATGACATGATTTTATACATAAAGGACCCTAAAGACTCTACTAGCAAACAGTTAGAGCTGATAAAACCTACAGCCATGTGGCAGGATACAAAATAAATACACAGAAATCAGTAGCCTTCATGTATGCTAACAACAAACACACAGAGGATGAAATGAGAGAATCAATCCCCATTCACAATTGCATCAAAAAAAATAAAGTTTCAACTTCTGGTTAAGATGGTGGTATAGGTACCATGCCAAAGCAGCCTGGGGGGAAAAGAGCAAAAAAACTCAGCAAAATACACACTTTTCTAAAAAGTGAGGTGTATAGGAAATTGAAGCAGCAGCGGAGAAGTAGAAGAGATCCAGAGCATCCAGAGCCTGCACAGGCTGGCAAAAGTGGCCACGGCAGCTCCGTCAACTGCTGCAGTGGCAGTGCACCAGAAAGCCACCAGGCTTGGCTCCAGCAGCAGGAAAAGCCAGGTGCAGGAGCTTCCACTAACACCAGTGCTCTCCAGAACTCAGGAAATGTGAAGGGAGAGCGGCAGTGAGAAACAGAGGAGCAGACCACGAGGTAGAAGAACACCTGGAACAGTGAGAGAACCAGAGCAGCTGTGGCACCCGCCCCTCCCCCACTGCCTGATCCCAGCTCCAGTGAACAGAGCAGCGGTCCCGGGACTGGCCACGCCAACTTGGGCCGACAGCGGAACCCAAGCAAGAGCAGAGTCCGGAGAAACATCAGCGGCTCCAGCACTGGTAGCAACGGCCCAGGCAGCAGCAGGAGTGGCAGCAGCAGCAGACCCAGCAGCAGCAGACCCAGGAGCAACAGCAGTGGCAGACCCAGCAGCAGCAGCTTCAGAAGCAGCAGTGGCTCCAGAAGTGGCAGCTACAGCAGCAGCAGCACCGGTGGGCCCAGCAGCAGCAGCTTCAGCTGCTGAGAGACCCAGCAGAGGCACCTTTACCAACAGCAGTTCCAGCAGCAGGGGTGCTGATCTGTAGGGCCACAGTTACCAGGCTCAGTTTGCCCCACAGGAAAAGCCAGTGCCCAGCTCCAGAAATCAGAACAGCAGCCCGATGAACCAGGCAGCAACTTGACTGAGACCAAAATCATCCAAGGTAACTGGGTTCACACCAGGGAAGGGTCTCACTTGGTCACAAGCTGACTTGCATCCCTCAACAGACCAGAAATCTTAACCTCTATGTTGGTAGAGGATCTGGTTGTTATAATAACTACTCTGGCATACATACTTGGGGCTGTATTTGACTGAATGGGTACAGTGTTTAGTTAACTTTTAGACTCTACCTGTATTTTATTCCACTCAGCCTACTCGAATACTCCCATAGCAGGGAAACTCAACCCCTAGGAGCACCTTTGTAGATACTCTGAGAGTCTTAAGAGCCACATCTAACACCTTAAGCTCCTACCCGGAAAAAATATGACATCAAATCAATTGATACAGCTAAAAATACCCAGCTAGCTAGAAAATCCAACCATTAACTTAATCCAAGATGCAAAATATATATGCATTATAACACAACAAACATTAAAAGCAAGACGATATAAATCCACCTAAAAGTATTAATGCATCAGAAATTACCTCCAGTGAAAACGAGTTAGAGGAAATGCCTGAGAAAGATTTCAAAAGAATCATTGTAAATATGTTCAAAGAATCAGAGAACAAATCAAAGGAGTCAAAGAGGAACTTAAAGATGAAATCAAAGGAATCAAAGAAGATGCAGGACACCAATTTCATGAAATAAAGAAGGCAATACAAGACATAAATAAGGAAATAGAAATAATAAAGAAAAACCAGTCAGAATTACTAGCAATGAAGAACACAGTTAATGAAATAAAAAACTCTGTAGAAATTCTCACTAGTAGGATGGATGAAGGAGAGGACAGAATATCTAAGCAGAAGACCAGGGGGCAGATCAACAAAGAGATAGACAAACTTATAGAAAAGTTTGAGTGGGAATTTCATGATATTCAGGACGCCGTGAAAAGATCAAATATTAGAATTCAGGGCATAGTAGAAGGAGAAGAAATCCACTCCAAAGGCATAGTAGGCATCTTCAACAAAATCATAGAAGAAAATTTCCCCCAAATTGGGAAAGAGGTGCCAATACAGATAAAGGAAGCCTTTAGAACCCCAGCCAGACAAAACCTGGAAAGAACCTGTCCTCGCCATATTATAATCAAACTTCCAAACACACACACACCAAAGAAACAATATTGAAAGCTGTTAGAGAGAAGAATCAAGTTACCTACAAAAGCAAGCCCATCAGGATTACAGCAGATTATTCAACACAAACTTTTAAAGCCAGAGAGCTTCGAGTGATATATTCCAAGTTCTGAAAGATAACAACTGTCAACCAAGGCTACTTTATCCTGCAAAGTTATCTATTCAAATAAATGGAGAAATAAGGACATTCCATGACAAAAGCAGGTTAAAGGAGTATTTGAAGACAAAACCAGCTCCACAGAAAATGCTTGTAGAATCCTTCATGCTGAAGAAAAGGAAAAGCACACATATAAGGAACCTAGAAAAAACAAGCAATACTCAAATAGTAGTTAACACAAGAGAGCATAGGTTGAAACAAAACCACCAAAAAAAAAAAAGGCAAACACAAATACACACCTTTCAATAATATCTGTTAATATCAACAGCCTCAATGCCCCAACTAAAAGACATAGATTTGCACACTGGGTTAAAAAGCAGGATCCTACAATTTGTTGTCTCCAAGAAACTCACCTTTCTACAAAGGATAGACATTACCTTAGGGTGAAAGGTTGGAAGTCGGTGTTTCAAGCAAATGAGCCTAGAAAACAAGCAGGGTTGCTATCCTAATATCGGACAGGGTAGACTTTAGTCCAACGTTAGTCAAGAAAGATAAGGAAGGTCAGTTTATATTGATTAAGGGCACACTCCAACAGGAGGACATTCAAATCCTAAACATATGTGCACCTAACATGGGGGCTCCCAAATTCGTCAAACAAACACTATTAGAACTAAGGTCACAGATAACACCAAGCACATTGGTGGTGGGTGACTTTAACACCGCACTCTCATCAATTGACAGATCATCCCAGGAAATAATAAACAGAGAGGCATCTGCACTAAATGAAGTCATAGAAGGAATGGACCTAACAGATATATACAGGACATTTCATCCAAAGGCTGCAGAATATACATTCTTTTCCGCCGCACATGGAACATTCTCTAAAATAGACCATATATTAGGACACAAAGCAAATCTTAACAAATTCAGGAAAATTGAAATATTTCCATGCATTCTATCTGACCACAATGGAATTAAACTAAAAACAGTAGCAAGAAAGGCTCTAGAGCATACACAAAATCATGGAAACTAAATAATACACTACTAAATAATAAATGGGTCAATGAAGAAATCAAGAAGGAAATCAAAAAATTTATAGAGTCAAACGATAATGAGAACACAACATATCAGAATGTCTGGGACACAATGAAGGCAGTTCTAAGAGGTAAATTTATAGCCTTAAGTGCCTATATTAAGAAATTAGAAAGGTCACAAGTAAACTACCTAATGCTTCACTTTAAAGCCTTGGAAAAAGAAGAACAAAGCAAACCAAAAATCAGTAGGAGGAAAGAAATAATAAAGATTAGGGCAGAAATTAATGAAATACAAACAAACAAACAAGAAAAAACTATCCCAAGAATTAATGAAACAAAGAGTTGGTTCTTTGAAAGGACAAACAAGATTGATAAACCCTTAGCATATCTGACCAAAAGAAAGAGAGAAGAAACACAAATTAATAAAATCAGAGATGAACAAGGTAACATCACAACAGATTCCAGAGAAATTCAAAAAAATCATATGGACATACTATAAAAGCATATACTCCACAAAGTATGAAAGTATGAAAGAAATGGATGCTTTCCTTGATTTATATGACCTACCTAAATTAAATAAAAATGAGATTAATCACTTCAATAGACCTATAACAAACATGGAGATCCAAACAGTTATCAATAAGATCCCAACTAAAAAAAGTCCAGGCCCAGATCGATTCACTGCTGAATTTTACCAGACCTTTAAGGAAGAGCTAACACCATTGCTTCTTAAGCTTTTCCAGGAAATAGAAAAAGAAGGAATTCTACCAAACTCCTTCTATGAGGCCAGCATCACCCTGATACCAAAACCAGGCAACAATAGGGAAAAAAAATAAAATAAAATTATAGACCAATCTCCCTCATGAACATAGATGCAAAAATTCTCAACAAAATATTGGCAAACAGAATACAAGAGCATATCAAAAATGTCATTCACCCTGACCAAGTAGGCTTTATCCCAGAGATGCAGGGATGGTTCAATATACGCAAATCTATAAATGTAATACATTATATAAATGGGTTGAAGGACAAAAATCACAAAAAATCACATGATCATCTCATTGGACGCAGAGAAAGCATTTGACAAAATCCAACATCCCTTCATGATAAAGTCCTACAGAGACTGGGAATAGAAGGAATATATCTCAATATAATAAAAGCTATTTATGACAAGCCTACAGCCAACATATTACTAAATGGGGAAAAACTGGAAGCTTTTCCACTAAATTCACGAATAAGACAAGGGTGTCCACTGTCTCCACTTTTATTTAATATAGTTTTGCAAGTCTTAGCCATAGCAATAAGGCAAGAGACACACATCAAAGGGATATAAATCGGAAAGGAAGAGATCAAGTTATCACTATTTGCAGATGATATGATTCTATACATAAAGCACCCTAAAAACTCTACTAGCAAACTGTTAGAGCTGATCAAAACCTACAGCCATGTAGCAGGATACAAAATAAATATACAGAAATCAGTAGCCTTCATATATGCTAACAACAAACACACAGAGGATGAAATCAGAGAATCACTCCCACTCACAATTGCATCAAAGAAAATAAAGTACCTTGGAATATACCTAACCAAGGAAGTAAAGAATCTCTATAATGAGAACTTTGAAACACTCAAGCGAGAAATTGCAGAAGACACTAGAAGGTGGAAAAACTTACCCTGTTCCTGGAATGGAAGAATCAATCTTGTGAAAATGGCAACCTTACCAATAGCAATCTACACATTTAATGCAATTCCTATCAAAATTCCAAAGGCATTCTTCATGGAAATAGAAAAAACAATCCAAAAATCCATTTGGAATCACAAAAAACCTCAAATATCTAAAATAATACTGAGCAACAAAAATAAGGCTGCTGGTGTCACCATACCTGATTTTAACCTATACTACAGAGCCATAGTAACAAAAACAGTGTGGTACTGGCACAAAAACAGACAGGTAGATCAGTGGAACAGAATAGAGGACCCAGATGTAAGTCCAGATAGCTATAGCCACCTGATATTTGATAAAAATGCCAAAAATACTCACTGGAGAAAGGACAGCCTCTTCAGCAAATGGTGTTGGGAAATCTGGATGTATATCTGTAAAAGGATGATAATTGATTCTCTCTCTCCATGCACAAGAATTAAGTCCAAATGGATTAAAGACCTTAACATCAGACCTGAAACTCTGAAACTGCTAGAGGAAAAAGTAGGGGAAACTCTTCAATATATTGGTCTTGGCAAAGACTTTCTGAATACAACCCCAATTGCTCAGGCAATAAAACCACAGATTAATATCTGGGACCTCATGAAATTACAAAGATTTTGCACTGCAAAGGAGACAGTGAAAAAAGCAAAGAGGCAACCTACAGAATGTGAAAAAAATCTTCGCCAACTATATATCTGATAGAGGATTAATATCTAGGATACACAAAGAACTCAAAAAGTTAAATAATAAGGAATCAAACAAGCCAATCAAAAAATGGTCTATGGAGCTAAATAGAGCATTCTCAAATGAAGAAATATGAATGGCATATAAGCATCTAAAAAAATGTTCCACATCACTAGTCATCAGGGAAATGAAGATTAAACTACATTGAGATTCCATCTCACTCCTGTCAGATTGGCTACCATCATGAAAACAAATGATCATAAATGGGGCCGGGATGTGGAAAAAGAGGAACCCTTCTGCATTGCTAGTGGGAATGCAATCTGGTCCAACTATTGTGGAAATCAGTGTGGAGGTTCCTAAAACAGCTAAAGATTGATCTACCATATGACCCAGCCATACCACTCCTAGGCATATATACTAAGGACTCATCTCATTTCCATAGAAGTATGTGCTCAACCATGTTTATTGCTCCTCAATTTACAATAGCTGGAAAATGAAACTAGCCTAGATGTTCCTTAACTGATGATTGGATATTGAAGATGTGGCACGTTTATACAATGGAGTTTTACTCAGTGGTAAAGAAAATGAAGTTATGAAATTAGCAGAAAAATGGATGGATCTGGAAAGGATTATACTAAGGGAGGTAACACAGGCCCAGAAAGCCAAGCGCCACATGTTCTCCCTCATATGTGGATCCTAGCTACAGATGATTGGGCTTCTGCGTGAGAAGGAAAAATCTCAGTAGCAGAGGCCAATAAGTTAAAAAGGAGATATAAAGGGAAGAGAAAGGAAGGGAAGAAGTTACTTAATAGCTTGGTATTGTAAATATATATAACTACAATGATTGAGATAGCGAGGTAATATGATGGAGAATGGAATTTCAAAGTGGAACGTGTGGGGGGGATGGTATTACCTTGGGATATTTTTTATAATCATGGAAAATGTTAATAAAAATTGTGAAAAGAAATAAAAAAGAACATCAAATTACTCTTTAATTCTACCTTGATCAAACTCTGGATATTAGTAGCAGAATGCAGCCAGCCCTCTTGCTACTAGCCTAGCTCCAACAAAGTTCTGTTGGACTTTCCTTCCCTTTAAAAGTTTATAGTCAAAGCATCCAAATACAATTCTCTTCACTTAGCATTTTCAAACTCTCATCAGAATAGTCCATAAAACTTAGATCACTGTTCTGGAAGGCATCTTCAGTTGCAAGTACCCTGGTCTGTCCCATTACTCCAGCATAAAAGTTCCAAAAGACCAAAATCCACATGGTCAGATTCATAGAAGCAATATTACAGCACTTCTGATACCAATTTCTGTTGTAGTCATTTCCACAATGATTGGATGAACTTTCAAACCAGACACAGTTTATAGGAGGAAGGTATTTATTTGAAACTTACATATCCAGGGGAAGTTCCACTGATGGCAGGAAAAGCTGGCCCCATTTCAGAGATTTAAGCAGAGACAGCCAAACAGCAAGCAACAGGGAACCAGCAGCAAGCAGCTAGAACTCTTGCTGCTCTCTGCATACCTTTTGGTTAGAAATCAGATTCACCCCCAGTTGCACTTTTGGGCTAGACCTTAGGATCCATCTCCAGTGATACCTCTTCCAGTTGGAAATCCAACTTACATACATTAGTAAAACTCCTGAGTTAGCTGGGCTTGGTGGCGCATGCCTTTAAGCCCAGCACTCAGGAGGTAGAGGTTGGAGTCTTGACATGAGTTCAAGGCCATCCTGAGACTCCACAGTGAATTCCAGGTCAGCCTTATCTAGAGTGAGACCCTACCTCGAAAAACCAAAAAACAAAACAAAACAACAACAACAAAAAAAACTACTGAGTCTATGGAGGGATATACATTCAAACTACCATAGTAGGAATGTACATCTTTTGAAGTGAACCTGTACAGATTTAGTTGTCTTAGTTTGATTGATTTACTCTTAGTGTCCCAGACTTCAGGTTTAATATTTACTCTCATTAGAGATAAGCATAATGTTGATCCTGGTACCATGTGAATGGAAGTTCCTACTTTAGTGAGATCTTACCTTAATAGCAGGTAGAGAGATTTTGACATAAGTAGAAAGGCATGGGAGAAAGGTAATTCTCCCCAGTTACAACTGAGAGGTATAGAGAAATATCTGGTCATGGGCTTGGCTGGAAATACCTACAATAGCCACTGTTTTGGAAGAGAGCTGGAAAGAGTAAGAGATTGACATTAATATTGAGGCGCTAGTGGCTAAAAAGTGTCATTGTTTAGTTGTTATAGTTAGAGTTATCTGGGGCTACTGGAAGGTGATGAAGGCCTGAGTTGTTGGATCCAGAGGGGAAGCTTCAGGCCACTTTAGTCCATGTAGGCCACTTGTGGCATGACCTCTGGCCTCAGGGATTTTTTTTGTCTCTGGGAACAGACAGTTTTCCAGTGGTCTCCTTGGCATAAAAGACAAGGCCCAGGTGGAGGTCCCCTCCAGGGACAGTTTTTCTTGAAGTATCCCAACTGTCCACACTGGTAGCTGGTCCCAGGAGCATCCTTTTGGGTTGGATTCCTTATAAAAGCATTATTAGAGTCTTTTTTCTCTATATCAGCCTCTAGATACCTGTTATAAAAGACTGTGGTGGCTGGCTCAATTAGATTACCCAGAGTACTCTCAGCCTCTACTGCCATTTATTGTAGTTTTTTCTCAATATCTGGGGCTGACTGAATTAAAAATCAGTCTTCAATTACTAGATCTCTGGCTGGAGAATCAGGAGAGAGGTTGAAGGTTGGTATGTTTTTGACAAAGCAGCTCATATCCTCAACAAATTCAGTGGGAGGTTTGTCTGGCTCTTGTATGACTAATGACAATTTGGAATATTCAAGAGGCTTGGAGTGGGGCTTATATAGCCTTTCTCCAGTCATAGCTGTAAATAGGGCGGGGTCAACTCTACAAGTCTGACAAAGGTTTGAATTTCTCTTACTGCAAAAAAAATTCACACAAAAGAAAAATCTGATATTTTCCATTTTATTTTTATTTTGTTTTGTTTTCTTTGTTTTTTTGAGGTAAGGTCTCTCTCTAACCCAGGCAGAACTGGAATTAACTTTGTAGTCTCAGGGTGGCTTTGAACTCACGGTTATCCTTCTATCTGTGTCTCATGAGAGTTCTGGGAATAAAGACATGGCCACCCTGCTCAGCTTGATATTTTCCATTTTCACAACAATACTGATCTAATTGTAAGATAGTATTATAATTAGTACTTCCCTCAGGAGGCCATGTTTTCCCATTGTCTATATTGGAGATTGGCCAGACAGTATGGCAGAATCTTAGCTGTGTTTTCTTTAGGCTCCATGGGTCAAAGGAGTCCCAAAGTTTTAGGATGACTCTAATGCTGTTCATGTGGCTGAGTACTTATTACCCATACTGAAAAGAAAAGGGAGGACCATGACAAATGACTTTATTAATCAATTGATTTTGCTTTTAGTTACCCAGGAATGGCTAGAAGCAGTTGTGGATCTCAGAAACAGTAGAGCTTGAGGTCATTTTTTTTTCAGATGGAATGACCATTGTTAAAACATGAGGCTGAATCCTGGAGCAGGGAATTTGGATTGAGAGTTAATTTACTTAAACACAATGAACTTGAGATATCAAAACTGAGACAATTATGTAAAATACTGAATAAAACTATTTGACTATATACAGCTTAAGAACAGAGTAGAACCTGGTTGAACTAAAACAGTTTGGTTTTCATACAACAAAATGCATTTGGAAAGAATAAAACATAGCTGGGCAAACAATGTTCATGTTTTATTTTGAAATAGAAACATACAACAATTAAACTAATGCATATTATAGACACCCAGGTTAACAAAAAGCAATTTATGTTTTATTCATGACAGTTGAAAATAGATAAAGCTTAGGCAAGCTATATCAACATGTCAGTACATAACAGGACAATAGTCACAATGACTGCAATTAAATTTAAATCTAGTAATGATCATTTGATAGGATTAATATGAAAAAGATGGGAAACACCTTTAAAGCTATAGTGCTCTCAGAAATGATAACCTTATGAAAGTAAATTAAGTACTAATGTAAACCTTAAGGTTCAGTTCCCCCAGTAGTTACCCTTGACAGATAGAGGAACATAGATAACTTGGTTGAGCACTTAAAAACAGTTTTATAAGTATTATCATGAACAAAGTTGGCATCAGTGAGCTGAAGGTTTAACCTGGACATTTTTTTAGGCATGATGACATAAATTTATAACCTAAATGACATATCTTGTAAAGAGTTAGGATTACTTGTTTTAAATAATATCTAGACAAGTCCATGGTTGTCATATATATTTTTTTAGGGAGATTCTAACCTGAATAAGTACTTTAAGACTACCCATTTTGTCTTTCTGTCTAGAAAAAAATCCTATCAGATAGAGATTACTTTTAAGTGACTAAGGACAAGAGAGAAAGTATACATTAGTATTTTCCTTGTGCTATTTGTTTTCTGCTTTTGTTATCTTCATCTACCAGAGGGCCAATCTGGTCTATGAGGAGCCACTGGGAAACAAGTATTGATTGAAATATACTTAGATCTGAGACAGGGCAACTCTTTTGTGAACTCACAGTTGGCTTGTAACATTTTCAAGCAGCACATAGCAATATACTAATTGTAATCAAGGGCAAGAAGAAAAGACAGAACAGGGAACTAAGCATCTTAGCAAGTTAAATATGAGGCATTTGACTAGGAGAGATTGAAAAGTGGTTAGTCTCTTATAATAAGTTATTTAAATGGTAGAATAACCAAGATTATAAGCTTTTTCTAGGCTTGAACTATAAAAGTATCTCAATACCTCATGTAGGCCCCACATTGCCTGGCTTCATGTAGGGCTGGCATCTGGCATGTAACTGACTCCTACATAGGCCTGGCACAGGAGCTTGGACCCTATCTTGAGGGAGTGATACAAGATGCCTCTTTGTACCCCTACCTTCTGGCCTGATGAAACTTCTAGCACAATCAAAGACCCCAGGGGAAAAGCCTTAATCAGACTTACGTAGAATTACTGATACCCTGACATTTCTTTGCCCTGTTTTGAGAATGTATTTTGCTCTTGCCCAGAGAGGAAAAAAAATTGAACATGACTTCTGTTTTTATGATGTATCAAGCTAACAAGTCTAATCTAGTTAGACATGCCTAGAAAGAAGCTGAATTTGGACTGTCATTAAGCCTGTGGCCCCACATGGAAATTCTGGAGTATGGAAACAGGTGTGAACACTTGAATTTTAACAGTCATGGATGGGGCTCATCTGGGTTTATTTGAAGCTGGTAAGATCTGGGTTTAGCCTGAAAATCTCAACTCCCTCTAAAAAGAAATTGATTTTAAGTAAATTTTGGTCTTTCTAGGTTTCTCTTGTAATTTTTTTTATTTTTTGAGGTAGGGTGTCACTCTAGCCCAGGCTGACCTGGAATTCACTATGTAATCTCAGGGTGGCCTCACTCTTGTAATTTTTATGTGCAGCATACTTATACCTTTTAACTCATTTTTAACCTTCTAATCTAAGTACCACTAAAAAAATTTATCAAACATATTATAACATCCAACATTGAAAATATCCCTTATTATCTTATTATAACCCACCAAAAACATAATCACCTCTCTTAGAGAATCATTGAGAGAAACCATACCTAATTGGTTTAGCCATTTTATCTCATCAATTAACACAGAAACAAGCTTATTGGTGTAATGCAGCTTCAAAGGCTTAACCATTCTACCATTGGAAATCTACAGAGAAACAACATCTTTAGCAGAAAAACTTAGAATTAAGTCTTTTAAGTTATTAAAGTTTCCCTCATATTTATATCACAAAAGCTTTATATTTTAAACTAAATCTATGAAAAATAACAACCAGACATGATTTATATTATTTCCCTAGCATATACATACAGGCTACATTACTTCTTGGTTTGAGAATAAATTTTATGAAACACATTTTTTTTTAAATTTTATTTACTTATTTGAGAGTGACAGGAAGAGAGGGAGAGAAAGACAGTTAGAGAGAGAATGAGCGTGCCAGGGCTTCCAGCCACTGCAAACAAACTCCAGATGCATGCGCCTCCTGGAGCATCTGGCTAACGTGGGTCCTGGGGAATCAAGCCTCGAACCGGGGTCCTTAGGCTTCACAGGCAAGCGCTTAACAACTAAGCCATCTCTCCAGCCCTGAAACACATTTTTAAAAGCATTACAACATTTTAAATTCTAAATATTAGAGTACAATATAATGCTTGTATTTAGGAAGGTATATTAATAAAAGACTTTAAAAAATATTTATTTGCGCTGGGCGTGGTGGCACATGCCTTTAATCCCAGCACTTGGGAGGCAGAGGTAGGAGGAACGCTGTGAGTTTGAGGCCACCCTGAGACACCATAGTGAATTCCAGGTCAGCCTGAGCTAGAGTGAGACCCTACCTCGAAAACCAAAAAAAAAAAAAAAAAAAAAAATTTATTTGCAAGCAGAGACAGAAGAAAGACAGAGAGGAAAAGGGAGAGAGAGAGAAAAAAAAAATGGGCATGCGAGCACCTCCAGTCACTACAAACAAACTCCAGATTCATGTGTCACTTTGTGCATCTGGCTTTACATGGGTACTGGGGAATCAAACCCTGGTCATTAGGTTTTGCAGACAAGAACCTTAACTGCTGAGCCATCACTTCAGCCCAACAACAGACTTTTTTTGTAAATAATTTTAAAAGCATAAAAACAGGTTAAAAATCATAATATATAAATGAGCATTTAAATCTCTAATCTTTGTCAAAGAAAGATCACATCTAAACAATTTAGAAAGAAAGTTATTTTGTTTCTTATCTTCCACTGTAGAAGCGACAGCTAGCTAAGTTGTTAGTAACCACTGGCTGAGTCCCTACTCAGGGCAGGGCAGTGAGGACAAGCATACCAGAGAGTGAGGTCAGAGCCAAATGGATCTGATCCCTAATCCAGGATAGGACTAAGTGGGGGGAACACCTGTTGTAGCAAAAGTAATGTCCAGCCTCTGCTCATGTCATCCTTTTCCCTGCCATCATAAAGCTTTCACTCAAGACTATCAGCCAAAATAAATCCGTTCCTCCCAGCAGCTGCTTTTGGTTGGGTGCTTTGTCTTAGCAACTGGGCTATAAGAAGTTTGTATGAGAGGCTGGATGTGTTCTTCCCATGCACTGAGAACTTGAGCAGCAATGAAATTTAGAAGACATGAACTGGTGTAAGCAGATAGATGTGGCACAGAAATTAAAGTTTTGGGCCAGCAGCCAGGTTCAGCTGCAGTTGTGTGAAGGTTACTACCACTGAGATTGAGCCTGCTGTTCTGCATTAGGACTGCAGAAAGAATGCTGATTCTTTTGAAAGTAGGGAGCCTGGTGGAAAAATGCTGAAAGTATTTTTCTGCTCTTCAAGTTGGCTTTATTCCCTCATGGATTTACAATTTTGTGGTGAGGCCCACCTGGTACTGTTTTTGGAAGTATAACAAGTGCAGGGCGATTTTGGTTTGTAGTACAATTCTTTTGGAGATGGTCATTGGATGGCATGAGGCAGGGTTGTTGGGAATCCCTACATGGAAGTCCCATGGAGCCAAGGCATGAATGAATTGTGGGCTGCAATGGTGAAGCCAAGATTTTGGAGTTGCCAGGACTATAGAATGGTCACCAAGGAGAGCTCCTATCTAGTTCAGAATATAATTTTCCCTGGGATGTGGCCAGCCAAGTTGGACAGACATAGTTGGAAACCCAGAGACTTCATCACTGGTTACAGATGTCAGACTTGGAGCTACAGGACTTGATGTTTGTCCTGCTTGTCTTGATCCTGGATTTGTTCAGTATTTTTTTGATATGCACAATGTCATCTTTTGCAGCATGAACTGATGACTCTGTGCCATTATATGTATTTTACTCATTTTTTTAAATTTATTTTTTATTTATTTCTTAGAGACAAAGAGAGGAAGAGAGAGATAGAGAGTGAGAATGGCACAACAGTGCCTCTAGCCATTGCAAACAAGCTCCAGATGCACCACCATGTGCATCTGGCTTATATGGGACCTGGAGAATCAAAACTGGGCCCTTAGGCTTTACAAGTCTAAGGCCTAAGGCCTTTGTCTCAACTGCTAAGCCATCATGCCAGCCCCGTTGCACTCATTTTTAAAAACATTTTTATTGACTACTTCTATAATTATAGATAATAAACCATTATAATTCTTTGCCTCCCCCATTTTCCCATTCATAAATCCATTCTCCATCATATCCCCTCCCTCTCTCAGTTAGTCTATCATTTATTTTGATGTCACAATCCTCCTATTATAAGGGTTTTGTGAAGGTAGTGCTAGGCACTGTGAGGTCATAGATATCCAGGACAATTTCTGTCTGAACTATTGCATTATAAGCAATATGTTGCAGTCAGGTTCGCATGGATGGTAGAAATCACCCACCCAAGAGAAGCTTGTGGGAAAAAGAGGTTTATTTTGGCTTATAGGTTCAAAGGGGAAGCTCCATGATGGCAGGGAAAATGGTGGCATGTGCAGAGGGTGGGCATCACCCCCGGCTAACATAAGGTGAACAACAGGGACAGGAGAATGAAGTGGGCCTCCAATTTTAGAGCAGTTGGTTTCCCCATAACAGACATGCCACCATAACACCCATTTGGTCATTTGGCCTGGCTGGCCAAACTTAAGGCTTTTCACCACTGATGACTTCTCTCTCCCATAGAGCTGTATGCAGCATAGCTTTTCCCAGCTTTCTATTAGCTGGTCTATAGGGAGGAGGTTTTCAACTCAGCTCAAGGTCTCAGTGACCCTGAAGCCCAAGCATGTGCAGTCTCATGTTTTAATTTTACAGCAATAGCACATCATACAGAATCCACTAATTTGTCATTCTAGAATAATATCCTTAGACTTGTGAGGCAAGTAGGGCAATTTTATTCCATTTGGCAAGTAAAGAAGCTGAGTCATTTCTAGCAGAAGACAAAGCTACTTTCTGCATGCTATTTTTCTAACACTTTCCCCATTGTTGAGTCAGTCAGGACACTTGGGGTTTCACAGGTAAGTCAAACTCTACCAAGCTTAAGCAAAGGATCAAACTGCCCAGTAAGCATTTCTGTTAATGTTCACACCCTTATATTAATGCTACTCTCACTTTTGGTAGAGAATATTCTCTTCTCAGATGGCAGTGACCTTGGGATGACTCAGAAGATATCATGGTGATGGAAGGAAATGACTGCTGTGCTCAGTACTGCAGTATCTGTATCACACCTTCTAAGGCTCAGGGTCTAATGTGGAAGAGGTGGCAGAAAGAATGTAAGAGGAAAGGAAGGGCAGGACTCCATACAACATGCTCCCTCTTGACACAAAATGGTGTGGATATCCATGGCCTCAGAGTGCCTGACACTACTTGCATAAGACTATCATAAGAGGAGGAAAAGATCATGACATCAAAATAAAAGAGAGACTGATTGAGATGGGGAGGGGGTATGATGGAGAATGGAGTTTCAAAGGGGAAAGTTGGGGGAGGAAGGGTATTACCATGGGTAGTTTTTATAATCATGGAAGTTGTTAATAAAAAATAAATTTAAAAAAAATTGAAAAGAAAAAGAAAAAGAAGGTTTAATGGAAGACTGACGGCAATATGTCTGGCAACCTCTGAGACAACTGAGACTAGCACTTAAAAGGCATTAGAGACTCCTACTTCTGCTTAGAACTTAGAAAGCCACAGGAAAATATCTTTCTTACCTCAACAATAAAACAAAATTCAGATAACCTACATTACCACACTTAAAAAATTAATAGCTTTAGCCCATTAGAAATCTACTAAAGCTAAAATACAAGAACATACATACACATGATTTAATATGGGCAGTTTGAGAGCTTAGAGCTTAGGATACTTAGATGTCCCAAATATACAGGAAAACTACAGTTGCCAAACCATTTCTACAGATTTTAATGGAACTTTCTCAAATAGAGTGTGAGAATGTCAAGAGCTGAAAGAAACAGACACTCAGAGACAGCTAAAAATAAAATGTGAGGCTCAGAGTTTAAAGGCACTTGCTCACAAAGCCTAATGACCCATGTTCAATTATCCATTACCTATGTAAAGCCAGTTGTACAAAGTGGTGCATGCATCTGGACTTTGTTTGCAGGAGGCCCTGGTATACCCATTCTATCTCTCTCTCTGTCACATAAATAAATAAATAAAATATTTTTTAAAAATTCTTTAAAAAACTGAGAGAAAACCCACAGGAATTCTGGTATTATACTGAGAGAAAACCTGCTGATACTTGCATATCAATGTTTATTGATGTGCTACTCACAATAGCTAAGAAATAGAATCAGTACAGGTGCCCATCAACAGATAAACTGATATAGAAAATATGACAAAAAAACACCTCAAATAGCCAAAACAATTTCAAGCAACAAAAATTAAGGCTGGTGGTATCACCATACCTGATTTTAAGCTATATTACAAATCCATAGTAACAAAAGCAGTCATGTAGATCAGTCATAGAATAGAAGACCCAGATGTTAATCCAGGAAGCTACAGCCATCTGATTTTTTACAAAAATTCATTGGAGAAATGACAGCCTCTTCAACAACTGCTGCTGGGAAAGCTGGATCTCTCTGTATAGAAGGATAAAAATAGATCTTTTTCTCTCTATGCATAAGAATCAAGTCCAAATGTACCAGAGATCTTAATATCAGACCTGAAACTCTGAAACTGCTAGAGGAAAAACTGGGGGAAATCTTTCAAGATATTGGCATAGACAATGACTTTCTGAATATAACCCCAGTTGCTCAAGAAATAAAAACCACTAATCAACCACTGGGATATCACGAAATTACAAAGCTTTTGTGCAGCAAAGGACACTGTAACTAGAACAAAGAGACAACCTACAGAATGGGAGAAAACCTTTGCCAGCTGTACATCTGACAAAGGATTAATATCCAAAATATAAACAGAACTCAAAAAAAAAACAAAACACCTAAGCAGTATGAAATCAAACAACCCATTTAAAAAATGGGCTATGGAACTAAATAGAGAATTCTCAAAGGAAGAAATATATATGGCATATAAACATCTGAAAACATGTTCTAACCAGGCATGGTGGCACATACCTTTATTCCCAGCACTTGAGAGGCAGAGGTAGGAGGATCACCATGACTTCGAGGCCACCCTGAGACTACATAGTGCATTCCAGGTCAGCCTGGGCTAGAATGAGACCCTACCTCAAAAAAAATAAAAAAAAGTGTTCCACATCCTTAGCCATCAGGGAAATGCAAATTAAAACCACATTGAGATTCTATCTCACTCCTGTCAGAATGGCTATCATCAAGAAAAAAAACGACAATAAATGGTGGCAAGAATGCAGAAAAAGGAGAACCCAGGCTGGAGAGATGGCTTAGCAGTTAAGGCATTTTTCTGAAAAGCCAAAGGACCCTGGTTTGATTCTCCAGGACCCACATAAGCCAGATGCACAAGGTGGCACATGAGTCTGGAGTTTGTATGCAGTGGCTGGAGGCCCTGGAGCACCCATTCTCTCCCCCACCCCAGCTCTCTCTCAAATAAATAAATAATAAATTATTTTTAAAAAGAAAAGAAAGGAGAACCTTTCTACACTGTTGGTGGGAATGTAGTCTGGTACAGCCATTGTGGAAGTCAGTGTGGAGGTTCCTGAAACAGCTCAAAATAGATTTACCATATGACCAATTCCTAGGCATATATCTGAAGGACTCTTCTCACTTCCCTAGAGATACTTGCTGCTCTATTCACAATAGCCAGGAAATGAAACCAGCCTAGATGTCCTTCAACAGATGAATGAATAATAAAGATGTGGTACATTTACACAATGGAGTTCTATTCAGTGGTAAAGAAAAATGAAATTATGAAATTTGCAGGGAAATGGATGGATCTAGTAAGGATTATACTAAGTGAGGTAACCCAGGCCCAGAAAGCCAAACATTGCATGTTTTCTCTCATATGTGGATGCTGGAGGCTCTGGTGTGCCCATTCTTTCTTCCTCTATTTCCTTGAAAAAAAAAAAAAATACTGTTTAAAGAAAAAAAATAGATGAAATTGGAGATCACTGTGTTAAGCAAAAGAAGTCAAAGGGATAAATGCCACATTTTCTTTCACATTCACTATCTAGATTTGTGTATGTGTTGAAAAAGCAATGAGAGGCCTGGAGAGATGGCTTAGTGGTTAAACGCTTGCCTGTGAAGCCTAAGGATCCCAGTTTAAGGCTTGATTTCCCCAGGACCCACATTAGCCAGATGCACAAGGGGGCCCACACGTCTGGAGTTTGTTAGCAGTGGCTGGAAGCCCTGGCGCACCCATTCTCTCTCTCTCTCTCTCTTTCTTCCTCTCTCTCTCTCTCTCTCTCTCTCTGTGTGTGTGTGTGTGTGTGTTTCTTTCTCTCTCTGTCACACTCAAATAAATAAATAAAAATGAACAAAAAAATTGAAAAAAGAGAAAAAGCAATGAGAGGAAGAGATCTAATGTTGAAGAGACCATAATGAATACATGTGACATGAAAATAGAAGTAGATTCTGTTTTTAGGAGAGGAAAGGAACCAGAAAGAGGAGGCCAAGGGGGATGATGTAGGGCAGTAGAAGGGGGAAATGAAGAATAAAGTATGATTAAATTGTGTGTGTGTGTGTGTGTGTGTATATATATATATATATATATAAAACCATATATATATATGGTTTTATATATATATATATATATATATGTTTATATATATATATATATATATATATATATATATATATATATATATGGTTAAAGGCTTGAAAAACTTGTTGGCATGGGTTCCATTCCCAAGCAACTCAGGTAAGCCAGACACAAAAAGTGGTGCAAGAGTCTGGCCTTCACTTGTAGTGGCAAGAGACCCAGGGTTCCTCTATGTAGCCAAGAATGTCTTCCCAAGTGCTGGGATTCTAGGTATACACCACTATGTCTGGTTATGAAAGCAATTTTAATTATAATGGTAACATCTAAATGGTCATAATAAAATATTCATGGATAAATTAAGAAGGAAAAACCTTGTACACTAAAAGCCAAGGGACACTATTGAAAAGATTAATACCAACAAGTGTTATTATTATTGATTTTCTGAGGTAGGGTCTCAGTCTAGCCCAGGCTGACCTGGAATTCACTATGTAGTCTCAGGCTGGCCTCAAATGCTCAATGATCCTCCTAATTTGGCCTCCTAAATGCTGGGATTAAAGGCATGTGCCACCACACCCAGCAGGATAATCATTATTTAATGGATACAATGTTTGGGTTTAGGAAGATAAAAAGGAGGGCTGGAGAGATGGCCAAATGGTTAAGGCACTTGCCTGCAAAGCCTCAAGACTCATGTTTGATACCCCAGTACTCACATTGAGCCAGATTCACAAAGTAGCACATTCACCTGGAGCACATCTGCAGCAGCTAGAGGCCCACAACTCAATCTGTCGATTGATCTATCTATCCGTCTCCTTGCAAATAATAAAATATATTTTTTAAAAAGAAGATAAAAAGGGTGTGGTATGGTGGCACACACTGTTAGTAACTGGCACTCAGGAGGCTAAAGTAGAAGTATCACTGTGAATTTGAGGCCACCTGGGACTACAGAGTGAGCTCCAGGTCAGTTTGGGATATAAGTAATGTGTTCATGGATTAGAGAACTTAATATTACTAACCTATCATTAGTACCAATGACAATTTACAGAATTAATATATTCCCTTTGAAAACCTCATTGATTTTTTTTTTTCAGAAATAGAAAAATCCATCCTTAAATTCACATGGAAAGAAAAGAAAAAGAAATGTTGACCAAGTATGGTGGCATACACCTTTAATTCCAGCACTCAGAAGGCAGAGGTAGGAGGATTGCTGTTAATCAGAGGCCAACCTGGGACTACTGAGTTCCAGGCCATCCTAGACTTCTTCTAAAATAATAAATACATAAATAAATAAATGTTATGTTACATATATTTAACACAGTAATAATAAGATAGTATGTTGTGGACACTGAAAAACAACTAGGATGTTCCTTATAAAACTAAGTATAAATTCATTACAAAGAAGAACATCCACATAAATTCCTATATGTATCTTCATACTAAATAAAATTTTGAAATGACTCAACATGTGGGACTAGTAGTGGGGTTGCTGAAATGAATCTAACCATATGGATTTTGTTCTTTTGAACTTGTGTACTAGAGGAATGGAAAACTTGATTCTTGCAACTGAAGATACCTTCTGGAGCAGAAGCCAAGAATTATGGACTATTCTGATGAGAGTTTGAAAATGCTAAGTGCAGAAAGAACTGTATTTAGAGGCTTGGCTTACGAACTTTCTAAGAGGAAGGAAAAACTGATGAAAATCTTGTTGGATCTGGGCTTCCTGTGTTCTGATGCCCAGGTCCAGACAGTTTGATCAAGATTAAATCTGTAATGGACTGATATGCTTGGCTAAAGATATGGGACTGACAGATACAAGATTTAAAATTGGAATTAAAATTAAAATTTAATTTAAAAATAAAATTACTGGCATGGAGACTGCTTGCTGATGCTCCTATTGTCAAACACAGTAGCCTACTGCTTTACATTAAAACAATGGAAAGAATCCTTGAGGTGATTCGCACCCCAGAAAGACTGAATGGTAGGAATGCAAAGTCTTTTGAAAGGAGATATCTGTAAGGAAGAAACCTCTTCTTCAAAGTCACTTGTTGGGCTTTGAGAGGCCCAGATATGAGGCCTAGTGGAACTTCCTGAGCCTAGCTAAAGTTTGGCAATCTGTCTCTGGCCAGCTATGACTCAGCAGGGTGCCAAATTGCCTCTGGCCTGATACTTCTGCAAAAAAAAGTTAGAGTTCCCTCGCGCTTAGAACCAATCATTTCAAGAGTTGCGATATGCTATTGGCCCTTACACCTCATCCTTTCCTGAGATCCCTGCCTTCATTCTCAATGCTACATAAATACCTGCCTTTTACAATAAAGTGAGATCCTGCTTCAACAAGTCTCCCGACTCAGTGTGGGTTTTCTCCAGTGCTTAGGAGAGGGACTAGGTCATCAACACTCACCATCCCACTCAGCCCCAAGGAGAGACCAGCAGGACTGGCTCTTCTACAGCCCTACCTGCTGGAGGACCTGGCAGACTGGTGCCCAATATGGGGTGTCTCTCCGATGGAAGAACACTGACGAGCCAATTGATCTGTGGGTGAGTGTACCCTCATAAATTATGGGGCAGTCCTCGTCCAACCCAAATCCCTCATGCTGGCCTGAGCCCTTGTATCTGTCCCTGGACCCCTTTGGAAGCACACCTTGGCCCTCTAAGGAGGGGTTCCATTAGGCCAAGGATTGCAAATCCAAGTTCAGCCTTCAGGGTGAACCTTTAAACTCCCCCAGGGGCTATTTCCAGCCCCATTACACACTGGACCATGCCCCTGATTCCGGGACTAAGGCCAAAAATGACACTGGGTCCAACTGCACTGTCTCTCTCAAGGAAACAATTTGGCTGATAAAATGGCTTCTGTGCCTCAGTGTAATACTAATTAGAAAGGAGGAAGTCCCTCCTTCATGGCAGTTAGTCCCTGGTCCACCTTTACTTGGTGTGGATGGACAGTCAATGTCCTGGGAAATGGTCACTGGCAGCCCTGGACTGATCCTGACAGTAACCTTGGGGAGGTGTGCCCTCTGGTAGTGTCCAGCCTAACAGCCAACCTCCTAGGTCAGGATATACTTGGAGAAGCTGAGGCTTTTATCACCACTGAAACTACAGAAAGAAATCCTCAAGGGCTCTGCCCTAATCATCTTTGGCAAATTGATGTCACACACTATTCTCCATTAGGAAAGCTTAAATATATTTTTCTTTCAGTCAATACCTTTTCCCATGCCTGCTTGGCATTGGCACATGCCAGGGAAAAATCTAAACATGCTATTAGGCATATGCTGCAATGCTTTGCCACACTTGGATTACCTGATCAGATCAAAACTGATAATGGGCCCTGCTTTGTAAGCAAGGCTTTTGTAAATTTTCTCCAGACCTGGAGAATCTCACACTCCACAGACATCCCATATAACCCCCAGGGTCAAGCAATCATTGAAAGATATAATCAGACTCTCAAGTCTCAATTACAGCAACAAAAGGGGATATCCTTACCCCCACACAACCACCTAAAAAAGGCATTATTTACTCTAAATATTTTAAATTTTTCTAAAGATAAACAATTATTTCCTTTTCAAAAACATTGGTCCTCATCCATTACCTACAGTTCTATCTGGGTAAGATGGAGGGACCCATTGACTGGGATGGGGAAACTGGCTATAAAGCCCATAAGCCCGCCCCCAACAATACACTCCCTCCAGGGGTATGTAGGGGTTGGATTTGGAATTCCAGTCTAAAGATGTGCAAAGTGCTTGAGCTTTGCCTGGAGTTCCTGATGTGTGCTTGCCTGTGCTGGTGTGGTTGCTTTTGTCTTCTCTCTCTCTGGTTGATCCTGAGAAAGAAAGCCATCTTCTTCTGCCATTATGGAACTTCCCCTGTATCTGAAAGCTTCAGTAGGTCTCTTCTTCCTCCCATAATCTGTGTCTGGTCTAGAGGTCATCCCAGCAACATGAAGCTGTCTACTACAGGGGGCTTGAGGTAGAGTCTCACTGTAGCCCAGGTTGACCTAGAATTCACTATTGTGGTGGTTTGATTCAGGTGTCCCCCATAAACTTAGGTGTTGTGAATGCTAGCTCCCCAGCTGATGGAGATTTGGGAATTAATGCCTCCTGGAGGGAGTGTATTGTTGGGGGCGGGCTTATGGGCTTTATAGCCAGTTTCCCCATCCCAGTGTTTGGCACACCCTCCTGTTGCTGTGGTCCATCTTCTGTTGGCCAGGGGGTGATGTCCACCCTCTGCTCATGCCATCGTTTTCCCCTGCCATCGTGGAGCTTCCCCTCGAGCCTGTAAGCCAAAATAAATCTCTTTTTCCCAGAAGCTGCTCTTGGTTGGGTGATTTCTACCAGCAATGCGAACCGGACTGTAACAACTATGTAGTCTCAGGCTAGCCTTGAACTCACAGCAATCCTCCTACCTCAGCCTCTTCAGTGCTGGGATTAAAGGCATGCACCATCATGCCCAGCAATTAGGTGTGCTACTTATGAGATGGCATGTTATGCAAGGCAGGTACAGTATACACAAGACTCCTGTAGACTGTAAGTTTGCTTGTATTTCAAAATAATATATTTTTGAAACCTTTTAAGAGGTAGAAAAATAACTCAACTGCTTAAGAAAAATACACAGCTAATTTGCTACTTAATGGAGAAAAAAGAAAGGCTTACCTCAAAAATTAGTAACAAATCAAGGATGTCAATTCCTATAGTCTGAATGTCTGTTCTGTAACTCATATTGCAGAAACTTAATCCAAATGCAACAGTGTTGGGAGGTGAGCCTGTAAGCCAAAATAAACCTTTTTTTCCCCACAAGCTCTCTTGGTCAAGTGTTTTCTGCAAGTAATGTGAACCTGACTGCAACAGTAAGATTGGTACTGAGAACAGGGTCATGGCTGCTAGAAATCTGACTCTGGGTTTTGGCCTTTTTGAGCTGATTTTTTGTTGTTTTGTTTTGTTTTTTTGAGGTAGGGTCTCACTCTAGTCCAGGCTGACCTGGAATTCACTATGGAGTCTCAGGGTGGCCTTGAACTCAGGGCAATCCTCCTACCCCTGCCTCCCGAGTGCTGGGATTAAAGGCGTACACCACCATGCCCGGCTATTGAGCTGATTTTTGAGAGGAATGTGAAAGGATTTGTAATCTTGGCCTAAGAGATGCCTTGCAGTGCTGTAAATACGGCTTGATGGACCATTCTGGTTAGAGTTGAAAGACCTGAATGTAGTAAGAACTATGGAGGTTTGGCTTGAGGGTGACAAAGAACTGTGTAGGAATAGGCTAGAAGCAGTTTGTGAGAGGCTTACTGTTACACCCTTGTTCTGAGAATTTGTGCAGGGTTGCATTGTGTAGAAATGGCATGGTGTGAGCACAGGGATATGGCACAGAAATGAAATTTTTTTATTATTAACATGTTTCATATTGATACATCATGTGTTGGTTCCCTCTTTTCCCTTGTCCCTGCCCCCATTCCATTGGGGAAAACTCCTCAGTGGGGTTGCAGGTATTCCCCATGGGTTTGTGGCTTATGCATTGTGGGAGCAGCAGTCAGTTATTTTGGGGGAGAGGAAATTCCTCTGGGTATGATGTCTCAACCTATGGTTCTTACAGTCTTTTTGTCCCCTCTCCCACAAAATTCCCTGAGCCATGGTGGGTGAGTTTTAAGTCTACTTCAGTGATGAGCTCTTAGGAGCATCTGGATCTCTACTTTTGTAGGTGTTGAGTATTCTCAGGGTCTGTCTCCTACACCCTGGTGCTGATTATCACGTACAGCACTGGAAGCAACACTCTTGCTCATCTCCCCAATTCCTCTGTGGTTTTAGCTGTGGCTTGGCTGAAGTGCAAGGGGTAGTTTCACTACCTTATGAAAAAGAACAGATTTTCCAATAGTGAAGTCAGCTTAGTTTGAATGGGAAAAGCATTGTGAATTTAGGGAGAATTTGATGTTTGCAGCACCTCTTTTAGCCAAAGACTAGGAGAGCTTGACACTGGAGAACAGAATCTTTGTCTCTGTAGAATTCTGATCTAGTTCCCAATTCCAGATATGGGTTCCTTTACATGGAGCAAATCTCTTAGCTAATCAGAAAGCTATTGGTTACTAACTGAGGCTGTGTACCACTATTGCACTAGCATGTACATAGTGTTGGGATGTTTGCTTCTGAACAGCTCAGACATCTGGTTGCTCACACTGTTGTTAGCCACTTTCCCCCAGTAGTACATGTAGATTTTCCAGCACTGGACAGGCTGTCTGGGGACTGGCTTCTGAATTCCAGCCAGGTCTCTCTGTGCTCTGTGTCAGCAGCATATAGTGTCTTCAGCAATAGGGTCTTAGCTTTTGCCTCAGGTAGGTAATCAAGTGCTTTGACACAAAGCTGTCTTGTTTTGTGGACCTCATAGGTCTCTCTGATCAACTGCTCAATGTTGATAACAACCAATCTCTGGTACTGGGAGTTACAGGCTAGAGACAGAAAAATTTTTTAAGTGTAGGCTTCATCCCATCATCGACCAGAGCCCTACTTTACAGGTGTTCCCCCCTTACTCCTTTTAAGGGTTTTATCTTTTAGGCTATCTCAAAGGATAAAGGTCTCTATGGTACCAGCTCATTTTGGATTTAAGTTTGTGTTTGTTTCGCCCCTCCCCTTTCCCTCTACCCTTCCATACATATTGTCTGGACTTTGAGTTGCCATCAGATATGTCAGCAACTTGAGCAGATCCAGGTTTGGAACCACAGATCAGTGATACCATACGGCGTTTTTCTTTCTGTACTTGTGTGAGTTCATGGAGTTGATCTGTTCCAAGTATGTCCATTTTTTTTCTACAAATCTTATCATTATTCTTATGCTGAGTAGAATTCCATTGTGTAAATATACCATAACTTCATTATCCAATCATCCAATGATGAGCATCTGGGTTGATTCCAATGTTTAGCTATAATGAATTGAGCAGCTATAAACATGGTTGGACATATCTCTGCATTCTTTATTTTTCATGTATTTAAATAGTTTCCAAATTTTTTTCTTGTTTTATTTTGGTGTGGTTAGAAGTGATACTCAATATTTCAATTTTCTTTTTAAATTATTGACATTTGTTTTGTGGCTTACCACACAATGTATTCTGCAAAATGTTCCATGTCCTGATGAGCAGCTTATTGGATGAGATTTCTGCAAGTGTGTTGGGTCTGCTTGGTTCAGGAAAATTTAACTCTTGATTTTTGTTGACATTTAATCTGGGATGTAAAAGTCATCCTATTATTGCAGAATCTATCTCTCCCTTTGTTTATATATTTGGGTGTTCTAACATTGAACTTATATGTAGATCATAATTATTTTCTCTTGCTAATTTGACCCTTTTGTGATTATATAATGACCTTATATCTTTTCCTTCTTCTGATTTTTTTTTTTTTAATCTAAATCAAACAAACTACTTCTGCTTTCTTTTGGGTTTCTACTCACAGGGGATTTTTTTTCCCATCCTTCCCCTTTCAGCTTGAAGATAAAATGGGTTTAAGAAGTACATAGTTAGATATTATGCTTTACTTATCACCTTAGGTGCTCTACTGAACTTGAGAAGTTTAAAAGGCCAGGTTTTATTATTTACATTTTGTTACTTGTGTTGAACTTTTACAGAAGTTTCTATCCCCCCTTCTGTGATCTTTCTTGGTAATTTGACTTCCTTCAGTAGAATGTTTAGATTGTTTTAATGTGTCTATTAGATTATTTTATGATTACCATGAGGTCTTCGAAAGGATTACAAAAGAACCCAATTATAAGAAACAAATACCAATAAAAATTCTCCACTTGTTCTCTATGCTTCGTATCTTAACTTCCCCCATCTCATTTTACATTTTTGTATATTACCTAACACAATTAGTGTAGTTATTTCAGTTTTCATACTAAAGATATGGTTTATAGCATGTTTTTAAGATTAGATTCTTCAGCAGAGGCTAGTAAGTTAAAAAGGAGACATAAAGAGAAAGGAAGGGAGGAGGGTACTTAGTAGGTTGATATTATATACATGTAAGTACAATGATTGTGATGGGGAGGTAATATGATGGAGAATGGAATTTCAAAGGGGAAAGTGTGTGGGGGGGAGGGAATTGCCATGGTATATACTTTTTATAATCATGGAAAATGCTAATAAAAATTTAAAAAAAATAAAATAACAATTAGAAAAAAATAAAAAAGATTAGATTCTTCTGACTTTGTTTAAACATAATTCCCAATAATTTTTATGTTCTCTGGTGCTTCTAACATCTCTTTCAACTTAAAGAACTTTTTAGCAGTGTGATGGCACATGTTGACAGGAAACTGCTGAAGAGGCAGGGACAAGAGGGTCAGGAATGACAGGCCAGCCTGGGTTAAACATTTTATGCACACAAAGTAATGCTGCGCTGCTCTCAGTTTTGGTTAAAGAAGCTTCTCTTTTCAGATGGAAGTAGGTAATTCAAAACTCACTAAAGTGCTGAGAAGAGATAGTGGAGCATCTATTACACCCTCAAACCCTCCCAAGGCTCAGGGACCATTGTGGAAGAGATGGTGGAAAGAATGTAAGAGCCAAAGGAAGGGAAGCAGTGGTTACAATGCTATATTCCAGACATAAAGTAGCTGTGGTATTCATGACCCCACAGTGGCTGCTACCTATTGCACAAGACTTGCATAGTAGGAAGGGTAAAAATAATGGCATCAAAATAAGAGACTAATTGAAAAGAAGGAATTCAGCCGGGCATGGTGGCATACGCCTTTAATCACAGCACTCAGGAGGCAGAGGCAGGAGGATCACTGTGAGTTCGAGGCAACCCTGAGACTACATAGTGAATTCCAGGTCAGCCTGAACTAGATAGAGTGAAATCCTATCTCAAAAAAAAAAAAAAAAAAAAAAAAAAGAAAGAAAAAGAAAAAGGAATTCAGTGGGAGATTCAAAAGGGGAAAAGGGAAGGTATTATCATTATAGTTTATTGTCTGTATGAAAAAAGGAAGCAAATTAAAAAATTAAAAGAACATTTCAACATTATTTTAAGGATAGAGCTGGTAGTGATTCTCTCAATGTTTGTGTCTAAGGATATTTTTTTATTTCTAAAAGATAGCTGTGTGTAGTAGTTTTCCTGTTTGAATTTTTTCCTTCAGCCGTGTGAAAATCTCTCCCTCCTTTCTCCCTCTGTAAAATTTAAGCATTCTTCTGTGAACACCCTAGGTATTATTTTCCTCATGGGTGTGGGGGGGGCGCGGGGGGTGTTGGGTTTGGAGGCAAAGTTTTACTCTAGTCCATGTAGACCTGGAACTGAAGGCCCAGGCTGACCTTGAGCCTACAGCAATCCTACATCAGCCTCCTGAATGCTGGGGCTTTAAGGTGCAAACCACTATGCCTGGCTCCTCTTGATGTTTTGATAATTGCACCCTTTGTCTTCAACCCTGGACGGCTTGATTACAGCATGCCTTAGGGAAGATCTGATTGAATTTGTATGGTAATCTTTAATCATCCATCCTTACTAGGACACTATGTTTGGCAAGTTTGCTGTCATCTCTTTAAGCTCACCCAAATCAGATGTTACATAGTTGTTTTCTGATGCCTACTTTTCCTTAGTTAGACCATGGTTTTCACTAACCATGTTATGTGATGCCATCTGCATGTGTAAGAATTGGACACTTATCTTCATGAACTGGTTTTGTGCCTATCCTTCAAAGAATTATTTGAGACTGTTCATACTCTCAGCACTAGAGATTACATGTTCAGTATAGTTTGGCTGCAAGTCTGATTGGTGTGTTAATTTCAGCAGTACAGGCTACCCTAAGTTAATGCATCATTCAGAATTAACTGAAGGAGCACCTGCAAAAAGCAATTCACCCTAAACCTCTAGGAGCATAAGCAAGCTCAGTTAACCCAGTCACTGACCTATGATAAGGTACCATTCAGATTTCCTTGCTAGACATTTTATTTTACTTGATAAAGATGCAGGGAGGGAGAATAGGCCCTCCAGCTGCTGCAAACTCGATGCATATGCCACCTTGTGCATCTGGCTTACATGAGTCCTGGGGCTCTGAACTGGGGTCCTTTTGTCTTTGCAGGCACCTAGGCCATCTCTCCAACCTCCTTGCTAGGTCTTATATGGAAGAAATAACCATGAGTCCTAAGAAACAACTTGAAGCCTACCTCCTTTTTTCCTCCCCCAAACTACTACTATCTCCATCTTGTGCGGTCTGGAATTGAGTTGGGGTGGCAAGCCCATAGCCACCCACCAGTACTGCAATGCTGAGTCACAATCTGAGCCTACTGATAACACAGCAAAACCAGTACAAGGGCACACCATGGCAAAAGCTATGGGTTTCCTGATGCTGTGGAGCAGACATGGCCCAAGACTGACAACAGCCACAGGTGATGCCATAAGTCTGAGGATTTAGGTTTCTCCACCTGGCACTAAAGCATGTAAAGAGGATCTAATTGGGGAAGTGGCTATTTGAACACATCCAATGTTGCCTTTCACCAGCCCAGGACTAAGTACCAAGGCCAAATCCTATGCTCACTTTACTGACTTACCTTTCCACAATCCCCAAGCTACCCCACCCATGAAGTTTTGCTCTGCACTGTGCTACAAGTTTGGGTAATGGGTCGTAGATACAGTCCCTTGACCCACCAAGGCAAGTGTCAAACTGAGCAACATGTGTCTCATGGGCTCAGAACACATCAGTCTCAGGTGTGCTTCCCAGGCCTACACTGCAGCTACCAGAAGACTCAAGCATAAGATCATCCCTATGGTGCAGCCTACCTGGTATGAAGATTTGGAGCATCTGCTCAAAAATCACTGGCCTAGGGACAGAGGTACTTAGATTCTGCTTCATGAGGACATCACAGGAACACTATGTGCAGTTTCAAGGGAAAGTCCTGTACTTGTGTTCTGTCCCACCCTCCAATTACCTGAGGCTGGGGCAGTCCAGACAACATGGATCTAGCAGCTGTATGTGACACTGGCCTCTGTAGACATGGACAGTTTGTCTGCTGGTGTTTCAAGTCTAAGGTACACTTGGTTCCTTGCACTCCCTCAAGCAAGTATCTCCACACATCTTTGGTAACATTCCCTTAGGAGGTATGAACAGGTATCTAATTCATCACAGATAAGAGTGTCACACCAAGGTCTGATGAGTTTATTGAGGTGAGGGATTACTAGAGCATGGATGACTGCAAAAGCCTAAACAGCATGGGTGACAACTCATTGATGAAATACCGTATTTCCAATGTTTCTAAGCTTAGCTTAGCTGGAGTATAATCAATGTATCTATAAGAAATATATACACTTATCACTTTCAGTGAAGGGATGAATATTTTACTTCCCTCTTCTGAAACTGCAACAAGGAAGATTCCTTTTAACAATTTATAGTACCTAATAGATAACAAGAATTCCATAGGAACTGACTATGGGCCTGACCTCTTTTACCTTATCTTGGTTAATCTTACTTGACAGAAAGGAATGTTTTGGGCTGGAGAGATGGCTTAGTTAAGGTGCTTGCCTGCCAAGCCAAAGGACCTAGGTTCAATTCCCAGAACCCAAGTAAGCCAGATGCACCACATGGTGCATGCAACTGGAGTTCATTTACAGTGGCTGGAGGCCCTGGCACACCCATTCTTTCTCTGCCTCTCTATCTCCAACAAATAAAAATATTTTATAATGCCTTGGCCTTGTACTCAGACAAAATCTCCCCACTACGAGGGAAAAGTTCAAATGAGATTGTAAGATATAAAACCCTAGCACAGTGCTTGGGGCCTGTCCTGGCATTAGCTAGCAGAGGTCCACACGTGAAATTAAAGGTTCTCTTCCTCTCTCTGAAGTGGGTCTTGCTAACTTATTACTCTCACTGACTTATCTCCTATAACAGTTCATTCCTGCTCACTGCATGACAGGTAGTGGTCAGCCTTTTACTGCTTCTATATCCTTAGGCGCAGAACCTCCTTTAAATTCCAGGAGCTTCCTGAATCTTGACAATTTCCTCTTTCCATAAGAGGGACCCCACTCCTGGTACCACTTTACTGTTGCAGTCTGGTTCACATTGCTGGTTCACATCACCCAACCAAGAGCAGCTTCTGGGAAAAAGAGGTTTATTTGGCTTACAGGCTCGAGGGGAAGCTCCACGATGGCAGGGGAAAACGATGGCATGAGCAGAGGGTGGACATCACCCCCTGGCCAACATAAGGTCGACAACAGTGTGTGCCAAACACTGGCATGGGGAAACTGGCTATAAAGCCCTTAAGCCCGCCCCCAACAATAAACTCCCTCCAGGAGGTATTAATTCCCAAATATCCATCAGCTGGGAACCTAGCATTCAGAACACCTAAGTTTATGCGGGACACCTGAATCAAACCACCACAGAGGGAATACTTCCACTTGAAGGAAATTGCTACACATGCTGCAAAGCTCTCCTTTATTCAACTCTCTTGTGGTAAAAATCACCAAGGGCGGACTGACCTGGTTTCCTACCTCTTGTGAAGGTGTTTCAGTGACTAGCTATTCATGTCTGTATGGGGAGTCAATTTCTGAACCATCTTATATACCTATTATCTTGCTCCTTCCTACCCTTTTCTGAGTGCACTGGTTCTTGAACTTGCCTACATACCTAATTTTCTTGCTAGTTTAAAGCATTTTTAGGCAATAGCTGTCAAACAGGGTGACCAACTCAGATTTCCAAAGGTTTTAACTGCTTCTTAGATCCACAGATGGATGTCTCTGATGCCCAAACTAAGCTTGATCCTAGGTTGTCTGCCACTCTTCAGACCCAGTTTTCTGGTGTCTTTAGCATCAGCCTCTCCTCAACATGCTACAACTCATGCTCTGGGACCTACATGAAATGCGAGATCCATTATCTTATCAAAGGCTTCTTCCTAGGTGACAGCCTATGAGCACCTTCACTGTTCCCTTGGGGTTAACCCAAGAATTTCTACCTATGTCCTCTAAGACACGTGACTTAAGTTTTCTCTGCAAGAAATACCACCATTCATTGTAGGGTGGTCCATTTTTCTCATATGTTCTCAAATGTTTAAGAGCAAAGGGCTGGTATTGGCTCAATAGCTAATGTCTGAATTCTTAAGGTGGCATTACTGACCTCAGACACTAACTAGAGCTTTGCTCATTATAAACATGCTCAAACACAACACAGTGCAGCACAAAGCAATTTCTCCAGAAACTGAAGGAATTTAGTAGATTATGCAGGTTATACTATACCCCTAGGGAAACAATATGCTAAACTCTGCCCCAGAACTACCCCCATGCAGCTAGGAGTATCTTTCTGAAGATAATTCCAACTGACATGTAAAGCAGTCTCACTAGGTGTGTCACTTTCCACAAGTTCCTATCTATCTATCTATCTATCTATCTATCTATCTATCTATCTATCTATCTATCTATCTATCTATCTATCCATCCATCCATCCATCCATCCATCCATCCATCCATCCATCTAAGAAAAAACAAGATGAGCCAGTTATAACAGCAACATTGACAAAGGTGACCCTGAGAATAGAAACCATGTGCTAGGAATCTCATAAAAAAAAAATCTAGAAACAGGGAGCCAGGCATGGTGGCACACATCTTTAACCCCAGCATTTGGGAGGCAGAGGGATCACTGTGAATGAGGCCACCCTGAGAACACATATTGAATCCAGGTCAGCCTGGACTAGAGTGAGACACTTTGACAAAACAAGAAAAAAATAATCTAGAAAACTGGGACTAGAAGGCTCTTACCTGCAAAACCTAAGGATGGGGGTTTGAGTGCCCAGCACCCACAAAAGCCAGACATATGAAATGGGCATGAATTTTGTCTGGAGTCCTTTTATAGCAGCTACAGGACCTTGTGCACCCATCATCTCTACTTGCAAATACCTCCCAGCCTTTCCCTTAATGGTGGAAAGCAAAGTAGAAAACACAAAATAGTGAGAACACAGAATTACAAGATGGGGTGGAGAATGAGGAATGTGAACCAAGTATGTTAATAAGATGGTCAAACTAACTTATTGATACAAAATTAGAGTAATTATGGACTCTTTACAAATCACTCTTGGGCTGGAGAGATGACTGAGCAGCTAAGGTATTTGCCTACAAAGCCTAAGGATCCATGTTTGACTCTACAATTCCAACATAAGCCAGGAACACAAGGTGAGGCAACCATCTGGAGTTCAATTGCAGTGGATGAGGCCCTGGCACACCAATTCTCTGTCCCCCCTCTAAAGGAAATTGCAAATACTAACATGGTAGGATGGTAGAGGACAAGAATCTCACTATTTTTAAAGGAAAGACATCATGATGGGAAAACAGAGTTTCTCAATCTTTTCACCCTGAAAGTTTTAGAACACATTACTATTTTAAATAGTAAAGAATAAAAGTAAAACCACCCTGATCCAGACTTATCATGAGGGATATTTTTGCAAAGTAGTATTTACTAAAGTAACCTCAACAATCATTCCAATAAACTGTTAGCAAAGGTAACTATACAACGTTACATAAGTGTTTACAAAACTGGGAGGGTGGGGCTGTAAAGATGGCTAAGTGGCCAAGGCACTTGCCTGCAAAACTTAAAACTTACGTTCGAATTTCCAGGTCCCACAAAGCTAGATGCACACTAATGAAAGCATGCAATGGTGCACACAGGGCCCATGCATCTGGAGTTCATTCAGTGGCCGAAGGCCCTGGCACACCCATTCTCTCTCTCTCAAAAAAAAAAAAAAAAAAAATTCGAAGGGCGGATATTGAATTAGCTTTCTAAATGACTTGACAATGGATGTTTAATGGTGCACTTATAATCCAGCAGTTGGAAACTGAGGATAGGATCTCAAGGCAGCCTGACCTACAATGAGACCCCATTCTCAAAAGGATCAAGGGCTCAAAATGTAGCTGAGTGCCACAATGCTTGCATGCCCAAGGGAAGAATGGGAAGAACTAGGAGGGGGGTGGAGGGATGGGGTAGACAGCACCAAAAAAAAAGGAACAAGTATTAAATTATTATTTTTATTGAGTTATATAAATACAACAAATTACAGTAATCATTCTGCTAAGCAACTATTTTCATTTTTATCGACTCTCTAGTCTTTCCATAAACAAACTCATAGGCAACCAAACACTTAAACCTCCCACATCATACAATGTCCCAAATTTTAAATGCAGAAGACAAAAACAAATTTATATAATACTGTGGGAAAAGGTAGCAAATATCTATACTTTTATTAAATGCTTCCTTTCAGGCATAATGCAGATAGATGCTAGACAGACAAGTAGTGGATAGCCTCCAAATGACAGAAAAGGAAAAGTGAGCCAAACATGATCTAACTATGATTTACAAAACCCCCAGTGACCCTACTGAGACAACACAGAGTAACCAAAAGGATACAGAACTCTGGATAGCTCAGATTTTCAGTAGTTGACTGGTAGTAACTGATGTTGGCACTGTGCTGTTGTCTTACGAATTACCGTCAATACTGCTGTCCTGCCTACAATGTTACTACTTATAAGAAAGCCTGCAGAAAGAATTCTGCTTACACCAAAGCAAGGCAACAAGGATACAGGGTACTGTAGAATAATAAGGCCCTAAGAAAGGCAGCAGGTCGTATAGTTACCTCCTTGTGGGCAAAATCCCTGCCCTAAAACTATGCAACCTACTACCTCTTCCTAGGAACCCATTTCATTTTTGCTGGTCTTCTAGTTGGTACTTGCACTTCAAAACACCTGTTAAATTAACTCTAAGTTTTGTTTCAAATTAACCAACTAAAATTCTTTCATTGATGCTCTTAAAAAAAAAAAATCTCAAGTTACAATGTAATACCACTACATCAGACAACACAAACAGTAGTCTTAACAGTCTCACCGCACACTTTTATTAAAAATAAAATTATCAGGGCTGGAGAGATGGCTTAGTGGTTAAGGTGCTTTGCCTGCAAAGGCAAAGGAACCAGGTTGGATTCCCCAGGACACACATAAGTCAGCTAAACAAGGTGGCACATGCTTCTTTCTGGAGTTTGTTTGCAGTGGCTGGAGGACCTGTAGCACCTATTCTCTCTCTCAAATAAAAAATTAAAAAAAAAAACACATAAAAGTATCAAAATTCAAATGCTGGGTTGGAGAACTGGCACAGAGCTTATGGTGCTTGCCTGGAAAGCCTAATGAGCAGGGTCCCAATCCTCAGTACCTACATAAAGCCAGAGGCACAAAATAGTGTATGCATCTAGAGTCATTTGCAGTGACTACAGGCCCTGGTGTGACCATTTCTATTTCTCTCTCTCTGCTTGTAAATAAATAAACTCAAATGTCAAAAATTTTATAAAACAGCTTCTCTTGATAAGATGGGAAATTAGGTGACATTAACATATAAATCCTGCTTTATGATCTATCAACTACAACAAATAAACGTACTGCCTGTCCCAGGCACAGGTGGCATGTTTCTGAGTTATAGCTATCATCTACTTTACCCCTTAAGTTATTTCAACTTAATTCTGGTCACAATTCTTGCCACCGTTAAAGACAAGCTTTTAAATAAAGTTACATTTGCCATAAAGCCACTTTTAAGTAGCATTACAAAAAATACCACTTCCCCACAATTCTTCCCACTTACTACTTGACTAATAAGGATGTGATGGCCCTGTGCTAATTGCACAATAAGACATATTGTGAAATTTCATTTCCTCAGGAAAAAAATTTAAAAATATATAAAATGTATTTACAACAGTATAATAATGTTACATGGAGTTAACGCATGCCTTTAATCCTAGCACTCTGGAGGCAGTATGTTTGAGGTCAGTCGGGGCTACAGTGAGATATCCTACTTGAGAACAAAAAACTAAGCCAAGAGTCTCCCCAAAATTTCTTTTCTTTGGCACATTAAAAAAACTCCCCAATGTTTATATGTTCAGTTTAAAACAAAGACAAAATACTCTATGCAACTGTCCATCTATGTCAAGTATGTTACTACACTTGATTTTAGCTAAAAGGCCAGGAAGTGATATATCAGGTGTGGTAGAAATAAAAGCTTTAAGTTTGACTCAGGATAAATCACTTTTACTGTAATCCCATTAAATACTGGAATTCAGGACAAATGGGAAATTTTATGAAGAGGTGACCTCTTCTTTACCTCCACATTCTGCACCCTCCCCCCCCCCCAATAATGGTTTAAACAGCAACACTTAAAAACTTTTGGTTTTGGCCAAGGGAACAAACCTGAAAATGAGCCTTTAATGGTATTAACATTCAAGTAGTCTTTTCTAATACTGTTCTCATATTTTCTTCTTCCTCTTTTTTTTTTTTTGTTTTTCGAGGTTGGGTTTCACTCTAGTCCAGGCTGACCTGGAATTCACTATGTAGTCTCAGGGCAGCCTTGAACTCAATGATCCTACCTCTGCCTCCCAAGTGCTGGGATTAAAGGCATGCACCACCACGCCCGGCTGTTCTCATATTTTCTTTTTTTCATATTTTCTTAAAAGCTACAAATTATGGACTTCCCCACTTGAGTTCTGGGCATTTCCTTTTGAAAAATGACCACTTCAGGTTTTTAAGTTTAAGAGCTGAGATCTTAGCAGCTTAACAAGGAGCAAGGTTAGAACTCATTTCATCTGTTGCTGACTAGGAAAGTAGCTTGAGTCTACTCAAAATCCAAGCTGCTAATTACAATTTAGGACAGTAGTGTCCTTTCAGTTGGTATGTCCCCTTACCACCCAAGATACATACCAGGACACATCCCTAGACATGTGTACCAGAATGCAAAATAAATTAAAAAAAATCTAGTCTTCAAATAATATTTAATTAAAGGTACTTACTTTATCCACTCAACTTTCACTAAAGCTTTTGTGGAAATATGTGGAAATTAAAAATGTTACATCAGTGTCTACTGTATTTTATTTGGGAAAAAAAAACCAGAAAACGGTAAATGTGAATAATAAACTTCACCTGAGTTTTATATCCCCGAGATAAAAATAAAATAATGCAGCAAGTCTACTCCTCAGGGAAGGCAATAGATTGTATAGTTATCTCCTGAACAGGGTAACATCACTACCCCACAACTATACAATCTACTACCTCACTCTGATAGAGCAATCTTTTCTTCTGGAATGGACAATTTCTTTCAAAAAAAAAAAAAAACTTATCAGCATCAATCAAAAAAATATAGTTACTCTATCAGATATAACGCAGTAAGAAAAAATATCCCCACACCAGATCATCTACTTGATAGTTTTTTATAAATCTCTAAAAATCTTGCAGACCTAAGTATCTTCTCAGAAGTTTAAACAGCATACAATTGGCTTTCTAGAGATCACCAGAATGCAGACTTTCCCATCACCTTAGGAAAGACAGTAGATTGTATAGTTATCTCCCAGTGGTGGGTGTGACCCTAAAACTATACAACCTACTACCTCATCCCATGGTGAAGATTGAATATCCATTCAGGGTAAATGTTGAAGAACCACAGCTGAGCACATGAAGCCTTTTTTCTCAGTAATCCTGGTTTCCTGTATAATGGAGAAAAACAGAGCATAAGACTCATTCCCTTAATTTGAACATGAAGCTTAACATTTTGTTACATGGGTGATCTATGTTGTACTTTTGCTATTATTTAATGAAATGTTTGGTTATCAAAACTCCCAATACAGTAAATTACAACATTCAGAAATCATTTTCTTCCCACAGATAAAGTAACCCAATTCCAAAATTCCCAAACTTCTGAGCAACAATATGAATTCACAAGGAACAAATTTCATACCTGACCTCATGTAATGTATCCAAAACACGGTAGCAGGGGCTGGAAGGTTTGCCTGCAAAGTCTAACAACCTAAGTTCAAGTCCCCAGTAGCCAAGTAAAGCCAGATGCACAGTGGTGCAACCATCTGGAGTTCATCTGCAGCAGCTGGTGGCCTTAACTGCTAAGCCATCTCTCCAGCCCAAAGGTCAACAATTTTAACATCAATGAAGCTATGGCTCATAAATAAAAAGTAGCCAACAAATACATAGAAAGATGCTCAACATTATGGAAATACTGATCTAAACCACAACAAAGACCATGTGATATCCATTAGGCTACTAATTAAAACATTAGCAACTATTAGAAAGAATGTGCAGAAACTGGAGCATTAGACTGCTATTAAGAAAAATGAAATGTTGCATCTTTGAAAAAGTTTAGTAATGCGCCAAAAAAGTTAACAATATCCATATGGTGTAACAAATACGAAACTTGTTTTTGTCTCTCCTTAGGGGGCCCGGCATACTACTCCTAAAATTCTTCCAATCGATGAATAATATGTTTTAATGTCAGAGATTAGTGTTCTCTAGATACTTCAGGATGGGAGGCCACAAAGGTCACCATAAAGACCATATTAAAGGATCAGAATTTCAGCCCCAATTAGGCAAGGAGACTGAAAAATTAATCACAAATGGCCACTGGTGTTAACCAATAAAGTATCCCTTTAAAAACCTTGAATGACATCATTTAGAAATCTTTTGAGTCAGGCAACATCCTCATGCACAACCCCATATCCAGAGACATAACCTCCACCTGGACCTCCCTGTGTCATTTAAAAAATAACCAGTAACTGTAGTCTAAAAACTGTCTTCCTCACTTCTGTGTGAACCCTAATTTAAAAATTCTGGTGGAACTTAAAAAAACTCAAAAGTAGCTTCTGAATTGAGAAGTTTTATGGCATCAGCATTAATAAAACTAAATAGTAGGAAACATTGGTGTTCATAGTTGGAGAATTGGTTGTTGGTGTCAAAAAACAAAGCTGAGTCGGTCAGGGCTGGTTTTTGATGAGTAGCAAGAGGGCCCCATATGACCCAACAATTTCATTCCTAAGCACATACCCAAGAAAACAGAACAGAAAAATCCCATACACAAATTCTACAGCAGCAGTGAGTCAACAAAAAACAAAGTTTAAATCCTAACCCTGATCTTTCACTGCAACTAAGATCTCATATGACTAACTCTTTCCTACCTGGACAAAATAATCAATAAGGTAAGGACCTTAATCTGTAGGTAAGGCCACAAGACTTCTATCATTTTTTTCTAAAATCTTTTTACTTATTTGCAAGCAGAGATGAGGGGGTAGGAGGAAAAAAGGAAGGGATGTGCCAGGGTCTCCTGCCACTACAAGTGAACTCCAGATAAATGTATGCGCTAGGTGTAATAATTCTCCCCAAATCTGAGGAAATAGCACTGGATCTACAAACACTATTTCTAGTCTACCAAATCATGCCATGAGCTTATAGACCGGTGTCCCTAAAGTCAAACCTTTAGAGCCAGAATCCCCCCTCCAGATCAAACATTGTCCTTTGTTCCAACACTCAACCTCCAACAAACTTTCTCATTTAAAACATGTTGGGTGGGTGGGGAGGGGGCTGGATAGATTGCTTAGTGGTTAAGGCACTTACCTGCAAAGCCAAAGGACCCAGGTTCAGTTCCCCAGGATCCACACAAGCCAGATGCACAAGGTGACGTATGCATCTGGAGGTTGTTCGCATGACTACAGGCCCTGATGTTCCCATTCCCCCCAAAAATAAAAAAAGTGAAATATATTTAAATAAAATTATGTTTGTGGGGAGCTGCGGTGTTGGTTCAGTTGATAAAGTGTTTGCCATGCAAGTGTGAGAGGACTCTTAGGACCCCAAGCACCTATGTAAATACTAAGTATGGTGGTGCATGCATATTAATCCCAGCTCTTGGGAGGAGGAGGAGGCCAGCAGATCCTCAAAGCAAGCTAAATCTAACTAATGAGTTCTAGGCAGTGAAACTACATCTCAAAAATTAAGGTGGAGCCAAATGTGGTGGTGCATGCCTTTAATCCCAGCACTCAGGAGGCAGAGGTAGAAGGATCACTGTGAGTTCGAGACTACCCTGAGATTATATAATGAATTACAGGTCAGCCTGAGCTAAAGTGAAACCCTGCAAGGGGGGGGGGGGATTAAGGTAGACAGCAATGGCAGAAGATACCCGAAGTTGACTCCTCGTGTGCACACACATACACAGCAAAGAAGGAAAAATATTTAGGGCTGGGATGTAGCTTATAATGGTAGAGTTCTTGCCTAGCATACACAAGACTGGATTTGATACCTTAACACTGCACAAAACAAGATATAAATTCTTAAAACATTCTAACATATATATATATTTTCCTTTTTTGAAGTGCAGGGAAAGAAACCCAAGGCTTCCACAGACTAGGCAAGTGCTCTGAACTACTTGCCCAACTCTAAAATACATTAATTTTCAATTTGTTTTCTTTTCCTCCCCCCCCCCCTTTTTTGGGAGGTAGGGTCTCACTCTAGCCCAGGCTGACCTGGAATTCACTATGTAGTCTCAGGGTGGCCTCACCTCACAGCAATCTCCTACCTCTGTCTCCTGAGTGCTGGGATTTACAGGTAATTCTTTTTTGGCAATGGGTTTCGGTTCAAGCAGCTACTTAGTGACTATATTCTTTGGTGTAAATTTAGTTCTTTGATTTCATATATACCTCTGTATCTTGAATTAGGGACCAAGGAGGATAGCTTAGTCAATAAAGTACTTGCCTCCCAAACATGAGCTCATTCCCAGAACCCACACAAAACTGCTGGGCATAGTTGCTAGTGATTGATTGTAATCCTAGTGCTAGAGAGACAGACAGGAGAATCCCTGGAGCTCAATGGCCAGCCTAACTGGTGAGTTCCAAACTACTGAGATCCTGCCACAAAAAAAAGGGTGCACCACTCAGAAGTATGAGGTAGAAGTAACATCTTGAGTTCAAGGCCAGACTGGGATAGAGTAAGACCCAGCCTCAAACAAAAAACTCAGGCTGAAGAGATGGCTTAGTTAAGGCCTGCAAAGCCAAAGGACCTCAGTTTGATTCCCCAGGACCCAAGCCACGTAAGCCAGATGCACAAGGAGGCCCATGCATCTGGAGTTTGCTTGCAGTAGCTTAAGGCTCTAGCATGTCCATCCTCTCTCAAATAAAGTTAAAAAAAAAAAAAAACTCCAATTAGGCTTTTGCTTCCTTTGATAAAACACATGCAGTATTTCTAGCAATGGTAAATGCTCTATGTGCAGTTGACAAGACAGTAAGCTTTCTCTAATCAAAGTTAACCCTATTCAAAGACCTCATTCTTATCCTATTAAAAATGCCACACTTGGGCTGAAGAGATGGCTTAATGGTTAAGGTGCTTGCCAGCAAAGCCAAAGGACCCAGGTTCAATTCCCTAGGACCCACATAAGCCACATAGGTACCTAAGGTGGTACATGCATCTGGAATGTCTGCAGTGACTGGAGGCTCTGGCATGTCCATCCCCTCTCTTTCTCTCTCTCAAATAAAAATATTTCCTTAAAAAAATGCTACACTAATCCTGAGTTTCATATCAAGGTTTAAATAGCCAAATATTAGGCCAGATTTCTCAAAAAGAACTATTTCTTTTCATTCACTCTTAAGACACACAGCAGATACTAAGATATTCTTTGATTAAATCAGCATACATAAACTTTGAAAACTGTTGAAAAGGTAACTAATGCCAAGTCAATTCTCAGTGTTCCTTTTTAAGTTTTCCAATAGTTAAATCTAGGCCAATTCATCTCTTACCAGTTTTCTACTACTCATGCATCCCTAAATACACTCTGATGTAAACCCTAAATGTGTGTGTGTGTGTGTACACATTTAGGGTGAAGGCAGTAAATTCAACTTGGGTGATTTTTCTAAATTATTAGATTATTTCTCAACTCTAAAATCTGCGTTCCTCTCCTTCCCTAGGCTAAAAAGCTGTTTAGTCAATACACCCTCAAGTTTAAAATTAAAGGTAGGTTCTCATTATTTATACTGTACAATTTGTTAAAATTAACTCTCTTTTGTAGACAACTGAGACTATAGCATGAGTGCATTCACTAAGAAAAAAGTTCCTTCCTAGGTACTGGACAATCATACTTACAATTGGACAAGTAAAAACAAGGATGGGAAAGTGAGGTGAGGGGCAGGTTCTTTTGCTTCCTAGGAGACTAGCAAAGGACTACTTAAATGCTTCCAAATCATATTCATCATCCTTACAATAAATTATCTAAAATGTCTCAAAATATTCCTAGCAGACTGGGCTAGTGAGACCCTACCTCAAAAAATAAATTTCCTAACAAAAATAACAAAGGTACAGCTACCACAGAGAGAAATCAAATCTTGTATATGAAATGAACTTATGTTGTCACCTCATAAAATTTCCTCACATGAGATAAGCATGTGAAGAAAACATCTGTGGCCATCTAAACTGTAGATATCCAGCTAGTAAAATCTAATTTTTGAAATGCAGCCAAATAATCCACCAAAATTTTATTATTCATTTGGAAGTGGCCATATATCAATACTAAGCACCTGAATATGAGCAGCACAGACATGTGCTGTAACTGCAAAATATGTTCTGGGTTCAGTAAGTACAAAAAGAATGGCTCTCACTCTATCTAGTTATTTAATGAGTGGTTATGGAATGCATACAACACCCATTTGGGCCAAGATCATGTAAGGACCAGGAGGTCTCCCTTTTTCTAGTCCTGAGGTCATAGGAGGCAGTGTTGACAATTCAACTCACTGGGGATCCAGATACTTCTATTCCTATCCACACATTGGCAATTAATACTATGAAAGAATAGATACTTAACAAGTGAAGGAGACCATATTTCAATGGCTGTAACTATAGAACTGTAGTTTTATTCATTTGTTTTGTTTTTGGTTTTTCTAGGTAGGGTTTCACTCTAGCTTAGGATGACCTGGAATTCACTATGTAGTCTCAGGGTGGTCTTGAACTCATGGTGATGTCTCTCTGCCTTCCAAGTGCTGGGATTAAAGGCATGTTCTACCACACCCAGCTGTTTTTTTTTTTTTTTTAAATGAAGAGACAATTGGCCTGCCAGGGTCTCTAGCCACTGCAATCTAACTTCCGTCCCATGTGTCACCTTGTGCATCTGGCTTAAGTGGGACCTGGCAAGTTGGACGTGGGTCCTTAGGCTTCACAGGCAAGTGCCTTAACCACTAAGACCCCTCTCCAGCCCTGTAGAGGGTTTTAAAAATTAGTTTTGTTTTGTTTTTGAGACAAAGGAGAGAGACAGAGAGAAAAATTGGTGCTCCAAGGCCTCAGCCACTGCAATCCTACTCCAGAAACTTGTGTTCTAGTGCACAGTGCAACCTTGTGCTTGCACCTTTGTGCATCTGGTGTACAAGGGATCTGGAGAGTCCAACATGGGTCCTTTGGTTTCACAGGCAAGTGCCTTAACCGCTAAGCCATCTCTCCAGCCCAGTTTAGTGTTCTTCCCACTGTGAATCAAAGCATTATCTACAAGGTTGGCATCATCCAGGATATTGTACTCTAAAACCAATTACTAATGCTGTGGAAGGGAAGCAGGAGACATATACAGGAATCTTAAGAAACAAATCACACTGATCAACCTTACATTTAACCAAACTCACAGCATTTTTTTTTGAAGTTTTAACAGTATTATTTTTTAATATTTTATTGATTTGAGGGAAAGAGGCACATCTTAAGAGCATGGGCACACACAAGGGCCTCTAGCCTAGATGAACTCCAGGGGCATGCCCCACTCTGCATCTGGCTTACATGGGCACTGGAGAATCGAACCTGAGTCCTTAATCTTCACAGGCAAGTACCTTAACCACTAAACTAACTCTCCATCCTCCCAAATAGTATTTTTAACTGTTCTATATTCACCGAATACCTTGTAAATAAAACCATAGTGCAGTAAAGCAAAAAAAAAAAAAAAACAAAAAAAAAACCAAACAAACAAACAGAAAAACCCACTGGGAGTAAAACAATTGTTTTGTTCCTAGACATGCTTGAAATTTGATATTCAAGTTTCTTTTACCGGAAGCCTTTTCAGGCCAACAAAAATGAGAATGCTAAATGTTAAACTGTAGGGAGTGAGTGACAAGGCGGCCAAATTTACTAGTTAAAAGAAACTTAACCTTAATTGGCTTTACTTCAAGATTTCAACTACTCCCTTAAGGTTGTTTCTTCCTTCTTGCCAACTGCCTTTTTTTGTTGTTTTAAGGTAGGGTTTCACTGCAGCTCAGGCTGACCTGGAATTCACTATGAAGTCGTTAGGGTGGCTTTGAACTCATGGCGATCCTCCTACCCCTGCCTCCCAAGTGTTGGAATTAAAGGCATGCGCCACCACACCCGGCTTCTCATTTTTTTTTAAATCAAAAAGTTGAAAAGTACAATATCCACCACCTAACACAGAACCAACGTGCTGGCCAAGGACATAAAGGTTACCACACAGCTTACACTAAGACGCGACGAGTAGTTTATCCGCCAGGCTTGAAGCGGCACTCGGTTCCAAGGGTCTGCAGCCTCCAGCCAAAAAGCCATCATTGTTTCCGGTGACAGCGAAGAGCAAATCTCTACCATCTCTACCTCCACTGCCAGGATACGGCTTCCTCCCAGCCTCGCGCTCCCTCCACCCCCCCTCACCCCCCCCCCAGCCAAGGACGGCCGTGGCGGCGAACCTGCAGCCACAGCGGTCGCTCCAGGCCTGTAGGCCACACTTGGCCAGCGGAGCCCGGGCAGGGAGCCCAGCGACTTCTCCCGCCGTCCAGCCCCATCCCTCCTCCCACACTTCCTACCTCCCCCCCTTCATCCCAACCCCCAAAGCCAAGGTCTCCCCGGCCCACAAACCTGATGGCGGAAGTGACGTCATAAAAGGTGGCAACGCCTGTAACCAGTTACGCCACAGCAGGAAGCAGGGCCGGCCAACCGGCGCTAGCCAAGGGGCAGGACTTCCGCCCGCCCCAAGTTTGATTGAGGCCGGGGAAGGGCGGGGGAAGGAATGTGAAGAATGACCCCTCCCCCGCCCAGCCAGTGAGGAGCTGGGCAGGAAGCAGAGGGGGCTGGGGCAGGGCCACGGCGGCCACGCGGCACCCCTCCCCCGCCTGCGTCCCTGGAGCCCGCAGCCTTCGCTCGCCATCCTCCGGATGGCCCCCAGTTCGCGGAGACCAGGCAACGCTCGTAGTCAGGGGTGCAGAGCGCCAGCCACAACTCTGCTCTCCTGCACGCTTGCCGCCACCTGGAGCCTGAGAAAAAAATGGCGAAGGCCCCGCGCTCACGGTTTCGCCGTCCGTACCCACCTCGGGCTCGCAGAGGAATCCCGCCAACTTCGCGAGGACGGTCTGGCCATAGCAACCGCTGGGCCTGTGCAGCCGTCCTTGGAAAGCAGCACGCGAAAACAAGGATGGAAGCGCGGGCGAGGGGGCAAGCGCCGCCACGGCGGCCTGAGGAAGACGGCGCGGGCGCCGAGAGTCCGATGTGGAGGCGGGCGCCACGAGAAGCGCGTTTGCCCATTGGTGGAAGCCTCTTGACTGACTTGCGCCTCACCCTTTCGCCTCAGCCGACTTAGGCTCGCCCAGAGCCTACTGGAGGGTGGCAACTGAACCCGCCTCACTGCTGGGCGGTTGCTTCGAAGAAGGTGGGGCCGCCCCCGTGACCTGGTTCTCCTTGCCTATTGGATATAGAAGAGAGTGGCGAGGCTGTTCCTTTTGGCCCCTCCGCGCGTGATGGATAGGTCGTGTCACGTGGCCGCTGTTACCGTGTCCTGTGAAGATAGGCAACTGCTACTTTGGCCTCACGTGTGCCCATAGTGCTTCCGGGTCACTCTGGCATGCTTGTCCCTCACCTCCCTGTTAAGACTTTTGGTAGGCTCTTGGTCATTCCTGTTTGTGCCTTAGTTACATCTGTCATGTGACTAATGTGTAACTATTCGCTTTTATTATTTTTCCAACTCATACTTTGAAGATTTTTTGTTTAAAAACTTTTTTAAGGCATTCCTTAATTTTCCCAATTTAAAAGTTTCTTTGTTCTCAATACAACTTTCTATACTAGAGAATCCAGAATCACTGGCTAAAGTACCTTTTATAGGCTCTACCACTTCTCAGTCTATGGTTGTTAGCTCCAAGACCTGGGCTCCAGCTCTGTTTTTACTATTTAGTTTGTACACAAAAAATAAAAGGGAGCTCTCATCTGTAATGGAACTTTAGTGATGGATTTATATTTATCCTTTTAGCACTCATAAATAGCAAAAGAATTGAGAACATAGGGATTACTTTCTGAGCTAGAAACTAAAAGAGAAAATGAGCTTAATGGATGGATAGAATTTTACAAAAGGCTTCATTCATCTCTGGGGGTATATTGTGAGAAACAGGATTGTAAGTAAGATGTATGATATGATCCCATAAACTAAACAAGTTAGCTCTGAAATTGCCATCCATGGAGCTGGAGTTGTAGCTCTGTTAGTAGAGTGCTGCCCTCATATACTAGAATCCCTGAGTTTAATCCCCAGCACCACATAAAACCAGGCCTTGTCATCTGACTCTGTAATTGCAGCACTCAGGAAGTGAAGGCAGGTGAATCAGGAATTCAGTGTCTTCTAAACAATGCATACTGAGAGGCAAGTCAGAATTACATGAGATTCTTGTCTCCAAAAAGAGAGGAGGAAGAGAGAGAAATAAAGAGGAAAAAAAAAAAGTAAATTATCATCCTTAGTACCTCAAACTTACAATGTATGACCTTGAACCTCTTGAGTACTGGGATTACAGACATGAGACACCTGGCCCATTAAGAAGCACAGTTAGTCTTTATACAGTTCTAGACTTCTCCCAATATATATTGCTTTCATAATCAAGAGGGAAAATGAAACAGTGCCAGAAACACTTGTTTCCTAAAACCCAGTCTCCTTTTTTTGGGGGGTAGTAAATAAAAATTCAGATTTTAGTTCATTACAGACCGTAATTGTCTCTTTGAATGTAGCCATGGGACTTAAGAACCGGCAGGCTAAATGGATGGAGTTTCTGGGTTGTGTCTTCCAGGAGAAAGGCTTGCTTTCTCATCTTTCCCTGGAAGTTTCCAGGGTCTAAAAGTCAAGTCCCATACATAGCAAGTAGGAAACAGTGTTGGGCCCAGGAAGATAACTGTATGTGTGCTAAGTCTGAAGACTAGCAAATTCTAGCAACTGAGGTTCCTAGAGTAGCCAAGCTCTTGTCCCTAGGCTTTAACCATTTCAAAATCCCTATCTGCTTCTTAAATGTAACCTTAAGACCAAGTCCCTCCACCTTTCTCAATTAGGCAAATAAATCAGTATCCTTTGTAATCAAAACGAGGATAGACCATATGCACTTTTAGAAATGTCCCTGGCCTTCACATTCATCACATGACATGTGGACCACCAGTTTACTTCTTGGTCTCCCTACTATTCATAGGTTAGACTCTGTCCTAAAGTATAATTTAAATGTGTCAATTTGATTGAACCACAGGGTACTCAGGTATCTGGTTAAACATTTCTGGGTATGCCTCAGAAGATATTTCTAGGAAAAGATTAGCATCTAAATTGGCACTCAGTAAAACAGATGGACTTCACTTTAAGTGAACCTCAAGAGCCTGAAAAGAACAGAAAAATGGAAGGCTCTGCCTGTATGACTACCACATAGACCTTCTCTTGCTCTCTGGCACTCAGACATTCAAATTGTCATCTTTTCTGCATTTCCAGCTTGAAATTGTAAAATTGTAGGACTTACTCAAAGTTTGTGTAATCACTTGAACCAATAATGCACATGCTCTTTGGCTTATGGTGGAGTTTTGGTGCAGCAAGCTAATTGAGACAGTGGCTCATGCTTATAATCCAAGCACTTGAGAGGTGAGTTCCAGGACAGCAACGACTTCAGACAGATGCTGCCTCAAACAAACAAAAATAGCAATTTTTTGTATGAACACAGAGTCTCTTTTTTCCTTCTAGAAAAGGCTTTTTCCTCCACAAAGTTTCTGAGAAAAGCTATTCTTACAGCTTCTACTTTTATGGTGAATGGGATTTTGTCTTAGCTATATTACTGCTGGGACAAAATACTTGGCAAAAATCAGTGTAAGGGAGACAGGGCTTGTATCAGTTTGTAAACTGTAGTTCCAGGTTACAATCCACCATGGCAGTGAAGGCATGGCAGCAGGAGCTTGAGACAGCTAGCTGGTCACAATTTACACTCAGGAAGCAGAGAACAAAAAATGCTGCCACTCAGCCAGCTTTCCTTTTTATTCTGTCCAAGACCTTGGCTCATTACCCACAGTTATGGTGGATTTTCATTCTCAACCTATTCAAGGTAATCCCTTACAGATTGTTTGAAAGCTAAAATCACCGGTGATTCAAGGTCAAATTGACAATATCACAATATGTATCACAGATACATTTCACTTTTAGAAATTTTAGAAATGATACATTGACATTAACATATGGATAACATTTTCACCAATGCTGAAATTTTGCTTCAAAATTCTTCCTTTGTTACTAAAACATATTGTTTTAAAAGTTATGTAAACATCACTATTATTTTTAGAACTTGTACTTGTTATTTTTAAATCCTGCACATACCTTCACCTACAGGGTAATGCTTCATCATGGTAGTCATCATTGTCATTATTTCTTTTCTTTGTGATAGTAGGGATTGAATGTAGGGCCTCAGTACTCTACCAGAGCTACAACCACTCCCAGCACTCATTTTATTTATTTGTGTGTGTGTGCGTGCGTGTGCATGCTGACCTGGAACCCATGGTGGCCTCAAACTCATGTGCTGATCCTTCTACCTCAGATCCTTAATGCTGGGACTAAAGGGGTGCACCACTATACCAAGCTCTTTTTTTTTTTTTTTTCTTTTTGGAAGGTGGGGGGAAAAATAGGACCTCACTGTGTTGCTCGGGCTGGCCTTGAATTTACTCTGTAGTGAAGAGGCTGGTCTTGAATTTGTGATCCTCCTGCCCCAGAGTTCTGGGTAGCTAGGGCTCCAGGTCTCACCACCAGGCCCAGCTCACTTGGCTTGGTTGTACAATGCTTTGAGGAAGGGTCAGAGCTCCACTTGCTTCTGCAGTATTCTGCAGTCTTCTGTGTCCCTCCCCTCTGGTTCAGGTACATCTGTGCCCACTGAATGCTGTGGAAGCAAGCTTCAGAGCTTGCAGCTGGAGGATGTGGGAGTGTGGCATATTCTCCAGAGTGCAGACCACTATATCCCAGAGACCATAGTATCCTGGCAAGGACACATACCTTCATTAATATTAACTACTCAGTCTTCATACTACAAATTTCTGTGTTCCCAATGTAGGCTTTTCTTACCAAGCTGCCATATAGCCCTAGGGCAAGGATCCCTAGAACTACACATGTTCTTGGGTAGAACTATCAGTTCCAAATAAGCATCACTCTAATGTCAGAGCCAACACAACTCTTTCCCAAAAAGGGTGGCTCTGGATTTCTTCACCCTCTTCCACTGGAGACTTCTGAACTGTACCTGTGTTCAGGGGCTCAGGCCTCTCAGGAGGAACTGTAAAGGCAAAGACTGGTCAAATCTCTTTATTTTCTTACTGATTTGCCATCTCTTTCACCATGTCTTCAGCAAAAATCTCCTGCATCATCTGAATGTGGCAGATCTTATCTTTCTTGCTGTGCCCTGGTATTTGTCAGCTCATTTCTCATTGGTCTCAGTTCCCTCTCCCACTGCTGTCCAGGAATGCTTCAGTTCTGATTACTCTCACTACTCAACACCACATGACAGAAAACATCACACAACGCCCTCATGGAATTAGGAGGGGACACTACCACAACAGCTTCAAGAACAGTGACTCCACCTGCCCTTGGCCATAGCCAGGTAGAACATAGCTTCTATGGATAAAATTGCTCATGATGGGGCTGATATAAGAAAATAAGATGAGGCTGGAGAAATGGCTTAGCAGTTAAGGTGCTTGCCTGTGAAGCCTAAGGACCCAGGTTCGATTCCCCAGTACCCACATAAGACACATGTGCACAAGATGGCACATGTGTCTGGAGTCCATCTACAGTGGCTAGAGGCCCTGGTGTGCCCATTCCCCCTCCCTCTCTCTCAATAATAATAATAATAATAAGTATAAAATTAAATTTTTTAAAAAAGAAATAGGATGCACTGGGACATGGAGAGTACTAGACTAAAGGTTGTAACCTTATATTCTACCTTGAGGAATTTTCTCTCTTCATTTTAAAGAATTTCCCACTATGTGAATCTTGGTTGGAGCACCTCCAATTGAAGCTGAAGGATCAAGGCTCTTCCTCTCTCCACATGGCCTCAAGAGATAGTGTGGGCTCATAACTGAGGTACAGCAAATTGTTCAAGTGTATGCACATGTACTCATACCACACAGCAGTTTGAATCTCCCTCAGAAGCAGCTGGGAGTGTTTTCTATATGGCTGTAGTGCCTATTTGGTGAGGGTAGAGCCTAAAGATTTGAAATGGTGATGACACCTGAGCCAGACCCAGAATAAGCCTGCCTTCTCTCCTGCTGCCTGTCTAAGGCCTTGACTCCATCTTGGTTGTCTAGCCTTCTCATTGGAAGTGGGCTACCCCAATGCTGTCCAATAAGTCCTTTGTTCATTTTCATTTAGGAAGAATCAACATCTGTTGCCTATGATTAAGAATGCTGAGTGACATACCCACTAAACCAGCCATGGTTTTCATGTTGACCAACTCGATATATCAATAACTAAGAATAAAAAATGGCAGCTCTAGAGTTGGTAAGAGGGTCCCACAGAATTCATCACAGTGACAGCAAGAACTATGTATTAATGTGGGTCTACAGCATATAACACAGCCTAGGAAAATGAAAATACTTAGTTTATTACATACTTGGGATAAAAAAATTATGTATTATTATTATTATTATTATTATTATTATTTTTCATTTTTCGAGGTGGGGTCTCACTCTAGCCCAGGCTGACCTGGAATTCACTACGGAGTCTCAGGGTGGCCTCGAACTCACAGCGTTCCTCCTACCTCTGCCTCCCAAGTGCTGGGATTAAAGGCATGTGCCATCACGCCCAGCAAAAAAATTATGTTTTAATCCTGATACTTTCAGTATGGGATTTCTAGCACCAAAAGACATGCTCAATTCCGGGGTGTCATCAATAATCTGAAATTAATTAATTAATTTATTTATTTATTTATTTTGGTTTTTCGAGGTAGGGTCTCACTCTGGCCCAGGCTGTCCTGGAATTCACTATGTAGTCTCAGGGTGGCCTCGAACTCATGGTGATCCTCCTACCTCTGCTTCCCGAGTGCTGGGATTAAAGGTGTGCACCTCCACGCCTGGCTAATAATCTGAAATTTATTGTACAAATGGTTCAGCAGATGGAAAATGGGCAAATGATAATGAATCACTGTTCTTTTGCACTTCATTATCAAAAATAGACAACAGAAGCTGAGCATGAAGACACAATTTAGTTCCAGCATTAGAAAGTCTGAGGTAGAAAGATAACAGTGAGACCAAGACCAGCCTGGGGCTACAGAATCGTATCCAAGTCGGCCTGGGTGACAGTGAGACCCTACCTTGAAAAATACCCAAAATAAGAAATAAATAGGCAACAGAAACTTCTTAATTAGCTTGTTGTGAAGATTTAAAGGTAAAATCACACAGCATAGTATGCTTGGTACATAGTAGGCATCAGAGAATTACCAATTCCTCTTCCAAAGTTGATTAACATCATTCAACTTTCATATGCATGCAAACTCTACCCAAGTGAGTACATCTTCAGCTGGTAGATTTTTTTTCTTTTGTTTTTGTTTTTGTTTTTTGATGTACGGTCTCACTCTAGCCTAGGCTGATCTGGAATTCACTCTATTCTCAGGGTGGCCTCAAATTTATGGTGATCCTCCTACCTCTGCCTCCCAAGTGCTGGGACTAAAGGCATGCACCACCACGCCTGGCTGGTAGAATTTCTTTTAGCAAAGCTGAACTCTGTAGTAATATGACCTCAGAATACTTGTTCTGGTGCTTCTGGCTTCTACACCCACAATGCTCATGCTGTCACTTTTCACATGGGTAAATCCACTGTAAAGAGAAGGGATGTGCCAGGGATTAATAGCAGATAAGAACAAACGTCTAAGTAAAAGCTTTTACAAGAACACAGAGCTCAGCCTTCTCCCATCCAACCAAGCCCAGCCAACCTCTGCCATCCCCTGTTTTAGTCTTTAATGTGTGGATCTAAATGAATATGTTATGATTGGAAAACCTCAGCACGTTCTTAAGTGGGAGATCATTTCAAAGTCCCAGCAGTAGCTGTCTGAATCACAATTCTAGCTGTTTTTAGAAGCTTCTGATAGAGGAATGGTTCACTTAATCCAGGCAAATCTGGATCATCTCCCTAGAATTTAGAATTAACTGTCATCTCATGGTCAGTCTCACTTCTCCACTGATGAAGGGGATGTAAGAGGACCCAGGTGCAGTCATTTTCCATAAGGTCAGTCAACATCATGTGTTCTCTGTGAAACTTTGGACAAACTTCCACATCTCTCAGCCTGTTGCATCTGTAAGATGTGGGTGATGCCAAATGCCAAATGCATGTTTGTGTATTACAAGAAACAGCATATATAATGTCCAGCCACAGAGAACCATCTGTTTTGTTGTTTTTTTTTAAACAGGAGAGGGTGTGACCAGTGGCTTACGTTGGGGCCCACTTAGTAAGACTGGGCTTGTGACTCTAAGTCCTTGAGGCCAGAAATTTAAGACCAGCCTGGTCAACATAGCAAGGCCTTGTTTCAAAACACACACACACGGGGGGGGGGCGGGGGGGAGGGGGGTAGGAGAGGGGAGTGGGAAGAAACACTACACAAACAAAAACCAACCACTACTTTGCTACTTGAGCAGCAAATGAAGAAAAATCGTCAATTACCGAGCCCATCTGTGGGATCCACCAAGCAAATGGTAGCAGCTCTTGAGGACAGGAAATTCACTTTTCTTATTCCACACATAGACACGCAAAGAGAGGTCTAAGGAAGAGGTGATGACTCTGTCCTGGTCCTTGGAATGAAGTCAAATGAGGTGTGGATGTGGACTCTCAAGGGTAGGGAGCATATAAGGGCAGTGGTGCTGCGCTTACCACCCACATGGATGTTATGGGCTTCTGGTGATCCTGGAAAGCCACCAGCTGCAGGCCATGTGTGGTGAACAGAACCAGCTTTGACCCAGAGGCAAGGAGAATCACCTGGGATCCGTGGCCCTGCATGAGCTGTGGTGGAACCATGGTATCTGGCAAGAGGAAACTGACCAGCTGCTGTGCTTTGGGGATAAAAACACACAGATTTCATCTCTGGAACATACATGTGCCACACCCGTGATGACATGGTACACTGAAAAGAACAACAGCTTTATAGTTAGACCCATACTTGACCCTGACCCATCAGTGTTTCCTAGATCCCAAGTCCATCAGCAATCAAGCACTATGATACCACCTGCACCAGGGCTGAAATGATTCAGTGCACTATGTGCATGAAATGACTAGCACCCTACCTGGTACACAGAACCATTCAGGGAGAGGGGTTCTGTTCCTTCTTCCCTTTCTCATAGAAGGATGGGATAAGAAATGGCCACATGACATATAACATTTTCCAAAAACTATTGTCTATCATTGCCCTTTGTATTGTATAGCTTCCTTTTGACCCAAAATAAAATTACCTCTTAGGAAGCATTCACATGTTTTCTTGTATTAGACTCATCCTGTTTCCCTTTTTCCTCAGCTACTAGGAAGCTCAGATTGAAATTTATGGTCAAATGATATGAAAACAAATGAACATAATACAAAGGACAAAGTGTTAAGGATTAGAGAAGGCCTGCCAGAGTAACATGGGATTTAGGAAGGAGAGGAAGGCCTGGCTGTGGGTTGTACTTTCCTACTAAGCTAGGTGCTCCTTGGGGAAGAAATATTTGCAGTTTTTACTCATATTTGCATTCAGTGCAGAGAACAGAACCTTTTAGTCAGACAAAGAGGTAGGAATGAGTGGAAGCAGGGAGATTGGAGAGAAGGGGGATATCAGGGCATGGACAGAATTTACTGTCTGAACCCCAGGGCCACACAAAAGACCCTCCATGAAACAAGTGTTTCATCACTCAACGAGTGCATAATTGGTAGGACACTATAACCTTATGTTTCCCTTCAAGGCAAGAAAGTGTCCGAAGGGGATGTAAAAAAAAAAATCCTTGGGGCTGGAGAGATGGCTTATCAGTTAAGGCACTTGCCTGCAAAGCCAAAGGACCCAAATTAGATTTCCCAGACACACATAAGCTAGATGCACAAGGAGGTGCATGTGTCTGTAGTTTGTTTGAGGTAGATGAAGGCGCTGGCAAGCCCATTCTCTATCAGCCACTTTTTTTTCTCTCTCTCTCTCAATTAAATTAAATTAAATTAAATTAAATTAAATTAAATTAAATTAAAAAGAAAACACCCATTCTTGAAATATCAGACTGCAATGGTAGTGACCCACACACTGGCCAGCATGGGGAAACCTTACCCAGGAGGTTCACTCTATCCCTGGACTTCTCTGCCTTTAACTCGAAGGTGGTAATAACCAGCTGTGTGCTGAAGTCACTTCTGTGCATCACCATCAGCCTGGCTGCCTCAGCAGGGGCCCAGCAGGCTCTGCAGCTCAGCCTGATGGGGAGGGTAGTGAAGATAGGAGGTTTGTCTTCTGATGGATACAGCAAAGACCGAGTGTAGTACACCTGAGGAAACATACCTGCATGGTCACAATGCATGTGAGGGAGGGACATCTCCAACTCTGAGAGCTCAGAAAACCCTTCACCCCTAAGCTGACTCCTGCCTCTGGCAGGGCCTGACCAGGCAAGTTGGATGTGCTCACACATCCACACCCATGTACTGGGCCCTTCAGGGCAGCCCAGGATACCTGGGAAGTCCCTCTTCTGGCCCCTGGGTGGTTCAAAGGCTTTTCAAGGCTAAGTGCTAGCCATGTGTGGCCTAGCTGGAAACATTCTGGTGTGCCATTCCCTGTAAGGCTAGTGTAATGGATGAACAAAGAGTATCTGTTTTTTATCAGCTGTGGTCAGGGTTGTTCTGATGTTTCACAAGTCCCTCGGAATATTCCTTTCCTGTCCCTTTATGCCTCTCCTAAACCCCACCCTGCTTTTGCAGTGGCCCCATCCCATGGCATCTCAGTACAATTACCTTTTTCTTTTCTCTTGCCAAAGTTTTATTTATATGTAATCATGATCTCAGGAGAAATTCACAAAATGAAACAATAATCTCCAAAAAAGAGAATGAAGTTTCAGAATTCATCTCCCAGATTTGAAGCCACTAAGGTTACAGACACCAGAGGTAGCATGATATTAATAAAACAGTCTAAAAGTAAAACAATAAGACTGAATACAGAGCCCAGTGATATACACTCAAGTATGTGGTATAATGATGTTTGCTGACTATATCAAACAATTCAATGAGAATAGAATTATTTCTAAAGCAAATGATGCTTGAACAAGTGTACATCTATATCAACAAAAACTGTGATCTGGAATTGTAGCTTCATGGTAGTTAACATACCTGGGATGTGCAAGGCCATGGGTTTTCCATATTAGTAAAACAACAACCCCAGAAAATGCAAAGATCTTGTAATACACTACACTATCAAACATTGGACACTATAGGTATTACTATAACAACCTGGAGCTGTTAATCCTCAGGAGGGTAATGTTATTCCATAATGATGACGCATACATATGCAGGTGAGTTCACTGCTTCACACTCTGCTTGGCTATGACATCTACTTGATACTTTTGGTCATCTGTACATTTAAGCTGTGGCATCATTCAGATGTATAAGAAAAGGATATCTACATTCTACTTTCCTGCACTTTTGCTTATGCACAATTACTTTTATCTGACCACTGGCATCCCTAGCTACCAGACCCCAGGCTCAAGGTCTCTTCCCACACTGACAGCTCTTGTTCTTTCCCTGCTCTTCCATTCCACAAGACCACTGCTTTTTACTGCGGTCTGACTTCCAGTTCAGACACTGAACAGGCGCTTCATCTCTGGAAATTGACTGAACATCTCTGTGCCTGTGAGTTGTCAGAACTCTGACTCACAAGGTGTCCCTTCTGACCATGCTATATGACACACTTCACAGCTGTGCCATGTCACCTGATAGGTACCAGATATTCTGTTAGCATCTCCACTTGGCCTCTCTGCACACCTTCATCCTCACCGGGTCCTCAGTCTACCAAATGGCTCTTGAGCACTTCCACTGGGGTGTTTGTAAAACCCCAAACCTGTTCAAAACTGACCTCTGCCTTTGTCAGCAGTGGATTGGCCCTCCAACTCACAGGCAGCACAGCAGCCGATAAAGAGCAGAGTTGGTGTGAGACAGAGCTTTTTGCAGGAGGGAGAAACACTCTAGGAGCCAGTAACTAAGGCCTTCTCCTTCCCTCCTCCCAGATTTGATTCTAAGTAAGAAGGACTTGAGAACCTGCTTCATAGTCTCCAGACCCTCTAGCCTCCTCCCACAGAGCTAGGTTCAGGTTCCTAGCACTTACCTTTGGGCCCAAGTCTGAACCTTGTGCAGCTGCGCACACCCACTGTTGGTCTGGAGAGCAGTCGAGACTCACAGAAGTGTGAGGAAATGCAGTCACTTTGGAGACCACCTGCAGCTGAGGCACCATCAGTGAATAGAGGTCCCCTTCAGCACAGGCTGCCTGGAACAGAAAGGATGTGACAGTGGGAAGTACCATCATCTTCTGAAATAGCCGTGTCCTTCTCTGAAGGAGGGGTACAACTGCTTAACTGATGTACCCACCAACTGCAGTTGTCAAATGAACAGAAAGCTCAGTAATAGGGCACTGGCCTAGTACATACAAACAAGGAGGAGAGACTGAATCCCAGCACCACAAAAAGCAAACATGACTATTCAAACAGAGGTTAATAGAGATCAAATCCAGGTTCTCATAAATGCTAGGCAAGGACTGGGAAGATTGCTTAGTAGTTAAACACATTCATTGCAAAGTGACTGCCTAGGTTTGATTCCCTCATACCCATGTAAAACCAGATGCAGAGAGTGGCACATATGCATGGAATTCATTTGCAGAGGCAAGGCATCCAGGTGTACCCATTCTCTCTCTCTCTCAAAATAAAAAGTAAAAAAAAAAAAAAAAAAAAAATTAAAGAGAAATTCTAGGCAAGTGCTCCACCATTCTGTATCACTCCTAGCCCTCATCCCAATTTTGATCTCATGGCCTTGACAGGATTTTAATTCTTTTCTCTTCCCCTTCTCCTTTTCTGAGATAGGATCTCATTGTGTATGGAGCCCATGCTGGCTTCACAAGGAGCATCCTCCTCCTTCATCCTCCCAAGAACTGGGAGTACAGGCATGTACCTCCACACCTAGCTTGGCTGACAGGTTTTAAGCACCACCTCTGTCTCTTCCCCTTCTCTTTTCTATTAGAGAAAGCTCATAAAGCTCTTGGCACTCTCCCGAAATTCAAGTCACTTAAGCCCTAGTCCCAGCACAACATGGTAACTATGGTTTACTGCCTGCCACTCCTCGCCACTGATCAAGGCAGCCACTCCTCCTGGTTTTTCCAATCCAGCCTCTGATACACTTGTCAGCCTTCCCCAGTCATATGTCCTGACATCCAAACCAAATTTAGGGTCAAGGTTAAATCTTCTCCCACAGGGCAATCCCCAGACATATCCACTATGTATGGTTCATACTGCTAGCAGCAATCACCCAACCAAGAGCAGCTTGTGAGGAAAAAAGTTTATTTTGGTTTACAGGCTCCAGGGGAAGCTCGAGGAGAAGCTCACAGATGGCAGTGGAAAATGATGGAATGAGCAGAGAGTGGACATCACCTCCTGGCCAACATCAGGTGGATGACAAGAACAGGAGAGTGTGCCAAACACTGGCCAAGGGGAAACTGGCTATATTGCCCATAAGTCTGTCCCCAACAATACACTGCCTCCAACAGGCATTAATTCCCAAATCTCAGCTGGAAACCTAGCAGTGAGAATACCTAAGTTTCTCATGGGGACACCTGAATCAAACTACCACAAAGACTGTGGGCGTTTTCTCTGTTCTTACTGGAGATACAACTAGACATTATTGCATGCATTCCTGATGTGTGAGTTTACTATTAAATTGTTCAATAAGTTTTCCTAGACAGTTGAGTCATCTTAGAACTTCTTTTTTTTTCTAAAAAAAAAAAATTATTTTATTTATTTATTTAAGAGAGTGTGTGTGTATATGTCAGTGTCAGGGCTTCCTTCCACTGCAAACCCAAACATATGGGCCACTTTGTGCAACTGGCTTTACATGGGTACTGAGGAATTGAATCCAGGCTTGTCAGGCAAGCAAGTACCTTTAACCACTGACTATCTCTGCAGCCCCATCTTAGAACTTCTTAATCCTTGTAATGTAAATGTCCCATAGTTTATTTGTACATACATTTAATGGCCCACATGGCATAGCTGTTGCTATTTTGTTGGTCAGTGTACAGGAAATGGTAAATTTTCTGTTCTTCTGAAACTTCAGCTATGATCATTTTCTTTCTGTCTGAGGTCCCCTTCATTTTTTTTTTAGGTAGGGTCTCAAGTGACCCCAGGCTGACCTGGAATTCAGTATGTAGTCTCAGGGTGGCCTCAAAATCATGTGATCCACCTACCTCTGCCTCCTGAGAGCTGGGATTAAAGGGGTGTGTCACATACACAGCCCCTTTGTAGAGTTTTAAATATTTTATTTATTTAACTTGAGTGATGGGGGGCAGATAGAGAGAGAACAGGTGCATCAGGGCCTCCAGCCACTGTAAATGAACTCCAGATGCATGTGCTATCTTGTGCATCTGACTTACATGGGTACTGGGGAATCGAACCTGGGTCCTTAGGCCTCACAGGCAAGTACCTTAACTGCTAAGCCATCTCCCCAGCCCTCCTTCTTATTTTTTTTAAGTGGCGATACAACCTCCATTTTTGGCTGAATAAAGTTTTTATATGTTTTTAAACAATGTTTTACAGTACAGATTGTTTCAAGAAAATTTCAGGGCTGGAGAGATGGCCCAGTGGTTGAGGTACTCGCCTGCAAAGTCTAAGGACCTGAGTTCTATTCCCCAGTACCCACATAAAGCCAGATGCACAATGTGGCACATGTGTCTGGCACTGATCTGCAGTGGCTAGAGGCCCCTGGCATGCCTATTCTTTATCTCTCTCTCTCCCTGCCTCTTTCTCTCACTCCCTCTTAAATAAATAATCAAATAAATAAAAATAATAATTTTAAAAAGAAAATTTCAGTGCCAGGGGTGCAACCAATGAGAGGCCCTTGATGCTCCCAAAACATTACAGGCTATTTTTTTTTTTCTTTTTTGGTTTTTATTTATTTATTTTGGATTTTCGAGGTAGGGTCTCACTCTAGCCCGGGCTGACCTGGAATTCACTATGGAGTCTCAGGGTGGCCTCGAACTCATGGCAATCCTCCTACCTCTGCCTCCCGAGTGCTGGGATTAAAGGCATGCGCCACCATGCCCAGCTTCATTACAGGCTATTGACAAGATTCTTGGTTGCCCACCAGAACTAGATGATAAGACTCTACTGCTGAAGACTCCACATGCTTGGATTGAAGGTCACTGAGAAATCAAGCTGGAGCTGAGCTGGAAGCCTCTTCCCTATTGACTAGCTATTAGAATGCTGGAAAGAGCTAAGCAGCCTGTTGAGGAAGAAGTCATTCACAGTATTAACCAGCAGTGGACCCTAGAAGCTTTATTGGTAACAAGCTAGGCCAAATGTACCAACTGGTGCAATGGTGACATATCTGTTATGGGGGAAACCAACTGCTCACTCATTAATGCCTGGTACTAAAAACCTAATGAAAAACTTATGGCTGGGAAGTCATAAGTCCTGGAAGAAAACTACTACTATTATCTGGCTACAGGGGTACATTATGCCCACCAAACTGTTTATGTTAATACTATTCTCACTTTTAGTTAGAGAAACTTCTTTTAAGATAGTGGTGACCACTGAAAAGACTCAAAACTCACTAAAGTGCTGAGAAGAAATGACAGTGGCGTGTTCTGTACTGAGACATCACTAACACATCCTTCAAAGACTATTGTGGAGGAGGTGGCAAACAGAATGTAAGAGATGTAGCTCAACTGGTAGAATGCTTGCCTGGCATGTGCAAAGCCCTAGTTTTCATCCCACAAACTGAGTAAACAAGGCATTATAGTGCCATAATCCCAGCACACCTGAGGTGCAGGCAGAAGGATTCAAAGGTCAAAGTCATCCCTGGCTACACAGTGAGCTGAAGGTGGGTCTGAGATATGAGACCCTGTCTCAATAAAAAGAAAAGTGCCATACATGGTGATGTAAGCCTTTAATGCCAGCACTCCAGAGGCAGAGGTAGGAAAATCAATGTGAGTTCAAAGGCCATCCTGGCACTACAGAGTGAGTTCCAGGTCATCCTGAGCTAAAGTAAGACCCTAACTTGAAAAAACAAAAACAAAAACAGAAAAATAAGAAACAGCACAATGCTCCAGTCCAGTCCAGACCCACTACAGTCACTATGTGAACTCAAGTCCTCTGCACAGCTACTATTAAACCACTGGGTTCTTAATTTTTTTTTTTTTTTACTTTTTTATTTATTTGAGAGTGGCAGACAGAGAGAAAGAGACGGGGGGGGGGTGGTGGTGAGGGAGAGGGAATAGGTGCACCAGGGCCTCCAGCCACTGCAAACAAACTCCAGATGCATGCACCCCCTTGTGCATCTGGCTAACGTGGGTCCTGGGGAATCGAGCCTCGAAGCCTCCTTAGGCTTCATAGGCGAGCGCTTAACCGCTAAGCCATCTCTCCAGCCCAGGTTCTTAATTTTTCTTAAGCAGTTCTTCATTCTAAAATTTCCACTTGGTTCTTTTCTGAATCTGTTAGTTTACATTTTTACAGATTTCTCTGTTTGTACTTCTCTGAACAGGACAACAACCAATGTTCAGTGGCTCTGTCTAAAAGCCTGTGGCTTTCTTTACATTGTCTGTCTATCCTGCCAGTTCCAGATGCTATGATCTCATCTTTTCTCATGCAGTTTTAAGTGTGTGTTCAATGCTATATTTGAAAATAGAAACATGAGAAAAGAGGTACTGTTAACTGTCAGGAAAGGATTACTACTTACCCTACCAAGTGTCCCTCAGGTTGCAACAATGCTCAAGCCCACCCACTACCTGAGAATCTACAGGGTCCATCTTTGGATGTCCTGCATTCCAACTTTGTCCCTAAGCTGTCAAAGGTCTGCCAAGCTTCATAGAATAAATGCCTCCAGGGCAAAAACAGTTCCCAGTGATGAGCTCACCACCTTGACTTTTGAATCTCTTGGTTTAAAGTCTAGAGACTGTTCACTCTTGTTTGGGTTTTTGTTGTTGTTTTCTTTCCTCCCCCACACTTTTTTTTTTTTTTTTTTTTGAAATAGGTTCTTGCTCTAGCCTAGGCTGACCTGGAATTCACTCTGTAGTTTCAGGGTAGCCTCAAAACCACTGCAATCATCCTCCTACCTGGGCCTCCAAAGTGCTAAGATTAAAGGTGTGTACTACCATGCCCAGCCTGTTTTTTTGTTTTGTTTTGTTTTTGTTCTTTCAAGGAAGGGTCTTACTCTAGCTCAGGCTGACCTGGAATTCACTATGTAGTCTCATGGTGGCCTTGAACTCATGGCAATCCTCCTACCTCTTCCTCCCAAGTACTGGAATTAAAGGCATATGGCATGGTTTTATTTTTTTAAGACACTCTCACCAAGTTGCCAGGATAGTCTTGAACTGTCTCACCCTTTGAAGGAGCTGGGATTACAGATATATGTCACCATGCTGGCTCTTATCATTTATTTCTGAATGGAACCCTAGCAAAGTCTTGAAAACAGGGAATGAGGTTAAGAATGCAGGCAGGAAGAAAAACTGCAGACAGAAGAAAGACGAGGGCACAAATAAGCAGACAAGAATGCAAGGGCACATGACTATAAAACTCTAAATAGAGTTAATGGGTGGAATATCACCACAAAATGAGAGGTTACAAAGATAGGCTGATACTACTTGTAGAACTGAAGGGTAGAGGAGCCTACAGTCCACATGGTGGTCAAGGAGGAGTCAGAGTAGCAGGGTCTGACATGCACAAGGCCTGGCTTCAGGCTCCACACATCAGTTACCCAAGAGGTGGCTAGGCCCTGAGAAAGCTCCTGGAGCTAGGTCACTTACCAGCAGGAAGGGGCTCTCTCTGTCGCCACAGGTCTCCATTGAAGAAGAATAGGTTGGTAGGTGGAAGGATCCCAGCTCATACCCATTCTCTGCTTTCCACACCTTGATCAACCCCTGGTTGTCCACGGTAACAACCAGTTGTAGCTCAGGATAAGCCACCAAATTCACCAGAGGAGCAGGCTGAACAGAGCTGGACCACAGCTCTGTGTCCTGAAAACAACAAAAGTGATAAGTGTTACAGGAGTCTATTTACATATTACTTTCATGCATTCAACCTGCACACATTTGCCAGTGCCTTTTCTGTGCCAGACTTCACAGTACACACAGAGAACACAGGTGGGAAAGACATGGCCCTGTACTACCCAACTGTATGGATAGCAATAAAGACAGGTATGCCCCTCTCTATCACACCCTTACATAAGGCACTTAAATTCCCTATGTGAGAGCAGAGACCTCATCACTCCTCATCTCCCAAAGGGTACAACATGCAAATACTGTTATATTGGGAACTAAGTTTCAACATGAAGTTTGGTGGGCACAAGATTTTGCAAACAGTAGCATCTTTAATGACTGAATCATTTTATTTATTTTTGTGTGTTTGTGTGTCTGTGTACACACACATGCATGTGTGCACATGTGCACACCAGGGTCTTTTTTTTTTTTTTTTTTTTTTTGGTTTTTCGAGGTATGGTCTTGCTCTAGCTCAGGCTGACCTGGAATTCACTATGGAGTCTCAGGGTGGCTTCAAACTCACGGTGATCCTCCTACCCCTACCTCCCAAGTGCTGGGATTAAAGGCATGCACCACCATGGCCAGCTCCACACCAGGGTCTTTTGGTGCTGCAAATGGACTCCAGACACATGTGCCACTCTTTGTCTGGTTTTGGGTAGGTAAATTGGGAATTGAACCCAGGCCAACAGGCTTTGCAAACCTGGGCCATTAACTGTTGGGCCATTTTCCCAGCCCCTAACAAGTAAGTTTTTAAGAAAGAAAATAAAGTTGAAGATTTGCTCATGAAAGATATTCAGGTTGGATATTCAGGTTGGTAAGCTAGGCAGAGTGGCATGAAGGTTTCCCACACTAGGAACACAAGGGAGGTTTTGGCACACTATGCCTGTAGTCATACCAGTTGACTGTCTAGTTTTGTATGTTTGCTTAAACAAACAAACGAAAATATTTAGTAACATGAAAGATACAGTAATTCCACAAATAAAGTTTTATTGGAATATGATTACTCTGATTTTGTTGTTTTTTTGTTTTGTTTTGTTTGTTTTTTGAGGTAGGGTCTTGCTCTGGCCCAAGTAGACCTGGAATTCACTATGTAGTCTCAGGGTGGCCTTGACTTGAACTCACAGTGATCCTCCTATCTGGGATTAAAGGTGTGTACCACCACACCTGGCTTTTTTTTTTTTTGGTTTTATGAGGTAGGGTCTCACTCTGGTCCAGGCTGACCTGGAATTAACTCTGTAGTCTCAGGCTGGCCTTGAACTCACAGGGATCCTCCTACCTCTGCCTCCCAAGTGCTGGGATTAAAGGCATGCGCCACCACACCCGGCTTATTTTTGAGGCAGAAGTTTTACTTTAGCTCAGGCTGGCCTGACATGAGTCAGATGCATGGCTTTCAGATTTTTCTGTTTGTTTGTTTTGTTTTGTTTTTTTGAGGTAGGGTCTTGCTCTAGCCCAGGATGGCCTGGAATTCACTATGGAGTTTCAGGGTGGCCTTGAATTGAACTCACAGCCATTCTCCTACTTTTGCCTCTTGAGTTGTGGGATTAAAGGCCTGTGTCACCACACCCAGCAGCGACAGAATGGGCATGCCAGGGCCTCCAGCCACTGCAAATGCAAGCCAGAGACATGAACCACTCTGTGCATCTGGCTTTATATGGATACTAGGGAATCATTAAACTTTACTGAGCAATTTCTCCAGCCCTCGGTTTTTTGGTTTGTTTGTTGTTTTTTTTTTTTTTTTTTTTTTTGATTTTTCGAGGTGGGGTCTCACTCTAGCCAGGGCTGACCTGGAATTCACTATGGAGTCTCAGGGTGGCCTCCAACTCACTGCGATCCTCCTACCTCTGCCTCCCAAGTGCTGGGATTAAAGGCGTGTGCCACCACACCCAGCAGTTTTATTTTTTTTAAACTATTGTCTAAGACTGCTTTTGTGTCACAACAGACTTAAATAGTAATGACAGTGATTCTGGCCTGCTAAACCTAAAACATTTACTATCAAGTCCTTTAAAGAAAAAGCTTGCTAGGTACTCTCTTTGTTCAAATAAGACTTGTTCCTCTTTTTTTGGTTCTTCAAGATAGAGTCCCGCTTTAGGCCAGGTTGACCTGGAATTCACTATGTAGTCTCAGAGTAGCCTGAAATTCACAGCAAGCCTCCTACCTCTGCCTCTCAAGTGCTGGGATTAAAGGTGTGTGCCACTAAACCTGGTGACTTTCTCCTTTTGACAACTAAGGAAAGCCCCAGCTCTCAAGTCTTTTTAGACTTTTTAGACTCCTAAACATTCAAGCCTACCCATGGCCACTTACTATAGCCTATAGTCAGCTCTCTCCCTAGGGGAATGATCCCACAGGGAGTCAAGGTGATGCTGGGACACAGGCTCACAAGGTCTCTTGGAACACTAGTCCAGTGTTTCCTTTCTCCCTGCTATGGTTATCTGCTGTACTAGAGTATACTTGCAATGAACCTATCACTTGTCAGAGGCAACATCCACTTCCAGCAAACCTGGTGAACAGTGGGCAAAGAGTACCCACTTGCCAAGATATTACTTACATAACAAAGTAAAGCAGTAAGACTGGGGGGGGGGGGTGTAGATCAATGGCACAGCACTTTGCCTAGTACTAGCAAAACTCTGGGTTTAATTCCTTGCACTGTAAAAAATAAAATAATCCGGGCATGTTGGCACATGCCTTTAATCCCAGCATTTGGGAGGCAGAGGTAGGAAGATTGCATGAGTTCGAGGCCACCATGAGACTCCATAGTGAATTCCAGGTCAGCCTGGGCTACAGTGAGACCCTACCTCGAAAAACCAAAAAATAAATAAATAAAATAAAATAAAAACAAAGTAAGGCACTAAAGGTGCCTTTTATTGGTTAGAGGATTCAAAATTGTGAAATAGGGCTGGGGAAGTGGCTCAGGAGTAATGGTCTAGCATGCATCCAACCTTAGGTTTGATTGTCTACAGTGCATAAATCAGGTGTGGTGGCACATGCCTATAATCCCAGCATTTAGGAGGTAGAGGCAAAAGGATCAGAAGTTCAAGGTCATTTTCAGCTACAAAGTAAGTTCAAAACCCTCCTGGGATACTTAAGACCTTATATCAAAAAACAAAAAAAGTGACATTATCTACAGATTCTAGGAAAATACCCATTATAGGAGATTGTGCTCCATCTATTTGTGGTCCCAGGCAGAAATGGGTTTGCAGAGACCATGTGGTTCAAGTTTTAGAGACATCTTCCCTTCTCAAGCCTTAGTTTATATTTTTATTAAGTTAGCATAATAACAATGGATACCCTAGCTAGCTATAATATAGCTCAGTGGAATACTGCTTGCTTAGCGTGTGCAATGCTGAAGATTCTATCCCCAGTACCACAAAAAGAGAGAGAAAAAGAGAAAATGTGTGTATTGTCATTCATGTGGTCCAAATCAAGTACAAAGAACTTATGAACTTATTGTGGAAAAGAAGCTAGATGAAAAAAGGAATCTGGGTTTGGATACTCACACCTGTAATCCCAGTGCACTCAGGAAGCTAAGGTAGGAAGAGCAGGGGGATCACTGTGAGTGATATCTCAAAAAAGCATATGTAAAACTGAAATTGAAAACTATGTTAACTATAAGCACTAACAAAGTTTAAAATTATAATCAAATTATCAAGATTTTCAGCACAGGGGAAACCTAAAAGCTGTAATCATCTTGTTAAAACCACCCAGTGAGCCAACACCAGTCCCACTGTGGAGGACCAACCACATGACTGAGTGTGATGAAAGTGAAGAATGAGATAGCAGCTGTCATCCCAGGCACATTCCAAAACATCTTCAACACTATTACCAAAGTACGGTTCCAAAAAAGAAGCATAGCCAAAAGCCAAAAATGTGCCTTTGAGATTGGTCATACTCAAGTTTCAAGTCCATCCCAGGCAGTAACATTGTAACCTAGACAGCTTTCTGCAAAGCTCAGATTCTTATCTACAAAATGGGACTTCCACACCCCATCACAGAAATTTTTTAATTTATTTTTATTAGTTATGGATATATTTTGTATGTAAACAACACATGTTTGTACCATCCTTTCCCTCATCCCTGCCACTTTCCCAAAGGGGCCCTCCTCTTTGGGAATGCAGGTCATCCCCATGGGGATTGTGTGTTGCATCACAGAAATTTTGCAAGATAATGAAATGAGATTATGAAGTCAAAGGGCCTTTCTATGACCAAGGAAAATCTCATCCTGACCTTCTCTACCCAGGGGCCAGCTCACCTCACGTAAATCCCAGGCACGCACAGTACCATCTGAGGACACAGTACAAACCACAGATTTTGCCCTTCCATCAAAGCAATATTCATTGGATGAGATGTAGGCCAGCTGATCTACCTGTCCTATAAGAGAACAGAGACATAAATGGCCTGAGATTTGACAGCTCAAGGTCATAGAAAGGGTTTTCAGGATACCTGTTCCTCTTTCTTGGTCTTGGGAACACAACGGGCATTTACACAAAGGGCAGTACAACAGGAAACAGCTGGGCTTCACAGTTATGATCAGGTTCTACCTTCAGAACCACTCACCCACCAGCCACATGTCCTTGTTTCAGTATACTTTGAAAAAGATGTAACATTCCCTTCCTCATGGGATTAGAGTGAGGACCAAGTGACAATACAGGACAATTCAGCATGATCCATACTCAAGTGGCACTCACTTTCCAGGTCATTTGCTAGAATACCAAATCTCATAAAACTTTACCAGAGAGAGAATGGGAAGAGGGAGTAGACTGAGTTGCAACATTCCCCACCTCCGTACCTGTGTGTCCAGGAATAGCTTTGCAGATGAAGTCCTGTGGCCGCCCAGATTCCATTCGGAACTCTAGCTCAGACCGGCAGAAATAGTACTGTTTCCATGTCTGTGTGCCCACAACCACTGGGGAGGCTTTGCAAGACCAGCGTCTCAAACATAGCTGCCTGAAGAACAGATCCACAGTTCCAGCAGGATACAGTAATCTCAAATTCTGTAGCCCAACAAGCCTAGCTCTGAATCCTAGCCTTACTACTCTAAATTCAGCTGGGCATGGGGGCATAGGCCTTTAATTCCAGTGCTTGGGAAGCAGAGGTAGGAGGATCGCCATGAGTTCGAGGCCATCCTGATAGTGAATACCAGGTCAGTCTGAGCTAGAGTGAGACCCTGCTTCAAACAAACAAACAAACAAGAAACCCAACAACAACAACAAAACCCTCTAAACTCACTGTTTCTCAACTTCTTTTCCTGTAAAATGGGGATAATAACAGCAAATGAGTGCTAACATGTCAGGCATTCAGTGTTTTTATATATCTAATCCATCTCCACAACCACCTATGAAGAAGGATCATATTAGAGGTTAAACAAATTGATACATGAGCCTACTTTTTAAATATAAATTTTATTTATTTGAAAGAGAGAGAGAAAGAGAAAGAGGCATATATATAGAGAGAGAGAATGGGCATGCCCTGGCCTCTAGCCTCTGAAAACCAATTCCAGATGAATGTGTCCCCTTGTGCATCTGACTCATGTGGGTCCTGGGGAATCAAACAGGGGTCCTCAGGCTTCACAGGCAAATGCTTTAACCACTAAGCCATCTCCCCAGTCCTGAACCCAGTTTTTGATGAATTATTTTTTTCTGATGTGCTTTTATGAACATGCATAGAAAGTGCTATTTATTTTAGCTGGACGTTGTAGAGTATGAATACAATCCAGTACTCAGGTGGCTAAGGAAAGAGAATTGCTATTCTGAGGCTAGTTTAGTCCTTCTGAGTAGTCTTTGTAGCAAATTTGGGAAACAATGGGAGATAAGAAGAAAGTCTATAATGGAGGGTAGAGGTAGAAGCTAGGGAAATGTCTTGTTTGGGCTCAAGTGATCCTTTTGAGAGGGTAATAAGGCTGTAGGCTCTTGTCTATTATACCACATCTGAAGAGCCTACTTCTTTTTAGGTCTTAACTCTTTTTGTCAAGCTGCCTATTTGTCCCTTCAGTTTTATCAGTCCATCATGTCCTTTGTTGCTCTGCTGTAAAGACCTATATAGCCATGACATCTTCTGGTTAGACTGACCCATTTATCAGATAACACTCTTCTTTACCCTATGAACATTTATCAGATGACACTATTCTTTAGTGGTCTTCTTTACTGGCAGGAACATTTATCAGATAACACTCTTTACCAGTAGGAACATTTATCAGATAGCACTCTTCTTTACCAGTAGGAAGATTTATCAGGTAGCACTCTTGGCAGGTTGTGCTCACCAGTGGTGGCCACTCATTCTTATTTAAGCCAGAGTGGTTTACTAATCCTAGATCTTGCTGTTTTTTTTAGAAGCTCTGGAAATTGTCAGGTCTCTGATCCCCTACAGGATTCAGGTTACAGATGCATAAGACGACACTCAGTTATGTGTGTCCTGAGGACTGAACTCAAGAGTCTTTCAAGTCTCCTCAGGCCCTCATGTTTGCACAGGAAGTGCTTTTGACTACTGAACCATCTCTCCAGCCCCACTCAGCTCTTTTTGTTGTTGTTGTTACTTATCATGGCATATCTTTCCCCATTCTTTCATTGCTAACATAGCTACATCTTTGAATCTAAAGTATATCTCAGGACAGGGATGTAGCTCAATGGTAGAGTGCCTAACTTGCAATGTAAAGTAGTACTAGGACTAGTACCTCATAGCAAAAACAAAGCAAAACAGAGTTGGAGAGATTGCTTAGTGGTTAAGCACTTGCCTGTGAATCCTAAGAACCCTGGTTCGAGGCTCGATTCCCCAGTATCCCCGGTTTGAGGCTTGATTCTCCAGTACCCATGTAAAAGCCAGATGCACAAGGTGGCGCATGCATCTGGAGTTCATTTGCAGTGGCTGGAGGCCCTGGTGCGCCCATTTTCTCTCTCTGCCTCTTTCTTTCTTGGTCTGTCTTTCTTAAATAAATAAATAATGATAATAAAAACAAAAACAAAGCAAAGCAAAACAAAATGTGTCATGTGAGAAAAAATGTGTCTCATGAAGGCGGCACTAAATTAGACCATTTTTATTAACAAATTTTGTCAATCTCATTAGTATTTTTTTTCTTTTGTCAAGGTAGGGTCTCACTTTAGCCCAGGATGACCTGGAATTCACTATGTACTTTCAGAGTGGCCTGGAACTCACAGTGATCCATCTACCTCTGCCTCCCAAGTGCTGGGATTAAAGGTGTGTGTCACCACGCCTGGCCAATCTCAGTCCTTTCATTAGATTATGAAATTCATAACGTAGCTACTGATAAGATATATCTATGGTACTCTGCTTTTTGTAAAGGTTTTATACCTCTCCATTCCTCCAATTTCTTCATTACTGCCTTTTTGTGTTAAATATTTTCTAGTGTACTATTTCAATTTCTATTCTTCAACCATATTTTTTTGTTCATTTTTACTTATTTATTTGAGAGTAACAGAGAGAGAGAGAGAGAGAAAGAGGTAGACAGAGAGAGAGAGAGAGAGAGAGAGAGAGAGAGAGAGAGAAAATGGGCATGCCAGGGCCTCCAGCCATTGCAAATGAACTCCAGATGCATGTGCCCCCTTGTGTATCTGAATGTGGGTCCTGGGGAACTGAGCCTCGAACTAGGGTCCTTAGGCTTCACAGGCAAGTGCTTAACTGCTAAGCCATCTTTCCAGCCCCTCAACCATATTTTTTAAAGTTACCTTTCTAGTGGTTGCCTGGAGATTACAAGTTGAATCTTAAAAATGTTTAATTAACTTATTTGAGACAGGGAAATATAGAGAATTGGTGCACTAAGGCCTCTGGCCACTGCAAATGAACTCCAGATGCATGTGAACTTGTGTCCTGCGGCTTTGCAAGCAAGTGCCATAACCACTAAGCCATCTCTCTAGTCCAAAATTTAAATCTTAATGGATAACAAGCCAGTTTCAATTAATAACTTTTTTGTTTGATTTTGTTTTATAAGCCAGATGCACAGGGTAGCACATGCATTTGGAGTTCATAAACCACCACACCCAGCTTAATTAACACCAAGTTAATTTCAATAGTGTATTCATTTGTTCCTATGTAGGTCTATTTCCTTTCTAACTCCTTTATGCTATTATTGTCATAAACTATATCCTCATAAATTGTATGTCCATCAAAAGAGACTTGTAAACCAGATATGGTGGTACACAACTGTAATTCCAGAATTTGGAAAGCTGAGGCAGGAGGATTGCTGAGTTTGAGGACTGGGCTTAGTAGCAAAATCTTATCTTCAAAGAAAAAAAAGCAATGATGAGGCCTTGGGATAGATAGACTCCAACACAAGAAAGAGAATGAGATAGGGAACAGGAAAGGGACACACACAGAGAGATTTATACTTACTGCTTTATGCAGTAGGACAAAAATGTTACCAAAAAAAAAATTTATTCGGCTGGAGAGATGGCTTAGCAGTTAAGGCACTTGACTGCAAAGCCAAAGGACCCAGGTTCTATTCCCCAGGACCCATGTAAGCCAGATGCACAATGTGGTGCAAGTGTCTGGAGTTCATTTGCAGTGGCTGAAGGCCCTGGCATGCCCATTCGCTCTCTATCTGCCACTTTCTTTTTCTCTATCAAATAAGTTAATTAATTAAATTAAAAAAAATTGGCCAGGAGTGGTGGCGCACACCTTTAAAAAAGAAAAAAAAAATTTATATTACTGCTTACTCATTCACTTCTTTACTTTTAATGGTGTTATTTCTTCATGTGGACTCAAGCTCTGTCTATATTCTAGAAGTAACAACTTATGGTGCTATGGGAGTTGAGTGTAAGGAGGGTGGACATCTAGCTGGAGAAGGATGAGGAGGCCTTATGGAGTGAGGCTTTTGTATTTACAGTATGCCAGAGCTAATGCAACATGCCGCGGTTGTGCTCCAGCGTGCATTTTAGGAGGAGAATGAGGTCAGCTAGAAAATAACTGGCTCACAGTGCTATGGTTTTAACAATACAAATTGTCTCTACCATCATAATTTGTACATCTATTGAGCACCTACATGTCAGGCTCTGTTCCAGGCAATAGAGAGCTTCCAACACACTAAGTAGTTTAGTTACTACAAGGAGTAAGACCTTAATATGCTAACTATCTGGTCTTTCTACCACAAACAGCATAGTGATAGTCTTGGACAGAAAAGGTCTTTCGGTTTTTTTTGTTTGGCCTCACACAAAGTAGCAGACAACATTTAAAAACCATGAGACTTTACAAAAGAAAAAAGGAAGGAAGGAAGGAAGGTAGATAGGTCAGTCAAGGAAAGAAGGAATTGAGGGAGGAAAAAATATAATCATAGCTGAGGAAGTAGTTTAGTTAGTGGAATGCTTGCCTAACATGCACCAACCCTCAGTTTAATTCCCAGGATTGCATAAAATGGGCAAGGTGGGGCTGGAGAGATGGCTTAGCAGTTAAGCACTTGCCTGTGAAGACTAAGGACCTCTGTTCGAGGCTCAGTTCCCCAGGACCCAAGTAAGTCAGATGCACAAGGTGGCACACGCATCTGGAGTTCGTTTGCAGTGGCTGGAGGCACTGGTGCGCCCATTCTCTCTCTCTCTTTCTCTCTCTCTCTGTCTCTCTCTGCTTCTTTGTCTGTCGCTCTCAAATAAATAAATAAAAATAAAAATAAATGGGCAGGGTGGCATATGTCTATAATACTAGCACTCAGAAGGTAGAGGCAAAAGGATTAGGAATTCAAGGTCATCTTTGGCTACTAAGGAGCTTCAGGCCAGCCTGAACCATGTGAGATATATATTTAAAAAAAAGAACCTCAGGGCTGGAGAGATGGCTCAACGGTTAAGATGATCCAAGTTCAGTGCTCCAGTACCCATGTAAAGCCAGATGCACAAAGTGGTACATGAATCTGGAGTTTATTTGCAGCAGCTAGAGGCCCTGGCATGCCCATTCTCTCTCTCTGGCAGGCAGCACATGCCTTTAATCCCAGCACTCAGGAGGCCAAGGTAGGAAGATTGCTATGAGTTCAAGGCCAGCCTGAGACTACATAGTGAATTCCAGGTCAGCCTAAGCTAGACCAAGATCTTACCTCAAAATACAAAATACACATACACAAAAAGAAAGAAGAAAGCAAAAGACAATCACAAAGGATGACTATATGCTAGAATATTTATCACAAATACTATGGAATTGTATAAATTGAAAATCCATCAGTGATTTGCCTCAGACATCTGAAGACCCGACCTAAAGAACTTAGTCTGTGAATGTTGTTTCAGCCACAAACCAATTCATTTTGCTGTTTAAATTCAAAATAAAAGGAAACATATGAAAGAAAAAAAAAAACCTAGACAGACGACATGGTAACATATGACAGTCTGTGGAGGTTGGATAATATGTAGATAATTTTTTCTAACTTCTGAACTTATATGTAAAACACATATGCATGTGTTTTCTCAGAGGGAAAAATACTACCCTTACTTCTGAGAAAAAGATGGAACCAAATGTGTTGGGCCTCTTTGCTGCAAGGGCTGCCAAATCAGTTCACTCATTCAAGTTTTTTGAGAAATATATATGGCAGCACATAATCTTGTCCACTTACCTGCAAAAAAAATCATTTTTCAGAACTAAATGTTAAGTCTAGACTATGTCACCCAAATTGTAAAGATAAAGAATGAATTCCAATGAAAGTCCTCTGGCTTGAAAACTAAGATTATCTTTCTAATTAATGTAGTAGTAAAAAGCTAATAAAAAGTAATAGAAGAATGCTGTATAATACTGAAAACTAAATATTGTAAAACTGTCACTCTTGAATTCTAAAAGTATTTCAAGGCCTACTTTCCTTAAAAATTAAAACAAAGATTTCTCCCATCTTCTGAAGAAGCTTCATGTTTGAGCAAGTGTTTTCTATCATGAGGGACTAAATGGTTAACTTCTGGCTGAAAGTAAGGTGGTCTTATATTCAGCAAGTAGTGAAAAATCTCATAAGACTTTAATTTTCCCATTTCTGTTATAATGTTTGGTGTGCATGTGTGTGGGTACACATCTGTGTGTGGGTGCATATGCATATGTGTTTATAGAGGCCAGAAGTAAATGTCGGGTGTCTTTCTTAATGGCTCTCCACCTTATTTTTTGAGACAAACTCTCTCACTGAATCTGAAATTCACTGATTCAACTAGACCAGCTAGCCAGCAAGCCCCAGAGTTCCTCCTAACTCTTCCTTCCCAGCACTAGGATTACAGGCCTGTGCCATTATGCCTGACTGTTTTTTGGGTTTTTTTTAACTTTTTTTTTTTGTTTATTTATTTATTTGAGTGTGACAGAGAGAGAAAGAGATACCAAGAGAGAAAGAGACAGAGTGAGAGAGAAAATGGGTGCGCCAGGGCTTCCAACCACTGCTAACAAACACCAGACACGTGCTCCCCCTTGTGCATCTGGCTAACATGGGTCCTAGGGAATCAAGCCTCGAACCAGGGTCCTTAGGCTTCACAGGCAAGCGCTTAACTGCTAAGACATCTCTCCAGCCCAATGCCTGACTTTTATATAAGGCCTAGAGATCCAAACTCAGGTCCTCATGCTTATGTAGCCAGCTCTTTACTCAGTCATCTCCCCAGCTCTCTGATAGTTATATCTTAGTAAAAAAGGAAAAATGTAAGGTTCCATAGGAAAAATGAATTAGCAGCAAAATTTTAGTAATTTAATGATTAAAATATTTTATATTTTCAAATGTGAATGTGTTGTTTTTATATTCTATACAATCTAACATACATACTTATATTGCTATGCTATTTTACCAGGGTAGAATTAAACATCATTTCAGTTGGGCAGAGTGGTACATTCCTGTAATCACAGCACTCAGGAGGGTGAGGCAGGAGGATTAAAATCTCAAGTAGCATGAGATATAAAGCAAGTTTAAGACTAGTCTAGATACATAAGTGGGACCCTATTTCAAAGAAGCAAAATAAAAAGAAAGGGAGGGAGAGAGGGAAGAAGAGAGGGAGGAAAGAAGAAGAGAGACAAGGAGGAAAGAAAGGACAGAGAAAAAGGAAAAAGAGAAGACAGGAAGAAGAAAAGTAATTTGATAATACTTTGTTTATCTTCTGTGAGCCAGCTGTATTCATCTACTGTACATCTCTGCCTTGAATGTGGTATCATCTCCCATCTGAAAGTCTTATGTAACTAAGCAAAGATAAATTTGCTTGTAGGGACCAAGGATAATCTTCTGTATACACTCAACAGAGCTAGAAATGTGACTAACACTTAGAAGCCTTTTCCAGGGCACCCATCACTCTTGCTCATCCTTCACTCACCTCCACAGTTCCTTGGTCCTAGAAACCTCATTCCAGACCTAGAACAAGTAGGGAGAAAAGACAGTATCTAGTCAGTCAACAGGCACCTAGTACCAAGCCTGGCAAGACATTTGGAAGGGACAAAGAGCAAAACTAGCTCTGGTCCCTGCACTTAGAACACTCAACCTGGAGTACTGGAAATTACTAGGCAAATAAAAACACTTAAATGAGTAAGAAAAGTGATTACTGACCAAGTTTTAAAGGAAAATGATTGAAGCAATGTAGGTAAAGACAGAACATATGTGCAAATATGATTCTTAAATGAAGCTGAGTAATTTGTCTCAATTAGAACAGTAGGCTCTGGTTAGAGAAAAATAGGAAAAAAGAGTTGATGGTGGTGGTTTCAACCAACTCCCAAAAGCTCTAATAGAAAAAAAAAAAAAATGTGAGAAGCTATTGAGAATCTTGAATATGGGAGCAACATGGTCAAAATGTGGTAGAAAGATCACTTTGGTTAATGTGAGAAGGATCAGAAAAGTTTTCAGATATTTTAAATGAATGCTGCAGCAATAAGACGTCCAGGGGTATCAAGATGATAGAATGGGAACAGACTCCAGTGGAGGGTACTATACAGGCTCTCACAGCTGCCATCTGCAGAAGTACCTGCAAGAAGCTCAGAATGTCCTGGTATGGTGGCACATGCCTCTGATCTGGCACTTGGGAAATAGAGGCTAGAAGATCAGGAGTTCAATATCAGCCTCAGCTACATAGAAAGTTCAAGGTATGCCTGAGTAACATGAGTAAGAAATCAGTAAGCTCAGGATGGCTCTCATGAGGGATAGGAATCAAGGTACCGTACCTCTCTCTGTCTCAGGCCCAGTCCTGCCTCCTGTACTTTCTGACTTCAGCTAAGCTGCCTTGGGCACTAGAGCCTAGCCAACGTCAGTGGGCAACTCTCTAAGACCTTAGTTGGCCCATCCCCTCTGTAGCAATGTGTATTTCCAAACTCTAGCAGGACCAACCACAACTTTCTCTGAGGCCAGTTCACATACTTGCTAGATCAAACATTTCTCAACCTTAAGGTTTTCTTTGCTGAATGTGATAGCACATGCCCATAATCCTAGTACTTGGGAGGTGAAGGCAGGAGGATCTGGGGTTCAAAGACATTCTCAGCTATGTAGCTCATTCTTGGTTAGCATGGAATACATGCAACTTTGTCTCCAACAGCAACAACAAAAAAAGTCAGGCAGGAGAAGATGGCTTAGCAGTTAAGATGTTTGCCTGCAAAGCCAAAGGACTCCAGTTTGATTCCCCAGGACCCATGTAAGCCAGATGCACAAGGGGTTTCATGCATCTGGAATTCAGAATTCATTTGCAGTGGCTGGAGGACCTGGTGTATGCATTCTCTTACTCTCTCTTTCCCCCCTAAGATAAATAAATAAAATATAAAAAAGTCTTTTTTAGCATATTACTAGTTCAAAGCTAACAGAGAACTATAATGCATAATACTCACTACAAAACAAATGCTACCTACCTCTGAGGATCTTTCTTTTAGATACTGGCTTTCACAGTGACCTGTAGCAGATTACTCTCACTTCCTTTTACCTATGGGTAAATTATGACCACAAAAAGTTGGTGCTACCAAAAGGTATAAGGCACTTTTTTTTTTTCAAACTCTAGGTTACCCCTCACTTAATTCTGATCCAGCCAAGTACATGACTCTGTGGTCACCTTGGACACCATGTGATACCTTTACAGTTACTGTTATAGACTTGGAGTCCTGAGGTGCTTGATGATTAACTACCACTGGCTGACAAGCATCCAGGAGAGACTGGAACCCCTTCCTGACCTTCCCATCAGTGATTATGTGCTGTTAAATGAAGCATTGGCCCAATGTTAAATTTAAAAGTAAAACAGAAGTACAGATGGTTCCATAAAGGAAACCCATTTATCCAGGCACTTTACAAACTGCCAGGTCTTTAGCAGTCTATGGTACCCAGAGTAGACCCTCCAACCATAATTTTCAATAGGTCTTGGGTCTGCAGGGGTAAGACAAGAAGGTATGGATTACTGGGAATGAGGTTGGGGGAAAAGGTTTTAAAAGATACTTTAATAAAGACAAAAAGTGCCTTATATTTGTTAAATTTGTTAACTCATGTTTAGAGGAAGAAGGCATTTACTTGTTCAGTTTGTGTCTACAGCAAATGAGCTTTCAGGGAAAAATATTATTCTTGGTATATAAACCAACAGTTCCATTTCAAGGTTATCTTCCATTTTTCTACACCCTCTATTTCCTTTCCTCCGCTACTTCCTAATGGCCGACAAAAAGAACAAGTTTCAGATCATACTTCAAGTTGTATAGGTGACAGCAAGTTGTATCTTGCTGAAACTTAATGAACTTGAGAAGTTCCTTCACCATGGAAAGAACAAAACAAAACAAGTTCAAGAAGTGTACAAGGATAGCAAGGAGGAGAGCTCCCAGCATTCAGGAGGCTAAGGCAGGACTGTCACAAATTTGAGGCCAAAGTGGACTATGCATTGAGTTCCAGGCCAGCCTAATCTACAAACTGAGATCCTGTCATAAACAAGTTTGCAACTAAACAAAAACACCAGGTAGAAAAAAACTGGTTTAAACTATGGCAGCAACAAAAATCAATAATGGCAGACTTGGGAATGTAGCAGCGAGCAGAGTGCTTGCCTAACATACATGATTCCCTAAGTTTGATCTCCAACACTTCATAAACTGCTCATAAATTCAGCACTTGAGAGGTGGAGGCGATGACATGTTTGGCTATTTAGTTTGCAGCCAACCTGAGCTATATGTGACCCTGTTTCAACAACAACAACAAAACCAAGTAAGTAAAGGCCATGGTGCCCATCAATCCAAACAACAACAACAAAAAGAAACTAAATAAAGTAAATAAGTAAATAAAACAAACAATAAAGTATGTATTGGTACCCAGGCAGTCAGATGCCTTTTTCTCCAGTAACCAGTGAGAAAAACATATATAAACATATATATCTATATGCACATATAGATACAGATTTTTTGACAATTTTATATATGTATGTAACATTTTGATAATATCCACCTCCATGACCTTTCTTGTTTCCCTCCTACTCCTGCATAGTCACCCTCTCATGTCTTTTTTTTAGTGACCTAATGAGCTTAATTAGGATTGCTTACATGAAAATGGGTGAGGGGTTATTTACGAGAGAATGGGCAGCAAATTACCAGTGGCTACATCACTGAAGAAAATGTCTGTTTATCCCACACAGAAATTGTGTTTTTATGCCCATGGTCTGATTAGAAGCCTGAAGAATTAAGTGATGAGGAATGGGAAGATATTTAGTGATAGATTTTGCTTGCCTAACATTCTCAAGGCCCTACATTAATTCTCACTCAATAACATGCAATGGGTGTGTGTGTGTGTGTATTGACCTCCAACACTTCATAAACTGCTCATAGACTCAGCACTTGAAAGGTGGAGGCAATATATATGTGTATGTGTGATGACATAATTGAAGCCCCAACCTATCAGATGAGTTTGTAAAAGCAGATCACGTTACGTTTAAAGATTTGAAGACTGAAAAGGGGCATAATGACTGCAACTCAGAGGTTCTGACTAAATTTGACAAGACTGGAATGAATATATTGATATTGTTTTGTGTAACTTTTGTAATTGTAAAAGTTTGAAACTGTGAAAATAAAGTGTACCATAACCAAAACACATGATATTCCAATAAGGATGATGAATATTAATATTTTTGTTAAATGACGTTTTAAGTTCTTAAATTCATTTGCTCAACAAATGTTTATCGAAGGGACACTAAATTTCAAGGAATATACTGGGTGTCAGAGATAAGACCCTAAAAGACAAAATCAAATCCCTCTTCAGTCAAGAATATAACAGGGAAAAGTTAGACAAATACACTGACAGGAGGCCCAGCGGGGAGCCGGCGGAGCGCCGCCAGCGCTGGCCAGAGGACTCAGCTGGCCCAGGAGCTCGCGGCCCCCAGGCTCCGGGCACAGGGCTCACCTTGTTCACCTGCGCGGCGCACAGCAGGTCGCGCGCCTCCAGGAAGGAGAAGACGTGCAGCAGCTCGTGCGGGCCCAGCTGCCTGGCCATGTCCCTGCGCCCGCTACCCGGCACGCCAGGCACTTCCGGCCCGCCCCGCTATCCCCGCCCAGCCGCTCCAATCTCCGGCTACTTCCGCCCCGCGCCGGGGCTGGCGGACTTCTCATACCCTGCTCCCTCCCACTCTTGCTGGCCATCAGCTTGCCTTGCCTACCTATCACAATCACCCTGACCTTGATCCTGACCTCCATTGTCCTCTGTACAACTGGCCTTGGCCGCGACCCTCTCCCCACCTCCTCACCATCTTCAACCTGGCATTGGCACTGACTGTCCCTCTCCTTAACCACCGACCGTACCCTGCTTTAGATTTTGTTTCTCTTCCTTTCATTGACTTTCTTCTCAGCCCTAAACAAGCATTTTTTTTTCTCCCCTCCCAGTGGCATTCCCTTTGTCAATTGACCCTAACCCTCAGTGTCACCCACCCTTGCTTGTGCCTGGCCCTAGTTTTTGCCCTGTTCCTTATCACTTGCTCTCACCCTCAACCTGAACTTGAGTCCAACCCTACCCCTCCTCCAACTTAGCTTTAACCTCATCTCGTTTCCAGTGCTCAATCTAACATGTACAGTGACTTCTCTCTTACCTTGGAACTGGCCTACATGCTGGTCTTGACACTCACCTTGGACTTTAACTTTGTCTTGGTATTTGCACTATCGGGTTCAGATTAGATTTAGTTTAGAACGAAGATCATGGTGAGGCCAAGATTAAGTTGTAGGCTGAGGTCATTGTCAATATTGAGTTATGATCCGGGACAAAGTGAGGAAGGACAGAATCAGAGTAAGGGTGAGTGACAGTCCAGGGCAAAATCTGTTACTAGTAAAGTATCAAGGTGATAGAGGCCAGAGCTATGGTCACTGTCAGAATCATGTTCAAGGTTAAAATCAGTGTGAAGGAAGTTTTATGGTTAGAGTTAAGTTCAAGATCAAGTTAATGTCAAGGTAAGTATGGGGTCATGATCAGGATTAGAGTCCTGGAAAGGGTCAGGGTCAACTTCAGAAGTTTGTGGTCAAAGCCACGTTCAAGGATAGGGTGAGTCAGAATGATTATCATTGTCAGAGTGAGGTAAGGTTCAGAGTTAGATCCAGGCTGACTATATATCTAGAGTGAACATGAAGTTGATCAGGATAAGGGCTAGTGTCAGATTCAGAGTCAAGATTAATATGAGAATGTAAGGGTTAACTTCAGGATAGGATTCAGGTCAGAGTGAGCATGATGATATATTATCAAGTTCAAAGTCAATGTCAAAAGTCAGTTCTAGGGCTGGAGAGATGGCTTAGCAGTTAAGTGCTTACATGTGAAGCCTAAGGACTCTGGTTCGAGGCTCAATTCCCCAGGACCCACGTTATACTCATGCACAAGGGGCGCACACATCTGGAGTTCTTTTTCAGTGGCTGGAGGCCCTGGCACGCCCATTCTCTCTCTCTCTCTTTCTCTCTCTGTCTGTCGCTCTCAAATAGGTAAAAATAAACAAACAAACAAAAAAGTCATTTCTAGCTGGGCATGGTGGCATATTGCCTTTAATTCCAGCACTTGGGAAGCAGGGGTAGGTGGATTGCTGTGAGTTTGAGGCCACCATGAGACTACATTAGTGAATTCCAGGTAAGCCTAGGATAGAGAGCAAGACTCTAGCTCGAGAAAAAAAAAAAAAAAAAAAAATCGTTCTATTGCTGCCTTAACAAATCACCACAAATTTGGTGCCTTAAAAGAACATATAATTATCATCATTCTGTAGGTCAGAAATCTGGTTTGAGTCTCATGGGGCCTAAATCAAGCTGTATGTTAGGCTGTATTTCTTACTGTAGACTCTAGGTGTTGTGGACTTCTCTGGAAATATCACTCCAGTGGCAGCATGTGTGAAAATAAACGAGTTTATTTCCCAGAGACCTAAGTTGGGATTACTCCCCAAAGTAACTTTGGCCATAAACTGAGAGTTTACTTTCATTTTATAGTGTTCATAGACAAGTGGAGAGGTGAGTGAGCAAGCCGGCAGCTGGTTTATAGAAGCAGAACATGACAGTTAGCTTGTGCAGCCTATGTGATTCAAAACAATTTTCAAAACATATCTATGACATGCATATGGATCACGTAGTCAGGTCACCCTAACCATGAGCTCTGTTTCACTCTATTTTAGTCTAAATTGTCCTTCTCTCTTATTGTCCCTCTGGGTCCTCCCTAGACAATTCTGTCTTTAGGATTCCTTCAGCTACTGACAGAGATAAGTTCAGCTCCTCAGCAGTTAACTCTTACAGTAATTTAGTGCATCAGTCCAGCTTTCAGCTTCTTTCCCACTACATAGGAAAGAACAATGTCTAGTTAAGGATAAGTCTAGCTGGGCGTATTGGTGCACGCCTTTAATCCCAGCACTTGGGAGGCAGAGGTAGGAGGACCACTGTGAGTTCTAGGCCACCCTGAGACTACAGAATGAATTCCAGGTCAGCTAAGCTAGAGTGAGACCCTACCTTGAACCTCCTACCCTCACACACACAAAATAAGGTCAGAGTAGGCCACTGTACAACCAGTTGAGTATGTCAAGTTGATGGTCAGGTTCTGAATCTAGTCCAATCTCAGGATAGATTCTGAGGGTACTGTGGATACTGTCGGTGTTTATATTCATTGTCCACTTGATAGGACCTAGAATCACCTATGAGGGAATTATCTTGATTAGTTTAATTAAGGTGGGAAGATCCACCTTAACCGTGGGCACAGTCCTGAACTGTATGAAAAGGAGATGGCTGTGACAATAATTGATAGAAACAACTGAAGGGATTAAAGGTTTGTTTAGGCTTACAATTTCGGATGGTTTGAATTGCATGTTATTAATATAGTTATGTGATCTGTCTACTTGATTCTCAGCTAATGGCAGTTTGTGTGGATGATCCTTGCTGGAGGCGGTGTGTTGTTGGGGGTGTGCTTAACAGTGGTAAAGCCAGTTTTCCCTTGCTAGAATTGGCTCATTCTTATGCTGTAGTGTTGCACCTGCTGTGGTAGAGGTGATGTCCAGCCTCTGCTCATACTGTTTTCCTCTCCATCATGGAGTTTCTCCTCTAGACTGTAAATCAAAGTAAAATAAAATAAAAATAAAAACAATTGCTTTTGGTTGGGTGCTTTTCCCCAGAAACAAGAAAGGAACTGCAACTCACCTCTCTTAAAAAAAAAAAAAAAAAAAAAAAAAAAAAGAATAGGGATTGATGCTTGATTTGAGTAAAGCCTTGGATGGGAATGGGGCAGAAAAAAAAGGTGGGGATTCTTCATCCTGTATTTGCACTACAGAAGCATTATATATTCCACTGAATAAGACAGAAGCTCAAGGGACTGAGAGGAACCCAGAGAGCAACCACAGGGGATTTTCTCTTTAGAGAAAAAATAACAAAAACACACCATAACAGTTGCCATATTTCTGCCCCACATTGCCACATAGAATCTTAACATATAGAAAATACCTGCACATTACCATCTGTTCAGTTTGCCTTTGATGTCTAAGCCATTTTGGGGTTCTACAGTTTTCTGTTCATCTGTTCATCAGTGCAATGCATTCAAGGCCACATTTGTTTTAAATGTATTTATTTATTTGAGAGAGAGAATGGGCATGCCAGGGTCTTCAGCTGCTACAAACAAACTCCAGACACGTGCATTCCCTTATGTGTATGTGCAACATTACACTCTTGTGTCACTGTGCATCTGGCTTATGTGGGACCTGGAGATCCGAACATGTTCTTTGGCTTTGCAAGTAAGCCATCTCTCTAACCCCATATTTGTTTTAAAAATTGTTTCTCCTCTGCTTTTTTCCCAAACTTTTCCAATTCATATTCAGATTCTCTCTCTCTCTCTCCTGTATATTAAGGTAAGGAAATAAAAGCTGTAGATTCTGGTTCCATGTGATTGGTGTCCAATAGAAAGAAATATCTCTTGCTGGAAATTAGATTGCTTGGGGGATAATGGGTTCCTTGTGGGAGTAAGCCATTGGGAGAATTCTAACACTTGTTAAGATTAAATGGCAAATGCCTCTGTTGGTTGGGATATAAACTAACAATGCCATAGGATTATCCACTAGGGAAAGATTGGATTCTTATTAGAAAACAGGATCTATCTACTCCCTGAGTGTGGTATAGTGGGAGACAGGGAAACAAAGCAGTTGGAGTCTGTGATGATACATCTCTGGTTGTCAACTAGATAGGATTTAGACTCACCATGGAAACAAATCTCTGGGAATGACTGAAGGATTCCATAGATTATCTTCATTGAGGTTGGAGGACCTACTCTAACTGTGGGTGGCACCATTCCATGGTCAGGGGTCTAGGACTGAAAGAAAAGGAGAAAGTGAACTGAGCATCAGCATTCATTGGTCTCTGCTTCTTCACTGTGGACTGAATGTGACCAAAGCCAGGCCTTTGCCACCATGACTCCCACTCCATGATGTAATCTCAAACTGTAAGTCATAATAAACATTTCCTTTCTTAAGATGTTTGTCAGATGTTTGGTAACAGCAAGAAGAAAGTAACAAATACGGGTAATAAACATCTAATTAGGAATTTTGAATTCAAGGACACAATCACTCAGTGGTGCAAGATGAAAGCAAATCAGCCAAGGGAATGACTTGGTTAGGTGAGATAATGCATGTAAAGAAGGATGGTATTGTATCTCCTAGGGTAGCTTACTGAGATAGCAGAGGTCAGTAAATGATGTGTTGGACATATGAAAGTGGAAACAAAAACAGGACACAGAGGGTATCGTATCTCCAGAACGTAAGTGAATGATTTCAGCTGTTACTTGCAAAGTGGAGCCAGCTGCTGAAAAAAGGAAGGAGGTATCAAGATTCTGGTTTAAGGGGTTATAGGAGAAAGGAGGTGCATGTCTACCATAATGGCATGGAAAGGAGAGCCTATAGTCCTAATTTGTGTATGAGAGAGACACCTAGCATTAGCTGTCCTATATCCATTACTTTATACCATACTCTGTGGCTTCTATCCAAAGTGTCCATTCATCTGTTCACCTGCTGTTGTGGCCAGCATAGGCTGCAATAATTCCCTGATATACATGTATCTTGCTAAAAAGGGGACTAGGAAATAAGGAACATGACTTGCCACACCAACTCCAGTGGAGTCTGTGTGACTTGTTCACCAGGTCAAGGCGAAAGCTTCAAGGAAGAAAGCCTCCTGGAAGAACATGCATTCTCCAGGCTTGTAGTCCTTTTGCTGCTCTCTAATAGCTGTTCTCTTCATTACTACTGTTCTGTTCCTGACATATGACAGCAGCATGATGTTCTTTCACCATTTAGTAAAAATTAGATATGGAGAAAGTTTTCATAAAATTGAGTTACCTGATGGTGTGATGAATCCTCCAAAGACCCCGATATTGTTTCAAGCCACAGTCAGAATTCTGAGGACCAGAACCAATCGATGAAACATCACCTTATACAGGAGTGTATAGGAATGGGGATATACTAGTAAACAATGGTGGGAAGCATGTTTCTTGGTATTCTTTAACTTTTGTGGACAGACTTGCTAGGTTGAGGCCACTTTTGTGCTTGCTTACATTTTTATGGCATAGTTCAAGGATATATATATATATATATATATATATATATATATGTATGTATATATATATGTATATATATAATATTAGAGTTACGAAGTTGCCCTGTTAGAACTTTTGTTTAAAATACTTGATGCTTGAAGCAGGCTAAAAACCAAACATCATTTGTAACCACTGACTGTCTAACCCTGATTTTGGTGAGATATTAACTATTAAATTTGTGATTGTAATCTTTACTCTATGTATTTGTGCCTCTCCTGGAACAGGTTCATAGAAATTGTACCGCTTAAATAAACAAAGGCTAAGCTTATGCAGCCAGAATTGTATATAACCTGATGCTGTACTTCAGTAAAACACACTCAGATACATCAACCTGTGTGTGTGTGTGTCTGTTTGTCACTTCGCCAACTCCTTGCCCACCTCCCAAGGCCTTGTTTTCCCTTGGACTGGTGGTCCCGGTTTTGCCACTCCGCAGCAATGACTAGTTCCTTTGTCCCAACAGAAAGAAGCTTCCCTCCATTCTCTGCTTTTCCCAAACAAGATTTCCAACCTGGAAAAGCAGGAATGTGGTTTTTATCTAAGGGAAGTTGAAACAGATAGAGGAATCATATAAAAGTCCCTTTATAACTGGGCATGGTGGCACATGCCTTTAATCCCAGCACTCAGGAGGCAGAGGTAGGAGGATTATCGTGAGCCACCCTGAGACTACATAGTGAGTTCCAGGTCAGCCTGGGCAAGAGTGAGACCCTACCTCAAAAACAAAAACAAACAAAAAAAACCCCAAATGTCCCTTTATGGTAAATGCTATTAAAGTCTGAGAGCCATAAGAATCAACTCAGAAGGTTAAATGGCCAATGATAATAGTACCAAGGCTCAAACGTATATACGATGCTCAGAATGACCATGTGAAGTCAGTGGTTACCACAGAGATGAGTCAGCACCTGGGAATAATGAACGTTTTAAAATGTCAAAAGATAGAAGTTGTAATTCCAAAGCAACCAGAATTTCTTCCTTGGTATCTTATGTGGTTAACTAGCAGGCAGTACTGACTGACTAGGCCCATTATTGCTTCATGCCAATTGGGTGGGCACAGCAAGATTCTGAGAAGCATATTAAATATGGCTATCTGCAAGCCTCTCATCTGAAGCCTCCGTTTTTAAAAAAAAAAAAATATATATATGTGTGTGTATATATATATATATATATATATATATATATATATATATATATATAATTTATTTATTTATTTGAGAGAGAAAAGCGTGAAGAGAGAGAGAGGGAGAGGGAGGGAGGGAGAGAGAGAGAGAGAGAGAGAGAGAGAGAGAGAGAGAGAGAGAGAGAAGAATGGGCACACCAGGCCTTCCAGCCATTGCAAATGAACTCCAGATGAATATGCCACTTTGTGCATCTAGCTTACATTGGTACTATGGAATCTAACCTGGGTCCTTAGGCTTCACAGGAGAGTGCCTTAACTGCTTGAGCCAAGAGGCCTCTGGTTTTGAGACTGTGTCTACCCACTCATCTATCAGAGATTACAGACTTGGGAACCAATAGAAGGGACAGAAGGGATCACATTGGAAAGCTCAGGTCAATCAGGAAGCAAATACCTTTGAATGTTCTTTTTCTTTAGCTTCTCACAAAGCTAAGAGCATAATTAATGAGGTGCTGGAATTCATTTCTCTTGCTTCTTTTTCTAAGAGGCTTGAATATTCATCATCCAAGAATAATTTGTTTCAATTAATAGATTCCTTAATTTTATTACTTTTGTAAAATTTAGAGGCAAACAGAGCAATATAGGTGTTCCAGGGCCTCTTGCCACTGCAAACAAACTCCAGATGCATGTGCCACTTTGTGCATCTTGCTTTGCATGGGTACTGGGGAATCACACCTAGGCTCTCAGGCTTTGTAAGCAAGTCCTTTAACCACTGAGACATCTCTCCAGCATGTTTTTAAAATTTTTATTAATTTTATACATGGTACTTTCAACTTTACCTTCTTTGAGAAAAACACAAAGAAAATCTTTTAAAAATATGTCATGGTAAAGCCGGGCGTGGTGGTGCACACCTTTAATCCCAGCACTTGGGAGGCAGAGGTAGGAGGATCGCTGTGAGCTCAAGGCCACCCTGAGACTCCATAGTGAATTCCAAGTCAGCCTGGGCTAGAGTGAGACCTTACCTCGAAAAAAAAAAAAAAAAAAAGTCATGGTTGATATTATATATATGTAAGTACAATGATTGAGATGGGGAAGTAATATGATGGAGAATAGAATTTCAAAGGGGAAAGGGGGGCAGGGAGGGAATTACCATAGGATATTTTTTTATAATCATGGAAAATACTAATAAAAATTTTTAAAAAATATGTCATATATAACAGGCTATTATAATTATTCCTTCACCCTAACTCCTATTACCCTGGGGGCCCTCCTCAGTGGGGTTATGGTAATCACTGTGGGGTTATGGAGGTCTCAGTCAGTCCCTATGAGTAGTGGGGGACCATGCCTCAAGGTATTTCTGCCTGCTTTGTGACTCTTACAATCTTCCTGCTCCTTTTTCCACAATATTTCCTGAGCTATGGCAAGCCTATTGGTAGTCTGACTTAGTGTTGATTTATTTGTAGTCTCTGGATTTCTGCTTTCATAGGTCTTGATTATTCTAAGTATCTAACACTATCAACCTGGGGCTACTTGTCAGGCCAGCAGTAAGAGCAGTATTTTCTCTGCAATTTCTCCTGGGCCCTGGCAGATGTGGTAAAGGTGGAAAGTCTCATGGTGGGTAGTTGGTTGTCTTATTGATGGATATAGGCTCTCCTCTGCTTTCTCTGCCATCTGTAAAATAAAACAGATTCTGCAACCAAGAATGAGAGCAATTTGGGCTAATGGGGGCATATATGTTTAGATTTTTGGTGTGCCAGCCCACTCTTTCCTGACCATGGAATTCTGACTTGTTTTACAGTACCAGATGTGAGTTCTCCACCCCAAACTGAGCAGGCCTTATATCCAGAGAAAAATTAGTTACCTATAGAGGCTACATGCTACTCTTGCATGTGTGTGCACTTCTTTTCCAATTGGTCTTCTAGGTCCCCTGCTTATCCATGCTGTGGGTGACTATGTATGCCCAATTCACTTTGAAACATGTGTTTAAAGAACAGGAAAATTGCCGGGCGTGGTGGCGCACGCCTTTAATCCCAGCACTCGGGAGGCAGAGGTAGGAAGATCACTGTGAGTTCAAGGCCACCCTGAGACTACAGAGTTAATTCCAGGTCAGCCTGGACCAGAGTGAGACCCTACCTCGAAAAAACCAAAAAAAAAAAAAAAAAAAGAACAGGAAAATGGATGGTTTTGTCTCTGACATTTAAAACGCTTAGAAACTATTTCCATTGTGAAAAAACGTTAACCAGGGAACTGAAAATTATGTTTATTGGAACCATTATAAAAATGAAGGCACAACAACAACAAAAGAAAATTTAGGTCACAAGACACCTACACACACACACACACAAAACAGTATTCTTCACATAATGGAGAGAATGTTAGAACCAGTTTACCTGCAGACAGAAAGTGGTAGGAACCATTAAATGAGGTTTTGTCTTGATTGTGTGTGTGTTTCTTGTATTATAATGTAGATATTTTTGAAACTTGAGTTAATTTGATGCTTGGGTTTTCTAATTATCTGTGGGGTTCTTATCCATGTAAATCCAATTTTATGTATCTTCAGGGTGGGAGTTTAAGGTGCCAAATGTAGCTCTTGTACTCCAAGAAAACAGAAGTAACCTTACGTGTTAAGTTTGCCTGTTATTCAAGTATTCTAGTAGACTGGGTAGAACAAATTACTGGGAAATTATAAAATTCATGTGAACAATATACAAATTCAATCCAAACCAGCACAGAGTATTTATGCAAGACCAAGGATTAAAACAAACAGAAGATCTAATAAAGCCAAAGTCCTTAATGGGGTAGTCCTTAATGGTGTGTGATGCCCTGTCAACTGGGAGATTGAGAATTCTGGTCTGAAATGGGTTTCAGGTCAACCTGGGGCCAAGTTAGTCCCTGCCCCCAATAATGACAGAAGAAAATGACAAAGTCCTTATGAATCAGGAAATGTCAAAGGCAACAATAGTAAATCCTTTGGGGTTTACTAAAATATAAATATATAATATATATTAAATATAAATATATAAAATATATAAAAATATAGCTTACTTGAGAATGGTAAAGCCAACCAAGAATATGTAATTCATAACCTGCCCTGACATGGAATGAGAGATTAGCACTTCCAATACAGGCCTATGTGCCTGCTTTTGTGTCAGTAGGCCCTGTTACCTTTTGGGATGGCTTCCAATCTCACCAATATGGAGTGCCCACCTTGATCTCTTTGTGTTGCATTGTAGATCTGGTGGTTTGATGAGCTGTGCTGGATGACCTGTGGTGGTAGGCTTAAGGAGTTCTCTGGTTGTGGTTTGCTGTGGTACTGATGGTTGAGTGATAGAAGACAGTCTAGGGTGTCTAGAGTTGTACTGGAGCTGCTTAGCTGGTCCCATTTGTGTTCTCCTTCAGGGGCTGCTCAACTTGTCCCTGCTGTCTTACCTTCAGGTTTCTTGACTATGCAAGTAAGCTAATGTGAGTAGAAAATCCCTCTACCTGGTTTCTGCTCCTGCAGCTCTGCACCAGCCAGCCAGCCAGCCAGGCATGTAGACCTGGGCTGCTGGATCCTTAGAAGGATTCTGGCCAGTTTCCTTCTTTTTGGAAGATTTTAGTCTCTCCTGCTTCTCTGCTATGGTGAATAATCAAATGAAGTTTTAAAATGACTAAAGTTTTAAATGCATCCTGTCAGGGGCCTTCCAAGTTTTATTCATTTTCATTCCAGGCACCCCACCAAAAGTCTCCTTTATGTGTATGGTCTGTAGTCATCAGTCTGTCAGTCTGTGACAATGGTGAGAAATGGTAGAATCACTAGGAAAAGGGAGCCAATGAAAAGAAAGTAGATGTTTTGGACTGTACCCTTAAAGATAAATGTTGGAATCTTGGCCCTGCCTTGTTTTTTTCTCTTCCATTTAATTCATCCATTTGTTTGTAGCCTTCCAGTATGCCCAGTTCAGACTATGGACAGATATGCCACATCAATACTGACCAGGCCCCACTAGAACCTCTGTTGCTGCATTCTAAACAACACAAAACAAACACTCTAAACAATACAACACAACACAAAAAGATTATCCTGAGATGGGCATACACCAGCACAAAATAACACAAGAACCAAGGCAAGATATCCCTAACAAGAATACCTAGTCCAATAGTGGAAGCCACTAATGAAAACTACTTAGAGGAAACCCCAAACAAATAATTTCAAAATGAAATTGAAACAAGCATATTCAATAAACTTAATGAGGCCACAAACAAACAGCTGAATTAAATGGAAGAGAATAAACAAAAGAACTCAATAGATAGCCAAATGAACTTGAAGAGGTCATTATTATTTTTTTAAAGTATTTTCATTTATTATTTATTTATGAGAGAGAGAGAGATACAGAAATAGGCAGGAAGAGAGAAAGAGAATGGGTGTGCCAGGGCCTCCAGCCACTGCAAATGAACTCTAGATGCATGCACCCCCTTGTGCATCTGGCTTACATGGGTCCTGGGGAGTCAAACCTGGGTCCTTTGGCTTTTCAGGCAAGTGATTTAACTGCTAAGCCATCTCTCCAGCCCTAAGATCATTATTATTGCATGAATGGATTCCAAGAGAGACAATCATTGAAATGCAATGACAAAGTCAAACCAAAAAATAAGAATGGAATTCAATAAAAAGATGGATATGCAGAATTTTTAAAGATTTAAAATATAACTCAATTGAAAGGTTCCCAGGAAGGCTTCACTAGCAATAACAATAAACAATGAAGTCAAAACACCCTATAACTGAATGAGACTGAAAACATAACATACCAAAACTGGTGAAACACAATGAAGGTAGTCCTAAGAGGGAAGGAAGGTTATAGCACTAAATGCCTACATTAAAATAATGGAGACTCACAAATGAATAACTTAATGACCCATATAAATCTTTTGGAAAAAGAAGAACAATCTAAATCTAAAATGACCAGACAGAAAGAAATAATCAAGATCATAACAGAAATCAACTAATTAAAAATGAAGAAAACAATATAAAAATTAAGAAAAGGCTCTTGATAAAATAAATCCATGGTCCAAGTGACTAAAAGAGAAAACAATAAGACTAGAGATGAAAAAACAAGTTATTAAAAGAGACAGCAATGAAATTGGAATCTTTACATTATAAGAAACATAAAAAAACAAGACCATAATATTCCACCAAAAATTATACACCCATCAGAAATGACCTCCAGTGAGACTTATCTAGATGAAATGCCTGACAAAGTATTCAAAAGAATCATAACTATTTTCAAAGGAATCAAAGAAGAAAACAAACTCGTGAAGGAAAATACAAGAACACTCCTTAATGAAATAAGGACATAGATACAAGACATAAGTAAGGGAATAAATATACTGAAGAAATACCAATAAGAAATGCTATAAATGCAAAACACAGCAAGTCAAATAGAAAACTGTAGAAAGTCTCATAAATAGAATGGATAAAGAAGAAGATAGACTATCTCATAGAAGAGTGCATTTTACTATGGTTTTATTTATTTATTTACTTGGCTTTTTCTCCCCTAGGCTGCTTTGGCATGGTTCCTATGCTGCCATCTTAACTGGAAGTCCCAGAATATCTAAATTAGAAGATAAGGTAGTAGATTTACGGTCAAACAAAGAGAAAGTCAAATTAATAGGAAAGTATGAATGGAAATTTCAAGACATTCAGGACACTATGAAAAGATCAAAAGTAAGAGTTCAGGGTATAGTAGATGGAGAAGAGTTTCACTCTTAAGGCATAATAGGTATTTTCAACAAAATCAAAGAAGAAAATTTCTCACAAATAAGGAAAGAGTTGACAACTATCTCTATATAGTAAGCATCTAGAACACCAAACAGACAAAACTATAAAAGAACCACATCTCATCATATTATAATTAAACTGTTAAACACAAACCAAAGAAAATAAATTGAAAGAAGTTACAGAGAAGCATTAAGTGACATACAAAGGCAAGCCCATCAGAATAACTGCAGATTACTCAACTCAAACTTTAAAAGCCACAAGGGCTTGGAATGACGAGTTCTAAGTTCTGAACAATAACAACTAGCAACCAGGATTACTATATCCAGCATAGCTGTCCATCAAAATTGACAGAAAAATAAGAAATTTCCACACCCAAAACAGGCTAAAAGAATATATAATCACTAAACCAAGTACACAGAAAATATTTAAAACTCTTAAGGTCAGTGACCACAATGCCCAAACCAAAATATACAGGCTTGAAAACTGGATCAAAAAGCAGGATCCTTCTGTTTGTTGCCCGCAAGAAACTCACCTCTCCATAAAAGATGGACACTATGGGTAAAAGGACACAAATGGTATTTCAAGCAGTTGAGTCTAGGGGAAAAGCAGGTGTTGTTATCTTAATATCTAACAGGATAGATTTCAAACCAACATTAGTTTAAAAAGATAAATGTTACTTTATCTAGGTTGTTACTTTATCTAGGTTAAAGGAACAATTCAACAAGTGGACACTACAATTCTAAAAATATATACACCTAACATGGGGGTTCCAAATTTCATTAAATAAACACTATTATATGGTCACAGATAACACCAAACAGAATTGTACTGAGTGACTTCAATACCTCATTCTTATCAATTGACAGGTCATTCTGGCAAAAAGGAAAAAAAAGAGAGAGGGAGAAGATGGATTAAATGACATCACAGAACAAGTGGACCTAACAGATAGCTATGGAACTTCCATCCAAATACTGCAGAATAAAAATTCCTTCCAGCAGCACACGGATCTTTCTCTAACATAAACTACATATTTATGCACAAAACAGCTTCAGCAGCAGCAGCAGCGGTTCCAGCAGTAGAAGTGATGGTTTGCAGGGCCATAGTTGCCAGTCTTGGTTTGCCTTGCAGGAAAAGCCAGTGGCTAGCTCCAGAAAACAGAACAGTGGTCCAGCAACCCAGCCAGCCTACTTCACTGAGACCAAAATCATCCAAAAAGGTAACTGGGATTGTACTAGGGAAGGGCCTCACTTGGTCACAAGCTGACTTGGAACCCTCAACAACCTCTTTGTTGATAGAGGATCTGGTTGTTATATTACCTACTCTTGCAAAAATACTCCATGCTGTTTTTGATTGAATGTGTACAGTGTCTAGTTAAATTTTAGAATCTACCTGCATTTTTTCCACTCAGCCTACTTGAATACTCCAATAGAAGGCAAATTCAACCCCTAGGAACACTTTTCTGTTAAAAGCCACACCTAAAATCTTAATTTCCTACCCTGAAGATATATACCATCAGATCAATTGATACAGCTAAGAATACCCAGCTAACTAGAAAATCCAAGCATTAGCTTAGTCCAAGATGCAAAAATATATACATTATAACACAAGAAACACCAAAAATCAAGACAACATAAATCCACTTAACAGTATTAATGCATCAGAAATGACCTCCAGTGAGAACGAGTTAGAGGAAATGCCTGAGAAAGATTTCAAAAGAATGATTGTAAATATGTTCAAAGAAGTCAAAGGAGAAAACAAAGGAATCAAAGAGGAAATCAAAGGAATCAAAGAAGATGCAGGATACCAATTTCATGAAATAAAGAAGGCAATACAAGACACAAATAAGGAAATAGAAATAATAAAGAAAAATCAGGAGCCCTCCTTCTGGCACCCGTGCGGCAGCCTGGGCAGCAGGCGGCACTGGGCGGGAACCCCAAAGCGGGTGCCAGCACCGTGGGCCCAGGAGCCCAGGGCCATTGCCTGGAGCTCAGTGACCACTTCCGCCCCTCACCGCCCCTCAGGAGGCTGGCTTAGCGCACTGCGGCGACCTCTCCGCCGCTGGGGCCTCCTCCCCCTCCCCCTCCTCCTCCTCCTCGCTGGGCTGTGAGCACGCTGCAGCTGGAGAAGCGGCATGGATGGAGGACTTTTCTCGCATCCAAGGGGTGCTCCGCACCAGTTGCAGCCTGCTGCCGCCCCGGCCCGCGCTGGGTGATGGAGCTGGGACTGACAGAAGTGTGAAGCGCTACTGGCCGGGTTCCCAAGAGTGGGGGCACATGGTCTGGAGACCACAAACCCCCTTCCCCAGTGGCAGAGGGAGCCCTACATCTCCCCCCCACCCGCCCCGCCTCTGGGGCACCAGCTTCGGCTCCATTGTTCCCGCCTGGGCTGGAGGCGCCCTGCTCCCAGCGCCCCAGACCAGCCGATTGTCGGTCGCGCACGCGCGCGCGCGCCGGGGGGGGGGGGGAGCGAATCCTTGCGAGCCCATCCCCCGTTAGGACCCAAAAGGTGTTCGGCCAGGGACGACCAGACTAGAACGGAACACACCGGCAGCTGCCTGTGCACCCGAGCCATGGCGAGCTCTCCTGAGACGGAACCGCAGGGCCAAGTGAGATCCATCTAAGTATGCCAGCTGTGTACATACCAAGAGCTGAGGGCATAGACAAAGGTTAGTTAGGCACAGAGTCTGCTCTGAAGAAAGGTGCAGTTTCATGGGGAGAGAAGATGGAAGACATAAATGGCAATCAGGTGCTGAGATTACAGCCATGGGCTATCATCTCTCTTAAAATATTTGCTTTGCTTTATGGTGGGAATTCACAAAATATATAGAAACTACAGACCTACAAAGAAGGAAGAACACTCCTTGTATTCTCATCATCCAGAAGTAATCACAATTGACTTTGAATCTATTCTGGGTTTTCTTCTTGCCTTTGTATTTTAAAAATGGGATTTGGACTGAAGAGATGGCTTAGTGGTTAAGGCACTTGAATGCAAAGCCTAAGGACCCAGGTTCATTTCCCCAGAACTCACCTAAGCCAGATACACATGGAGGCACATGCATCTGGAGTTCATTTACAGTGGCTTGAGGCCCTGGCATGTCATTCTTTCTCACTCACTGGCTCTCTGTCAAATAAATAAATATTTTTAAATGGGGAAAAAAAGAAAGAAAAACCAGTCAGAATTACTAGCAAGGAAGAACACAGTTAACGAAATAAAAATCTCTGTAGAAAATCTCACCAGTAGAAGGGATGAAGGAAAGGACAGAATATCTAAGCTAGAAGACCAGATGGCAGATCTAATACAGTCCAACAAAGAGAAAAGACAAACTAATAGAAAAGTATGAATGGATGGGGAGGTAATATGATGGAGAATGGAATTTCGAATGGGAAAGTGGGGGGGGGGGAGGGAGGGAGTTACCATGGGATATATTTTGTAATCATGGAAAATGCTAATAAAAATTAAAAAATAAAAAAAAATTTAAAAAGCAAAAAAAAAAAAAAGTATGAATGGGATTTCAAGATATTCAGGACACTATGAAAAGATCAAACATAAGAATTCAGGGCATAGTAGAAGAAGAATTTTGCTCCAAAGGCATAGTAGGCATCTTCAACAAAATCAGAGAGGAAAACTTCCCCCAAATAGGGAAAGAGGTGCCAATGCAGATACAGGAAACTTTTAGAACCCCAGCAAGACAAAACCTGGAAATAACCTCTCCTCACCTATTATAATCAAACTACCAAACACACAACCCAAAGTACAAATATTGAAAGCAGTTAGAGAGAAAAATCAATTTATCTACAAAGACAAGCCCATCAGGATTACAGCAGATTATTCAACACAAACTTTAAAAGCCAGAAGGGCTTGGAGTAATGTATTCCAAATTCTGAAAGATAACAACTGTCAACCAAGGTTACCTTATCCTGCAACGATATCCATTCAAATAGATGGAAAAATAAGGACATTCCATGACAAAATCAGGCTAAATGAGTATTTGAAGAAAAAACCAGCTCTACAGAAAATACTTGAAAGAATCCTCCATGCTGAATAGAAGGAAAAGCACACATATAAGGAACCTGGAAGAAACAAGGTTAACACAAGAGACAAAGGTAGAACCAGAACCACAAAAAAAAAAAAAAAAAAAAAAAGGCAAACATGAAAACACACCTTTCAATAATCTCTCTTAATATCAAGGGCCTCAATGCCCAACCAAAAGACATACGTTTGCAGACTAGGTTAAAAAGGAGGATCCTACAATTTGTTGTCTCCAAGCAACTCACCTTACCACAAAGTATGGACATTATCTTAGGGTGAAAGGTTGGAAAATGGTGTTTCAAGCAAATGGGCCTAGAAAATAAGCAGGGGTTGCTATCCTAATATCAGACAGGGTAGACTTCAGTCCACCATTAGTCAAGAAACATAAGGAAGGTCACTTTATAGTGATTATGGGCACACTCCAACAGGAGGACATTACAATCCTAAACATATATGCACCTAACATGGGGGCTCCCAAATTCGTCAAACAAACACTATTAGAACTAAGGTCACAGATAAAACCAAACACAGTGGTAGTCAGTGACTTCAACACACCACTCTCATCAATTGACAGATCATCAGAGGAAAAAATAAACAGAGAAGCATCTGAACTAAATGATGTCATAGAAGGAATGGACCTAACAGATATATATAGGACATTTCATCCAAATGCTCCAGAATATACCTTCTTTTCAGCAGAACATGGAACATTCTCTAAAATAGACCATATATTAGGACACAAAGCAAATCTTCTTTTTTATTTTTTTTTCCATTCTTTCTTTTTCTTTTTACAATTTTTATTAACATTTTCCATGATTATAAAACATATCCCATGGTAATACCCTCTCTCGCCCCCTCCCCCACACACGTCCCTTTGAAATTCCATTCTCCATCATATTACCTCCCCATTTCAACCATTGTAGTTACATATATACAATATAAACCTATTAAGTACCCTCCTCCCTTCTTTTCTCTTCCCTTTATAACTCCTTTTAAACGTACTGACCTCTGCTACTAAGTATTTTCCTTCTCACGCAGAAGCCCAGTCATCTGTAGCTAGGATCCACATATGAGGGAGAACATGTGGCGCTTGGCTTTCTGGGCCTGGGCTACCTCACTTAGTATAATCCTTTCCAGATCCATCCATTTTTCTGCAAATTTCATAACTTCATTTTTCTTTATTGCTGAGTAGAACTCCATTGTATAAATGTGCCACATCTTCATTATCCACTCATCAGTTGAGGCACATCTAGGCTGGTTCCATTTCCCAGCTATTATAAATTGAGCAGCAATAAACATGGTTGACCATGTACTTCTAAGGAAATGAGATGAGTCCTTAGGATGTATACCTAGGAATGCTATAGCTGGGTCATATGGTAGATCAATCTTTAGCTGTTTTAGGAACCTCCACACTGATTTCCACAATGGCTGGACCAGATTGCATTCCCACCAGCAATGTAGAAGAGTTCCTCTTTTTCCACATCCCCGCCAACATTTATGATCATTTGTTTTCATGATGGTAGCCAATCTAACAGGAGTCAGATGGAATCTCCATGTAGTTTTAATCTGCATTTCCCTGAGGACTAGTGATGTAGAGCATTTTTTTAAATGCTTACATGCCATTCGTATTTCTTCCTTTGAGAATGCTCTATTTAGCTCCATAGCCCATTTTTTGATTCCTTATTATTTAACTTTTTGCGTTATTTGTATATCCTAGATATTAATACTCTATCAAATGTATAGCTGGCAAAGATTTTTTTCCCATTATGTAGGTTGCCTCTTTGATTTATTCACTGTGTTCTATGCAGTGCAAAATCTTTGTAATTTCATGAGATCCCAGTGATTAATCTGTGGTTTTATTGCCTGAGCAATTGGGGTTGTAGTCAGAAAGTCTTTGCAAAGACCAGTATGTTGAAGGGTTTCCCCTACTTTTTTCTCTAGCAGTTTCAGAGTTTCAGGTCTGATGTTAAGGTCTTTAATCCATTTGGACTTAATTTTTGTGCATGGAGAGAGAGAAGAATCTATTTTTATCCTTCTACAGATATATATCCAGTTTTCCCAACACCATTTGATAAAGAGACTGTCTTTTCTCCAGTGAATATTTTTGGCATTTTTATGAAATATCAGGTGGCTATAGCTACTTGGACTTATATCTGGGTCCTCTATCTGTTCCATTGATCTACATGTCTGTTTTTGTGCCACTACCATGCTGTTTTTGTTACTATGGCTCTGTAGTATAGGTTAAAATCAGGTATGTTGATACCTCCCACCTTATTTTTGTTGCTCAGTACTATTTTTAGATATTTGAGGTTTTTTGTGATTCCAAATGAATTTTTGAATTGTTTTTTCTATTTCCATGAAGAATGCCTTTGGAATTTTGATAGGGATTTCATTAAATGTGCAGATTGCTTTTAGTAAGATTGCCATTTTCACAATATTGATTCTTCCAATCCAGTAACAAGGGATGTTTCTCCACTTTCTAGTATCGTCTGCAATTTCTAGCTTGAGAGTTTTAAAGTTCTCATTGTAGAGATTCTATACTTTCTTGGTTAGGTTTATTCCAAGGCACTTTATTTATTTATTTATTTATTTATTTATTTATTTATTTATTTTGATACATTTGTGAATGGGAGTGATTCTCTGATTTTATCCTTTGTGTGTTTGTTGTCAGCATATCTGAAAGCTACTGATTTTTGTGTATTTATTTTTTATACTGCTACATGGCTGTAGGTTTTGATCAGCTCTAACAGTTTGCTAGTAGAGTCTTTAGGGTCCTTTATGTATAGAATCATGTCATATGAAAATAATAATAACTTGATCTCTTCCTTTCCAATTTGTATCCCTTTTATGTGTGACTCTTGCCTTATTGCTATGGCTAAGACTTCCAAAACTACATTAAATAAAAGTGGGGACAGTGGACACCCTTGTCTTGTTCCTGATTTTAGTGGAAAAGCTTCCAGTTTTTCCCCATTTAGTAATATGTTGGCGGTAGGCTTGTCATAAATAGCCTTTATTATATTGAGATATGTTCCTTCTATTCCCAGTCTCTGTAGGACTTTTATCATGAAGGGATGTTGAATTTTGTTGATGCTTTCTCTGCATGTAATGAGATGATCATGTGATTTTTGTCCTTCAACCTATTTATATAATGTATTACATTTATTGATTTGTGTGTATTGAACCATCCCTGCATCTCTGGGATAAAGCCTACTTGGTCAGGAGGAATGATATTTCTGATATATTCTTGTATTCTGTTTGCCAATATTTTGTTGAGAATTTTTGCATCTATGTTCATGAGGGGGATTGGTCTGTAATTTTCTTTTTCTGTTCTATCTTTGCCTGCTTTTGGTATCAGGGTGATGCTGGCCTCATAGAAGGAGTTTGATAGGATTCCTTCATTTTCTATTTCCTGGAAAAGCTTAAGAAGCAATGGTGTTAGCTCTTCCTTAAAGGTCTGGTGAAATTCAGCAGTGAATTCATCTGGGCCTGGGCTTTTTTTTTTTTTTTTTTTAATTTTTTTATTTATTTATTTGAGAGCAACAGACACAGAGAGAAACACAGAAAGAGGTAGAGAGAGAGAATGGGCGTGCCAGGGCTTCCAGCCTCTGCAAACGAACTCCAGATGCATGTGCCCCCTTGTGCATCTGGCTAACGTGGGATCTGGGGAACCGAGCCTCGAACCAGGGTCCTTAGGCTTCACAGGCAAGCGCTTAACCACTAAGCCATCTCTCCAGCCCTGGGCTTTTTTTAGTTAGGAGATTATTGATAACTGTTTGGATCTCCATGCTTGTTATAGGTCTATTTAAGCGATTAATCTCATATTGATTTAATTTAGATAGGTCATATAAATCAAGGAAATCATCCATTTCTTTCATATTTTCATAGTTTGTGGAGTATATGCTTTTATAGTATGTCCCTATGATTTTTTGAATTTCTCTGAAATCTGATGTGATGTTACCTATTTCATCTCTAATTTTATTAATTTGTGTCTCTTCTCTCTTTCTTTTGGTCAGATTTGCTAAGGGTTTATCAATCTTGTTTGTTCTTTCAAAGAACCAACTCTTTGTTTCATTAATTTTTTGGATTTTTTTTTTGTTTCTATTTTATTAATTTCTGCCCTAATCTTTATTATTTCTTCCCATCTACTGAATTTGGTTTTGCCTTGTACTTCTTTTTCCAAGGCTTTAAAGTGAAGCATTAGGTTGTTTACTTGCGACCTTTCTAATTTCTTAATATAGACACTTAAAGCTATAAATTTACCTCTTAGGATTACCTTCATTGTGTCCAAGAGATTTTGGTATGCTGTGTTCTCATTATCGTTAGACTCTATGAATTTTTTGATTTCCTTCTTGATTTCTTCATTGACCCATTCATCATTTAGTAGGGCATTGTTTAGTTTCCATGATTTTGTGTATGCTCTATAGCCTTTCTTGCTACGGATTTGTAGTTTAATTCCATTGTGGTCAGATAGAATGCAAGAAATTATTTCAATTTTCCTGAATTTGTTAAGATTTCTTTGTGTCCTAATATGTGGTCTATTTTAGAGAATGTTCCATGTGCTGCTGAAAGGAATGTATATTCTGCAGCATTTGGATGAAATGTCCTGTATGTATCTGTTAGGTCCATTCCTTCTATGACCTCATTTAGTCCAGATGCCTCTCTGTTTATTTTTTCCCGGGTTGACCTGTCAATTGATGAGAGTGGGGTATTAAAGTCACCCACCACCACTGTGTTTGGTGTTATCTGAGACCTTAGTTCGAATAGTGTTTGTTTGATGAATTTGGGAGCCCCCATGTTAGGTGCATATATGTTTAGGATTGTAATGTCCTCCTGTTGGAGTGTGCCCTTAATCAATATAAAGTGGTTTTCCTTATGTTTCTTGACTAATGTTGGACTGAAGTCTACCTTGTCATATATTAGGATAGCAACCCCTGCTTGTTTTCTAGGCCCATTTGCTTGAAACACCGTTTTCCAACCTTTCACCCTAAGATAATGTCTATTCTTTGTAGAAAGATGAGTTTCTTGGAGACAAAAAATTTTAGGATCCTGCTTTTTAACCCAGTCTGCAAACCTATATCTTTTGGTTGGGGCATTGAGGCCATTGATAATAAGAGATATTATTGAAAGGTGTGTTTGTATGTTTTTTTATTGTGTGTGTATCTGGTTCTACCTTTGCTCTCTTGTGTTAACTAGTGGTTGAGTATTGCTTGTTTTTTCCAGGTTCTTTATATGTGTACTTTTCCTTTTCTTCAGCATGGAGGATTCTTTCAAGTATTTTCTGTAGAGCGTGTTTTGTCTTCAAGTACTCCTTTAACCTGCTTTTGTCATGGAATGTCCTTATTTCTCAGTCTATTTGAATGGATAGCTTTGCGGGATAAAGTAACCTTGGCTGACAGTTGTTATATTTCAGAACTTGGAATACATCACTCCAAGCCCTTCTGGCTTTTAAAGTATGTGTTGAATAATCTGCTGTAATCCTGATGGGCTTGCCTTTGTAGGTAAATTTATTTTTCTGTCTAACTTCTTTCAATATTTTTTTCTTTGGTTTGTAGTTTGATTATAATATGGTGAGGAGTGGTTCTTTCCAGTTTTTGTCTGGCTGGAGTTCTAAAGGCTTCCGGCATCTGCATTGGCACCTCTTTCCCAATTTTGGGGAAGTTTTCTTCTATGATTTTTTTGAAGACATCTACTATGCCTTTGGAGTGGAATTCTTCTTCTACTATGCCCTGAATTCTTATATTTGATCTTTTCATAGTGTTCCAAATATCTTGAAATTCCCACTTATACTTTTCTATAAGTTTGTCCTTCTCTTTGCTGGACTGTATTAGATCTGCCACCTGGTCTTCTAGCTTAGATATTCTGTCCTCTTCTTCATCCCTTCTACTGGTGAGATTTTCTACAGAGTTTTTTATTTCATTAACTGTGTTCTTCACTGCTAGTAATTCTGACTGGCTTTTCTTTATTATTTCTATTTCCTTATTTATGTCTTGTATTGCCTTCTTTCTTTCATGGAATTGGTGTCCTGCATCTTCTTTGAATCCTTTGATTTCCTCTTTAAGTTCCTCTTTGACTCCTTTGATTTGTTCTTTGACTTCTTTGAACATATTTACAATGATTCTTTTGAAATCTTTCTCAGGCATTTCCTCTTACTCATTCTCACTGGAGGTCATTTCTGATGCATTAATACTTTTAGGTGGATTTGTATTGTCTTGCTTTTTAGTGTTTCTTGTGTTATAATGTATATATTTTTGAATCTTGGATTAAATTAATTGTTGGATTTTTTAGCTAGCTGGGTATTCTTAGCTGTATCAATTGATCTGATGTTATATATCTTCAGGGTAGGAGCTTAAGTGATTAGGTGTGGCTCTTTAGACTCTCATAGTATCTACAAAGGTGTTCCTAGGGGTTGAGTCTGTCTGCTATGGGAGTATTCAGGTAGGCTGAATGGAATAAAATATAGGTAGATTCTAAAATTTAACTAAACACTGTACACATTCAAACAAAAGCAGCACCGAGTATTTATGTAACAGTAGGTATTATAACAACCAGATCCTCTGTCAACAAAGAGGTTAAGCTTTCTGGTCTGTTGAGGGATCCACGTCAGCATGTGACCAAGTGAGAACCTCCCCTGTTACTATCCCAGTTACTTTTTTGATGATTTTTGTCTCAGTCAAGTTGCTGGCTGGGTCTTTGGGCCACTGTTCTGATATCTGGAGCTGGGCACTGGCTTTTTCTGCAGGGCAAACTGCACCTGGCAACTGGTTCTGCAGATCAGCAGCCCCGGTGCTGGAACCACTACTGCTGCTGCTGAAGCTGCTGCTGCTGGATCCTTTGCCACTGCTGGATCCACCACTGCTGCCTCTGAAGCTACCACTGCTGGAACTGCCGTTGCTACCACTGAAGCTGCCGCTGCTGCTGAAGCTGCCACTGCTGGATCTGCTGCTGCTTGGGCCGCTGTTGCTGGTGCTGGAGCTGCTGCTGCTGCTGCTCGGTCTGCTCCTGCTTGGGTCCTGCTGTCAGCTCAAGTTGGTGTGGTTGGGTCCTGGGACTGCTGCTCTTTTCACTGGAGCTGGGCACAGGCAGTGGGGGAGGGGAGGGAGCCAATACTGATCTAGTTCTCTCACTGTTCCATGTGTTCTTCTACCTTGTGATCTGCTCCTCTGTTGTTCACTGCCACTCTCCCTTCACGTTTCTAGAGTTTGCAGAAAGCTCCAGTTGTGTGGAAGCTCCCCTCACCTGGTTTTTCCTGTGGCTCAGACCAAGCCTGGCGGCTTTCTAGTGTGACGCCGCTGCTGCTGCTGCAGGACCTGCCGGAGCCACTTTGGCTGGCCTGTGCGGGCTCTGGATGCTCTGGATCTCTTCTACTTCTCCGCTGCTGTTTCAACTTCCTATACACCTCACTTTTTAGTAAAAGTGTGTATTTTGCTGAGTTTTTTTGGTCTTTTTCCCCCCTAGACTGCTTTGGCATGGTACCTACGCTGCCATCTTAACCCTGTCATCCTATATGTTTATTCTGGGTAAATAGCATAAGTAAAATATGATCTACTCTTTCTTTCAAAAACTTATTTCAGGCTCTTGGCAGCTGTCGCGCGGTGCTGTGTGTGGGTGTGTGAGAGCGGCCCAGCCAGACCCCGTGGGGTGCAAAGAGGACCGATGTAGGAACACGTCTGGCGCCCTGCCAATGTGTGTGTGGGGGGGGGGAGAAGGGAGGTAGTGAAAGGAAGACCACAAGAGGAAGTACGCGCGTGTGGTGCACTTGAAGAGGTTTCTTATTTGCATGGATCACTGATTGAGTAATAGATGGCTTTACCTCGGCTCACAGGAGCCTTGTGCTCCATTTCAAATGTCACTAAGCAAGATAATTATAATGAAGAAGTGGCGGACTTAAAGCTGAAGCAATCCAAACTACATGAACAAGTCCTAGGTTTGGGCCTGACATGGAAGAAGATACTAACATTTTTGAACGAGAAACTGGACAAGAGTGAAATGCAATGTATAAATGAAGATTTGAAGGATATATTACAAGCTGCAAAACAAATCATTGGAACAGATGATGGCAAAGAAGCAATTGAAAGTGGGGCTTCATTTCTCTTTATGACATTTCACTTGATGGACTTTGTTGGCCAAGTAGAGACAAAGGCTATTAAAAAGATGTTTGGTCCATTTCCGTCTTCATCTGCCACTGTAGCTTGTGATGCTACTAATCGAATTATCTCTCACTTTAGTCAAGATGACCTGACTGCTTTTGTCCAGCTGACAGAAAACCAATGTAATGATAGAGTAATTTTTGGTAAAACTTCGCATTTTCATTTGACATGCATGACTTGGACCACTTTGATGAATTGCCAATAAATGGTGAAACCCAGAAAACTATAAGTCTGGACTACGAGAAGTTCCTAAATGAACATCTTCAGGAGCATTGCCCCACAGAACTCAAGAAAACAAATGGTTCCTTTTTGTGGTGTGAAGTTGAAAAGTATTTAAATTCAACTTTGAAGGAAATGACTGAAGCACCAAGAATAGAAGATCTGTGCTGTACCTTACATGATATGCTTGCTTCTGTTAGAAGTGGTGATGAGCTTCAGGATGAGGTATAGTTGAAGTTGTTGGAGTTTTATATGAATGTATTCTATGTCAGTGAAATAGCTTTTTGACAAACATGAATTTTTTATTTCAGTGTCATGGATTGAAACCAAAACATGAAATGTACTAAGCATGTCATTTAACACTAAGGTACATCTCCATTCCAAAGTAGCTATTTTAGACAAGATTTTAGCACAGAAAGTACTCCCTTAATATTATGCCAAGATACTTAATTACATAGCCTGGTAGTTTTGCATAGCAGGCACATGTGCTTTTCCATTGAGAACTTTACAGGAGGACTGAGAATAGTAATGAGTATTATATGTAGTTGTACAAATACTAAAATGAAAGCAACTACTATAGACAATTAATATATACTCTAAAAAGTAAATAGGTAGCACATATGATGCAACACACTGAAGTAGAAACTGGAAATTTATATAGAAAATTTCCACTAACTGTAGTGAAATAAACTGAAAGCACAAACATGGATATCCTCCACCATCTCATAATGAGTATTTGTCATTATTCACTGACAGGAAAGGCAAAACACTGAGGCAATTAACCACTCAAAATTGTACTGTCCAAAACATTGGCAGCACATGGGCTATTCACTGACACAGTAAGCCATCTATTAAGATCATGTTGGAAACCACACATTTCTGACAGATCATGTAAGCTTCAGAGTAGCTTCTATACACATTAACAAAGTGCAGACCTTGTTATTTGGTGGTTATCTCCCTGCATGCCCTTCTTCTGTTGCCTATTCCTGTATCTGCTTCCTCCTCCTTTCCTCTTTGCCCTTCCACATCTATTGAAATATACCATTTACTTTCATATCCTGATTTATCTCTTGAATTCTCCATATGAGAGGAAATGTGATGCTTATTTTTGTGAGGGTGGTTTATTTTACTTAACCTTGATAATCTGTAGTTCCATCTTATTATGTTATTCTTGCAAATAACATAATTTTTTTATGACTCAAGAGAACTGCATTGTGGCTATCTGTATGTGACATGTTCTTTATCCATTCATCTGATGATGGGCACCTGTACTGATTCCATAACTTGACTATTGTGAGTAGAGGAGTAATAAACATGAGAGTGCAGAGATTTCCATTGTAAGCTGTCTAAACCTAGAATAGGTATTGCTAGATCATGGAGAAATTCTTTTTTTTCTCTCTATTTTTTTTTAAATTTTTTTTGGTTCATTATTTATTTATTTATTTATTTGAGAGCGACAGACATAGAGAGAAAGACACATAGAGGGAAAGAGAGAGAATGGGCGCGCCAGGGCTTCCAGCCATGGCAAACGAACGCCAGACGCGTGCGCCCCCTTGTGCATCTGGCTAACGTGGGACCTGGGGAACCGAGCCTGGAACCAGGGTCCTTAGGCTTCACAGGCAAGCACTTAACCGCTAAGCCATCTCTCCAGCCCTATTTTTTTTTTTTTATTAACAACTTCCATGAGTATAAACAATATCCCATGGTAGTACCCTCCTTTTCCCCACTTTCCCTTTTGAGGGGAAATTCTTTTTTTAATTGATTCAGAAATTTCCATACTGATTTCCCTAATGTCTGTACCAATTTAATTATTGTTTCCAGCAGTGTTTAAGGGCTCTCCTCCCCCATGAATATTTGGTGGTTTTCTTGTGTTTTCATGACTGCAGTGAGATGGAATCATGGCTTACTTCTTGTTTGCACTGCCCTGATGTCTAAAGATGTTGAACATATTTTCATTCATGTATTAAGTCATTTGTGCATCTTAATTTTCAAGTATCTGCTCAGCTTATTTGTTCATTTGTGGATTGGGATATTCTTTTGATGGGTAACTTTTTGAGTTCTTTTTATATTCTGGAATTACTCCTCTCATATGAATAGCTGATAAAGACTCTTCTATTTTGCCTCAGCATACTGTCGATTGTTTTCTATGCTGTTCAGAAACCTTGATTTTATGCAATCTCATTTGTTAATTCTTGTGATTATTTCCTGAGCTACTGGGATATTTATTTTTGGACCTGAGGATTAAATTTTAATCTTTATTTTAAAAAAAGTTATTTCAAAAAGCCTTCTGAAAAAATGGTCATATTAAAAGTCTTATGACAGGACAGTAAAAGTTTTTATTGGTAGTTATGAGATTAACTGACTGAAAAAGATAAGATGGAGAGAAAACTATATGTGAGATGTTAAATGTTTGATTAAAAATATGGTTACAGAGTGGTTGCATAGATTGTAAAGTTAAAGTATGTAGATGGAGATATGAGTAAGCTTAAACAGAAGGTTAAAGACAAAGAACTTAATCATATTAGAGACTTCTTTTTTAATTTTTTTGTTCATTTTTATCTATTTGAGAGTGACAGAGAGAGAGAGAGAGAGGGAGAGGGAGAGGCAGATAGAGAGAGACAGAGAGTTGGCATGCCAGGGCCTCCAGACACTGCAAACGAACTCCAGATGTGTGTGCCCCCTTGTGCATCTGGCTAACATGGGTCCTGGGGAAATGAGCCTCTAACCGGCGTCCTAAGGCTTCACAGGCAAGCTCTTAACTGGTAAGCCATCTCTCCAGCCCATATTACAGACTTCTTGAGATATAAAGTGACTATTATCATAGGGCTTACATCAGAATAACAAAGTATGGCCCTGGCTGGTAGCAGGTTGCTATGGTATTCAGGTTGTAAACTTAACTTTAACTCATTGATGTTAAAATGGTCATAATAATGGTTATGAAAGACTGAATTTCCAACCAAGTTAACTAGGTTCCTCTATTTGTCAACCTTTTAACTAAATCTTAAGGTTAAAATTGTCACATTAATAGTTAATTCTCTACCAAGATTACTTATCTAAAACCCTGCCTCAAAAAAAAAAATCTTACAGAGAAACTATTTACTCTGTTTTTCCTATTTTATAAGGTAAATAGACCACATTTGAAACATTAAACAATATCTATCTGCCACACACTTGGAAACTACTTACTTCATGGTGAACAGTAAAAAGAAATTCTAAACAAAGTTATGTTCTGACTTAAGATATAATCTCTAAATTCCTCCAACAATCAGTCCTACTACTTTAATTTTAATTTACATCATTACTGAACAAGTTTACTAAATTCTCACAGGCAGAATTATAAAGTTGATTAAGGTTTAAATAGTTATAGATTGTGTCATAAAATTTTGTGCATGTTAAGAGAATAAAATTATTTCTTTTTATCACAGCAGTTAATGGTGCTTCTTTACAAAGCCAGATGCACATAATGGAGCATACATTTGGAAATTGTTTGCAATAACAAGTGGCTCTGACATGCTCATTCCCTCTTTTCCATGAGACTTGTGTCCCTTTCTATTAGAACATGGCAGTTTAATCCAGATCCTCTGTTCTTTGGGTATGTTAACTATAGCTAAATTAATTTCAGAAACTGTCTTATAGATTGGATTGACATCTTATTTAGCTTTTAAGAGTGATAAATCTTCTCAAAAAATGTATGTATATAAAAGTATCCCAATTCTGATAAGCTTACAATATTAGAAAATTTCACATTTTCATACTTAAGCCAAAAATGTTACTACATAATATAGATTTCTTGTTTATTTTCAATTCTGTTGGCAGATCTTTTGTTCATAGTTTACACTCTGTAGCCTCATGTGCCTTAGATATGTAAACTCTACTTTTTGTTAACACTGCCACCTCAACGGACACTCTCAAACTTAAACTCTCTTGTGTTCCTACTCTTCCCCTGATCCCAAAATGCCCCTCTGCCTTCTCTTGCCCCAAACCCTCTATCTCTCACCTCTGAATGCTCATCCTCCCTTTACACCTGGCTTTTTTATGTCATAGCTGTTGACAAGAATAACAAGCTCCTTTATTTTCCCTTCTGTCTTCTCACAGGGTGCACAGAGCCCATCTCCCTCACCTATAACAGGTGTCTGTCAGCAATTGTCCTGAAGCCAGCTCAATACAGGGATGGTATGAGAGAAGTCTCTGCCTCACTCAGGACCAAGTAATAACAACATGCTACACTGACGCTATTGATCTCACCATCCTGCCACCTCTAGACACCATGAAACTGCCTCCTTGTCACCTGCACTGAAGAGACATCCATTGACCACATTATCTAGCCACCCCCCTCCCCATGAGAACTCATCTCTCTTATGGTCAGTATAAAAAAAATTAACCTTCGCCTCTTATCATTAACAAAAGGCTGGAATGTTAGGCCAGGGCAAACTGGAGTCACCAAGGACAGCAGGAGGGCAACAGAGATGCAAGGAAGTGGGTCATCCACATTCCTTAAGGAACCACCCAGCCATCATCCCTTCCTTGCCTAACAATGACCCAGTTCTAGGTTTCCTGCCCCCTTATCTCTCAGTACACCAGGTTACTATTCTGGTGTCACACTCTGGGTATATTAGATCTCCCCTAAAGAAACCTTTTCTTTACTTCTCCCTTTGTCACCTTCCCCCAGCTGAAGATCTCTATATAGTCCACGATCTGTAATTCCAAATTGACTGCTCTACTGTTGAGAGTCAGTCCTGGCAGCTCATGTTTTTCCCAAATAAAAGCTTCCATCTTTGCCTCAGAGTAGTCTCAATGGTCTTGGTCACTCCTCAACCTTACAGTGGTGTCTCATAATTTGTCAGGTATTTTAAAAATATTGTAATATCCTGTAACTTAAAAGGAGAAGGCAACTGGCCTGAGTTGTAGGCCAGCCTGCCTCAAGACAGAAACAAAAATTTGCCTCAGTTACTCCTAATAAAAACATATCCAAGTGTGTTAGAGGTATTGATGACATAAAATTGTTTTAATCTAGACTACTTGCTTGTTAATGAATAATAGGATTAATCAATTTGATATAGTTCCTCTCAATAGGCTTATAAGAAATATGTTACTTATGGGGTGACATGAGTTAATTGAAGAAACTAGGAAGGAATTTTTCGATGTTGGACATAGAATGCTCATTAAAAATGCTTTGAGTGGTACTTGCATCAGAATGTTAATGTATATTGAAAAAGATGTGCATAATCCCAGCACTCGGGAGGCAGAGGTAGGAGGATTGCCATGAGTTCGAGGCCACCCTGAGACTCCATAGTGAATTCCAGGTCAGCCTTGGCAAGAATGAGACCCTACCTCGAAAAACTAAAAAAAAGAAAAAAAAGAAAAAAAAAAGAAAGAAAGAAAAAGATGTGCATGTATAGTAAAGAATTTTCAGACTAAACCTAAACACCATGCCTAAAGTTAAAGATTTTTCAACTGTGGGCTGGAGAGATGGCTTAGTGGTTAGGCACTTGCCTATGAAGCCTAAGGACCCCGGTTCGAGGCTCGGTTCCCCAGGTCCCACGTTAGCCAGATGCACAAGGGGGCGTACGCGTATGGAGTTCGTTTGCAGTAGCTGGAAGCCCTGGCGTGCCCATTCTCTCTCTCTCCCTCTATCTGTCTTTCTCTCTGTGTCTGTCACTCTCAAATAAATAAAAAAATAATAAAAGTGAACAAAAATTATTAAAAAAAAGATTTTTCAACTGTTTACAGACTCTTAAGGAACTCATGGGTAAAACATAAAATTGTTTTATGTTAATAAAAGTTCCTATGGTACATAAAATCAATGGCTATCAAGATTAAGCTAAAATCATTGGTTGTCAAATAGTATTTTTTCTTTCAAAATGGATTTGCCAAGGGTTGTATTAGAGCTTAACTGTTTTGGCTCAACAATGACCAGATTCTGCTCTACTGTATGTAAAGTGACTGTCTCATTTCTGGCTTCTCAAGTCCAGTGTTTCTAACAAAATTAACTCTTAGGACATATTCCCTACATTAGAGTATAATCTAATGCTCAAACAATGGTGCTCATCTACTTCAAGCTCTGTGATTCTATTTCCAATGTTCTCGAGGTAATTGGTACCCACATAGGTACCTGAACAATTGATACTCACACAGGTACCTGAACTAATCAAAGATGTTTACAAACACAGGTGCTAAGAGTTTATACAGTTTTACTTATCCTTTTATGACAATTTCTAGGTTAAGCTAATTGGTTTATTTGTTTGTAAATTAATTTGTATTTTTTTCAAGACTGATAACAGATTCTGCATGAATTTATAGCTATTTAAAGTCTAAAATTTGCCTACTTTCTATGACTTATATATAGCTTACCGTTACAAGACAACAAAATTTTAAGTTATTTGAGAGTGACAAGACAGACAGACAGAAGGAGGCAGATATATATATAGAGAGAATGGGCATGCCAGAGCCTCCAGCCACTGCAAACAAACTCCAGATGCATTCGGCCCCTTGTGCATCTGGCTTATGTGGGTCCTGGGGAACCGAGCCTCAAACCAGGGTCCTTATGCTTCACAGGCAAATGCTTAACTGCTAAGCCATCTCTCCAGCCCTCTTGTGCCATTCTTTAACTAAATCCATTTCAGTAATCAAATGTGTTCCATATGTACATACATCCAGGCTGGTGTAACTTCCTTTCTAAGTATATTAATAACCTATGTAGAAACCAAGTCCATTTGGAATCATTGGAGCTAAAAAGGACAATATTTTGTCCTGTGCTCCCACTTCACTGGAGATGATGGGAAACTTCTGCAATGGCCCCCTGGTAAGTCACCTGTCTTTCCGATCAGGGAGGATATGGAGACCTGAACAAAATCAATTGTTATACAGTGTAAAACAGGAGAGTCAACAATTGAGGAGCAATTTGTCCTCCTGGCTTCCCAAAGAAGGGAAAGCTACTTGGCCAGCACAGCCCTGACTCATCTTAACACACAGAAAACACCAACAAGCTATAGGGCTACACCTGGGCCTCTAAAGTCTCCTTTGGAGAGCCATTAGTGACCTCCAAAAATAACCCTTGATTAAATTTTGGCTATCTGCTTGCTCTTAAACATTCAGAGAGAAATGTATAACCAAAGATAAGGAGATACCTCAAACATATGAATGGCCTATTAAGTAATACAATAAGAGCTTTCCAAGTGGGGAACAAAACAAGACCTTAAGACATGTTGTCCCCATCTCTAATAGTTCTAATTCTATAATAAGAAAAAACAACCATAGATGTCAAAAGAGTTATTTCAAAGATGACTCTGACTAAAGGTTGCTTAATTCAAAAGACTTCCTTATACTGGAAACAATGGCAAATTGCTTCTAACTTATGCCAGGACATCCTTAAGTAAGCTCTGAGAACAAAAATATATTTGCACATCCTTTAATAGCACCCAATGGCTCTATGGTACCAATCTTTGGCCCTTGCTGGCCCATGGATGAATTTTAAAAGGTACACTCTGGAAGTATATTATCAAGATTAAATGTTCTATATATGTTTCTGATAACTCTGCTAATATCTCATGTGTTTTATATGCCATGTGGAAACAGATTCAGGCTATGTCAAATACTACTGTGCCATCCAATGAGCAGTTCTGGAAGCAAATGTAAGCCCACTCATGCTCAGATAGTCCTGAGACAATCCAACTCTCTCTACCTGGGTTTCCTTGACCACAAGAAAGATATCCCTGAAGGCAACTGTCGGGACCCGCAGGGGAGCTACAGCTGCTCTTTGACTTCCGGAGCTACAGGTTGTCTTTAATCTCTTATCCTACAGCCTAGGTGAGAAGGCAGCCCAGGTGAAATAACACCAGACATCATTTAACATAAGGCATAGGCACCTGATAGAGGGGCGTTAACACATGGCCCTGGGCACGAGGGCATTGTCTTCTTTTTAAAATTTTTATTTATTTATTTATTTATTTGAGAGTGACAGACACAGAGAGAAAGACAGACAGAGGGAGAGAGAGAATGGGCGCGCCAGGGCCTCCAGCTTCTGCAAACGAACTCCAGACGCGTGCACCCCCTTGTGCATCTGGCTAACGTGGGACCTGGGAAACCGAGCCTCGAACCGGGGTCCTTAGGCTTCACAGGCAAGCGCTTAACCGCTAAGCCATCTCTCCAGCCCGACGAGGGCATTGTCTTCTGTATATAAGCCTGTGTCTGCCTGAATAAACCAGAGCCTTGATCAGAACTTGTCTTTGTTCCATTCCTGTGTTCTTGTCTCAGATTCATTCCCACTCCCTTCTTCAGGGTCTGTTTTGACCTTCATGCTGCAGGCCAGCACATCATGGCACCTGAACAGGGACCTGAATACAAGGGACTCAGTGAGGAATGCCAACATCAACTCAGGATCCGTGGAAGAAAGAAAAGAAAGAAAGAAAGAAAAAATTTAAAAGAGGACTGTAGTAGCCCACTCAGTCTTCTGGAATAAGGTAAATTGGCGCAGTTATGGGACAAGCAAAAAGTAAAAAGGAGCTAGTTGCTGAAGTAAAAGATATATTTTACAAACACAAGGAATTGGGATTACATCAAGTTCTTTAAGCAAATTTTTTGATTTCGTCAATAAAATGATCTCTTCCTTTCCAATTTGTATCCCTTTTATGTGTGTCTCTTGCCTTATTGCTATGGCTAAGACTTCCAAAACTACATTAAATAAAAGTGGGGACAGTGGACACCCTTGTCTTGTTCCTGATTTTAGTGGAAAAGCTTCCAGTTTTTCCCCATTTAGTAATATGTTGGCTGTAGGCTTGTCATAAATAGCCTTTATTATATTGAGATATGTTCCTTCTATTCCCAGTCTCTGTAGGACTTTTATCATGAAGGGATGTTGGATTTTGTCAAATGCTTTCTCTGCATCTAATGAGATGATCATGTGATTTTTGTCCTTCAACCCGTTTATGTAATGTATTACATTTATAGATTTGCGTATGTTGAACCATCCCTGCATCTCTGGGATAAAGCCTACTTGGTCAGGGGGAATGATCTTTTTGATATACTCTTGTATTCTGTTTACCAATATTTTGTTGAGAATTTTTGCATCTATGTTCATGAGGGAGATTGGTCTGTAATTTTCTTTTTTTGTTCTATCTTTGCCTGGTTTTGGTATCAGGGTGATGCTGGCCTCATAGAAGGAGTTTGGTAGAATTCCTTCTTTTTCTATTTCCTGGAAAAGCTTAAGAAGCAATGGTGTTAGCTCTTCCTTAAAAGTCTGGTAAAATTCAGCAGTGAATCCATCCGGGCCTGGGCTTTTTTTAGTTGGGAGATTATTGATAACTGTTCGGATCTCCATGTTTGTTATAGGTCTATTTAAGTGATTAATCTCATTTTGATTTAATTTAGGTAGGTCATATAGATCAAGGAAATCATCCATTTCTTTCAGATTTTCATACTTTGTGGAGTATATGCTTTTATAGTATGTCCCTATGATTTTTTGAATTTCTCTGGAATCTGTTGTGATGTTACCTTGTTCATCTCTGATTTTATTAATTTGTGTGTCTTCTCTCTTTCTTTTGGTCAGATTTGCTAAGGGTTTATCAATCTTGTTTATCCTTTCAAAGAACCAACTCTTTGTTTCATTAATTCTTTGGATTGTTCTTTTTGTTTGTATCTCATTAATTTCTGCCCTAATCTTTATTATTTCTTCCCGTCTACTAATTTTTGGTTTGCCTTGTTCTTCTTTTTCCAAGGCTTTAAGGCGAAGCATTAGGTCGTTTACTTGTGACCTTTCTAATTTCTTCATATATGCACTTAAGGCTATAAATTTACCTCTTAGAACTGCCTTCATTGTGTCCCAGAGATTTTGGTATGTTGTGTTCTCATTATCATTTGACTCTATAAATTTTTTGATTTCCTTTTTGATTTCTTCATTGACCCACTCATCATTTAGTAGTGTATTGTTTAGTTTCCATGATTTTGTGTATGCTCTATAGCCTTTCTTGCTACTGATTTGTAGTTTAATTCCATTGTGGTCAGATAGAATGCAAGGAATTATTTCAATTTTCCTGAATTTGTTAAGATTTGCTTTGTGTCCTAATATATGGTCTATTTTAGAGAATGTTCCATGTGCTGCTGAAAAGAATGTATATTCTGCAGCCTTTGCATGAAATGTCCTGTATATATCTGTTAGGTCCATTCCTTCTATGACCTCATTTAGTCCAGATGCCTCTCTGTTTATTCTTTCCCTGGATGACCTGTCAATTGATGAGAGTGGGGTGTCAAAGTCACCCACCACCACTGTGTTTGGTGTTATCTGTGACCTTAGTTCTAATAGTGTTTGTTTGATGAATTTGGGAGCCCCCATGTTAGGTGCATATATGTTTAGGATTGTAATGTCCTCCTGTTGGAGTGTGCCCATAATCAATATAAAGTGACCTTCCTTATCTTTCTGGACTAACGTTGGACTAAAGTCTACCCTGTCTGATATTAGGATAGCAACCCCTGCTTGTTTTCTAGGCCCATTTGCTTGAAACACCGTCTTCCAACCTTTCACCCTAAGATAATCTATCCTTTGTAGAAAGGTGAGTTTCTTGGAGACAACAAATTGTAGGATCCTGCTTTTTAACCCAGTCTGCAAATCTATGTCTTTTTGTTGGGGCATTGAGACCATTGATATTAAGAGATATTATTGAAAGGTGTGTATTTATGTTTGCCATTTGTGTGTGTGTGTGTGTGTGTGTGTGTGTGTGTGTGTGTGTGTGTGTGTGTGTTACTGGTTCTACCTGTGCTCTCTTCTGTTAACTGGTATTTGAGTATAGCTTGTTTATTCTAGGTTCCTTATATGTGTGCTTTTCCTTTTGTTCAGCATGGAGGATTCTATCAAGTATTTTCTGTAGAGCTGGTTTTGTCTTCAAATACTCCTTTAACCTGCTTTTGTCATGGAATGTCTTTATTTCTCCATCTATTTGAATGGATAACTTTGCAGGATAAAGTAACCTTGGTTGACAGTTGTTATCTTTCAGAACTTGGAATATATCACTCCAAGCCCTTCTGGCTTTAAAAGTTTGTGTTGAATAATCTGCTGTAATCCTGATGGGCTTGCTTTTGTAGGTAACTTGATTTTTCTCTCTAACTGCTTTCAATATTTTTTCTTTGGTTTGTGTGTTTGGAAGTTTGATTATAATATGGCGAGGAGAGGTTCTTTCTGGGTTTTGTCTGGCTGGGGTTCTAAAGGCTTCCTGTATCTGTATTGGCACCTCTTTCCCAATTTGGGGAAAATTTTCCTCTATGATTTTGTTGAAGATGCCTACTATGCCTCTGGAGTGGAGTTCTTCTCCTTCTACTATCCCCTGAAATCTTATATTGGATCTTTTCATAGTGTCCCGAATATCTTGAAATTCCCACTCATACTTTTCTATAAGTTTGTCTTTCTCTTTGTTGGACTGCATTAGGTCTGCCACCTGATCTTCTAGCTTAGATATTCTGTCCTCTCCCTCATCCATCCTACTGGTGAGATTTTCTACAGAGTTTTTTATTTCATTAACTGTGTTCTTCATTGCTAGTAATTCTGACTGGTTTTTCTTTATTATTTCTATTTCCCTATTTATGTCTTGTATTGCCTTCTTTATTTCATTAAATTGGTGTCCTGCATCTTCTTTGATTTCTTTGATTTCCTCTTTGGTTTCCTCTTTGATTTGTTCTTTGATTGTTTTCATGTGTTCTTTGACCTCTTTGAACATATTTATAATTATTCTTTTGAACTCTTTCTCAGGCATTTCCTCTAACTCTTTCTCACTGGAGGACATTTCTGATGCATTAATACTTTTAGGTGGATTTATATCGTCTTGCTTTTTAGTGTTTCTTGTGTTATAATGTATATATTTTTGCATCTTGGATTAAGTTAATGCTTGGATTTTCTAGCTAGCTGTGTATTCTTAGCTGTATCAATTGATTTGATGTAATATATTTTCAGGGTAGGACCTTAAGGTATTAGGTGTGGCTCTTAAGACTCTCAGAGTATCTACAAAGTTGTTCTTATGGGTTGAGTTTCCCTGCTTTAGGAGTATTCAAGCAGGCTGAGTGGAATAAAATACAGGTAGATTCTAAAATTTAACTAAACACTGTACACATTCAATCAAAAACAGCCCTGAGTATGTATGCAAGAGTAGTTATTATAATGACCAGATCCTCTATCAACAAAGAGGTTTAGATTTCTGGTCTGTTGAGGGATCCAAGTCAGCTTGTGACCAAGTGAGACCCTTCCCTGGTGCAATCCCAGTTACCTTGGGTGATTTTGGTCTCAGTCAAGTTACTGCCTGGGTCGTCGGGCTGCTGTTCTGATTTCTGGAGCTGGGCACTTGCTTTTCCTATGGGGCAAACCGAGTCGCTGCTGCTGCCTCTGCTGCTGCCGTAGCTGCCACCACCGGAGCCACCACTGCTTCTGAAGCTGCCGCTGCCGTGTCCACCGCCGCTGCTCCCCCCGAAGCCGCTTCTGCGGGATCTGCGCCACTGCCACTCCTGGGTCCGCTGCTGCTGGGGCCGCTGGTACCGGTGCTGGAGCCGCTGAAGTTGCTGCCGAACTCTGTTCCTGCTTGGGTCCCGCTGTCAGCCCAAGTTGGCGTGGCCGGGTCCCGGGCCGCTGCTGTGTTCGCTGGAGCTGGGTTCAGGCGTTGGGGGAGGGGAGGGAGCCGCGGCTGCTCTGGATCTCTCACTGCTCCACGTGTTCTTCTACCTCGCGGTCTTCTCCTCCGCTGCTCGCTGCCGCTCTCCCCTCACGTTTCCCGAGTTGCGGAGAGCGCAGTGTGAGGGGAAAATCCCGCACCTGGCTTTTCCTGCGGCTCGAGCCGAGAGTCTGGCGGCTTTCTGCTGCGCTGCGACTGCGGCGGTTGGCCGAGCTGCCGGAGCCGCTTTTCTGCCTGTGCAGGCTCTGGATGCTCTATAACTCTTCTACTTCTCCGCTGCCGCCTCAATTTCCTATACACTTCACTTTTTAGTAAAAGTGTGTATTTTGCTGAGTTTTTTTGGTCTTTTTCCCCCCTACGCTGCTTTGGCGTGGTACCTACGCCGCCATCTTAACCGGAAGTCCAGTAACTGAATTTTAACAGGGTGAGCAAATGATGAGGCAATATACTTCCTTTAATTTTAAAGACATAAAAGAATTAAAAACAGCTTGTGCACAGTATGGACATATGTCACCATATACTATGTCAATTATAGAAGCATTGGCAGGGAAAATTCTAACAGCAGATGATTGGAAATCTATAGGCAAAGCTTGTTTATCAGGAGGAGAATATTTAATTTGGAAAGTAGAATTCTATGACTTATGCAAAAAGACTGCAATGTTGAATCAACAGGCAGGGAATGGTGATTGGAATGTTGATACGCTTACTGGGGAAGGAAATTATGCTGGGAATGACAATCAAATTGTATATCCCTGTGCTGTTTATCAACAAATTGCAGCAGCTCGTAAAGCATGGTTTAATCTTCCTTGAAAAGGAGAAGCTGCAAGTGTGGGGGTGGGGAGGGAGGGAATTACCATGGGATATATTTTATAATCATGGAAAATGTTAATAAAAATTAAAACAAAAAAAGGAGAAGCTGCGGGGGAGAATTTAACTAAGGTTATTCAGGGTCCTGATGAGAATTATGCTGATTTTGTAGATAGATTGATAAAAATGGCAGGGAGAGTATTTGGAGATGCTGGCACTGGTATGGACTTTGTAAAACAGCTTGCTTATGAAAATGCAAATAGTGCTTGCAAAGCAGCTATATGGCCTGGCTTTTACAGATGGATCTTCTGGCCTAGCTGCTTATTCTTTAAATGGACAAACATACTTTTAATACTCCTTATAAATCTGTGCAATTTGTAGAACTGGCAGCCTTTAAAGCTTTATTGCAACATGGTACTACTATATCTGTTAATATTTACACTGATAGCCAATATATTGTCCACTCAGTTCCTTATTTAGAAACCTGTAGTAGAATAAGTCCTTCTTCTACTGTTTACAATTTGTTTGCACAGGTTCAGCTTTTGATTTTCCAGCGCTCAGCACCTTTCTATGTAGGACACCTTCATGCTCATTCTGGCCTCCCCAGACCCTTAGCTCTGGGAAATGCTATTACAGACAAGGATACTAGAATTTTTTTTTTCCCTGTGGAAGAAGCTATTAACACTCATAAGCTTCATCATCTTAATGCTAATACTCTACATCTTAAATATAAAATTACATGTGAACAAGCACGACAGATAGTTAAAAATTGTCAACAGTTTCTCACAGTTTTACCTGTGCCACACCATGGTGTCAATCCTCAAGGTTTGACTCCTGGACATTTATGGCATGTGGATATAATTCATGTTCCTGAGTTTGGATAAATGAAATTTGTACATGTTTCCATTGACACTTATTCTGGTTTCATTTGTGCTTCTGCTCAAACAGGAGAAGCTACTAAACATATTATTGCTCATTGTCTTCATTCTTTTAATATTTTAGGAGTACCTAAACAACTAAAAACAGATAATGGTCCAGGATATACAAGTTCAGGATTTAAGCACTTTTGTTCTTCTTTTAATATTGAGCATATTACTGGAATTTCTTATAACCCCCAAGGGCAAGGTATCATTGAATGAACAAATGGAACATTAAAAATCTGGTTACAAAAAACTAAAAAGGGGGAAATGGCACAGGGATCAGTAACAAAATGGTTAAATCATACTTTATTTATTTTAAATTTTTTACTTTTGGATGCAAAAGGGTTTTCTGCTGCTGACCGTTTTTGGCATGCACAAACCAAGACTAATTATGCTAAAGTAATGTGGAAAGATCCACTGACTAACAAATCGAGTGGACTCGACCCTGTATTAATATGGGGATGAGGATCTGTTTGTATTTTTTCACAGAAAGAAAATGGAGCCAGATGGTGGCCAGAACGTTTGGTCCAGTATGCAGACCACGAGATCAAACAAGAGGACACTGCTGATCCTGATGATATGGTGTCATGTACATCTTGCTTACAGTGAAGTCTACTGGACTGTCCTCAGGATAGTGGTGGTCAGACAATGGACATCAGCAAACTTACATGTGGAAAATTGCTGCTGCTATGGGAGGTATCAAGGTTACATCTGCCAGCAATAATTCAAATAGTCTTCCGAAGGGAACTGTTATGGCCTACGTTACACCACCTTATGCCCTGATGTTAGGAAATGTATTACTTGGTATCATGGGTCTGAGGAATGTTTAATGTTACCTGTGATAATTGTAGTCTGTCCAATTGTGTTTCTCATGATTCTGAAACTGTAATGATTGTCAAACAACCTGCATTTGTTATGATTCCTGTTAATCTTTCAAAGCCTTGGTATTCTGACAAGAGGATTCAAAGTCTAGAGGATGTTAAAAATAGTTTAAGGCTTCTATTACTACTTAAAACACATCCTTGGCTCCCTCAGACCTTATACTAATTCTCTCTGAATTTATTTGGCTGGTAGCCAGAGATGGGTAAGATCAGGGGAGGAGGCATCCAACCTAAGACAGAGCACATATTGAAAGATAATACATTTGTCCAATGTTGGACTCCCCTCCTTTAGGAACTGCATAGGATTCAGACCTATGCATATCTGCTCACAATAAAGTGAGTACGATATGGGCACCAACATGGGTGTGAGGTAAAGCACCACAAGGGAAGGTCCCTTTCTGACTGATTCTGAATTCCCTGAGAGAAAAACCTGACTTTCAAGGAGGTTGGTGCCACACCTATTATGATCACATAGGCCCTGCCTCCCCTCCCCAAAAGGTATCAAGGGCCAATATTGGAGGACCAAAAAATGACAGCCTGTGTGAGGAGTCAGGTCAATACTCCCCCTGTTGGTAAAAGCCCACTGCTGAATAGCAGATCTCCCCCTCTTTTGTACAAAAGAAGGAAAGAGATGTTGGGAGCCACAGCTGCTCTTTGACCTTGGGAGCTAAGGATGTCCTTCTGTCCCTGTCAAAGAGAGGCACAGTCACTTCTTTTAATAAATAAAGAAGGGGGAGATGTCGGGAGCCGCAGGGGAGCTGAAGCTGCTCTTTGACTTCCGGAGATACAGGTGGTCTTTAATCTCTTATCCTACAGCCTAGGTGAGAAGGCAGTCCAGGTGAAATAATGCCAGGCATCATTTAACATAAGGCATAGGCACCTGATAGAGGGGCGTTACCACATGGCCCTGGGCACAAGGGCATTATATTCTGTATATAAGCCTGTGTCTGCCTGAATAAACCTGAGTCTTGATCAGAACGTGTCTTGGCTCCATTCCTTGTGTTCTTGTCTCAGATCCATTCCCACTCCCTCCTTCAGGGTCTGTTTCGACCTTCGTGCTGCAGGCCAGCACAGGCAACCAGTTTGCTGTGTGCTCACTTCTTATTAACTCCTTACTTTTATTCTTTCTCCCCAATATTCCCTTCCAAGACTATCTCCCTGCACTCCATCAGTACACTTCCAGGGTCTGTTAGAATAGTTCCCCTCTCTGGGAGAGACTCTAACTGTCAAAACTTCATGTTCCATTCATCAGGAAATAGTTAACCATCTGATTTCATTGCCCACTTGTCCCCTAACAGCAGTTAGAGTGTCTTCTCATGAGAGGTAGAAATGAAGGGGGTTTAGAGATAGGGTGACTGGACCCATGAATGTAAAAAGGGCAGGAAAGTTTTTCCTATTTCTTTCCCAGTTCCAAAGAACTGTTTTTTTGTTTTTTTTTTTTTTTTTTTAATTCCTGAGCCCCTTGGGGACCTGATCTCTGCCAGCCTGCATCACTGCTATCATGTGTGCTGCATCCCTGGCTCTGCCAAAGACAGGCCTCGCTCTGTTTTATACCAGTCAATGCATGTCCCTTTGCCTGTCCAGCTCCAAGATGACTAGAGCTGAATGCCTCCTCAATATTTCCATAACCAGGAACACTTGTGTCAAGACACCCACTCTCCTGTGGTGCAAAGGGGTAACCACACCATGCAAAATATTTCCTCTCCCTCTTATTCTTCCCCAGTCTTCATTGTTCCACCAGTGTATCTCTATGAGAAAGAAAAGGCAGTTTACAAACTCCACCCATGTCAACCGAGATTTTCATCCCCCTGCTGGTGGCCCTCAGCGTGATGCTATCCCTGGGTGCCTCCAGTGACCAACAGCCTTGAATCTCTCCAGAGACAATTGTATTTTCTCATGGATGTGGTGCTTTAAAACCATCTAGCCTTAGAACTCATTACTGCTGAACATGGAGGGACATTTAGTATGAATGCCACTTAAAATATTTCCTGTCATTAAACAATCCTGGATAATTTCGTTATTCCCCACATGTTTTCCACTATGAGCTCATCATTGGAGGTTGTTTTCTGTTATAAACAATATAAGTTACTTTTTTATAATTTTTGGAGATGTATTTCAATGCACATTTCTCCGATTGATTACACTATTACACCAGTCTCTGTCACTCACCAACCTCTCATTGAACTGGAAATGGTTTTAACAAAAATAAAAATTCTTGAATTCTTTAAATGAAGAAATCAAAAGTTTCACTTTTATAGCTGGGGTACAGAACAGCTGTCAAAGGTGCTTGATTGCAAAGCCTGCTGACCTGGGTCCAATTCCCTAGAACCTACATAAAGCCAGACAGTATATGCATCTGTGATCCCAACACTGATGACAATAGGAAGTAGAATAAGGAGAATCTGAAGCTTGTAGACAAGCTAGTCAGGCATTTGTTTACAGTCTAGTGTTGATTTGAAGCATATGTATTTATCCCAACATCTGAGATGCCATTCTATAGAGAAGCCCTATAAATGTAAGGAATGTGGGAAAGCCTCCAGGAGAGCCTCTCACTTAACCCAGCATCAGAGTACTCACACTGGTGAGAAACCCCATGAGTGTAAACAGTGTGGGAAAGCCTTCAGTCGTGATTCTCAGCTAAGTCTTCATCAGAGACTTCATACTGGTGAGAAACCTTATGCATGCAAGGAATGTGGGAAGGCATTTACTCAAAGCTTCCAACTCATTTTACATCATAGAATTCATACTGGTGAAAAACCCTATTAATGTGAAGACTATGGGAAAGCCTTTATTCAAAGTTCACAATTTAGCCGACATCAAAAAGTCCATACTGGTGAGAAACCTTACAAATGTAAAGAATGTGGGAAGGCTTTTACTCAGAACTCACAACTTAATCTACACTAGAGATTTCATACTGGACAGAATCTCTATGAATGCAAAGAATGTAGGAAAGTCTTTACACAGCTTTCACAACTTATTTTGCATAGAAGAATTCATACTGGTGAGAAACCCTATGAATGCAAGGAATGTGGGAAGGCTTTTATTTGTGGTTCACAGCTTTCCCAGAATCAGAAGATTCATAATAGGGAGAAGCCATATGAGTGTAAGGAATGTGGAAAGTCTTTTATTCAAGGCTCACTACTTATGCAACATCAAAGGATTCATACTGGTGAAAAACCCTACAAATGTGAAGAATATGGGAAAGCCTTTATCTGTGGATCCCAACTTACTCAACATCAAAGAATTCATACTAATGAAAAGCCTTATGAATGTAAAGAATGTGGGAAAACATTCAGCATGGCTCACAACTTACTCAACACCAGAGAATTCATACTGGTGAGAAACCCTATCATTGTAATGAATGTGGAAAGGCCTTTAATCGCGGCTCACTCCTTACTCAACACCAGAAGATTCACACTGGTGAGAAACCCTATGAATGTAGAGTGTGGAAAAAATTTTAGTTGGGGCTCAGAACTTACTCAACATGAGAGAATACACACTGGTGAAAAACCCTATGAATGTAAGGAATGTGGGAAATCTTTTATTCGTGGCTCACAGCTTACTCAGCATCAAAGAATCCATAGTGGTGAGAAACCTTATGAATGTAAAGAATGCAGAATGGCCTTTACTCAGAGTTCACATCTTTCTCAACATCAAAGACTTCACATTGGTGAGAAAGCCTATGTATGTAATCAGTGTGGGAAAGCCTTTGCTCGTGGCTTACTGCTTATACAGCATCAGAGAATTCATACTGGTGAGAAACCATATCATTGTAAGGAATGTGGGAAGGCCTTTATTCATAGTTCACAGCTCACACAACATCAGCGAATTCACACTGGAGGGAAGCCCTATGAATGCAAGGAATGTGGGAAGACCTTTGGTCATGGCTCTCAACTTAGTCTACATCAGAGAATCCATACTGGTGAGAAGCCCTATGAATGCAAAGAATGTAGAAAGGCTTTTACTCAGAGCTCACACCTTTCTAGACACCAGTGAATTCATACTGGTGAAAAACCTTATCAGTGTAAGGAATGTGAGAAAGCATTTACTTGTGGTTCGCAACTAACACAACATCAGAGAATTCATATCAGTGAGAAATCTTTTGTCTATAAGGAATGTTGAATAGACAATCATAATTCACAGATTTTTTTATATGAATTATCAATAAAATAAAAAGCTTTTTGTAGTCATCTATCATCAAGAAGTGTTACAGATGTGAATATGGGGCACATTTGTCTCATAAGGTCCAGCACCAGTGAATTTACATAGGAGAATAGAAACATTAATTCATATGGGAAACCTTTCATTACAAGAATCCTACTAAACTTCAACAAGTTAAAGAAGAAAATTATTGTTAACACAGTAAATATAGAAAGGCCTTTGCAGTAGAAAATGTCTCTGTCAACAGTATGGTTACACCAGAATGTTTCCTTTGTGACATTTATCCTAAGTATCCTGTCCTTTGGCTTAATCATTTGTAAGATAGCCTTATGAGTAATGGCTTTTCTTGTAGGATTTTTGGAAATGTTATGTTATTACACATAAAAGAACTTAGAACAGTGCTGTGAGCATAGCATATCACAAATATTATATACTATTTTCATTGTTATTTTAAAGTATTTGTATGAATGGTGAGTACTTATGAATACAGTTGATGTTAAGAAATCTTCCACTAACATTTGTCCCAGGTTATTCAGTTGGTAGGGTACTGTACTATAATGAATCTGAGAAAGCTTTTATTCAAATCTCATCTGAATTTTTAAAGGGAAATATGTGCTATATATGTGCTGTCATATTAAGCAGTGGCATAATGAGCACCACTGTGACAGAATATAGGAGAGGTGTAAGGGGCTACAAAGCCCAAAAATTTATATGTTCTAGCATCTCTGACCTCAAAAATAGTATTTAGAAATGATGGACAAAATTGCCAAAATAAATGTCAGAAATGTTAAAAAAACAAACAACAACAACAACAAAAAAAAAAACAGAAATAAAGCTGAGTGTGTTAGCTCACGCCTTTAATCCCAGCACTCAGGAGGCAGAGGTAGGAGGATCATCATGAGTTCAATGCCACCCTGAGACTACATAGTGAGTTCCAGGTCAGCTTAGTCTAGAGTGAGACCATACCTCTAAAAAATAAAGAAAGAAAGAAATAAAAGAAATAAACACAAACACCATCATAGTTGGAGACATCAATACTCCACCAACATCAATAGATCATCCAAGCAGAAAATCAACAGGGAAATAATAGAGCTCAACACTCTTTGGCATTAAGAATTCTTACAATTGGGGCTGGAGAGATGGCTTAGCTGTTAAGCACTTGCCTGTGAAGCCTAAGGACCCCGGTTCGAGGCTCGGTTCCCCAGGTCCCACGTTAGCCAGATGCACAAGGGGGCACACACGTCTGGAGTTCGTTTGCAGAGGCTGGAAGCCCTGGCGTGCCCATTCTCTCTCTCTCCCTCTACCTGTCTTTCTCTCTGTGTCTGTCTCTCTCAAATAAATAAATAAAATAAAATAAATTATTTAAAAAAAAAAAAAGAATTCTTACAATTGAAGTGAGGGCCAAGATGGCAACCACCTAGCTGAACTGCAAATCCCAGGGAAAGAAAGGCAAGACATTAAGGGTTCACTGGGTTTTGGGGAGATGAGCAATCTCCAGTAGATTGTCAGTGGGAAGGCATGGGGGGTACGGAATCGCGGATCCCTTCACAGGCGGGTAGCCCACCCTTCCCCCAAAATACCTGCCGTGTCCATCACTGCCATCGCTGCTGCCACGTGCCAATTGATCCCTGCGTGCAGAAGCTTAGACTGCTCCACACACTCACCCACATACTGCTCCAGCCACCATGCATTCAGTGACTCCTGGCAATAACAGGGAATCCCTGATTCTCTCAGGAGTGGGTAGCCCACCCCTCCCCGTATCCACAGCACAGCTGCGTGCAGATTGCATGTGGAAGTTTAGACTGCTCTGCCCACTTGCTCACTTACTGCTCCTGCCACTGCATGTTCAGCAAGCCCAGTCCCACAACAACTGCCACACAAGCTCAGACTGTGTCTCTCACTTGCGCCAGCTCAGGTGCCATCCCCTAACTGTCTGCCACACTGGCCATCCACCATTGTCCTGTGGTAGGGGAGTGCAGACTGCTTCTGAGTCCCAGTGTTCCCAGCCAGAGTTTGAGCTGCTACAGTGCACATATATATATTGCTATTTTGCTAGAAATTAACAACAAAACACCCACCAAGAAACCCAAAAGCACCTGGAAACTGAACAGCACACTTTTAAACAATAAATGAATAGTGAATGAAATAAAAAATGAGATTACAAAAGTTCTGGAATTGAATGACAATGAAAACACATCGTACCAAAACTTATGGGATGCAATAAAGGTGGTCCACAGGGGAAAATTCATAGCATTCAATGCCTTCATCAAAAAGACAGAAAGAAATAAAAAACCTAACCATGCACCTAAAGGCACTGGAAAAAACAAGAAAAATTCAATCCAAAGAGCTCCACAATGAAAGAAATAATTAAAATCAGAGCAGAAATTAATGAATTGGAAACCAAGGAAACAATTAAGACAATTGACAAAACAGAGAGATGGTTCTTTGAAAAAATAAACAAGATTGACAACCCCCTGGCCAATTTGATCAAGCAAAAAAAGGAGAACCTTCAAATTAACAAAATTCAAAATGAAAAAGGAGAGATCACCCATGTGTAAAGGCAGTTCTCAATTTCCACAACTCTCTCAAAGGACTTTGGGTACAAATACTGTTTGCATAAGTACACTTACTGTACATAAAGGCAGGGATTTTGCTCAGTGTAAAATTAAGATTAACAAAGCCTAAAGCATGCGTGTCTGACCTTGGGTAAAATTCTAGCTCCAATCATTACCTTACTAGCGTCACAGTGTAAACAATGTCTTAGACAACATGGCCTATGGGAAAAGTGAGCCATGTATGTCTAATCACACTTGCATTATGATGAACTATAAAATGTAATCTCATGCTTTTACGTTGGTATTGGTAAGCCAAACTCTAGTTCTCATGCTTGCAAACATTTTTACCCACTGTGGTGTTTTGATTCAGGTGTCTCCCATAAGCTTAAATATTCTGAATACTAGGTCCCCAGCTGATAACAATTTGAGAATTAAAGCCTCCTGGAGGCAGTGTATTGTTAGGGGCAGGCTTATGGGTATTATAGCCAGCTTCCTCTTGCCAGCATTTGGTATTCTCCTATCACTGTTGTCCATCTGATGTTAGCCAGGAGGTGATGTCTGCCCTCTGCCATACCATCATTTTCCCCTGCCATCATGGAGCTTCCTCTCGAGCCTGTAAACCAAAATAAACCCTTTCCTCCCACAAGCTGCTCTTGGATGGGTGATTTCTACCAGCAATGTAAAGTTGACTGCAATAGTAAAATTGGCACAGTGAGGTGGGTTCTTTGCTGCTACAAACCTGACTGTTTGGCTTTTGGCCTTTGGGGACTGATTTACCGGAGGAATGCGGAAAGCTTAGAAACCATGACCTAAGAGACACTTTGCAATGTTATAAATACAGTTTGATAGACTACTATGGTCAGAGTTGAAAGACATAAATGCTGTAAGAATTATGGACTGTGAAGTTTGACTTATGAGGGTGAGAAAGAGCTTTGCCTGGACTGGGCTAGAAGCAGTTTGTGTGAGAGGTTTGCTGTTATGCCATGTCCTGAGAACTTATGAGGGGTGCACTGCATAAAAACAGACTGGTGTGAGCAAAGGGATAGTGCACAGAAAGAAATCTTTGGGCTGAAACTTCTGCCCATTCAGCTGCAATTGTATGAGAGATTACAACCACTGAGAGTGACCTGTATTGCTATCTTTTGAAAGGGCTTGAATGCTGAAGGAGTGTCCTGTTCTTCAAAGTCTGCTTTATTGCCCTGTGGATTAACAAATTGGTAGCCCACCTGGTACTATGAAGTATAATAAGTGCAGGAAAGAGAAAGTCAAAAAAAAAAAAAAAGGAGAGATCACAACAGACATAAGTGAACTTGGGAGAATCATCAGGACTTATTTCAAAAACCTCTACTGTACAAAACTGGATAATATGGAGGACACGGATAAATTCCTGGATGCGTGCCATCTATCAAAGCTAAACTCAAAGCAGATTAATCACCTCAATGAACCCATCACACTCATAGAGATTGAAAAAGTAATTTAAAAAAAAAATCCCCACAAAGGAGAGTCCAGGACCAGATGGCTTCTCAGCAGAATTCTATCAAACTTTCATGGAAGACCTCAAACCAATCTTCCTCATACTGTGCCACACAATTGGAGAACAGGGAAAGTTACTCAACTCCTTTTATGAAGCTAGTATCACCCTAATTCCAAAACCAGGCAGAGATGCCACAAGAAAAGAAAACTACCAGCCTATTTCCCTGATGAACTTAGATGCAAAGATCCTGAACAAAATCCTCGCAAACCGAATCCAACAACACATCAAAAGCATTGTCCATCTTGACCAAGTGGGATTCATCCCAAGGACACAGGGGTGGTTCAACATACAGAAATCTGTCAATGTAATACACCACATAAACAAGGTTAAACATAAAAACCACATGATCATTTCAATAAATGCAGAAAAGGCCTTTGACCAGATACAACATCACTTCATGATCTGATCAAAACATTGGAGATAATTGGCATAGTTGGTGCATATCTTAACATAATAAAGGCAATATACAAAGTTCCAAAGGCCCAAATAATTATTAATGGAGAGAGACTGGAGGAATTCCCATTGAGATCAGGAACAAGACAGGGTTGTCCTCTCTCACCTCTGCTTTTCAATATAGTACTGGAAGTCCTAGCTCAAGCAATAAGACAGGAGAAGAAAATAAAAGGGATAAAATTTGGAAAGGAAGAAGTTAAGTTAGCTCTATTCACTGATGACATGACTGTATATGTAAGAGACCCAAGAGACTCCATCCCAAAACTCCTGAAGGTGATTAACTCCTATAGCAAAGTAGCAGGATACAAAATCAATGCACAAAAATTAGTAGCCTTTCTATATGCAAATGACAAAGTTACAGAGAAAGCTATAAGGGACATAGTCCCATTTTCTTTTTTTCTCTTTATTTAATTTAATTTAATTTTTATTAACATTTTACATGATTATAAAAAAAAAACCATGGTAATACCCTCCCCCCCCAACTTTCCCCTTTGACATTCCATAGTCCCATTTTCAATAGCAACAAAAATAAAATAAAATTCCTTGGAATAATGTTAACCAAGGATTTGAAAGATCTATACAATGAAAACATAAAAACACTCAAAAAAGAAATTTAGGAGGACAGTTGACAATCCTACCAAAGGCGATATAGAGAATTAATGCAATTCCAATTAAAATCCCTACAGTATTCTTCACAGAGATACAAAAAAAATGATCTCAAATTTCATATATCCAAACATATCCTCAGCAAAAGAAATACTTCTGATATATTCTTGTATTCTGTTTGCCAATAGTTTGTTGAGAATTTTTGCACCTATGTTCATGACGGAAATTGGTCTATAATTTTCTTTTTTTGTTCTGTCTTTGCCTGGTTTTGGTATCAGGGTGATGCTGGCTTCGTAAATGGAGTTTGGTAGGATTCCTTTTTTTTTCTATTTTATGGAAAACCTTAAGAAGCAATGGCGTTAGTTCTTCCTGTAGATCTTCTAAAATTCAGCAGTGAATCCATCTGGGCCTGGACATTTTAACCAGAAGTGACGCCTCTCTGCTTATTTTTTCCCAGGATGATCTCTTCTGGTTTTGTCTTCAAATACTCCTTTAGGCTGCTTTTGTGATGAAATGTCCTTATTTCTCCGTCTATTTGAATGGATAGCTTTGTAGGATAAAATAACCTTGGTTGACAGTTGGTATCTTTCAGAACTTGGAATACATGACTCCAAGCCCTTCTGGCTTTTAAAGTTTGTGTTGTAGGTAACTTGATTTTTCTCTCTAATTGCTTTCAATATTTTTTCTTTGGGTTGTATGTTTGGTAATTTGATTATAATATGGCGAGGAGAAGTTCTTTCCAGGTTTTGTCTGGCTGGGGTTCTAAAGGCTTCCTGTATCTGCATTGGCACCTCTTTCCCAATTTGGGGGAAGTTTCTTCTATGATTTTGTTGAAGATGCCTACTATGCCTTTGGAGTGAAAGTCTTCTCCTTCTACTATGCCCTGAATTCTTATGTTTGATCCTTTCATAGTGTCCCAAACATCTTGAAATTCCCCTTCATACTTTTCTATTAGTTTGTCTTTCTCTTTGTTGGACTGTATTAGATCTACCACCTGGCCTTCTAGCTTAGATATTCTGTCCTCTCCTTCATCCATTCTACTGGTGAGATTTTTACAGAGTTTTTTAGTTCATTAACTGTGTTCTTCATTGCTAGTAATTCTGACTGGTTTTTCTTTATTATTTCTATTTCCTTATTTATATCTTGTATTGACTTCATTATTTCATGATATTGGTGTCCTGTGTCTTCTGTTTCCTTTGATCTTGCTCTTTGATTCCTTTGATTTCTTCTTTGACTTCTTTGAACATGTTTTCAATCATTCTCTTGAAATCTTTCTTAGGCATTTCCTCTAACTCATTCTCACTGCAGGTCATTTCTGATGCATTAATTCTTTTTGATGTATTTATATTGTCCCGCTTTTTAGTGTTTCTTGTGTTATAATGTATATATTTTTGCATCTTGGATTAAGTTAATGCTTGAATTTTCTAGTTAGCTGGGTATTCTTAGTTGTATCAATTGATCTGATGTTATATATCTTCAGGGTGGGAGTTTAAGGTGTTAGGTGTGGCTCTTAAGACTTTCAGAGTATCTACAAAGGTGTTCCTAGGGGTTGGGCTTGCCTGCTATGGGAGTATTCGAGTAGGCTGAGTGGAATAAAATACAAATAGATTCTAAAATATAGTTAAACAATGTACACATTCAATGCAAAACAGCAGTGAGTATTTATGCAAGAGTATGTATTATAACAACCAAATTCTCTATCAATAAAGAGGTTAAGATTTCTGGTCTGCTGAGGGTTCCAAGTCAGCTTGTGACCCAGTGAGACCCTTCCCTGGTGCAATCCCTGTTCCCTTTTTGGATGATTTTTCTCTCAGTTATGCATCCCTCTTTGGTGCCCTGTGGGTTCAAGTAGGCTGGCTGGATCACTGGACTGCTGTTCTGTTTTCTGGGGCTGGGCACTGGCTTTTCCTGTGGGGCAAACCAAGCCTGGCAGCTGTGGCCCCACAGACCTGGCACTGCCACTGTTGGAGCTGTAGCTACTGGAGCTGCTGCTGCTGGATCCACTGCTGCTGGAGCCACCACTGTTGCTGGAGCCGCCACTGCTGCTGCTCCTGGAGCTGGAGCTGCCACTGCCAGAGCCACTGCTCCTGCCTCTGGAGCTGGTGCTGACAATGCCAGAACTGGAGCCGGAGCCACTGCTTCCACTGCCGCTGCTGGTTTTGGAGCTGGAGCCAAAGCCACTGCTGCTGGCGTTGGATTTGGAGCTGCTGCTGCCAGAGCCTCTTAGGTCTGCCTGTGTGGGATCTGGATGCCCTGGATCTCTCCTACTTCTCTACTGCAGTTTAAATTTCTTATACACCTCACTTTTTAGTAAAACTGTGTATTTTTCTGGGTATTCTTTGGCTTTTTCTCCCCAGGGCTGCTTTGGTGTGGTTCCTAAGCCCCCATCTTAACTGGAAGCCCTTTTCATTTTTTTTTCTTCATTCCTAATCTTAATGTTGATTAGAGACTTCTCTATCTTGGTTTTGATTCATTTTCCCAGCGTGTTTTTTTTTTTTTTTTTTGATGAATCAGCTGTTTGTTGCATCAATTCTTAAAATTGTTTTCTCCATTTCTAATTCCCTGATATTGCTTATTGTTTTCTGTCTGGTGGTTTTAATTCTTTATTTTAAAGCCATCAGATAGATCACTAAGTTATTTATTTTAGATTTCTCTATTTTTCTAATGTAGTCACTTAAATGTATAAACTTCCCTCTTAGTACTGCTATTATTATGTGCCATAAATTTGATGTGCTGTGTTTTCATTGTTATTAAGTTCTAGGAATTTTTTGATTTCCTTTTTGATTTCTTCAATGATCCATTCATTGTTCAGTCATGTGTTGCTCAGTCTGAAGGAGTTGGTATATTTTCTGTTGTTTCTCTTGTTGATTGGTAGCTTTATTCCATTGTGGTCAGATATAATACAGGCAGTCATGTCAATTTTTCTGAATATGTAGATACTTGCTCTATGTCCTAATATTTTAGAGAAAGTTCCATAGAATGCTGAGAAGAATGCATATTCTTTAGAGTTTGGGTGGGATGTTCTGTAGATGTCTGTTAGGTCCAGTTGATCTATGATGTGGTTTAGCTCCATTATATATGTATTTTCTGTTTATATTGTAGTGAGTCCCAGACCAGAAATGAACAAAAGACCACCCAGATAAAAATTTAAAAGGAGGGCTGGAAGGCTGGCATAGTGACTAAGGCATTTGCCTGCAAATACAAAGGACCCAGTTTCAATTCCCCAGGACCCACATTAGCCAGATGCACAAGGGGGCACATGTATCTAGAGTTTGTTTGCATTGCTGGAGGCCCTGGCGTGCCCATTCTCTCTCTCTCTCCCTCTTTCTCTGTTAAATAAATAAATAAATATTTAAAAGAAAAGTCTTTATTAAGCCAGCCAGTGTTTGCCCCCTCACAGCAAGAAAGAGAACAGCCCCATCATTCTCTTACAGTGAGTTTTTAAAGGCAAAACCCACATTCCTTTACAATGATCTGAAAAACTCCCAGCCACCCCCTCCACACACAATTATCTTTAGCAAGAGCAAGCAAGCATGATTACAATATCAGAACTTTGAAGTTAGCACCAGGTATGAAGCAGATACCAAATATCAGGCTATCTTGACCTCAGAGTGAGAGCAAACATGAGATGCCTTATTGGGATCACATCCTCATTCTTATAATTAATGCTCTGTGTTAGTCTTTAATCTCTTATAGCTCCTTGATAATGTCAAGATGACTGAGTGTCCTAAGATGGCTTCCCTTAGGTCTTCACCAGAGGTTGTTTTATTCCTCACTGGGTTGAGTAACTGAGTCAAATCTTAGACTCATCAGTTACCATAGCTTAAAACTTGGTCCCAAGAACCATTAATTTTATTGAGGAACTTCTCTGACAAACTTGACTAGAACACTTAAAATGCAGGGGCCTACAATTGATCCTAAAAGTAACAGAATTATGAGTCCAGAGATGGAAATAATCAGTGGTGAATGAGGGTGACCAAGAAAACAAATTTTCATACAAGGAAATAGGAAGCGCTGGTTTATGGAAGCAGGACATGACATTTAGCTTATGTAGTCTATATGATTTAAAACAATTTTTCAAAACATACCTATGAACCATAATGCATATGAATCATGTAGTTGGGTCACCCTAACCATGAGTGGTCTTCTTTCTCTGTTTAGATTACACTTGATTTAAAGTCTATTTTGTTAGGTATTAGTATAGACACATATGCTTGTCTTCTATTTCATTTGCTTGGAATATGTTTCTCATCCACCTGTTAACCTGGGTCTTTTGATTGGAAAGTTTTGTTTTGGTTTTTTAGTTCTCCTAGGTAGGGTCTTGCTCTAGCCCAGGCTTCTTGGAATTCACAATGTAGTCTCAAGTTGGCCTCAAACTCATGGTGATCCTCTTACCTCTGCCTCTCCAGTGTTGTGATTAAAGACATGCACCACCATGCTTGGCTTGGTTGAAAAGTTGAGCCCAGTGATATTCCAGATTTATAATTTATAGGTGTGATTTAGTCCCTGTCAAGTTGAAGACTTTTTGGAATTTGTAGTTTTCTTGATCTTCAATTACTTTGACATCTATTCTAGGTTAAAAATTGTTTTTCCCAGGCTGGAGGATTTCTTAGTTGTTAAGACCCTTGCCTGAAAAGCCTATGGTTCCATGTTCAACACTCCAGATCCCACTAAACCAGATGCATAAGGTGACACAAGCATACAAGGTCACACATGCACACAAGATGGTGCACATGTTTGGAGTTTGACTGCAATGGCTGTAGGCCCTTACACACCAATTCCCCCCCTCACACACACACAAGCACACACACACACACACACACACACACACACACACACTATCTGGTCAGTGTGTGAGAGAGGGACTTGTTAAGATTCCCTGATAAACAAATCAACAACTCATGATCTGATTGGTTACAAACTAATGATCTGTCTTATGCTCTGACTCCCCATTGCTTTGACTACATGAATCTGAATAAAAAGTGTGGGGCTCAAGAGATGGCTTAGTGGTTTACGTGCTTTCCTGCAAAGCCTAAGGACCCAGATTCAATTCCAAAGAACACACATAAGTCAGATGCACAAAATGGCACATGTGCCTGGAGTTTGTTTGCAGTGGCTAGAGGCCCTGTTGCACTGATTCTCTCCCTCTCTCTCTCTCTTCCTCTCTCTCTCTCTCTCTTTTGCTTCCCCTCTCTCAAATAAATAAATAAATAAATAAATAAATAAATAAATAAATAAATAAAATATATTTTAAAACTGTGAGCAGTCAGTTGGGGAGTGCCCAAACACATCTCCCTGACCATCCATTAAATCATATTTTTGCATGTTGTGTGTTCATTTCACATGTATCCGAACACTGCTGGACAGTGTACACAAATGGCAGCCAAATAGGGACATTATAACTCAGGAGGTGTGAAAAACCAAGGAAATCCAGGAATAAGAAAATTATAAATAAAACAAAGGGGAGCTCCACAGCAGAACAATAAGTAAAATGGGGAACTTTCCTCACATTCTTGGGGAGTGAAGTTCAATCAGTGTAACATAGGAATAATTTTTTTTCACAGAACAGAAGGAATAAATTAAGGTTTTTCAACATTTAGAAAAGTCCTCAGGCTGGAGAGATGGCTTAGTGGTTAAAATGCTTGCCTGTGAAGCCAAAGGATCTAGGTTTGATTGCCCAGGACCCAAGTAAGCCAGATGCACAAGGTGGCACAAGTATATGGAATTTATTTGCAGTGGATAAAGGCCCTGGCATTCCCATTCTCTTTCTCTATCTGCCTCTTTCTCTTTCTGTGTGTCAAACAAATAAAATAAAATAAAAAGTTTTAAAAAAAAACCTTAAGGGTGCAAATCTCAAGAAGAATACATATATATGTGTATATATATATGTATATATATATATATATATGTATATATATATATATGTATATATATATATATATTCTTCTTGATATATATAAAATAAGAACTAAATAAATACATATATTATATATATGTATGTATTTAGTTATTTTTAAGGTAAGTTCTCACTCTAGTCCAGGCTGTCTCAGGGTAACCTCAAACTCATGGTGATCCTCCTACCTTTGCTTCTCAAGTGCTTATATTAAAGGCATGTGCCACCATGTCTGATGTTTGGAGGAATAATTATTTTTTAATATGTATTTTTTTATTACTAGATATGGACATATTTTGTATGTAAACATCACATGTTGGTACTATCCTTTCCCTCCTCGCCTCCTCCCTGCCCCTTTTCTGAAGAGGCCTTTCTCATTGGTGATGCAGGTCAACCCCATGGGGATTGTGGGTCATGCATTATGGGGCAGCAGTCAGTTATGGGGGAGAGGCAATGTCTCTGTGCCAAATGGCCCAACTTATGGATCTAACAATCTTTCTGCCTCCTCTTCCACAAGATTCCTGAGCCATGCTGGGAAGTCTACTTCAGTGATGGGCACTTAGAAGCATCAAGATGTCTTGTTTGGTAGGTGTTGAGTGTCCTCAGTGTCTTTCTCCATCACCCTTGTGCTGATATAAGCTTAACTAAGAATGCAGCATTCTTGCTCATTTCCCCAATTCCTCTGTGGTTCCAGCTGGGGCCAGAGTGGAGCCTACTGGGTCATTTATCTCAAGTCCAGTCCAAAGAAGAGTGAAGTCAGCACCAATTAAATGGGATAAACCTTATTAATTTAGAGAGAATTACAAGGGTTTAGACACTTTTATAGTGTAAGGTTAGTGGGAACTTAACAATGGAAAACAGAATCATTATATGTATATGATTCTGACTTGTTTCCCAGTTCCAGATATGGTTACCTTTCTACTGAGTGGATCTATTAGCCAATCCAAGAGCAGTTGGTTACCCACCATGGCTGTGTGCCACTTGTGTGAGCATCACATCAGGTTGTTTGTTTCTGCATCACTTAGACTTTGAGTTATTTGGGCAGATGTTGGCCACTTTCCCCGGTAGCTCATGTCGTGCCGTCAAGCACTAGATGGGCTACTTATCTGAAGACTGGCTCTCCTCTGGATTGCAATCAGGTGTCTACATGATCCATGCTGACAGTGATTGGCGTCTTCAGCAGTAGAGTTAACCTCTGGTGGGTAACCAAATGCTCTAGCCACTCTCCTTCTCTTAAAAGAACAGCTAGAAACATCACGGGAAAGATACTCTTAAAGCAGAGCATCCTGGATTCAAAATATCGACTTTCACTTGATTACCTACCTGAGGCAAAAGGTAAGACCCTATTGCTGAAGACACCATAAGTTGCCAATATAGAATATTGCATGCCCTGGATGGAATCCTGAAGAAAGCCAATCCCCAGACAAAGTGTTACATGAGCTACTGCAGGAAAGTGGCCAACAGTGGTCTGAGCAACCAGAGGTCAAAGCTTCTCAGGAGAAAACACCCTGACAGGATGTACATGCCAGTGCAATAGTGTGCACACAGCCTTGGTGGGTAACCAATAGCTTTCTGATTGGCTAAGAGTTGTACTCATTGTAAAAGAAGCAGTATCTGGAATTGGGAACCAGATCAGAAGCCTATGGAGACAAAGTTTATGCTCTCCAGTGTCAAGCACTCACTATAGACTTTGGCAAAAGAGGGGTTACATACATCAAATTCTCCCCAAATTAATAATTCTTTTTTTGTTTGTTTATTCATTTTTTCAAATTTTTATTAACAGCTTCCATGATTATAAAAAAATATCCCATGGTAATACCCTCCCTCCCCCTACTTTCCCCTTTGAAACTCTATTATCCATCATACCCCCCCCATCTCAATCAGTCCCTCTTTTATTTTGATGTCATCATCTTTTCCTCCTATTATGATGGTCTTGTGCAGGTCGTGTCAGGCACTGTGAGGTCATGGATATCCAGGCCATTTTGTGTCTGGGGGGGGAGCATGTTGTAAGGAGTCCTACCCTTCCTTTGGCTCTTACATTCTTTCCACTTCCTCTTCCACAATAGACCCTGACCCTTGGAAGTTGTGATAGAGATATTTCAGTACTGAGTACTCCAGTCACTTCTTTCCAGCACCGTGATGCCTTCTGAGTTCTCCAGTGTCAAACTGTCACTAGCCTTTGGCTAAAAAAGAGGTTACATACATTAAATCCTCTCTAAATTAATAACTATTATCCCATTTAAACTATGCTGACTTCACTATCCATTGGAGAATCTGTTCTTCTTTGGCAGAATATGGTGAGACTGGAGAAGATAAACCACTCCCCACACTTCAGCCAAGTCACAGCTGAAACCACAGAGGAACTGGGAGATGAGCACAAGTGCTGCTTCCATGCTAAACCTGAAAATCAATGCCAGGGTGCAGGAGACAGATCCTGTGGATACTCAACACCTACTGAAGTAGAGATTCAGAGGCTCCTAAGAGCTCATCACTGAAGTAGATTTAAAACTCACCCACAATGGCTTGGGGAATTTTGAGGAAGAAGGGGCTGAAAGCTTGTAAAGCTACAGGTTGAGACATCATGCCCAGAGGCATTCCCTTCCCCCCCAAATTAACTGACTGCTGCCTCCACAATGCATAAACCATAACTCCTTAGGGAATACCTGCAACCCCACTGAGAAAGGTCCCCAGCAGAATGGGGGCAGGGACAAGGAAAAAGAGGGTAGCAGCATATGATGTATCTATACAAAATATGTTGTTAATAAAAAAAAGTTAAAAATGGCCTTCTTCTAAATTTCTCTTCTTGTTATGAGTCTGATACATCTTTAAATATAGATTATCACTAGGTTCTTGAGTTTCCCTATTTTTCAAGGGCAAAATAGATAAATTGAATAAAAATTATAAAGTACTATCTAAAATGTTTAAAAGGTATTTCCAACTGTAGGGACTTCTTCCTCTCTGCTGTTTAGCTATCAAAAACAAATGGAAAATTATATGATATAGATATACATAAGTAACTTTACCAGTGATTTTTTATGTTATTGAGTCCTTATATTTCAAGACATAAAGTTGCAATGTAATTTTCTTAAGGTATACCTAGGATTTATGTATTTATGTCATATGTGCTCATGAAATTTTTATATTTGTTTTTGTATGTCTTATGAAAAAAAGAGAATAGCAACATAAAATTCAAAATATGTAGAACTTGTGTTCACTTATTTTTTATTTTTAAATTTGCTCTAATCCCTCCCCCTTCCCCCAGCTGCCATTGAGTTGCAGAGACTTTGAACTTGGACTTTTGGGAAATGTTGAAGCTACTGGGACTTTTGGGGATGGAATGAATGCACTTTGCATTATGAGCTGACCTTGATTGAGCCTTTGGGGACCAGCACTGTAGCATTGTGATATGGATATGAAATGTACTATTAGGTGTTGAAGAGTTAATATCCAGTCAATAACATACTATTGAGAGGTAAGTAGATACCAAGAGCCAGAGTGATGGATTTTAAAATGGGAGCCTAATTGGAGAAAGTAGATCACTAAGACATGCCCTTCAAAGTTATATATTGTCCCCAGCCCCTTGTTCTCTCTTCTATTAATTACTGGTTGACATGTATGGTAAGATCAACTTTACTCCCCCACATCCACTCCATCACAATGTCATGGGCTTACAGGAACTAAGTGACCATGTACTGAAACTTCTGAAACCATGAGTTAAAATAAACCTTTCCAACTTTTAATTTGTTATAGTCAGGTATTTTGCTACAGTATTGAAAAGTCAGCATTATGTTAGGCCTACTGTTTTGGCATGATGATCTTGCAATTGGGTAGGGGATTAAATGTTCATTTGATTAAATCACTAAACATCACTGTAATAGTTTGTCAGTTTATAGAAACCCAAACTGAATAGCAGTAATATGCTGACTACAGGAAATTAGTACAATTCAGAAGTTTATTCTATTTCCATAATTGTATTTTTAACAGTGAAAGGGAAGGAAATTCAGAGATATTCTATAGCCTTTGGGTCTTGCTTAAAGTTGCCTCCATAGCTGAGTAAAAAATGTTCCTGAGACATTTGCCTTCAAAACCAAAGGATCTTGGTTCAATTTCCCAGTACTCATGTAAGCCAGATACACAAGGTGGTACATGCATCTGGAATCCATTTGTAGTGGCTGGAGGCCCTGGTGCATCCATTCTCTGTCTATCTGCCACTCTCTCTCTTTCAAGTAAATAGACAAAAAATAAATAAAATATTTAAAAAATGTTCCTTAGGACTGAGGACATGGCTGAGTGAGTAAAACACTTCCCATGCAAGTGTGAGGTCTGTGTTCAGATCCCAGCACCCATATAAATGCCAGGTGAGTGTGTGGCCCACATATAATCCAGAACTTGTGAGACAGGGTATCCCTGGGGCAAAGTAGTCAAATCAATGAGGTTTGGGTTCAAGTGAGAGACCTTTTCTTAGCAAATAAAATAAAGGGGGAGCAGGCACCTTCTTGTTTCTGGGACAAACTATTCAACCAGAAGCAGCTTGTGGCAGGAAAGGGTTTTTTCAGGCTTATCATTTCAGGGAAAGTTTCATCATGGAGAAGGCCTGGTAATCAGCTCACATCTTTATATACATCAGTGGCTGGGTACGAAAAGCAGTTTGAGTGAACTAGCTCTGAATATCTAGTGGGCTGGACTAATAAATCTCCAAGCCCTCCCGCTAGTGCAATAGCTCTTCCAGCAAGGTTCCACCTCTAAAATTTTCCACCAGCTGGAAACCATGTGGGAGGAGGCTTAATCACCAACACTTGAGGCTTTATGGGACATTTTACCTTCAAACCACCACAAAGGGTCAATTGAGAAAGACACCTGACTTCAATCTCTGGACTCCACATGCATGCGTACTCCCATGTGAACATATATGTGAACACTCATACACATATGCATGCACACCACCCATATACACATGAAAAAGTCCCTAAAATTTTATGGAAATTGGAGATACTTAAGAGATCTTTAACCTGCCTAGTTCAGTTTTTTAAAAATACTTTATTTCTTTATTTATTTGAAAGAGAAAGAGAAGAAAAAGCAAAGAGAAAGAGAGAATGGATGTGCCAGGGCCTCCAGCCACTGAAAATGAACTCCATGAGCCCCCTTGTGCATCTGGCTAACATGGGTCCTGGGGAATTGAGCCTCAAACTGGTGTCCTTAGGCTTCATAGGCAAGCACTTAACCGCTAAGCCATCTATCCAGCCCTAGATGCAGTCTTAAGAAGGGGTGACCATGACACAAGTGATATGTGATTTTCATGTATAGTGAACACCTCTGGTGCCTCAAACAGACAGAAATAAACTTAGAAAGCATTGCTGAAATGAGAGGAGCTTTGGTGTTGTTTGGATCAATCTGAATTAAGCCCCTGGCAGTGCTGAATCACCAAAGGTGAGATGAGCATGTTTACCATAAGGGACAGCATAAGCAAAACAATGCTCATAACAGTATGACTCATGTAGATTTTTGTACTACTAATTAATCATGGTGTTTCCCAGAAGTAAAATAGATAACAAAAACCTACTAAGTTCCTGTTTGATTTGTATAAACAGAAAAGTTCCAGAGCAAAGGAACAAAAGGCCACTTTGAATTATAGCAACCAAGAATTAAGGCTGCTTATCCAATTTCCAGATTTGAGCCAGTTTACAGATGTTGAGCCCCTTGATTGAAGGGGGTAGCTGGGTCCCCTTTAGGAATGACCTTCCTATAGACTCCCAAAATTTCAATATTAAGCTTAGTCCCATTCTTCCTCCAGAGGGACCTAAGGCTTTTTGCTAGGGTAACTGTTCACTGGGAAAAAAGAAATAATCAGACCTTTTGAAGCCTACTGGACACTGGTTCTGAATTGACATTGATTCCAGGAGACCCCAAACAGTATTGTAGTCCTCCAGTTAAAATAGATGCTTATGGAGGTCAGTTGTTCAATGGAGTTTTGGCAAATGTCAGACTAACAGTGGGTCTAGTGGGTCCTTGAACTCATCCTCGGTTATTTCCCCAGCGCTAGAATGTATGATTGGGATAGACATACTTAGGAGTTGGAAAAACCCCACATTTGTTTTCTGACTTGTGAAATGAGGGTGGTTATGGTTGAAAAAGCCAAATGAAAGCCATTGGAACTCCCACTACAAGCAGAATTGGTGAACCAAAAATAGTATTGCATTCCTGGAGGAACTGCAGAAATTAATGCCACTATAAAGGACTTGAAGGATGCAAGGGTTGTTATTCCCACTGTGTCCCCTTTTAACTCTCCTGTTGGGCTTGTTCATAAGACTTATGGACTCTGGAGAATGACGGTGGATTATCGGAAACTTAATCAGGTGGTGACTCCAATTGCAGCTGCTGTTCCAGATTTACACATCCTCTGGTACCTGGTATGCAGCTATTGATCTTGTGAATGCTTTATTCTCCATACTGGTCCATAAAATCCACCAGAAGCAATTTGCCTTCAGCTGGCAAGGTCAGAAGTACACCTTTACTGTTTTACCTTAAGGTTATATTAACTCTCTAGCCCTGTGTCATAGCTTAGTTTGCAGGGATCCTGATCACCTGTGCCTTCCACAAGGTGTCATATTGGTCCATTGTACTGATGACATTATACTGATTGCATCAAATGAGCAGGAGGTGGCAGCTACTCTGGAGTTGCTGGTACATAATATGCACATCAGGGAATGTGAAATAAATCCATTCAAATTTCAAGGACCTTCCACCTCAGTGAAATTTCTAGGAGTTCAGTGGTGTGGGACATGCAGAGATATTCTTTCTCAGGTGAAGGATAAGTTGTTGCACCTGATCTCTCCTACCACTAAGAAAGAAGCACAACATGTAATGGGACCGATTTGAATTTTGGAGGCAGCACATTCCTCACCTGGGTGTGTTACTCCATCCCATATACCAAGTGACTCAGAGAGCTTCTACTTTTCAGTGGGGCCCAGAACAAGAGAAGTCTCTTTAACAAGTCCAGGCTGCTGTGCAGGCTGCTCTGCCACTTGGGTCATCTGAGTCAGCAGATCCAATGGTACTTGAGGTGCTGGTGGCAGATAGGGATGCCATTTGGAGACTTTGGCAGGCACCCATAGGTGAATCACAGCAGAGGCCGTTGAGTTCTGGAGCAAGGCCCTGCCATCATCTGCAGACAATTACTCTCCCTTTGACAGACAGTCTTTGGCCTGATATTGGGCCTGAGTGGAAACTGAGTACATGACATGGGCCATCAAGGTACTGTGTGACATGTGCTGCCCATTATTAGCTGAGTGTTATCTCATCCACCAGGCCATAAAGTTGGACATGCTCAGCAGTAGTCCCTCATCAAGTGAAAGTTTATATATATATAAAATTTTATATATATATATATATATATATATATATATAAAATTGGACTTGAGCAGACCCTGAAGGTACAAGTAAGTTACATGAGTAAGTTGTCCAAATGCCTATGTTGCTACTCTTGTTGCAATGTCTTTTGCCCCCAAGCATGCACCTATGGCATCATGAGGTGTGCCCTATGATCAACTGACTGAAGAGGAAAAAGACTATGGCATGGGTTATAGACAGTTCAGCACATTATGCAGACATCTCCCAGAAGTGGGCAGCTGCAGCATTACAGCCCCTTTCTGGGATAACTCTGAAGGACTATGGTGAAGGGAAGTCTTCACAATGGGTAGAACTTCAGGCAGTGCATGTGGTTGTGCATTTTGCTTGGAAGGAAAAATGGCCATATGTGTGGTTACACACTGATTCATGGGCTGTGAACAATGGTTTGGCTGGATGGTCTGGGAACTGGAAGGAGCACACTCGGAAAATTAGTGGGGAGGACATTTTTGGAAAGTATATGTAGACAGACCTTTCTGAATGAACAAAGGTTATATGGATACTTGTGTCCCATGTTAATGTTCATCAGAAAGTGACCTCATCAGAGGATGACTTTAATAATCAAGTCTATAAGCTGACCTATTCAATAGATAATGGTCAATGTCAATGTCTTTCCTCAGCCATCCCTGTCATTGTCACCATGAACAAAGTAGCTATGGTGGCAGGGATACAGGTTATGCAAGAGCCCAACAACATGGACTTCCATTAACTAAGGCTGTTCTAGCTACAGCTGCTTTTGAGTGCCAAACCTGCCAGCAACAGATACCAACTCTGAACCCCTGATATGATAGTATTCCTTGGGGTGACCAGCCAGCAACTTGATGGCAGGGTGACTACACTGGACTACTTCCATCATGGAGAGCAGCATTTTGTCCTCCACAATGGAGATAATAAAAAGTATGTCTGGAGTGCAGGAGATCCTTTGGGGTGTCTCTTGGTGTTACCACGCCCTGTTATCAAAGCCAATGGACAACTACAACAACCTAATCAAGGCAGTGTGATAAATGGCCCAGAGCCTTTATGAATGAAGGTATGGGTTACCTCTCCAGGTAAAGAACCAAGACCTGCAGAGGTTCTTTCTGAAGGTGGAAGAAATACAGAATGGGTAGTAGTAGGTAATTACAAATAGCAGCTAGGGCCACATGACCAGTTACAAAAACAAGCACTGTATTTGCCATGACTGCTTCTGTCTTACTTTGTTAAGAGTGTTTGTACATATGTACACAATGTTAAAATGGTTTTTTCTTCCTCTATTTCTCTATTAGGTAATTAATATTGATGAAGATTATATCACTAGTTAACTGCTGTTGGAGTTATGTTTAACATATTATATTAGAGACTAGGCATTCCTCAAGATACCTTTTTTGTGTTGGGTAAAGATTGTATGTTGTATGTGATATAATTATATCATGTTAGGTGGAATTATGAACTTGTTACTATCTTCATTTGAAAATTAAGTATGATGGAAGGCGATATGGCTTGGGGTTATTGACAAGAGTTGGACTTTGTGATAGTTAAGTTTTGCTGTCAACTTGATCTGTTTAGGAATCCACAGACATTCCTCTTGAGTGGGTCCCTGAGGTTGCTTCCAGGAAGGATTAACTGAGGGAGGAAGTCTTTCCCGGAGAGTGAGCCCTTCCCTGAGAGTGGACAACCCTTCTCAGAGGGGTGCTTTATCTAAGGAAGCTCTGGGAGAAAAGCCCTCCCTCCCACCTTGCTGCCAGGTCTGCTTGCTGCCTTCCAGTGCAGACTGAAGACCAGCATCTCTTCAGGAAGCCTTCTGGGGTTCAGCGCTGGATTGGGACTGCTGAGGCATCCAGCCACATGGACTGAGCAGCTACCAGGTTCCCTGACTCTCAGGCCTACAAACTGTTATTGTTGGACTGCTGTAAGATAATCCAATAAATTCCCTTTTGATACAATTCATTCTGTTGTTTCTGTTTCTCTAGAGAACCCTGACTAATACAATGTCATTTATAGCTTTCACTTTATACCCTTGGAAAGTGCCTTCAGATATAATTGCAAACACTCTACCCTTCCAAATGTGTACTCCCTTTCCCTAATAATGAAGTTTTTAAGTGGTTGGCACAGGAAAGCAGTGCTGTGGAAATCATGTGAAGTGAAAAATTAGAACTAGTGGGACTTGTTAATGGACTTTTCAGTGACAATAGTCTTATCCCTGGTCTGTGGATATGGTGTATACTATGTACATTGAAAGGCACAAGATGTCAAGTCATTGCCAAAGTACTGGTTAAGATTTTGGTACTTTTGAGCTGGGTGTGGTGGCACTTGCCTTTAATCCTAGCACTCAGGAAGCAGGGGTAGAAGGATCACCAGGAGTTTGAGACCACCCTGAGACTACATAGTGAATTCCAGGTCAGCCTGAGCCAGAGTGAAACCCTATCTCTTAAAACAAAAACAAACAAACGAAAAACAAAAAACAAAAACAAAAACAAAACAAAACAGATTTTAGTTCTTTTGCAAAGTTGTTCCAAAGTACTATAGGTCTGATACTTTCTTTATAACACACAACTTTTATGTTTGACATTCCTGTCCTGTGTCAGAGTTGTGCTTTCTGTTGTTTTCAGGTCTATCAAAACTAATGCTTTTCTTTCCTATTGCTGCAATAATTTGATTGTTCTATTCTTTGAGAAGAAACTGTAGCTACTCTTGGATTTGAGGTAGAGAAGATCTGCCTGTTAGCATGTAGCTCTTAGTTTAGAGTATTCATTTCCAAACTTTTGTTGATTACTGATGTGTAATCCCAGAAGGAGTATATATTACAAAAGAGAATAATGGAGGAGAGTCCTATGAAGGAGACAAGCATGGTTTCAAGGAATGAATGCTGCAAAATGGGACACAGTGTTCTTGAAGAAGGTTCAGAGTGTGAAGTTACATAAGGGATGAGTGGTCTATCTTATCAACCTGTGAAGAGGTGGTTAAGTGCTTGCCTATGAAGCCTAAGGACCCAGTTCGAGGCTTGATTCCCTGGGACCCACATTAGCCAGATGCATAGGGAGCGCATGCATCTGGAGTTTGTTTGCAGTGGCTGGAGGCCCTGGCTCTTGCTCTCTCTCTCTCTCTCTCTCTCTCTCTGCCTCTTTCTCTCTCTGTCTGTCACTCTCAAATAAATAAATAAAAATAAACACAAATTTTTTAAAAAAGATTTGTTTAAAAAATAATATGTAGCATATCAAGCAGAGAAGGGAGTTGGCAGGTGCTGGGTGGGATGCAGCAGGAGAGGGAAATAGGGTAGGGATTCTAGCTAAGGAAACAAAAGGAGCATGACATGAGAGGAAGGCTTGTAGGTGAGAGAGGTGAATGGAAACTGTAAGCTGGGCCATAGAATTTGTGTCCATAGGTCAGTGAGACATTGTGGATTAGACTTGTTTTATAAAAAATGGGGGCTGATCAGAGATTGCTTAGTGGTTAAGGTGCTTGCCTGTGAAGCCTAAGGACCCAGGTCTGACTCCCCAGAACCCATGTAAGCCAGATTCATCAGGTGATGCATACACACAAGTGGCACATGTGAACAAAGAGGCACACACATCTGAAGTTTGTTTGCAGTGGCTAAGTCCCTGGTGCATCAATTATTTCTCATTCTTATAAAAAACAAAGAATGGATCAGAGAAGTAGAAACCTTGCTTTCACTTTGGTTTTATCTCCCAACTTGCTTCCTATGTATGAGTTTGTATCCTACTTCTATCTTCCTCAGATAACTGACCCTGGGTAAGGAGCTCATTTTATTGACCTCAGCAATGAGACTCACTCTTTCATTGGCCTCCAGAGCTTTTTGCAGCCTGTTCTAGTAGCCTTGAAGGAAAATGGCCAACTGCAATGACTTGGCAAGACCATGTGCTTGACTTTAACAAGCAAATATACATTATGCACCTTGAAATTTCAACTAAGGATTCTAGGCTAGATCAGTATATACCCAGATGGACAAAGATTAGACATGCAAGGCAATTTAAAGTTGGAAAACAAAGGGGAAGGAGAAAAATCAACTCCTACCAAATCAGAGAGCCAGAGACCCAGAGACCCAGAGGCCCCCAACACCTCAGCACTGAAGCAGACCAAAAATGAACCCAACATGGCTCAGGGAAATTTTGCGGAAGAGGGGGCGGAAAGAATGTCAGAGTCACATGTTGGGTCATGATTTGCAGAGACATTTATCATACCAATAACTGGGGGCTAACTCCACAATGCACGACCCATTTTCATTAACAAGGAGGGTCTAATGGGAGGGGGTAGATCACAGATGAGCCTAAATAATGGTACCAAACTGCCTGTATTTACTGAAAAGAAAACTAATAAATTAAATTTAAAAAAAATAAAGTTGGAAAACAGGTGGGCAGTGGTTTCTTATTTGGCAACCTGAGAAAAGATGGGTCTTACATCAGCTGCAAGACAAAAAGAACTCAGAACTAATCCAGGAACTGGGAGCCAACTGTGCTTGTGAAGAAAAAGTACCAGGTCCTCTGTGAGCAGAGTTTCCAGGAAGCAGGGGTACTCCCGTCTGCTATGGGAGAGGTCTCTTCCATCCCCAGAGAGGTGGAGGACTGTCATCATCTGCCACAGAGGTCACTGTTCAACAAGCGTTCACACCCTCCACTACTTGCTCATGGCAAATATCTTTTACTTCAGAAGCTGACCTTTTCCATGAGACTTTCTTTGCACACTGGCACATTACTAAGGTGTGATGAGGCTTAAGAAGAGAATACCCTGGATAACTGCTTCCTGAAGGTCTAAAGAGAACAGATACATGGAACCATCAAGCCCCAACCTGCAGCCTACAGCCATGCTCTGCTGCTGAGCAGCTTGAAGCAGCGGCACCTAGCTGATCCCAGATAGAGGACTGAGCCAGAGTTAGCCTGTAGGTGTGTGAGCATGAGAACAAGTGCTTGTGGCTGAGGGCCATGGAGTGTTGGTATGTCTTGTTATGAAGCCCTGTTGACTTGGTAGTTGACTTGTGCCTGCTGTACTGGGTTAAAGTAAGGATTAATTGCAGAGAGGTATGGAAAGTGTGTTAAGCAGGACCTTGACTTAAGGTGAATAATGATGATCCATTATCATCAATCTCAAATTAAACTTGGCTCACACTCTTTCTCAGAACCAAAACTCTTGGGAAACTGAGAAAGAAGATGTTGAGTTAATGTGTATGGAAGGATTAGGTTTTGCCAATGAGGTCTCATACTTAGAATTTGAGAAAGGAAGGAGAGTATGAAGGAAGAGGGAGGGTGAGAAAAAGTAAGGAAGGTAATAGCATGTTTTAGGAGCTTCCATCCATAGTTTGCCAGTGTACATCTTTTTTTTTTTTAATCAAGCCAGACTTCTTGCTCATATTTAGAAATATGGAGACAGACTTTATTTTCTTCCCTTCCAGGAGGCTAGCTGGGGCACTTGAGCTCTGGTTTCTTCCTGTTGGCCTGCTGGGTCCTAATGGGAATGCTCAGAAAAGTGGACTAAGGGCCAAACGTTGGAATTAGAAGGAAGGAAGCAAGATAGAAAAGAGGGCTGATTTGCTACACCCTTTTGCTGGCATGTCACAGGAGCAAGGCTTTCCTGTGGACTTTCTGGGGGTACCCCCAAGGAAGTACCTTCTTTGCCGTGCCTGTCTTCCCCAGAGTGAGGAATCCTCAGGTCCCCAGTATTTGTTTGTGTCTGCAGGATTTCCCTGGCTGTTGGCTGAGTCATAGTGGATAGAATTAAGGTCTGGAGATGTGAGTGGGTTGGGCTTACAGGAGGCAGAGACATCAGCTCTGGCCTGGCTCTCTGCTCTTGAGTCTAAAAGAAATAAAGACATGTACAGATTGCCGCCAACAGGAATGATTTCTCACTGATGCCACCATCAAATTTCTGGGCAGCAGGACATGCTATTCTTTCCATAAAGTGATTTTGGCCACATTACTTGAGAAAAAATGCCTACCTATAAGACAAATTTCCTTATTCATTCAATTGTTTAAACAAATTGTATAATTTTTACATAATGTTTTTCCTGATCCGAAAGCATCTCAATTATTTCCTTTTAAGATGTATGTGCATGCCTGTGAAAATGTGTGTGCAAGTGTGTATGAGTATGTGCATCTGTGTGTGTGCATGTGTGCTCATGGGGGCTGGTGACAGGAGGCCAAGCAGTTGGTGATCCAGAGTGTTCCTCCCTGGCTAAGACAGAATCTCATCTTCAGTGAAATTTTTGTTTTTTGTTTTTAGTTCATCTGAACATTTTATTTTTTTTCTCAATTTTTATTAACATCTTCCATGACTATAAAAAATATCCCATGGTAATACCCTCCCTCTCCCCACTTTCCCCTCTGAAATTCTATTCTCCATCATATCCTCTTCCCATCTCAATCAGTCTCTTTTATTTTGATGTCATGATCTTTTCCTCCTCTTATGATGGTCTTGTGTAGGTAGTGTCAGGCACTGTGAGGTCATGGTTATCCATGCCATTTTATGTCTGGAGGGAGCACATTGTAGGGAATCCTACCATTCCTCTGGCTCTTACATTCTTTCCTCCACCTCTTCCACATTAGATCCTGAGCCTTGGAAGGTGTGATCGAGATGTTACTCAGTACTCCAGTCATTTCTTTCCAGCACCATGATACCTTCTGAGTCATCCCAAGGTCACTGCCATCTGAAGAGAAGATTCTCTACTAAAAGTGAGAATAGCATTAATATAAGGGTATGAATATTAAGAGAAGTGCTTACTGGGCAGTTTGATAAGCATAGTATATACATTTATCCAGACATCAGTAGACGTTACACCCCTAGGGCTCATGACTACCCCTGTTTTAGGTTCTCAGTATCAGCAATGTATTCCTTCCCATGGGGTGGTCCTCCAGTCCAATTACAGGACAGTTGGTTTCCCCCATAACAAACATGCCACTATTGCACCCATTGGCTCATTTGGCCTGGCTGGCCAAATATAAGGCTTGCAGTGTCTGCTGTTGCGTATCTTCACTGGTGATATCTCTTTCTCCCATTGAACTGCATGTAGAATGGCTTCTTCCAGCTTTCTCTCAGCTGGTCTACATGGACGAGGTTATCAGCTTGGTTCCAGCAGGATTTCTCAGTGGCCTTACAGCCCAAGTATGTGGAGTCTTCAGCAATAGGGTCTTACCAACTATTCCTGGTGGGAAACCAAGGGCCTCAACAATGGCCTATAATGTTTTGGGGGCATCAGGGACCTCCCTGGCCAACAACTCACTGGAAGGTATCCCATCCCTGGCATTCAGTGCAATTTTTGATGTTGGGACTTCCTTAGAAGACTTTGTTTTTCTTCTTGGAAACAGATTTGAGTTTTACCAGTTAAGTGTGTCAAACCACTTCAGACAGCCTATCACCAAGCTGATGGGGCAGCAACCATTCTCTGGTCTCCAAACCAGATTCTGATTTTATTCAGTATGGCAGAGAATCCCAGGAGAGGTAGTGATTGGCCTAGGCCTCCACGATAATCCTATTCCTCCTACAGACTTCCCTTTTAGTTAGATGTAAACATCAATCCAGTCTGGACAATCAACGCTATGGGGAAGATTACTGTAAGTGCTTCTGGAAAATGCTTCTTCCTTTAAGAGGATAGGAGGAACATGAAAGCAGGGCCTTGTTAGTACCTGGAAAATTGGATGCTTTCTTTCTTTGGAAGTAGCTGTGATACCTGGAGTTGTGGCAGCCATCTTGAGGACATGAAGTCCAACAGGAAACAAGTTGAGAAGAGCAGGTCCTGGTCGAGTGGACATTGGCACCAACCCAGTCCTGGACTTCCTAGTCTTCATTGATTAGGCTATGCCAAGAAAAAACTTTTATTATTTGCAACTTAATGTATCCTGACATTTACAAATATTTCATTGTTCCTTAATTTTCTTTTTTTTAATTTAAAATTTTATTCATTTGTAAGTACAGAGAGACAGAAGGAAGAGAGAATAGGCACACTAGGACTTCTAGACACTGCAAATGAATTCCAGACACATGCACTACTTTGTGCATCTGGCTTTATATGACTACTAGGGAACTGAACCCAGGTTGTTAGGCTTTGTAAGCAAGTGCCTTAACTGCTGAGCCATCTCTCCAGACCTTGTTCCTTAATTTTCAGTGTTCAATTGCTTGTTGGGAAGCATTTCCTCTCTATCTGTTCTGCCTCTGCATATCTTGTAAGCAGAGATAGTGATGATTTTTATTCAAGCTATTTTGCTAACAATGCTTATATATGAACCACCTTGGGACCAGAAGGATATTGTTTTCTTGACGGGCATATTTGTTTGCAAACCACCTTAGGGTTGAGACTTCTCCATGATGTAGCTGACAGGGTACCTGTCAGCTGTCCAGGGGCTTCCTGAGTTACCCATGTTCCTAGATATAAGCCCAATAAAGTCACTGGTTCACCAAGATGGGCTTTGAGAGAATCCTTTAATTAGTCTTGAGAAGTCTGGAGGCCTTCTAAATTTTGATCCCTTGGAAGTGATTATATGAATAAAGAAATAATTTGGCTACTAAAGAACTACTAATTTCCAGGCATTATTGTGGTGTGCTTATAACCCTAGTACACAGGTAGCCGAGGCAGAAGGATTGCCAGCCCAGGATACCTAGTGAGATCCTGTGGTAGTTTGAATATTACAGTCTAAGTGTATGGCCCAATAGATTCAGGTGTTTTATTAAAATTGAGCTTGCAACTTCATTCACCCCCCAGCAAGCAGATTCCTGCTAGAGGGAATGATTCAATGCGTCCAGCTTTAAGGTGTGTTTGGAGGTGGTTTTTCAGTCCAGCTGTACTAGGTGTGTTCAGAGCAGTTTGAGCTCTGGTGGTTTGTGTTTCCTGGTGATATTTATCTCTGCTTGGATCTATAAAAGTGAGCCAGCTTCTGCTATTGATGATGTTCCCCTGGAATTTGTAAGCCTTAAATAAACCCCTTCCTCCTATAAGCTGTGTCTGGTTGGATGTTTATCTCAGCAACATGGAACTGATGGCAGCAGACCCTGTCTCAAAATAATTAAACAAAAAGAACCCTTAAATTAACAGTGCATTAAAAATAAATTTATTTATCTCTTACTGATATGATCAATAGAATGGTATAGAAGTGATGCTACTGCTATGATTTTAGGGACCACAGAGCCTCTATTTTATTGCCTAGTGTATTAGTTAGGATAGGCCAGGGTATGCTACAGTAAAAAAACAATCTCAACAATATCATTGCCCACAAAATTCCATTTCTCTCCATGTTACTTGTTTATTGAGGTTAATAGAGTTTCATTGTCATCATCTGACACTTAGGGTGATGGAGTGGAGGGAGGCAAGCACAGGTGGGGAGAAGGAAGATCATGGAGCCCAGGAACCCATGTACAAATATGGATCTTAGATTAAAAACCATGAAGCAGAATTTTTAAAATGTGCTCTTCTAGAATGATTAAAAGTGAAGACAGTGGCACGAAGTAAAGGCGGGGGGGGGGGGGGGAAGAGCGCTTACCACTGCAAGGACCCAAGACTGTTGCTGCCACAGTTCTGGAGAGAGAAAATGGGAACCATCTTTCCATGGGTCAGACAAGATACAGAAATTGAACCAGTACACCTGGATACACCTACCCCAGGTGTCCTAGCCAACCAGCCTGGGTTTAGAAAAGAACTCCACCCACACCCAAGTAGGGTGAATGCTCAAGAGAGATGTAACTGGGTGGAATGAGTAAACAATAAATCCCGTGACTGAAACAGGCAGAGCAAGCGAAGATAGATTAGGCCAGCTGGGATAGGCATAGAGAGGGTGTGATGTCCTAAGCTCCCTCCCTTTAAGGGCCATCCTGGTCCTGCCTACTTAAACTAACTGCTTACAAAGGAGCCCTCCCCTGACATTTTCCTTCTCCCAAGAAGACACTCTAACTGATGTTAGAGGAAAGAGGATGATGTTGTCAGATCTTGAACTATATCCTGCTGAATGTAGTCTGAAATATCACAGTTAAGAGTTTCTCTTGGAGAGGTTAAACTATTCTAAAGAACTAATGGGGAAATTATCAGTCAAACACCACATCACTTAGATATTTTTGGCCTGGTACAAAAATCATAAGTGTTGGGGCCTATCTCAGAGGCTGAGGCACGAGGTAGAGAGGCTGAGGCACAAGGTAGAGGGAGTAGGTAGCCCTGTCAGATGTGGTGAGTGTTTTGCTCTCAACAGGTTTTCAAGTGGACTCATAAGATGGAGTTGGTTTGCTGTACCTGAGTGTGAGTTGCCTCTAAGTGATCAAAGGTAAATTTAAACAGCAGTTGAGTATACAAGGGCCAAAGATTAACAAAATAACTATGAAATTGGTATGATCTTTTTGCACCATGAAAAACTCAAGATCAGCTCCCAGTATTGTTCACTGAATGGCACAGTAGCATCCAACATGGTCTGAACCTGTTTATGCAGGTCTTGTAAAGCAAATGAGACATTAACAGAGTTATCAGTAATGTATATACAGCATTCAACCTTGATAATGGCATACATGCCACCTTGGGATGCAGTGAGTAGGTCTAGCACCATGCAATTCTGTACAATGGCTTTCCTCATCATTAAACATTAGAATTAAGAAGGGAGATTCCCTCAGTTGTGTCATTAAAAGCCTTTTGGGTATACTTTGTGAGTTTATATGTGCCAGATGACATCTTCTAATCCAATAGATAGGATAAAGACTGAGACTAAATGATCATACTATTGAAAAACACTTAGTTCATCAGTGTTTTAAAACCTATATATTGGCTGGGTGCACTAAGCTTTTTACTTGCTGTCCTTGCATCCAGGGAAATCCCAGAGTGCAACTTCCAATTCATCCTGGAGGTAGCCAGGACCAAAGGTTGGTACCACAGAACCACTGGGTGCTATTAGATGCTGCTCAGCATATGTTTGGCCTTGGGGCCCATTCTGTAGCAGACCATTCTGATGGTTGAAGGGTAATGATGTTCTGGCACAAGTCACAAAGATCCTATCCTAGAAAATGAACACTACTGGCATATTTTGAGAGTATGGATTTTTTTTTGTTCCCAGCATAAGGGATCTTGTTCACATATATGATCTTTATTCAGAGTCATCCACATATATGTATCACAGGTTTGAAAAATAACCCCTGATATCTATGATTATTCTCCCTTATCATGAAGTTAGAACTGTCAGAGAGGAAACCAACATACTTTATTAGGACTTAGAACTGTCAGAGAGGAAACCAACATAATTTATTAGGACTTATTAGTCTCCTCTTTTGAGAAGTTCTTTGTGTGTCCTGGTTCATTCCTGGTAGAGTTGATAGGTCATTGAGTAACCTGGGTTGAGGTAGGAAAGCTAGCTCTTTCCTGGTTAATCTGTATTTGTAATTGGTTCCAATCATTTCCTTGGAGAGGAGATATCTACCATGGAAGTTCAGAAGGCTGGATGTAGGCAAGAGCCCACAAATCCAGCAATCAGTCTGATTACTATCCTGTGCATACTCTTGGGCCCATACAATGAATGGGTTTTCATCATGTGTATAGGCAGAGGATGCTTTCAGGTGAGCAGAAAAGCATAATTATCCATTAGTGGCTCATTTTGTGTTTTGAGATACATTGTGTTTGGTTATACTTCTCTCTGTAAGTGTTCAAGACTAAGCAGGTAGTCAAAATTAATTCAAGATGTAATTTTTGTTGGGGGAGCAGTCCCTGATGGCTCTCCAAAGGGGACTTTAGGGACCTGGAGTTAGCTCTATGGCTCTTCCAATATTGATGTTGTCTGTTAGGATGAGTCAGGGCTCTATACTGTATACTGTATACTGGACAAGTAGCTTTCCCTTCTTTGGGAAGGCAGGAGGACTTATTTTTCCTCAGTTGTAACTCTCTTGTTTCGGACTGCACACTGACATTTTTGTTCCTGGGTCTCCGTGTCTTTCCTGATCAGGAAGACGGGTGACTTACCAGGAGCCAGTGTAGAAGTGTTCCATCATCTCCAGTGGCCTCATGACTTGGGAGTAGGGGCCAAAATATTGGCTTTTTTTTTTTTTTTAGTTCTTGTGAATCCAGTTGGCTTTGGCTTCTACATAGGCTATTACAACACTTATAAAGGAAGTTACACCAACCTTGATGGACATAAATATATAGTACATCTGATTAGTGAAACAGGTCTAGTTAAAGCATGGCACAAAAGCTCAAAGTAATTTTGCCCAACCTTTAAGTTTAGTTGTCCTGTGGGAGCATAGGCCATATCTGAAGCATAGAAAGCAGGTACATCTTATCCTTTAAGCAACTAATAGCTATAAATACAGACAGAACATGTTACCAGTCCTGAAACAATATTTTTATCAACAAATCCAAATCAAATAAATTTACCTAGAAATTGCCAGGTAAAAGACAAATAAGACAGTATAAAGTCTTGGCACCTGTGATTGAAAACATCTAGATACCTGGGTGGGTAGCAACTACCCAAGGAACATTGGAAACAGAACCACAGAGTTGGAAATTATTTTTCTCAGATGAGGACTATTTGAGCATAACGTTGTATTCTGGAGCAGGGAATATGTCTTATGAGTTAATTTACTAATATGCAAGGAACTTGAGATACCAGAAATGATACAATAACTTAACTACTTGACGGTACCTAAAATAGTAGAATCTTGCCATTGTTGAACCAAAACAGCTGAGCTATAATACAAACCTTGACAACTCTGTTTTGGAAAAGAAAACACTGACAACCATTTTTTAGCTTAATAGGAATTTTTATTTATTTATTTATTTGACAGAGGGAGAGAGCAAAAGAGGAGAGGGAAGTAAGGGAGAGAGAGAGAAATAAAGAGAGAGTGAGAGAGAGAGAGAATGGGCATGCCAGGGCCTCTAGCCACTGAAAACTACATATGCATGTGCCATCTTGTGCATCTGGCTTATGAGGGTACTGGAGAATTGAATCTGGGTCCTTAGGCTTTACAGGCAAGTGCCTTAACTATTAAGCCATTTCTCCAGCCCCAATAATAGGAATTTTCATTAACCTAAAGCAATTTTGTATCTTACCCATGACAAAATGACTAAAGCTTAGGCTAACTATCCCAACATATTAAAAGTTACAGTGACTGAAATTAAATCACTTAAACCTAAGTGATTAAACCTAGTGATAACCATTTGATAAAATTACCATAAATAAATATGGAGCTATCTTTTTTCTCTATTGCTTTTTTTATTGACAACTTCTATACTTACAGACAATAAACCATGACATTTCCCTCCCCTCCCCAACTTCCCCTTCACAACTTGGATCTCCATAATATCCCCTCCCTCTCTCCATAGACTCTCTTTTATTTTGATGTCATCATCTCTTTCTCCTATGACGAAGGTCTTCTGGGGGGTATATGTAGGCACTGTGAGGTTATGGATATCAAGTCCAATTTCTGTTTGGGAAGCTGCACTGTAAGGAGCAGCACCCTTCCTTTGGCTTTTACATTCTTTTTTCCACCTCTTCCACAATGGACCCTGAGCATAAGAGGGTGTGATAGAGATATTTGGGCACATCTCTGTCCCTTCTTCTCAGCACTATGTTGCCTTTTGGGTCATCTCAGTGGTAGTCACCATCTGAAAAGAGAAGCTTCTCTAAACAGAAGTGAGAATGGCATTAATATATGAATATGAACATTAAGTGTAGTGCTTTCAGGGCAGTTTGGTGAGAATAATATATACATTTAGCCAGACAAGAGCAGGTCTTATACCCCTAAGGCTCATGACCTCCTCTGCCATAGGATTTTGATTAGGTTTCTAGTACCAGGCATGTATTCCTTCCCATAGAGTGGGCCTTCAGTCCAATTAGGGAACAGTTGGTTTCCCCCAGAGCAGATATGCCACTATTGCACTCATTCAATCATTTGGCCTGTCTGGCCAAATGTGAGGCTTCCAGTGTCCACTGTTTTCACGGCATATGACATCTGTCTCCCATAGGGCTGCATACAGTGCAGCTTTTTCCGGCTTTCAGTTGACTGGTCTACAGGGAGGTTTTCTGCTCAGCACCAGCTTGATTTCTCAGTAACCTTGCTGCTCAGGTATGTGAAGTCTTCAACAATAGGGTCTTACCATCTGTTTCTCAAGGGAAACCAAGAGCCTTGGCAATAGCCTGTAATGTTTTGGGTCCTCTATTCTGTTCCATTGATCTATATGTCTGTCTTTGTGCCAATGCCATGCTGTTGTTGTTACTATAGCTTTGTAATATAGGTAAAAATCAGGATTGGTGATACCACCTGCTTTATTTTTGTTGCTCAAAATTGTTTTGGCTATTTGAGGTTTTATTTACTTCCAAATGAATTTTAATATTGTTTTTTCTATTTCTGTGAAGAATGCCATTGGAATTTTAATGGGGATTGTATTAAATATGTAGATTGCTTTTGGTAAGATAGACATTTTCACAATATTGATTCTTCCAATCCAAAACATGGGATGTCTTTCCATTTCCTTGTGTCTTCTGCAATTTCTTGCTTGAGTGTTTTAAAGTTCTCATTGTAGAGATCATTCACTTCCTTGGTTAAGTTTATTCCCAGGTACTTTATTAATTTTTTGAGGCAATTGTGAATGGGAGAGATTCCCTGATTTCATTCACTGCATGTTTGTTGTTAGGATATAGGAAAACTGATGTGTATTTATTTTGTATCCTGCTATGTTGCTAAAAGTGTTTACTAGCTCTAACAGTTTGCTGGTAGAGTCTTTAGAGTCCTTTATGTATAGAATCATATCACCTGCAAATAATGATAATTTGATCTCTTCCTTTCCAATTTTTATCCCTCTTATGAGTATCTGTTGCCTTATTGCTATAGCTAAGACCTCTAGTACTATATTAAATAAAATTGTGGACAGTGAACATCCTTGTCTTGTTCCTGAATTTATGAAAAGCTTCAAAGTTTTCCCCATTTGGTATTATGTTGGCTGTAGGTTTGTCATCAATAGCATTTATTATGTTGAGATATGTTCCTTCTATTCCCAGGTTCTGAAATACTTTAACCATGAAAGGATGTTGGATTTTGTCAAATGCCTTTTCTGCATCTATTGAGACAATCATGTGATTTTTGCCCTTCAGATCATTTATATAATGTATTACATTTATTGATTTGCATATGTTGAACCATCCCTGCACTTCTGCAATAATGCCTACTTAGTTGGGGTGAATAATCTTTCTGTTATAGTCTTCTATTGTTTGCCAATATTTTGTTCAGAATTTTTGCTTATTTTTGTTCATGAGGGAGATTGGTCTGTAATTTTATCTTTTTGTTCTGTATTTGTCTGGTTTTGGTATCAGGGTGATGCTAGCTTCATATGAGGAGTTTGGTAGAATTCATTCCTTTTCTATTTTATGGAAAATTTTGAGAAGCAGTACTGTTAGTTCTCCCATGGTGGTCTGGGAAAACTCACCAGTGAATCCAGCTGGGCCTGGACTTTTAGTTGAAAGACTTATTATCACTGCTTATATTTCTGTACTTGTTATAGGTCTATTTAGATGGTTTATCTCATTGTGATTTAATTTTGGTAGGTCATATGAATCAAGGGAAATCATCCATTTCTTTCAGTTTTTCAAACTTAGAGGCATATATATTATTAAAGTATTCTTTATGAATTTCTGAATTTCTTTCGTATCTGTTGTAATGGTACCTTTTATGTCTCCAATTTTATTAATTTTTTTCTTTTCTCTCTTCTGGTCAGATTCACTAAGGGTTTATTAATTTTGTTTATCCTTTAAAAGAACCAACTATTTGTTTCATTGATTCTTTGGATCATTTTTTGGGGGGTTTCTATTTCATTAATTTCTGCCTTAATCTTTATCATTTCTTTCCACCTACTGATTTTTGGTTTGCCTTGCTCTTCTTTTTCCAAGGCCTTAAGGTGAAGTATTAAATTCATTACTTGTAAACTCTCTAATTTTTTTTATTTTCCAATAAAAAATTTTATGTTTATTTAACTGGTGATTTATTTTTGTCTAATATGAATACAGTATTTAGGAAATACTCAGATCAAAGTGTGCTTCCATGTTCAGTTGAGCCTCACCTTAAATCCTAATGTTCCTGGAAAGTGAAAGTAAACAACAGAAACATTTATTGTGTGGCAGGAAGAGTTCAAACCACATCACAAACCCTATGCTAGTTTAAGTTTTGGCAAAGTATGATTGGAGATGGAGCTCATGCTTTGTAGCAGTCTTAGCTTGGTGATTTGATTAGCTTTGAAATAACTCATCATTTTACATGGATGAGGTTTTTAAATATGCTGTTGATAATATTTTTAAGAACTGTGGTGGTTTATGTTATCATCTTGACAGGATCTAGAATCACCTGGGAGGAATTACACAGGTAAGGTTTGCCCCTGTGTTTGCCTCTGAGGGCTTATTTTGATAAAGATAATTAAGGTGGAAAGACAACCTTAACTGGACACAGCACCATTCCTTGGGCTGGGATCTGGGTTATATAAAAAGTAGACAGCTTGCTGAATAGCAGCACTCATTCCCCTCTGCTTTTTCAGTGTGGTGTATGTAACTGCTTAAAGCTCCATGCCTTCCACACCATGCTGGACTGTAACCTGGAACTGTAAGCTGAAAGAAATACTTTCTCCCTTAAGATGAGTTTCTCAGACACTTTGTCAAACAATGGGGAGTTGACTCATACAAATATTATAAGCATATGGCCACATGCAAAATAAATAAGTCCTAAGTTACAGCTTGATAAACTTTCGTAAGCTGACATATATAGGTAATTGCATCTTCATCTAGATATAGAACAACGTCAGCATCAAAGAGTACCCTCAGCACATATTTTAAAGTACTCCCCAGGGGCTGGAGAAATGGCTTAGTGGTTAAGCACTTGCATGTGAAGCTGATGGACCCCAGTTAGAGGCTTGGCTCCCCAGGACCCACTTTAGCCAGATGCACAAGGGGCACACGCATCTGGAGTTCGTTTGCAGTGGTTGGAGGCCCTGGCGCGCCCATTCTCTCTCTCTCTCTCTCTCTCTCTCTCTCTCTCTCTCTCTCTCTCCCCCTCTTTCTCTCTCTGTCACTCTCAAATAAATAAATAAAAATAAAATATTTAATAAAAAAAAAGTACTCCCCAATCCAGAGAGTCACCATTACCCTGACTTCAAACAGAATAGGTTAGTCTTGCTTAATTTTGTAATAATAATAAAAAAAAAACTCAGCTTTGCTTCTTATGCACAGTATTATGTTTGGAGACTCATACATAATCTGAGAGTTTTTAAATATATGAATTTTTTTATTGACAACTTCTATAATTACAATCAATGAACCATGGCATTTCCTTCTCCTCCCTGGCTTTCCCCTTCATAACTCTGCTCTCCATCATATACAATCCCTCTCTCCATTAGTCTCTCTTTTAATTTTATGTCATCATCTTTTTCTCCTATTTTAAGGGTCTTGTGTAGGTATTGCTAGGCACTGCAAGGTGTTGGATATCGAGGCCAATTTCTGTCTGGATAGTTGTATGTAGGGAGTGGTACCCTTCCTTTGGCTCTTACATTCTTTCTGCCACCTTTTCCACAATGGACCCTGAGCCTTGGAGGGTGTGAGATGTTTCAGTGCTAGACCCTGTTTGATCCCTTCTTCTCAGCACTATGATGCATTTTGGGTCATCCCAATGTTCATTGCCATGTGAAAAGAGAAGCTTCTCTAACCAGAATGCCTAACGTTGGACTGAAGTCTACCTTGTCATATATTAGGATAGCAACCCCTGCTTGTTTTCTAAGCCCATTTGCTTGAAACGCTGTTTTCCAACCTTTCACCCTAAGATAATGTCTGTCCTTTGTAGAAAGGTGAGTTTCTTGGAGATAACAAATTGTAGGATCTTGCTTTTTAACCCAGTCTGCAAACCTATGCCTTTTGGTTGGGGCATTGAGGCCATTGATATTAAGAGATATTATTGAAAGGTGTGTATTTATGTTTGCCTTTTTTTTTTTTTTTTTTTTTGTAGTTCTGGTTCTACCTTTGCTCTCTTCTGTTAACTAGTATTTGGGTATTGTTTGTTTCTTCCAGGTTCCTTATATGTGTTCTTTTCCTTCTCTTCAGCATGGAGGATTCTATCAAGTATTTTCTGTAGAGCTGGTTTTGTCTTCAAATACTCTTTTGCCCTGCTATTATCACGGAATGTCCTTATTTCTCCGTCTATTTGAATGGATAGCTTTGCAGGATAAAGTAACCTTGGTTGACAGTTGTTATCTTTCAGAACTTGGAATACATCACTCTAAACCCTTCTGGCTTTTAAACTTTGTGTTGAGTAATCTGCTGTAATCCTGATAGGCTTGCCTTTGTAGGTAATTTATGGTTATCCTTTTAACTCTAATGTTTCCAATTGATTTTGGCTTCTACATATGGTTATTAATCACTCAGAGAGACTGTACATCCCTGTTTAGCAGAATAGATTAGTTAGAAAGAGTGCAGAACATATCTGGTTAGCAAAGCAGATCTGCTTAGAAAAGACACAATAGTCTAAAATTGTTTTGATTAATATTTAAAGTTTAGTTGTCAGAAAGCATACACATTCCATCTTCTAATTATCTGTAAGTTATAAGTATAAGCAGAACATTTTAGTATCCCTGATAACATTTCATTAATTATTTTATCAATAACTTTTTTGTTTGCTTTTTGTTTTTCAAGGTAGGGTTTCACTCTAGCTCAGGCTGACCTGGAATTCACCCTGAGACCAGGGTGGCACACTTTAAGCCATTTTATTTAATCTAGAAATTGTATGCCAGGAGAAAACAAAACAGTATAAAAAATTGGTATCTGAGTGACATCAAAATAAAAAAGAGACTGATTGAGAGGGGATATGATGAAGAATGGCGTTTCAAAGTGGGGGGAGGGAGGGCATTACCATGGGATATTTTTTATAATCATTGTTGCAGTCCGGTTCACATTGCTGGTAGAAATAACCCAACCAAGAGTAGCTTCTGGGAAAAAGAGATTTATTTTGGCTTACAGGCTCGAGGGGAAGCTTCACGATGGCAAGGGGAAACGATGGCATGAGCAGAAGGTGGACATCACCCCCTGGCCAACATAAGATGGACCACAGCAACAGGAGGGTGTGCCAAATGCTGGCAAGGGGAAACTGGCTTTAATACCCATAAGCCCGCCCCCAACAATACACTCCCTCCAGGAGGCATTAATTCCCAAATATCCATCAGCTGGGAACCTAGCGTTCAGAACACCTAAGTTTATGGGGGACACCTGAATCAAACCACCACAATCATGGAAGTTGTTAATAAAAAAATTGAGAAAGAAAATTTGTATCTGTGTTTGAAAACAAGTTTGGTTAGTCTGTATACCAATATAAGTACAAATTACCCCCCAGACTGGAAGCAGAACAGCAATTTAAGATTATTTTTCTAGGGTAGGAAACATGTCTTAAGTATCATTATCTCTATAAGCAATGAACCTAAGAGTGAGACAATTAAGTGAAACTGACTGAGACTGATTATACATAGCTTAAGAATAAAATAAAACCTGGTCATTGTTGAGTCAAGCAAGCCTGATTTTAACATACATTAGAGACAATATGACAGACCCAATAACTTCTTAAATAAGTACCTTTTACCACTGAACAATTTTCAGGCTTAACTAAAGAAATATTTATGCCAGGCATGGTGGCTCACGCCTGTAATCCCAGCACTTGGGAGGCAGAGGTAGGAGGATTGCTGTGAGTTCGAGGCCACCCTGAGACTACATAGTGAATTCCAGGTCAGCCTGGCCCAGAGTGAGACCCTACCTCGAAAAGCCAAAAAAAAAAAAAAAAGAGTATGACTATTACATGAAGCTTAGACAGACTATATTAACGTTATTGTTATGCAGTGGATTTTTCCTAAGACATGGGAGCTTCCTCAGTTTTCCTTAGAACAAAATCACAGTAAGTCACTTTTTATAAGACTTAGGTTAAAACCTCGGTGATAATCACCCAGCAAAACTTGCATTAACAAGACAAGAACTATCTTAAAATTACAGAGTTTTAGCCAGGCATGGTGATGTATGCTTATTGATAGCCAAACATCTTTGACTTTGAATAAACCAAATTACAATATTCTGATATCTGGAAAAGTCTGATAGTAACAAAAAGTACAATTCACATAATTAAGGTTCATGAGCTACAAAGAGTAAACTATGAACAAAAGATCTGTTAAGAGAATTGAAAATAAACAAGAAATCTATATTATGTAGTAACATTTTTGGCTTAAATATGAAGACATGAAAATTTTTACATTATTTTTCAGTTTTTACTTTTTTTTTTTTTTTTTTTTTTGGTTTTTCGAGGTAGGGTCTCACTCTACTTCAGGCTGACCTGGAAATCACTCTGTAGTCTCAGGATGGCCTCAAACTCATGGCATTCCTCTTACCTCTGCCACCCAAGTGCTGGGATTAAAGGCATGCGCCACCACGCCTGGCTAAATTTTACAATTTTTAAAGCTTATCAGAATTAGGAAAGAGAGAGAGAGAGGAGATTTAGCACTTTTAAAAGCTAAATGAGCTAAAAAAGATGTCCACCCAATCTATAAGACAGTGTCTGAAATTAATTCAGTGATATCTAACATACCCAAGGAATAGAGGAACTAAACTAAACTATCATGATCTAATAAAAAAAGAGACATGTCTAATGGAAAAGAGAGGAAATGGGCATACCACAGCCACTTGCCACTGCAAACAATTTCCAAATGTATGTTCCACTATGTGCATCTGGCTTTTAAAATATGCATCTTTAACTGTTGAGCCAAAAAGAACTCTTTTTGGCCTATGATCTTAATTACTTTTAGTGTTCCTTCTGGGGAACACCCAACAGTAAAAGTTGGTTATGCCATCTAGTAAAGTGGGCTTGGTGGAAAACATCCCCCACAATGAAATGGCACTGCTCAGAACATAAATCATTCTGCAGCTTAGGGCTGTGAGCCACATACAAACTCTACACACACATTCATTTTAAGTCCACTTTTCATATAGACTCTAGGCAACCATTTCCCCTTCATACATTCATTCATTAATTTATTTATTTAGAAGCTATGCATTTTCATTTTAAATTTCTATTCTATTTACAACTCTGGAGATCAAAATCAAACCTTGTTACCAGGCATGGGATCAGGAGAGGCTGAGGGGGCTGGAGGAGCCAGTGGAGCCAGAGGAGCTGTTGGAACAAGGTCATCTATGGTATCTGCCTCAAAAGCAGAGGAAGAGGATGAGTATGAGGGAGGGTTGAATGAGAATGCATTCCTGAGACCTTGGCTAGACGGACCTGGTGAGAAGAGCAGGTAGAGCAGAGAGAAAGCCATGCAAGCAGAGTGAAAAATGTTTGCATGTAGGGTATTTTGGATAATTTGCCTATACTTTGGCAGAAGTTTTTTAAATCAGTGAAAATTTGGAAATCAAAAGTACCATTCTCAGGCCATTTGGACCCATTGTCCAGATTATATTGTGGCCAGGAAGAGTTGCAGAGAAAGATAAGATATCGTCCAAGACTCATAGAGGCTTTAACCTCTTACGGAGACAGGAAAAGAACAAAACAAAGGTGAGAGAAAGGAACCAGGGCTTAAGATGTGTTTACACAGAACACCAGTATGAGCCCCCTTGCCAGTCAGGTTGAATGTGGCCTGTACATTCCACGTGGGCAGAGGCAATACAGGTTGCAAACTGTCAGCTTTTGAGCCTGTTAGTGGGCAAGGCAGGCAACTACGCTCATGATGGTGAAAGTGGCTGGCAGTGAAAGATGAGACCTCAGGAGGGTGAGGAAGAGTGTAACAACATGGTGCAACTGAACCAAAAGGTGCCCCTTAGGGTACAGTAGACCCAAAAGCAAGAGATCTGAGGTGTCGAGAGTGTATCTTTCTCGAGACCTGGGGTTAGGGCCCAGAAGCAGCCAAGTGTTATATCCTGGCATGCCAGCATGGCTTCCAAGAGGAGGGATCAAACCCAAGAGCAGGCCAACCTGAGAGGGACACTTAGGAAGAAGGAGGAAGTATATAAGGAAGGGGAAAAGAGCAAGGCCAAATTGTGGTGGGTGTGAAAGCCAGTACCAGGCAGAGATGTTCCGAAGCCTATAGAGGTTAAAATGGCAGCTCAGTGTCTTCTCAGAGGAAAGGAGGTCTGGCCACCCAAGAAGAAAACTGGAAGCCCCCTATCTGAGTCATGAACACCAGATGTAAGGTTTGGGAGTATGCAAGACCTTAAAAAACACTCTGAGGCAAAGATGAAAGCTTTTATTCAGGAAAAATACAAGCTGCCAGGGCTGGCTCTCAAGAACGGAGCACAGCCAGCCTGAGATTCCAGATAGTGCACTCTATAGGAATTCTTCAGTTGGGGGAAGGTGATGAAGGGAAAAAAACTCCTTTGTTCTTTTTAAATAGCTAGGATGTGTGACCAGAACAGTGAGCAGGTGACTTACGAGATAAGGGGGCAGGAAACCATGACCTGGGGCATTGTTAGGCAAGGAAGAAATAAGGACTAGGTGGTTCCTTGAGGAATGTGGATAAGTCTTTCACCATTTTGACTCCATTTTGAAAGCCTGTCCCAGCCTAACACTCCACATTAAGGAGTCAATCAACCTCTCAAGAGCCTACAAGAAGCAGATCACAATAACTAAACTCAAAGAAGGCACAAAAAACTACAAAGTCCAAGAAAACACCAAACCACATGAACCACCACAATATGGCAGGGATTAAGTCAAACCTCACAGTTATTACCCTAAACATTAATGACCTTAATTCATCCATCAAGAGACATAAGCTAACAGGGTGGATCAGAAAATTAAACCCCACAATCTGCTGTCTTCAAGAAACCCAGCTCACCACTAAAGACAGACACCTCCTTAGGGTGAAAGGGTGGAAAATGATATTCCAACCAAACAGAAATAAGAAACAAATAGGTGTTGTTATACTAATATCAGATAAAATAGACTTCAATCCAAAAGTAATCAAAAATACAAATAAAGCCACTTCTTACTTATCAAGGGAATGATCCAACAAGAGGATATCACAATCATCAATCTTTATGCACCAAACACAGGTGCACCACAATTCATGAAACAAAACCAACTTGACAACAAAACAGAAATAAACACAAACACCATAATAGTGGGAGACTTCAATACTCCACTATCAGTAACAGATCATCTAAACATAAAGTCAACAGGGAAGTAAGAGTTCAACAACACCACAGATCAATTAGACCTAATGGACATCTACAGCACATTCTACCCAAAATGTACATAATTCACATTCTTCTCAGCAGAACACAGAATCTTCTCTAAAATAGATCATATACGGGGCCATAAAGCCTGCATCCATATATTTAGGAAAGTCAACATAATTTCCTGCATGATATCAGATCACAATGCTGCAATGCTACAAATTAACAACAAGAGATGTGCCAGGAATACCACCAGCTCCTGGAAACTGAACAACACACTTTTAAACAATAAATGGGTAGTGGATGAGATAAAAAATGAAACTGCAAAATTTCTAAAATTGAACGACAATGAGAGCATGTAGTAGCAAAACTTATGGGACACAATGAAGGCAGTCCTTAGGGGAAAATTCATAGCACTAAATGCCTTCATAACAAAGACAGAGAGATCCCAAATCAATAACCTAACCATTCACCTAGAGGCATTGGAAAAATAAGGAAAATCCAACCCTAAGAGCTCCAGGTGGAAAGAAATAATCAAGATCAGAGCAGAAATTAATCAACTGGAAACTACGAAAACAATTAAGAAAATTGATGAAACAAAGAGCTGGTTCTTTGAAAAAATAAACAAGATTAATAAACTCATGGCCAGCTTGATCAAACAAAGAAAAGAGACACTTCAAATTAACAAAATTAGAAATGACAAAGGAGAGATCTCAACAGACAAGTGAAATTGAAAGAATCATCAGGACTTATTTCAAAAACCTCTACTCAACAAAATTGGATAATCTGGAGGAAATGGATGAAATCCTGGACACATATCACCTACCAAAGCTAAGTTCAGAGAAGATAAATCTCCTAAACAAACCTATCCCACCTATCAAGATTGAAAAGGAAATCAAAAACCTCCCCCTGCAAAAAAGTCCAGGACCATTCTCAAGCAGCTTTTGGCACCTTCAGCCTCAGAGTGGAATCTTTCAAAGACAGGAGCCCCATGTTCAGGAACGGGGGGGAAAAGGAACTTTGCCAATGATAGTGAACACAGCAAAAGCAAATAATAATAATAATAATAAAGAGAAATAAAAAAAAAAAAAAAAAAAAAAAAAAAAAAGTCCAGGACCAGATGGTGTCTCAGCTGAATTCTATCAAACCTTCATGGAAGAACTGAAACCAGTCTTACTCAAAATGTGCCACATAATTGGAGAACAGGGAAAGCTCCCCAACTCCTTTTATGAAGCTAGTATCACCCTAATCCTAAAACCAGACAGAGATGCTACAAGAAAATAAAACTACCGGCCTATTTCCTTGATGAACTTAGATGCAAAGATCCTGAACAAAATCCTCGCAAACCAATTTCATCAATACATCATAAGCATTATCCACCTTAATCAAGTAAGCTTTATCTGAGGAATGCAGGGGTGGCTCAACATACAGAAATCTGTCAATGTAATACACCACATAAATAAGCTTAAACACAAGAAACACACCATCATTTCAATAGATGCAAAGTAGCAGGATATAAAATTAACACAGAGAAGTTAGTGGTCTTCTGATATATCAACAACGAACTTGCTGAAGATGAAATCAGGGAAACACATTTAATGCAATCCCCATCAAATTTCCAATGACATTCTTCATCCAAACAGAAAAAACAATCCTAAACCTCCTGTCTGTAGACCAGCTGGCAGAAAGCTGGAAAAAGCTACACTGCATGCAGATCCATGGGAGAGAGAGAAGTCATAAGTGCAGGTAAACAAACAACAGTGGACACTGCAAGCCTTAAGTTGGGCCAACTAGGCCAAATGAGCCAACAGGTGAAACAGCGTTCTGCCTGTTATGGGGGAAACAAATTGCTCTCTAATTGGACTGAAGGCCTACTCCACAGGAGGGAGTACATGCCTGATACTTAAAACCTATGATGGGGGAAATCATGAGCCCTGTGGGTGTAACACGTGCTGGTGTCTGGCTAAATGCATATATTATGCTCACCAAAATGCAGGGTAAGAACTTTTCTTAATGCGATTCCCATCTCTTTTCAGATGGTGGATGACTCTAAAGGTACCAGAGTGTTGAGACGAAGTGACAGAAGATTTCTCAGGACTGAAACATCTCTATCACAACTTCCAAGGCTCAGGGTACATTGCAGAAGAAATGACAGGAAGAATGTAAGAGCCAAAGGAAGAGTAGGACTCCTTACAATGCACTCTTACAGACACAAAATGGCCTGGATATCCATGACCTTGTGGTACCTATCACTACCTACACAAGACCAGTATAATAGGAAGAAAAGATGATGACATCAAAGTAAAAGAAATACTGACTGAGAGGAGGAGGGGATATGATGAAGAATAGAGTTGTGAAGGGAAAGTGGGGGAAGGAAGGAATTAACATGGTTTACTGTCTATAGTTATGGAAGTTGTCAACTAAAAAATCCTAAAATTCATTTTGAAGCAATAATAAATAACATAATGTGAATAGTAATAACAACAAATTAATTAATAATAAAATAATAAATAATAGTAAAATCCTAAAATTCATTTGGAAGCAAAAACAGCATGAATAGTCAAAGTAATTCTGAGCAGCAAAGATAAGACTGCTGTATCATTGTACCTGATTTAAAGATATGTTACAAAGTCATAATAATAAAAAACAGCATGATACTGGCACAAATACAAACATGTAGATCAATGGAAGAGAATAGAGGACCCAAATGTAAACCCCAGCATCCCCAGCCATCTGCTATTTTTGAAAACAAAATGCCAAAAATGGGCTGGAGAGATGCCTTAGCAGTTAAGGCCCTTGCCTATGAAGCCTAAGGACCCATGTTCAACTCCCTAGATCCCATGTAAGCCAGACACACAAGGTGATGCATGTGCAAGGGTTCACATGTGGAGTTTGATTACAGTGGCTGGTATGCCAAGTTTCTCTCTCTCTCTCTCTCTCTCTCTCTCTCTCTCTCTCTCTCACACACACACACGTACACACACACACACACACACACACACACACACACACACCTCAGTCTGTGGGGCTTGCCTCAAAAAAATGCCAAAAATGCTCACTGAAGATAGCCTTTTTAACAAATGGTGCTGGGAAAGCTAGATATTTATATGTTGAAGGCTGAAAATAGATCCTTAACACTCCCATGCACAAATCCAAATGGGTCAAAAAACCTTAATATCAGACCTGAAAATCTGCAACTGCTAGAGGAAAAGGTAGGGGAAACATTTCAACATATTGGCATAGGCAACACTTTCTTTTGTTTTATTTTTGTTGTTATTTTTTAAAGCTTTTTATTAACAATTTACATAATTATAGACAATATGCCATGATAACTCCCTCCCCCTCCCACTTTCCTTTACAAATTCACTCTCCATCATATCCCCTGCCTCTCTTTTGTTTTGATATCATCTTTTCCTCCTATTTTGAGGGTCTTATGAAGATAGAACTAGGCAATGCAAAGTCATGGATATCAGGGCCAATTTCTATCTGGAAGATTGCATTATAAGCAGGCCCACCCTTCCTTTGGTTCTTGTCGGGCACAGGTAAGGGCTCTGGGCCACAGGAGGTCGCAGGTGGCATAGACCCTAATAATTTCAGGTCCCAAGGCCAGCAGGAGTGGGGCCAATCCCTCTCCAAGGATGCAGTGAGCCTTCCTTGGCCCCCTCCTTGCTACAGGAACTCTGTTACTTGTGGCCACTGCCTCATCAAATTTCTCAGACAACAAATAACTAATATTGTTAAGGTTGCTACCAATCAGGTCCTCATACACCATCTAGCTCTATCTGGACCTGTGATAGACTACAGAGAGCTCACTCAATGTGATGAAATTGCCCCACTATAAAAACAAAGGGGGAGCTGTTGGGCATAGATAAGGGCCCTGGTCAACTGAGGATTAAAGTGGGCCTGAGCTTCCAGGCATTACTAAGGGCCCTGGGCCACAGGAGGTCACAGCTGGCCTAGTCCCCAATAACTTCAGGTCCCAAGATGCAGTGAGCCTGGACCCTGATAACCTTGGGCTCCAGGACCTGCAGGAGAGAGGCTTCTCCCTACTCCATCCCAGGGCACTTAGATGTCCTGATAAGACTTAGGTTTTGCTTTCCCCAGAGCCTTGTGACCTCTTGCCTGGCATGTCCCTATATGTTAATGAAGTATTTGCCAGTAGACTTCACACTGCCAATCCCCCTGTGACCTGTATCCTATACCTTTACCTGCCACTACTTAGATTTTGTGACTCTTTCCTGCTCACCTGTGACATCACTACATGCTAATTAGGCATCAGCAGGACCTTTGAACTAACCAATCCCCTTATGACCCTGTGGTAGTTTGAATAGATGGCCCCCAATATATTCAGTGGGTTTTATTTGTTTGTTTGCTTGCTTTTTTTGTAGTTTGTAGTCTGCATCTGCAGCCATCAGGCTGGAGGTGGTGTCACTGGGCTGATCTTAAGGTGTGGTAATGGGTTTTAATGGGTAATGAGATTTCAATCTAAAGATATGCAAAGTGCCTAGCTGGAGTTTCTGGAGTGTGCTGTGCTGTGCTGTGTGGTTTTTGGCCTTTTGGTTTGTGCTTTTCTCTCTATGTTTGGTTTGGTGAAAGCAGACAGTTTCTTCTGCCATTATGAAACTTACTCTAGATCTGTAAGCTTCAATAAATCCCTTCCTTCATAACTGTGCCTGATGTGGAAGTTTATCTCAGTGAACCAGAAGCTGTCTGCTACAGACCCATACCTCGTCCCACTCTTTCAAAAATGCTTACTAACCCATTCCCCTGGCAAATAAATGAGCTATTCTCTGAAGCTGTCTCCTGGGTGTTTCTTCCCATAGCACTCAGGGCCGCTCAAGACCCTGCTCTGCAGTTGCCTGGATGCTCCTGGAGACTGGTGTGCAGTGGCCTCAGGATGGCCAGAAACCACAAGTTCTTACATTCTTTCTTCCACTTCTTCAACAATGGTTCCTGAGCCTTAGAGGGTATAATAGTTTTGGTGTGAAGCACTTCTCTGTCTCTTCTTCTCAACATTATAGTGACTTTTGGGTCATCCCAGTAGTCACCACCATCTGAAAAGAGAAGCTTCTCTAACCAAAAGCAAGTGTAGCATTAATATATGAATATGAATTTTAAGAAAAGTGCTTACAGAGCAGTTTGGTGAGCATAATATATGCATTTAGCCAGACTCCAGCAGGCTTTACATGAAGGGTTTTGCTCTAGCCTAGGCTGACCTGGAATTCACTGTGTAGTCAGGCTGGCCTCAAACTCACAATGATTTTCCTACCTCAGCCTCCTGAGTGCTGGGATTCAAGACATATGTCACCATGCCCAACCTAAAGAGCTTTTGTACAACAAAGGATCCTGGAGGAGAGCAAAAAAGAAATCTACAGGATGGGAGAAAATGTTTTCCAGCTATATATCTTAGAGGATTAATATATAGGATATACAAAGAACTCAAAAAACTAAAGGATAAGAAATCAAATAACCTTATCCAAAAATAAGCTATGGAAATTAATAGAGTTCTCAAAAGAAGAAATATAGATGGCCAATAAACATCTAAAAACATGTTCTACATTCTTATCCATCAGGTAAATGTAAATTAACATTACTTTGAGATTCCATCTCACTCCTGTCAAAATGGCTATCAAGAAAAAAAATGAAAGAAATTAAAGAAGACATAAGAAGATGTAAAGATTGCAAATGCCATTGATTGGAAGAACTGATGGTAAAACCCTACTGCTGTAGGCTCCACATGCTTGGGCTATAGGTCATTGGGAAATCAAACTGGAGCTGACCTGAAAACCTCCTCCCTGTAGAACCACTGACAAGAAGCATGATAAAACTATTCTCTATGCTGCCCTATGAGAGAGGGAAATCATCAGTGGTGATAAACAGTAGTGAACATTGCAAACCTTAAGATTGGCCAGCCTAAAAGTGCTACATGAGCTACTGTACACACCACATGATGTCACTTATCTGTGGTTCCTAACCTGGACCTGCTCAAATTGCTGACATACCTGATAGGAAACTTAAGGCCCAAACAATATGGATGGAAGGACTTGGGTAGGGGGATAAGAGTGTGGAAAACAAACACTAAATTAAATCCAAAATGAGCTGGTACCATAGAAACCTTTATCCTTGGTGATAACCTAAAAGATAAACCCTCAAGAGGAGTAAAAGGGGAGCACCTGAAAAGTAGAGCTCTGGTAAGGGTGGGATGAAGCCTAAGCTTAAAAGAAAAAAAAAAAAAAACTTTTTTCTGTCTCCGACCTGTAGCAGACTGGTTGCTACCCACATTGAGCTGTTGATTGGAGAGACGTATGAGGTCCCCAAATCAAGACAGCTTTCTGTCAAAGCATTTGATTACCTGCCTTAGGCAAAAGCTAAGACCCTATTGTTGAAGACACCATATGCTGCTGACACAGAGCATTCAGAGACCTGGCTGGAATTCAGAAGAAAGACCCAGTCCCCAGAAAGTTAGCTTGTCTTGTGTAGGAAAGTGCTACATGAGCTAACTGGGAGAAAATGGCCAACAACAGTCTGAGTAACCAGAGTTCTAAGATACCAAGATGCAAACACCCTGACATGAAGTGCACACCAGTGTAATAGTGGCACACAGCCTCAGTAAGTAACCAGCAGCTTTCTGGTTGGCTAAGAGATCTGCTCAGTGTAAAGATATCATATCTGGATTTGGGAACCAGATCAGAATCCTATGGAGACAAAGATTATGTTCTCCAGGGTCAAGCTCTCACTAGTCTTTGGATAAAAGAGGAGTTACATACATCAAATTCTTCCTAAATTAATAATACTTATACCATTAAAACTATGCTGACTTCACTTTCTGTTGGAGATTCTGTTCATAATTTTCAGAAGGTAGCAAGACTGGAGGAGGAGATAAATTGCCTGTCTCACTTCAGCCAAACCACAGCTGAATCCACAAGGGACTTGGGGAGATGAGAAAGAATGCTGTTTCCATGCTGTTCCTGATAATCAGCACCAGGGTATAGGAGACAGACCCTGAGGATACTCAACACCTTTCAAAGCAGAGATCCAGAGGCTCCTAAGAGCTCATCAATGAAGTAGACTTAAAACTCACCTTCCACAGCCCAAGGAATTTTTCAAAAGAGGGGGTGGAAAGAATGTAAGAGCAATAGGTTGATACATCATGCCCAGAGGCATTTCCTCCTCCCCAAAATAAGTGACTATTGCTCCTACAATGCATAAATCACAACCCCATGGGAAATACCTGCAACCCCACTTAGGACCTGTCTACAACAGAATGAATGCAGGGATTAGGAAAAAGAGGGTACCAATACATGATGTATCCATATGAAACATCTTGTTAATAAAAATTTAAAAAGATTGGCCAGCCTAATTCTGTGCCTAGGATTTACCAACATGAGTTCATGGTTTTAAGGTTAAGCTGTTTCTGTCTTCTATCTGAACTGTCCCCTCTCCCCCTTTATTGGTGGGTTTATCTTGTAGAATGCTAGCCAGAATGAGGGTTTCTATGGAATAGATTCATGTTGTCTTTACTTTTGTGTAATTTCCTCCCCACCATCCCTCCCCACTCCAACCCCCACCCCTATTGTTCTGACCCTCCTCTAACTTGTCAGGTAATTCTTCCTCTCCTCATTCCTTATTTCTTCTCTCTCAGTCTCATTGTAGTTTTATGCCGATAATCCTGATGCTTACCACCATTTATGCTTATCTCCAATTGATCCCAGTTAGGAATCGCAGATCCACAGATGAGACAGTACATGTGGCATTTGTCTTTCTGTGCCTGTGTAACTTCACTTAGAATGATTTTTTCCAATTCCATTCATTTTTATGCAAATTTTGTCACTTTATCTTTCCTTAACATTACGTAGAATCCCATTGTGTATCTGTACCACATCCTTGTTACCTATTCATCATTTGATGGGCATCTGAGCTGATTCCAGCTCCTAGCTATGTGAATAGAGCCCCACAAACATGGCTGACCAAGTATCTGTGTAGCAAAGAGTGGAACCTTTAGAGTAAATGTCCAGGAATAGTATAACTTGATTTTTAGGGTATATGCCCAGGAGTGGTGAGCTATTGGCCAGGCAGACTTATGAGGTCCCCAAAACAATGTAGGCCACTGCCAAAACATTTAATTAGCTGCCAAAACTAAAAAATAAGACCCTATTGCTGAAAACACCATAGGCTGTGGCCAGAGGATATCAGAATATCATTCTGGAACCAAAAGGGTTCCACCTAGATCCCTTATAGTGCTGGAAATCCCTATGAGAGCCACTGGAGGAAAACAGTCACCAACAGCATAAATAAGTAGGGGACCCTACAGACTACAAAATCAACCATCCAATCAAGAAGTGCACACTTGAACAATAGTGGCACACAGCCCCTGTGGGTAACCAACTGTCATCTGATTGGACATGAGACACACTCAGTGGGAAAGAACTCATATCTAGTATTGGAAACTAAGTCAGATTCAGAAAGAAGTCCCTATGGATCTCTGGAGAAGAAGAATGGGCTTACACATCAAAAAAAAAAAATCTTTCTAATGTTTACCCAAGCTGTTCTCACTCTTGTTTGGAGAATCTGCTTTATTTTACAGATAGCAGAGAAAATGGAGAATTAAGATCCTTCAATAAGACAAGAATATAGTCAACTGTCCACCACAAGATGTTCTACCTCTACAACATCTGCCAAGGGTCAGAAGAAATCACAGAGGAAGAGGCAACATGAATACTGCTTTTACTGCTAGCCTGACAACCAGTTCTAGGGTAAGGGTGACAGATATGGTGATCAATCAAAACCTATCAAAGCAGAAATCCAGGGGCTACAGAGAACTCAACACTAAATCAGTCTGCCATAGCTCAGGAACATTGAAGAAGAGGAGACAAAAGGTTGTAAGAGCCACAGAGTGGGTAGGGAATACCCTGAGGCATGGTTCTTCCTCCTATGGGGACTGACTGAGGTCTTTGTGCCCCACAGTAAATATCATAACTTCACTGAAGAGGGCACTCCAGGGTAATGGGAGCTGGGGAAAGGGGACATAGGAGTATAACCTGTTCTAATTTATATAAAATAATATTAAAAAATTAAATTAGCTTTTAGTTTTTTTGAGGTAGAGTCTTGCTGTAGCCCAGGATGGCCTGGAATTCACTATGTAGTCTCAGATGAGCCTCTAACTCACAGTGATCCTCCTACCTCAGCATTCTAAGTGCTGGAATAAAAGGCATGCACCACCATGCCCAGCTATAAAACTAAACTTAAAATTTTTTTAAAAGGAAAGCAGATGACAATAAATTCTGGGAAGGCTATTGAAAAAGAGGAACCCATTTGCATTGGTGGGAACATAAACTGGTACAACCATTGTGGAAATCAGTGTGAAGTTTCTTGACACAGCTAAAGATTAATTTACTATATGACTCAACTATACCACGTCTTGGCATATACCTTAACTCTACTCACTACCTTAGAGAGTCTTGCTCATCCATGTTGATTGCTGCTCTATTCACAATAGGTAGGAAATGGAACCAGCCTAGATGTTCTCCAACTAAGGACTAGATAATTAAGATGTGACACATTATACAGTGGAGTTCTACTCAGTGGTAAAGAAAAGATGATTTTATAATCATGGAAAATGTTAATAAAAATTGTGAAAAAAAAAGAAGTAAGTAAAAGAGCTGGACAGATGGCTTAGCAGTTAAAGTGCTTGCCTGGAAAGCCAAAGGACCCAGGTTTGACTCCCCAGGACCCACGTAAGCCAAATGCACAAGGGGGTGCATGCATCAGGAGTTCATTTGCAGTGGCTAGAAGCCCTGGTGCACTCATTTTCTCCCCCCCCCACCTGCCTATTTCTGTATCTCTCTCAAATAAAAAAATAAAAATAAAATATTTTTTAAAAGATTTTTATTTATTTATTTGAGAGTGCCAGAGAGAGAGAGAAAGAGGCAGATAGAGACTGAGAGAGAGAATGGGTGTGCCAGGGATTCCAGCCTCTGCAAACAAATTCCAGACGTGTGTGCCCCCTTGTACATCTGGCTAAGGTGGGTCCTGGGGAATTAAGCCTTGAACCAGGGTCCTTAGGTTTCAAAGGCAAGCACTTAACCACTACACCATCTCTCCAGCCCCAAAATAAAATATTTTTTTTAAAAGTAAATTAAAAATGTTTGGCAAATTACAAAAAAAAGAAAAGATGAAATTATGAAATTTGCAGGGACATGGATTGATCTGGAAAGGATTATAATCAGTGAGTTAATCCAGGCCTAGAAAGTCAAATGCTGCATGTTCTCTTTTATGTCAATCCTAGCTACAAATGTTTATATTGCATGTGAGTTGGAGTAAAAGTCAGTAGTAGAATACAGACAGCTAGAAAGGGACTATAATGGAGGGAGGAGAGGGGACATCATAACAGGAGGGTATTGTAACTATGTTAGTAGAGTGTCAATATAACTTGGGGTGGAATGGTCTAAGTGGGATCAGAGTAAAGGAAGGGTGGAGTAAAGGAAGGGTCATTGTGTCAGCTTCACATTTAGGGAATTAACTTTCAAACCAGGCACAGTTTATGGGAGGAACGGGTTTATTTTAGGTGTGCAGATCTAGGGCAAGTTATCTAATTGCAGAAAAAACTATCTCCCCTTCACAGATCCAAGCAGAGAAATACAATCAAACAGCCAGCACCACAAGCAAGCAAGCATGAAACTACAACAGCAAGAACCCCAGAACTCACAATTACCTGCCTACCTTTGGATAGAAACTCACATCCATCCCCAGTGATATCTTAGGACTGGACCCCAAGATATGTCCACAGTAACACCTCTTCCAGCCAGGTAGCTGAAAATCCAAGTTATAGGTTTTAAAAAAACAGCTGAGTCTCGGGCTGGAGAGATGGCTTAGCGGTTAAGCACTTGCCTGTGAAGCCTAAGGACCCCGGTTCAAGGCTCCATTCCCCAGGTCCCAGATTAGCCAGATGCACAAGGGGGTGTACACATCTGGAATTCGTCTGCAGTGGCTGGAGGCGCTGGCGTGCCCATTCTCTCCCTCCCCCCCCCACCTCTTTCTCTGTCTGTCGCTCTCAAATAAGTAAATAAAAATAAACCAAAAAAAAAAAATTAAAAACAAAAAACCCAGCTGAGTCTATTGGTAGATATACACTCAAACTACCACAAGGGTTAATCAAAATTTAAGATGTTATAAATAAGCCATATTAAAACCTACTTATTTTTTAGCCAACAATATGTATGTTTAAAAAAAGGGAGTATGGGCAGAAGTACCTTATGTACATGGATAATGGTATAGCCCCAAACCATACATAGTTATGAGGAAAATTTCAGTGTCAAGGGTGGTATACCTTCCAGTGAGTTGTTGGTCAGGGAGGCCCTTGATGCCCACAAAACATTATAGGATATTGCCAAGGCTCTTGGTTGCCCACCATAAGTAGATGATATGACCCTTTTGCTTGGGCTGCAGATCATTGAGAAATCAAGCTGTAGCTGAACTGGAAGCTTCTTTCTTTCTTTTCTTTTTTTTTAAATTGTTTATTTTTATTTATTTGAGAGCAACAAAGAGAGAAAGAGTGAGAGAGGGAGATTGGGTGAGCTAGGGCTCCCAGGAACTGCAAACAAACTCCAGATGCCTGCGCCCCCTTGTGCACCTGGCTAACATGGGTCCTGGGGAATCAAACCTGATTCCTTCTGCTTTGCAGGAAAGTGCCTTAACCTTTGTGCCATCTCTCCAGCTCAAAACCCAAATCTTTGAATGAATTCTCATAGCAAAATATGAAATGCATCGTGATCTATTGTCTTATTGGTTATATGTATCCCTCATACTTATCTACAAACTTCATCACCAATCACCTTTGTATTCTGTGACAAAATAGAATCTGAGACAAATTCATGCTATTTCATATAAATCTCTCACTTACACTTCTCAAACAATATGACCTGCACTACTTCCAAGCATGAATAAATTAAATGTAGTAATATAATATAATATTTGATTCAGGCTCCTACTACATATATGCTGGTTTCCCTCCCAACCACTTTAATTGTCCTCTGACTCTCCTCTTCCTGAGCATCTCTGTGGCTAAGACTCACCATTCGAAAGCCCCCTGAAACCATGATCCATCTAGTGGTTCACGGGATTTCCACTGTTGATTCACTCAGACTTGTCTTGCTTTCCTGACTCATTCTACATCAAAAGATTTACCAGAGTTCAATAAACTTAGGAGTAGTCTAATTGGTGAGACACTCACTATATGCCACTTCTGTGCTTCAACTGTGTCTGTGATCATTCCTCCTGAGGCATTTCTGTCCTGTGATCAATCTCTCTTGCCCTACTTATATAGTCAACTTAGACTTGAACTACAAATTAAGATTTTTAAATTATACTCCACTCTAGTCATTGATCCACTCAGTATCATATGTTCAGTGTTGACCACAAGTCCCTCTATAACTTGCTACAGAGGTTAATCATTTCTCATTTTTTTAAAATTTTTATTAACATTTTCCATGATTAAAAAATATACCCCATGGTAATTCCATCCCTCCCCACCCCCACACTTTCCCATTTGAAATTCCATTCTCCATCATATTACCTCCCCATTACAATCATTGTAATTACATATATACAATATCAACCTATTAAGTATCCTCCTCCCTTCCTTTCTCTACCCTTTATGCCTCCTTTTTACCTTACTGGCCTCTGCTACTAAGTATTTTCATTCTCACGCAGAAACCCAATCATCTGTAGCTAGGATCCACATATGAGAGAGAACATGTGGCGCTTGGCTTTCTGGGCCTGGGTTACCTCACTTAGTATAATACTTTCCAGGTCCATCCATTTTTCTGCAAATTTCATAACTTCATTTTTCTCTACTTCTGAGTAGAACTCCATTGTATAAATGTGCCACATCTTCATTATCCACTCATCTGTTGAGGGACATCTAGGCTGGTTCCATTTCCCAGCTATTATAAATTGAGCAGCAATAAACATGGTTGAGCATATACTTCTAAGGAAATGAGATGAATCCTTTGGATATATGACTACGAGTGCTATAGCTGGGTCATATGGTAGATCAATCTCTAGCTGTTTTAGGAACCTCCACACTGATTTCCACAACGGCTGGACCAGATTACATTCCCACCAGCAGTGTAGAAGGGTTCCTCTTTTCCACATCCCCACCAATGTTTATGATCATTTCTTTTCATGATGGTGGCCAATCTGACAGGAGTGAGATGGTATCTCAATGTAGTTTTAATCTGCATTTTCCTGATGGCTAGTGACGTGGAATATTTTTTTAGATGCTTATATGCCATTCATATTTCTTCCTTTGAGAACTCTCTATTTAGCTCCATAGGCCATTTTTTTGATTGGTTTGTTTGATTCCTTATTATTTAACTTTTTGAGTTCTTTGTATATCCTAGATATTAATCCTCTATCAGATATATAGCTGGCGAAGATTTTTTCCCATTCTGTAGGTTGCCTCTTTGCTTTTTTCACTGTGTCCTTTGCAGTGCAAAATCTTTGTAATTTCATGAGGTCCCAGTGGTTAATCTGTGGTTTTATTGCCTGAGCAATTGGGGTTGTATTCAGAAAGTCTTTGCCAAGACCAATATGTTGAAGGGTTTCACCTACTTTTTCCTCTAGCAGTTTCAGAGTTTCCGGTCTGATGTTAAGGTCTTTAATCCATTTGGACTTAATTCTTGTGCATGGCGAGAGAGAAGAATCTATTTTCATCTTTCTGCAGATATATATCCAGTTGTCAAAATACCATTTGCTGAAGAGGCTGTCTCTTCTCCAATGAGTATTTTTGGCATTTTTATCAAATATCAGGTGGCTATAGCTACTTGGGCTTACATCTGGGTCCTCTATTCTGTTCCACTGATCTACATGTCTGTTTTTGTGCCAGTACCATGTTGTTTTTGTTACTATGGCTCTGTAGTATAGGTTAAAATCAGGTATGGTGATACCACCAGCCTCATATTTGGTGCTCAGTATTATTTTAGATATTCGAGGTTTTTTGTGATTCCAAATGAATTTTTGGATTGTTTTTTCTATTTCCATGAAGAAAGCCTTTGGAATTTTGATAAGGATTGCATTAAATGTGTAGATTGCTTTAGGTAAGATTGCCATTTTCACAATATTGATTCTTCCAATCCAGGAAGAAGGGATGTTTCTCCACTTTCTAGTGTCTTCTGCAATTTCTTGCTTGAGTGTTTTAAAGTTCTCATTGTAGAGATTCTTTACTTCCTTCGTTAGGTTTATTCCAAGGTACTTTATTTTTATTGATGCAATTGTGAATGGGAGTGATTCTCTGATTTCATCCTCTATGTGTTTGTTGTTAGCATATATGAAGGCTACTGATTTCTGTATATTTATTTTGTATCCTGCTACATGGCTGTAGGTTTTGATCAGCTCTAACAGTTTGCTAGTAGAGTCTTTAGGGTCCTTTATGCATAGAATCATGTCATCTGCAAATAATGATAACTTGATCTCTTCATTTCCAATTTGTATCCCTTTTATGTGTGTCTCTTGCCTTATTGCTATGGCTAAGACTTCCAAAACTATATTAAATAAAAGTAGGGACAGTGGACACCCTTGTCTTGTTCCTGATTTTAGTGGAAAAGCTTCCAGTTTTTCCCCATTTAGTAATATGTTGGCTGTAGGCTTGTCATAAATAGTCTTTATTATATTGAGATATGTTCCTTCTATTCCTAGTCTCTGTAGGACTTTTATCATGAAGGGATGTTGGATTTTGTCAAATTCTTTCTCTGCGTCTAATGAGATGATCATGTGATATTTGTCCTTCAACCCATTTATGTAATGTATTACATTTATACATTTGCGTATGTTGAGCCATCCCTGCATCTCTGGGATAAAGCCTACTTGGTCAGGGTGAATGATCTTTTTGATATACTCTTATATTCTGTTTGCCAATATTTTGTTGAGAATTTTTGCATCTATGTTCATGAGGGAGATTGGTCTGTAATTTTCTTTTTTTGTTCTATCTTTGCCTGGTTTTGGTATCAGGGTGATGCTGGCCTCATAGAAGGAGTTTGGTAGAATTTCTTCTTTTTCTATTACTTGAAAAAGATTAAGAAGCAATGGTGTTAGCTCTTCCTTAAAAGTCTGGTATAATTCAGCAGTGAGTCCATCTGGGCCTGGGCTTTTTTTAGTTTGGAGATTATTGATAACTGTTCGGATCTCCATGTTTGTTATAGGTCTATTGAAGTGATTAATCTCATTTTGATTTAATTTAGGTAGGTCATATAGATCAAGGAAATCATCCATTTCTTTCAGATTTTCATAGTTTGTGGAGTATATGCTTTTATATTATGTCCCTATGATTTCTTGAATTTCTCTGGAATCTGTTGTGATGTTACCTTGTTCATCTCTGATTTTATTAATTTGTGTTTCTTCTCTCTTTCTTTTGGTCAGATATGCTAAGGGTTTATCAATCTTGTTTGTCCTTTCAAAGAACCAACTCTTTGTTTCATTAATTCTTGGGATAGTTTTTTCTTGTTTGTTTGTATTTCATTAATTTCTGCCCTAATCTTTATTATTTCTTTCCTCCTACTGATTTTTGGTTTGCTCTGTTCTTCTTTTTCCAAGGCTTTAAAGTGAAGCATTAGGTAGTTTACATGTAACCTTTCTAATTTCTTAATATAGGCACTTAAGGCTATAAATTTACCTCTTAGAACTGCCTTCATTGTGTCCCAGACATTCTGATATGTTGTGTTCTCATTATCGTTTGACTCTATAAATTTTTTGATTTCCTTCTTGATTTCTTCATTGACCCATTTATCATTTAGTAGTGTATTGTTTAGTTTCCATGATTTTGTGTATGCTCTATAGCCTTTCTTGCTACTGATTTGTAGTTTAATTCCATTGTGGTCAGATAGAATGCATGGAAATATTTCAATTTTCCTGAATTTGTTAAGATTTGCTTTGTGTGCTAATATATGGTCTATTTTAGAGAATGTTCCATGTGCTGCGGAAAAGAATGTATATTCTGCAGCCTTTGGATGAAATGTCCTGTATATATCTGTTAGGTCCATTCCTTCTATGACTTCATTTAGTGCAGATGCCTCTCTGTTTATTACTTCCTGGGATGATCTGTCAATTGATGAGAGTGGGGTGTTAAAGTCACCCACCACCACTGTGCTTGGTGTTATCTGTGACCTTAGTTCTAATAGTGTTTGTTTGACGAATTTGGGAGCCCCCATGTTAGGTGCACATATGTTTAGGATTGTAATGTCCTCCTGTTGGAGTGTGCCCTTAATCAATATAAAGTGACCTTCCTTATCTTTCTTGACTAACGTTGGACTAAAATCTACCCTGTCCGATATTAGGATAGCAACCCCTGCTTATTTTCTAGGCCCATTTGCTTGAAACACCGTCTTCCAACCTTTCACCCTAAGGTAATGTCTATCCTTTGTAGAAAGGTGAGTTTCTTGGAGACATCAAATTTTAGGATCTTGCTTTTGAACCCAGTCTGCAAATCTATGTCTTTTCATTGGGGCATTGAGGTCGTTGATATTAAGAGATATTATTGAAAGGTGTGTATTTATGTTTGCCTTTTTTTTTTTTTTTTTTTTTTTTTGTGGTTCTTGTTCTACCTGGGCTCTCTTCTGTTAACTAGTATTTGAGTATTGCTTGTTTTCTCTAGGTTACTTATATGTGTGCTTTTCCTTTTCTTCAGCATGGAGGATTCTATCAAGTATTTTCTGTAGAGCTGGTTTTGTCTTCAAATACTCCTTTAACCTGCTTTTGTCATGGAATGTCCTTATTTCTCCGTCTATTTGAATGGATAACTTTGCAGGATAAAGTAACCTTGGTTGATGGTTGTTATCTTTTAGAACTTGGAATATATCACCCCAAGCCCTTCTGGCTTTAAAAGTTTGTGTTGAATAATCTGCTGTAATCCTGGTGGGCTTGCTTTTGTAGGTAACTTGTTTTTTCTCTCTAACTGCTTTCAATATTTTTTCTTTGGTGTGTGTGTTTGGAAGTTTGATTATAATATGGCGAGGAGAGGTTCTTTCCAGATTATTTCTGGCTGGGGATCTAAAGGCTTCCTGTATCTGTACTGGCACCTCTTTCCCAATTTGGGGGAAATTTTCTTCTATGATTTTGTTGAAGACACCTACTATGCCTTTGGAGTGAAATTCTTCTCCTTCTACTATGCCCTGAATTCTAATATTTGATCTTTTCATAGTGTCCCGAATATCTTGAAATTCCTACTCATACTTTTCTATAAGTTTGTCTTTTCTTTGTTGGCCTGTATTAGATCTGCCACCTGGTCTTCTAGCTTAGATATTCTGTCCTCTCCTTCATCCATTCTACTGGTGAGATTTTCTACAGAGTTTTTTATTTCATTAACTGCGTTCTTCATTGCCAATAAATCTGACTGGTTTTTGTTTATTATTTCTATTTCCTTATTTATGTCTTGTATTGCCTTCTTTATTTCATGAAATGGTGTCCTGCATATTCTTTGATTCCTTTGATTTCCTCTTTAAGTTCCTCTTTGATTCCTTTGATTTGTTCCCTGACTTCTTTGAACATATTTACAATCATTCTTTTGAAATCTTTTTCAGGCATTTCCTCTAACTCGTTCTCACTGGAGGTCATTTCCGATGCATTAATATTTTTAGGTGGATTTATATCGTCTTGCTTTTTAGTGTTTCTTGTGTTATAATGTATATATTTTTGCATCTTGGATTAAGTTAATGCTTGGATTTTCTAGCTAGCTGGGTATTCTTAGCTGTATCAATTGATTTGATGTTATATATATTCAGGGTAGGAGCTGAAGGTATTAGATGTGGCTCTTAAGATTCTGAGAGTATCTACAAAGGTGCTCCTAGGGGTTGAGTTTCCCTGCTATGGGAGTATTCAAGTAGGCTGAGTGGAATAAAACACCGGTAGATTCTAAAAGTTAACTAAACACTGTACCCATTCAGTCAAAAACAGCCCCAAGTATGTATGCCAGAGTAGTTATTATAACAACCAGATCCTCTATCAACACAGAGCTTAAGATTTCTGGTCTTCAAATGAGAAAGTGCGGGGGTGGGGAGGGAGGGAATTACCATGGGATATATTTTATAATCATGGAAAATGTTAATAAAAATTAAAAAAAAAAAAAGATTTCTGGTCTATTGAGGGATCCCAGTCAGCTTGTGACCAAGTGAGACGCTTCCCTGGTGCAAACCCAGAGTTACCTTTGATGATTTTGGTCTCAGTCAAGTTGCTGCCTGGGTCGTTGGGCTGCTGTTCTGATTTCTGGAGCTGGGCACTGGCTTGTCCTGCGGGGCAAACCAAGCCTGGCAACTGTGGCCCTGCAGATCAGCACCCCCGCTGCTGGAACTGCTGCTGCTTCTGGGTTTGCTGTTGTTGCTGCTCCTGGGTCTGCTACTGGCCTGCTGGTACTGGTTCTGGAGCTGCTGATGTTGCTGCCGGACTCTGCTCCTGCTTGGGTCCCGCTGTCTGCTCAAGTTGGCATGGCCGGGTCCCAGGATGCTGCTCTGTTCACTGGAGCTGGGCTCAGGCGGTGGGGGAGGGGAGGGAGCCACAGATGCTCTGGTTCGCTCGCTGTTCCACGTGTTCTTCTACCTTGTGGTCTGCTCCTCCGCTGCTCACTGCCGCTCTCCCTTCATGTTTCCTGAGTTGCAGAAAGCGCGGTGTGAGGGGAAGCTCCCGCACCTGGCTTTTCCTGTGACTGGAGCCGAGTCTGGCAGTTTTCTGGTGCACCCTGCAGCCGCCGCAGTTGGCAGAGCTGCCGGGCCACTTTGCCGGACTGTGCGGGCTCTGGATGCTCTGGTTCTCTTCTACTCTCCACTGCCACTTCAGTTTCCTATACACCTCACTTTTTAGTAAAAGTGTGTATTTTGCTGAGGTTTTTTGGTCTTTTTTTCCATCCAGGCTGCTTTGGCGTGGTACCTACACCACCATCTTAACCGGAAGTCCTCTGGAAGCCTCTTTCTTATTTACTAGCTGTCAGAAAGCTTGAAAGAACTATGCTTCATGCAACCTTTTGAGAGAGAGAAGTCATCAACAGTGTGAAACAGCAGTGGACATTGCAAGCCTTAAGATTGGCCAGCCAGACCAAATGTGCCAACTGGTGCAATCGTGGCATGTCTTTTATGGGTGAAACCAACCACTCTCTAAATTGTACTGGAGGCCCACTCCATGGTAGGGAATACAGATCTGATACTAAAACTTAGTTAAAAGATTATGGCAGGGGAGGCCATGAGCCCTAGTTGTCTGGCTAAATGTATATATCATGCCTACCAAACTGCCCTCTAAATACTTTTTAATGTTTATACCTATATGTTAATGCCACTCTCAATTTTGGTTAAAGAAGCTTCTCTTTGTAGATAGTGATGACCGTTGAGGTCACTCAAAATCAACGAAGTGTTGAGAAGAAGTGAAAGTTGCTGGAGATGGTAAGCATGCCATTTCAGGATCATGAGGAATTGAGCGCTGAAGAGCTGCATGACACAGTTCCAGCCCAGCTGTCTCTTCCTTGGAGTTCAGTGTGGCCCCTCTATAGAAACAACTTTGGCTCTCTATGCTACAGATATCTATGGTTTTCTGTATAATGTTTGTCTTTTTCTGTCTTTCACTTGGTGCACCAATCTCTAAGTTTATTTTTCCAGCCAAAATTGATGTTAATGAAGTGTTGGTCAATGTATCTGAAAGAAGCTCTGCCATAGAACTGAAAAATAAGAGAATGGGTCAGAAATAATTGTTTTCCTTAAAGGCCTTAAAGGAAGTCAGGCATAGAGTACAGTACACTTAGAAGGGAACAATGAATCTCCTGGAACAATGTAAAAATTGTTCTATGGCTAATTTTTCTGAATGGTGGCAATTGCAGAAACTAGGGCCAAGAATCCTACAGGAAATTCAACAGAAAGAGTTCAACTGAGGGGACCAAAGTCTAAGTATTGAAGAGACATGAAAAGGAAAATTCAAAATAAATGATTGGGGGTAAATGGGTTTATTGGATCAGTGATTAATGGTGGGAACCCCCATTTTGTGGTTGTTTTGTCTCTCACCATTAATAGAGTAATTGAAAGTAGGAGCTCAGGAAATCACAAGTGCTTGATCACACATAAATGGGGAAAATGTGAAAATAGTTAATCATGATAGGAGCCTGACAACATTACTTGAGGTAAATAATTATGGGATTGTTTGATGTAAAAAATATAGCAAAAAGTTTCTATTAAAGGGAAGAGAAAGTAAAGGAGGAGGGTACTTAATAGGTTGATATTGTATATATGTAAGTACAATGATTGAGATGGGGAGGTAATATGATGGAGAATGGAATTTCAAAGAGGAAAGTGTCAGGGGGGAGGGAGGGAATTCCCATGGGATATTTTTCTTATAATCATTGAAAATGTTAATAAAAATTTAAAAATAAAAAAAGAAAGTTTCTATGAATTCTGTGGAACTGTACCTTTCTTGAATTTTGCTCTTACATGACATAATCAGAAAATAAAAGACTGAGGCAAAGAGCTGTGGCAGCAGAGAAGCAGGGAATAGCAGAGAGAAAGAGAAAAAAAGAGAAAAAGAAAAAAGAAAACAAAAAGAGAAACAGAGAAGCAAAGAGAGAAAGAGATGGAGAAACTCAGCTGCCTTCAGCATTAGCCTGTCAGCTTGCACCAGAACTTGACTTTGAATTGTTATTGCGATCCTCCCTTTCACACCTCTCTTCAGGGACCCTCCTTCAAACCAGGGCTGGACCCCAGCAGAAAGTGGAGTGTTTAGCACAGAGACATCTCTATTACACCCTCCAAGTCTCAGGATCCATTGTGGAAGAGGTGACAGAAAGAATGTAAGAGCCAAAGGAAGAGTAGGACTGCTTACAATGTAATCTTCCAGATACAAAATGACCTTGATATTCTTGACCTCACAGTGCCTGACACTACCTACAAAAGATCTGAATAATGGGAGGAAAATATAATAATATCAATGTAGAACAGAGACTAATTGGAAAGAAGAAAGGATTCAATGACCGGTGGATTTGAAAAGGGGAGAAAGGGGGTGGGAGTGGGAGTGGGAATTGTCATGGCTTCAGTACCAGGTATGCATTCCCTTCTGTGTAGTGGGCCTCCAGTCCAATTAGAGAGTAGTTGGTTTCCCCCATAACAGACATGGCACTATTACAACAGTTGCCACATTTGACCTGGCTTGCTAATCTTAAGGCTTGCAGGGTCCTCTGCTGTTTAACATCATGACTTCTCTCTCCTAAAACGCTACATGAAGTATAGCTCTTTCCAGCTTTCTGACAGTCAACATGTAAGAGGTTTACAGCTAAGCTCCAGCTTGATTTCTCAGTAAGAAATGCCTAATGAGGACCCATTCATTTCATTTTCTAGTCTCTTATTAATGGCCTTCCTTCTGCACCTTTTTTTTTCCCCCAGTACCACAAAAGTAGTGAAAGAAGTATCTCATTGCAGAAGAAAATCTTAAGATGGTTCTTTCTAATCCTTACCCACAAAGGTGAGCAATGTTTAGGACAGGAGGCATAGTGGCGCACTCCTCTAAGGGTTTAGATCCATCTCAAGGGTTAGGGTTATGAATTACAATATTGCGGAGAAAGGCTTGGTGAATCTATGTTTCATTTCCATCACATCCTTCCAGTTACCAGGAGTCCTTAGTCCAAAGAGGACCCTTCCTGAAGTTTATTTGTCTCATGCATTTTAATTCTAGGCCTGGCTCTCATGTTCCTCTTTCAGATTTCTGACTTCATAAAAATATTTACTCTCTGGACATATATCTGATTTCAGTAGTACCTGAGACCTCAAAGTGCTGGGCTTATGCAGGGTACTGCATTCCACAGCCAAGGGCCAAGGCAGGTTTCCAGAGAGTTCCATAAGGTATATTTTTAGCACTTCCTGCCAGCACCATAAATGACTTTTCTACCATTCTACACACCATAATGATGTCTTCCCCTTTATTTTAGATTTAAAGAAAGATTCTTTTGCAATGAAGATTCAACAGAGAGGTCCAGAGATGGATTTCAGAGAAAATATTCCTTAAGAATGCTTTCTACCTTTAGCAGGTGAGGGCAGTTACCCTTATTTCTAAGCCCCAAAATTGCAGTTATTCGTGTGTCAAGTTCTGAGTTTGAGAGAAAGGAACTGAGATATGATTTTCTTTGGGCCTATAAGAACTTTTATTTTAATGATAGTATAGACTGGCAGGATCTGAAGGCACAGAAAGAGGGGGGTGCAGGTTTGGCCAAGAAGTTTTGAAACTGTGCATAAGAGAGTAGGAGCTATAGAAAGAGGAAAGGGAAACTTCCCTGCATGATGTGACGGGAGAATTTTCTAGAAGCTCATGAATGGAGAGGAGCAGTAAACCATGACAGATCCTGTCTCAAGACAAGGAAAGGACCAACCCAAAGCATTTCCCTCTAACTTCTACATGAGTTCTGTGGCACATGTACACTTACACACACACACACACACACACACACTCACAAATACATATGAGAGAGAGAAGAAAAGAAAGAGGCATATTGTTGAAAAATGTAGAACTTACTAATTTATCCTGAAGTTGACAGTTAAGTAATATTAAGTATATTCATATTGCTGTACAACAGATCTCAAAGAATGTTTATTTCCTCTTATAAAATGGAAACTCTTGGGCTGGAGAGATGGCGTAGCGGTTAAGCGCTTGCCTGTGAAGCCTAAGGACCCCGGTTCGAGGCTCGGTTCCCCAGGTCCCACGTTAGCCAGATGCACAAGGGGGCGTACGCGTCTGGAGTTCGTTTGCAGAGGCTGGAAGCCCTGGTGCGCCCATTCTCTCTCTCTCCCTCTACCTGTCTTTCTCTCTGTGTCTGTTGCTCTCAAATAAATAAATAAATAATTTAAAAAAAAATGGAAACTCTTCATCCATTACACATCTATTTTCCTGCCTCTGTAGCTCCTAGAAACCACTATTATGTTTTTACTTAATTTTAAAAAATATTCCTATGTTTAATTATTTTTTGGGAGAAAGAGAGAGAGTCAGAAAGAGAGAAAGAGAAGAAGAAAGAGTAAGAACAGGGGCATACTAGGGCTTCCAGCCACTGCAAACAAACTCCAGATGCATGTGTCATTATGTGTATCTGGTTTATATAGGTTCTGCGGAATTGAACTTGGGTCCTTAGGCTTTGTAGACAAGCACCTTAACTACTAAACCATCTCTCAAGCTCCACTTTAATTTTAACTAGAAAAATGAGAGAGTATATTTTCATGTTAAATACTTCATTACATCTAAAACATCTCATCAGGTTAGGGTATGGCTTGGAAGAGTACTTGCCTAGCATGGACAGAGCCCTGGGCTTTATCTCCAACACTACATGAAATCCAGTGTCATAGCATACACATGTAATCCTAGTACTGGGAAGGTAAAGGCAGGAGGATTAGAAGTTCAAGGTTTTCCTTGGCACTACAACTTTCCTCCCACCCATCTCATCAATATTTTATTTATTTATTCATTCATTCATTTGAGAGAGAAAAGGAGACAAATAGAAAGAGAATGGGGGCACCAGGGCCTCTAGCCACTACAAACAAACTCCAGATGCATGCATCACCCAGTGCATCTGCCTTACATGGGTATGAGGGAATAGAACCTGGGACCTTAGGCTTTGCAGGGAAGCTTCTTAATTGCTAAGCTATCTCTCCAGCCAATATTGTATTTTTAATTGCACATTGAAATGATATTTTGTGTTTTGTTTTGTTTTGTTTTTTGTTGTTTGGTTTTTGTTTTTGTTTTTCGAGGTAGGGTCTCACTCTGGCTCAGGCTGACCTGGAATTCACTACGTAGTCTCAGGGTGGCCTCGAACTCACGGCGATCCTCCTACCTCTGCCTCCTGAGTGCTGGGATTAAAGGCGTGAACCACCACGCCCGGCTTGAAATGATATTTTGAATATCGTAGGTTAAATAAAATGCAATATTAAAAAATAATTCCTTGCCAGGCATGGTGGCACATGCCTTTAACCCCAGCACTTGGGAGAGGCCACTCAGACTACACAGTGAATTCTAAGTCAGCTTGAGCTAGAGTGAGACCCTATCTTGAAAAACCAAATAATAAAATAAAAATAATTCCTACATACATCCAAGCAGGCAGCATGCTAGGATTCAGTCATATGTTGGTTATAAATTACCTGGCAAACAGAAGGCACTTTACAGGTACTGATTTTCTGTTTCTCTTATTTCTAGTTTTATTGATTTCCCTTGACAGTTCTGACTTTTCCCTTCTTTGAACTTCCACAAATTCTATGAACCTTTGGAGCATTAATGAGAATTAGTTGCCACTTTCCACTGCAGAAACTACAGTTTTTTTTTCTTTTGTTTTTTTGTTCTTTTGTGTTTTTTTTTAGCTCAGAGGATGGCTGTACAAATCAGATTATTCCCAGTGGAAGTATTACCAGGACATGGAATCACCTGTTCCTTACAGGTCCAGCAGAGTGCAACACATGTGCCACACTTATTCTTTCCACCTACTAACATTTGCACTAATTTTAGTTCTCTGCAGTGTCTACACTTTCTAGGTTGATTGAATTCAATCAATTTGATCTTATTATTTCTCACTATTTCTTCTCTGACACCCTGCTAACTATCCAATCAGTTCCCTTTATCCTTAAGATTGAATTAGAGTTTGATTCTTTTTTTAAAAAAATATTTTATTTATTAGAGACACACAGAAAGTAAGAATAGGCATGCCAGGGCCTCCAGCCACTGCAAACGAACTCCAAACACATGCATCACCTTATGCATCTGGCTTACATGGGACCTGGATAATTGAACCTGGGTCCTTAGGATTCGCAAGCATGTGCCTTAACTGCTAAGCCATCTCTCCAGCCCTAGAGTTTGCTTCTTTTGTTTGTAACTTCTCCTAATATTAACTTCTCCATAAATGTTTGTTCATCCCATATAGGGCACAAAGGCCAAAATAAAATCCCACCGAAGTCCAACTTGATGAGCCAATGAGTTTATTGGGCTTACTTACAGAGCATGAGTTAGGAGTTACTTACAGGAGTATGGGTGACCCATGACAGCTGCATCACCATAAAGTCCCACCCCATAATGAATGACAATTTCATGGAAGCTGCATAGAGTCCCACTTTCAGTTAACCTTCCACTTCTATATACTCTAGAGATGGAGCCACAGAAAAGAGATCTCTCAGAAAAACAAAACTGTCTTTGAGCTGCCCTTCAAGGTAGAATGGAAATGGAGAATAACACATCTCAGAGAGGCTCTTGTCTTTTTATTACAGAAAGTACATCTGTTTATTTTCAAAGATGTAGGTAAAAAGTTCAAGTAGCAGGTGACTAATTATAGAACTTAAAAAGACATATCTATCTACTGTCAAGGTTGTAGGTAAAGACTTTGGATAGTAGATAATTAGTTAGGAAGCTTGAAGACAATAAGTACATCTGGAGATTTCTTGTAAAAGCTAATCACCAAAGTAGTTTATACTTGAAAGAGAGTATGGACTTAAGAATTCTGCCTGGGGCTGGAGAGATGGCTTAGCGGTTAAGTGCTTGCCTGTGAAGCCTAAGGACCCCGGTTCGAGGCTCGGTTCCCCAGGTCCCACGTTAGCCAGATGCACAAGGGGGCACATGCATCTGGAGTTCGTTTGCAGAGGCTGGAAGCCCTGGCACGCCCATTCTCTCTCTCTTCCTCTATCTGTCTTTCTCTCTGTGTCTGTCGCTCTCAAATAAATAAATAAATAATTTTTAAAAAATTATTTAAAAAAAAAAGAAATATGTCGTCTGAATTTAAAAAAAAAAAAAAAAGAATTCTGCCTGTACTGCATGCAAAGGTGGCAGAGAAAAGTTACAGCCAATGTGTCAGCACTTTAAGTAGAATAGAAGAGCATGGAATATATAAAGACAGCATATGTAACATTAACAAAATGTATCTACTGTATTAGCACTGTGCCTGTAAAGCAGGTATGGAGTGGGTTAAAAGTTCAACTTTAGGGCTGGAAAGATGGCTTAGCACTTAAGGTGCTTGCCTACAAAGCCAAAGGACCCAAGTTTGATTCTCCAGGACCCACATAAGCCAGATGCACAAGGTGGTGCATGCATCTGAAACTCGTTTACAGTGGCTAGAAGCCCTGGAGTACCCATATTTACTCTTTCTATCTGCCTCTTTTTCTCTCTCCCTCAAATAAATACATAAAAATAAAAATAAAAAGTTCAACATTAAATGTCAGCCCTCTATTATCTCCTAAGTTCACATACAACTGGAAGAAGGCAAAAAGGAGCAGTGAGTGGGAACATAGGTGAAAATCATGTGACCTTCTCTTTTGCCATCTAATGAGTATCAGTAGCTATATTACCACTACCATAGACTTAGCTGCTTCTACATGTGCTATTCAATTAACTGCCAAGGCTACTAGGCCAAGGTAATTTCTACTTCAAGATGTGATGAAGTGAACTTGTTATATCTGGAATTAAAAGGCCATACTACCACAGCAGCCAACAACCCAGATCAGAATTGCACCAATGTTGCTCAACTATGCATTACATTTGTTTCTAGTATATTCTAGGCTCTGGAATAGAACTAAAAACTGAAGAGCAAAACTGGCAGACACAGCAACCAGCAACATAGCCATATGCACCAAAACAGAAGGGTACTGCCACTAAAATGAGTGCATATGGGCTGGAGAGATGGCTTAGTAGTTAAGGTTCTTACCTGCAAAGCCAAATGAACTAAATCCAATTCTCCAGGACCCATATAAGCCAGATGTACAAGGTTGCACATGTGTCTGGAGTTCATTTGCAGTGACTGGAGGCCTTGGTGGGCCCATTCTCTCTCTCTATCTCTCTCTCTCTCTCTCTCAAATAAATAAAAGTAATTAAAAAAATGAATGCATAGCCATTGTCTGCAATTGTGGGATATCATGATATCCTGGAATAACATATAATCTACTGATAGAACCAAAGAGCAAGATAGGCTTCTTTTGCAAGTAATTAGGGACGCAGGGCCAGATGGACATAGGTGCTGACCTGCCCTGGCAAGGCTAGAAGGCAACTCCAGGTTGATACAAGATGGTGATCAGGAACAGCTTTCTGATTCAACCTCCATGAATATTTTTGAGGGCTGTCTTTATTCCTGCCTATGGGCTCTTTCCAAATCTGTGCTCTCCTTCCTGACCCAAAAACCAGTGAAGGATCTCCATATATATTTGTACTTGGCCAATGAAGCTCATCCCAACTGGATGCCTAATTCACATCTCCAAGGTTGTAAGAAAACTTTGATCTAAGTAGCCATTGCATACTACCCTCTTGGGACCTCTTTCTGTTTCTACCTCCTTCTAAGGGACCTTAAAAGGAAGAAATCTTGTTTCTCTCTTGGGCTTGACTTTCTGCTTTCAGACCCCTACTGTGAAGTAACTTGCATTATTAGAGGTTTCTACCTAAAAGGATGATTTGTTTTCTTTTCTCTGTTGAATATCCTCTCCTTTCACTCCCCTCAATAAGTAAATAAATTAATTAATAACCAGGAGTGGAGATGCATCCACTCAGCACTCAGGAGGCAGAGATAGGAGGATTTCCATGAACTTAAGGCCAGCCTGGGACTACAGAGTGAGTTATAGGTCAGCCTGGGCTAGAGTGAAACCCTACCTTGAAAACAAACAAATAAAGCTTAACAATTAATTTACATGGCTTAAAGGAATTTGTAAATATGATTAAGTTGAAGATTACAAGGTTATCCTGGTTTATTTGAGTGAGACCAACTAATAAATCACAAGGTTCCTTAACAGTGGCTACCCTTTCCCAGCGGATGAAAGAGATGGGTGCTGGATGTCTCAGCAGTCCCAATTTGGCACTGAAGGCCTGGAGCTGTCCTGGAGAGCCTCTGCTCTTCAGTCCATGCTGGTCTTTGGTCCACAATGAAATGCAGCAAAATAGCAAGCAGCAAGCAGCACTGGCAGCCAGGTGGGAGGGGAGGAGAATGCCCTTCTTTCCAGAGCTTCTTTTGATAAAGCCTCCTCTCCAAGAGGGGCTGACTGTAAGACCCCCAAAATGAGGACCCCATGTTCTGCCCAGATATGGCGACACACCAAATCACTCACAAGAAGCGATCTTGATGCAAACTGCAAGAGGATTTTATTCCAAGCGCCCTGGGGCCCACAGTCGTACACCGCACAGGGGTAGAGGACGGCAGAGCCCCGAATGCAGGAATGGGACAGTTTTTATAGGGTTTCTAACAAAGCCTGTGCATTAGACCAATCATTTTTTTAATATCAGGAGCCCGTGGGGTGTGAGCCAGTCAGTTTGTGCCACCCCATAGTTTCTAAGCCAATTAGTTTAATTTGTTCAAGCCCCTCGTGGACCAATCATTCTCTTATGACCTTGGTGGTCAGCATTTGCGCAGGTCCTTGGGTGGAAGTAGCAGAGTGTGGTACCAGTCTCCTATGACCTTGAAGGTCAGCATTTGCGCAGGTCCTTAGGTGGGGGTAGCAGAGTGTGGTATCAGCCTCCTATGACCTTGGTGGTCTGAGGCAGGCTGCTACAGCTTATGGTGTGAACTACTAAGGCTTACAGTGTGGGCTATTAAGGCTTATGGTGCAGGCTATTTACAGAAACCAAATAAGTGGTTCACTTCATTACTTATTTCCCATCCTTGAGGGCTATCTCATGCCCTTTTTACCTAGTTTTATATTAGGAGCGGGCTCTGATATAATGAGAAGAGGGATTCTTTACTTGCTTTCAACAGAGAGTAAAGCCTGGAGTTTGAGGTATGCAGGGGCCCGCTTAAGCTCCCTTTGGAGCGTGATAGTGTAGGAAAAAACCCCCACAGGGGGTCCCCACGCTCTGCCCGGATAAGGCGACACCCCAAATCACTCACTCACGAGAAGCGGTCTTGATGCAAACTGCAAGAGGATTTTATTCCAAGCGCGCTGGGGCCCACAGTCGTACACCGCACAGGGGTAGAGGACTGCAGAGCCCTGAATGCAGAAACAGGACAGTTTTTATAGGGTTTCTAACAAAGCCTGTGCCTTAGACCAATCATTTTCTAATATTAGGAGCCCTGCAGGGTGTTAGCCAGTCAGTTGGTGCCACCCCATAGTTTCTAAGCCAATTAGTTTATGACCTTGGTGGTCAGCGTTTGCGCAGGTCCTTGGGTGGGAGTAGCAGAGTGTGGTATCAGTCTCCTGTGACCTTGGAGGTCAGCACTTGTGCAATTCCTTAGGTGGGGGTAACAGAGTATGGTATCAGCCTCCTATGACCTTGGTGGTCTGAGGCAGTCTGCTACAGCCTATGGTGCGAGTTACTAAGGCTTACAGTGTAGGCTACTAAGGCTTACAGTGTGGGCTATTAAGGCTTATGGTGCAGGCTATTTACAGAAACCAAATAAGTGGTTCACTTTATTACTCATTTCCCATCCTTGAGGGCTATCTCATGCCCTTTTACCTAGTTTTATATTAGGAGTGGGCTCTGATATAATGAGAAGAGGGATTCTTTACTTGCTTCTGACAGAGAGTAAAACCTGGAGTTTGAGGTATGCAGGTGGCCCGCTTAAGCTCCCTTTGGAGCGTGATAGTATTTCTGAGCTTCTGAATTCTTGGGCCTTTCATTTCCCACTTTTTCTCTTGTCAATAGTTCTAATCCTAGAACTTAGAAAGACTAGACATAATCTTCCTCTCTGCTGCCTTGAAGGCCCTTATATTGTTGTCTAAGTACCATGATCTGGACCGCACTCACTTGTTCTCTAACAAAAGTAAAAATCTTATTAAGTATGCAAGGCCCAACTGAAAGCATCAGGAGCAAAACCATTAGGGGTCCCATCAGGGTGGAAAGCAGAGTAGTTATCCAGGAGGACTTGTTAAACCATCCCTTAAACCATCCTTGGTTAGTTTCCCTCTCCCTTTGACGCTTTTTTAGTCTTTCCCTGAGCTTGCTCATGGAGTCTCTGATAGCTCCTGAGTGGTCTACATAAAAGTAATATTTTTTTTAAGGCTGCACATAATCCGTCTTCTTTTAGGAACAGTAAGTCTAATCCCCTCCAGTTTTGTAAGACCACTTCAGATAAGGAGGTCAGGGACTCCTCTAGATTACTAACAGATTTCTCTAAAGCTTGGAGATCCTCATTTATGACAGCATGTAGTTCATCAAGCCCTCTTTCTAATTGTTGTGGTCCCGTGACCAGGGCTGTGGTCCCCGTCCCCACACCGGCGGCTATCCCTAAGCCAAGTATGACTGCTAGGGTAAGGGTTACAGGCTCCCTTTTGGATCGGGTGGGATGGTAGTCATATTCATCAATGACTACTTCCTCAGGATGGTAGTAAACCCGGGGGACAAGCTGGACCATAATACAGAAATTTTTGGATGGGTTAAAAACTGAAGTAGAAACACAGGGAGTCAGCCCAGTATCATATGCCCACCACCTGTTATACCCTGGCACTAAATATTGGTTGTCTGAAGTCTGTCTATAGGTCAGAGTAACATTACAAAGGTGTTGGTGGGATGGGGGGCCTTTTTTTTTATATATGTCCCCCTTCCTGAGACCTCAGGGATAGTCAACTTGTTTTTGGTCCCCCATGAACACCGGCTATCATGTTCTTTAGTTATATTAAACACTCCCATAGTCGCCATCCCCTCATAGTAGGGTGGTCCTGAGGATAAACAAAGCCAGCAAGTAGAGGTAATGTTGGGGTTGGTGGCGTTTATGGCGAGGAAGGCCCCTTGGATTAGGCTAAAGAGCCTCTGTCCTGTCCCATGTGGGGCTTCTGAGAGTGGGCTAGTCAAAGGGGTTCTAGCAGTTATTATGTGATGGGTCTTAGTTGCCACTGTGGGTGGGAGCTTGGGTAATGTCATTTTAGGGGGTCCCTGTTTTACTAGAACTTTATTAGGTCTTACTGGTCTTGGGGTGGGAGGCTTTATCTTAAGTTGTATAGTAAAAGGTTAGGCCCGTATCCCATCCTGTCATATAAAACCTGAGTCCCCAAGTTTTTTCTTTTATCCAGTCTCTGGACTCTCGACCTTGGGGGGTGAAAGAGATGCTGAGAGGAACTGCTTTTTTTCCCATATAATCCTTCCTGCACAGTAATCAGGTCCCAGGAGGAAGCTGGGTGCCAGTAGGTATTACCTGTAGTTTCACAACCCCAGTGTTTACAGTAGAACTCTTTTGTCCCTCCATAACTTCGTTTAGAAGTTCGGGGGCAGACATAAAATGGGGTATGCTGCATCTTACGTTGGGTTGGCCCAGAGCTGCACCCCGGGTTGTCTGCCATATATTGACCTTGGGAGATGACCCCTTGTGTGAGTGCCTGCTTTGCCACATGAGAGTGGACTTCTCTAGAGACCTTCTTTGGGGTGAGCTCTGGGATATCCCAAAATTTTATCCCGGCTACCAGGGCACACATGTCTGGGGTCAGGACAGGCCATCAAGTCCAGGGGGGCGCTTCCCTAGTTGTAGTCTATATTATATCCCCCATTTGAGAAAGCACTTGTCAAGTCAACTTTTGGGGGGCATGGGGATTGGAGGCATCACCTAGCTGGAGAAGGAGAAGCCACACGGCGAAGCCTGAGTTTAAGGGGATTGTCTGTCCTCTCGGCTTGCCATTCGGGGCCCGGTGGCGGAGCAGGCTTGACGTGAGATGCATGGATCCAGGCGGGTATTTCTTCAACTTTTACGGCCGTTGGAGTAGTCAGTAGGACGAGGTAGGGGCCCTTCCACCGAGTCTCAAGGTTTCCTGCGCGGTGACGTCTGACAAAGACCGAATCTCCCACCTGGAAGCGATGTGGGACCTGTAAGTCTCCTTCTCCTGAGTAAGCCTCCCGGAGTCGCTTCCACGCTCGTTGTCTCACCCACTCGAGCGCCTTGAGCCTAGAGAACAGAGGCTGGGAAAGTGGCACATCAATACTATGTATAGAGGTTATTTCTGCCAGTGGAGGAGGCCCCCCATATAGCAATTCATAGGGGGTCAGTCCAAATTGTCCAGGTGTGTTTCTAACCCTAAAGAGCACAAAGGGTAGGAGAGCTATCCAATCATTAGCGCCAGTCTCTGTGGTCAATTTGGTGAGGGTCTCTTTAATGGTTCTATTTATCCTTTCTACCTGTCCTGAGCTTTGGGGTCTGTATGCACAATGTAATTTCTAATCAATCCCCAATACTTTGGCCAGTCCCTGACTTACCTGGGCAACAAAGGCTGGACCGTTGTCTGATCCTATTACCTTGGGTATCCCAAATCTTGGGAAAATTTTTTCCAGTATTTTCTTAGCCATCACAGTTGAGGTTTTTTTTCTTGGTAGGATAAGCCTCTACCCATCCTGAAAAAGTGTCTACAAAAACTAGTAAATACTTATTACCATACTTAGTCGGTTTTACCTTGGTGAAGTCCACTTCCCAGTGAGCACCTGGGCTGTCTCCCCTTAGCCTCTTCCCAGGAGGCATTCTTGAGGGATTAGTATTGACCATCTGGCAAGGTACACAATGCTTGACTACTAAGCCAGCTATCTCTGGCAACCTCAGAATATGGTAAGGAGACGTCTGTAGCAGTTTTTGTAGATGTTTGGCTCCCAGATGGGTTAGGTGGTGTATTTGTTGAACGTACTGTAGTCCCTTTGCTTGAGGTAGAATCTCTTTTCCCTCTGAGGTAAAACAGGCCCCCTTTGGAGTTTCAGAGAACTGGCCCAACTTTCTGACTTCTTGCCAGTCACTTGGGGTATATCGTTGCTCACTTTTTTGGTTCTTTGGTTTCTCAATTATGGGCAGAAGGTTGACCCCCTGGGCAGCCTGCTTGGCTGCTTGGTCAGCCATCTGGTTTTCTTTTGAGATAAAATCTTTGACTTTTTGGTGGCCAGGGCAATGCATAATGGCCAGTCTTTTGGGTAGATGTAGGGCTTCTAGCAAACTTAGAATTTTTTCTTTGTTTTTAATTTCTTTCCCTGCTGAGGTTAGTAGCCCTCTCTGTTTGTAGATGGCCCCGTGTATGTGTGCAGTAGCAAAAGCATACCTGCTGTCCGTGTAGATGTTTATAGACTTTCCTTCAGCTAGTCGTAAGGCCTGTGTGAGGGCCATGAGCTCAGCTTTTTGTGCTGAAGTTCCTTCTGGCAGACTGCTGGCCCAGACTGTTTGTGTGTTCCGTCTACTATCGCCGCCCCAGCCATCCTCTTACCTTCTACAATGTAACTTCTTCCATCTGTGAACCAGGTTAATGTTCCTCTGGTCAGTGGGACATCTGTAAGATTCTTTCGGATCCCAGTTTCCTCAATCAGCAGTTGATGACAGTCATGAGTCACTGTCTCATCAGTTTCTTCAGGCAGAAGGGTAGCGGGGTTGAGGATGGCAGGAGAGGTAAACGTTATCCTGTCGGTGAGGAGCAGGCTCTACCGGGGATGAGTATAATCGATACTCATCATCTAGCTGGAGGGTCAACACGGTGATGGGTTGACCTCCAGCAGACACTTCTGGTTTTTCTGATTTGAAAGAAATTTGAACACCCATCTTGGTTAATAAGTCCCTTCCAAGGAGGGGCGCTGGACATTCAGGAATGACTAAGAATGAGTGGGTTACCCGTCCCACTCCCAGGTCAACGGTTCTTCGGGTAGTCCATGAATATTGCCGTTGTCCAGTAGCACCCAGAACCCAGGATTTTTTATCTTTTAGCCCTCCCATTGGTTCCAAAAGCACTGAATGTTCAGCGCCAGTGTCCACGAGAAATCTGACTGGCTTCCCCTCCACCTTTAGAGTTACCCTGGGCTCGGGGAGGGGCTCCGAGCCCTGTCCTCCCTAGATTTCATCTTCTCCAAGGGTTAGGACCCTAGGTCTTTTGCTGTTCTTCTTAGGGCAGTCTCTTGCCCAGTGTCCTTTCTCCTTGCAATAGGCACATCGATCTCTATCAAGTTGGGTCCTGTTGCCCAGGTTCCCTATCTGCCTAGGGCCTGTTCTAAACTTGTGAAAATTTCTCTTCCTTTTCCCTTTTTCTCTACCATTGTGGCCAGGATCCTGGTCAGATTTTTCTCTTGTCGTCTATTGCGCCTATCCTTTCTTTTTTCTCTTTCTCATGTCTCTCTTTACGTTCTTCTCTCTCTCTTTCTCTCCTTTGCTCCTTTTTCTCTTCTGTCTCCCTTTTGTAATATACCTTTTCTGCCTCTTTTACTAAATCACGTAGCTCAACTTCCTGTAATCCCTCCAATCTCTGAAGTTTCCTTCTGATATCAGGAGCTGACTGTCCTATGAAAGCTAATGTTACTGAGCCTTTTTGAATCTCAGAGGTGGGGTCAAAGGGTGTGAACCTCCTAAATGCTTTCATGAGCCTCTCAAGAAACATTGAGGGAGACTCCGTTGGCCCCTGCATCACCTCTCTTACCTTGGCCAAATTGGTGGGCCTTCTGGAGGCACCTCGGAGACCCGCCACCAGAGCCTGGCGATAGATTTTTAAGCTCTCCCTACCTTCAGCCGTATTGTGGTCCCAAACAGGGCGAGTCAGAGGGAACCCCATGTCTATCTCATGCTGCAGCTGCGTGGGCCACCCGTTGGCCCCAGGGACATTTTTTTGGCCTCTATTAAAATTCTCTCTCGTTCCTCGGTTGTGAAGAGAGTCTGCAACAGCTGTTGGCAATCATCCCAGGTGGGCTGATGAGAAAACATAAGAGATTCTATCAGCCTCGTGAAGCGTTGGGGTTCCTCTGAAAAAAGGGGGATGGTTAGCTTTCCAGTTATAAAGATCTGCAGAGGAAAAAGGCCAATATTGGAGGGGTTGTAGTTGGCCCCCCAGCATGGGAGGATCTGCCTCGTGTAGCGGCAGTGTTACAATTCCATTTGCTCCCTCTGGGGTAGCATCTCTCTGGCTCTGCGTCCTTGCAGTTGGCCCTCCCATTTCTAGGAGCTCAGGAGGGGCAGGCTGAGTCTCCGGCTAAGCCCGGACAAGCTTGGGGGGGGAGGCTCTGGGAGGAAGGGGGGCAGAGGCTTGGGAAGGGTGGAGGGCGGAGTTTCAGGAGGGGCAAGGGGCGGAGCAGTCACGCCGGAGCGTGGAGCTTCGGGAGGGGCGAGAGGCGGAGGCATGGGAGGGGCAAGAGGCGGAGGTGTGGGAAGGGTGGAGGGCGGAACTTCGGGAGGGGCGAGGGGCGGAGCAGTCACGCCAGAGTGTGGAGCTTCGGGAGGGGCGAGAAGCCCTCTCTCAGCTCCCGGGACTAGATAAGGGGTGGGGAGGGGCAGGCTGAGTCTCCGGCCAAGCTGGAGGAGGTTCCTCGATCTCAGGGTAGATGCGAGGGGGAGGAGAGGGTTTGTTTTTTTTTTTTTTTTTTCATTTTGCATTCTCAAGACTCAGGACTCTGGAGCTTGAGTTCCTGGGTTTATTCAGCCACGGCCTGACCCACGGCGGGGGGTTGTCCATCAAATCCTTCCAGGTGAGGATATAAGCCTCTTGGTTGGGACGGGAGCCTGGTCCACTCTGAAAAAAAAATATCTTTAACAGCCAGAATAGTCTCAGAATTAAAGGTTCCTTCTGGTGGCCATCCGACCTCATAAGTTGGCCACTCAGAGGCACAAAACATTTGCCAGGGTCTCCTTCTAACCTCAACTGACAAATTATGGGCCCTAGTTTTAACTTCAGTCCAGTGGTCAAGAGTCAAGCTAAGGGGCGTCGTCACCGTCTGTCCCATCTTAGAACTATAGACAAAGACACAAAGAACAACAACAACAACACACACAACTGAAACCAACAAATCCAGATACCAGCGACCCGTCCGCGTCTTCCACAAGCAGGCAAAAGAATCGGACGGCCGCGGAGGAGGAAGCCTCCGCTCTAATAACAGCACCCGGTCTTCTGACTGGGTATAAGAGACTGCCAGGCGTCCCTGGGTCTCCTCACCTCCCAGGGCGTCCCCCAGGGTGGCAGCCTGTGATCCTCCTAGCACGTCTGCTGATCACGGTCCTCTGGTCCTTTACGGCCCTAGAGGACGGCTGCAAATCAGACTGAGCCAAAAGCGCGCGTCCCAGAAACCAGAGGCTCAGAACACAAACACCGGCCGGCACAAAGCGCGCGTCCCAGAAACCAGATACTCAGAACACAAACACCGGCCGGCACACACTCACTCCAGAAGGGGCCCCCTTACCTCCAAGTCAGTTCTCGGGTGTGTGTGGGGGCCTTCACATCCCGGGCGAGCCCCCAATGTAGGAAAAAACCCCCACAGGGGGTCCCCACGCTCTGCCCGGATAAGGCGACACCCCAAATCACTCACTCACGAGAAGCGGTCTTGATGCAAACTGCAAGAGGATTTTATTCCAAGCGCGCTGGGGCCCACAGTCGTACACCGCACAGGGGTAGAGGACTGCAGAGCCCTGAATGCAGAAACAGGACAGTTTTTATAGGGTTTCTAACAAAGCCTGTGCCTTAGACCAATCATTTTCTAATATTAGGAGCCCTGCAGGGTGTTAGCCAGTCAGTTGGTGCCACCCCATAGTTTCTAAGCCAATTAGTTTATGACCTTGGTGGTCAGCGTTTGCGCAGGTCCTTGGGTGGGAGTAGCAGAGTGTGGTATCAGTCTCCTGTGACCTTGGAGGTCAGCACTTGTGCAATTCCTTAGGTGGGGGTAACAGAGTATGGTATCAGCCTCCTATGACCTTGGTGGTCTGAGGCAGTCTGCTACAGCCTATGGTGCGAGTTACTAAGGCTTACAGTGTAGGCTACTAAGGCTTACAGTGTGGGCTATTAAGGCTTATGGTGCAGGCTATTTACAGAAACCAAATAAGTGGTTCACTTTATTACTCATTTCCCATCCTTGAGGGCTATCTCATGCCCTTTTACCTAGTTTTATATTAGGAGTGGGCTCTGATACAATGAGAAGAGGGATTCTTTACTTGCTTCTGACAGAGAGTAAAACCTGGAGTTTGAGGTATGCAGGTGGCCCGCTTAAGCTCCCTTTGGAGCGTGATAGTATTTCTGAGCTTCTGAATTCTTGGGCCTTTCAATAGTATTTCTGGGTTTCTGAATTCTTGGGCCTTTCATGACCACCCTGGGGGAAGGGCTCTCCCTGGGGGAAGGATTCCTCGTTTAGTTAATCCTCCCTGGAAGCAACCTCAGAGACCCACTTATGAGGAATGTCTGTGGTTTCCTAAACAAATCAAGTTGACACAAACTTAACCATCAAAGTCACCCCTCATCAACCTTACACCAAACCCTATTTCCTTACATCATACTTAATTTCCAAATGAAGATAGTATGAGGTCATAAGTCCATCTAACATTTTATATAAGTATCCCTCGTACAACCAGAAATGCACAATCTCCTCCCACCCCCTTCCAGAGCAAGGTTCCATAAGAAACACTCAGTCTCTAATATAATAAGTTAAATATAAATTCAACAGTTGTCTAACTAATGATATGATCTTAATCAGTATTAATTACCTAATACAGAAATAGTGGAAGAACAAAATTATCTTAATATTGGTATAGGTATGTACAAACATTCTTAAGGTAAAACAGAAACACTCGTGGCAATTACAGTCCATGTTTTTTTGTAAGTAGTAATGAGGCTTTAGCTGGTATTTGTAGCTGCTTTCTTCTACTACCCATTCTGTGTTATCTCCACCATCAGCAAGCACCTCAGCATGCCTTGGTTCTTTACCTGGAGGAGTGACCCATAATACCTTCATTCCTGAAGGATCTGGGCCATTTATCACACTGCCTTGATTGAGTTGTTGCAGTTGTCCATTGACTTTGATAACAGGGCATGGTAATACCAAGAGATGCCCTAAAGGATCTCCTGCACCCCAGGCATACTCTTCCTTGCCTCCATTGTGAAGGAACAGTCCAATTGCCCTCTGGCAGTCTGGATCAATCACCCCTGCTACCACTGTAACTCCTGTTCACTCAAGGTCCTCAGGATCCCAAAGTGGCCAGGGGGAAGTCTTAGCTTCCAGTTAAATGGAATGTTCTTAGTGCCTCCTGGCAAAAGCAACCCCCCCCCCAACCAAGACCTCTAGATCACCAGAGCATAAGGTTGCAGGAACTAGAAGCAAAAAATTGGCTAATGGGTCACTTAGGGTGATAGTAAATCAGACCATTCCCATTTCTACCCCTTGATTCCTGGACCTGTGAATCCAGGCTATAGAAGAAACAGCACCATATATAGAACACTGATTCAGAGCATATACAGCCTGCTGGAGAACAATTCCCCAGCCCTCCAAGCTATTGCCACCTAGTTGGCACAGTAACTTTCTTTAAAAGGCCATTCCACCATTCTATCAAGCCAGCTGCTTCAGGGTGGTGGGGCACATGGTAAGACCAGTGAATTCCATGATCATGAGTCCCGTATCATACTTCCTTCCTGTGAAGTGAATTCCTTGGTCAGAAGCAATGCTGTGTGGAATACCATGATGGTAGATAAGGCATTCTATAAGCCCATGGAAGGTAGTTTTGGCAGAAGCCATACATGCAGGAAAAGCAAATGCATACCCAGAAAAAGTGTCTATTCCAGTAAGGACAAAATGCTGCCCTTTCCATGATGGAAGAGGTCCAATGTAGTCAACTGTTGGGCCCTGAAAGGCCCAGGCATGAGGCCTAGTGGAACTTCCTGAGCCTAGCTAAAGTTTGGCGACCTGACTCTGGCCAGCTAGGACTCAGCAAGACGCCTAATGGCTTCTGGCCTGCCACCTCTGCGTGGCAATTGAAATTACCATTTCAATAGTCACAGTTCACTATTGGCCCTTACCTCTGCCCCCATCCTAAAATCCCCACCTTCATCCCCAACATGATATAGGCAACTGCTCAGAGTAATAAAGCGAGTTGTTTCTGCATGGAAAAGACTCTCGACTCAGTGTGGTTTTTCTCCGGTGGCCAGGAGAGAGTCGTCCTATGCTCATCATCCCCTCAACCCTAGGGAGGAACCAGCAGGCCTGGTCCTTCCCTCGGCACTACCTGACCGGGAAGGAGCCCGGCATCTGGCGCCTAATATGCAGCTCTGGGACCCCGACAGACTAGTGCACCCCATGAGAGGCAGTCATTGAGGAGGTAATCAGTGTGTGCGGGTGAGCGTACCCTCATGAGCTATGAGGCAGTCTTCATATTTAGTACACGAAACTTTGCTTCTATAACCTGTACTTACTTGTCGATATCTCTTCATTCCTTTTCTCTTTCCCTTCACCTTTGGTTCGCCGGCGGCTTTTGTATTTCTAAAGTCTTATGTTTCTCTCTTTCTCTCTATGCTTGGGCCTGTGAAGGCAGGCCAGCCTTTTCTGCCATTATGGAACTTCCCCTGGATCTGTAAGCTTCAGTAAATATCCCTTCCTCCATAACTGTACCTGGTCTGGAATTTATCTCACAAACCTAAAGCTGTCTGATAAACTGAGATGAACCTGACCATGTGGATGTTGATCTTTTGGAAACTTTGCTTTTAAAAAAAATAGACATGGGCTTGATATTTACAACTAAAGGTGTCTTCTGGAGTGGCAAGCCAAATTTTATGGACTATTCAGATAAAAGTTTAAAAATACTAAGTACAGACAACATTAAACTTCAATGCTTAACTTATAAGCTTTTCACCCTGAGATGACAGAGTTAATTCCAGGTCAGCCTGGACCAGAGTGAGACCCTACCTCGAAAAACCAAAAAAAAACAAAACAAAACTTATAAGCTTTCTAAGAGGAAAGAAAGACTACAGGGAACTTCATTGGAACTGGGCTACTGGCATAAGGGCTGGCTGTGTCCTGTTGCCCAGACCCAGAGACTTTAATCAAGGTTAAATTTGTAATAGCCCAATATGCTTAGCTAGGGATATTAGATTTAAAAATTTAAGATTTGTTTTTTCTTTGTATTGGTTTTTTGAGGTAGGATTTCACTCTAGCCCAGGCTGACCTGAAATTCCCAATGAAGCCTTAGGGTGGCCTAAAAGTCATGGCAATCCTCCTACCTCCACCTCCCAAGTGCTGGTATTAAAGGCGTACACCACCACGCCCGGCTGGGACTTAAGATTTTAAGCTAAAAAAACCTCAAACAAGTTAAAATTACAAGCACTGAGACAAATTTTAGGTTATGATGGTTCAATTTACATTGTTTTAGTCTTTCCTTACTATGCCTTATACCAGTTAAAAAATGTTTACTCTGTGCCTTTATATATTAGAAGTGTTTAACTTGTTTAATTTTACAAATCTCAATATCTTAAATTGGTCTGTGGGGACCTTTAAAATTAAATTTAGTACAATTTCTAATATATGATAGTTATAAATATATTGGGAGCCAGGGGAAAAATTTGGTAATTTAAATAGATGGCCTCCCTCCTGGCAGCTTGTGCCTGACTCCTCCCCTACTGGGAAATGGCAGGCAATCCACCTCCTGAGAGACTGCCACGTGGCCCCCTTGGACTGACCCAAATGGGGACAGGGGAGACATCCACCATCTCGTGGTGACTGGGCTCACTGACCTTTTCTGGCACCTACTGGGCATTGACAGAAACCGGAAAAAAAAATCTAAACATACCATTAGTTATATGCTTCAATGTTTCGCCACTCTTGGGCTGCCTGATCAAATTAAAACAGATAATGGCCCCTACTTCATCAGCAAGGCCTTTGTAGATTTTCTCCAGACCTGGAAAAATCTCACATTCCACAGGCATCCTATATAACCCCCGGCAGGCTATTATTAAAAGATATAATCATGGGCTTAGCGGTTAAGCGCTTACCTGTAAAGCCTAAGGACCCAGGTTCGAGGCTCGACTCCCCAGGACCCACATTAGCCAAATACACAAGGGGGCACATGCGTCTGGAATTCGTTTGCAGTGGCTAAAGGCCCTGACATGCCCATTCTCTCTTCCTCTATCTGCCTCTTTCTCTGTAGCTCTCAAATAAATAAATAAAAATATTTTTTAAAAAAGAATATATTCAAACTCTCAAGTCTCAATTACAAAAACAAAAGGGGGAATCCTTACCCCCACACGACCAACTAAAAAGGGCCTTATTTACCCTAAATATTTTAATTTTTTCTAGCAATTTATAATGTGTGATGGTTATAAATCTATTAGACTCCAAAGGCAAAGTATGGTAACTTAAATAAATGGACCCCAATATATTCAATTGTTTATCTTAAGGTGTTATGGTGGGTTTCAGATTTCAATCTAAAGATATACAAAGTGTGCCTAGCAGGAGTTTCTGAAGTGTTCTGTGGCTTTTGACTTTAATATTATACTTTTAATGTCTAACTATTCTTCATACTCACAGCTTTAAAGTAGTTCCTAAGAAAGTTCAAACTGTATCTCCTTTTAAGATCTTGGGCTTGACCCTTATCATAGATACATACCTAGATACCTGTTAGATGCTCTATGTACTAAAATTAAAAGTTAAAACTCGTTTGGAATGTCATGTAGATTTTCGATGGATTTGTGTTACCTCTAAAAAATATATATAATAACAACTAACAGCATTGGGAAAATACATTTAAGAGATATTTGGCACAATGATAGTATTTCCTTAGATCTAATTCAGTTATATTCAGAGATGTTGTCTTTACAAAATAATCAACTTATTTTTGATACAGCTAAAGCTGCTGATGACTTAATATCTGCTTTTAAGTCTGCCTTGCCTAGATGGAATTCTCTCACTTCTTAGAAAGCTTTGCTGCTACAGGTGTTTGTCTTTTACTCATTCTGTGTCTGCTGCCCATACTCGTTAAAAGCCTTTTAAGATCCTTTATGGCTATCCATATAGAAATACATGGGATACAGCTATGGACCCGACCCCGGCTTCCTGAGACATTATCTTAAAGCCCCTGCAGAGGCTGGTAGTCAAAGACGGGTAAGATTCTCTCGAGTTAGGTCAACCTAAGACAGGGCATGAATGATGGAATTCATGTACCAATGACGGGTAAGACCTGAATATCTTAGAGAACAACCTAAGACAGACAGTCTTTCTGCACCGAGGCCTGGAGGGGCCCGGCTCATAAAAAAATAATAAATAAAAAAGGGGGAATTGTCGGGAGCCATTTTGGCTGGACTTGTATCCATAGCTCTGGGCTTTCGGCAGCAACACTTTAGCAAAACTATAGCAAGGCTTTAGCAAAACTATAGCACTTACAGTAAGCAAGATTATGTATATTCAATGTCAAGAAGCCATTATGGCAGCAAGACATTAGCAACTAAATGTAAGCAAGATTATGTATATTCAGTGTTGAAAGCCATTTGGCTGGCCTTAATAGTCTTTTGTACTGAGAAGTAATTAAAATACAAAAACTCTGTAACAGAAAGGAGTTGTTTGTTTGTTTGTTTTTTTTGATAAAAACTTGTGTGAAGCTCATAAAATTTTTGTCCATGGGAAAACTTTATAAAAAGAAAAAGACCCATTTGGGTACCAGTGAGAGACCTAAAATATTTGTCCCAACAAGGGGACACTGACAATCACTTTTCTAGGGAGTGTCCCGCCCCTGAGGACTGTTCCTAAAATGGTCCTACACCCTGCTAAACTAAACTCCCTCCCTTGCGGAGGATTGCTGGCTGTGCCTCTGATCTGGGCCTCTCTGGCTGCTTACAGTACAATTGCCCGTACGACCTTAAAAAACTGCTCAGCCACCTTCCCGATCCCCATCCAGCTTTTACCAATGTTTCCTCTGGGCATTTGGACCCCGCCTTCCCCTAATAATTCCAGTATAGATGTGAGATACTTTCACCCTCCCTTCTGTAATTTTAACAAAACTGAGCCCAGTGCTCAATGCTACCTGCCTTCTGGAATGGTTTATGTTTGCGGAGGTGAGATGGCCTATGACTTTCTGCCCAGCAATTGGAAGGGCCTTTATGCCCCAGCCACCTTAATCCCAGATGTAGATATCATTTCTGGAAGCTAGATTCCCTGGCTAAGGTAGTCCTACAAAACAGGAGAGGACTAGACCTACTAACGGCCGAAAAGGGAGGTTTATGTTTGTTTTTACAGGAAAAAATGCCGCTTTTACGCCAATAAATTGGGGATCGTCCAGGACAAGATTAAGAGGCTCCAGGAGGACTTGGAGAGGAGGCAATGGGACCTGCAGGACAACCTGCTATGGACGGGCCTACATGACTTCTCACCCTACCTCCTCCCTCTACTTGGACCCCTCCCCCTCCTTCCCCTTCTCCTCCTCACTGTCGGGCCTTGTGTAATTAACAAAATTACACAATTTATTCACCAGCGGCTAGAGGCAATAAAACTTCATCAGGTCGAGATATCACAGGCTGGCAACTCAGGAATTAAGTTCCTCAGATAACCCACTGCCACCTCCCCTGCCCTCCATATGACCAATGACGGGTAAGATCACCAGAGGGGACAACCTAAGACAGGCCATGGAGTGGGTTCTCAGTAAGCTAAACACCTGGTACTCAGTGACGGGTAAGATCCCCAGAGGGGGACAACCTAAGACAGGGCCACGGTGACCAATGCTCTTACAAAAACAAAAGGGGGAGATGTTGGGCCCTGAAAGGCCCAGGCATGAGGCCTAGTGGAACTTCCTGAGCCTAGTGTCACAAGCACTCTCAAAGATGATTGGTTGAGAGGATTCCGCCGGCGAAGGTCAATGATACTCAGACACTGGTATACTCGCAAAGGAGTTTACTGGGATGAAAGTCACACACAAGCAAGTCCAAACTATCACAAATAATATTATAGCTAATACAATATATAACCAAGGTATATTCATCGCTACTAACACAGGAATATTTCTAACGAGTCTAACATGTATACAACCTGACAACGCGAGATTTGAGCTGCGATGCTTTACGATGTTTTACGGCCTGACAACGCGAAGTTCGAGCTGCAAAGTTTTTTCCAGTTCGCTGCGCTTCCAGCCAAGTCTTGGTCCGCTGGCGTAAACTAGTGCTTTAGCTTACGGATGATCATTCAGACAGCGTTCGGACAGAGTGTCGGGCTGATGAATTTGGATCGGTGATGTACTCGCGGGGGTCTTAGTCAGGACTGCTGAGTAGCCTTTCAGTCAGTCATAGTGTCGGGGAGACTGAGACAATGGTTGCTGAGCAGCTGGGGTTTTTATACCTTTCAATGCTTATCTAATAGTTTCACACACACATCTGCTAATCTCTACTATGTACTGCACACAGAGTTTAGCTTACAAGCTTTGACTTTGCATTTTTTACTCTCACAAAACTTGTTTATCCTAAACTGGCCCTGGACCATATGCTGGTCCTTACATGCTCATAACACCTAGCTAAAGTTTGGCGACCTGTCTCTGGCCAGCTATAACTCAGCAAGATGCCTAATGGCTTCTGGCCTGCTACCTCCGCACGGCAATTGTAATTATCATTTCAATAGCTAAAGTTTACTATTGGCCCCTACCTCTTCCCCCATCCTAAAATCCCTGCCTTTGTCCCCAACATGAGATAGGCAACTGCTCAGAGTAATAAAGAGAGTTGTTTCTGCATGGAAAAGACTCCCAACTCTGTGGTTTTTCTCTGGTGGCCAGGAGAGGTTTCTGAGTTGTCTGACGCTCATCATCCCCTCAACCCCTAGGGAGGAACCAGCAGGCCTGGTCCTTCCCTCGGCACTACCTGACCAGGAAGGAGCCCAGCAGTCAACTTGCCACAAAGTTGCTGGCTGGTCACCCTGAGGAATGCTACCATATCAGGGGCTCAGAGTTGGTTTCTGCTACTGGCAAAGTTGGCACTCAGCATTAGCCATAGCCAGGTCAGCCTTAGTTGGTGGAAGTCCATATTGTTGGGTCCATGCATGGCCTGCATCTCTGCCACCATGGCCACTTTGTTCATGGGCCTATTGGGCAATGACAGGAGTGGCTGAGGAAATAAGTTGACCACTATCCACAGAATGGGTCAGCTTATCTACTTGATAAGTCATCCTCCAATAAGGTCACCTACTGATGAACATTAACATGGGACACATGTATCTTTATATCCTTTGCCCATTCAGGAAGTTCTCTCCACATACACCTTCCCCAAATGTCCTTCTCACCACTTTTTCAATTGTTCTTCTTTCAAGTCCTGGACCATTCAGCCAAGCAATTGGCCACAGCCCATGAATCAGTGTATAGCCACACATCTGGCCATTTTTACTTACAAGCAAAATTCACAACCATGTGTAGTGCCATAGTTCTACCCATTGTGAAGATTTCCCTTCACCACAGTCCTTCAGAGTTGTTCCAGAAAGGAGTTGTAATGCTGCACCTGTCCACTTCTGCACGGTGCCTTCATAACATGCTGAACTATCTATAAACCATGCCCTAGTCTTCTCCTCTTCAGTCAGTTGATCATAGGGCACACCCCATGATGCCATAGGTGTATGCTTAGGGGCAAAAGGCATTGTAACAGGAGTAGCAACCATAGGCATTTGGGCAATTTCTTCATGTAACTTGTACCTTCAGGGTCTGCTTGAGCCCAATCATGGATATACCACTTCCACTTGATGGACTGCTGCTGTGCACATCCAACTTTATGGCCTTGCTGGTCTGATAACACCCAGCTCATAATGGGGAGCTCCAGTTGCATAGTAACTTGATGGCCCATTGTCAAGGGTTCAGTTTCTACTAAGGCCCAATAGCAGGCCAAGAGCTGTCTCTCAAAGGGAGAATAATTGTCTGCAGATGATGGCAGGGCCTTGCTCCAGAATCCCAAGGGCCTCTGCTGTGATTCATCTGTAGGGGCCTGCCAAAGGCTCCAAAAAGCATTCCTGTCCAACACTAACACCTCAAGTACCATGAGATCTGCTGGATTATATTCCCCAAGGGCAGAGCAGCCTGGACCTGTTGAAGTACCTTCTCTTATTTTGGGCCCCACTGAAAACTAGTAGCTTTCCAAGTCACTTGGTATATGGGTCAAAGTAACACACCCAAGTGAGGAATGTGCTGTCTCCAAAATCCAAATAGGCCCACTAGATGTTGTGTTTCTTTCTTAGTGGTAGGAAGGGCCAATGCAACAATTTATCCTTCACCTTAGAAGGAATATTCCTGCATGCCCCACACCACTGACCTAGAAATTTCACTAAGGTAGAAGGTCCTTGAATTTTGGATGGATTTATTTCCCATACCCTGATGCACATATGCTGTACCAGAAACTCCAGAGGTTGCCACCTCCTGCTCATTTGATCCAATCAGCATAATGTTATCGATATAATGGGCCAATGAGACAACTTGTGGAAGTAATGTGCAATCAAGATCCCTGCGAATGCAGCTATGACACAGGGCTGGAGAGTTAATATAACATTGAGGTAAAACAGTAAAGGTGTATTGCTGACCTTGCTAGCTAAAAGCAAATTGCTTCTGGTGGTCCTTATGGATAGGAATGGAGAAGAAGGCATTCACAAGATCAATAACTGCATACCCAGTACCAGGAGATAAATTAATCTGCTCAAGTAAAGAAACCACATCTAGTACAGCTTCTGGAATTGGAGTCACCACCTGATTAAGTTTCCAATAATCCACTGTCATTCTCCAGGATCCACCTGTCTTCTGAACATGACAAATAGAGTTAACAGGAGAAAGGTGGGAACCACCACTCCTGCATCCTTCAAGTCCTTTATAGTGGCACTAATTTCTGCAATCCCTCCAGGGATGTGATACTGTTTTTGGTTCCCTATTTTCCCTGGTGGAGAGAACTCCAGTGGCTTCCATTTGGCCTTTCCAACCATAATAGCCCTCACTCCACAATTCAGCGAACTCATGAGGGGGTTCTGCCAAATCCTAAGTATATCTATCCCATTATGCATTCTGGGACTGGAGAAATTACCACAGTGTGAGTTCTGGGGCCCACTGGACCCACTGTCAGTTTAATATTTACCAAAAATCCACTGATCACCTGACTTCCATAAGCACCTATTTTAACTGAAGGGCCATGGTGCTGTTTGGGGTCTCCTGGAATCAATGTCAGTACAGAGCCAGTGTCCAGTAAGCCCTGAAAGTTCTGATTATTTCCTTTTCCCCAGTGTACAGTTACCCTAGCAAAAGGCCACAGGTCCCTTGAGGAATGACAGGACTAAGCTTAACATTGAAACTTTTGGGGATTGTGGGAGGGCCTTTCCATATGGGGACCTGGCCACCCCTTCAATCAAGGGGCTCAGGATTTGTAAACTGGCTCAAGTCTCAAAACTGGTTAAGAGGCCTTGATTCTCTGATACTATAATTCAAAGTGGCCTTTTATTCCTTTGCTCTATAACTTTTCTGCTTATACAGATCAAGCAGGAATTTAGTGGGCTTTTTATCTATTTCACTTTGTGGAACACCATGATTAATTAGCCAGTACCAAAGGTCTACACAAGTCATACTGTTACAAGCATTATTTTGCCTATGCTGCCCATTACAGTAAACATGCTCACCTTGCCTTTGATGATTCAGCGCTGCTACTTGGGACTTGATACTCCGAGATCCAGTTATACCCATTGCATCTAATCACCTAATGCAGCAACTACAATTCCAACTGTGACGGCTTATTTATATAAAAGACCAATGATGGAGGACTTTAATTATGCTGGTGCTCCCCTCACAAATCTGTTTCTTATAGTGAAGGACACATCTTCTGGACACTCCCATTGTGGGGGCAAAGATGAGTTTGCATGGCAAATCTATACCAGTATTCCAAATTCTCTGAGCCATTTAATCCCTTCATCAACATTAATCCAAGGGATATCAGGCAGCTCGAGTTCATTCACAGTAAGCCATATTTGGATCCATATTTCAGCCAGCCAGTCCAACGCAGTGTTAAATCTAAAATCTCTGCTCAGTGGGCCCATTTCAATAAATTCAGCCTGAAATAATCTTATATTCCTTCCACCATTATTCCACACCCTTAAAATCCATTCCCACAGGGCTGGAGAGATGGCTTAGCGGTTAAGCACTTGCCTGTGAAGCCTACGGACCCCGGTTCGAGGCTCGATTCCCCAGGACCCACGTTAGCCAGATACATAAGGGGGCGCATGCATCTGGAGTTCCTTTGCAGTGCCTGGAGGCCCTGCCGCACCCATCCTCTCTCTCTATCTGCCTCTTTCTCTGTCACTCTCAAATAAATAAATAAATGTAACAAAAAAAATTAAAAAAAATCCATTCCCACACATATTCCCCATGCTCCTGCCTGTACAAGTCGGAAAGCTCCTGAAGTTCTTTAGAGGTGCACCTCACCTCCTCTTGAGTCACACTTTCTAGCTCACCTTTAGGGGCATGCCAGAACTTCTGCCTCATTATAAGTCTGGAGGCAAATATGGGTGGGCACTGAAAAGTATCAGCACCTCCTGCAGGGAGGGTCAAAGCTGGTTCCTTATACAAAGCAAGAATAATTCTCGGGCTGGAGAGATGGCTTAGTGGTTAAGTGCATGCCTGTGAAGCCTAAGGACCCCGGTTCGAGGCTCGGTTCCCCAGGTCCCATGTTAGCCAGATGCACAAGGGGGCGCATGCGTCTGGAGTTCGTTTGCAGAGGCTGGAAGCCCTGGCACACCCATTCTCTCTCTCTCCCTCTATCTGTCTTTCTCTCTGTGTCTGTCGCTCTCAAATAAATAAATAAATAAATTTTTTAAAAAAGAATAATTCTCCCAAGCAAGTGTAAAGAGGGCAAGACTTGAGGGTGTGGGAGTGGGGATGCAACTTCCCCTAAAGAGGATAGGCCACATTCTCATGAGAAACAACTTCTTCAGAATCTGACAGGCTCAATTCCCCAGGACCCACGTTAGCCAGATGCACAAGGGAGCACATGCATCTGGAATTTGCTTGCAGTGGCTGGAGGCCCTGGTGCACCCATTCTCTCTCTCTCTCTCTCTCTCTCTCTCTCTCTCTCTCTGCCTTTCTCACTCTCAAAGAAATAAAAATAAACAAAATATTAACAAAAAAATAAACTGTGCTGATAGTTCCTCTTTTGTTTGGGCTTTAAACAAATAAGACATTGTTTATGAACACCTTTTGGTTTCTTTATTATTCCAAATAGTCCAACAAGTCTCTCTTAAAGCTTTTGTTGGCATTTGATTTATTTCAAGTTTTTTTTTTTTTTTTTTTTTTTTTTTTTTTGTCTTTAAAACTTAGATTTGGGCTGGAGAGATGGCTTAGCGGTTAAGCACTTGCCTGTGAAGCCTAAGGACCCTGGTTCGAGGCTTGATTCCCCAGGACCCATGTTAGCCAGATGCACAAGGGGGTGCACACATCTGGAGTTCGTTTGCAGTGGCTGGAAGCCCTGGCACACCCATTCTTTCTCTCTACCTGCCTCTTCTCTGTCACTCTCAAATAAATAAATAAAAATAACAAAAAAAAATTAAAAAAATAAAATAAAATAAAAGTTAGATTTAACTAAAGCATATGGTAAGCTAAAATTGTATGTAAACAAAACCATATTTTGTTACATGATCTTATAAATATAATTACAGAGTTTATGTTCTAGATCCACTTCAACTTATGTAAAGGATTTTTAAGAACATCAAAATTCTCTCTAAGGTGATGACTTAGAATTTGCCAGGTATTTTAAAAGATTGTAATGTCCTGTTACTTAAAAGGAGGAGGCAACTGGCCCAACTTCTAGGCCAGCCTGCCTCAAGATAGAAACAAAATTTGCCTTAGTTACTTCTAATAAAAACATTTCCAAATATGTGAGAGCTGTTGATAAAGATGATCCCCAAACTGGTTGTCATGTTTTGCCTATGTTATGCCCAGTTCTCGGCAACCCCAGTGACCACCAAGGAGAACCGATCATGTATGTAAGAGCAAGGAGCTTTTAATTCAGGCTTAAGCTCAGTCTCTTGACTTCACCAACGCAGTGGATCCATACAAGAGCACTGAGTAGTGGGAGGGTAGGGTTTTTATAGGGATTTGAACATAGGAAAAGGGGATGGGTACATGATTGGTTGATTTAAGCAGTGTACTCTTCTGATGGCTTAGGATTTTGGCGGGCAAAGTTGGCAGGCTGGAGCTAGGGGAATTGAGCTCATCTATGACTATGGGAATGTCTCATGACTTCAGGAATGTATGGGATAATCAGCTTAACTGTTAAGCCTACCCTTACAGCAAGGTCTGCAGGCTGGAGCTAGGGGAATTGAAATTATATTATGGCATAATCAGTTTCCAGTAACTATTAAACCCACCCTTAGATCTTGCCAGGAAGCAGAAACTTAGGCCTACTAAGGACTCTGAAGCCTGTTATGGCATCCATCTGGTTCCTGAGTCCTTCGGCCTATATTCATAGAAAGTGTATTTCATGGAGTTTATATCTCAAATCAATGGGTTATATTAAAACCTGAAGGTATATATACTGGTATTATAAATCAAGTCTGGACTTCCGGTTAAGATGGCAGCATAGGTACCATGCCAAAGCAGCCTAGAGGGGAAAAAAGACCAAAAAAACTCAGCAAAATACAAACTTTTACTAAAAAGTGAGGTGTATAGGAAATTGAAGTGGCAGTGGAGAAGTAGAAGAGATCCAGAGCATCCAGAGCCTGCACAGGCTGGCAAAAGTGGCTCCGGCAGCTCGGCCAACCGCCACAGCAGCGGCGCACCAGAAAGCCACCAGGCTTGGCTCCAGCTGCAGGAAAAGCAAGGTGCGGGAGCTTCCCCTCACACTGCGCTCTCCGCAACTCAGGAAATGTGAAGGGAGAGCAGCAGTGAGCAACGGAGGAGCAGACTGCGAGGTAGAAGAATACGTGGAACAGCGAGAGAACCAGAGCAGCTGCAGCTCCCTCCCCTCCCCCACTGCCTGAGCCCAACTCCGGCGAACAGAGCAGCAGTTCTGGAACCCAGACACGCCAACTTGAGCCGACAGCGGGACCCAAGAAGGAGCAGAGTTTGGCAGCAACATCGGCAGCTCCGGAACCGGTACCAGCAGCCCCAGCAGCAGCAGACCCAGGAGCGTCAGCAGCGGCAGACCCAGGAGCGGCAACAACAGCAGACCCAGCAGCAGTTCCAGCAGTGGGGGTGCTGATCTGCAGGGCCACAGTTGCCAGGCTTGGTTTGCCCCGCAGGAAAAGCCAGTGCCCAGCTCCAGAAATCAGAATAGCAGCTCGACGACCCAGGCAGCAACTTGACAGAGACCAAAATCATCCAAGGTAACTGGGATTGCACCAGGGAAGGGTCTCACTTGGTTGCAAGCTGACTTGGATCCCTCAACAGACCAGAAATCTTAACCTCTTTGTTGAGAGAGGATCTGGTCATTATAATAACTACCCTTGCGTACATACTCAGGGCTGTTTTTGATTGAATGTGTACAGTGTTTAGTTAAATTTTAGAATCTACCTGTATTTTATTCCACTCAGCCTGCTTGAATACTCCCATAGCAGGGAAACTCAACCCCTAAGAACATCTTTGTAGATACTCTGAGAGTTTTAAGAGCCACACCTAACACCTTAAGCTCCTACCCTGAAAATATATAACATCAAATCAATTGATACAGCTAAGAATACCCAGCTAGCTAGAAAATCCAAGCACTAACTTAATCAAAGATGCAAAAATATATGCATTATAACACAAGAAACACTAAAAAGCAAGACGATATAAATCCACCTAAAAGTATTGATGCATCAGAAATGTCCTCCAGTGAGAATGAGTTAGAGGAAATGCCTGAGAAAGAGTTCAAAAGAATGATTATAAATATGTTCAAAGAGGTCAAAGAACAAATCAAAAGAATCAAAGAAGAAATCAAAGAGGAAATCAAAGGAATCAAAGAAGATGCAGGACACCATTTCATGAAATAAAGAAGGCAATACAAGACATAAATAAGGAAATAGAAATAATAAACAAAAACCAGTCAGAATTATTAGCAATGAAGAACACAGTTAATGAAATAAAAAACTCTGTAGAAAATCTCACCAGTAGGATGGATGAGGGAGAGGACAGAATATCTAAGCTAGAAGACCAGGTGGCAGATCTAATACAGTCCAACAAAGAGAAAGACAAACTTATAGAAAAGTATGAGTGGGAATTTCAAGATATTTGGGACACTATGAAAAGATCCAATATAAGAATTCAGGGCATAGTAGAAGGAGAAGAATTCCACTCCAAAGGCAGAGTAGGCGTCTTCAACAAAATCATAGAAGAAAATATCCCCCAAATTGGGAAAGAGGTGCCAATACAGATACAGGAAGCCTTTAGAACCCCAGCCAGACAAAACCCAGAAAGAACCTCTCCTTGCCATATTATAATTAAACTTCCAAACACACACACCAAAGAAAAAATATTGAAAGCAGTTAGAGAGAAAAATCAAGTTACCTACAAAAGCAAGCCCATCAGGATTACAGCAGATTATTCAACACAAACTTTAAAAGCCAGAAGGGTTTGGAGTGATAATATTCCAAGTTCTGAAAGATAACAACTGTCAACAAAGGTTACTTTATCCTGTAAAGTTATCCATTCAAATAGACTGAGAAATAAGGACATTCCATGACAAAAGCAGGTTAAAGGAGTATTTGAAGACAAATCAGCTCTACAGAAAATACTTGATAGAATCCTCCATGCTGAAGAAAAGGAAAAGCACACATATAAGGAACCTAGAAAAAACAAGCAATACTCAAATACTAGTTAACAGAAGAGGAGAGCACAGGTAGAACTGGAACCATAAATCAAGTTTGGTTGTCAGGTAGAGTTTTTTTGGTAACATAAATACTATAGAAGGCTTTTTCTTGACAAATTTCCAATACTAAAATGGATTACTCGTTGAAGCCAGACTACTTGCTTCTTTGTCAGTAGAAAATAAGATTGCTCAATTTGGTGTAGTTTTTCTTAATAGTATTATAAGAAAGATAATTAATTATGGGTTGAGATGAGATTATTACAAGAACTGGGAAGATATTTTTCAATTTTTGACATAGAATGCTTGTTAAAAAAGCTTTTGCAATGGAACTTAGATCAGAATGTTAAAGTATATGGATGAAGATGTGTATATGTAGAAAGGAGGTATGAGATCTCAAAACACCAAATTTTGCCTGAAATTAATTTACTTTAGAAGGGACAGAAAGATACTTTTCAGGCTAAACCTAAACACTATGCCCAAAGTGATATTTTCAACTGTTTACACACTTTTAAGGATGCTCTAATATTTTTACATAAGGACATAGACTTAATGTAAATTCAGCTTACATTAGACACAGGTGATGTCCTATGCTAGGTGGATCACAAAGTCATAAGTATAGATGTAATTCATATTCTTTGGAAGTCTAACTGGGTTAGACATAAACAAGACCCTATCACCTTATGTATTACAAGTGGGAAAAATAAATTTCCTAGGTAAAAACAAACAACTTCCAAGTAAGACAAGGAATGTTAGGATGTTTAGTTGTCTTCTCTGTTGTTCCATTTTGCTCTTGCTTATTGTTATATGCTATTTCAAATCATGGCAAACTGGACTCTGGAAAAAGGAATGACATGCCCTTTATCTCAGACCTCATGCAAGTTTAAGCCATGTGTCCCCCTGACCCTGTCCAGAGACAAAATGGCCAATTGTCTTTGACAAGAAAAAAGAAATGACAAATGGCCTATCACTTTGTTTCTCTTTATAAGTTTTCTCTTTTGAATGCCTAAAGTCACAAATATTATATGAAATTTCTCAGCAGACAAAAAGTGAAATAGGGCTGGGTGTGGTCGTGCATGCCTTTAATCCCAGCACTCAGGAGGCAGATGTCGGAGAATCACCATGAGTTTCAGGCCACCCTGAGACTACATAATTCCAGGTCAGCCTGATCTAGACTGAAACCCTATCTTAAAAAACAAATTAAAAAAGTAAAATAGGTAAACTGAGTCAATGTACTTGGTCAATTTACAAACTCTTTACCTAAGGCAAACATCAGACTTACCTAAAATGTATATCAGGATATAAGCAGATGATTTAAAAAAGGCATAAAGAAAATGATGGCTTAAGGATTAAGATGCTTATCTGGGAAGCCTAAAGACCTAGATTCAATTCCCAAGCACCCCCATTCTTATTGCTAAACCTGAATTTGATTTAAAGTAGGTTCTCTGATATCCTTTCTCAAGACAGTCTTCTATACCCATCAGCCCACATGGGAGGATTGTCAGCAACTCTTGCAGACCCTCTTCACCACCACAGAGGAACATAAAAGAATCTGAAGGGGACGCTGGGCATGGTGGCGCATGCCTTTAATTCCAGCACTCAGGAGGCAGAGGTAGGAGAATTGCTGTGAGTTCAAGTCCACCCTGAGGCTTCATAGTGAATTTCAGGTCATCCTGGGCTAGAGTGAGACCCTACCTCGAAAAACAAAACAAAACAAAACAAAACAAAAAGAATCTGAAGGGAAGCCAATAAACTAGTGCTGGGAGCCAATGGCCACCTCACAGAGAATCCTAATGTTGATGAGGTCTTCTCTTCAGCTACCAGACTGGGATCTCAACACTGCTGAAGGTAGGGCTCCCCTTAACCTCTTTTGCCGGACTCTGATGGGTGGTCTCCAGGTAGCTACTTGATCGGCACCCTACAAATTTGTCTAAGGTGAATGAAGTGACCCAAGGGCCCACAGACTACCCTGCTGCTTTCCTAGAAAGGCTGCAAGGAAGCATATAGGATATACCCCCCATAGATCCTGAGGCCCCTGAGAATACGTGAACTATGAACTATTATGTTTGTAACTCACTGTGCACCAGACATTAGAAAGGGGATTCAGAGAATAGAAGGCTTTGAGGTAAACTTTTTTCAGAGTTGATAGATATTGCTGCCAGGGTATATAATAATAGAGACACTCCAGAAGATAGAAAGGCTAAGAAAATGGCTAAGGTTATGGTGGCTACCTTCCAAAAGGCATAAGGCCCTTTGAGACAGCCCTTTTACTTTGCTCAGTATGATTCCACCCGAAAGGCAAATATATACTGTGCTGGACCTAAAAGTTGCTTTCTTTGGTATCCCATTGGCAAAGGGAAGTCAACCTTTTTTTTTTTTTTTTCTTGCCTTTGAATGGACAGACCTGGAACAAGGCACCAGTGGGCAACTAACCTGGACCAGGCTTCCACAGGGACTTAAAAATTCCACAACCCTTTTTTTTTTTAATTTTTATTTATTTATTTATTAGAGAGCGACAGACACAGAGAGAAAGACAGATAGAGGGAGAGAGAGAGAATGGGCACGCCAGGGCTTCCAGCCTCTGCAAACGAACTCCAGACGCGTGCGCCCCCTTCCACAACCCTTTTTGTTTTGTTTTTTTTTTTTGGTTTTTTCGAGGTAGGGTCTCACTCTGGTCCAGGCTGACCTGGAATTAACTCTGTAGTCTCAGGGTGGCCTTGAACTCATGGCGATCCTCCTACCTCTGCCTCCCGAGTGCTAGGATTAAAGGCATGCGCCACCACGCCCGGCACAACCCTTTTTGATGAGGCTTTTCATAGACACTTTCACAAGGAAACACCTGAGGCAACTCTCTTATGCTACATGGATGACCTCCTCCTAGCTAGCTGCAAAAATGGAGGAGGAATGCCTCTCTGCCACAGAGTATCTCCTGAACAAATTATAACATCTGGGCTATCGTGTATCAGCCAGGAAGGTTCAACTGTGTGTGTGTTAGGCAACCAATTTAGGACATGACTCCAAGAAGGTAAGAGTATGCTGTCAGCCTCTAGGATTCAAGCCATCATTCAAATCCCCACTAAAAGACAGATCCTACATTTCCTCACAGCTGTAGGGTATTGCAGAATTTGGATCCCAAGGTTTGCTGAATTAGCCAAGCCACTATATGAGGCCATGAGAGAAAGATTTGAATTGGACTGAAAATGAGAAACAAGCATTCTAAGAACTAAAGTCAGCTCTGACATCAGCCCCTGCCCTGGCACTTCCAGACTTAACCAAGCTCTTTCACTTGTACATGAATAAAAAGGGGACAGGCCAGGTATGGTGGTGCACACCTTTAATCCCAGCACTTGGGAGGCAGAGGTAGGAGGATTGCCGTGAGTTCAAGGCCACCCTGAGACTACATAGTGAATTCCAGGTCAGCCTGACCTAAAGTGAAACCCAGCCTCAGAAAAAAAAAGGGGGGGGGCAGTCAGGGGAATCCTAACTTAAAGACTGGGGCCATGACATTGCCCAGTGGCCTACATGTCCAAAAAGCTAGACTCAGTAGCCACTGGTTGGCCCCCTTGTCTCTGGGCTATTGCTGTAGCTACTGCTATTCTGACAGAATGCTGACAAATTAAACTTGGGCTAGACTTTATCAATATGGTCCCACATATGATAGAGACTCTTTTAAAGAGCCCCCCAGACTGATGGCTCTCAAAATCTCACATTACCCACTATCAGGCCTTGCTCTTAGATCAACCAAGGATACAGCTTTGCCAAATTAAGGCTTTGAACCCAGCCTCCCTGATGCCAGAAACTGATGAGACATCAATTCCTCTGCATGACTGCCTAGAGATCACCTCCACCTTCTATGAACTCTGCCCAGACCTGACAGATGTGCCTTGGCTGGACCCTGATCTGGTGATGTATTCTGATGGCAGCAGCTTTGTTGTGGATGGAATCAATTATGTAGGGGCAGCTGTAATTTCTTTGGAAAAAACCTTTTGGGCTGAGACCCTACCTTGGGGTATATCAGCTCAGAAAGCTGAATTGATAGCACTGACCAAGGCAGCTCTGATATTGGGAAAAGACAAAACAGTAAATATCTACCCAGACAGCCATTATACCTTTGCCATGGCACATGTACATAGGGCCATCTACTTGGAGTGAGGGCTATTAGCAAGCAGAAGGTAAAGACATTAAAAATAAAAACTGAAATTTGCATTTATTGGCTGCCACTTGGGCACCTGCTAAAGTAGCCATAATCCATTGTCTGGGTCAACCCAAATAGTGACTAAGAAAGTGTTAGAGGAGATAATTCCCCTGCTATGGGTTGTGTCTCAGGATAAGATCAGATAATGGGCCTGCCTTTCTTTCAAAAATCACTAGGGAGCCAGGCGTGGTGGCACACGCCTTTAATCCCAGCAATTGGGAGGCAGAGGTAGGAGGATCACTGTGAGTTTGAGGTCACCCTGAGACTACATAGTGAATTCCAGGTCAGCCTGAGCTAGAGTGAGACCCTACCTTGAAAAACAAAACAAAACAAAACAAAACAAAACAAAACAAAACAAATCACTAGGGAATTAACCTAGCCATTGGGGATTAACTGGAAGTTACATTGTGCCTAAGATCCCCAAGGTTCAGGACAGGTAGAAAGGATAAATCAGACCTTGAAGGACACTTTAACTAAATTAACCCTAGAGAAGGATGGGTGGGACTCCTTCCCTTCCACCCTGTTAAGGGCCAAGTGTACCCCTTATGTAAAAGGAATTACTCCATTTAAAATTATGTATGGAACCTCTACCCCCATTCTGCTCAGGGCGGGTCTTGAACACATAACTGACTTTACTAATGAACGGATTCTTTCTATACAAGCCTTACAAAGAGTCCAAGAGTCCATTGGTCCAGCAATCAAGGCTGCTTTTCAGACACACCCTGTTTGCCCCCATCCTTTTCAGCTTGGCAACAGAGTTCAGATCAAGAGATACTGTATTGGGATATTGGAACCAAGGGCCTATGTATGGCTTTAGGTAAAACTTCTTGCTTTTATGCCAATCAGTCAGAAATAACTGAAATACACTGGCTTTAGTTAGAGAAAATCTCAAAGAAAGAGAACTTCAAAGATGGGCCACTAGTAATTGGTTATGTTTTGTTGGTCTCCATGGCTAACTTCCCTTGTCTCTTCTATTGCTGGCCCCCTGATACTACTGCTCTTAGGCCTTACCATAGGAGCCTGCATTATTAATGCTCTAAGTAGATATATAAAGAAAAGAATAAATTCTGTTAAACTGGTATTTCAGACACAATACACCCCCTTAGGTGAAAACTCCCTAGACACTGTTATTCATGAATCAAAGATCTGACTTAGTGTCATATAAGAGGAGGAAATGGAAAATGGAATGTAAAAGGAAGGGGATGATCCCTCTGTGCAATGTGCCATGACTCCCTGTATCTCTTTGTTTCTAGAGATCTTTGTGATTACATAGCATAGAATGTTTCTTGCCTCAGTTCCGCCTATGTGACCTATGTAACCTTGTGACTTCTTGTAATATCCCCCCTTTGTTTAACAGTATGCAACTTTGTGGTTTAACTCCTGATCCTGTTTTTATTATAAACATCATGTGGTTATTTCCAACAAAAGCTGACACTCCCAACAGATCAGGGTTGCATCTTGACATCTCAAACTCTGAGATGCAGACCTGCTGCACCAGATTTCCTCTTTTTCTTTCTTTCTATCCAATAAAACGTGGCCTCACATTCCGTGAGTCAATGGTCTTACTTGTGTGACACTGGACTCCATAACAATCTAAACAACACCCTTCGTAAACTTGTTTACAAAAGAAAAAATTTTAAACTTTCAGACTTATAAATTACAATCTTTGAGCAATGTTGTGAAAAGGAAGATGTCCTTAGCAAACTTGAGAGATTTACTATAAGAGCTGTCAAAATCCTATACAATCCTATATAGGTAAAAACATTTACTTACTACCCTTCCTTCATAAGCCCACACCTTTACTCTCAGGTGTGCATTATTCTTTCCTGGATAACCTTTCTTTTCCTTTTTTTTTTTTTTTCTTTTTTTTGAGGTAGGGTCTCACTCTATCCCAGGGTGATCTGGCATTCACTAGGTAGTCTCAGGGTGGTCTCTAGGCAATCCTCCTACTTCTGACTCCCGAGTGCTGGAATTAAAGGCATGTGGCCCAACTCTTTCATCAATTTTTAAAAATTGTTTTCTTCTTTTAACTTTTTATTTATTTGAGAGCAACAGAGAGAGAAAGAGAGAGAATGGGTGCGCCAGGGCTTCCAGCCACTGCAAACGAAGTCCAGACGCGTGCGCCCCCTTGTGCATCTGGCTAATGTGGGTCCTGGGGAACTGAGCCTCGAACCAGGGTTCCTGGGCTTCACACGCAAGCGCTTAACCGCTAAGCCATCTCTCCAGCCCTAAAAATTGTTTTCTTAACTTCTAATTCATTTCCTGTTCTGATCATGATTTTCTTTATATCTGGCACTATTGGGTTTGGATTCTTCTTGCTTTTCCAATGCCTTCCACTGGATGGTTAAGTTATTGATTTGATCTGTCTGTTTTTGTAATGTGGCCACTTAATGCTATAAAATTCTTTAATGACTGCCTTCATTGTGTCCCTTTGTGTCCCAAGTTCTGATATGTTGTATTTTCATTGTCATTCAGCTCTAGAAAAGTTTTAATTTCTTTTTGATTTTATTGACTACCCATGCATTGTTTAATAATGAGTTGTTCAGTCTCCAGGTATTGGATTTTCTGTTGTTTCCCTTGTTTTTAATCTCTAGCTTTATTGCATTGTGGTCTGATATAATGCATGGAGTTATTTCAATTATTCTGAGTATGCTATCTTTTTTTAAGAATAAAGTTTATTTCACAGTAAGAGGTAATAGCTAGAGAACAGATTCCTTGCAGAGAAGGGGATTCCAATTTAATTTTTTTTCTTTATAAACACAATTACATCAATTTAAGTTTTTAAAACTTTTTTTATTGACAGCTTCTATAATTATAGACAATAAACCATGATAATTCCTTCCCCTCCCCTACTATTCCCTTACAAATTCATTCTCCATCATATCCCCTCTCAATCAGTCTTTTATTTTGATGTTATCATCTTCTCCTCCTAGTATAGTGGTCTTGTGTAGGTGGTATAGACACTGTGAAGTCATGGATATCCAGGACATTTTGTGTCTGGAAGATTGCATTGTAAAGGGTCCTATACTTCCTTTGGCTCTTACATTCTTTCTGCCACCTCTTCTGTAATGGACCCTGAGCCTTGGATGGTGTGATAGAGATGTTTCAGTGCTGAACATTACTCCATCACATCTTCTCAGCACTATGATGTCTTTTGAGTTATCCCAGTGGTCATCACCATCTGAAAAGAGAAGTTTCTCTAGCCAAAAGTGAGAGTAGCATTAATATATGGGTATGAATGGTAAGAAAAGTACTTACAGTGCAGTTTGGCGAGGATAATATATGCATTTAGCCAGACAAGAGCAGGCTTTATACCCCTAGGGCTCATGACCTGCCCCATCATAGGCTTTTGACTAGGTCTTCAGTACTAGGCATGTATTTCCGCCCATGGAATGGGCCTCCAGTCCAATTAGAGCTATTGGTTTCCCCATAACAGACATGCCACTATTGAACTATTAGCTCATTTGGACTGGCTGGACAAACTTAAGGCTTGCAGTGCCCACTGCTGTTTATTTCCACTGATGACGTCTGTCTCCCATAGGGCTACATGCTTTTCCCAGCTTTCTGTCAGCTGGTCTACAGAGAGGTAGTTTTTCAGCTCAGCTCCAACTTGATTTCTCAGTGACCTTGCAGCCCAAGCATGTGGAGTCTTCAGCCAAAGGGTCTTACCATCTATTCCTGGTGGGAAAACAAGAGCCTTGGCAATGGCTTGTAATGTTTTGGGGCATCAGGGACCTCTCTGGTCAACAACTCCCTGGAAAGTATCCCATCCTTGGCACTGAAATTTTTCTAGTAACAATTTATGGCTTCTTGGTGCCTGGACTTACATCTGGGTCTTTATTCTGTTCCAATGGTCTACATGTTTTGAATTATAATGTCCTCCTGTTGGAGTGTTCCTTTCATCAATATAAAGTGATCGTCTTTATCTTTCTTAACTAATGTTGGTTTGAAGTCTATCCTGTCAGATATTAGGATACCAACACCTGCTTGTTTTCTAGGCCCGTTTGTTGAAACATCATTTTCCATCCTTTCACCCTAAGATAGTTTCTATCTTTTATGGAGAAGTGAGTTTCTTAGAGGCAACAAACAGAAGGATCTTGCCTCTCCTTAAAAGACAGGTGACACATTTATACAATGGAGTTCTACTCAGCGGTAAAGAAAAATGAAGTTATGAAATTTGCAGAAAAATGGATGGACCTGGAAAGGATTATACTAAGTGAGTTAACCCAGGCCCAGAAAGCCAAGCACCACATGTTCTCTCTCATATGTGGATCCTAGCTACAGATGACTGGGCTTCTGTGTAAGAATGAAAATACTTAGTAGCAGAGGCCAGTAAGTTAAAAAGGAGACATAAAGGGAAAAGAAAGGAAGGGAGGAGAATACTTAATAGGTTGATATTGTATGTATGTAAGTACAATGATTGTGATGGGGAGGTAATATGATGGAGAATGGAATTTCAAAGGAGAAAGTGTGTGGGGGGGATTAACATGGGATTTTTTTTATAATCATGGAAAATGCTAATAAAAATTTTAAAAAAGAGATTTGAACACCAATAAAAAAAAATAAAGATAAAATAAAAAGACAGGTGAAGGCCATGTGTCAGAATTCAAAACAGACTCAAGTGACTCAGAGGAACACTGGTATTGGGAAAGCATTGTGGAACCTTACTTCCCTGAGAGGCTGCCACAAAATGAATGAGCTCCAGGATAACTGCTAGAAAATTTAAAGTCATGATTCTTGACCCTAATACCATTTGCTAGACATTTGTTATTGGCAAAGCAGATAGAACATTCAGATCCAGTATCCCACGTTCTGACTTCTAAAACTGAACATTAGTATCTGCTTGCTTTAATCCTTTTAACAGACAAGTTCATTTGTGTGACCAGGGTTGAGAACAATTGAAGAATCGTCTGCTTTTCAAGGCTTCTTAGCCTCGCTGTCTGGGAAAGGAAAGATAAAGAAGGTCATTTTGTATTAATTAAAGGAAAAATTCAACAGGAGGACATTACAATTCTAAGCATATATACATCTAACAAGAATGTTCCCAATTTCATCAAACAATATTAGACTTAAGGTCATATATAACCCCAAGCACAATTGCAGTGGGTGACTTCAATACTCTACTCTCATCAATTGACAGGTCATCCTGGAAAAAAAAAAAAATAAACAGACAGACATCTGAATTAATTGATGTCATGAAACAAATGGACCTAACAGATACCTACAGAAAATTCCATCCAAATGCAGCAGAGTACACATTCTTTTCAGCATCACATGGAACATTCTCCAAACTTGACCATATATTATATTAGGACACAAAGCAAATTTTAACAAATACAGGAAAATTGAGATAATTCATTGTACTCTATCTGATCATAATGGATTAAACTACTAATCAACAACCAGAAAAAATATAGTGCATGCCAAAATCATGTAAACTAAACAGTTCACTGCTGAATGATGAATGTACCTTCATCTGTGGAGAGTCCTTGAAGATGCTCCTGTCAGGTGCCTAGGCACTGCTGCTCTGGTGCATTTACAGAACTAAGGCTTCATTGGTAACAGAAGTGGGGAGGTGGTCAATAGGTAACCCTGGAGTTTTTGTAAAAGACCATTTAGTGAGGACAGTGCTCCTAGTCCTGCTTTTCCGGTCCTCTACTCAGGGCAGTTTTTGTGCTGTTGTTTGTGGAATTGGGGGTAGGATTTAAGGCCTTGCCCATGGTAGGCCAGCACTTTGCCACAGAGCTCCATCCCTGGCGCTCTCTCATCATTTTTTAAAATAAAATATTTCATTTATTTCAGAGAGAGAAGGGGAGGGACAGAGATGAAAAGGGAGAGGGAGAAAGAGAAAGAGAGAGAAAGAGAAAATGGGCATACCAAGGCTTCCAGCCTCTGCAAACAAACTCCAGACAATATGTGCCACTGTGCAGCTGGCTTATGTGGGTTCTGGGGAATCAAACCTGGGTACTTGGGCTTCTCTGGCAAGCGCCTTAACAGCTAAGCCAACTCTCCAGACCGCTCATCAGTTTTGACTGTGCTGCGGCCGGGGAGACGGGGGAGGAGGAGGCTGGGGTTCAAAACATTCAGGGGTTGGGATGCAAGGCTTCCCCTCGCAGCCTCCTCAGAGGCGGGCCCGCCGCGTGCGCCGGAAGTCCGCCCGCCGCTGGGACCCCAGGCGCGGCCTGGGACTTCGGCCCGCGCCCCCTGGTGGGATCTCGCGGCCAGCCGAGGGGGACGCGGGGCGCCGGCGGGAGAGGACGGCCGCGGTGCCCAGGAAGCAGGTGAGTGCCCGCCGCGTCCCCAGCCTGAGCCCCAGCGGCAGGCTGGCCTGCCCGCCGGCCGCCGCGCCTGCGAGCTCCATCCCGCGCCAGCGCGCGAACGCCGGCGCTAGTGGCGCCTCAGCGGCCGCGGCTCGCGGGCGTCGGCGGGCGGCCGGGGTCTCCGCCGTTTCCGCTCGCCCCGCGCGGCCTCGCGGGGCCCAAGCAGCAGTCCCGCTTCTCAGGGATGCTCTGGTGTCCAGTGCATACCACCTTGGCTATTGGGCTGCAACCTCACTTTGTCTGGGTTGTGAAAACAGTCGCCAGCGGTTTGATACTCTTTCACGTCACATTTACTATTTTCAAAAATATTTATTTTAATTTTCAAATTTGTTTGCAAGCAGAGAGAGCTCAAAGACAGAATGGGTGCGCCATGGCCTCCAGCCGCTGCAACTCCAGATGCTTGCACTTCTTTGTGCGTCTGACTTGACTTGAGTACTAGGGAATGGAACCGCGGTTTTTAGGCTTTGCAGGCCAGTGCTTTAACCACGAAGCCATTTCTCCAGGCCGGTTCTTTTAAAGTAAAAAAAAAAAAAAAGGAAAACCCAATTTTGAAGTGTTTTTGTTTTGTTTTGTTTTTTTAGTTATGTACACAGTGTGTATACAGCCAGGTTGGTACCATCGTTAGCCTCCTCCCTTTCCTCCTCCTCAGAAGGGACCCTCCTCATTGGGGAATGTGGGTCGTGCATAGTGGGGTTAGCCATCAGTTATGGGTAAAATGTGGCTCTAACAATCTTTACGCCACCTCTTCCGTAAATTTCCCTGAGCCATGATGTATTTATTTTAGGTCTACTTCAGTGATACCGTCTTGGGGAGGCTCTGTGTTTCTGGATATCTGGTTTGGTAGGAGCCAAGTGTTCTCTGTGTCTGTCTCCTTCACTTTTGTTCTGGTACCAGGTTCACCAAGAAAGCAGCACTCTTGCTCATTTCCCCAAATTGTCTATGGTTTCAGCTGGGGCCCTGGTGAGGTGCGATGGGCTGATTTCTCTTCTCAGGTTCTCTGCATCCATCTGAAAAGAGAAGCCGATTCTCCAAGGAGAGTTAAGTCAGCACCAGATAAGTGGGATTGTTGTGCCAAGACCCCTGACCAGGAGCCAAGTCCCCCAGTCATCCAGGAGTCACCCAGAGAACTGCCACAGAAGCTCAAATGCAAAAGCAACAGGTTTCTTTATTGCAAGCCTAGGCCTGGGCTCCATCCCCACAATCCGGCACAGTGGTAGTGAGGGAGAGAGCCCCTTTGTTTTGGGGGAAGGGGTTAATATAGGAATTCGAACAAAAAAGTAGGGCATAGATACATGATTGGTTGATTTAAACAGTTCTGATTGCCTTGGTTTTCAGAGGGCAAAGTTGTGGGCAGGAGCTAGGGGCACTCCAGGCAGATGAAGTCATCTCCATTGTCCTTGAAGTGGAGATTCCTCAGTTTCTTATCTAAGCAGGTGGTAAGCAGGTGGTCGGAGACCCCCCCACCCCCACCCCCCGCAGTGGAGTGTTTCTGCAATGTCCTTGAAGTGGAGATTCCTCAGAAACGTTAGGGGGAAAGGCAGCAATTAAGCAAGCAAAGTCAGCACATTAGCCAGCTAGTTCCCTATCTAAGTCAGGCCTGGGCCTTTTTTTTATTTTTTATTTTTTAAATGGTTATATTTGGTCTCACAGGATAGAGCTTAAGAAGGCAAAATGAGTTAGCCATTTTCAGATGTCTTAATGTCCAGTCTAAAAATCCAAACTCAAGCCTTTTGGGACTTGAGGTTTCCTTTTTCTGATTGGGGTCTCCACATCCTACAGCACACCTTGAGAATCATTCTTAGAGGGGAGGGAATAAGATGTATAGCAGCTTAATGAATTATTGAGCAGCATTTGAATGACTGACTTGGTAGCCATCAAATTAACTCAAATTTGGACAATTGAACTTGGGAGGTCGTGAGACCTGGGAAGCAGTAAAACTGGGGCAGTCCTGTTGGGTCTACCTTCCAGTTCCTATTTGTTGTACAAAACAATGAAGCTCTTGATGTTATAATTTTACTTTGTACATACAAAACTAGTAACTTACTAAGACTTACTGTTCCTACATCAGACATTTCTGAAGGTGTCTTTCGACAAGAAGAATTTTTTAAGATGTTTGAAGAAGTTAGCTTTTAGAACATATGGTCCTTCTTTGGAGAAATTGTCAGTTTTTTCAAGACGAGGTCTCGCTCTAGTCCAGGCTGACCTGGAATTTATTATGTAGTCTCTGGGTTGCCTTGAACTCATGGCGATTCTCCTACCTCTGCTTCTCCAGTGCTGAGATTAAAAAGGTTTCATTGGTTGTGCTCACATACACAAAGGACATGAAAATAGAAGGGGAGTAGTTGGAAAGAAGAAAGGGATCAGCAGAAGTGGGAGAAGAACAAGACAGGATGATGGGTGAGAATGATCAAAATACATTATATACATGTATGTAATGTCAGAATAAAACCTATTATGTATAATTCACATATAATGCATGCTAGTAAAAATTTAACAAAAGTTGGTTTTGTAATGAAGTGAAGAAAGTAAAGGAAGAAATGACTTGGAGAGGAGGGCCGGGTTGCTATGACTTGACCATTATGAGCTAAGGGTGCCATCTACTTTCCAGTTGCTAGCTGCAAGTCTAGTTACTGCTGCAAATGGAAAGATTTTGCATTTGTTTGTCCTGTAGGGATAGGGCAGAAACAGGGAACACCTCTGACCCTGTAGGGCTCAGGACTACCTGTAGTAGTTCTGTGTTTATATGGCCGTGTTCCTCAGTGACCTTGTATGGCCGGTTTGCTTTGTACATCAGAAGCACTTAAGGCAGAAGCTGTGGTGGGGGGGGGACAAGTCTTCTATGGGGACCATTTGGAAGGATGGAGAATGAGTTTCAACAGGTGTTTCTGAGCACTGTTAGAGCTTGAAGATGGTCTGGGCCCTGAAGTGTCCTGGGGTGGCAAAGGGAGGGGAGGAAGGATGAGACAGAATTTTTTTTTTTCTCCTTTAAACAACTTATGTTATTGTTAGTGGCTTTTTTTTTTCTTTAGAAAATAAAAACAACTTAATGGATTCATTTCTTTTAAGACCTAATTTAAGAAATAGCATCTGTGGTGGTTTGATTCAGGTGTCCCACATAAACTTAGGCGTTCTGACTGCTAGGTTCCCAGCTGATGGAGATTTGGGAATTAACGCCTTCTGGAGGGAATTTGTTGTTGGGGGTGGGCTTATGTATTATAGCCAGTTTCCCTATGCCAGTGTGTGGCACACACTCCTGTTGCTATTGTCCACCTTATGTTGGCCAGGGGGTGATGTCCACCCTCTGCTCATACCATCGTTTGCCCCGGCCATCATGGAGCTTCCTCTTGAGCCTGTAAGCCAAAATAAACCTTCCTCTCCCCCCAGAAGCTACTCTTGGTTGGGTGATTTTTACCAGCAGTGCAAACCGGACTGCAACAGTAAAGTGGAACTGAGGAGTGGGATTGCTGCTGGACACCTGACTGTTTGGCTTTGGCCTTTTGGAGCTGTCTCAAGAGGAATGTGGAAGGATTTGAAACCTTGGCCTAAGAGATGCCTTGCGGTGCTGTAAGTATGGCTTGATTGACTATTCTGGTCAGAGCTGCAAGACCTGAATACAGTAAGAACTGTGGACTGTGAGGTTAGGCTTATGAGGGTGAGAAAGAGCTTTGCTTGGACTAGGCCAGTAGTATGTGTAAGAAGCTTGTTCTTTTGCCTGTGTCCTGAGAGGTTGTGCAGGGTTGCTTTGCATAGAAACGAACTAGAGTGAGCAGAGGGATATGGCACAGAAAGAAAAATCTTTGGGTGAACTGTTGCCCGTTCAGCTGCAATTGAGAGATTACAACCTTTGAGACTGGGCTAGCTCACCTGTACTGGGGTAACAGGAAGAATGTAGACTCGTTTGAAGGGACTTGAGTGCTCAAGAAGTGTCCTGTTCTTCAAAGACTGCTTTATTTCCCCTTGGATTAACAAATGGGCACCCTACCTGGTATTGTGGAGTATAAGAAATGCAGGAAAGAGAGGGTCATTGAGTTTGCAGCATGGTCTTGTTTTTTGGAAATGGCCATGGGCAGTGTGAAGCAGGTTTGCTGGATGCCTGCATGGAGACCCTGTGGGGTCGTGAGGATGAACCGTGAATTGCAGTGGAGACCCAGTGGAGCTGCCAGGACTACGGGATGGCTGCTAAGGAAAGCTGCCAGCCACAATGAAGTTTTCCAGGACTGTGAGTAGCCTAGCTGGAGGGGCGGAATTGTAATACCAGAGATTTGTTGCTGGTTAGAATTATCGGACTTGGAGATTTGTCACTGGCTAGAGTTGCTGGACTTGAAGCTGCAGAGTTCGATGTTTGCCCTAGTTGTTTTAAATCTTGTATTGGTTGAATGTTTCTTTGCTATGCCCAATGCCATCTTTTGCAGTGTGAATGTTTATTTTGTGCCATTATGGGTTTTTTGAGGTGACTTTTTGGTATTATGGCTCAGTTAAAAGATCTTGGATTATGGGGATGTTTGAAAATCATTGGGATTGGTAAAAACTATGGAGACTTTTAAAGTTGAACTGAGTGCATTGTATTTTACATCATGTATGGATATCAGTTTATGGGGGCCAGGGGCAGAATGTGGTGGTTTGATTCAGGTGTCCCCCATAAACTTAGGTGTTCTGACTGCTAGGTTTCCAGCTGATGGAGATTTGGGAAGTAACGCCTCCTGGAGGGAGTGTATTGTTGGGGGTGGGCTTATGGATGTTATAGTCAGTTTCCCAATCCCAGTGTTTGGCACACTCTCCTGTTGCTGTGGTCTATCTTAAGTTGGCCAGGGGTTGATGTCCACCCTCTGCTCATACCACCATTTTCCTCTGCCATCATAAACCTTCCCCTTGAGCCTATAAGCCAAAATAAACCTCTTTTTCCCATAAGCTGCTCTTAGTTGGGTGATTTCTACCAGCATTGAGAACCTGACCACAACATCATCTTTTTAAATATCTTAATTATTTATTTGAGAGAGTGAGGAAGTGACAGACACACAGAGAGAATCGGTGTGCTAGGGCTTTGGCCACTGCAAACAAAATCCAGACACATGTGCTACCTTTTACATCTGGCTTACGTGGGTACTGGGGAATCAAACCTGGGTCCTTACCCTTAGCAGGCAAATGCCTTAATTGCTCAAACATCTCTCCAGCCCAGAAATAACATCTCTTTTTAAAAAAGGGATTTATTGAGGTTGGGAGTTGGCTTAGTAGATAAATCACTAGCTGCCTAAGTGAGTACCTGAGGTGACATTCCCAGAACCTATGTACAACCTGGACTTGCTACCTGGTGTTTGTAATTGCTGCATGTCTGTGGGGAGAAGGGCAGTAAAGACAGGAAAATCTGCAGGAAGCTCATGGGCCAGATAGCCTGCAAAATGGAGCAGTGAAGCAAGCATGAGAGACCTTACCTCAAAATGAAGTGAGGTAGGTGAGGACCAACACCCCAAAGTTGTCACATGACTTCCACATGCATGCTTTTTTGCAAGTGTGCTTCTGTATTCCACTCATATTAACATGCATACACACCAATAAATAATAAGTAAAGTACTTGTTTGGGAAAAGGAAAAAAAATTACAAATTTTTATAGATATCTGCAAAAAATAGAAGTAATTTTAAAAAAATGTTTTATTTATTTACAGTCACAGAGAGACAGAGATAGGAGAGAGTGAGAGAGAGAGAGAATGGGTACATCAGGGTCTCTAGCCACTTCAAACGAACTCTAGATACATGCGCCACTTTGTGCATCTGCCTTTATGTGGGCACTAGGGAACTGAACCTGGGTTGTTTTGCTTTGCATGCTTAACCGCTTAACCTTAACCACTGAGCCATCTCTCCAGCCCTAGAAATAATTTTTAAAAACCTTTTATTGACAATTTTTATATATGTGTATAATGTATTTTGATCATAATCCCCTTCCATTACCTTCTGTTGTCTGCTCTCCTCCTTCTTTTGAATTCTGTGTTATGTGCAACTAGATCCTCATCTAATTTATTTTTTTGCTAGGCAGAGTCTCACTCTAGCTCAGGATGACTTGGAACTCACTTTGTAGTCTAGGCTGGCCTGAAAACTCACTGTGAACCCCCTACTTCAGCCTCCCAAATGCTGGGATTAAATTCTATAAAACCATGTCTGGGTCTTACAATTCTATTTGACGTTGTTTTTTTGTTTGTTTGTTTTTGTTTTTGCCCTCCTCCATCATCCATGAGAAAATGTTGCAGGTTTTGTACAGGTGACAACAGTCACTGTGAGGTCACATCATATCCTGAAGACATCATTCAAATCCTAGTCTTCTGGCTCTTACATTCTTTCCACCCTGTCTTCCTCATTGTTCTCTGAGCCTTGGAGGGCATTATAGAGACGTCTCATTTAGCGCTGAGCACTCAGCAGTCATTTATTCACAGCACTTTGGCAATTTTTGAGTCTCCCCAGTATTCATGACATCTGCAAAAAGAAGTTTCTTGCTCTGGAGAGAGACTTCCAGATATGGCTTAAGAGCAGTTCCTGTACAAGCATGTGGCCCTGAGACTGCCAGAGTTTATATCTCCAGAACCCAAATAAATAGCTGGACATGGCCAAACATATCTTAGTCCTGTGGGGAGCACAGACCCAAGAATCTCTGGGTGTCTTTATTTTCTCAATTTTTATTAACATTTTCCATGATTATAAAAAATATCCCATGGTAATACCCTCTTTCCTCCCTCCCACTTTCCTCTTTGAAATTCCATTCTCCATCATATCCCTTCCCCCTCTCAATCAGTCTCTCTTTTATTTTGATGTCATCATCTTCTCCTCCTCTTTTTTATTTTTTTTTAAATATTTTTTTTGTTCATTTTTTATTTATTTATTTGAGAGCGACAGACACAGGGAGAAAGACAGATAGAGGGAGAGAGATAGAATGGGCGCGCCAGGACTTCCAGCCACTGCAAACGAACTCCAGATGCGTGCACCCCCTTGTGCATCTGGCTAACGTGGGACCTGGGGAACCGAGCCTTGAACCGGGGTCCTTAGGCTTCACAGGCAAGCACTTAACCGCTAAGCCATCTCTCCAGCCCTTCTCCTCCTCTTATGATGGTCTTATGTAGGTAGTGTCAGGCATTGTGAGGTCATGGATATATAGGCCATTTGGTGTCTGGGGGGAGCACGTAAGGAATCCTACCCTTCCTTTGGCTCTTACATTCTTTTTGCCACCTTTTCCGCAATGGACCCTGAGCCTTGGAAGGTGTGATAGAGATATTTCAGTGCTGAGCACTCCTGTCACTTCTTCCCAGCACCATGATGCCTTCTGAGTCATCCCAAGGTCACTGCCATCTGGAAAGAGAAGATTCTCTACCAAAAGTGAGAGTAGCATTAATATAAGGGTATGATCATTAAGAGAAGTGCTTACTGGGCAGTTTGATAAGCATAGTATATACATTTAGCCAGATAGAAGCAGACGTTATCCCCCTAGGGATCATGACTACCCCAGTTTTAAGTTTTCAGTATCAGGGATGTATTTCCTCCCATGGAGTAGGCCTCCAGTCCAATTAGAGGGCAGTTGGTTTCCACCTTGACAGATGTGCCACAATTGCACCCATTGGCTCATTTGGCCTGGCTGGCCAAATATAAGGCTTGCAGTGTCCGCTGTTGATATCTTCACTGGTGATTTCTCTTTCTGCCATTGAACTGCATGCAGAATGGCTTCTTCCAGCTTTCTGTCAGCTGGTCTACATGGAGGAGGTTATTAGCAGGATTTCTCAGTGGCCTTGCAGCCCAAGTATGTGTAGTCTTCAGCAATAGGGTCTTACCATCTATTCCTGGTGGGAAACCAAGGGCCTCGGCAATGGCCTACAATGTTTTGGGGGCATCAGGGACCTCCCTGGCCAACAACTCACTGGACGGTATCCCATCCCTGGCATTGAAAATTTTCTAGCACCAATCTACGGCTCATGAGTGTTCCCTTGTTCAAGAAAGGAGATTTCCATATGATTTATTTATATCCTCTTAGATTTTCCTTAAGTTTTTAATCCTTCTCATTACCAAATAAAGTTGGCCTTCCCATTTGTGGTTGTTACTTCTGTATCAATTACATGATATTGTAATCTGAAGACCCAGTTGAAGTAGAATATTTGAAATATTTGTTCTCTTAATTTTGAGTATTGTGGGCCTGTTTCTTGGCTCCTTGCTTGCATCATGACAATTTTTAGAGTACCTTAAATCAAGCTGACTTAGTACGGAGCATGTCTTCTGTCAGTTGTGCCATTGTGCTGCCTTTGTAACGTGAGTGTTTCATTCACTAAAGTCCACAAAGATCGAACCTTTTGAATTTCCTCTTGTATTTTACTTTGGTCATCACAGGATTCTATTTTTTTAAATTTGATTTTGCAGTCCCACACATTCTGACTTCAAATTTTGTACTTGCTTAACCAACCATTTTCCTGATATTTTTGGGTGACATAATAGTCTCTTTGCAAAACTCGTAAAAATCTGTTATGTGCTACATGGCATCTGGCAAGGCAAGTGCATATCTTACGGCTTTACATTAAATGTGTCTGCAAAATGTAGAGAAGACTTTTTAGAATTGGTCTTAATGTATTTTATTGCAACATATCTTGCAAAATGGTATATCAGATGAATAAATTTAGGACCTCTAGGAGAAAGAAATAATGAGCCAACAACTTGAGGAAAGCTACTTCCACATTCAGTAGATATTTTTTTTAACCACTCACAGCAATGTTTCCGGAATTCTGTGTCACTTTTTTGATCAAGCAGAGGCCAGCAAACTTTGAAAATTTCTCTGGTGAGAGATGCATCTAGCGTTTGAAACAAAAAATAAACTATATGAAAGGCATCATGGTTCATCCTGTCAAACATGTTCACGTGGAGGTGCTGGTACGATAGGATCTTCCCGCCCCGTGTTGGTGGTTGAGCCGGGCGCCAGGCCCAACGCCCACAGGTACATGCAAGTATGTGCAGTCTCGGAGGCGGTGACCCAGGCCGAGCTCATGTCGGCCCTCCGCCCCGCAGGGCCGCCGTGGACCGAAGCCAAGCTGGCGCTGGGACCCCAGTTGAGCGGCCCTCCCTCCCCGGGGTCGCCTGCTGTGTGCCCGCCTGGGTCCATTCCATGGTGAAAGGCTGAGTGGCGGAGGGGAATATGAAGCCTCGCGCCACAAAGAGCATGCCCAGCCCCAGGAGAAGCCACCACAGACCCTTGTTTGGATTTTGTATTAAAAACATGTTCACTGAAGAAAATGAAACTTAAGAGTAACGGGGGAAGCTTTATTCCTTTCTTCCTTTATATACTTCCATTCTCATTATATGATATTTACATGTATCCTTAGACTTCCTCTGCATTTTCCTTTCCTTTTTTAAAAAAGTTTTCCTTTAGGATGCTATCCCAGTGCGACTGCCCAATGAGGTCCATCTTATTTTTTAAAAGAATATATTTATTTATTTGCAAGCATAGAGAGAGACAAAGGCAGAATGGACGCAACAGGGCTTCTTGCCACTGTGAATGAACTCTAGATGCATGTGCCTTTTTGTGTATCTGGCTTTATGTGGGTGCTGGGGAGTTGTACCAAGGTATTTAGGCTTTGCAGGCAACTGCCTTGTGGTGGTTTGATTCAGGTGTCCCACATAAACTTGGGTGTTTTGAATGCTAGGTCCCTAGCTGATGGCAGTTTGGCAATTAAAGCCTCCTGGAGGCAGTGTATTATTGGGGGTGAGCTTATGGGTGTCATAGCCAGCCGCCATTTGCCAATGTTTGGCATACACTACTGTTGCTATTGTCTATGTGATATTGGCCAGGAGGAGATGTCCACCCTTTGCTCATGACATAAATTTCCCCTGCCATCATGAAGCTTTCCCTCAAGTCTGTAAGCCCAAATAAACCCATTTTTTCCTACATGCTCCTCTTTGTTGGGTGTTTTCAGGCAGCAGTGAAAACTGATTACAACAGTGAACTTGGTACCGAGAAGTGGGATCTTTGCTGCTAGATACCTGAATGTGTGGCTTTTGGCTTTTTGGGGCTGATTTTTGAGGAAGGAATGTGGAAGAATTTGAAATAATGGCCTAAGAGATGCCTTGCAATGCTGTAAGTACAGCTTGATGGATTATTCTGGTCAGAGTTGAAACACCTAAATGCAGTAAAAACTATGGACTGTGAGGTTTGACTTATAAAGGTGAGAAACAGTTTTGACTGGACTGGGCTACAAGCAGTTTGGGTGAGAGGTTTGCTATTATACCTGTGTCCTGAGAACTTGTGCAGGACTGCTTTGCATAAAAATGGACCGGTATGAGCCGATGGATATGGTACAGAAAAAAGTGAAGTCTTTGGACCAAAACTGCTGCGTGTTCAGCTGCAATTGTTTGAGAGATTACAACCATTCAAATTTGGGCTAGCTGACCTGCATTGGGACAACAGGAAGAATATAGGTTCTTTGGAAGAGGCCTGAATGCTGAAGGAGTGCCCTGTTCTTCAAAGTCAGCTTCATTCCCCCTGGATTAACAAGTTGGCAGCCCATCTGGTATTATGGAGTATAACAAGTACAGGAAAGTGAGGGTCATTGAAATCAAAACATGATTTTGTATTTTGGAAATTTCCATGGGCCTTGTGAAGCAGGCTTGTCAGATTACCTTCATGGAGATCATATAAAGCCAGAAGGATGAACTGTGGGTTGCAACAGAGACCCAATGGAGATGCCCAGACTATGGGATGGCTGCCAAGAAGAGCTGCTGGTACTGGATGAAGTTTTCCAGGACTGTGAGTAGCCTAACTGAAGGGGTAAATTGGAACTCCAGAGACTTGTCATCAGTTAGAATTATCAGACTTGGAGACTTATGACTGACTAGAGTTGTTGGACTTGGAACTAGAGTTTGATGTTTGCCCTGTTTAAATCTTATATTGGCTGAATATTTCTTTGTTATACCCAGTGCCATCTTTTGCAGTGTTAATGTTTATTCTGTGCCATTATGGGTTTTGGGGGGATTTTTTTTTTTTTTTTGTATTATGGCTCAGTTAAAAAACCTTGGATTATGAGGATGGTTGAACATCATTAGGATTGATGATAGAGACTTAGAAGTTGGACTGAATGCATTGCATTTTACATCATGGATAGTTATCAGTTTATGGGGCCAGGGGTGGAATGTGGTTATTTGATTCAGGTGTCTCCAATAAACTTAGGTATTCTGAATACCATGTTCCCAGCTGATGGCAATTTGAGAATTAAAGCCTCCTGGAGGCATTGTATTGTTGGGGGTGGGCTTATAGGTGTTATAGCCAGCTTCCTCTTGCCAGTGTTTGGTACACTCTCCTGTTGCTGTTGTCCATCTGATCTTGGCCAGGAGTTGATGTTCACCCTCTGCTCATGACATAATTTCCCTGTGCTATCATGGAGCTTCCCATCTAGTCTGTGAGCCAAAATAAACCCTCTGTTTCCCATAAGCTACTATTGGTCAGGTGTTTTCTGCCTGCAATGCAAACCTGAATGCAATATACCTGAACCACTGTGCCATCTCTCTAGCCATTCCTCTGCATTTTAATTGTACAGAAAAATACATTCATGTATTGGATGTGTTATAAAGTTTTTTTTTTCAAAACTATTCACTAATTACTTTTTTCACTTCACTTTTGTGTATTACTTGTTACCCATAACTGTTGTGCCAAGACCCCTGACCAGGAGCCAAGTCCCCTAGTCATCCAGGAGTCACCCAGAGAACCGCACAGAAGCCGAGACACTCGAATGCAAAAGCAACAGGTTTCTTTATTGCAAGCCTAGGCCTGGGCTCCGTCCCCACAGTCCGGCACAGTGGTAGTGAGGGAGAGAGCCCCTTTCTTTTGGGGGAAGGGGTTCATATAGGAATTCGAACAAAGAAGTAGGGCATAGATACATGATTGGTTGATTTAAACAGTTCTGATTGGCTTGGGTTTTCAGCAGGCAAAGTTGTGGGCAGGAGCTAGGGGAACTCTAGGTAGATGAAGTCATCTCCATTGCCCTTGAAGTGGAGATTCCTCAGTTTCTTAAGTTTCTTATCTAAGCAAGTGGTCGGACCTCCCCCCCAGTGGAGTGTTTCTGCAATGTCCTTGAAGTGGAGATTTTTAGGGGGAAAGGCAGCAATTAAGCAAGCAAAGTTTACAGAAGCAAAAGGTCAGCACATTGGCTGGCTAGTTCTCTATCTAAGTCAGGCCTGGGCCTTATTTTAAAAAAATGGTTATATTTGGTCTCACAATAACAACTGTTGCATAGCTTAATGCCATGATTTTACTGTTGCTGATGATCAGTCTTGTGAATTGATGTGCTCTTGATGAATTGAAGGGACAGAATTAAAATATATATATATTTATTTAGCTTGTGTATGTATATAATGTGTGTTATAATGTGTGTGTAATGCAGTGTGTGTGTGGTGTATGCATATGTATATGTCCATGTAGCTCCCCATGTGCTTGCCTGGGGCATGGTGCACTTGCCTGCAATGGTTGGATTGGAATGTTGGCTGTCCTGCTCTATTGTTCTTCAGTTCATTCCTTTTTTTTTTTATCAAGACAACCTCAGAAAACTTGTAATGGCACAGAATAAACATTCACACTGCAAAATATAACACTGGTGTATGGGGGGGGGAGAACTGGAGAGAAGGGACCCAGGTTCAGTTCCCCAGGACCCATGTAAAGCCAGATGCACAAAGGTGGCACAAGTGTCTGTAGTTTGTTTGCAGCAGTTTGAAGGCCCTGGCATGCCCATTCTCTCTCTCTAATAAATAAAAATCTTTAAAAAAATGGCATTAGGCATAGCAAAGAAATATTCAATAAATACAAGATTTAAAACATCAAGGCCAAACAAATATCAAACTCTGTAGTACCAAGTCCAACAACTCTAATCAGTGACAAATCTCCAAGTTCAATAATTCTTTTTTTTGGGGGGGGGGGTTTCGAGGTAGGGTCTCACTCTGGTCGAGACTGACCTGGAATTAATTCTGTCATCTCAGGGTGGCCTTGAACTCATGGCAATCCTCCTACCTCTGCCTCCTGAGTGCTGGGATTAAAGGCGTTTGCCACCACGCCCAGCTCTAAATCCAATAATTCTAACTGGCAACAAGTCTCTGGAGTTCCAATTATGCCCCTCCAGCTAGGCTACTCACGGTCCTGGAAAACTTCACTGGGGCTTGCTGCTTTCCTTAGCAGCCATCTCGTGGTTCTGGCATCTCCACTGGGTTTGCACTGCAATCCACAGTTCATCCTCACAGCTCCATTGGTTCTCCGTGCAGGCATCCAGCAAATCTGCTTCACACTGCCCATGGCCATTTCCAAAACACAAGAACCATGTTGCAAACTCTATGACCCTCTCTTTCCTGCATTTCTTATACTCCATACCAGGTAGGGTGTCAATTTGTTAATCCAGGGGAGAACAAAGCAGATTTTGAAGAACAGGATGCTCCTTGAGCACTCAGACCTCTTCAAAAGAGTCTACGTGTGTCATGTTTCCCCAATCTCAAAGGCTGTAATCTCTCATATAATTGCAGCTGAACAGGCAGCAGTTTAAGCCCAAAGATTTCATTTCTGTGCCATATCCCTTGGCTCACACCAGTCCATTTCTACACAAAGCAATCCTGCCCAAGTTCTTAGGACATGAGCATAACAGCAAGCCTCTCACACAAGCTGCTAGCCCAGTGCAGGCAAAGCTCTTTCTCATCTTCATAAGCCAAACCTCACAGTCCTTAGTTCTTACTGCATTCAGGTCTTTCAACTCTGACCAGAATAGTCATCAAGCTGTACTTACAGCTCTGCAAGGTATCTCTTAGGCCAAGGTTTCAAATCCTTCCACATTCCTCTTGCAAAGCAGTTGTAAAAGGCCAAAAGCCACACAGGTATCTAGCAGCAATGATGCCACTCTCAGTAACAACTTTACTGTTGCAGTCAGGTTTGCATTGCTGCCAGAAAATACCTGACCAAGAGCAGCTTGTGGGAAAAAAGGTTTATTTTGCTTTATAAATTTGAGGGGAAGCTCCACGATGGCAGATCAAAACAATGGCATGAGCAGAGGGTGGTCATCACCTCCTGGCCAACATCAGACAGAAAATATCAGCAAGAGAGTGTGCTGAATACTGGCAAGGGGAAACTGGCTATAGTACCCATAAGCCTGCCCCCAACAATCCACTGCCTCCAGGAGGTATTAATTCCCAAATCTCCATCATCTGGGAATCTAGCATTCAGAACACCTAAGTTTACGGGGGACACCTGAATCACACCACAACATGCCTCTCCCCCCTCCCCCCCCCGAAGGACTCTCCTTCCCTGGGAACCTCACAGGGAGCTTACCCAGCCATGGAGGCTTTCATATGTTGTGGGTGAAGCTACAGAAAGGTGGCTCAATCCAGCCTCCCAGGTAACAGTGAAGGCCCCCACACCAGGCTTGCCATCAGTACCCAGGACCTCAGATTCCAGGAGGAAGTAAAAAATGGAAGCAAGTTTCAAATTGGGCCTGAATTCAGGGTGCGGTGAGGCCTCCTTCTCCCAGAGCTCCCAGTTTTACCTCTGAGCCAATTAAGTGCATCCCTCCCAGGGAGCATCCATAAATTGCTCATGCAGTGGTAACATGAGATGAAACTTCTAGACCCTCAGCCCAGCTTCCTGAGCCAGTATGTGGGGTGGATCCTGAGGCACTTCTGGGAACATTCTTTTCATTCTGCCATGGTCCATCGTGGATCAAGATTCATGTGCTGCTAAAATGACTGTGAACCAGGAGACATGGGGTGGATTTAGTTGGGTCTGGTGCCAAGAAGGTCCAGGGCTTTCCGGAGGAGACTTCATTTGCGATGGCTCTGAGGACTCTGGATTGCCTTACAGGGACAGGAGGAACAGGGACTTGCTTCTTCCCTTATCCCTGAGCTTCCAGAAGGCAGGGGTCAGGGCTTCCCATAAGCTGAGTTCACAGAAAGAGGAGGTGGAAAACTATCTCCCAGAAACATGGGCAGCCATTGATTGGCTGCGAATCTGCCACCTGAACACATGTCACACTTGGTGATACCCTGTGGTTGGGCCTGGAGTTCCTGGTGAGATGTCTGCAAAAGCAAATCCTAGGCATCCCTCAAGGCCTGGAAGGTGTCAGTGTCCATCACTCAGCTCCTCTGTCCTCATCTTCTCACCAACCAGGTCCACGACTACCTGCGTAGTAAGCTCTGCTCCCTGTATGAGAGCGACTGCCTCATTCCTTTTTTTTTTGAGCCAGAATTTCTTATTGATCCCAGAGCATGCTGTTTTTTTCTATGAGCACTGGTGGTTCTCAGGTCTCTGCTGCACTATAGTACTGGGGTTACAGATATGCATGGACATGCACAGCTGTTTTTATGGGTCTTAGGGATTGAATTTGACTGGTCTCTCAGACCTCCTCAGGTCTTACTCTTAACCACTGAGCCATCTCTCCAGCTGAGAAAGGACAGTTTTTTTGTTTTTTTTTTTGAGGTAGGGTCTCACTGTAGCCCAGGCTGACCTAGAATTTACTATGGAGTTTCAGGCTGGCTTCAAATTCACGGTGATCCTCTTACCTCTGCCTTCTGAGTGCTAGTATTAAAGGTGTGTGCTGCCATGCCTTGTGGGCCATAATTTCAACACACTAATCAAATAATGGACTTTAAACTGTGACTGAAATAGAAGGCCAGAGAAGCTGGGAGAAAAAAAAAACAAAAAACAAACAAAAAACCCCAAAGCAAATCCAACCTGTAAAGGTATGGACATACAAATATTTGTCTAACAATGACTAAGCAACTCAATTTCTCTGACTGCTTTTTAAAGCAAAGTAGCCCAGTCAGAACCAGATTTAGCCTTTCCCTCACCAGGAGTGTTCTGCTGTACTTTATTGGGCTTGCTATGAACTTCTGGGAAATTCTTCTGTTTTTGTGTTCCAATTGTCAGTGTCTGTGTGCTGGTATGAGCCCACCTTGGCCTCTGTTTTTTTTTTTTTTTGTTTTTTTATTGTTTGAGGTAGGGTTTCACTATAGCCCAGGCTGCCCTGGAATTCACTATGAAGTCTCAGAGTAGCTTTGAACTTGAACTCCTGGCAATCCTACCTCTGCCTCCCAAGTGCCGGGATTTAAGGTGTACACCCCTGTGCCTGGCTGCCTCCAGCTTAAAATATATATATTGCTTCTATACTTACAGACAACAAACCATGGTATTTCCCTCCCCTCCCCCACTTTCCCCTTCATAGCTCTGCTGTCTGTTATATCCCCTCCCTCTCGCCATTAGTCTCTCTTTTAATTTGATGTCATCCTCTTTTTCTCCTATTATGAGGGTCTTGTTTAGGTATTGCTAGGCACTGTGAGGTCATGGATATCGAGGCCAATTTCTGTCCAGACAGTTGTATGTAAGGAGTGGTACCCTTCCTTTGGCTCTTACATTCTTTCTGCCACCTCTTTCGTAATGGACCCTAAGCCTTGGAGGGTGTGAGATGTTTCATTGTGGACACTCCTCCCTTCCTTTTCAGCACTATGTTGCCTTTTGGGTCATCCCAGTGGTCATTGCCGTCTGAAAAAAGAAGCTTTTTTAACTAGAAGTGAGAATAACATTAATATAAGAGCAGGGGCTAAGGGATCAAACTGAGGTGCTCCAGCTTGGGTTGCAAGTATTTTATCCATTGAGCCATCTCAATGACTGCTATTTTTAAAGTTTCAATTTCTAGACATTTTAAACTTTCAAAATAGGTTTTAATTGTGGGTTGGGAAAGTGAAAAGAGGGCATTCATTGTACTTCCTGGTAAATTAGTAGAGCATTAAGCAGACTACAGTGGACTTAATCATTATCTTCCCATGATTAAGGAAGAGCACTATTAGATAGTAACTGTTAAAACCACCCAGTGCCAGGTCTGTGGTGTAACTCGTTACTTCAACCTTGTAGCTGGAGTACACCTGTAAAAGATGCTTAAAGGCATGAACATGTCTGTGTCAATAAACCTTTGCATTTTACAGACAGTGACCAATATGGGCTCCAGACTGTAGTTTGTCCCAATTTACAGACATCTTGGGGTAGAATGTAATGATTTTGAAACTTCAAACCATCTGATGACTGGGGATCATGTTCTTCAGACTTGGGTGCTGGGTAGGGCATGTTCAGGTCTGTTTACTGATTGCATTGACTCTGAAATTCCTTTTGTGTAGTTAGCTCTGTTGGTTTGAGTTTAGGTGGGGCCATTCCAGTGGAAGGGACAGAGATGTGGCCACACTTCTATTTGCAAAAGCTGTGTTGTTTCTGCCTTGCTGACATTGGTCATCTGATCTTGCTCACATATACTTATGATAAAAAATTCTGTGTGAAAAGGAGAATTTTAAAAACTAAAAATAGTTAAAGGGTTAGAGGAACTGACATATTTGTTAGAGTATCCATTTTTATATACTTTTGCTTTAAAAAAAAAAAAAAAAAACAACCTTTGACCCCCCCCCCAACACAAAAGACCTTTAAGTAAAGGTCTCTATCTCACTATGTCCTTGGTGCTGAGAATCTCTCCCTGTCTTCATCAGTCTTGCCCTTCCCTCCAGATGTGACAGTAGTTTCCATAGTCCTGGAAGGCTCTAGGCTTGAAGGCTCAATGTTTGCCCTTATTCCTTAGGGTTACTTTCTCCCTTGGACATTCCTGATTTTAAAGTACCCTGGGGTCCCAGCAGTTGGGAGGCTGAGGTTGGAGGATCACTGGGAGTTCATGGCTATCCTGAGTGAATTCCAGGTCAGCCTAGACCAGAGCGAGACCTTGTTTCAAAAAATCAAAAATGGAGTCGCACATTGGAGGCCGGCGGGCACTCAGGTTCTGCTGGTGCTCTGGGCAGCAGAGCGGCATGGAGGTGGGCGCGGCGGAGACCCGCGAGGACGGTGCCGGGGACCGGAGGAGGGGCTTGGGCGCGGCTGGGCGGCCTGAGAAGACCGGGATGAACGACCGCAGAGCGGCACCAACGGGCTCCCGAAGCCGTCGTACTGGCTGCACCTGTGGCTCTTCGTGCTGTTAGACCTGGCGCTGTTCGTGTTCGTGTACCTCCTGCCCTGATTGGTTTGACATGAGGTCAAGAGTTTGGCTACTGGAGTAAAATCTGAAAACTACTACAAACTTCCTGAATAAAGAAGAGAATTGTCCAGCAGCAGAACTTCATGCCTTTTACTTCTTCACAAGTTTTGTTAACTCATTCAGAGAACTCTTCAAAATATAGTGATCATACTCATTCATAGCAAAGTTCTTAAAACTAGATCAACTGGTTCCTGTTTAAAAACTTTACCACTTAGTGGCTTTACTTTATAGGAGCTTCAAATAAAAGCATTTGTACATAAAGGTTTAGTATATTCATTAAGATATACAGTAATGAGAGCCAAGTGTGGTGGTACACGCCTTTAATCCCAGCACTCGGGAGGCTGAGGTAGGATGATCACCGTGAGTCAGAGGCAACCTTGAGACTACATAGTGAATTCCAGGTCAGCCTGGGATAGAGTGAGCCCCTACCTTGAAAAACCAAAAACGAGAGAGAGAGAGAGAGAGAGAGAGAAAGAAAGAAAAGAAAAGAAAAGAAATACAGTAATTGTGAGGTTAAGCCTTTAATGGTCACCTAGGTTTAATGTGCATATCATAAACTATAATGAAGGTATTCATTTTAAATTTTAAATTACTCAAAAGGGTTATAAGACACAGTGTTTGGTTAAATAGAGGCTATAGTATAACACAAAAGCTCTACAGAAAATACAGTCTACTGCATTATCAGGTTGGTATAATCATAGAGAAAGTAGGTAATAATCAGCTAGAAAAGTCCTTGTACTGGCTCTTACCCCTTATTTTCTTTTAAACTTAGGCTTCCTAAAATAGTCTGGTATGTTTTAAATCTGATTTTTTTTTTTAAATCACCATTGAGTACATTTGTAGTCAAGCTATACTTTCTTTATAATGCCTGTAACTTAAATAATTTAGCAAAAACAGTATGAAATGTACTCACTCAGTAGATATTGGACCATTCATTGCAGCCAGGCATTTTGGACACAGCAAACATTCTTACTGGAGGAAGCTCACTTTCTTGATTGCTATCCTATTTTTTTTTTGAAATTTTATTTATCCGTTTTGAGAGAGCAAGCGAGACCGAGAGAGGGAGAGGGAGAGGGAGGGGGGGGAGAGAGAGAGAGAGAGAGAGAGAGAGAGAGAGAATGGGCATGCCAAGGCCTCCAGGTACTGCAAACAAACTCCAGATGCATGCCCCTCCTTGTGCATCTGGCTTATGTGGGTCCTGGAGAATTGAACCAGGATCCTTTGGCTTTGCAGGCAGATGCCTTAACCGCTAAGCCATCTCTCAAGCCAGATTACTATTCTTTTTAAACAAATGTTATTTAACAATCTATATTGTATGTTTGGCCAGCTAACATTTGAAGTAGGAATCAAGTCGGTTTTCTGCTTTCAGACTTATAGTATACTCATGTACTGGCTTATATTTGCTGGACTGCCATTTTCAGTCAGATTGTCTTCCAGGGAAGCTCCAGCAATTATCTGGTCTCTGCCCCTCACTCCCACTGGACTGGCCTTATAGGTATGCATGGCCATACTCATCTTTTTACATAGGTTCTGGGGATTAAACTCAGTGTCAGGCCCTCATGTTTATGTAGCAAGTTAAACTTGCTTGCTGAGCCATCTCCCCAGCCTCAGTAAGGCTTTTTTTTTTTTTTTTTTTTTTTTTTGAGGCACAGTCTCACTCTAGCCTAAACTAAACTGGAATTTACTCTGTAGCACAGGCTGGTCATGAACTTACCTACTGCAGCCTCCAAAGTATATACTACTATGCCTAGAAATCCCAAGGAAAAGTTTTTAAAAACCTCTTTGGGTTTTGGCATTTCACAATTGTGAATAAAGGATTAAATATAGAGATAAGAATTGGATGTGTAAGGGTGTTCATACCTTGTTGGGAATAAGCTTGTAGGCCCTGTCTGTTCGTGGTAGTGTCAATTGTGGTGTAGCAGGAGAGAGCCCAGAACTGCCTCCAGCAGCCCAAGGCTTTCTCTCCCTTATCTTTTCATCTTTCAGGACTTACAGTTTAGTGAAACTGTAGAAAAGAATTTCAATGTATGAAGAAGATTAGAAATTTATTTAAAAGACTTAAAATATTTTTGCTTGTTTATTTTTGATTTTTCAAGATAGGGTCTTGCTCTAGCCCAGGCTGTCCTGGAATTCACTATGTAATCTCAGGGTGGCCTCGAACTCGCAGCAATCCTCCTACCTCTGCCTTCCAAGTGCTGGGATTAAAGGCATGTGCCACCACACCCAGCTTTAAAAATATTTTTTAAATGTTTACTTTATTTTACTTATTTGAGACAGAGAAAGAGGCAAATATATATGGAGAGAATGGGTGCCAGGCTTTCAGCACTGCAAATGAACTCCAGATGCATGCACCACCATGTGCATTTGGCTTATCTGGATTCTAGGGAATCAAACCTGGGTCCTTTGGCTTTGCAGGCAAGTTCCTTAACTGCTAAGGTATCTCTCTAGCCCCCAAATATTTTAGTTTATTTTCTTATTACAGCACATGTGAGAGAAAGAGACAGATAGAGAGAAAGGGTGTGCCACGGCCTCTAGCCACTGAAAATGAACTCCAGATGCATATGCCACCTTGTACATCTCTGGCTTACATGGGTACTGGGGAATCGAACCTGGGTACTTAGGCTTCCCAGGCAAGTGCCTTAACTACTAAGCCGTGTGTCCAGCTCTAATAAGCATTTTAAAAAATTATTTTTATTTATTTATTAGAGGGGAGAAGAGAGAACGGGCATGCCAGAGCCTCTAGCCAGTGCAAATGAACTCCAGATGCATGCACCATCATGTGCATCTGGCTTACATGGTATTGCAGTCAAGTTCACATTGCTAGCAGAAAACACCTAACCAAGAGCAGCTTCTAGGAAAAAAGGTTTATTTTGGCTTACAAACTCTAGGGGAAGCTCTAATATGGCAGGGGGAAATGATGGCATGAGCAGAAGGTGGACATCACCTCCTGACCAACATCAGGTAGACAATAGCAACAGGAGAGTGTGCCAAACACTGGCAAGAGGAAGCTAGTTATAACACCCATAAGTCTGCCCCCAACAATATACTTCTACCAGGAGGTGTTATTTCCCAAATTTCCATCAGCTGGGAACCTAGCATTCAGAATACCTAAGTTTATGGGGGACACCTGAATCAAATAGCCACACATAGGCTCTGGGGAACTGAACCTAGGTCCTTAGGCTTCACAGGTCAATGCCTTAACCATTAAGCCATCTCTCTAGCCCTCTACAAAACATTTTAAACATAGATTTAAGCTAGGGGTTAGTAGAAAGATAAGTACTCAGAGAAAGAATAAGTTATATCCCAAAACATGAGTGTTGGCTTCTCAAAGGAGAGTCACACTTAAGTGTCTTAGCTGTAACTATGGACCATTTTAGTGGCTCCAAGGTACAACTTAGAAGGTTGTGAAGAAACTTTTTCCCCCTCTGGTTTTGATAAATGAGATCATAAAATTATAATGTGTCTAGGGTTGCTCAGACATTTACCAGTCTGACACGAATATATTAGTAAAATTTAGAGGCATTTATTTCTGGCCAGGACTACACTTCGAGCTGGGAACTCAAGAGAGCAGTTACATCTGGTCAGGGGTTATAAGGACAGATTGCTAAACAAATCTACATGACCACAGTCATGAGCCTAGTTACAAAGGTGAAGGGAAAGAAAAAGGTTAGTGGTTACCTCATTCAAGCAGGTGGCCTGTATTCTGCATACCAAAGGTAACATTTGCAAGGTACTGCATCCTGCATGCCACAGGTAACGTATGCAAGGCACCACATCCTGCATTCCAGATGTAACATTTGCAAGGTACTACATCCTGCATACCAAATGTAACATTTGCAAGACACTTCGTCCTCAATGCTACAGGTAACATTTCTTTATGTTTTTCCTTATCCATCACATTTCATTATTCCCTTTATCCATCACAAAAATGGCTCTGGATGGGACTATACTCTGGTAAAACCATTGTCCACAAGGGTTGCATAATGGGTTAAGGCCTGCCTTTTATTATAAATGCTTTAAAAAAATTTTTTTTATGAGCTTCCCAGAAAGTTGCAGGTTTACAGATGGGAAGGAAGAAAGACCATATATGCCTAGGCCCTTAAGCATAGTTCATTGCTATTTCAGTATTATTTGAAAATATCTCCATCTAAAAGAAATATGATCTCTATGTTGGCAACTTTTCAGCAAAATTAATTGTGCTAGAATTCTTGACTCAGTGAGTAGCTTCCACCAGATTCTGTTGTGAGGGACTCCTTCCCTTCCCATGTGTCCATAGTTTTCTTTTTCTTCCCATTCTGCCTTAGCAGGAGATTGTTTCTTAGATCCTGTCCACAATGATGTCTTACTCAGACCTTTAACAAATGGAACAAACCAAAACATGGTGCCACAAAGATGTATTAAGAGATACCATGTTTGCAAAACATGTGTAAATGATGAATTTTGTTTGAATCTCACATGCATCAGGAAACATCTAGGGTAACATCTAAAAGCACAAACAGGAGACTGGTGACTGCATGTTTGAATCATCACATGGGGAGATTAGACATGTGAATATCTGGGCCTCACCATTGATAAATAAATCATCCATTGATTTAGTAATTTAGGGGTATTCTAGTGACTCTGGTGTCCCTGAGGTTTGAGGGCCACTAACACATGTAAGGTTCAGGATTGACCAAGACCACGGAGACCACTCTGAGGCAAAGATGGAAGCTTTTATTTGGGGAAACCGTGAGCTGTCAGGACTGACTCAAGAGCAGATCAGTCAATTTGGGATTACAGGCTATATAGAGCTCTTCAGTTGGGGGAAGGTGAGGAATGGGGAAGTAAAAAAAAAAATTTCTTTAGGGGAGATCTAAGATAGCCAGGGTGTGACACCAGAACAGTAGCCAGGTGACCTGATAGATAAGGGGGCAGGAAACCTATAACTGGGGGTATTGTTAGGCAAGGAAGGGATAATAGCTGGGTGGTTCTCTGAAGAATGTGGATGACCCACTCCCTGGTATCTGTTGCCATCTTGCTGTCTTTGGTGACTCCATTTTAGGAAACCCATCTTGACCTAACAACACAGAAGGATCCAGCCATTAGAAAACACTGTCTCTTTGATTTGGAATAGGAAATAGGAAATGAAAGTGAGACAGTTTAGGAGTAACAGGTCCACCAAAAGTGAAAGTGAGCAATATTTTTGAGCCTGTCCTTGCAGTCTCCACTTTGCTAGAGTTCAGAAAAAGACCTGGCTTCTCCTTATATCTTACTGCCTAAGGTAATTCTCTAGATATGGTTTTCCTTAAACTCATTCTTCATCCCTCCCTAGAAAGAAATTCCCCTTTCCTGGAGGATTAAGGTTCCTAGATAGATTAAACTTGATCTCCTACTTAGAAGCCTGGTTAGTTCAGCCTCCATTCAGAAATTACGAAAGATCCCAGAGTTGGCTTCTGTAAGGTTCAGGAGTGACCAAGACCACAGAGACCACTCTGTGGCAAAGATGGAAGCTTTTATTTGGGGAAAACACAGGCTGCTGGGACTGACTCTCAAGAGCGGAGCAGTCAACTTTGAGATTACAGGTAGTGGGCTATATAGAGTTCTTCAGTTGGGGAAAGGTGAGGAAAGGAAATAGCTAGAGTGTGAGACCAGGTGGGAGATAAGGAGGCAGGAAACCTAGACCTGGAGCATTGTTAGGCAAGGAAGGGAGGATGGCTGGGCAGTTCCTTGAGGAATGTGGATGACCCACTGCCTTATGTCTTTGTTGCCCTCCTGCTGTCCTTGGTGACTCCATTTTGTCCTGACCTAATATTCCAGCCTTTTGTTAATAAGAGATGAAGGTTAATTTTTTCACACGTCAGGGCAATGAGTTCTTATGGGAGAGACTGGATAATATAGTCAGTAGGTCTCTCTTCAGGGCAGGTGAGGAGGAGGTGGTTTCATGGTGGCTAGAGGTGACAGAGTGGTAGGATTGATAGTGCCAGTGTAGCATGTTGTTACAACTTGGTCCTGAGCTAAGCAGAGATTACTCTCATACCATCCCTGTATTGAGCTGGCTTCACGGCAGTTGCTGTCAGACACCTGTTATAGAGAAGGTGAGGAAGATGGGCTCTGTGCACCCTGTGAGAAGACAGAAGGAAGAATAAAGGAGTTTGTTACTCTTGTCAGCAGCTATGACATCAAAATAACAGGTATAAAGGGAGGATGAGCATTCAGAGGTGAGAGATAGAGGGCTTGGGGCAAGAAAGAAAGCAGGGGTACTGTGGGATCAGGGGAAGGGTAAGAACAGAAGAGAGTTTGACAGTGTCTGTTGGGGTGGCAGTGTACTTATCCCTGGATGAGATAGGGTAAGGGCAAAGGAAGGAGGGAGCGGAGGAATAGCTCTAATTCTGGCTAAGGCAAGTGGGAGGAGCTGGGGTCAGGCTAGGTGAAGTTAATCAGGGACAGGCAGAGGCAGAAGACTTGAGTTAATGTTAGAGTCTAATATTATAAATCATCAGACAGGGGAACCTATTCGTCTGACTCATTGTTTATTATTGTAGTTATATTTTTTTCATTGATTGATTAAGATCATGTTGGCTATCAGAATTAACTGTATATTTTGGGAGGTCAATAATGGTACTGTAGGAGAGACTTTTAGGCACTTGTTCGTAGGAGTTCTATGACTCTCAGCATTGTCATCTGCTAGGATAAGTCAAGGCTGTGCTGACCAAGTGGCCCTCCCTCTTTTGGGAAGCCTGGAGGACTGATTTTCCTCTGATGTTACTCTCCTGTTGCAGATACACTGACTTAATTTCTGGGTCTCCACATCTTCTCTGATCAAGAAGACAGGTAACTTACCAGAGGCTAGAAGTTCAAGTGTCCCATCATCTCCTGTGCCCTTTTGACCTGGGAGCAGGAACCAAAATACTGGCTATCCTTTTAACTCCAATGTTTCCAATTGATTTTGGCTTCCACATATGGTTGTAAATAACTCAGACAGACTGTATATATCTGATTAGCAAAACAGACTAGTAAAAAGGGTGCAGAACATATCTGGTTAGCAAAGCAGATCTGGTTAGAGAATGACACAATAGTTTAAAATCATTTTGATTAATATTTAAATTTAGTTGTCAGGTGACAGTGTAAGCTATATCTGGGACATAAAAAGCATACACATTCTATCTTAAGTATCTGTCAGTTATAAATATAGGTAGAACATCTTAGTAGCCCTGAAAACAATATTTTATCACTTATTTTATCAGTAACTTTAAGGCAACTGATTTGATCTAAACTTATCATCTGTGTTTGAAAACAACTTTGGCTAGTCTGTATATCAATGTAAGTACCAATTACTCCCCAAAGTGGAAGTAGAATAGCAATTTAAGATTATTTTTCTAGGGCAGGAAACATGTTTTAAATATCAATATATCTATAAGCAACGAATTTAAGATATCAGAAATGAGACAGTTAATTAAGTGAAATCTTGACTGAGACTGATGATGCATAGCTCAAGATTAAAATAAAACTTGGTCATTGTTGAGTTACATTAGAGACAATATGACAGACACAAAGTAATTTCTTATATAAGTACCCTTTAAGACGAGCGTGGTGGCACACGCCTTTAATCCCAGCACTTGGGAGGCAGAGGTAGGAGGATTGCCGAGAGATCGAGGCCACACTGAGAATACATAGTGATTTCCAGGTCAGCCTGAGCTAGAGTAAGACCCTACCTTAGAAAAACAAAAAATAAATAAATGAATAAATAAATAAATATAAGTACCCTTTACCATTGAACAATGTTTTTTCATTTAATTTTTATTAACATTTTCCATGATTATAAAAAAATCCCATGGTAATGACCTCCTTCCCCCCCCCCAATTTTTTTTTTAATTTTTAAATTTTTATTAGCATTTTCCATGATTATAAAAAATATTCCTGGTAATTACCTCCCTCCCCCTGACACTTTGCCCTTTGAAATTCCATTCTCCATATTACCTCCCCATCTCAATCATTGTACTTACATATATACAATATCAACCTATTAAGTACCTTCCTCCCTTCCTTTCTCTTCCCTTTATATTTCCTTATTAACTTACTGGCCTCTGCTACTGAGGTTTTTCATTCTGACGCAGAAGCCCAGTCATCTGTAGCTAGGATCCACATATGAGGGAGAACATGTGGCGCTTGACTTTCTGGGCCTGGGTTACCTCACTTAGTATAATCCTTTCCAGGACCATCCATTTTTCTGCAAATTTCATAATTTCATTTTTCTTTACCGCTGAGTAGAACTCCATTGTATAAATGTGCCACATCTTCATTATCCACTCATCAGTTGAGGGACATCTAGGCTGGTTCCATTTCCCAGCTATTAATAAATTGAGCAGCAATAAACATGGTTGAGCATATACTTCTAAGGAAATGAGATGAGTCCTTTGGTATATGCCTAGGAGTGCTATAGCTGGGTCATATGATAAATCAACCTTTAGATGTTTTAGGAACCTATACACTGATTTCCACAACGGCTGGACCAGATTACATTCCCACCAGCAGTGTAGAAGGGTTCCTCTTTTTCCACATCCCTGCCTACTTGGTCAGGGTGAATGATCTTTTTTTTTTTTTTTAATTTTTATTAACATTTTCCATGATTATAAAATATATCCCATGGTAATTCCATCCCTCCCCACCCCCACACTTTCCTATTTGAAATTCCATTCTCCATCATATTACCTCCCCATTACAATCATTGTAATTACATATATATAATATCAACCTATTAAGTATCCTCCTCCCATTCTCTATCCTTTATGTCTCCTTTTTAACTTACTGGCCTCTGCTACTAAGTATTTTCATTCTCACGCAGAAGCCCAGTCATCTGTAGCTAGGATCCACATATGAGAGAGAACATGTGGCACTTGGCGTTCTGGGCCTGGGTTACCTCACTTAGTATAATCCTTTCCAGGTCCATCCATTTTTCTGCAAATTTCATAACTTCATTTTTCTTTACCGCTGAGTAGAACTCCATTGTATAAATGTGCTACATCTTCATTATCCACTCATCATTTGAGGGACATCTAGGCTGGTTCCATTTCCCAGCGATTATAAATTGAGCAGCAATAAACATGGTTGAGCACGTACTTCTAAGGAAATGAGATGAGTCCTTTGGATATATGCCTAGGAGTGCTATAGCTGGGTCATATGGTAGATCAATCTTTAGGTGTTTTAGGAACCTCCACACTGTTTTCCACAATGGCTGGACCAGATTGCATTCCTACCAGCAGTGCAGAAGGGTTCCTTTTTTTCCACATCCCCGCCAACATTTATGATCATTTGTTTTCATGATGGTGGCCAATCTGACAGGAGTGAGATGGAATCTCAGTGTAGTTTTAATCTGCTTTTCCCTATAACTAGTGACATAGAACATTTTTTTAGATGCTTATATGCCATCCGTATTTCTTCCTTTGAGAACTCTCTATTTAGCTCCATAGCCCATTTTTTGATTGGCTTGTTTGATTCCTTATTATTTAACTTTTTGAGTTCTTTGTATATCCTAGATATTAATCCTCTATCAGATATATAGCTGGTGAAGATTTTTTCCCATTCTGTAGGTTGCCTCTTTGCTTTTTTCACTGTGTCCTTTGCGGTGCAAAATCTTTGTAATTTCATTAGGTCCCAGTGGTTAATCTGTGGTTTTATTGCCTGAGCAATTGGGGTTGTATTCAGAAAGTCTTTGCCAAGACCAATATGTTGAAGGGATTCCCCTACTTTTTCCTCTAGCAGTTTCAGAGTTTCCGGTCTGATGTTAAGGTCTTTAATCCATTTGGACTTAATTCTTGTGCATGGCGAGAGAGAAGAATCTATTTTCATCTTTCTGCAGATATATATCCAGTTGTCAAAACACCATTTGCTCAAGAGGCTGTCTCTTCTTCAATGAGTACTTTTGGCATTTTTATCGAATATCAGGTGGCTATAGCTACTTGGGCTTACATCTGGGTCCTCTATTCTGTTCCACTGATCTGCATGTCTGTTCTTGTGCCAGTACCATGCTGTTTTTGTTACTATGGCTCTGTAGTATAGGTTAAAATCAGGTATGGTGATACCACCAGCCTCTTTTTTGTTGCTCAGTATTATTTTATATATTTGAGGTTTTTTGTGATACCAAATGAATTTTTGGATTGTTTTTTCTATTTCCATGAAGAAAGCCTTTGGAATTTTGATAGGGATTGCATTAAATGTGTAGATTACTTTAGGTAAGATTGCCATTTTCACAATATTGATTCTTCCAATCCAGGAACTAAGGATGTTTCTCCACTTTCTAGTGTCTTCTACAATTTCTCGCTTGAGTGTTTTAAAGTTCTCATTGTATAGATTCTTTACTTCCTTCGTTAGGTTTATTCCAAGGTACTTTATTTTTATTGATGCAATTGTGAATGGGAGTGATTCTCTGATTTCATCCTCTATGTGTTTGTTGTTAGCATATATGAAGGCTACTGATTTCTGTGTATTTATTTTGTATCCTGCTACATTGCTGTAGGTTTTGATCAGCTCTAACAGAATGCTAGTAGAGTCTTTAGGGTCCTTTATGTATAGAATCATGTCATCTGCAAATAATGATAACTTGATTTCTTCCTTTCCAATTTGTATCCCTTTTATGTGTGTCTCTTGCCTTATTGCTATGGCTAAGACTTCCAAAACTATGTTAAATAAAAGTGGGGACAGTGGACACCCTTGTCTTGTTCCTGATTTTAGTGGAAAAGCTTCCAGTTTTTCCCCATTTAGTAATATGTTGGCTGTAGGCTTGTCATAAATAGCCTTTATTATATTGAGATATGTTCCTTCTATTCCCAGTCTCTGTAGGACTTTTATCATGAAGGGATGTTGGATTTTGTCAAATGCTTTCTCTGCATCTAATGAGATGATCATGTGATATTTGTCCTTCAACCCGTTTATGTAATGTATTACATTTATAGATTTGCGTATGTTGAACCATCCCTGCATCTCTGGGATAAAGCCTACTTGGTCAGGGGGAATGATCTTTTTGATATACTCTTGTATTCTGTTTGCCAATATTTTGTTGAGAATTTTTGCATCTATGTTCATGAGGGAGATTGGTCTGTAATTTTCTTTTTTTGTTCTATCTTTGCCTGGTTTTGGTATCAGGGTGATGCTGGCCTCATAGAAGGAGTTTGGTTGAATTCCTTCTTTTTCTATTTCCTGGAAAAGCTTAAGAAGCAATGGTGTTAGCTCTTCCTTAAAAGTCTGGTAAAATTCAGCAGTGAATCCATCTGGGCCTGGGCTTTTTTTAGTTGGGAGATTATTGATAAATGTTCGGATCTCCATGTTTGTTATAGGTCTATTTAAGTGATTAATCTCATTTTGATTTAATTTAGGTAGGTCATATGGTCAAGGAAGTCATCCATTTCTTTCAGATTTTCATACTTTGTGGAGTATATGCTTTTATAGTGTGTCCCTATGATTTTTTGAATTTCTCTGGAATCTGTTGTGATGTTACCTTGTTCATCTCTGATTTTATTAATTTGTGTCTCTTCTCTCTTTCTTTTGGTCAGATTTGCTAAGGGTTTATCAATCTTGTTTATCCTTTCATAGAACCAACTCTTTGTTTCATTAATTCTTTGGATTGGTTTTTTTTTATTGTTTCAATTTCATTAATTTCTGCCCTAATCTTTATTATTTTGTTCCGCCTAATGATTTTTGCTTTGACTTGTTCTTCTTTTTAAAGGCTTTAAGGTGAAGCATTAGGTTGTTTACTTGCGACCTTTCTAATTTCTTTCTTTTTTTTTTAAAAAAAAACATTTTGTTCATTTTTTTTTTATTTATTTGAGGGCAACAGACAGACAGAGAAAGAGGCAGAAAGAGAGAGAATGGGTGTGCTAGGGCCTCCAGCCACTGCAAACGAACTCCAGATGCCTGCGCCCCCTTGTGCATCTGGCTAACATGGGTTCTGGGGAATCAAGACTTGAACTGGGGTCCTTAGGCTTCACAGGCAAGCGCTTAACCACTAAGCCATCTCTCCAGCCCTCTAATTTCTTTTCTTTTTTTTTTTTTAATTTTTATTAACATTTTCCATGATTATAAAATATATCCCATGGTAATTCCCTCCCTCCCCACCCCCACATTTTCCCATTTTAAATTCCATTCTCCATCATATTACCTCCCCATTACAATCATTGTAATTACATATATATAATATCAACCTATTAAGTATCCTCCTCCCTTCCTTTCTCCACCCTTTATGTCTCCTTTCTACCTTACTGGCCTCTGCTACTAAGTATTTTCTTTCTCTCGCAGAAGCCCAGTCATCTGTAGTTAGGATCCACATATGAGAGAGAACATGTGACGCTTGGCTTTCTGGGCCTGGGTTACCTGACTTAGTATAATACTTTCCAGGTCCATCCATTTTTCTGCAAATTTCATAACTTCATTTTTTTTTACCGCTGAGTAGAACTCCATTGTATAAATGTACCACATCTTCATTATCCACTCATCTGTTGAGGGACATCTAGGCTGGTTCCATTTCCCAGCTATTATAAATTGAGCAGCAATAAACATGGTTGAGCATGTACTTCTAAGGAAATGAGATGAGTCCTTTGGATATATGGCTAGGAGTGCTATAGCTGGGTCATATGGTAGATCAATCTCTAGCTGTTTTAGGAACCTCCACACTGTTTTCCACAATGGCTGGACCAGATTGCATTCCCACCAGCAGTGCAGAAGGGTTCCTTTTTTTCCACATCCCCGCCAGCATTTATACTTATATGCCATTTGTATTTCTTCCTTTGAGAACTCTCTATTTAGCTCCATAGCCCATATTTTGATTGGCTTGTTTGATTCCTTATTATTTAACTTTTTGTGTTCTTTGTATATCCTAGATATTAATCCTCTATCAGATAGATAGCTGGCAAAGATTTTTTCCCATTCTGTTTTTGTTACTATGGCTCTGTAGTATAGGTTAAAATCAGGTATGGTGATACCACCAGCCTCTTTTTTGTTGCTCAGTATTATTTTAGATATTCGAGGTTTTTTGTGATTCCAAATGAATTTTTGGATTGTTTTTTCTATTTCCATGAAGAAAGCCTTTGGAATTTTGATAGGGATTGCATTAAATGTGTAGATTCTCATTGTATAGATTCTTTACTTCCTTGGTTAGGTTTATTCCAAGGTATTTTATTTTTTTTTGATGCAATTGTGAATGGGAGTGATTCTCTGATTTCATCCTCTGTGTGTTTGTTGTTAGCATATATGAAGGCTACTGATTTCTGTGTATTTATTTTGTATCCTGCTACATGGCTGTAGGTTTTGATCAGCTCTAACAGCTTGCTAGTAGAGTCTTTAGGGTCCTTTATGTATGATCATCTCATTAGATGCAGAGAAAGCATTTGACAAAACCCAACATCCCTTCATGATAAAAGTCCTACAGAGACTGGTAATAGAAGGAACATATCTCAATATAATAAAAGCTATTTATGAGAAGCCTACAGCCAACATATTACTAAATGGGGAAAACTGGAAGCTTTTCCACTAAAATCAGGAACAAGACAAGGGTGTCCACTGTTTCCACTTTTATTTAATATATTTCTGGAAGTCTTAGCCATAGCAATAAGGCAAGAGACACACATAAAAGGGATACAAATTGGAAAGGATGAGATCAAGTTATCATTATTTGCAGATCACATGATTCTATACATAAAGGACCCTAAAGACTCTACTAGCAAACTGTTAGAGTTGATCAAACCTACAGCCATATAGCAGGATACAAAATAAATACACAGAAATTATTAGCCTTCATATATGCTAACAACAAACACACAGAGGATGAAATCAGTGAATCGCTCCCATTCGCAATTGCATCAAAAAAATAAAATAAAATAAACTACCTTGGAATAACATAACCAAGGAAGTAAAGAATCTCTACAATGAGAATTTTAAAACACTGAAGCGAGAAATTGCAGAAGACACTAGAAAGTGGAGAAACATCCCCTGTTCCTGGATTGGAAGAATCAATGTTGTGAAAAGGACAATCTTACCAAAAGCAATCTACACATCTAATTCAGTCCCTATCAAAATTCCAAGGCATTCTTCATGGAAATAGAGAAAACAATCCAAAAATTCATTTGGAACCAAAAAAAAAAAAAAACCTCGAATATCTAAAATAATACTGAGCGACAAAAAGAGGCTGGTGGTATCACCATACCTGATTTTAACCTATACTACAGAGCCATAGTAACAAAAACAGCGTTGTACTGGCACGAAAACAGACATGTAGATCAATGGAACAGAATAGGGGACCCAGATGTAAGTCCAGATAGCTATTGCCACCTGATATTCGATAAAAATGCCAAAATACTCCCTGGAGAAAAGACACCCTCTTCAGCAAATGGTGTTGGGAAAACTGGATATATAGTTGTAGAAGGATAAAAATAGATTCTTCACTCTCTCCATGTACAAGAATTAAGTCCAAATGGATTAAAGACCTTAACATCAGACCTGAAACTCTGAAACTACTAGAGGAAAAAGTAGGGGAAACCCTCCAACATATTGGTCTTGGCAAAGACTTCCTGAATACAACCCCAGTGAAAAAAGCAAAGAGGCAACCTACAGAATGGGAAAAAATCTTCGCCAGCTATATATCTGATAGAGGATTACTATCTAGGATATACAAAGAACTCAAAAAGTTAAATAATAAGGAATCAAACAAGCCAATCAAAAAATGGGCTGTGGAGCTAAATAGAGAGTTCTCAAAGGAAGAAATACGAATGGCATATAAGCATCTAAAAACATGTTCTACATCACTAGTCATCAGGGAAATGCAGATTAAAACTACATTGAGATTCCATCTCACTCCTGTTAGATTGACCACCATCATGAAAACAAATGATCATAAATGTTGGCGGGGATGAGGAAAATCAGGAACCCTTCTTCACTGCTGGTGGGCATGCAATGTGGTCCAGCGATTGTGGAAATCAGTGTGGAGGTTCCTAAAACAGCTAAAGATTGATCTACCATATGACCCAGCTATAGCACTGCTAGGCATATATCTGAAGGAATCATCTCATTTCCTTAGAAGTATGTGCTCAACCATGTTTATTGCTGCTCAATTTATAATAGCTGAGAAATGGAACCAGCCTAGATGTCCTTCAACTGATGAGTGGATAATGAAGATGTGGCACATTTATACAATGTAGTTCTACTCAGTGGTAAAGAAAAATGAAGTTAGAATGTGAGAATGAAAATATTTCGTAGCAGAGGCCAGTAAGTTAAAAAGGAGACATAAAGGTAAGAGAAAGGAAGGGAGGAGGGTACTTAATAGCTTGATATTGTATATATGTAAGTACAATGATTGTTATGGGGAGGTAATATGATGGAGAATGGAATTTCAAAGGAGAAAGTGTTGGGGGGGGAGGGAACTAACATGGCAAATTTATGTGTAGTCATGGAAAATGCTAATAAAAATTTAAAAAAAATAAAAACTTAAAATAAAAAGAACCTCAAAAAACACTAAGAAAGAACAAAAGGCATGTGCCACCACACCTGGCTTAAGGAGCTGTTTTTAACACACACACACACACAAAAGATATTATTGAAAGGTGTGTATTTATGTTTGCCATTTTTTTTTTTTTGTTGTTGTTCCAGTTCTACCTTTGCTCTCTTGTGTTAACTAGTATTTGAGTATAGCTTGTTTTTTCTAGGTTCCTTATATGTGTGCTTTTCCTCTTCTTCAGCATGGAGGATTCTATCAAGTATTTTCTGTAGATCTGGTTTTGTCTTCAAATACTCCTTTAACCTGCTTTTGTCATGGTATGTCCTTATTTCTCCATCTATTTGAATGTATGCTTAGCAGAATAAAGTAACCTTGGCTGGCAGATGTTATCTCTTAGAACTTGGAATATATCACTCCAAGCCCTTCTGGCTTTAAAAGTTTGTGTTGAATAATCTGCTGTAATCCTGATGGGCTTGCTTTTGTAGGTAACTTGATTTTTCTCTCTAACTGCTTTCAATATTTTTCTTTGGTGTTTGTGTTTGGAAGTTTGAATATAATATGGCGAGGAGAAGTTCTTTACAGGTTTTGTCTGGCTGGGGTTCTAAAGGCTTCCTGTATCTGCATTGGCACCTCTTTCCCAATTTGGGGGAAATTTACTTCTATAATTTTGTTGAAGATGCCTACTATGCCTCTGGAGTGGAGTTCTTCTCCTTCTACTATGCCCAGAATTCTTATATTGGATCTTTTCATAGTGTCCCAAATATCCTGAAATTCCCACTCATACTTTTCTATATTTTGTCTTTCTCTTTGTTGGACTGTATTAGATCTGCCACCTGGTCTTCTAGCTTAGGTATTCTGTCCTCTCCTTCATCCATCCTACTGGTGAGATTTTCTACAGAGTTTTTTTATTTCATTAACTGTGTTCTTCATTGCTAGTAATTCTGACTGGTTTTTCTTTATTATTTCTATTTCCTTATTTATGTCTTGTATTGCCTTCTTTATTTCATTAAATTGGTGTCCTGCATCGTCTTTGATTCCTTTGATTTCCTCTTTGATTTCTTTTTTGATTCTTTTGATTTGTTCTTTGACCTCTTTGAACATATTTACAATCATTCTTTTGAAATCTTTCTCAGGAATTTCCTCTAACTCGTTCTCACTGGAGGTCATTTCTGATGCATTAATACTTTTAGGTGGATTTATATTGTCTTGCTTTTTAGTGATTCTTGTATTATAATGTATATATTTTTGCATCTTGGATTAAGTTAGTGCTTGGATTTTCTAGCTAGCTGGGTATTCTTAGCTGTATCAATTGATTTGATGTTATATATCTTCAATGTAGGAGCCTAAGGTCTTAGGTGTGGCTCTTAAGACTCTCAGAGTTATCTATAAAGGTGTTCCTAGGGGTTGTGTTTCCCTGCTATGGGGTATTCAAGTAGGCTGAGTGGAATATAATACAGGTAGATTCCAAAATTTAACTAAACACTATACACATTCAATCAAAAACAGCCCCAAGTATGTATGCAAGAGTAGTTATTATAATGACCAGATCCTCTATCAACAAAGAGATTAAGATTTCTGGTCTGTTGAGGATCCAAGTCAGCTTGTGACCAAGTGAGACCCTTCCCTGGTACAATTCCAGTTACCTTGCATGATTTTGGTCTCAGTCAAGTTGCTGGCTGGTTCTGCTGCTGCTGAGGCCGCTTTTACAGGTGTCGGCGCCGCTGATGTTGCTGCTGGACTCTGCTCCTGCTTGGGTCCCCTTGTGGGCTCAAGTTGGCATGGCTGGGTCCCAGACCGCTGCTCTGTTCGTTGGAGCTGCGCTCAGGCGGTGGGGGAGGGCAGTCATTTGCAGCTGTTCTAGTTCTTTCGCTGTTCCATGTGTTCTTCTACCTCGTGGTCTGCTCCTCCATTGCTCACAGCCACTCTTCCTTCACGTTTCCTGAGTTGTAGAGAGCTCTGGTGTGGGTGGAAGCTTCCGGCACCTGGCTTTTCCTGCGACTCCAGCAGAGCCTGGCAGCTTTCTGGTGCGCTGCTGCTGCTGCCGCTTTTGGCGGAGTTGGTGGGCCCGCTTTTGCCGGCCTGTGCAGGCTCTGGATGTTCTGGGTATCTTCTACTTCTCCGCTGCCGCTTCAATTTCCTATACACCTCACTTTTTAGTAAATGTGTATATTTTTTTTGAGTTTTTTTGGTCTTTTTCCCCCCTAGGCTGCTTTGGCGTGGTACCTATGCCACCCTCTTAACCGGACGTCCACCATTGAATAATCTTAAGGCTTAACTAAAGAAATATTTATGACTGTTACATGAAGCTTAGACAAACTATATTAACATTGTTTGTATGCAGTGGATTTTCTTTTTTTTTTGTGCTGGGTAGAGACAAGAAAGTTTATACTTCCAATTTACTTTCGTCAGTAACATCAATTAATGAGCACTTTCTCAATAAAATAACATCTTCTGTTGACAGTCACAATCACAAGGTACATTGTTTTCATTCATTCCTGTGGATAACCATTACATTAAGCACAGTGCTTTACAAAGCTGCTGAAATTCACATGGCTGCTTAAAATGAATTGTAAGATATTTATTTTCAGTTCTGGTGAGATTAGATTTTAAAAAATTAATGTTTGGTTAAGAATTTATTCTATGTAAATTTGTTCTTCATGCTACAATACAACCCTTCAAAATTTATCAAGTACATGTCAGTATTCACCCTCAAAACATTTGAATTTAAGAATTGACCTATAGCTGCAGCTTCTAAACTCCTGTAAGGCAGCATCAATACCTGAAAGAGAACACTATTAACTGTAGTATAAATTCCCCTCTTAATGAAAATTTAAAGCAAATTAAAGAAGATTACCAAATTACTAAACCTCAGTAGAATCCATTACTTAATATGCCTACTTCTTAACTTTCTAAACTTGTTTTTTTTTAAAAAAACTTGTTTTTAATAGAATCAATATCTGAACACTGCATCAAAGCAACTTTTCCCCCTGTTTTGTAAAAGCTTACCCTAACAGTTCTCATGTCATCTGGAATTGAGAATCATTGTTCTACCAGAATAGCAAAGCAAAAAACATAAGTAAAAACTTAAAAGCACAGTGTAAGAAAAGTTCGGGGGAATGGAGAATGAGATATAAAAATCAAAAGGGCTCACTCAATTTTTTGAACATCTTTCACCTTTTGCAAGGTCCAAAGCCCAAATATTAACATATATTACAGTCTACAGATGTCATTACCATATCAACTAACAATACCCAAGGCTGGGGTGAAGACAGTAGAGTGCTTATAGCAGCCAAGTGGCCCAGGGCTCCATCCCCAGTTCCACTAAAATAAAATCCACCAGAGAGTAAATCCTGGAAAGAGCCTGACGAGTTCTCTAAAATCATCTGGTATACTAGGGGGGGAAGACTAACTTCAGGCCCATGGGAATGAGCACTCATATTCTAGGAGTCAACCTCCTGTGAGCCTGTTTGTATTGTTTTTGCTCAAAATTTTAAAGACATAACAATACAAAATATGAGAGTCAAACAAAAAGGAGCTAGTCTTCAAGGAAAATTTGTTATCTATCAGCTTTTACTAGAAAAGTCCTTTATGTGGAGTTACTGAAAGAGAATTCTTAAAAAAGAAAAAAGTTGGGCTGGAGAGATGGCTTAGCAGTTAAATGCTTGCCTGTGAAACATGAGGACCCCAGTTCGAGGCTCAATTCTCCAGGACCCACGTTAGCCAGATGCACAAGGGGGTGCACGTGTCTGGAGTTCAGTCTGCAGTGGCTGGAGGCTCTGGTGCGCCCATTCTCTCTCTATCTGCCTCTTTCTCTCTCTCTCTCTGTCGCTCTCAAATAAGTAAAAATTTAAAAAAAATTTAAAAAATTAAAGAAAAAAAGAAAGTTATTTCAGATAAATTCTATGATAGGTGTGATGCAGTAAAGACTAGCATAGCAAGTTATTTTAAATATCCTGACTGTATAAATTAGACATTTTGGAATGCTTTAACTTCTGTGAAAATGTAGGTTCAATCTAATTGTATACCAATTTTTACACTTATCATAGACCCTATATTGTTCTGGAGGTTAGCTTTTCATCATGCAAAAATGAGAATAAACTTACAGCTACCTATCAAATGAAGGAGCTGTGAAATTATTCCTCTAATATTGCTTTGAAAATATACCTCTAGGTTGTTAAAAGAAGTTCTAACTCTTCCAAATGTATTGTTAAGCTGGGATTTTTCAGTCATCATCTACGGTTGGCATGATTGTCACTCCTGTTCTTATCTGACCCCAACCAATTAAACGCTAATGTTTCTCAACTCTTCGGCTAAGGGCAATTTTTTCTCCTACTTCTGTGCACACAGGATTAGTCAAAACAATTTTGCCCAAGTCAGTCTTCACAGCACTAACTCTCCCTCCTGTTGACAAGGATCCAATGTTGACCATAAGCACTTCATTCTTAGACAGCTTTTGGACCTTTGCTGCTTTCTTGTCCCCTTCATTGCACACATCTAGAAGGCGTCTCAGTAGGAAATAGGAAATTCCTAACTCAGTGAATATTTCAGGTAAAGCTCCAACAGCACCAAGCACTTGTCCCACCATTCTGTCAGCCCGGCACAGAGGAGGGTCAACTTTTGTTCCAACTCCAATAAGACCTCCTGGAGCAGCATACTGAAGATCATTATGCTCCGCAAAAAGTGATACAATTTTGGAAAAGATTGGTTTACACATGTTTCCCTTTACTATCTTTGGAAACAATACTGGGTCTCACTTCTATCTCCTGGCCCACCTGTAATACTCCTTTTAGAATATTACCACCAGCCACACCACCCTTAAGGTCATCAACTTCACAGCCAGGTTTGTTGACATCAAATGACCTAATAACAATGAGTCGAGGTTCTGAAGTAAAGTCTCTTGGGGGTACTGGAATTTTCTTTACTATGTACTCACAGACAATTTCAATATTGTATTTAAGTTGAGCAGAAATTGGAATAATTGGAGCTCCTTCTGCCACTGTTCCTTGTACAAATGCAAGAATCTGTTCATATTGTTCGTTAGCCTGACTTTCTTTTACCAAATCAATTTTATTCTGTAGTATCAAAATATGCTTGAATTTCATGATTTCTATTGCAGCTAGGTGTTCTGAAGTCTGAGGCTGAGAGCAAGATTCATTACCAGCTATTAATAGAAGAGCTGCATCCATCACTGCTGCACCGTTCAGCATCGTAGCCATTGAAATATCATGGCCAGGACAGTCAACAAAGGAAACATGCCTGGCTAATTTGAAGTTTCCTTTAGTTCCTGCAATATCTGTAGGAAACTCATCATGTGTACCACTTCCACAAGACCTATAACATTCTGGTTGAGGACAGCTTGGGTCATCAAGTTTATAAATCTTAGCGTTAGCATATCCAAGCTTGATTGTAATGTTCCTTTCAAGTTCAGTTTTGAATCTGACCGTGTGAACGCCAGAAATGGCTTTTACAACAGTAGATTTCGCATGCGCTATGTGACCAATTGTATCTATATTAATCATAGCTTGTCTGCTGATAACTTCATGTGAAAGTGGCGTTAACTTCGTAATGTCAAAAGTAGCAAAATCCTGTCGTGAAAGGTGTGGCTGCCCAAGAGTCATTCCAACCTTACCCCCTGCCATCTTGCCCCCTGGATTTTTTTTTTAAACATTGGGAGCTTTTTCAGTTTTTCTAAGAACAATATCACAATAAGTCACTTTTTATAAGACTTAGATTATAACCTCAGTGATAATCATCTAGCAAAACCAGCATGAACAAGACAAGAACCATCTTAAAATTACAGAGTTTTAGCCAGTCATGATGATGCATGCTTTTTGATAGCTAAACATCATGGACTTTGTATAAACCCAATTACAATATTCTAATATTTTGACATCTGGAAAAGTCTGATATCAACAAAGTAGAGTCTATATATTTAAGGCACATGAGGCTACAGAGAGTAAACTATGAACAAAACATCTGCTGACAGAATTTAAAATGAATCTATACTATGTAGTTATATTTTTTTGGCTTAAATATGAAGTCAGGAAATATTTTATAATTTTTAAAGTTCATCAGAAGTGAGATACCTTTATATAATACATACATATATTTTTTATGAGGAGATTTAGTTCTTTTAAAAGCTAACTAAGATGAATATCAATGCATAAATTAATTTTCAAAATTAATTTAGCTATATTTAACATACCCAAAGAACAGAGGAACTAGATTAAGCTGCCATGATCTAATAAAAAAAGGAGACAAGTCGCTTGGAAAATAGAGGGAATGGGCATGCCAGAGCCACTTGCCATTGCAAACAATTTCCAACCATATGCTCCACTATGTGCACCTAGCTTTGCAAATAAGCACCTCTAACTGCTGAGCCAAAAAAAGAAATATTTTTAATCTCTTAACATACACAAAATTTTATGATACAATCTTGAACTATTTGAACCTTAACCAACTCTATAATTCTGTCTGTGGTACTTTGGTAAACTTGTTTAGTAATAACATAAGTTAAAATTGAAAATTTAAGACTAATTGTTGGAGGAATTGAAGAATTAAATTTAAAATCACATCATAACTTTTAGATTCTTTTTTTACTGTTTACCATGAAGTAAACAGTTTTTTATGTATGTGACAGATAAATACTGTTTAATGTTTTAAATGTGGTCTATTTACCTTACAAAATAGGAAAAAAGAGTAACTAGTTACTCTGTGAGATTTTTGTTTTAGATATAATCACCTTAGGAGATAATTAAATATTAATGAGTCAATTTTAACCTTAAGATTTAGCTACATGTATATACTATGCTTATCAAACTGCCCAGTAAGCACTTCTGTTAATGTTCACACCCTTATATTAATGCTACTCTCACTTTTGGTAGAGAATCTTCTCTTTTCAGATGGCAGTGACCTTGGGACGACTCAGAAGGTATCATGGTGATGGAAAGAAATGACCGCAGTGCTCAGTACTGCAATATCTCTATCACACCTTCCAAGGCTCAGGGTCTAATGCAGAAGAGGTGGCGAAAAGAATATAAGAGCCAAAGGAAGGGCAGGACTCCATACAACATGCTCCTTCCAGACACAAAGTGGCCTGGATATCCATGGCCTCACAGTGCCTGACACTACCTGCATAAGACCATCATAAGAGGAGGAAAAGATCATGACAACATAAGTAAAAGAGAGACTGATTGAGATGGGGAGGGGGGTATGATGGAGAATGGAGTTTCAAAGGGGAAAGTTGGGGGAGGGAGAGTATTACCATGGGATATTTTTTATAATCATGGAAGTTGTTAATAAAAACAAAAAAGAATAAAAGATTGCTATTATAAAAAACAGATATAGTTCAAAGGTTGACAAATAGAGGAACCTAGTTAACTTGGTTGGAAATTCAGTCATAACCATTATTATGACCAGATTAACATTAATGAATTAAAGTTAAATTTACAACCTGAATACCATAGCAACCTGCTACCAGCCAAGGCCATACTTTGTTAGTCTGATGTAAGCCCTAGGCTAATAGTCATTTTACATTTTAAGAAGTCTGTAATCTGATTAAGTACTTTGTCTTTAACCTTCTATTTAAGCTTACTCATATCTTCATCTACATACTTTACAAATACCTTCATCTACATAGTTTACATTACAATCCATGTAACCTTTGTAACAATCTTTTTCATCAAACATTTAACATCCAACATATAAAGTTTTTTCTCCAGTTTATCTTCTTTAGTCAGTTCATCTCATAACTATCAACAAAAACTTTTATTGTCCTTACCATAAGACTTTTACTATAACCATTTTTTTTTTCTTCAAAAGGCCTTTTGAAATAACTTTTTGAAAGAGTAGAACAGATTTGACTTATTCTATTTACCAAGAATAAACATATAGATCTTGGAACTTTGTTTCTTATAACTTTCCTGAAACACATTTTTAAAAAAATACACCTGGAATTCACTATGTATTCTAAAGGTGGCCTCGAACTCTTGGTGATACTTCTATCTCTGCTTCCCAAGTGCTGGGTGTTATGAGCATGTAAGGGCCAGCATATGGTCCAGGGCCAGTTTAGATAAATAAGTTTTTTTTTTTTGTGAGAGTAAAAATGCAAAGTCAAACCTTGTAAGCAAAAACTAAGACTAAGCTGTGTGCGGTGACATAGTAGAGATTAGCAGGTGTGTGTGTGGAACTCTAGATAAGTAGTGGAAAGTATAAAAACCCCAGCTGCTCAGCAACCATTGTCTCAGTCTTCCCGACACTATGACTGACTGAAAGGTTGCTCAGCAGTCCGGACCGAGACCTCCGCGAGACGCATCACTGATCCGAATTCATCTGCCTGACATGCTGTCTGAACGATCAAGACTCGGCTTGAAACACCGCGAACCGAGAAAATACCGCGAACTGAGAGAAGAAAAGTCGCAGCACGGACCTCGCGTTACTAGGTCGTAAAGCGTCCGAGATGTCGCAACCCAAGTCTCGCGTTACTACAACCCAAGTCTCGCGTTATCAGGTTGTATACATGTTAGACTCGTTAGAAATATTCTTGTGTTAGTAGTGATGAATATGATTTGGTTATATATTATATTAGCTATAATATTAGTTGTGATAGTTTGGACTTGCTTGTGTGTGACTTTCATCCCGGTAAACTCCTTTGCAAGTATACCAGTGTCTCCGTATCATTGACCTTCGTGGGCGGAATCCTCTCAACCAATCATCTTTGAGAGTGCTTGCGACACTGGGATTAAAGGTATTCACCACCATACCCAGCAATTTCAGTTCTTTGAATTCATAAGGCAGGAGCCTGGAAGCCACTGACTCAGTGGAAGTTTTATGTGACCATGACGGTCTGGTACCCTAACTCCTGGCTTAAAACCCAGTCAATAGCTGATAAAGGCTTTAGGCTCTCAAGAAAACCCAGATTTCCTTGTCATCTTAGTGCATGGTCCAGTAACATGGCTTCATCACACTCAGTTCTCATATTGGAAGTTTATCCTTTACTGTGGGTGATTTTGCCTCCTGTTTATGTTCTCTACACATTCTCTCTCTCACACACACACATGCACACACAATTTTTTTTTTAAAGGTGATGAGAGGATCAAATTTGCTCCAGTTTACAGCCAAGCCAAAGTTTCAGTTTCCTGGAGAGGCAGGCAAGATTTCTGGGAAAACTGTGAACAAAGGGCTGTTAATCAACAGTGAAGATAGCTGCCCAGCGGCCTGAGTCAGCCTGCAATACCCCTAGACTATGACCAAAAAAAGGACTTGCTGAGATAGTGGGCTCCAGGGCTTGAGTCTGTTCTTGCCAAGTCTCTGAAACATGTTTAAACATGCCCAAGGATGGTAAAATCTGGGCCACAGCCAATCAAAGGTGTACAAATGTAACTGCTGCTTGCTCAGCCAATCACATTAGAAGATGACCTAACCCTCCTAGAATTCCCCTAGCTGTGCTTAAAAGGGGCCTGCATGCTCCTCTCTGGGTCACTATTTTGTATGAATGGTTGACCCCACATGCTGGCTGATTCTGCAGAATAAATGCTCTTTGTTTTTATATATTATTTGAGTCTGGGGTCTTTCTTCAGCAATTCTTTGACACTTACATTGAGAGAAAGAAGGAGACATTGTGGCCCATATGATCTATGTCAGGGCATTGTAGCCTATTTGCAGCAGTTCTGCAGAATTTGTAGTGTTTCTGAGCAGTAGTAAGTTAGTAGTAGTTAGTCTGTGCAGCACTTGTGGCCACTGGCTGACAGCTGAAAACATGAATTAGTCATATTTCCTTTTTCATCTTCTTTTAATTTTTTTTTTTTTTTTTTTTCATTTTTGGAGGTAGGGTCTCACTCTGGTTTAGGCTGACCTGGAAATAACTATGTAGTCTCAGAGTAGCCTCTAACTCACAGTGATCCTCCTGTCTCTGCCTCCCCAGTGCTAGGATTAAAGGCATGCACCACCACGCCTGGCCTTGTTTATTTATTTTTTAAATTTATTTATTTGAGAGCAACAGAGAGAGAAAGAGGGAGGGAGGGAGAGAGAGAGAGAATGGGTACCCCAGGGCCTCTAGCCACTGCAAACAAACTCCAGACATGTTTGCCCCTCCTAGTGGTCCCTTGTGCAACTGGCTAATGTGGGTCGTGGGGAATTGAGCTTTGAACCAGGGTCCTTAGGCTTCACAGGCAAGTGCTTAACTGCCAAGCCATCTCTCCAGCTCTTCTTTTTTTTTTTTTTTATCTTGAGAACCGAAGCTGCAGAGGAAGCATGTATGGTCACTGTACTTGGGCATACACCTGTGGTCATGCTAGGTGTTGTTTTGAAGATGAGGTTACTAGTTTGCTCACTCACTGACCATACTCCCTCACTTGCAGCTAATTAGGATAAGGGAACTACCTTTTGATGGCATGTTAGAATGCAGTCTTGAGAAGCAGCTGTCAGCTAGCATAATCCCAGGGTAAGACGTACATCTTGCAATGAGTCCCTGGTACCCTTTGTCCTCTACCATCCTTTATCTTCCCCTTCTTGATTCCCCTTTTCTTTCCTCTTCTCTCTCCTTCCTCTTCTCTTTCCTCTTACCTTCTCATTTCTTTCCTCTAGTTCCTCTCACCTTCCTTCCTTTTCATTATCATTTCCTCCTCTGCTTTGCCTCCCCCCTCACTGGCCATACTTAACAGAGAAGACATTCTTTGTAAAGGGCTTTAGTTTTAGTGTATGTGACATGTACCCGGAGCTGGCCAGATCTGATTTTGAGTTGAAGCAAAAAAGAAATTTGATAGCTCCATTCCTCTAAGCTGTTCCTTGTAGACTCCAACTCTCACTGGGGCATTGCTTTTGCTAACCCTGCCTTGAGGTCACAGTGCAGTTACCCAAACAAGGCCACTAAAATCAGAGAAATGAATGTTTGAGGGACACAGTGCTTCCCCCCCACCCCCAGAGAGTGAATACGTTATTTCCAATTTGAGGATTTTAAAGGGGAACTAATGTCCCATCCTCCCACCCTGTTGCTTTTGACCAGATAACACACCTCCTATCCTTGCTGTTGTGTGAAGGAATTGTTTCTGCTTCTCCCAGAAGTGCCTTGCTGGGAACTGAGACTGCCCATTATGTACACAGGAACATTCCAGTTGGCTTTCCAAAGTATGTTTCTGCTTTGCCCCAAAAAGGCTTTAATAAGGTGGTGGTTGTATTTTGGTCAGACAGTGTAAATAAAACTCCTTCCTTGATAAGATCAAATAAAGGCCTCTCAGGGAATCCTGAGAGAAGGAGTGTTCTGGCATGATGTAGAGATGTTTGCTGTTTCTGTTTATTGAAATGAATAATTCTCAAACTATTGAGGAGCTGAACATTACAGTTGCAACCATTTTTCAGACAGAGAGTCTGAAGTCTTAACCGAAATAATCGCTTGTTGGAAGACTCTAGCTTATCTGGGGTGAGTTTCTGGACAATGTCCATCTGGAAGCCTGTGCTGGGGCACTGGCCATACCATCCACCCATGAGAACTGACACCCAGTATTCATGGTGACTTTATATGTCAAGGAGTATGTCAGTCATAAGGTTACCTTCCTGTGGATTGTGAAGATGGCTGTGGCCTGCTTTGGGAATGACAGTCTTTGTGTGGAAGCTGATTCACTTGTCTTTATTTGGCAGATACTCGGATCAGATTTTAAGATGATGGGATTAGGGAATGGGCGCCGCAGCATGAAGTCTTCACCTCTTATCCTGGCTGCCCTGGTTGCCTGCATCATAGTCTTGGGCTTCAACTACTGGATTGCAAGTACCAGAAGCATGGCCCTCCAGGTATCTTCCTCATGTATACAGGAAATTATCAAGTGTGTAAAGGAGTGTGTGATAGTCCTAGGGGTGTTCTGTATTTATTTATTTACTGTCAGTGAAAGCTCTGCATGTGGTGCACACACTGTAATGAGAGTTTAGGGCTCTGTATACCTCCTAATAATCCAACCCCAACCCTGAGCCTGACTCTCTACTTCAGTGCTTTTTACTGTGACAGTTTAGACTTGCTGCTGAAACTTCTGTCTCTGCTTCTCTGCTGAGCATTTGGGGTGGACTAGGTAGGTAGCCAGCAGAGATAGACTGAATATAGCCTGATCCCAGCCCTTCAGTTCATGGGGGAAACCAAAGAGCAGTACTGGCAGTATGTTGGGATGATAGGTGTGATTAGTGTTTTGAAAATATACTAATTGTTTTCATCCCTGAGGATAATACGAGTTTTAGCTTTCCTATACATCATGCCATTCTGGGTGAGAACCAAGGTGAGTAGTAGTGCCAACATATCTTTTCTTGACCAGGGCTCCTCTGAGGGCCTTATGCACCTCTAGGCCATAATTTCAACCACATCAGTCTTTGGTTTACTTCAGTCTTTTCCTAGTCAAGAATCTGCTTATTCCCCCCCCCCCCCCAAAAAAAAAAGAAAGAAAGAAAGAAAAGAATCTGCTAACTAATTTAGCAAGAATCCCTCTCAGGGATGAGTCATTTTGGTAATCATCCACCTGTGGACTCCCTGCTTGGGTGCAGTCTCTGGCTCTGTGTTCTTTGTTGAGGGATCTGGACGTGTCTGGGAATAGTGACATTGGCCCTCAGGCTGTGATCTCCTTGTAGACACGAGTTGTGGAGCTGGAAGGCCGGGTCCGCATGGCAGCTGCAGAGAGAGGTGCTGTGGAGCTAAAAAAGAATGAGTTCCAGGGAGAGCTGGAGAAGCAGCGAGAGCAGCTCGACAGAATTCGGTCCAGCCACAGCTTCCAGCTTGAGAGTGTCAACAAGTTATACCAGGATGAAAAGGCAAGGTCTGCTATTTCTTTACTGTGCTCTTGTGAATGACAGTTTCTGCCTGGTCATATTCATGGTGTAGATTTGTGTAATTACATGAAATGAGCATGTTGGACCAGCTTTGGGTATCCACTTAACCCCCATACTACTGTATATCCCTGGCTGGGTCTGTGAAACTTTTGCACTAGCAGTGGTACAAAAATGGAAAAGAACCAGAATGGATGGATTTTTCTTGCTGCTGGCTTCCCCACTATGTTCTCCTCTGCCAGGCTATGCCAGGTGTTTCTGTCTCACAGAATTCAGATTTGTGTCTTCAAACATCTCACAGAGGGGAGCAGGTGTACATCTCTAGATAAGCATTAGCAACCAAGTAGAGGACCAAGAGCATTGACTTTTAAGTTTAAAACCATATCTTACACAGATTAAGAAGGGTTCTACTATCTCATCTTGATTTGCTTTCTCTGAGGATTATATGATTCTTGCTAGTTAAATTATGTAACAGAAATTAGTATTCACTCTAATGTGCATCAAAATCAATGGCCATTTATTACTCAGACTGGTTTTACTCGGTCTAATGCATGTTTCTCTTCTTGGGGAACAGTTGACTTATTGGAAGGAGGTTCTGTTTTGGGATCCAATATCTCAAATGTGGACTTAGTTTTTTTTTTTTTTAAACAAATTTAGAAGTTTTCTTTCTTTCTTTTCTTTTTTTTAGAAGTTTTCTTTTTCTTTCATTAAATACTTTACATTTCATGCTTGCCTGTAATGCACTACCATGAGCAAGATAAGGAAACTCTACTGTAGAATGTGCAAACAGTAGCAGCAAGTGTGCACACTGAAGTGTAATAGAGACACTGCAGTTAGTATAGAAGGTCCTTACTTTTGTACTCTAGAGAAAGAAAGTGGCCTTTGCAAGAAGACTCAGCCTTAAGAAGCTGGAGATTAGATATGGGAATGTAGAAAAATACTGGAATAATGTTATTTAATTAGTGTAGAAAGCAAAGCTGTGAGCAACACTGCCAACAACCTAAGCAGAAGTGGCTAATTTCCTCTAAGATGGCTGCATCATGACAAGAGGTCAAGCTTCATGACAGCTGGCATGAGCTGGAGTCCAGAGTCAGAACTGCATCCAGACAGGATGATTTCAGGTTTCAAGCTGTTCTACCTACCAGAATCCAAACTAGAGCTATGGTCAACACACCTCTCTCTATATTCTATACCTCTATGCCATTGGAGATCTGAAGGTGCAAGGGATTCTCAAAATCACAAGGTGTGACACTGTGGTGGCCTTGGAGGATGATTGAGCCTTCACATGGTTGGGGGCCAGGGCCAGGTGTGGAGTGGCCAGCCTGAAGCACTGTCAGTGCCCCCTCATTAATCTTCAGGAAGAATAGTTGGCCAAGGCCATAGAAATCACCTTAAGATTTGGGGGGTGGGAGGGAAATGAACACAAGAGCTATGTCGGCTGGAGAGATGGCTTAGCAGTTAAGCACTTGCCTGTGAAGCCTAAGGATACCGGTTCAAGGCTTAGCTCCCCAGGACCCAGGTTAGCCAGATGCACAAGGGGGCTATGCGTCTGGAGTTCATTTGCAGTGGCTGGAAGCCCTGGCGTGCCCATTCTCTCTCTCTCTCTCTTCCCCGTCCTTCTCTCTGTCGCTCTCAAATAAATAAATTAAAATAAACAAAAAAAAATTAAAAAAAAGAGCTATGTGCTTAGTGTACAGTGTCACCCTCCCTCAAAGGAATAAATGTTGTGAACGTCAACCAGTCTCAATTTTCTTTTCTCCTCTTACACATCTTCTAGAATGGATGAAAGACAACTTTCAGGACACAGCAACTAGTCTACTTTCTTGTCAATGCATTTTGCATAATTCCAAATGAAAACAAAAAAGCTACAGATGTAGGAATGATCATTCATTTACTGTAGCGACCTATTTAATAATAAGGATGAACTCTCTCAGGTAGAAATATTAAAAATTAGGATAAAATCTATGTCTGAATATGTCTTAGCCACCCTTTAACCCAGTCAGTCCCAGTGGCCCACCCACCACCAACAGTGGTTCCAAAACTATAAATCCACACGACACCAAGAGGCTACGACATCTGCATGAGAGTATGATTAGTTCTTCTTACAAAGTTGCTTGCTCTTTCATACAATGGACTAATAATACTGTGTCTCACTGTAGTCTTCTATTTGAGGGCTGTCATGATAACTCCCCAGAGCAGATGCTCTCCCGCTTGCTGTAAGAGGGATCTTGCCCCCTGGACTTCATAGTCAGCTTTGGAAAATGTCAGCTCCTAGCACCAAAGGGTTTAATCTGAAGATCATCATTAATGAAGGAGAAAGATGAGGTTTGCATACATGTCCCCTTAGAGATGTTAAGATTTGGAGACATAAATATATTTAGAAAAAGAAAAGTTATAGTAGCAGAGGCCAGTAAGTTGAAAAGGAGACATAAAGGGTGGAGAAAGGAAGGGAGGAGGATACTTAATAGGTTGATATTGTATATATGTAATTACAATGATTGTAATGGGGAGGTAATATGATGGAGAATGGAATTTCAAATGGGAAAGTGTGGGGGTGGGGAGGGATGGAATTACCATGGGATATATTTTATAATCATGGAAAATGTTAATAAAAATTAAAAAAAAAAAAAAAAGAAAAAGAAAAGTTAGAGGTGTTTTGTTTTATTGTTTTTCCTGATGTCTTAATTCAGTGATAAATGTACCTTTATCATATTAAACACGCCAGGTTCCTATCACTCACTGATCACATATAAACATTGGTGATGTGTTCACTTTGCTCATTTCTTAAAGTATTTGGGTCTTCATTTTATAACGTTATGCTACGGCAAACTTAGTTTTTATTTTTTTTTGCCTTTTTAAATATATATATATTTTTTAATGTTTTAAATTTTTATTAGCATTTTCCATGATTATAAAAAAAAATCCTATGGTAATTCGCTCCCTCCCCACCCACACACTTCCCCTTTGAAATTTCATTCTCCATCATATTACGTCCCCATCACAATCGTTGTACTTACATATATACAATATCAACCTATTAAGGACCCTCCTCCCTTCCTTTCTCTTCCCTTTATGTCCCCATTTTAGCTTACTGGAATCACTACTAAGTATTTTCATTATCACGCAGAAGCCCAATCATCTATATGAGAGAGAACATGTGGCTCTTGGCTTTCTGGGCCTGGGTTACCTCACTTAGTATAATCCTTTCCAGGTCCATCCATTTTTCTGCAAATTTCATAACTTCATTTTTCTTTACCGCTGAGTAGAACTCCATTGTATAAATGTGCCACATCTTCATTATCCACTCATCAGTTGAGGGACATCTAGTCTGGTTCCATTTCCCAGCTATTATAAATTGAGCAGCAATAAACATGGTTGAGCATGTACTTCTAAGGAAATGAGATGAGTCCTTTGGATATATGCCTAGGAGTGCTATAGCTGGGTCATATGGTAGATCAATCTTTAGGTGTTTTAGGAACCTCCACACTGATTTCCACAATGGCTGAATCAGATTGCATTCCCACCAGCAGTGTAGAAGGGTTCCTCTTTTTCCATATCCCTGCCAACATTTATGATCATTTCTTTTCATGATGGTGGCCAATCTGACAGGAGTGAGATGGTATCTCAATGTAGTTTTAATCTGCATTTTCCTAATGGCTAGTGACGTGGAACATTTTCTTAGATGCTTATATGCCATTCATATTTCTTCCTTTGAGAATGCTCTATTTAGCTCCATAGCCCATTTTTTTAATTTATTTATTTATTTTTTTAATTTTTATTAACATTTTCCATGATTATAAAATATATCCCATGGTAATTCCCTCCCTCCCCACCCCACACTTTCCCATTTGAAATTCCATTCTCCATCATATTACCTCCCCATTACAATCATTGTAATTACATATATACAATATCAACCTATTAAGTATCCTCCTCCCTTCCTTATGTCTCCTTTTCAACTTACTGGCCTCTGCTACTAAGTATTTTCATTCTCACGCAGAAGCCCAGTCATCTGTAGCTAGGATCCACATATGAGAGAGAACATGTGGCACTTGGCGTTCTGGGCCTGGGTTACCTCACTTAGTATAATCCTTTCCAGGTCCATCCATTTTTCTGCAAATTTCATAACTTCATTTTTCTTTACCGCTGAGTAGAACTCCATTGTATAAATGTGCCACATCTTCATTATCCACTCATCTGTTGAGGGACATCTAGGCTGGTTCCATTTCTCAGCTATTATAGATTGAGCAGCAATAAACATGGTTGAGCATGTACTTCTAAGGAAATGAGATGAGTCCTTTGGATATATGCCTAGGAGTGCTATAGCTGGGTCATATGGTAGATCAATCTCTAGCTGTTTTAGGAACCTCCACACTGTTTTCCACAATGGCTGGACCAGATTGCATTCCCACCAGCAGTGCAGAAGGGTTCCTTTTTTTCCACATCCCCGCCAACATTTATGATCATTTGTTTTCATGATGGTGGCCAATCTGACAGGAGTGAGATGGAATCTCAGTGTAGTTTTAATCTGCATTTCCCTGATGACTAGTGACGTAGAACATTTTTTTAGATGCTTATATGCCATTCGTATTTCTTCCTTTGAGAACTCTCTATTTAGCTCCATAGCCCATTTTTTGATTGGCTTGTTTGATTCCTTATTATTTAACTTTTTGAGTTCTTTGTATATCCTAGATATTAATCTTCTATCAGATATATAGCTGGCGAAGATTTTTTCCCATTCTGTAAGTTGCCTCTTTGCTTTTTTCACTGTGTCTTTTGCAGTGCAAAATCTTCATAATTTCATGAGGTCCCAGTGATTAATCTGTGGTTTTATTGCCTGAGCAATTGGGGTTGTATTCAGAAAGTCTTTGCCAAGACCAATATATTGAAGGGTTTCCCCTACTTTTTCCTCTAGCAGTTTCAGAGTTTCAGGTCTGATGTTAGGGTCTTTAATGCATTTGGACTTAATTCTTGTGTATAGAGAGAGAGAAGAATCTATTTTCATCCTTCTACAGATATATATCCAGTTTTCCCAACACCATTTGCTGAAGAGGCTGTCTCTTCTCCAATGAGTATTATTGGCATTTTTATCGAATATCAGGTGTCTATAGCTACTTGGGCTTACATCTGGGTCCTCTATTCTGTTCCACTGATCTAAATTTCTGTTTTTGTGCCAGTACCATGCTGTTTTTGTTACTATGACTCTGTAGTATAGGTTAAAATCAGGTACGGTGATACCACCAGCCTTATTTTTGGTGCTCAGTATTATTTTATATATTCGAGTTTTTTTCTGATTCCAAATGAATTTTTCCATGAAGAATGCTTTTGGAATTTTGATAGGGATTGCATTAAATGTGTAGATTGCTTTAGGTAAGATTGCCATTTTCACAATATTGATTCCTCCATTCCAGGAAATTTCTAGTGTCTTCTTCAATTTCTCGCTTGAGTGTTTTAAAGTTCTCATTGTAGAGATTCTTTACTTCCTTCATTAGGTTTATTCCAAGGTACTTTATTATTATTTTTTTTTGATGCAATTGTGAATGGGAGTGATTCTCTGATTTCATCCTCTGTATGTTTGTTGTTAGCATATATGAAGGCTACTGACTTCTGTTTATTTATTTTGTATCCTGCTACATGGCTGTAGGTTTTGATCAGCTCTAACAGTTTGCTAGTAGAGTCTTTAGGGTCCTTTATGTAAAGAATCATGTCATCTGCAAATAATGATAACTTGATCTCTTCCTTTTCAATTTGTATCCCTTTTATGTGTGTCTCTTGCCTTATTGCTATGGCTAGGACTTCCAAAACTATATTAGATAAGAGTGGGGACAGTGGACACCCTTGTCTTGTTCCTGATTTTAGTGGAAAAGCTTCCAGTTTTTCCCCATTTAGTAATATGTTGGCTGTAGGCTTGTCATAAATAGCTTTTATTATATTGAGATATGTTTCTTCTATTCCCAGTCTCTGTAGGACTTATATCATGAAGGGACGTTGGGTTTTGTCAAATGCTTTCTCTGCGTCTAATGAGATGATCATGTGATTTTTGTCCTTCACCCCATTTATATAATGTATTACCTTTATAGATTTGCGTATGTTGAACCATCCCTGCATCTCTGGGATAAAGCTTACTTGATCAGGGGGAATGATCTTTCTGATATACTCTTGTATTCTGTTTGCCAATATTTTGTTGAGAATTTTTGCATCTATGTTCATGAGGGGGATTGGTCTGTAATTTTCTTTTTCTGTTCTATCTTTGCCTGGTTTTGGTATCAGGGTGATGCTGGCCTCATACAAGGAGTTTGATAGGATTCCTTTGTTTTCTATTTCCTGGAAAAGCTTAAGAAGCAATGGTGTTAGCTCTTCCTTAAAGATCTGGTAAAATTCAGCTGTGAATCCATCTGGGCCTGGCCTTTTTTTAGTTGGGAGATTATTGATAACTGTTCGGATCTCCATATTTCTTATAGGTCTATTGAAGTGATCAATCTCATTTTGATTTACTTTAGGTAGGTCATATAAATCAAGGAAATCATCCATTTCTTTCAGATTTTCATACTTCGTGGAGTATATGCTTTTATAGTATGTCTCTACGATTTTTTGAATTTCTCTGGAATCTGTTGTGATTTTACCTTGTTCATCTGTGATTTTATTAATTTGTGTCTCTTCTCTCTTTCTTTTGGTCAGATTTGCTAAGGGTTTATCAATCTTGTTTATCCTTTCAAAGAACCAAGTCTTTGTTTCATTAATTCTTTGGATTGTTTTTTTTTTTTTTTGTTTCTATTTCATTAATTTCTGCCCTAATCTTTATTATTTCGTTCCACCTAATGATTTTTGGTTTGCCTTTTCTTCTTTTTATGAGGCTTTAAGGTGAAGCATTAGGTCGTTTACTTGTGACCTTTCTAATTTCTTAATACAGGCACTTAAGGATATAAATTTATCTCTTAGAACTGCCTTCATTGTGTCCCAGAGATTTTGATATGTTGTGTTTTCATTATCATTTGACTCTATAAATTTTTTGATTTCCTTCTTGATTTCTTCATTGACCCATTCATCATTTGGTAGTGTATTATTTAGTTTCCATGATTTTGTGTATGCTCTATTGCCTTTCTTGCTACTGATTTGTAGTTTAATTCCATTGTGGTCAGACAGAAGGCAAGGAATTATTTCAGTTTTCCTGAATTTGTTAAGATTTGCTTTGTGTCCTAATATATGGTCTATTTTAGAGAATGTTCCATGTGCTGCTGAAAAGAATGTATATTCTGCAGCCTTTGGATGAAATGTCCTGTATATATCTGTTAAGTCCATTCCTTCTATGACCTCATTTAGTCCAGATGCCTCTCTGTTTATTTTTTCCCAGGATGACCTGTCAATTATGAGAGTGGGGTGTTAAAGTCACCTACCACCACTGTGTTTGGTGTTATCTGTGACCTTAGTTCTAATAGTGTTTGTTTGACAAATTTGGGAGTCCCCATGTTAGGTGCATATATGTTTAGGATTGTAATGTCCTCCTGTTGGAGTGTGCTCTTAATCAAAATGAAGTGACCTTCCTTATCTTTCTTGACTAACGTTGGACTGTATTTTACCTTGTCAGATATTAGGATAGCAACCCCTGCTTGTTTTCTAGGCCCATTTGCTTGAAACACAGTTTTCCCACCTTTCACCCTAAGATAATGTCTATCCTTTGTAGAAAGGTGAGTTTCTTGGGGACAACAAATTGTAGGATCCTTCTTTTTAACCCAGTCTGCAAACCTATGTTGCCACTGCTGGAGCCACCATTGCTGCTGAAGCTGCTGCTGCTGGGTTCACTGCTGCTGCTGCCATTGAAGCTGCTGCTGCGGGATCTGCCGCTGCTTCAGCTCCTGGGTCTGCTGCTGTTGGGGCCGCTGTTACCAGTGCCGGAGCCACTGATGTTGCTGCCAAACTCTGCTCCTGCTTGGGTCCCGCTGTTGGCTCAAGTTGGCATGGCTGGGTCCTGGGATGCTGCTCTGTTCGCTGGAGCTGGGCTCAGGCGGTGGGGAGGGGAAGGAGCCGCTGCTGCTCTGGTTCTCTCACTGCTCCACGTGTTCTTCTACCTCATGATCTGCTCCTCCATTGCTCACTGCCACTCTCCCTTCATGTGTCCTGAGTTGCGGAGAGTTCTGGTGTGAGTGGAAGCTCCCGCACCTGTTTTTTCCTGTGGCTAGAGCCAAGTCTGGCGGCTTTCTGGTGCACCGCCACCACCTCCGTTGGTGGAGCTGCCGAGGCCGATTTTGCCAGCCTGTGCGGGCTCTGGATGTTCTGGCTCTCTTCTACTTCTCCTCTGCTGCTTCAATTTCCTATACACTTCACTTTTTAGTAAAAGTGTGTATTTTGCTGAGATTTTTTGTTCTTTCCCCCCCCCTAGGTTGGTTTGGTGTGGTACCTATGCTGCCATCTTAACCGGAAGTCAAAAATAATGTTTTTATAAAAGGAAAAAGAGGGCTGGGGGAATGGCTCAGCAATTAAGGCACTTGACTGAAAAACCTAATGACCCAGGTTCGATTCCCTAGTACCCATGTAAAGCTTTGTTTTTTGTTTTTGTTTTTGCTTTTCGAGGTAGGGTCTCACTCTAGCTCAGGCTGACCTGGAATTCACTAGTTTCAGGGTGGCCTCAAACTCATGGCAATCCTCCTACCTCTGTCTCCTGAGGTCTGGATTAAAGGTATGTGCCATCATGTCTAGCTTAATTTTTTTTTTCTTTTAGAGAGAGAGAATTGGCACACCAGAACCTCAGCCACTACAATTAAACTCCAGACACTTGCACCACCTAGTGGGCATGTGCAACCTTGCACTTCCCTCATCTTTGTGCATCTGGCTTACATAGGATCTGAAGGGTCAAACATGGGTCTTTAGGTTTCATAGGCAAGTGCCTTAACCACTAAGACATCACTCCAGCTCCCCACTAGACTTTTATTTTTATTTTTTTATTTAAAAATTATTTATTTATTTATTTGAGAGCAACAGACACAGAGAACGACAGATAGAGGGAGAGAGAGAGAATGGGTGCACCAGGGCTTCCAGCCTCTGCAAACAAACTCCAGACACGTGCGCCCCCTTGTGCATCTGGCTAACGTGGGACCTGGGGAACCGAGCCTCGAACTGGGGTCCTTAGGCTTCACAGGCAAGCGCTTAACTGCTAAGCCATCTCTCCATCCCCCACTAGACTTTTTTAACCTTTATTTATTTTATCCATATTTACTCAGGTCCTCTGTCATTCTCTCACTTGCTTTTTATAGCTAGTTTTTCTCTTGAGGTGTTCTATTTCATCGGTCTAATTTGTTCATTTTAGCACTTACACCTTCCTTAAACCCCAGTTTGTTTATCTACCTCACAGAGGAGCCCTTCCTTATTTTGATTTTTTCTCTTTGGAATAACTGTTGCAGTGAGCTGCTCTGAATTAATCCCAGGCACTAAATATTTTTACTATTTTTTTTTTTTTTTTTGAGGTAGGGTCTCCCTCTAACCCAGGCTGACCTGGAATTCACTATAGTCTCAGGATGTCCTTGAACTCAAGTTGAATCAAGTTACCTACAAAGGCAAGCCCATCAGGATTACAGCAGATTATTCAACACAAACATTAAAAGCCAGAAGGGCCTGGAGTGATATATTCCAAGTTCTGAAAGATAACACCTGTCAACCAAGGTTACTTTATCCTGCAAAGCTATCCATTCAAATAGACGGAAAAGTAAAGATATTCCATGAAAAAAGCAGGTTAAAGGAGTATTTGAAGACAAAACCAGCTCTACAGAAAATACTTGATAGAATCCTTCATGCTGAAGAAAAGGAAAAGCACACATTTAAGGAACCTGGAAAAAACAAGCAATACTCAAATACTAGTTAACACAAGAGAGCACAGGTAGAACCGGAATCACACACACACAAAAAAAATTGGCAAACATAAATACACACCTTTCAATAATATCTCTTAATATCAAAGGCCTCAATGCCCCAACGAAAAGACATAGGTTTGCAGACTGGGTTAAAAAGCAGGATCCTACAATTTGTTGTCTCCTAGAAACTCACCTTTCTACAAAGGATAGACATTACCTTAGGGTGAAAGGTTGGAAGACGGTGTTTCAAGCAAATGGGCCTAGAAAACAAGCAGGGGTTGCTATCCTAATATCAGACAGGGTAGACTTTAGTCCGACGTTAGTCAAGAAAGATAGGGAAGGTCACTTCATGTTGATTAAGAGCACACTCCAACAGATCATTACAATCCCAAACATAGATGCACCTAACATGGGGCTCCTAAATTTGTCAAACAAACACTATTAGAACTAAGGTCACAGATAACACCAAACACAGTGGTGGTAGGTGACTTTAACATCCCATTCTCATCAATTGACAGGTCATCCTGGGAAAAAGTAAACAGAGAGGCATCTGGACTAAATGAGGTCATAGAAGGAATGGACCTAACAGATATATACAGGACATTTCATCCAAAGGCTGCAGAATATACATTCTTTTCAGCAGCACATGGAACATTCTCTAAAATAGACCATATATTAGGACATGTGGTGGTTTGATTCAGGTGTCCCCCATAAACTTAGGTGTTCTGAATGCTAGGTTCCCAGCTGATGGAAGTTTGGGAATTAATGCCTCCTGGAGGGAGTGTATTGTTGGGGGTGGGCTTATGGGCTTTATAGCCAGTTTCCCCATCCCAGTGTTTGGCACACCCTCCTGTTGCTGTGTTCCATCTTATGTTGGCCAGGGGGTGATGTCCACCCTCTGTTCATGCCATCGTTTCCCCCTGCCATCGTGGAGCTTCCCCTCAACCCTGTAAGCCAAAATAAACCTTTTTTTTTTTTTTTTTTTTTTTTTTCCCAGAAGCTACTCTTGGTTGGGTGATTTCTACCAGCAATGCGAACCAGACTGCAACAGGACACAAAGCAAATCTAAACAAATTCAGGAGAACTGAAATAATTCCTTGCTTTCTATCTGACCACAATGGAATTAAACTACAAATCAGTAGCAAGAAAGGCTATAGAGCATACACAAAATCATGGAGACTAAATATTACACTACCAAATGATGAATGGGTCAATGAAGAAATCAAGAAGGAAATCAAAAAATTTAGAGTCAAACGATAATGAGAACACAACATATCAAAATCTCTGGGACACAATGAAGGCAGTTCTAAGAGGTAAATTTATAGCCATAAGTGCCTATATTAAGAAATTAGAGGGCTGGAGAGATGGCTTAGTGGTTAAACGCTTGCCTGTGAACCCTAAGGACCCCGGTTCAAGGCTCGGTTCCCCAGGTCCCACGTTAGCCAGATGCACAAGGGGGCGCACGCGTCTGGTGTTCGTTTGCAGAGGCTGGAAGCCCTGGTGCGCCCATTCTCTCTCTCTCCCTCTACCTGTCTTTCTCTGTGTCTGTTGCTCTCAAATAAATAAATTAATTAATTAAAAAAAATTAGAAAGGTCATTATTTCTGTTTTATTGTCAAGTAAGTTTTGTTTTATGAACTGTGGTGCCCCTGTGTTTGGTGCATACAGATTTATGATTGTAATATCCTCTTGATGGATTGTTCCCTTTATAAGTAGGAAGTAGCCTTCTTTGTCTTTTTGGATTGTTTTTGGTTTGAAGTCAATTTTATCTGATATTAATATAGCTACCCCTGCTTGTTTCCTATTCCCATTTACTTGGAATATTGTTTTCTACCCTTTCACCCTGAGGAGGTTTCTGTCCTTAGTGGTAAGGTGGGTTTCTTGAAGGCAGCAGATTCAGGGGTCTAATTTTTTGATCCACCCTGTTAGCTTGTGTCTCTTGATGGGTGAATTAAGGCCATTAATATTTAGGGTGATGACTGTGAGATTTGATTTGATTCCTGTCATGTTGTGGTGGTAGAGGTGTGTTGGAATTTCCATGGAATTTTAATTTTTTTCTGTCTACTGTGGATTTGGTTGCTGTGATCTGCTTCTTGTAGGCATTTGTGTTTGGTTATTTGTTTCTTCTCTGTGGAGAATTTCCTGGAATACTTTCTGTAGGTTTGGTTTTGTGTTCATATAATTGTAAAGCTGAGTTTTGTCATGGAAAGTTTTCCTTTCACCATCTATTATAAGGGAGACTATTGCTGGGTAGAGTAGTTTGGTTTGGAAGCCATAGTTTCTTAGAGTTTGGAGAGTTTCATTCCAGGCCCTTCTAGCTTTCAGAGTTTCCACTGAGAAGTCTGAAGTAATTCTGATGGGGTTTCTTTTGAAAGTGGTGTGCTGTTTTTCCCTAGCTGCTTTTAGGATTTTTTCTTTGGTGTCAGTGTTTAGAGTCTTAATGATAATATGTCTTGGGGAGTTTCTCCTTTGGTCTAGTCGGTTAGCGGTTCTATTTGCTTCTTGTATCTTGATGGGCCTTTTTTTTTTAAGAGACAGGGGAAGTTTTCTTCAATTATTGTGTTAAATAAGTTCTCCATGCCTTTGGACTGAAATTCTTCTCCTTCTGGTATTCCAATGATTCTGATATTAGGACGTTTAAGTGTATCCCACAATTCTCTCATGTTCTGTTCACAGGAACTTTTGAACTTACTGAAATTTTTGGACTCTCGAACTGTTTCTTCCATCCTGTCTTCCAGATCAGAATTTCTATGTTCCACTTCGCTGACTCTATTCTTGAGAGCCTCTAGCAAGTTTTGGACTCGTTCAATTAAGTTTGCATTTTCTACTACTTTCCTGTGTATCACTTCCATCGCTTTGTCCAGCTCCCTTTTCGTCTCATTTTCTGATTTTCTTGATGATTCTTAGAATTCATCCTTGCATTTCTTTATGTTTTCATTTAGTGTGGCCAGCTGATTTTTAAGGTCCTCTTTTTTTTCACTCTCCCTCACTCTCTTAGCTCTCTTTGAATTCCTTCCAGTGTCTTATCATATTGCTCTAGCTTAGGGATGGTAGCATCCAAACGATTATCTGTCCGTTGTAGCTTTTCTGCCAGTTCTAGCAGGGTTGCATTGTTCATTGCTTACACTTGATGTTCTGATCCTAAACACTCTTCTATGTTTTGGTTAGATGTAATCCTTGTTGGACTGGGTGATCTGTCTGGATTTTCTGAAAGAAATGGATGCTTTCCTTGATTTATATGACCTACCTAAAGTAAATCAAAATGAGATTAATCACTTCAATAGACCTATAACAAATATGGAGATCCGATCAGTTATCAATAATCTCCCAACTAAAAAAAGCCCAGGCCCAGATGGATTCACTGCTGAATTTTACCAGGCCTTTAAGGAAGAGCTAACACCATTGCTTCTTAAGCTTTTCCAGGAAATAGAAAACAAAGGAATCCTATCAAACTCCTTCTATGAGGCCAGCATCACCCTGATACCAAAACCAGGCAAAGATAGAACAGGAAAAGAAAATTACAGACCAATCCCCCTCATGAACATAGATGCAAAAATTCTCAACAAAATATTGGCAAACAGAATACAAGAGTATATCAGAAAGATCATTCACCCTGACCAAGTAGGATTTATCCCAGAGATGCAGGGATGGTTCAACATATGCAAATCTATAAAGGTAATACATTATATAAATGGGGTGAAGGACAAAAATCACATGATCATCTCATTAGACGCAGAGAAAGCATTTGACAAAACCCAACATCCCTTCATGATAAAAGTCCTACAGAGACTGGGAATAGAAGGAACATATCTCAATATAATAAAAGCTATTTATGACAAGCCTACAGCCAACATATTACTAAATGGGGAAAAACTGGAAGCTTTTCCACTAAAATCAGGAACAGGACAAGGGTGTCCACTGTCCCCACTTTTATTTAATATAGTTTTGGAAGTCTTAGCCATAGCAATAAGGCAAGAGACACACATAAAAGGGATACAAATTGAAAAGGAAGAGATCAAGTTATCATTATTTGCAGATGACATGATTCTATACATAAAGGACCCTAAAGACTCTACTAGCAAACTGTTAGAGCTGATCAAATCCTACAGCCATGTAGCAGGATACAAAATAAATAAACAGAAGTCAGTAGCCTTCATATATGCTAACAACAAATACACAGAGGATGAAATCAGAGAATCACTCCCATTCACAATTGCATCAAAAAAAAAATAAAGTACCTTAGAATAAACCTAATGAAGGAAGTAAAGAATCTCTACAATGAGAACTTTAAAACACTCATGCAAGAAACTGCAGAAGACACTAGAAAGTGGAGAAACATCCCTTGTTCCTGGATTGGAAGAATCAATATTGTGAAAATGGCAATCTTACCTAAAGCATTCTACATATTTAATGCCATCCCTATCAAAATTCCAAAGTTATTCTTCATGGAATTAGAAAAAACAATCCAATAGTTCATTTGGAATCACAAAAAAACCTTGAATATCTATAAAATAATACTGAGCAACAAAAATAAGGCTGGTGGTATCACCATACCTGATTTTAACCTATACTACAGAGCCATAGTAACAAAAACAGCGTGGTACTGGCACAAAAACAGACATGTAGATCAGTGGAACAGAATAGAGGACCCAGATGTAAGCCCAAGTAGCTATAGCCACCTGATATTTGGTAAAAAAAAAAATGCAAAAGTACTCATTGGAGAAGAGACAGCCTCTTCAGCAAATGGTGTTGGGAAAACTGGATATATATCTGCAGAAGGATGAAAATAGATTCTTCTCTCTCTCCATGCACAAGAATTAAGTCCAAATGGATTAAAGACCTTAACACCAGACCTGAAACTCTGAAACTGCTAGAGGAAAAAGTAGGGGAAACCCTTCAACATACTGGTCTTGGCAAAGACTTTCTGAATACAACCCCAATTGCTCAGGCAATAAAACCACAGATTAATCACTGGGACCTCATGAAATTACGAAGATTTTGCTCTGCAAAGGACACAGTAAAAAAAGCAAAGAGGCAACCTACAGAATGGGAAAAAAATCTTCGCCAGCTATATATCTGATAGAAGATTAATATCTAGGATATACAAAGAACTCAAAAAGTTAAATAATAAGGAATCAAACAAGCCAATCAAAAAATGGGATATGGAGCTAAATAGGGCATTCTCAAAGGAAGAAATATGAATGGCACATAAGCACCTAAAAAAATGTTCTACATCAGTAGTCATCAGGGAAATGCAGATTAAAACTACATTGAGATACCATCTCACTCCTTTCAGGTTGGCCACCATCATGAAAAGAAATGATCATAAACATTGGTGGGGATGTGGAAAAAGAGGAACCCTTATACACTGCTGGTGGGAATGTAATCTGGTCCAGCCGTTGTGGAAATCAGTGTATAGGTTCCTAAAACATCTAAAGGTTGATTTACCATATGACCCAGCTATAGCACTCGTAGTCATATATCCAAAGGACTCATCTCATTTCCTTAGAAGTATATGCTCAACCATGTTTATTGCTGCTCAATTTATAATAGCTGGGAAATGGAACCAGCCTAGATGTCCCTCAACTGATGATTGGATAATGAAGATGTGGCACATTTATACAATGGAGTTCTACTCAGCGGTAAAGTAATGTGAAGTTATGAAATTTGCAGAAAAATGGATGGGCCTGGAAAGGATTATAGTAAATGAGGTAACCCAGACCCAGAAGCCAAGCACCACATGTTCTCCCTCATATGTGGATCCTAGCTACAGATGATTGGGCTTCTGCGTGAGAATGAAAATACTTAGTAGCAGAGGCCAGTAAGTTGAAAAGGAGACATAAAGGGTGGAGAAAGGAAGGGAGGAGGGTACTTAATAGGTTGATATTGTATATATGTAATTACAATGATTGTAATGGGGAGGTAATATGATGGAGAATGGAATTTCAAATGGGAAAGTGTGGGGGTGGGGAGGGATGGAATTACCATGGGATATATTTTATAACCATGGAAAATGTTAATAAAAATTAAAAAAAAAAGGAGATATAAAGGGAAGAGAAAGGAAGGCGGGAGGGTACTTAATAGTTTGGTATTGTATATATGTAAGTACAATGATTGAGGTGGGGAGGTAATATGATTGAGAATGGAATTTCAAAGGGAAAATGCCAGGGGGGAAGGTGGGAATTACCAGGGGATTTTTTTTTATAATCATGGATATGTTAATAAAAATTTAAAAATTCAAAAAAAATTATTTTTATTATCACGTATGGTGGTGCATGCCTTTAATCCCAGCACTTGGCAGGCAGAGGTAAAAGAAATGCTGTGAGTTTGAGGCCAGTCTGAGACTACGTAGTTAATTCCAGGTCAGCCTGGGTTAGAGTGAGTCTGTACCCTTCCCCTCAAAATTAATTAATTAATTCGCAAGCAGAAAGAGGAGAAAGAGATATGGAGAGGGAGAGAGTGTATGTAAACATTGGTATGCCAGGGCCTCTTGCTGCTGCAAACTAACTCCATATGCATGTTGCACTCTGCATCAAACCCAAGTTGCCAGGGTTTGTAAGCAAGCAACTTTAACTGCCTAGTCATCTCTCCAGTTTTTAAATTTTTATTTATTTATTATTTTGTATGTGTATGTGAGCTTAGTGTGTGTTATTTGTGTGTACATGTAAGAACTATTCATGCATGTGTTTCCACATGTATGTTGGAGTCCAGGGATTAAATTTTGGGTGTTTTCTTCAGTTGCTCTTTACCTTATTTGTTGATACTGGATCTCACTGAACCTAGAGCTCACCCGTTCAGCTAGACTGTGTATCTAGCAAACCCTAGGCATCTTCCTGCCTCCTCAGAATTGGAATTACAGACGTGCATCACCACACTTAGTTTTTTATGCTGGTGCCAATGACCCCAAATAAGGTCTTTATTCATTTTTGACAATTTTTTTAAAAAAATTAGTTTTTTATGAGAGAGAGAGAGAAAACTGGTGTGCCAGGGCCTCTGTCACATTTACCATCTTGTACCCATTTGTGACTTTGCACACTTGTGTTACCTGTGCATCTGGTTTGTATGGGACCTGGAGAGTCTAATGTGGGTTCTTAGGCTTCTCAAGCAAGTGCTTAAGTGTTAAGCCAGCCTTTATTCTTTTTTTTTTTTTTTTTTTTTTGTTTGTTGTTTTTGGTTTTTTGAGGTAGGGCCTCACTGTAGCCCAGGCTGACCTGGAATTCACTATGGAGTCTCAGGGTGACCTTGAACTCACAGTGACCCTCCTACCTCTGCCTCTCGAGTGCTGGGATTAAAGGCATGCACCACCACGCCTGGCTCTCTTTATTCATTTTTTAATGGTAGGAAAAGGCTTTAATAAAGCTTACAGTTAGTTTCAGTGGGAAGAGGCCATCATGGCAGGGAAAGCATAGCCAGAGCAGGGGGCCAGAGTCATATCATCACATTAGCAGGAAGGAAGGGAGAGAAAGACAGGATGAGAGTCACACAAACAAAGAGAGAGCAACAGCAAACAGGGTGGGATTGTAATACTTTGAGATCTGTCCCCAGCGACACTTTCTCTAGCTAGCTTTTACCTCCTAAACATTTCACAACCTGCCCTTTCTTTTTTTTTAAGTATTTTTTTTTTAGCCGGGCATGGTGGCACATGCCTTTAATCCCAGCACTTGGGAGGCAGAGGTAGGAGGGTCACTGTGAGTTCAAGGCCACCCTGAGACTCCATAGTGAATTCCAGGTCAGCCTGGGCTAGAGTGAGACCCTACCTTGAAAAACCAAAGAAACAAAACTAGTTTTATTTTTATTTATTTATTTGAGAGAGAGAAGGAGACAGAGTTTGGTGCTTTGATTCAGGTGTATCCCATAAACATAGATGTTTTGAATGCTAGGTTCCCAGCTGATGGAAATTTGGGAATTAATGCCTTCGAAAGGCAGTGTTTTGTTGGCAGCAGGCTTATGGGTGTTATAGCCAGTCTACCCTTGCCAGGATTTGGCACTCTCTTGTTGTTATTGTCTACCTTATGTTGGCCAGAGGGTGATGTCCACCCTCTGCTCATGCCATTGTTTTCCCTGCTATCATGGAGCTTCCCCTTGAGCCAGTAAGCCAAAATAAACCTTTTTATTCCCGCAAGCTGCTCTTGGTTGGGTGATTTCTATCAGCAATGCAAATCTGACTGCAACATAGAGGGAAGGAGGGAGGGAAGAAGGGAGGGAGGGAGGAAGGGAGAGAGAATGGACATGCTAGGGCCTCCAGCCACTGCAGATGAAGTCCAGATGCATGCACCACCTTGTGCATCTTATTTACATGGGTCCTGGGGAATTGAACCGAGGTCCTTTGGCCTTGTAGGCAAATGCCTTAACCACTAAGCCATCTCTTCAGCCTCTGCCTTTTCTTTTTTTTTCTTTTCTTTTAGACAAAATCTAGTCTGGAACTCACTATGTAGCCCACTGTGGTCTCAAAACTCATAGCAACCCCACTGCTTCAGTCTTCCAAGTTCTGAGATTACAGGCTCATATGACCACTCTCTCAGGCTATTTTCTTTTTATAGATACATATATGCTTACATACATGTTTGGGGGATTAGCTGTCTATTTCTTTAAATTATTTATTTATTTTTTTGTATTTGAGATAGGAAGGGAGAGACAGTAAGAGAGAGTAAGAGAAAATGGGCATGCAAAGGCCTCTAGCCACTGCACACAAACTCTATACACATGTGCCACCTTGTTTATCTGGCTTACACTGGACCTGGAGAATTGAACCTGGATCTGTAGGCTTCACAGGCAAACTCTTTAACTGCTAAGCTATCTCTCCAGCCTTGCTGGAGAATTTTTTTTTTATTTATACTGTTTTATTGTATTCTGCAGCCAGTGTATACAAAATAGCTATAACGTTGTGAAGTAGAAATTCATGAAAACTCAGAGGTAGATGTTAAAGACTGACAAGTAGAAAACGGCATCTTATGGCATGTGTTACAGGGAAGCTTTTATACAGGCTTCAATTTAGTTTTCTTGAATATTCACTGGTTCATGAAAAGTAGTTTAGGAAACCTCTGAAGATTTGACTACAAGAAGGAACAGACTTTCTGGGGTCTGAAGGGTTTGTGCTTGAGGACACTCCGGTCAGCAGGGGGTCATGCTGCGCATTCTGCAGACAGAACTGTTTCAAGTCTGCAGCTGCCTGGGAGACCTTCAGGCGGTGGAGCCCAGCCTCCAGCTGGAGCTGCTGCACCACCTTCTTCATGGCGGCCACGCTGGAGGAGCCTGACATGGCGCGGGCGAGGGTCGGCAGTCGCGCCGGCGGGTGTGTGGAGCCGGGCGGAGGTGGCGGCTGAGAATTTTTATAATTGAGGAGTTTCATACATGAATATACTGAATTTGGTCATAATCCTCTCCCATCTTGGAATAGGGAAGATGGACGCTGTCTTTTGTCCATTTTTCCCATTCCACGGAACTCTTCTCCTTTTCCAACTACTTCTGTTTTGCGCTCTTTCTTTATCTCTCTCTTTTTCTTGAGGTAGGGTCTCACTCTAGCCCAGACTTACCTGGGTCTCACTCTGTAGTCTCAGCCTGGCCTCTAACTCACAGTGATCCTCCTACTTTTGCCTGCCAAGTGCTGGGATGAAAGGCTTGCACCACCATGCCTGGCCTGATGTCTTAACTTTTGCCCTCCTTCATTCTTCATGTGAAAATGTTGATGGGCTCCATATTGTGTTGGTCTTGTAAAGACAGTTGACAGCCACTATGAGGTCATGAATTCCCCAGTCACTGCATGTCCAGAGGATAGTGTTTCCCCACGTAGTTTCTAATTCCATCCATTTTCCCTGAAATTTTTATTTTATTTTTCTTTACAACTGAATTCCATTGTAAATGTGCCAAGTTTTTGTTATCGAGTCAATTGATGAACATAGGTCTTTCTGTTTGTTAGCTATTGTGAATAGAACAGCAATGAACATTGAGTGAAATATCTTTAAAAATATTTTATTTTATTTTTATTTATTAATTTATTTGACAGAGAAGGAGAGAGACAGACAGAAAGAGAGAGAAAGGGCACACCAGGGCCCCCAGCCACTGCAAACGAAATCCAGATGTGTGTGCCCCCTTGTGCATCTGGCTAATGTGGGTCCAAGGGAATTGAACCTAGGTCCTTTGGCTTTACAGGCAAGCACCTTAACTGTTAAGCCATCCCTCCAGCCCGAGTGCAGTATCTTTGTGGGAGGCTATCAAGTCCTTTGGGTATATGCCTAGGAGTGGTACCACTGGGTGTTGAAGGTTTGCACTGCTGGCAGAAAACACCTGACCAAGAGCAGCTTGGGGGGAATAAAGGTTTATTTTTCTGTCCCTCTATTTAGGCTACCCACAGTCCCAAAAAACTTCATCTGATGATGGCAGCTCTCCTCAGCAGCCATCCCATAATCCTGGCATCACCACTGGGTTTCCACTGCAACCCATGGCTCCTCAAGGACCCATCAGATCTCCATGCAGGTAATCCAACAATCCTGCTTCACACTACCCATTGGCCGTTTTGAGAACACAAGCCCATGTTACAAATTCATTGACCCTCTCTTTCCTGCATTTCTTATACTACATAATAAATAAATAAATAAAGGTATAAATAAGTAAATAAATAAGTGTATAAGGTGTAAATAAGCAAATAAATAAGTAAATAAATAAAGGTGGGGTGCTAGTTTGTTAATCCATGAGAAATAAAGCAGACTTTTAAGAATGGGACACTCAGCATTCAGTCCCTTTCAAAAGACTCTGCATTCTTTTCTGTTGTCCCAGTGCAGGTCCAGTCTCAATGGTTGTAATCTCTCAAACAAATGCAGCTGAATGGGCTAAAGTTTTGGCCCAAAGATTTCTTTCTGTGCCATGTCCCTCTGCACATACCAGTCCATTTCTACACAAAGCAGCACTGCACAAGATCTCAGGACATGGACATAACAGCAAGCCTTTCACACAAACTGCTTCTAGCCCAGTTCAGACAAAGTTCTTTCTTACCCTCATAAGCCAAACCTCACAGCCCATAGTTCTTACTGCATTCAGGTCTTTCAACTCTGACCAGAATAGTCCATCAAGCTGTACTTAAAGCACTGCAAGGCATTTCTTAGAATTTCAGTTTTATCCACTTTCCTCCTGCAAAGCAGTTACAAGAGGCCAAAGCCACAGTAAGGTTTTTAGCAGCGATGACACTATTTCTAAGTACCAACTTTATAGTTGCAGTCAGGTTTGCATTGCTAGCAGAAAACCACCACATTCAACCCCTGGCTCCCATAAACTGATAACCATCCGTGATATAAAATGCAGTGTATTCATTCCAACATTAAAATTCTCCATCATCAATCCTAATGATGTTCAAACATAATCCAAGGTTTTTTAACTGAGCCATAATACAAAAAAAAAAAAAAAAATCCCCCCAAAACTCATAATGGCACAGAATAAACATTCACATTGCAAAAGATGGCATTGGGTATAACAAAAAAATATTCAACCAATACAAGATATAAACAGAGCAAACATCAAACTCTGTAGCTCAAAGTCCAACAACTGTAGTCAGTGAGAAGTCTCCAAGTCTGATAATTCTAACTGGTGACAAGTCTTTGGAGTTCCAATTCCACTCCTTCAGTTAGGCTACTCACAGTCCTGGAAAACTTCATCCAGTGCCAGCAGTTCTCCTTGGCAGCCATCCCATAATCCCTTAGTCCTGGCATCTCCATCGGGTCTCTGCTGCAACCCACAATTCATCCTCGTAGGTCCATATGTTCTCCATACAGGTAATCTGACAAGCCTGCTTCACAATGCCCATGGCAGTTTCCAAAATACAAAATCATGTTTTGAATTCAGTGACCCTCACTTTCCTGTATTTGTTATACTCCATAATACCAGATGGGCTGCCAATTTGTTAATCCAGGAGGAATGAAGCTGATTTTGAAGAACAGGACACTCCTTCAGCATTCAGGCCTCTTCCAAAAAGCCTGTATTTTTCCCATTGTCCCAGTGCAGGTCAGCTGGTCCAATTTCTCAAACAATTGCAGCTGAACAGGTAGCAGTTTTGGCCCAACGATTTCACTTTTTTTCCTGTACCATATCCATTGGTGCCCCGGTCAGCGGGGAGTTGAACAAGGACTTGAGGAGAAGCTAACCTGGGTGAAAAGAGGGAAACAGACACAAGAAGGAGACCAAGCTAGGTATTTGTCAAGGTCTCGAGAGTTTATTCTTACATGTAGGTTTATATAGGGTTGTAGGGGGAAGGGGATGTGGCCAGGGCAAGGAGTTGTCAGGAAACCTAGAGGGGGTGTAATTAGGTGTTCACCAATTCTTGCCTCACTGGCTTACCATCCTGACTGCACCAGACTTTACATCCTGACCATAAACTGGCCTTTTGCAAAAGATAAGATTCTGTAAGTAGTCTGCTGACTGGTTCCAGAAGTACCTAACAGGAAGCTGGATGGACCAGCTTTTTGAGTAATGAGTCAGCTTATGAGCAGGCCCAGGCAAAATGGAGAGGCTTTTGCTCTATGGCTCCCTACACATTGGCTCATACTGGTCCATTTCTATGCAAAGCAGTCCTGCATAAGTTCTCGGGACACAGGTATAATAGCAAGCCTCTCATCCAAACTGCTTCTAACCCAGTCAAAAAAAAAAAAAAAAAGCCAAACCTCCCAGTCCATGGTTGTTACTGCATTTAGGTCTTTCAACTCTGACCAGAATAGTCTATCAAGCTGTACTTACAGCATTGCAAGGCATCTCTTAGGCCATTATTTTAAATTCTTCCACATTCCTTCAAAAATCAGCTCCAAAAGGCCAAAAGCCACACATTCAGGTATCCAGCAGTGACGATCCCACTTCTAAGTACTAGCTTTACTGTTGAGGTCAGTTTTCATTGCTGCCAGAAAACACCCGACCAAGAGAAGCTTGTGGGAACAAAAGGGTTTATTTTGGCTTACAGACTTGAGGGTAAGCTTCATGATGGCAGGGGAAAATTACAGCCTGAACAAAGGGTGGATATCTCCTTCTGGCCAACATCAGGTGGACAACAGCAACAGTAGTGTATGCCAAACATTGGCAAGTGGGAGCTGCCTATGACACCCATAAGCCCACCTCCAATAAACACACTGCCTCCAGGAGGATTTAATTGTGAAATTGCCATAAGCTAGGGACCTAGCATTCAGAACCCTAAGTTTATGTGGGACATCTGAATCAGACCATCACAAGGTGATTGCCTTCAGAGCCTAAATACCCTGGCTCAGTTCCCCAGTATCCACATAAAGCCAGATGCACAAAAAGGCACATGTATCTAGAGTTCATTCACAGTGGCTAGAGGCCCTGTTGTGCCATTCTCTTTTTGTCTGTCTTTCTTTAACTATGATCTGTTCCAAGTCTGTCCATTTTTCTACAGATTTCATTGTATCATTTTTTTTTCTTACTGCTGAGTAGAATTCCATTATATAAATAGACCACAAAATCCTTATCCATTCATCCAATGATAGGCATCTGGTTGATTCCAGTTCTTAGCTATAATGAAGTGAGCATGTATAAACTTGGTTGAACAATTATCTATGTAGTTATGCATGGAGCATTTAGGATAAATGCAAGTAAGGATTCCCAACTGGGTCTGTTTGTAGCTCTATGTTCATCCCTTTCAGGAACCTCCATATTGATTTCCACAGTGGCTGTACAAGTTTACATTCTCACCAGCAGTGGATGAGGGTTCATCTTTCCCCACATCCTCACCAACATTTGTTGTTAGATTTTTTTAATGATTGCCATCTTTACTGTGCTGACTTCACTCTCCATTGGAGAATCTGTTCTTTTTTCAGAAAAGTAGAAGACCAGAGATTATAAACTACCTCTTGAACTTCAGCCAAGCCACAGTTGAAGCCACAGAGGTATTAGGGAGATGAGCATGAGTGTTTATATCTGTTGTCAAGTAGGTTTTGTTTTATAAACTGTGGTGCACCTGTGTTTGGGAGCATATATATTTATGATTGTGATGTTCTCATGTTGGATCATTCCCTTGATGAGTAAGAAGTGGCCTTGTTTGTACTTTTTAAGTCTATTTAATCACATATTAATATAGCAATACCCATTTATTTCTATTTGATTGGAATATCATTTTCCATCCTTTCACTCTGAGAAGGTGTCTATCTCTAGTGGTGAGGTGGGTTTCTTGAAGACCGCTGACAGAATGTTATATATTTTTTATTCACCCTGATAGCTTGTGTGTTTTGATGGTGAGTTAAGACCATTAACATTTAAGGTTATTACTGTGAGGTTTGAATTAATCCCTGCCATGATGAGGTGTTTTATAGGATTTTGTGCTTTCTTGTGTTTTCTACTTATTTGAGCCTAGTCTATTTTTGATTATTGTGATCTTTTTATTGTCTCTTGAAATTGGTTGTTAGACTCTTCTGTGTGGCATATTCCCTGAAATATTCTTTGTAGGTTTGGCTTTGTATTCATATAATCAGAGAGTGGACTTTTTTCATTGAAATTTTTCCTTTCACCATCTATTATGAGGGATACTTTTTCTGGGTAGAGTAGCTTGGATTGGAAGCCATAGTTTTTCAGACTTTAAAGTGTTCCATTCCAGGCCCTTTTGGTTTTCAGGATTTCCATTGAGAAATTTGACATAATACTGATGGGATTGCTTTTGTATATAGTGAGTTGTTTCTCTCTTCCTGCTTTTAGTACTCTCTCTTTGTTTTCATTGTTAAGAGTTTTAACTCTAACATGCCTTGGAGAGTTTCTTCTTTGGTCCTGCCTGTTTGGTGTTCTGTGGTCTTCTTGTATCTGGATGGGCCTCTCTTTTGAGTGATTGGGAGAATTTTCTTCAATTATTTTGTTGATTATGTTCTCTGTGCTTCTGGCATAGGTTTCCTGTCCTTCTAGTATACCCATGATTCTGATGTTTGGTCATTTTAGGTTATCTCATAGTTCCCTCATATTCTGTTCACTTGATTTTTTTGAACTTAGCAGAGGTTTTGGTCTTCCAGTCAGTTTCTTCTGTCTTGTCTTCTAGGTCAGGGGTTCTGTCTTCCACATGAATAACTATGTTAGTGAGGGGTTCTAGAGAGGTTTATTTTAAATTTTTTTTGTTATTTGTTTATTTGCTTTTTGGTTTTTGAGGTAGGGTTTCACTCTAGTCCAGGCTGACTTGTAATTCACTATGGAGTCTCAGGGTGGCCTCGAACTCACAGTGATCCTCCTACCTCTATCTCCAAAGTGCTGGGATTAAAGGCGTGTGCCACCATGCCAGGCTTTTATCATTTTATCATTTTTTTTTTTTTTTTTACTAATTAGTTTTGTACTCAGTGAATACAGTCAAGTTGGTACCATTGTTAGGCTCCTACACCTCCCTGGCCCCTCCTTGTTGAGGTATATGGGTCATGCATTGTTGAGTTAGGCCACAGTTATGGGTAGAAGTAAATGTCTCTGCATATCATGACCCAACATGTGGCTCTGACATTCTTTCCGTTCCCTCTTCCGCAAAATTTCCCTGAGCCATGTTGGGTTCATCTTGGGTCTGCTTCAGTGATGAGGTCTTGGGAGTCTTTGTGTCTCTGGATATCTTATTTGGTAGGAGTTGATTGTTCTCTGTGTTGATCTTCACCCTTGTGCTGGTATCAGGTTATTGTGTTTTCATTTTGGGATTGAATTTCTTTTGATTTCTCTATGATTTAATTGGAGGCTTCCATTTTGGGGCTCGGCATCCTTGGTGGAGATCTCTCAGTTTTCTGACTTTCATGGAGTTATAGGCACCGATGTGCAGATTGTGGAGATTGCAGGTACATCAAAGGTACTTGGGGAACTAGAAGCTCTGGTCTCCTCACTCTACTTGTACATACTCTTTAGCACATAGGGATCATGGGTTAAGGAACTAGGAGCCAGGAAGCTGGAGAGCCAGATGCAAGAGTACAGGTCCTATGGTGGCCTGTTCACCCTCTGACTCAGGTAAATAGATATGTAGGTACCCAGCATACCAGAGCAAAAAGATTGCTTCCACAGCCCCACACAGGGACCAGGCCTCCACAAGCCAGGCACAGGAGGACCTACTGGGACCAGGGAACAGGGATGTGGTCTACTCACTTCATGCTGCATGCACCCTCTCGTGCAGTGTATCTGAGAATTTGGGACCCAGGGTCACTTCAATCTGGAAGGTGATGCAAGTGGCCTGCTTCTGCAGGAAGCTTGCAGGGTTCAAGAAGTCCCAAGCCAGCCCTAATTTTTATGTGTGAAGGTATTATTATTATTTTATTTTTAAGCAGAGAGACACTAAGATGGGGGCTGGGTACGCTGGAACTCTTGCCACTGCAAAAGAAGTCTAGATGTATGTGCCACTTTGTGCATCTAGCTTTATATGAGTACTGGAGTATCAAACCTCAACTGGCAGGCTTTGTACAACAAGCATTAACCACTGAGCCATTTTCCTAGCCCCAAGAATGTTAAGGCTTTTTCTGAGAATCTTTTGGCCATTCGTGTTTCTTTTTTGGGAACTGTTCATTTTATTAGCCCATTTGTTTATTAGTAGGGATTTTGTGGTCGTTGGTGTTTTTTTTTTTTTAAGTTTTTTTTTTTTTTTTAATGTATTCTAGATATCATCCCCCCATCAGGTGAATAGCTGTTCACTGTGCTGAAAGTTTCCTTTACTGTGAGGAAACTTAAATTTCATGTGGTCCCAATAGTTGATTCTTGGAACTATTTCTTGTGGGATTAAAGCCTTGTTAGAAAGTTTTTGTCGATGTCTATAACTTCCAGTATTATTGCCTATGTTTTCCTCTAGCATTTCCTGTGTTTCTGGCCTTATATAAAGTTATTTGATCCATTTTGAATTGATCTTCATGCATGATGAGAGATGTTGGTTTAATTTCATTCTTCTGCAGGTGAATAAATAGGCTGTCTTTTCCCTATTGTGTTTTGAAAATCAGGTTACTGTAACTGTGTGTTTTTATATCTGGGTTTTCCCTCCTATTCTGTTCTGTTCTATTCTAGTCTAATTATTTTATTGACCTATATGTCTGTCTTTGTGCCAGTGCTATGATACCTTTGTCATTGTAGCTCTGTAAATGGGTCTTCCAGAATTGTCATAGATAGCCAAATGCTGAACTATTTTATGTAAGAAGGATTTAATATAGGTACAGGCAGAGTTGCCCATGGACTTATGGGAAGAGCCTAGAAGGGCACTTGCAACTGGGATGGCTTCTGGTACACCACAGAAGACTGGCTCATAGGGTGAGGCCCTCTGTATGTTGTCTAGAGCAGAAAGAAGCAGGTATCTTGGCTGCAGAATCAGTTGCAGAACAGGGATACCCCACTCCTACATTTTTTTCTTTTCACTCTTTAGCTGTTGAGCATTTATTTCTTTAGTGAGTGCATCTTGTTGCCATGAGCACTCACTGAGAATAAGTCAGAAAATGAATTTTAGCTTTCTGTCTGTTGTGGTTAACTTCTCACTGCTGTGTTATAGTTACCTTCATGTTGCTGGGTCAAAGCACCTGACCAAAAGCAGCTGATGGGGGAGAGTAATTTGGTTCATGGTCTCAAGGGGAAGCTACATGATGGCAGGGGAGAGGATGATGTGAGCACAGGCTGGATATATAGCTCTGCCACAGCAGTGGAAAACAGCATCTGCAGAGTGAACCTAACTATGGTAGGGGAAATCTGGCTGTAGCACCTTTAAGCCCACCTCAACACACCTCCTCCAACAAGGTTCCACCTCCCAAATTGCCATCAGTTGGGGTCAAGCCTTCAAAACACAAGCTTATAGGGGACATTTGATTCAAACCACCAAACTGACACTTGCTTAACAGAAGGACCCAATAAAAGGCACCCAAGAGCACAGGTTGGAACAGAACCTCATTTTCCATCAAACAGGTGATACAAGGTATTTGAGTGCTGTGTAGGTCCTAGAAGGGCTACTAGCTCCATGTCTAACTTGGAAGCCTGCTGAGACGAACATTTCTCTCCCAGCTGAGGAATGCACATTATACTGGAATGAGTTGTGGCAAGTTGGGGGTATTAATTACTCTAGTGGCTGGACCTGAGTAAAGTGTGGGGTTTTGGTATGAAGAAGAGTGTTAAGTTAGTAAGGAATATGGATTTTCATCTGAAGATAGGACAAATTTTAAGCTGTGATGGCTTGTCATAGTAACATTTAAAAGTTAAATGGCAGGGTTTACCTCCACAGGTGTGGTGTGGAGACCAGTTATATGACTTGTAGCTGCAGGAGGCTCTGGTATGCCCATTCTCTCTCTCTCTCTCTCTTGCCTCTCTCTAGCTCTTAAAAATATATATATATGTAAATGAAAAAATGCAGAAAAACAAATTCAAGCTCTCATTGTAAGATTGACTAACTTGCACCTTAAGCTCAAATCCCAGCCTTCCAGCCTGTCAGAAGGTAAAGTGAGGGTACTGACTACAATAAAGAGTAGGATTAGGGCTGGAGAGATGGTTTAGCGGTTAAGCGCTTGCCTGTGAGGCCTAAGGACCCTGGTTCAAGGCTTGATTCCCCAGGACCCATGTTAGCCAGATGCACAAGGGGGCGCACGCGTCTGGAGTTGGTTTGCAGTGGCCAGAGGCCCTGGTGTGCCCATTCTCTCTCTCAATCTCTCTCTCTCTCTCTTCCCCTCTTTCTCTGTCTGTCTGTCACTCTCAAATAAACAGCAACAACAACAACAAAAAGAGTAGGATCATATGACTTGGGAAGGGGATGTGTGGGAAGAACTGGAGAATCTAGGAACTTTGAATTCTTAGAATTTGAAGAAGTTTTTTTTTTTTTTTTTTTTTGCAAAAGAATGTGACCTTCCCTCCCTTAGCAGTAGTTGCACCTTACCCCACATGGTGAGGTATTGCCTTCTCCACCCTTGCCTGAGGGAATTAATCCCTCATTGTTTGAGGAATTAGCAATGACCCTTCCTTCAGGAGGTGCTGATACTCCTCAGTGTATATAGGCTGCTAGGCCTTTATAACCAGACATAAGGCTAGGCAGGCCCCTAAAGGTGAGATAGAAAGTGTGATACAAGAAGAGGTGAGGTACACCCCTAAAGAACTTCAGGAAGTTTCTTACTTGTACAGGTAGAAGCATGGGGAATGTGTGGGGGAATGGATTTTAAGGGTGTGGGATGATGGTAGAAGGATTATAAGATTAGATCAGGCTGAATTTATTGAAATGGGCCCATTGAGTAGAGATTTTAGATTTAACACTGTAGCTCATGCAGTTGGAAGAGGTGCCAAAGAGTTTATTTGGTTGGTTGGCTGAAGTATGGATCCAAACATGGCTCACTGTGAATGGCTTAAGCTGCCTGATACCCCTTGGCTTAATGTTGATGAAAGGATTAAAAAGCTCAGAGAATTTGGAATGCTGGAGTGAATTTGCCATGCAAACTCATCTTTGCCACCACAATGGGAGTGTGCAGAAGATGTGTCCTTCACTAAAACTATAAGAAGCAGATTTGTGAAGGGAGCTCCAGCATACTTAAAGTTGCCAGTAGTCGCCATGATATGTAAAGAAGACATCACAGTGGGAGCCGCAGATGCTGCATTAGATGACTTGGTTGTAATGGGTATAACTAGATCTCTGAGTAACAAGGACCAAGTGGCAGCACTGAATCCCCAAAGGTGAAGTGAGTGTGTTTACCATAATGAACAGCATAGGCAAAATAATGCTCATAATGGTATGACTCATGAAGATCTTTGGTACTGGCTGATTAATCATGGTGTTCCTGTTATAGGAATTCATGAGTCAATGAGAATAATCAGGCAAAATCCACTTCAGAGAGAGGGAGAGAGCCTTTATTCACACATGACCTCTGCTGGCTAATGTCAAAAACCTGAAAGAAGCCCTGAACTCAGATTGTGCTGGACTTATTTATCTTTTACAATCCTTTGTCTGAGTTCTCCCATGCTTAGAGGGGGAGAGATTTACATCCATAGTGTAGGGTACTGTCAAATAAGATTAAGTATAGGCAGCTATCTCCTGAGATAAAGTAGTTATATATTGTCTAAAGAGGTCAGGCTCAGAGTCACAGAATTCTTGTTAGCTACTATTAGAGGAATATCCTCTCCCCCTCTCAGTCTATGTTTTATTTTGATGTCATCATCCTTTCCTCCAGAGGAGGTACTTAGCTCAGCTCCAGCAAGATTTCTCAGTGAGCTTGCTACCCAAGCATGTGGAGTCTTCAGCAATAAGGTCTTACCATCTATTTCTCATGGGAAACCAAGAGCCTCGGCAATGGCCTGCAATGTTTATGGGCGTCAGGGATCTCACTGGCCAACAACTCACTGGAAGGTATCTCATCCCTGGCATTGAAATTTTTCTAGTAAATAATTTATGGCCTTTGGGTGTGCCATTGTTCAAAAACATAGGTTTCTATATGACTTATTCATACCCTCTTAAAGAAGGAATTTTGTAGCATTCCTTCCTTTTCTATTTTGTGGAAAAGTTTGAGAAGCATTGGTGGACTTTTTTTGGTTGGGAATTTTTTTTTTTTTTGTAACTGGTTTGATATCCATACTTGTTATAGGTCTTCTTAAATGATTTATCTCACCTTGACTGAATTTTGGTAGGTCATCTAAATCTAGGAAATTGTGCATTTCATTCAGGTTTTCAAACCTTGTGGAATATATGTTCTCAAAGTATAATCCTCATGATTTTTTGAATTTCAGTGATATCTGTTGTAATGGTGCCTTTTTCATCTCTAATCTATTAATTTTTGTCTCTTTTGTGGTCAGATTTGCTGAGTGTTTGTCAATCTTGTCTATCCTTTCAAAGAACTGACTTTTGTTTCATGATTCTTTGAATTGTGTTTTTGGTTTCTATTTCATTAATTTCTGCCCTAATCTTTAGTATTTATTGATTCTTTCTTTCTTTCTTTCTTTCTTTCTTTCTTTCTTTCTTTCTTTCTTTTCTTTCTTTCTTTTTTTTTTGTTTGAGCAAATTTATTAGTTTTGTAATTTTTTTTTATTTTTGTAGTCAGTGAGTATGGTCAAGTTGGGACCATTTTTAGCCTCCTCTCTCCCCCCTCCACAGGGACCCTCCTTGTTGGGTTATATGGGTTGTGCATTGTGGGGTTAGCCTTTAGTTTTGGGTAGGAGGAAATGTCTCTGTGTGTCATGACCCAACGTGTGGCTCTGACATTCTTTCTACCCACTCTTCCACAAATTTCCTTGAGCCATGTTGGGTTCTATTAAGTCTGCTTCTGTGTTGAGATCTTGGGTGCCTCTGTGTCTCTGGATATCTGGTTTGGTAGAGGTTGATTGCTCTCTGGGTTTGTCTCCTTCACTGATGTGATGGTTCCTGGTTCACCAAGAAAACAGCATTCCTGCATGTTTCCCTAGTTATTCTTTGTTTCATCTGGGCCCCTTTTGAGGTGTGATGGGTGGTTCTCTCCTTAGGATCTGTGTGTATCTGAAAAAGAGAAGCAGATTCTCCAACAGAGAGTAAAGTTAGCACCAAGTAAATGTGATAACCATTGTTTTTTAGGGAGAATTTAATGGAGAGCAGGCTCCCTTTTGGATATGGTTCTGACTTGTTTCCCAGCTCCATCTATGGGTTCCATTTCGCTGAGTAGATTAGTTAGCCAAATCAAGACCAGTTGGTTTCCCACCATGGCTATGTACCACTATTGCACTTGTATGAGTATCACATCAGGTTATTTGCTTCTAAGTAGGTTAGACCATGCATTGCTTGGACAGATATTGGTCATTATCCCCCAGTTGCTCACCTTCTGGCACTAGATGTGCTAGTAGTCTAGGAACTGACTCTTCCAGCTTCCAGCCATGTCGCTCCATGATACGTGCCAACACTGTATGATGTCTTCAGCAGTAGGGTCTTGGAAGTAACCTATGGTGGGTCATCAAGTGATCTAACATAAATCTGCCTTCTTTTGGGAGACCTTGTAGGTCTCTGTGGTCAAAAGCTCATTGTGGATGGTAGCCACCTGCTGGTACCAGGAGTTATAGGTCAGGGCCCAAGAAGAGAAGGAAGGAAAGTATAGTGATATAAAAGAGATAGAGAGATGAGAGAGAAGAGGGACAGCAAGAGCAAGAGAAAGAGAGAGAGAGAGAGAGAGAGAGAGAGAGAGAAAGAAGCAGAAACAGGAGGAGATAATGGTCAGTTTTCATCGTACACTCTCCAGGGCCTTGTGAATCTGGTGTTCCCTATAAGGGCCTAGTGAAGGTTCAACCATTTGGTCAGCCTTGTAGGATGTAGAGTTTTATGGTGCCATTGCCATTTGGTCCAGATTTGTGTCCCCTGTTCCCTCCCTTACGCTTTCCTCCCTCCTCCCCTGCCTCATTGTCCGGTCCTTGAAATGCTTGGTAGGTATGCCAACAGCTTGGTTAGATTCAGGTTAGGAGCTGTAGATGAGTGAGACTACGTGGTGACTATCTTTCTGTGGTTGGGTGAGTTCACTAAGAATTATCTGTTCCAGGTTTGACCATTTTTCTTCAAATTTCACTGTCATTTTTCCTTACTGCTGTGTATAATTGCATCTTGTAGATTTAGCACATCTTAGTTATCCATTTGTCTAATGATGGACATCTGGGTTGATTCCAGCTCTTGACTATTACAAATTCAGCTGCTATGAAGATGGTTGAGCAAATCTCTCTGAGCTGAGCTGAGGTGTGGAGCTTTTAGCATACATACTCAGTAAGGGAAATAACTGGGTCTGTTGGTAACTCTATAGTCAGTTTCTTTAGTAGTCTCCATATTGCTTTCCATAGTGGTACCATCTTATATTCCCATCAACAGTGGATGAGGGTTCCTATTACTCCAAGTCCTCACAAATGTTTGCATTTGATGTTTTTGATATTTCCTGGGTAAGGTGGAATGTCATAGTTGTTTTAATTTGCATTTCCCTGATGATTAGGGATGACGAACATTTTCTTTTCTTTTTTTTTTTTTTACTTTATTTTTATTTATTTATTTGAGAGACAGAGAGAAAGAGGCAGAGAGAGGGAGAGAGAATGGGCACGCCAGGGCCTCCAGCCACTGCAAACGAACTCCAGATGCATGTGCCACCTTGTGCATCTGGCTTACATGGATCCTGGGGAATTGAACCAAGGTCCTTTGGCTCTGCAGGCAAACGCCTTAACTGCTAAGCCATCCCTCCAGCCCATGAACATTTTCTTAAGTGTGTGTTTGCCATTTGTATTTCTTCCTTTGTGAACTGCTTGTCCAGTTCCTTGCCCCATTTTGTGAGTGGGTTGTTTGACTTTTATTATTTGGCTTTTGAATTCTTTGTAGATTCTAGAGATTAGCCCTCTGTCAGATGGATATGCAGCAAATATTTTCTCCCATTTTGTGGTTAATCTATTGGGTTTGCTTATTGTATGCTTGTCTGTGAAGAAACTCTTCAGCTTCATGTGATCCCATTGATTGAGTGACTGTTCAGGGGTTTTGTTCAGGAAGTCTCTTCCCATTCCTAAATCATGGAATGTTCCTCTCAACTTTTCTTTCAGTAGTAGCTGAGTTTCTGTTCTTATATTGAGGTCTTTGATTGATTTGGACTTGGTTGTTTTACATGGAGAGATGTGTGGATCAAGGTTCAGTTTCCTGCATAAGGTTATCCAGTTTGTCCAGCACCATTTCTTGAAGATGCTGCCTTTTTTCCAGCCGATATTGTTAGGGCCTTTGTCAAATATCAAGTAGCTGTAGTTACTTGACCCAATATCTGGGTCCTCAATTCTATTCCATTGGTCTATACTCCTGTTTCTATGTCAGTACCATGTGGTTTTTATTACTGTGGCTTTGTAATATAGCTTTAGATTAGGTATGGTGATGCCTCCAGAGGTGTTTCTTTTGCTGAAGATATGCTTGGATATCTGAGGCCTTCTGCTTTTCCATATGAATTTTGAGATCATTTTTTCTATCTCTGTGAAGAACGATGTTGGGATTTTGATGGGAATTGCATTAAATCTGTAGATTGCCTTTGGAAGGATTGCCATTTTCACAATGTTAAATCTCCTATCCAGGAGCATGGGAGGTCTTTCCAATTTCTAAGTCCTCAAATTCATTTTGAGTGTTTTTATGTTTTCATTGCATAGATTTTTCACTTCCTTGGTTTAATGTTATTCCAAGGTGTTTTTTTTTTTTTTTTTGCTATTAAAAATGGGACAATGGGGCTGGAGAGATGGCTTAGTGGTTAGCCACTTACCTGTGAAGCCAAAGGACCCTGGTTCGAGGCTCGATTCCCCAGGACCCACGTTAGCCAGATGCACAAGGGGGCACATGCATCTGGAGTTCATTTGCAGTGGCTAGAGGCTCTGGCACAACCATTCTCTATCTCTATCTGCCTTTTTCTCTGTCTGTTGCTCTCAAATAAATAAATAAAAATGAACAAAAAAACCCTTTTAAAAACGGGACAATGTCCCTCATTTCTTTCTCTGTATCTTTGTCATTTGTACTGATTTTTGTGCATTGATTTTGTATCCTGCTACTTTGCTAAAGGAGTTTATCACCTTTAAGAGTTTTGGAATGGAGTCTCTTGGGTCTCTTACATATAGAATCCTGTTGTCTGTGAATAGCATTAACTTAGCTTCTTCCTTTCCAAATTGTATCCCCTTTATTTCTTTCTCCTGTCTTAATTGCTTGAGCTAGGAATTCCTGTGCTATATTGAAGAGCAGAGGTGAGAGTGGACACCCCTGTCTTGTTCCTGATCTCAGTGGGAATTCCTTTAATCTCTCTCCATTAAGTATTATTTGGGCTTTAGGAGCTTTGTATGTAGCCATTATTGTGTTATGATATAAACCAGCCATGCTGATTCTGTCCAATGTTTTGATCATGAAGTGATGTTGTATTTTGTCAAAGGCCTTTTCTGCATCTATGGAAATGATCATGTAGTTTTTGTGTTTAGCCTTGTTTATATGGTGTATTATATTGACAGATTTCCATATGTTGAACCACACCTGTGTTCCTGGGATGAAGCCCACTTGATCAAGGTGAATAATGGATTTCATGTGTTGTTGAATTGTGTTTGCGAGGATTTTGTTTGGAATCTTGGCATCTAACTTCATCAGGGAAGTAGGCCTGTAGTTTTGTTTTCTTGTGGCATCTCTGCCTGGTTTTGGTATTAGGGTGATAGTAGCTTAATAGAAGGAGTTGGGAGCGTTCCCTGTTTGCCAGTTGTGTGGCACAGTTTGAGAAATATTGGTTTCAGTTCTTCCATGACGGTTTGATAGAATTCAGCTCAGAAGCCATCTGGTCCTAGACTCTTTTTTTGGGGAGGTGTTTTATTACCTGTTCAGTTTTGATGGGTGTGATAGGTTTGTTTAGGATATTAATCTGCTCTCAGTTTGGCTTTGGTAGATGGTATGTGTCCAGGAATTTATCCATTTCTTATAAATTATCCAGTCTTGTGAGTAGAGGATTTTCAAGTAAGAACTGATGATTCTCCCAATTTCACTTATGTCTGTTGTGATCTCTCCTTTTTCATTTCTGATTTTGTTAATTTGAAGTGCCTTTTTTTCCCCTTGACCAAATTGGCCAGGGGTTTATCAATCTTGTTTATTTTTCCAAAGATCAGCTCTTCATTTCATTAATTTTCTTAGTTTCCAATTCATTAATCTCTGCTCTAATCTTGATTATTTCTTTCCAGCTGGAGCTTTTTGGGTTGGTATTTTCTTGCTTTTCCAGTGCCTTTAAGTGGATGGTTAAGTTATTGATTTGGAATCTGTCTTTGTTATGAAGGCATTTAGAGCTATGAATTTTCCTCTGTCCCATAAGTTTTGGTATGATGTGTTCTCATCCCCACTTAACTACAGTAAGACAAGATGAAAGATATTAAAGATAAAGCAAAAATATATTTTTTTAATTTATTTGAGAGCGACAGACACAGAGAGAAAGACAGATAGAGGGAGAGAGAGAGAATGGGCGCGCCAGGGCTTCCAGCCTCTGCATACGAACTCCAGACGCGTGCGCCCCCTTGTGCATCTGGCTAACATGGGTCCTGGGGAATCGAGCCTTGAACTGGGGTTCTTAGGCTTCACAGGTAAGTGCTTAACTGCTAACAAACTCCAGCCCATGATGGGCCTTTCTTTTGCTAGAGTGGGAAAGTTTTTTTTTTTTATTATTTTGTTAAATAAGTTCTCCATGCCTTTGATCTAAATTTCTTCCCCTTCTGGTGTTCCCATAATTCAAATGATAGGACGTTCAAGGATATCCCACGTTTCCCTCATGTTCTGTCCACAGAAATATTTGAACTTATTGAAACTTTTGAACTCTCAAACTGTTTCTTCTGTTTTGTCTTCCAGATCTGAGTTTTAATCCTCCACATGGCTGACTCTATTCTTTCTTTTTATTTTATTTTATTTTATTTTATTTTAATTTTTATTAACATTTTCCATGATTATAAAATATATCCCATGGTAATTCCCTCCCTCCCCACCCCCACACTTTCCCGTTTGAAATTCCATTCTCGATCATATTACCTCCCCATTACAATCATTGTAATTACATATATACAATATCAACCTATTAAGTATCCTCCTCCCTTCCTTTCTCCACCCTTTATGTCTCCTTTTCAACTTACTGGCCTCTGCTACTAAGTATTTTCATTCTTACGCAAAAGCCCAGTCATCTGTAGCTAGGATCCACATATGAGAGAGAACATGTGGCGCTTGGCTTTCTGGGCCTGGGTTACCTGACTTAGTATAATACTTTCCAGGTCCATCCATTTTTCTGCAAATTTCATAACTTCATTTTTCTTTACCGCTGAGTAGAACTCCATTGTATAAATGTACCACATCTTCATTATCCACTCATCTGTTGAGGGACATCTAGGCTGGTTCCATTTCCCAGCTATTATAAATTGAGCAGCAGTAAACATGGTTGAGCATGTACTTCTAAGGAAATGAGATGCTGACTCTATTCTTGAGAGCCTCCAGGGAGTTTTGGGTTTGTTCAATTAGGTTTGCATTTTCTACTACTTTTCTATGTATGGTTTCCATCCCTCTGTCAAGTTCCCTTTTCACATCATTTTTTGATTTTCTTGATGCTTCTTTGAATTCCTCCTTGCATTTCTTTTTTTCTTTCTTTCTTTCTTTTTTTTTTTTTTTTTTTGTTGTTGTTTTTCAAGGTAGGGTCTCACTCTCTCCCAGGCTGACCTGGAATTTACTATGGAGTCTCAGGGTGGCATCAAGCTCATGGCAATCCTCCTACCTCTGCCTTCCCTGTGTTGGGATTAAAGGTGTGTGCCACCATCCCTGGCCTCCTTGCATTTCTTTATGTCTTCATTTAGCATAGCCAGCTATTTTTTTTAGTTCCTCCCCCCCCCACCCCCGCTTTCCTTTATATCCTTTAGCTGTGATTGGACCCCTACTATTATCTATTAGGTCTAGTCTAGTGATGGCAGCCTCCACATGATTATCAGTCCCCTGTTGCTTTTCTGCTAGTTCTACCAATAGCTTGGTCAGGGTTGCATTGTTCATGACTTCATTTTGGGGTTCTGATCCTATTGTCTCTTCTATGTTTTGATTAGAGACATCCATTGTAGGACTGGGAGATCTATCTTATTGGATTTACATACATTTGATTTTTTTATGTTATTTCTTTTGCATGTGGTCTGCCCATCGCATATAAGTCTTGGGGGAGGAGTGGAGCAGAGCTGGTCTAAATTTGCCCGGTACAGGGGCAGAGCAGGTGGGAAGTTGTGTGGGAGTGGAACAGGGTGCAGCAGAGCAGGTCTGAAGTCGCATGGGGTGGGCGTGGGGCTGAGTGGGGTGGATCTGAAGTGGGGGGAATGGGGCTATGCAGAGTGGGTCTGAAGGAAGTTGCAATGGGGGGCGCAGCAGAGCGGTTCTTAAGTCGTGGCGGGCGGGGGCAGGATAGTGAGGGACCGAAGTGGGTGGGATGAGGGGGAATCTGTTAATATGTGAGGGTGGGTGTGGATCCTGACATTCCCCTGTGCCTGGCATCGCAGGTGGATCTACTGGCCTGGGTCTCCTTGCCTTCAGTTACTGCGAGAGTGGCCTGAGGCGGGGACTCTGGCTAGGCTGGCTTCTTGGTATTGGGGAATTGCTGGTTTACCGGAGAGCCTGGGAATCAACCAATTCCCTTTTTTGCCCCTCCACACCCTCTCGTTGGTGGTTTATTAGAGATTGCTCTCTCTTAAAAGTCCCAATGACCCCTTAATTCCTTGCCTCTCCTCCGTTTCGGCAGATGCCATCTTGACCGGAAGCCTCTTTCTTCCCTCTCTCTCTCTTTTTCCCTCCCTCTCTCCTTCTCTTCCTCTTTCTTTCGTTCTTGCTTTTTTCAAGGTAGCGTGTTGCTCCAGCCCTGGCTGTCCTGGAATTCACTACGGAGTCTCAGGGTCACCTCAAACTTATGGCAATCCTGCCTTTGCCTTCCAAGTTCTGGGATTAAAGAAAGGTGTGCACTTCCACACCCAGCCCCTCTACTCACTTTTGGTTTGCCTTGTTCTTCATTTTCCCAGGACTTGCGGTGAAGCATTAAGTTGTGACCTTTTTTATTTCTTAATTTGTAAACTTAAAGATATAAATTTTCCTTTTAGAACTGCCTTCATTTTTGTACCAAAGGTTTTGGTATGTGGTGTTCTCCTTAGCATTTGATTTTATGAATTTTTTGATTTCGTTTTTGATTTTTTTCATTGACCCATTCATCACTTAGTAGCATTCTGTTTAGCTTCCATGATTTTGTGGATTTTCTGTAGCTTTTCTTGCTGTTGATTTGTAGTTTAATTCCACTGTGATCAGATAGAGTGCAAGGAATCATTTCAGTTTCCCTGTATTTGTTAAGAATTGCTTTTTGTCCTAATATGTATATTTTAGAGAATTTTCCATGTGATACTGAATATAATGTGTATTCTGTAGCATTTGAATGGAATGATCTGTAGATATCTGATAGGTCCATTTATTACATGAGTTTATTTCATCCAGATACTTCTCTATAATTTTTTACTGGGGTGGCCTGCCAATTGATGAGGTCACCCACTACAGTTGTGTTTGGTGACCGTAAGTGTAATTATGTTTGTTTGATGAAATTGGGAGCCCCATATTAGGTATATATATATTGAGAATGTAATGTCTTCCTCTTGGTGTTTTCCTTTGATCAATATAAAGTCACCTTCTTTATCTTTCCTAACTAATGTTGGTTAGAAGTCTATCCTATCAGACATTAGGATCACAACACCTGCTTGTTTTCTAGCAAATGGTTGCTTGAAATATAATTTTTCTATCCTGTACTCTAACATAGTATCTCTATTTTATGGAAAAGTGTGTTTCTTGGAGGCAACAAATAGAAGGATCATGTTTTTTAACCCAGTCTGCAAGCCTGCGTCCTTTGGTTGGGGCATGGAGGCTGTTGATATTAAGAGTTGTAATTGAAATGTGTACAGTTTTTCTTTCCATTCCTCTTGTTTTGTAGTTCTTCTGGGTTTTCCATTACTCTCTTGTATTAACTATTATTTGAGTATATGGTACTATTTTTTCCTGTTTCCTTATGTATGTGTTTTTCTTTTTCTTTAGCCAAAGGATTTCTTCAAGTATTTTCTGCAGAGCTGGTTTGGTGTTTATATATTCCTTTAGCCTGTTTTTGTTGTGGATTGTCCTTATTTCTCCATCAATTTGGATTGATACTTTTTCTGGCTAATGTAATCTTCATTGGCAGTTTTTAACTTTCAGAACTTGGAATACATCATTCTAAGCCCTTCTGGCTTTTAACGTTTGTGTTGAGTAATCTGCTGTTATTCTGATGGGCTTGCCTTTGTATGAGCCTTGATTTTTTTCTCTAACTGCTTTCAGTATATTTTCTTTGGTTTGTGTATTTTGTAGTTTAATTATTGCAGTGAGAGGTTCTTTTCTGGTTTTATCTGTTTTCCATCCTGTAGGCTTCCTGTATCTGTAGGTTGGCATCACTTTCCCTATTTGGGGAAAGTTTTCTTCTATGATTTTGTTGAAAATACCTGCTATGCCCTTGGAGTAAAATTCTTCTCTTTCTCCTATTCCCTGAATTCTTATATTTGATCTCTTCATAGTATCCCTAATGTCCCAAAATTCCCATGCATGCCTTCCTGTTAGTCTGTCTCTTTGTTGGACTGTATTAGATCTACTACTTGGTCTTCTAGTTTAGACATTCAGTTCTCTCCTTGGTCCACTCTATTGGTTAGACTTTCTACAGAACATTCTATTTGACTTACTCTATTTTTCATTTCTAGTATTTCTGACTGGTATTTTTTCATTATTTCTACTTCCTTATTCATGTTTTGTATTGATGTTCTTATTTTATTAAGTTGGTTTCTTCTGTTCTATTGGGATTCCTTCAGGAGTTGGTTTGCTTTGATTCCTTTGTTTTCTCCTCGTATTTCTCTGAACATTGATATAATCAGTTTTTTTGAAATCTTTGTCAGTCATGTCATCTAAATCAGTGTCACTGGAGGTCATTTCTGATGGATTTGTAATTTTTGGTATAATTATATTGTCTTGCTTTTTTATGTTTCTTGTATTATAATGTAGAGATTTTTGCATCTTGTGTTGATTTGATGGATGGGGTTTATAATTATCTGCCATATTATATGTGTAAATCCTACTTTATGTATCTTTAGGGTAGGAGTTTAAGGTGCCAGGTGTGGCTCTTATAGTTCTCCTAGTGTAACAATAAAACTGGCCCTAGTTGTTGATTTTGCTTGCTTTACAAGTATTCTAGTAGGCTGGGTGGAGCAAAGTACTCGAAACTTCTAAAATTCAAGTGAACAATACACATACTCAGTCAAAACTAGCATAGAGTATGTATGCAAGAGTTGGGATTAAATCAAACAGATCATCTAATAAACCCAAAGTTCCTAGGGGTGGGTGTTGTCCCACACCCTGAATCCTATCAATTAAGAGACTGAAATTTCTGGTCTTCATTGGGTTCCAGGGGCCAAGTGAGACCCTGCCCCCTATAATGACAGAAGAAAAAGACAAGATACTATAAATCAGGAAACATCAAAGGCAACAAATCAACACTAAAATATAACTTTTTTGAGTATGGTAAAGCCAACCAAGAATACATCAATCAAATCTAACACATAACTTATCCTGACATGGAAGGTGAGATTAGCATTTCCAGTGTAGGCCTATATACCTGGCTTTGTGTAATTAGGCCCTGTTACCTTTTGGAATGGCTTTCAATTTCACCAATGCTGAGTGCCCACCTTGGCCCCTCTCTGTTTCACTGTTGACTTTGTTAGGCTTCTTTGGTCAGTGGATCTGGTGTTCGGATTGGCTGTGCTGGATGCTGTGCAGTTGGGGGGGGGAGGGTGTTGGTTCACTGCACTGGAAAATAGGCAATGGGAGGCTCTGCAGGATGCCTGGAGTTGTACCAGAGCTGCTCAGCTGGTCCTGTTTGTGTTCTTCAGCAGCTGCTCAGCTCTGCTCTCTTCTTCAGGTTTCTTGACTTTGTGAGGAGCTGGTATGAGTGGAAAATCATGTCACCTGGCTTCTGCCCCTGCAGTTCTCCCTTCTTTTTTCCTAACCTGCCTTCTTTCTTCTGTCTTTTAAGCCCTTGCAGAATTCCTGTCCTGGGAATTCTAGGGATGGCATGACCCAGTCTTAGACTCTGACTCCCTTCCCATGGGCCCATATACATCCTCTTGATGGGAACCCCTTCACAGACATTGCTCTCCAGAGCTGCACATGAATACATCCCAGTGAGGGAATGGTAGCACTCTGAGTACTCCCTGTAAGCTATGAGCAATATTTTTTCTGTTCAGTTATGCTATTTAGGTTGACAGGTGAGAGTAATTTTTCTCCACCTTGACATCACAGGATATTTTTGGAGGAGCTGATTTGGTTGTATACTAGCTGTTGTTGTGGTCAAATGGTGGTTTTTTGCAGTTTTGTGTAGAGTTGAGTTTCTTCTCCACATGGCCTTCCAGTGGAAGTGTGTGTGTCTGTGCATCCTGTCCACATGGCCTTCTACTGGATGTGTGTGTCTGTGCTTCTCCAGGTGGCCTTCCACTGGATGTGTGTGTCTGTGCTTCTCCAGGTGGCCTTCCACTGGATGTGTGTGTCTGTGCTTCTCCACATGGCCTTCCACTGGAAGTGTGTGTCTGTGCTTCCTCTCTACATGACCTTCTATTGCAAGTGTGTGTCTGTGCTTCTCCACATGACACGTGGTTTTACTACTCACCCCATCCACATTCCTTTATGTTGTATTATAGTAAAATATATATAACTTCTTTGATAACCATCACCACTTGCTGTCTCTAGGACTTTTGTTTTTAATCTTCCTAGAATTAAACTCAAACAATAACTGCCTCCCTCCTCTTTTGCCCCTGGAAACCACCATTTTGCTTGCTGTCAGTGGTTTTGTCTTTCTGGGTACTTTCTATAAATGGCTTCATGCAGTATTCATTTTTATGTCACTTGCATAATTCTCCCTCCCTTTCTCCATTCTTTTTTCCCTCCCTCCCTGCCATGTAGCCCAGGCTGCTCTTAAATTCACTGTTTCCCAGACTAACCCTCAAAGAGATCCTTTTGCTTCCACCTCCCAAGTGCTGGAATTACAGATGTGTACCATGAAGCTCTGCTGACATGATGATTCAGGGTTCACATCCTTATGTTGATTTATTGTCATACACTGACACACGCACACTTTCTTGGGTCTCTGCCATTTGTTAGACCTGAAGTAACTCAAGTTGCAAACTAATATTTTCCAGTGTCCTGGAGCAATTCCTCTTGGGGTTTCTTTATCTCCAGAAGTAGGTTTTGGTGTTCTAAACATTGGCCCAGCTCTTCTGTCCTTGAATGCTTCCCCTATTGATGGGCACTGTGAGCCCTGCTGCCACCTCCTGAGCTGTGTGGGTTATAGGTTGTCATCTTCATGCCTGGGTTTCTCCTTCCCCTTAGAGTTTCAGGTTTATGCTCTTTCCCTTCCCTCTCCTTTTCCCTTTACATATGCTAGGCAAGTACTGTGACACTGAGCCACACCCTTAATGCTAGCCTTTTGTTCTGGGGCTTGGTTTACTCACTTGAGCATCTCATGCACACTTATTCAGGCCTACTGAGGTATGAAATTCCTCCTTTGTGTCATCTGCCAGAGAATAATTGCTTTCTAGTGGCCTGCCTCCCCTACTTCTCACAGGTGTTGCCAGCCCACATGAAGGTGATTTATTTTCTCAATGTTTGGAACAGTGGATACATAGAGGTAGAAGGAATGCTGTACTCACTAAGTCCAGAGGTTTTCAGTTTAAAGAGCATGCAGAGGAGTGGTTCATGCAGGCAGACCTGGGTAGTGTCTAGATTCTGTCTGACTCCACTATACTCCTTTTACATTGACAAGCCTATGGGAATTTCCTTTGAGAAGAACAGTGATTTAACTGCAGATGTGACAGAGGTAGTCTATTTTCTACTTAATTGAAAATGAAATGTCCTCCACAGGCTCATGTGGAGCTGTCTGGTTGGCCCTGATAGTGGTGTTATTTTAAGAAGCTATGGAAACTTTAGGTGGTGGCACCTACCTGGAAGAAATAGGTCACTAGGGGCATGTTGGGTAGTTATTTCTTCCAAATCAAAACATTCCATACTTCAGGGAAAAGGAATGCTCAAAGGACTCAAGCTAATCTAAGAGGTAGAAGGCTCACAAAATTTGTTAACTCATGCAGCCCTTCCCAAAGGTAATATAAACAGTGGGGAGAGGAGACTCTTTAGTGAAGTTGCCTATAAGTTGAACAGGTAGCTCCAGAAATGGCAGTTTTCATAAATTGTCACCAAAGCTGGGGTGAGCTTTTTGGTTGATGCAGTGCCTTTGAGATACCTGTACTCAGCATGTGTGGAAAAAGAGATAGATAACCCTTCACCCACACTCCTGGTAAGAAATCTCCATAAACTCATTCATTCCCTGAAGTAAACTTGGGTTAAATTGTTTCTTTGTCCTATCTGTGGTAAACAGTTATTTGTCATTTTTCTCTAAAAAAAAGTCATACAGCAAAGCAGGTACATAGGGCTGTTCTTTTCCTTCTTTTCCCAACAAATTTACTTTTGTTTCTACTGGTGTGGAGAGAACTCAGGGCCTCACACATATGCTAGGCAAGTAAGTGCTCTATTTCCAAGTTACACCTTTATTTTCTCTGGTTCTCTTGTGTACACACACATGCCCACGTGCATGTATGAGTGTTCATGTGCCATAGTGCATATGTGGGGGTCAGGGGACAACCAGTGTCTGTCCTTGCCTTCCAACTTGGTTGAGACTGGGTCTCTTGTTTGCCACTGCAAATGCCAGATTAGCTGGCTTGAGAGCTTTCCTCCCATTGCCATAGGTACCTTGGGATTAGATGTGTTACTTGTGTGTGGCTCTAATGTGGGTTCTGGTCATCTGAACTCTAGTGGTCAGGATGTGCAGCAAGTACTCTTTTTTTTTTTTTTTTTTAGCATCTTTGTGTTCACTTTTTAATATATTTTACTTATTTATTTATTTGAGCAAGAAAGAGAGAGAATGGGTGCTCCAGGGCCTCTGGTCATTGCAAACAAACTCCAGATGTATGTGCCCCCTTGTGCATCTGGCTTACCTGGGGCCTGGAGAGTCAAACTGGGATCCTTTGGCTTTGCAGGCAAATGCCTTAACCGCTAAACCATCTCTCTAGCCCCAACAAGTACTTTTTTTTGTTGTGGTTGTTGTTGGTCCCCCCGCCCCCTGAGGTAGGGTCTCAGTCTCGCTCAGGCCGACCTGGAATTTACTGTGTAGCTTCAGGGTGGCCTCAAGCTCCTGGTGATCCTCCTACCTTTGCCTTCCAAGTGCTGGGATTAAAGGCGTACGCCCAGCAGCCAGAAAGTACTTTTCTTTTTTTTCTTTTTTTTAAAATATTTTTTGTTCATTTTTTTTATTTATTTATTTGAGAGCGACAGACACAGAGAGAAAGACAGAGGAAGAGGGAGAGAATGGGCGCGCCAGGGCTTCCAGCCCCTGCAAACGAACTCCAGACACGTGCGCCCCCTTGTGCATCTGGCTAACGTGGGACCTGGGGAACCGAGCCTCGAACCGAGGTCCTTAGGCTTCACAGGCAAGCGCTTAACCGCTAAGCCATCTCTCCAGCCCCAGAAAGTACTTTTAACAAGTACTATCTACTTCCACCCCACAAATCCATTTTCTGAAGGTCAAGTTACTATGTGCAGTACTTAATTTGGTGTTTATCTTTCCTGCAGGCAGCTTTAGTGAATAATATCACAACAGGTGAGAAGTTCATCAGAGATCTGCAAGGTAAGCTCCCCTCCTCAACTGGGACAGCAGCTACCTAGCAGGAAAATCCTGCCTTTATTCATATTCTTCCCAAGAGTTTTAGGTGGCTTCTCACTATAATTTTGGGTTGGGAAGTGTTAGGAGTAATTGAGCAATCTTTAATGTATTTTTTTTTTTCCTTTTTATTGACAGTTTCCATACTTACAGACAATAAACCATGATAATTCCCTCCCCTTCTCCCGCTTTTCCCTTCACAAATCCACACTCTATCATATCCCCTCCCTCTCTCCATTAGTCAGTCTCTCTTTTATTTTGATGTCATCATATTTTCCTCCTACTATGAGGGTCTTGTGAAGATAGTGCTAGTCACTGCAAGGTCATGGATATCAAGGCCAATTTCTGTCTGGTCGATTGCATTGTAAGCAGTTCTATCCTTCCTTTGGCTCTTACATTCTTTCTGGCACCTCTTCCACATGGACCCTCAGCCTTGGAAGGGGTGATAGAGATGTTTCAGTGCTGAAAATTACTCCATCACATCTTCTCAGCACTATGGTGCCTTTTGGGTCATTGCAGTGGTCACCGCCATCTGAAAAGAGAAGGTTCTCTAACCAAAAGTGAGGGTAGCATTAAGATATGGGTATGAACATTAAGTAAAGTGCTTACAGGGCAGTTTGGTGGCCATAATATATGCATTTAGCTAGACAAGAGTAAACATTACACTCCTAATGCTCATGACCTCCCCCACCAAGGCTTTTGATTAGGTTTTCAGTATCAGACATACATTTCTTCCCATAGAGTGGGTCTCCAGTCCAATTAGAGACCAGTTGTTTTCCCTCATAACAGACATGTCACTATTGCACCTGTTGGCTCACATGGACTGGCTGACCAAAGTTGAAATTTGCAGTGTACACTGTTCTCACCACTGATGGCTTCTGTCTCCCTAGCTTTCTGTCAGCTGCTCTACTGAAACAAGGTTTTCAGCTCAGCCCCAATTTGATTTCTTTATGACCTTGCAGCATAGGCATGTGCAGTATTTAGCAATAGGGTCTTACCATCTATTCCTTGTAGGAAACCAAGAGTCTTGGCAGTAGTCTGTAATAATTTGGGGCATCAAGTACTTCCCTGACCAGCAGTATAGGAAGGTATCCTGGTATACCTGGCATCGAAATTTTTCAAGTAACAGTATATGGCTTCTGGGTGTGCCATTATCCAAAAACGTAGGCTATCATGTGTCTTATTCACAATGTCCTGAATTTTGACTAATTCTCTCTCCACATTCCTTTTACTCAATCTCTTCCTCTGACCTCACTTAGGTCATTCCATCTGGAGTAACCTGTCCATCTACTTACAAATATACAGTATCATCTCCTTAAGAGATGGAGAGAGATAAGGATGGAGAGATAAACATGGAGAGAAATAAGGATCTATTTTCATCCTTCTACATATAGATACCCTGTTTTCCCTGCACCATTTGTTAAAGAGGCAGTCTTTTCACCAGTGCATGTTTTTTGCCATTTTTGTCCAAAATCAAATGGCTGTAGCAGCCTGGATTTACATTTGGGTCCTCTGTTCTGTTCCATTAATCTATATGTCTGTCTTTGTGCCAGCACCATGCTGTTTTTGTTACTATGGCTTTGTAGTATAGCTTAAAATGGGGTATGGTGATATCACCAACCTTATTTTGCTTTTTATGTTGTTGTTGTTGCTCACAATGGTTTTAGATATTTGAGGTTATTTTGTGCTTCCAAATGAATTTTAAGATTGTTTTTGTTATTTCCATGAAGAATGCCATTGGAATTTTGATGGGGATTGCATTAAATGTGTAGATTGCTTTTGGTAAGATTGACATTTTCACAGTGTTGGTTCTTCCAATCCAAGAACATGGGATACTGCCAGCTTTATTTTTGTTGTTTAAAATTGTTTTGGGTATTTGAGGTTTTTTGTTTTTCTAAATGAATTTTAGGATTGTATCTTTTATTTCTGTGAAGAATGCCATTGGTATTTTTATGAGGATTGCATTAAATATGTAGATTGCTTTTGGTAAGATTGACATTGTCACAATATTGATTCTTTCAATCCAAGAACATGGGATGTCTTTCCATTTCCTAGTGTCTTCTACAATTTCTTGCTTGAGTGTTTTAAAGTTTTCATTGTAGAGATCCTTAACTTCCTTGGTTAGATTTATTCCAAGGTACTTTATTTTCTTTGAGGCAATTGTGAATGGGAGTGGTCCCAGATGTCATCCTCCATACGTTTGTTGTAGGTATATAAGAAAACTACTGATTTCCATGTGTTTATTTTGTATCCTGCTACAATGCTAATAAGTGTTTATCAGCTCTAATAGTTTGCTGGTAGAGTCTTTTGGGTACTTTATATATAGAATCATATTATCTGAAAATAATGATAATTGGATCTCTTTCTTTCTAATTTGTATCCCTTTTATGAGTGTCTCTTTTCTTATTGCTATAGCTAAGACTTCCAGTACTATACTAAATAAGAATGGGGACAGTATACACATTTGTCTTGTTCCTGATTTTAGTGGAAAAGCTTCAAGTTTTTCCCCACTTACTATTATGTTGGCTATAGGTTTATTATGTTGAATTATGTTCCTTCTGTTCCCAGTTTCTATAGGACTTTTACCATGAAGGGATGTTGGAGTTTATCAAATGCCTTTTCTGCATCTATTGAGGTGATCATGTGATTTTTGCCCTACAACCCATTTATGTAGCATATTATATTTATTGATTTGTGTTTGTTGAACCATCCCTGCATCTCTGGGATGAAGCCTATTTGGTTGGGGTCTTTTTGATATATTTTTAAATTATGTTTGCCAGTTTTTTGTTGAGAACTTTTGCATTTATGTTCATGAGGGAGATTGGTCCGTAATTTTCTTCTTCTAGTTTTTTTTTTTTTTTTTGTACTATGTATGCTCTGTAGTTTTTTCTTGTTGCTGATTTATAGTTTAATCCCATTGTGGTCAGCTAGAGTATAAGGGATTATTTCAGTTTTCCTGCATTTATTAAGATTTGCTTTGTGTCCTAATATATAGTCTATTTTAGAGAATGTTCCATATGCTGCTGAGAAAAATGTATATTCTGCAGCATTTGGATGGAATGTTTTGTAGATATTTGTTAGGTCCATTTATTCAATGACATCATTTAATCCGGATGTCTCTGTTTATTTTTTGCAGGGATGACCTATCATTTGGTGAGAGTGTGGTATTAAAGTCATCCACTACAATTGTCTTTGGTGTTGTCTGTGACCTTAAGTCTAACAGTGTTTGTTTGATGAAATTGGGAGCCCCCATGTTAGGTGCATATAAGTTTAGGATTGTAATGTCTTCCTGTTGGAGTGTTCCTTTAATCAGTATAAAGTGACCTTCTTTACTTTCCTCACTAATGTTGGTTTGAATTCTGTCCTATCAGATATGAGGATAGCAATCTGTGGTGGTTTGATTCAGGTGTCCCCCATAAACTTAGGTGTTCTGAATGCTAGGTTCCCAGCTGATGGAGATTTGGGAATTAATGCCTCCTGGAGGGAGTGTATTGTTGGGGGCAGGCTTATGAGTATTAAAGCCAGTTTCCGCTTGCCAGTGTTTGGCACACCCTCCTGTTGCTGTGGTCCACCTTATGTTGGCGGGGGTGATGTCCACCCTCTGCTCATGCCATCGTTTTTCTCTGCCATCATGGAGCTTCCCCTCGAGCCTATAAGCCAAGATAAAACTCTTTTTCCCAGAAGCTACTCTTGGTTGGGTGATTTCTACCAGCAATGCGAACTGGACTGCAACAGTAAAGTGGTACCGAGGAGTGGGATTGCTACTAGACACCTGACTGTGGCTTTGGCCTTTTGGAGCTGGTTTTCAAGAGGAATGTGGAAGGAGTTGAATCTTGGCCTAAGAGATGCCTTGCAGTGCTGTAAGTACAGCTTGATGGACTGTTCTGGTCTGAGCTACAAGACCTGAAGGCAGTAAGAGCTATGGACTGTGAGGTTTGGCTTATGAGGGTGAGAAAGAGCTTTGCCTGGACTGGGCTAGCAGTTTGTGTGAGAAGTTTGCTCTTGTGTCCATGTCCTGAGAAGTTGTGCAGGGTTGCTTTGCGTAGAAATAAACTGGTGTGTGCAGAGAGATATGGCACAGAAAGGAAAATGTTTGGGTGAACTGTTGCCCATTCAGCTGCAACTGAGAGATTACAACTTTTGAGACTGGGCTAGCTGACCTGTGCTGGGGCAACAAAAAGAATGTAGACTCTTTAGAAGGGGCCTGAGTGCTCAAGGTGTCCTGTTCTTCAAAGTCTGCTTTAATCCCCCCTGGATTAACAAATTGACACCCTACCTGGTATTGTGGAGTATAAGAAATGCTGGAAAGAGGGTCATTGAGTTTGCAACACAGTCTTGTGTTTTGGAAATGGCCATGGGCAGTGTGAAGTGGGTTTGCTGGTTGCCTGCATAGAGACCCCATGGGGCCATGAGGATGAACCGTGGCTTGCAGTGGAGACCCAGTGGAGATGCCGGGACAATGAGATGGCTGCCAAGGAGAGCTGCCGGCTCCGATGAAGTTTTCCAGGACTGTGAGTAGCCTAGCTGGAGGGGCGGAATAGGAATGCCAGAGACTTGTTGCTGGACTTGAAGCTACAGAGTTTGATATTTGTCCTGGTTGTTTTAAGTCTTGTATTGGTTGATTGTTTCTTTGCTATGCCCAATGTCATCTTTTGCAGTGTGAATATTTATTCTGTGCCATTATGGATTTTTTGAGGTTATATTTTGGTATTATGGCTCAGTTAAAAGATCTTGAACTATGGGGATGTATGAACATCATTGGGATTGATAAAAACAATGGAGACTTTTAAAGTCAGACTGAATGCATTGTATTTTACATTATGCATGGATATCAGTTTATGGGGGCCAGGGGCGGAATGTGGTGGTTTGATTCAGGTGTTCCCCATAAACTTAGGTGTTCTGAATGCTAGGTTCCCAGCTGATGAAGATTTGGGAGTTAATGCCTCCTGGAGGGAGTGTATTGTTGGGGGCGGGCTTATGAGTATTAAAGCCAGTTTCCCCTTGTCAGTGTTTGGCACACCCTCCTGTTGCTGTGGTCCACCTTATGTTGGCCAGGGGGTGATGTCCACCTTCTGCTCATGCCATCATTTTTCCCTGCCATCGTGGAGCTTCCCCTCGAGCCTGTAAGCCAAAACAAAACTCTTTTTCTCAGAAGCTACTCTTGGTTGGGTGATTTCTACCAGCAATGCGAACTGGACTGCAACACAATCCCTGCTTATTAACTAGGCCTATTTGCTTGAAATACTATTTTCCATCCTTTCACCCTATGACAGTGTCTATCTGTTATTGAGAAATGAGTTTGCTGGAGGCAACAAACAGCAGAATCCTGCCTTTTTTTTTTTTTTTTTTTTTGGTTTTTCAAGGTAGGGTCTCTCTCTAGCCCAGGCTGACCTGGAATTCACTATGTAGTCTCAGGGTGGCCTTGAACTCACGGCGATCCTCCCACCTCTGCCTCTCATGTACTGGGATTAAAGGCATGCGCCACCACACCTGGCTCAGGATCCTGATTTGTAATTCAGTCTGCAAGTCTGTGTCATTTGGTTGGGGCATTGAGTCCATTGATATTAAGAGCTATCATTGAAAGGTATGTATTTATTCTCTCCATTCTTCTTATTTTGTAGGGTTTCCTCTTTTCCCTTTTACTCTTTTGTTTTAACTGTTATTTGAGTATGTTTTACTTTTTCCTGTTTCCTCATGTGTGTGCTTTGCTTTCTCTTCAGCATGAAGGATTCCTTCAAGTATTTTCTATAGTGCTGGGAGAGTGCAGGAACCCTGGAGTTGTACTGGAACTGCTCTGCTGGTTCTGCCTGTATTCCTTTTGGCAGCTCCTGAGCTGGTCTCTGCTCTCTCCCCTTCAGGTTTCTTGACTTTGTGAGGAGGCTGATGCAATTGGAAAAATCCCCTCATTTGGTCTCTGCTCCTGCAGCTTGCCACCTGGCCAGCAGGCACGTGGATCCAGGCTGCCTAATTTATTGTTTTTATTGAACTCAATTTCCTTAAATGGCTTTTCTTTTTCTTAAAAACAGTTACTGTGTACATTGCCATTTCAAACAGACAGAATCCAGTCTCTTGTTTATAGAAAGAAATATGGGATTAGGGTATAGTTCAGTCGTTGAGTACTTACCTAGTATTTGTAAGACCCCAAGTTCAAGTCTCAGCATCAAGTAATTGAATAAAATAAATACTTACTCAGATTGAGCATCTCTAATCCCGAAACTTGAAGCCCCAAATTCAAAACTATGTAAGTGCCAACAAAGCACTACAGGTGGAAGACCTGACCTTAGATGATGGGTCAGGGTCAAAGTGTACAAAATTATTTTAAAATGTGAATAAAATTACCTTCTAGCTAGGTATGTAAAGTATATATGTAACACACACAAATTTAATGTTTAGGCTTGAGTCCCACCCCTAAGATATCTCCTTATGTGTATGCAAATATTCTAGCATCTAGAAAGTTTCTGAAATCCCAAACACTTCCAAGCATTTCAGATAAGGGACCCTCAATCTATATAGATGATACATAGATGAGTCTTTGTACATGCATCGTATATATGTGATTTTTTTATAGTTGGATCATCCAGAATTTAGATTTTCTTCATGAAACATAAAAATTGTCCTGCCTAGTTTACTTTATTCTTGGCAGCTTAAATAAATTTTTTTCTTGTGGGGTGTGATGAAGCAGAAGGGCAGTCCTGTTTATGGTATGCTCCCCTTTTAAAGTGAGCTCTGGTCTTGGTCAGGAAGCTCTTATAAGCTATCAGTATCTCAGTTTCTACCTTTCTAAGATGAGAGAGTAGACTATGAGAGCACAGCTTAGTATGAGCCCTAGTCCCACATGGCTGATGAGCATTTGGCACAGATATAGGAGTGGAGTTGTCATTTTGTTAGTTTTGGGGGACAGTGTCTCACTGTAGGCCAGGCTGTAACTAGAACTCTCCCTGTACCCCTAGCTGGTCTCGAATTCTTCTATCTCAACTTCCTGAGATGTAGATTTAAAGACATGAGCCACTGTGTCTGGCTCAGTGATTTAAATTGAAAACTAATATTTAACTCAGTTACTGGGAAACTTAGCTATATTTGTGACACTGTACTATATTAATCTACTTAACATTAAATGACATGAAATCATAATTCCAATAAAAATTTTCTAATAAAAATGAAGCAAATGAGTTGCAATGTAACTGTAAAACATACATGGTATTTCAAAGACTTTGGACAAGGAAATAATTAAAAGTACCTCATTCAGAAATTTTACATTGGCTGGGCAGGGTGATGATACATACCTGTAATACCACTGCTTAGGAGGCTGAGGCAAGAGGATTGCAAGTTGGAAGTAACTGGGCTGCATAGCAAGTCCCTGTCTCAAGAAAAAAAATTAAAAACATTTGTTATATATTGCTATGATTTTGTTTTATTAAAATTAGTCCAACTAGTTTTATTTACTTTTAAAAACTGGTTCTCAGCAACTGTAAAATCCTCCTTATGGCCTATTCTGGTCATAGGACTAGTATATCCCAAACTAGTCCCTGAAAATACCAAGTAGGAATGTGTCAGATTTACTTTAGAGAATGCATAGTTCACAAAATTAAAGAGATTGCCTGACTGCTGGTCACATCTCAGAGATACAATATGATATGATATGTAGCTGAGACTATCACTCCCCAAGCAGAGATATGACCTTGTCTTTGCTTAGTGGGTTTTTTGTTGTTGTTGTTTCCTTGTTTTTGAGGCAGGGTCTCATGTAGCTTAAGCTGGCCACAAACTTTTTGTAGCTGGGTGACATTGAATCTTGCTTCTACTTCCTGAGTGCTGAGACTATAGGCATATACCACCCAGTTCATGCTGTGCTAGGGATTAAATTCAGGGCTTCATGCATACTATGCAAACACCCTACCAACTGAACTGCATTTTCAGCCTCTACTTAGTGTTTTTAAACAGCTTGGTGAGTATATGACATGCTTAAATTACACAGGGAGTGTGTAGTTTATCATACCTGGACACATGCATCCTTGTCAGAAAACACTATCAATTCAGTTCAGTACAATGAACACATCTCTCAGCCATAGAGGTTTGCTTGTACCCTTGTAATCCATCACAACCTGATGCAGGTTCCATTAGATCTTCTTCCTGCCCATGTAGATTAGCTTGCATTTTCAGCACTTGTATGGATATATGGAATTAGACCATAAACACCTTGTTTGTCTAGCTTCTTTCCTCTGCTTATTTGAAGAGCTCAGTCAGTCATGTTGTGTAGATACTGTTTTTATTGCTAAGTAAGTTTCCATCATCTTCCTCTTCATTTGATTATGCAACTTTTTCTTTTAAGTTGGACTTGCTGAAGAATGATTCATACATAATAAAGTTTACCCTTTGTACACTTTGATACATTTGGGCAAGTGCTTATTCTAAGACCATCAGTGTGGTCAGCATAAAGCATTAGCCCTCCAGCGGCTGTCCTTTTCCCTCTAAGTGATTTTTCAGTCCATTCCCAAGTCATTAACATGATTTTGGTCACTAGATATGTTAACATTTTCCCACTTACTTGAATTACACATAAAATATTTATTTAGCTCCCAAGTATTTCATTGTTGAAGAATGATTTGGGACTCTTTCCTTCTAAAAACTCTAATATAGGCTCAGCTTGTCAGTTGTAAATTGCCAAATTGCTGCTTGTCTGATTTGTTTTGAGACTGATCTCCCTGTGTAGCCCAAGCCAGCCTGGGACTTGGATGTAGCCAGACTGCCCTGGAACTTGTGATCTTCCTCCCTCTCAAGTGCTAGGATTACTACCTTACCCTGTTTCTAAATTGCTTTCTAAGAGGAGTGTTGCTGGTGGTGCTGTCCCCAGCAGCTGAAACTAGTCCCACTGTGTACTCCAGCCCTCATCCATTTCCTAAAGCCGTTTTTGGTGAATCCTGTCCTCCCACCTTGGCTTCAGGCATGCACTTACCTGTCCTCTATGAATACTTTTGCGATTAATCCAGGTTGTGATATATATCAGTAATTCATTTGATTTAGTTTTATTTCCCTTCAGAAAATCTTGTTCCTACCGTTCTAGTTGGTATAGATAATCCTTGGGGACACTAATGCCTGTCCAAGGTAATGTTCAGGCCCCTGTTGCTAGTATCACCCACTTTGGGACCTTTGTAACTGCTTTCCACACCACCCCAACTCTGCCCTCTGCAAACCGTTGCTCTCTGCATGCATGAATAAAGGTGTCAGGGCAACAGGGGTGGGATGGCCTTTGTTCTCAGGAAAGGCAGCTTGTGTCCTTTATAGAAAGATTGGGTGATTAAATGACCAGAGAACCTTGGAAAACAGCTTGGCTAAGTGTAAGTGACAAGAAATGAGGAGTAGCTGAAGACAGATGTTGAAATCAGTGTTTTTTGGATGAAAAGATAAGTCTACTGGGGATAAAAGATCTAGTAGTATGTGTAGCCTTTTGTGACAGCTCAGGCTTTATGATGCCTAAGAAATAAACTGGCATATAGAATTACCTAACATTTTTAAGGTTGGGGGATCAAAAGACAGGTTTAATAGACATTTAGAAAAAAAAAAAAGTGCAGGTTTCTTTTGGATTCTGATCTTGTAAAGCAGTCTCCGTGGCTGGGTGGTGGTATTGCATGTAAGGAGCTGTTTTCTTCCTTTCTCTGTCCCCTTTTTATGCCCTTTGTGCTTTGACCTAGTCTGCTCATGTCATGTGTGGCTGAGTGGCATGACAGCAGTGCACTGATCAGTGCAGTGACTTGTCCTCTTTCTGGCCCAGATCAGTTGAAGGCCTTGCAAAGGAGTTATGGCAGGCTTCAGCAGGACATCTTCCAGTTCGAGAGGAACCAGAGCAACCTGGAGAAGAAGTTCTCCTATGACTTGTGAGTGTGGCTCAGGGTCAAGTACCCACCTCCTGGGGACCAGGCTTGAGAGTTATACACCAAAGACCAAAAACAGAGCTCAGCATCCTCATTCTTCCTTTACAGAGCTAGCGTGTAGAGAGAAGGGTGGAATCATTTCTGGACTCATGTCTTTTAGAAGTAGGCATTTTACTTGGTAAGTATTAGCTGTGCTGTAGAGAGTATGGGGTATCAGACAGTAGGGCTCATCTCATAGATAATAAAGGTACATATGAGCCGGGCGTGGTGGCGCATGCCTTTAATCCCAGCACTCAGGAGGCAGAGGTAGGAGGATCACCATGAGTTTGAGGCCACCCTGAGATTACATGGTGAATTCCAGGTCAGCCTAGACTAGAGTAAGACCATACCTTGAAAAACAAAAAAAAAAAGTATATATGTATATACACATTCAGTTGACCATGAGTTGCTCAGCAAACTGTAAAACTCACGTATTTTAAACTTCTATAAAGTACAAGTACATTGCTTAATTTGGCAATCAACTCTTTAAAAACACATTCCAAAACTGTCAGGCATGAGCTAAAGCAAACTCTTAGAATAAAAGACATTTTGGTGAAGTTGATCCTGCTTGTAGCAGTACAAGACAGTAGCACTGTTCATGACTTGTTTTCTTGAGGCTTTTCTGTGTTTTTCCAAATCTCTGCAGTAGAAATGAAATACGTACAATCAAACTGACAAACTTTTAAAAAGTAGGCTAGGCCTACTGAGAAAATAGTTTAAAAAAATTACTGAGTAGAGAATAAGTTTGTATAGTCTATTTATTTTTCTACCTTTTTTTTTTCCTCATGAAAACAATCAAGAAAGAAAAGCATGGGAATTCAGAGCTACCATCCATGATAGCCCTTGAGGGCATGTTCTTTCCCTGCTGACTGTTCACGCCCAAGTTGTTTACATAATTTCAATCACCAGATATGTTAACGTTTTCTCACTTGCTAGAATTATGCATAAAAATATATTTAGTTCCAAAGTGTTTTATCATTGAAGAATGATTTGGGACTATTTTCTCCTAAAGACATTCAACTGTAGGTTCAGCTTGTTGCTAGGTCTAAATTGCCAAATTGCTTGCTTGTGATTTGAGACTGCGTCTCCCTGTGTAACCCAAGCCAGCTTGGAACATGGATGTAGTTAGACTGCCCTGGAACCTATGAACTTCCTCTCTCTCAAGTGCTAGGATTTCTACCTTGCCCTATTTCCAAATTGCTAAGAGGATTATTGCTTGTGGTGCAGTCTCCAGTGCTGAGGATAGCTGTTTCACATGTATTTTCATGAGTGCTTGTGTTGTTTTGAAACATCAACCAGTCATCTTAACTTCTTTCTGATCAATCACCTCAAAACCAAATAACTATTTTAAAAAGAATGAAGTATAGGTCCTTTAATAATGAAGTAAGTTCTGAGAAATTAATCATTAGGAAATAGCACTGTGTGGCATTGTAGAGTGTGCTTATACAAACTTAGGGTGGTTATGATCTCACAAGGCTAGTCTTACGGGAACACTTGTCCTACACGTAGTCTGTTCTTGGTTCTATCTTGTTAATGACTCTGCAGAGAATGTGAACATATAGTTAATAGGAGGAAACATGATTACAAAATATGTGTGGTTGTGTTGAGGAAATGGCTCAATGGGTAAAGTGCACATTAAGCATGAGGACCTTACCTGAGATCCCCAGTACCCATTTAAAAATACCATGAGATGGCTGGGTAGATGGCTCAGTAGTCAACAGTGCTTGCTACCTAAGCATGAGGGCCTCTTGGACCAGAGAACCAGAGGAACTTGGGCCAAGTTTGACTCCCTAGAACCCAAATAAAAAGCTAGGTGTGGCCGCACACATCTGTAATTCCAGTCTTCATAGTACCATATTACCGCTGAGGCTCACAGCAATTTCAAGTTGAAGGGGAGGTGATGAGGACATGTAATGTTCTTCACTGGCCTCTGCATGCATGAACATGAGGCATGTGCATTTGCACACACATGCATATACCACACATCACACACACACACACACACACACACACACACACACACACACACACAGTGTGCTTGCACATGCAAAAATTTTAAAAAAGCCAGGCATTGTGGCACATGCCTGTCAACCCAGTGCTGGAGAAGCAGAGGCATGAGACTCCCTAGGGCTTGTTGGCTTACTTGTGCAGCTGAACTGTACTCTTGTTCAGTGAGAGATCCTGTCTTGGAAAAATAAAGTGGATAGTGATTGAGGAAGACACCTGGCATCCACCGCTGGCTTCTGTACACATGTGCCCACATGCATATAATCACACACACTGCAAACCACACACATGCACATGGAACAGACAATAACAACATGTCTGCAGAACCTCACTCACCTGTGCTGGTGCTTTTAATGTAATGGCAGTTTTGTTCTCAAGAGACTTACGACAATGTTTAAAGACATTTTTTAAAGGTTTTTAATTTATTTTATTTATGAGAGAAAGAGAGAGGGAGGGCATATCAGGACCTCCAGTCAATGCAAAGGAACTCCAGACTCATGCACCACCTTGTGCATCTGACTTACATGGGGTCCTGGGAAACCTAACCTGGGTCATTTGGCTTTGCAGGCAAGCACCTTAACTGATAAGCCATTGCTTCAGCCCTAGAGACATTTTTTTGTTGGAATTTGTGGGGGAGAGTGCTAATGAAATCTAGCCAGGGATACTGCCAAACCTCCTATCATGTATAGTATAGCCTATACCAGTGAAGTTATCTAAAACAACTGTCTAAACATTGGCAGTACTGAGATAGAGAAACAGAGGCTGATAATCACAAAACTGTGCTTAAACAAAAATGAAATACTCCAGTCTTATGATTTCGCCTTCAAAGAAACCTTAGTGCTAATGTTTTCTCTCCATTTCACTGAAATGCAGCCCCTTCTTCCCACCTCAAGAAAAACAAACAAAAAAGTAATTGGCCTTACCTGATAAATTGATGCAAGATTTTCCCTGTAGCTGGAAGTCAGCCAGAGAGCAGTCAGGAGAAGCTCCTGATCTGGCCCAGGCAGTAATTAGGAGCTTCCCTGGGTCAAGTGTGCATGGGGATGCACTTGTTTCTCATAGCCCTGATTGGAGGTCCTTCTGGCTGACTGTATCTGTCTTATTAGTTATGCCCAAAACCCTGTGCCAGATACAGGAAGCTGTCTGAGGGGTGGGGGTTTACAGATTATTGAAAACCAGAAAGAGCTAAGTGTCTTTTACATTCTTTGGGTCATAAAATTGTTTGATAAACCTGAGAAAAGGTTAGCAAATTCATAATGTGTGTAAAATTGTGCATGAGTTTATAGGGATTCACAGGCTCCTAACACATTGTGTTGCAGTCAGGTTCAGCATTGCTGGTAGAAATCACCCAACCAAGAGAAGCTTGTGGGAAAAAGAGGTTTATTTTATTTTATTGTTTATTATTTTTATTTATTTATTTGAGAGTGACAGTGGAGAAAGGCAGATAGAGAGAGAGAGAGAATGGGCATGCCAGGGCCTCCAGCCACTGCAGAAGAACTCCAGATGTGTGTGCCCCCTTGTACATCTGGCTTACATGGGTCCTGGGGAATAGAGCCTTGAACTAGGGTCCTTAGGCTTCACAGCCAAGCGCTTAACCGGTAAGCCATCTCTCCAGCCCCAAGAGGTTTATTTTGGTTTACAGGCTTAAGGGAATACTCCACGATGGCAGGGGAAAACAATGACATCAGCAAAGGCTGGACATCACCCCTTGGCCCACATAAGGTGGACAACGGGAACAGGAGAGTGTGCCAAACACTGGTAAGGAGACATTGGCTACAATACCCATAAGCCCACCCCCCAAAATAACACTGCCTCCTGGAGGTGTTAATTCGCAAATATCCATGGGCTGGGAACCTAGCATTCAGAATACCCTAAGTTTATGGGGAAACACCTGAATCAAACCACCACATTCCGACCCTGACCCCCATAAACTGATATCCATATATAAGATGCAATGCAGTCATCCAATTTTTAAAGTCCCCATAGTTTTTATCAATTCCAATGATGTTCAAACATTCCCATAGTCAAGGTCTTTTTTAAAAATATTTTTTGTTTATTTGAGAGTGATACAGAGAGAAAGAGGCAGATAGAAAGAGACAGACAATGGGCGCGCCAAGGCCTCCAGCCACTGCAAACGAATTCCAGACGCGTGCGCCCCCTTGTGCATCTGGCTTACGTGGGTCCTGGGGAATCGAGCCTCCAACCAGGGTCCTTAGGCTTCACAGGCAAGCATTTATCCGCTAAGCCATCTCTCCAGCCCAGTTCAAGGTCTTTTAACTGAGCCATAATATCAGATTATCCTCCCCAAACCTATAATGGCACAGAATAAACACTCACACTGCAAAGGTGGCATTGGGCATAGAAAGAAATATTCAATCAATACAAGATTTAAACAGGGCAAACATCAAACTCTGTAGCTTCAAGTCCAACAATTCTAGCTAGTGAAGAGTCTCCAAATCTGATATTTCTAACCAGCAACAAGTCTCTGGAGTTCCAATTCCACTCCTCCAGCTAGGCTACTCATAGTCCTGGAAAACTTTATCCTGGGCCAGCAGCTCTCCTCAGCAGCCATCTTGTGGTACTGGCATCTCCACTGGGTCTCCACTGTAACCCATGGTTTATCCTCATGGCTCCACTGGGTCTCTATGTAGGCATACAGCAAACCTGCTTCACACTGCCCATGGCCATTTCCAAAACCCAAGACCATGCTGCAAACTCAATGACTTTCTCTTTCCTGCGTTTCTTATGCTCCACAATACCAGGTAGGGTGCCCGTTTGTTAATTCAGGGGGAAACAAAGCAGACTTTGAAAACAGGACACTCCTTGAGCACTCAGGCCCCTTCAAGAGTCTACATTCTTCCTGTTGCCCCGGTGCAGGTCAGCTGGCCCAATCTCAAAGGTTGTAATATCTCAACTGTAGCTGAATGGGCAGCAGTTCACCCCAAGATAGTTTTTTTCTGTGCCATATCCCTCTGCTTACACCAGTTCATTTCTACACAAAGCAACCCTGCACAAATTCTCAGGACATGGGCATAACAGCAAGCTTACCAAACAAACTGCCTCTAGCCCAATCCAGGCAAAGCTCTTTCTCACCTTCATAAGCCAAACCTCAAAGTCCATAGTTCTTACTGCATTCAGGACTTTCAGCTCTGACCAAAATAGCCCATCAAGTTGTACTTACAGCACTGCAAGGCATCTCTTAGGCCAAGGTTTCAAATCCTTCCATGTTCCTCTTGAAAATCAGCTCCAAAAGGCCAATGTCACACTGTCAGTTGTCTAGAAGCAATCTCACTCCTCAGTACCACTTTACTGTTGGAGTCAGGTTCACATTGCTGGTAGAAATCACTCAACTGAGAGAAGCTTGTGGGAAAAAAAAGAGGTTTATTTTGGCTTATAGGCTCAAGGGGAAGCTCCCTGGTGTCAGGGGAAAACAGTGGCATGAGCAGACAGTGGACATCACCCCCCCTGGCCCACATAAAGTGGACAACAGGAACAGGAGAGTGTGCCAATCCTGGCTCTAATACCCAGAAAGCCACTCCCAACAATACCACTGCCTCCTGGAGGTATTAATTCCCAAATCCCCATCAGCTGGGAATTTAGCATTCAGAACACCTAAATTTATGGGGGACACCTGAACCAAACCACCACACATGCCTACCCCTTCCCCCCATTGTCAAAAGCCTTTATGGAAGACAGCAAGGTGACCACAAAAGATAATGGAAAGGCCAGGCTTTCTGGTCCCTGTCCTGGAAATCATGCAGCAAATTTACTTACTTACTACTTAGTCCTTCACCTTGGCTACATGACCGCTACACTTAGCCAAACACAGCCTTGTCCGTTTTGTCCTCAGAGCACTTTGACTCAGCAAGGATATGAAGAAACAGTTGGCAAATGATGGTTTGGGGATGTGATAATGATTCTCTGACAGTCCACATCCTGGATGAGAGAATAGCCTACTTTGATGGGATCCATCAGACACAGGAATCCTTATTCATTCTCTGGTTACAAATTGCACCAGTTAGAATATCAGTGGTGTCCAAGTATTGCATGTTTCTATATTTATTATTAAGATTTCTTTACAAAGAGTATAACTAAAGAAATGGTAGCCATGAAGCAAAGTTTGTGGTGTGGTGGTGGGGGTGGTATGTTTGGCAGGTGGGGGTTATGTCTCTATGCAGCCAAGATTCTGTCAAGTCTCATGGCCCAGAACTAACGCTGGATTTTATTATGCAGACATGATTGATGATATCATTAGCCACAGTATTAAACTCAGCTTTATCCCCCTTCCACTTCCTGGGAGAGATGCAGCTAAATGTTTTAATCCCCATCCTGAAAAGTATAGCCATTCTAGCCTCCCACCCCATGAGTCTTTCTTTAGCATAATCACAGGCCTGGTTCAAATAGCTTATTGAAGAATAACCTGATATTCAGGAAACCACAAGTGTTGGAACTTGTGCCAATAGCTCTAGTGCCAAGGGGTAGGGTTGGGGTGTATACATTTCTACAGATTGTATAGTTAAAACAGTGAAATTCACCTGTTTTAGAACAATGTAACAAATCCTCTCAACTTAACTTCATTATTTTATTTTCTTTTGTTGGATACTTGGAAATAGGCACTGCTGAAGTAAAGTGCTTAAAGCAGGGAAAGGGATGTTTTGTGATGCTTATTGAAGTGAATCTCACAGTCCAGCAAGGAAGGACTGAGCGTATAGTGCCATTCTTTTCTTCCTTTTTTTTTTTTTTTTTTGAGCATTTTTAAAAAATGTTTGTTTATTTGCAAGCACAGATAGAAAGAAGAGAGAGAGTGTATGTGCCAGGGCCTATAGCTGCTATAAACAAACTCCAAATGCATGTGCTACTGTGTATATGCCTTTACAGGGATCCTAGAGAATCAAACCTGGGTCCTTAGACTTTGCAGATAAGCACCTTAACTGCTAAGCCATCTCCCCAGCCTTATCCATTCTTAATTCATTTTTCTCCAAAGGAGCCAGTGTATTAACCAGATGAAAGAGGTGAAGGAGCAGTGTGAAGAGCAGACAGAAGAGGTAACCAACAAGAGAAATGAAGCTGTCATTTCCAAAGATGCTGGTGAAAACAATGACCAAAGTCATCAGGTAATTTGGTGGCTCTTCTGCCCAGGATGTTTAGAAGGTGTTCCTACTATTTTCTCAGGCACTTTGCTCATTTTAAATATATTTATTTACTTGTTTGTAAGCACAGAGAGATAAGAGCATATGGGTGTGCCAGGGCTTCTTGCCCTTGCAAATAAACTCCACTTATTTTTATGCATTTGGCTTTAATGTGGGTACTAGAGAATAGCACCCTGGCCACAGGCTTTGCAAGCAAGTACATTTAACCACTGAGCCATTTCTCCAGCCCCATTTTATCTGCTGGTGTTCTGTGTGTATACTGTCCCTGATGGGTTTGATTACCTGAGGTATTGCAGATCAAACCTTGGGACCAGGATCCCCATACTGTTAACCAGATCTGCTGGCTCCCCCAGGCTTAGTTCCTAAGCTCAGGAATTTAAGAAATTATTTCCTTTAAAGTCACAGCCACCCTGGGATAGGTTGTTGCTTGTTTGATCTCTATAAATACTTTTGAGGACACTGAAGGCATGAAATGTTAAGTATTGTGACCAGGGTTTACCTAGTCAGCAGTAGAGCTGTTGTGAAGCCCTGGTCTCTCAGACTCTACCTCTTACACTGCTGGCCTCTCTCATGCCCCCCACATAGCCCAGGGTCAGTGGTACAGCTGCTGTGGAGCCTGGATATCTCAGACCAACTCTTGAGCCTCTCTAGTGTCCTACAAACAGCCCAGGAAATTGCTGTTCAGAGTCTTCTAAGAGATTTAAAAACAACAGCAGTTTTATTGAGATATACTTCACATATGATTCACTCACATAGTGTATACAGTTCAGTAGGTTCTGGTATAGTTGTAAAAATGTGCAACTGTCAGTATAATCAATTTTAGACATTTTACTACAAAAGAAACCTTCATTTTTCTCAGATCCTCACAGTCATAGGCACCCACTAAACTACATTTTGTAGGTATTGATTTCTCTCTTGCAGCTATTTCTGTCAGCGGGGTCACATAATGCATAGTCTGTGTGTGGCTTCTCATCCAGGTTTTATTCTTTGTCATAACATCTTTGTGGATGAATAATACAGTATTCTGTGGATAGAGTACGTTTTATTTATTTGTCAGTTGACTTTTGTTTTTGTGTGTGATTATGAATAATACTGCCAAATATTTTCATTCTTTTGATTTATTTAATTTTATTTTATATATATTATAACAGGTTAGACTCTTATCCCCTTGCCCCTGCTCCTGTTACCTTGGTGCCATCCTCACTGGGGTCATAGTATTCATTGTAGGGATCATGAAAGGCTTAGTCAGTCATTATAGGGTACTGGGTGTAGGGAGTGGAAGGGACTGTGCCTCAGGATATTCCTACTCTGTGGCTCTTACAATCTTCCACCCACTCTTCCAACTGAGCCATGGCAGGCCTGTTGGCAGTCTGAATTGGTATTGAGTTCTCAGTTACCTCTGGATTTCTGCTTTGATGAGTTTTGATTGATCACTGTGTCTGTCACTTATCACCCTGGAGTGGGTTGTCAGGCTAGCAGTAAGGCTATTGAAAGTGAGATAGCACTGCTTATCTCTTTTTCTGTGTTAATCCTTTGTATATAGGAAGGCTACTAGATTTCGGTGTATTGAATTTGCATCCTGCCCTTTTACCAAAAGAAGTTATCACCTTTAGAAGTTTATGGTTAGAATCGTTTGGATCACTTACATATAAAAACCATATTGCTGGGGACTGGAGGGATTGCTTAGTGGTTAAGGTGTTTGCCTGCAAAGCCAAAGGACCCAGGTTCGATTCCCCAGGACCCACGTTAGCCAGATGTAGAAGGGGGCACATGTGTCTAGAGTTTGTTTGCAGTGGCTGGAGGCCCTGGTGCACCCATTCTCTCTGTCTATCTGTCTCTCTCTCCCACTCTTTCTAAAAAAAAAAAAACATATTGCTGGGATTGGTGGTACTTGCCTTTAATTTCATCACTCTGGGAGGCAGAGGTAGTCAAATCACTGCAAGTTCAAGGCCTGCTTGGTGAATGCCTGCTTGGTGAATGCCAGGTCAGCATGGTATAGAGTGAGACCGTACCTCAAAACAACAACAAACCAAAAATGGGGATGGAGAAATAGCTTAGTGGTTAAGGTGTTTGCCTGCGAAGCCAAAGGACCCAGGGTTCAATTCCCAGGATCCATGTAAGCCAGATGCACAAGGTGGTGCATGCATGTGGAGTTCGTTTATAGCAGCTAAGGACCCTGATGTGCCCATTCTCCATTTACCTTTTTCTCTCTTGCAAATAAATATATAATAAATCTAAAATATTAAAAAAACAACAAAAATGAAGTTGTCATGTGCAAATAGGGCTAGTTTGAGTTCTTTCTTACCAATTTGTATCCCTTTTATTTGCTCTTCTTGTTTTAGCGCTTGAGCTAAAACTTCAAGTACTATGTTAAAAAGAAATGGTAAGAGTGACCACTCCTGTGTTATTCCAGACCTTAATCAGAATGTTTCAAAGTTTTTCTCCTTTTAGTGTAATAATAAATAGCCTTCAATGAGATATAGCCCTTATATCCCCAGTATCTCCATTGCTTTAATCATGAAGTTTTGTTTTTTTTCTAAAAAATACTTTGTCAAAGGCCTTTTCTGCATCTTTTGGAATAATCATGTAATTCTTATATCAAAGTTTATTTATGTGGTGAATTGCATTTATTGATTTCTGTATGTTTCCTACATTCCTGGGATGAAACTTATTGATCAAGATGGATGATGCTCCCCCCCACCCACCCAGTGTTCTCATGTGATTAACTTGTTGCCCTTTCCAGCATTTACCATTTTCTCTTGGTAACCCTTACAAAGTCCTATGCAGCCCTACCTGCCAGCTCCAGGGTTGCACTGCCCACTCCCACACCTGTGCTCTCTAGGAAGTATGGATGGCACTTTTGATGTGTTGTTGAACTCAGTTTGCAAGGATTTTATTGAGAAATTTTGCATCTAGATTCATCAGGATATTGGCCTATAATTTTCTTTTCTTAAATATATTTTATTTATTTATTTGTGAGAGAGAGGGAGAGAATGGGTGCACCAGGGCCTCCAGCTACTGCAAATGAACTCCAGGTGCATGTGACCCCTTATGCATCTGGCTTACCTGGGTCCTAGAGAGTCACACTGGGATCCTTTGGCTTTGCAGGCAAACGCCTTGACCGCTAAGCCATCTCTCCAGCCCCAATTTTGTTTTGTCTGTGGTTTAGGTAGTAAAGTAATGCTGGTTGCATAGGAAGAGTTTGGAAGCCTTCCCTCTTTTTTCAGTTTATGAAATAATTTTTTTAAATGTTTTACAAAGTATTTTATTTCTTAGAGAGAGACAGAAAGAGGCAGAGAGAGAAAAAGAGAGAGAATGAGCACACAGGGCTTTTCAGCTGCTGTGAATGAAGTCTAGACATGTGCGCCCCCTTGTGTGCATGTACGACATTGCATGCTTGTGTTACTTTTGCATCTGGCTATGTGGGATCTGGAGATTCAAACATGTGTTCTTAGGCTTTGCAGCCAAGTGCCTTAAATACTAAGTCAGATGGTTTTACCAGCTCTGGTTACAGTTTTTGAATGAAGGTTTGATAGAACTTGGCAGTAAATCCATGTGGGCCTGGTTTTTTGTTGTTGTTGTTTTTTGGTTTGGGATATTTTAAAATATGTTTTCAATTTTGTTACAAATGATAAGTTTGTTCAGTTAGTTTATCTCTTCTAGTTTTACTTTCTGAAGGTGATATGCATCAAGTAATTCATCTGTTTCTTCCAAGTGTTTCAGTTTGGTGGAATATAGGTTTTTGAAATATGCCCTGATGATTCTTCCAATTTCATTGTATCAGTTGCGACATCTCCATTTTAATTCTTGTCTTGCTGATTTGAGTTTTCTCTTTTTTTCCTTTGGATCATTTTGGCTGGTGGTTTATTGATCTTGCTAATATTTTAAAGAACTAGCTCTTTACTTAATCAATTTAAATTCTTGTTTTCTTAATTTTTAATTCATTGATTTCTGCTTTGATCTTGATAATTTCTTTCCATCTGGTACTTTTGGGCATGGACTGTTCTTGTCTTTCTAGCACCATCAAATTAATATTGAAGTTATTTATTTGAGATCTCTCTGTTTTTATAATGTAGGCATCTAGTGCTATCAACTCTTCTCTTAGAACTGTCTTCATTTTGTCCCATAAATTTTGGTATGTTTTACTTTCATTGTCATTCTCTTCAGTACGTTAGATTTCCTTTCCAGTTACTTCAACAACGTGTTCATTGTTTAATAATGAGTTATTCAGTCTTCAGGGATTGGCGTATTTTCTGTTGGTACTGTTGTTGATTTCTAGTTTTAATGCATTATGGTTGGATATGGTACAGGGAAGTTTGTCATTTTTTCTGAATTTGTGGGGACAAGTTTTATGTCATAATACATGGTCTGTTTTGGAGATGGTTTCATGAGCTGCTGAGGAGAATGTGTATTCAGTAGAATTAGGGTAGAATGTTCTGTAGATGTCTGTGATCTATGGTGTGCTTTACCTCCATTGTTTCTCTGTTATTTTCTGTTTCGATGATCTGTCTATTGATGGTAGTGGGGTATTAATGTCTCCTACTATTATTGTATTGGGATTTCTGTCTTATTGTCTAGTAAATTTTGCTTTATAAAATAAGGCACACCTGTGTCTGGTGTGTATAAGTTTATGATTGTAATATCATTTTTTAATTATTCATTTAATCAGTATGAAGTAGCCTTGTCTCTTTTGATTACTTTTGGTTTAGTCAATTTTGTCAGAAATCAGTATAGTCACTCCTGCTTGTTTCTTGTTTCCATTTGCTTAAAATATCTTTTTCCATCCTTTCGCCCTAAGATGGTGTTTATCTTTAATTATAAGGTGGGTTTCATGTAGACAGAAAATGGATGGATCCAACTTTCAGATCCAGCCTGTTAATCTGTGTCTTTATATCAGACACTTGAGTCCATTAATGTTCAGAGTTATAATTGTGAGATGTGAGTTAATGTTGAAAGTTTTGTGTTGTTTGGTGATTTCTTGGTCTTTGCATGCTTCATATCCCTTCTAGTTTTATTTATTATTCTTTCCTCAAGTGCCTGTTGCTTTATCTCCTAAGTGTGGCATGTTCCATGCAGTTTTCTCTGTAAGGCTGGCTTAGTGCTCATGTAATCATAAGGCTGGCTTATATCATGAAAAGTTTTCCTCTGACCTCTTTTTTTTCTTTTGTGTGTATGTATATATATATATATATATGCACACACACACACACACATACATACATATGTATATATATATTTTTAATTGACAATTTCTATACTTACAGACAGCAAACTCTCCTCCCCTCCCCCACTTTCCCCTTCATAACTCTGCTCTCTGTCATATCACCTCCCTCTCTCTCTCTCTATTAGTTTCACCTTTAATTTGATGTCATCATCTTTTTCTCTTATTATGAGGGTCTTGCATGGGTATTGCTAGGCACTGCGAGGTCTTGGATATCAAGGCCAATTTCTGTCCGGACAGTTGTATGTAGGTAAGAAGTGGTACCCTTCCTTAGGCTCTTACATTCTTCCCGCCACCTCTTCCGCAATGGACCCTGGGCCTTGGAGGTGTGAGATAGTTCAGTGCTGGATACTCCTCCATCTCTTCTTCTCAGCACTATGTTGCCTTTTGGGCCATCCCAGTGGTCATCACCATCTGAAAAGAGAAGCTGCTGTAACCAAAAGTGAGGGTAGCATTAATATATGAGTATAAACATTAAGTGTAGTGCTTTCAGAGCAAGTTGCTGAGAGTAATATATGCATTTATCCAGACAAGAGCAGGCTTTATACCCCAAAGACTCACGACCTCCTCTGCCATAGGCATTTGATTAGGTTTTCAGTACCAGGCACATATTCCCTCCCATAGAGTGGGCCTTCAGTCCAATTAGAGAGCAGTTGGTATTCCCCAGAGCAGACATGCTACTATTGCACTTATTCAGTCATTTGGCCTGCCTGGCAAAACTTGAGGTTTACAGTATCCACTGTTTTCACAATTGATTACTTCTGTCTCCCATAAGGCTGCATACAGTGCAGCTTTTCCCAGCTTTAACTTGGCTGGACTACAAGGAGGTTTTCTGCTCAGCACCAATTTGGTTTCTCAGTGACATTGCCTCTCAGGAATGTGAAGTCTTCAGCAATAGGGTCTTACCATCTCTTTCTCATGGGGAACCAAGGGCCTTGGCAATAGCTATAATGTTTTGGAGGCAACAGGTACCTCCCTGGCCAACAACTCACTGGAAGATATCCCATCCCAGGCACTGAAACTTTTCCGACCTTTCTTTTACACAGTCTCTTCCCCTGAACTTGCTTAGGCCTTTCCCCTCCCTGTAATCTGTTCTTCTACTTACATATATACAATACCATCTTCTTAAGACTTTCTGTCTCCTCCCTCCCTTACAGACTTTTTCTAGCTTATGGGCCTCTGCTACCGATTTTTGGTTCCAGATCAGACACAAGTCTATATATTTGTAGCTAGGTTCCACATATAAGAGAGAACATGTAATGTTTGGCTTTCTGGGCCTGGGTTACCTCACTTAGTATAATCCTTTCCAGATCCATTCATTTCCCTGCAAATTTCATTTCTTTTTTTTTTTAATTATTTTATTTATTTATTTATTTGAGAGCGACAGAGAGAGAAAGAGGGAGATAGAGAGAATGGGCGCGCCAGGGCCTCCAGCCACTGCAGACGAACTCCAGACGCGTGCGCCCCCCTTTGCATCTGGCTAACGTGGGTCCTGGGGAATCGAGCCACGAACCGGGGTCCTTAGGCTTCACAGGCAAGCGCTTAACCGCTAAGCCATCTCTCCAGCCCGCAAACTTCACTTCTATTCAGCAGTAATTGAATAGAATAGAAATAGAATAGAACTGAATAGAACTCTATTGTGTAGATGTACCACATCTTTATTATCCATTCATCTGTGGATGGACATCTAGGCTGGTTCCATTTCCTAGCTTTTGTGAATAGAGCAGCAATAAACATGGTTGTGCAAGTATCTCTAATGTAGTGAGAAGAGTCATTAGGATATATGCCTAGGAGTGTTATCATATGGCAAATCTATTTTTAGCGGTCTCAAGAACCTCCATACTGATTTCCACAATGGCTGTACCAGATTACATTCCCACCAACAGTGCAGAAGAGTTCTCCTTTTACCACATCTTCACCAACATTTATTGTCATTTGTTTTCTTGATGGTAGCCACTCTGATGGGAGAGAGATGGAATCTCAAGGTAGTATTAATTTGCATTTCCCTGATGGCTTAGGATGTAGAACACTTTTTTAGATGTTCATATGCCATCTGTATTTATTCGAGTAAGAACTCTCTGTTTAGTTCCATAGTCCATTTTTTTATTGTTGGCGTGTTTGATTTCTTATTGTTCTGTTTTTTGAGTTCTTTGTATATTCTGGATATTAATCCTCTGTCAAATGTGTGCCTGGCAAAGATTTTCTCCCATTCTGTAGGTTGTCTCTTTGTTCTATTCAGTGTCCTTTGCTGTACAAAAGTTTTGTAATTTCATGAAGTCCCAGTAGTTGATTAGTGGTTTTATTTTCTGAGCAATTGGGGTTATATTCAGAAAGTCATTACCTATGCCAGTATGGTGAAGGGTCTCCCCTACCTTTTCCTCTAGCAATTTCAGAGTTTCTGGTCTGATGTTAAGTCCCTGGTGCCCTTGGATTTGATTCTTGTGCATGGAGAAAGACAAGGATCTATTTTCATCTTTCTACATATAGATATCCAGTTTTCCCAGCACCACTTGAGGAAGAGGTTGTCTTTTCTCCAATTAATATTTTTGGCATTTTTGTCAAAAATCACATGGCTGTAGCTGCCTGGATTAACATCTGGGTCCTCTATTCTATTCAACAGATCTACATGTCTGACTTTGTGCCAGTACCATGCTGTTATTACAGCTTTGTAATAGCTTAAAATCAGATGTGGTGATTCCACCAGCTGTATTTTTGTTGCTCAAAATTGTTTTGGCTATTCAAGGTTTTTTTGTGCTTCCAAATGAATTTTAGGACTGTTTTCTGTATTCCCGTGAAGAATGCCATTGTAATTAAATGTGTAGATTGCTTTTGGGAAGATTGACATTTTCACAATATTGATTCTTCCATTCCAAGAACATGGAATATCTTTCCATTTTCTTGTGTCTTCTGCAATTTCTCACTTGAGTGTTTTAAAGTTCTCATTGTAGAGCTCTTTCATTTCCTTAGTTAATTTTTTTTTTTTTTTTTTTTGAGGTAGGGTCTCACTCTGGTCCAGGCTGACCTGGAATTAACTCTGTAGTCTCAGGGTGGCCTTGAACTCATGGTGATCCTCCTACCTCTGCCTCCCAAGTGCTGGGATTAAAGGCGTGTGCCACCACGCCCGGCTCCTTAGTTAATTTTATTCCAAGGTACTTTTTTTTGTTTTGTTTTGAGGCAGTTGTGAATGGGAGAAATTCCTTGATTTCATTCTCCACATGCTTATTGTTAGTATATAGGAGAGCTACTGATTTCTGTAGATTTATTTTGTATTCTGTTATATTGCTAAAAGAGTTTAGCAGCTCTAATAGTTTGCTTGTAGAGTTTTTAGGGTCTTTTATGTATAGAAGCATATCATCTGCAAATAGTGATAATTTGATCTCTTCCTTTCCAATCTGTATCTCTTTTATGACTGTCTCTTGCCTTATTGCTATAGCTAAGACTTCCAGTACTATATTAAGTAAAGGTAGGGACAGTGGACACCCTTGTTTTGTTCCTGAATTTAGAGGAAAAGCTTCGAGTTTTTGGCCATTTAGTATTATGTTGGCTTTCCTTTTTCATAAATAGCTTTTATTATGTTGATATATGTTCCTTCTATTCCCAGTTTCTGTAATACTTTTACCATGAAAGGATGTTGGATTTTGTCAAATGTCTTTTCTCCATCTATTGAGATGATTATGTGATTTTTGTCCTTCAGACCATTTATATGATGTATTACATTTATTGATTTGCATATGTTGAACCATCCCTCCATCCCTGGGATAAAGCCAACTTGGTTGGGGTGAATAATCTTTTTGATATATTCTTATATTCTGTTTGCCAATATTTTGTTGAGGATTTTTGCATGTATGTATGAGGGAGATTGGCCTGAAATTTTCTTTTTTTGTTCTGTCTTTGCCTGTTTTTGGCATGAGGATGATTCTGGCTACTTAGAAGGTGTTTGGTAGAATTCCTTCCTTTTCTATTTTATGGAAAAGTTTGAGAAGCATTGGTGTATGTTCTTCCATGAAGGTCTTGTAAAATTCATGAGTGAAGCCATCTGGGCCTGGGATTTTTTTTTGAATTTTTATTAGCATTTTCCATGATTATAAAAAAATCCCGTGTTAATTCCCTCCCCCCCCCACACTTTCTCCTTTGAAATTCCATTCTCCATCATATTACCTCCCCATAACAATCATTGTACTTACATACATACAATATCAACCTATTAAGTACCCTCCTCCCTTCCTTTCTCTTCCCTTTATGTCTCCTTTATAATTTACTGGCCTCTGATACTAAGTATTTTCATTCTCACACATAAGTCCAGTCATCTGTAGCTAGGTTTTTTTTTGTTTGTTTGTTTTTTAAGTTGGGAGAGTCTTTATAACTGCTTGGATCTCTACTTGTCATAGGTTTATTTAAATGGTTTATCTCATCTTGATTTAATTTTGGTAGGTGATATGAATCAAGGAAATCATCCATTTCTTTTAGATTTTTCAAACTTAGAGGCGTATATATTCTTAAATTATGTTCTTACAATTGTCTGAATTTTCTTGGTATCTGTTGTAATGGTACCTTTTTCATCTCTAATTCTATAATTTTTGTCCCTTCTCTGTTTCTTCCAGTCAAATATGCTAAGGGTTTATCAATCTTATCCTTTTGAAGAACCAACTCTTTGTTTTGTTGATTCTTTGGAGTGTATTTTTGGCTTCCGTTTCATTAATTTCTGCCCTAATCTTTATGATTTCCTCCAGTCTACTGATTTTTGGTTTGCCTTGTTCTTCTTTTTCCAAGGCTTTAAGGTGGAGCATTAGGTTGTTTATTTGTGAACTCTAATTTCTTAGTATACACACTTAGAACTACTGTCTGTGCTCTTCAGAGGTAGGATTTAGGTCTGGTTTTTCTTCAGTATTTCTATTTCCTTACTCATGTCTTGTAATGACCTCTTTACTTCATTAAGCTGGTTTCCTGTGTTCTCTTTCAGAAATTTGTTTTCTTCTTTAATTCCTTTATTTTATTCTTTGATTCCCTTCATTTCTTCTCTGATTTCCTTGAGCATAGATAGCATCATTTTCTTGAATCTTTGTCAGCCATTTCTTATAAAACAGTCTCATTGGTAATCATTTCTGATAGATTTATAGTTTTTGGTGGGACTGTATTGTCTTGATTCTTTGAGTTTTTTGTATTATATTGTAGTGACTTTTGCATCCTGAATTGATTTGATGCTTGGGTTTTCTACTTAACTGCAGTGTTCCCAGGCATGGCAGTCCACCTCTATATAAACTGTGGATATGAGTCAAAGGTGCCAGGTGTAGCTCTTCTCCCCCAATGAAGCCACAGAATTAATCCTAGGTGTTGAGTTTGCTTGCTAATAAGCAAGTATTCTGGTGGATTGGGTGGAATAATTTACTGGCAAATTCTAAACTTCAACTGAGTGGCATGCACAATCAATAAAAACCAGCACAAAGTATGAAATTGTGGGGATTAAAACAGATAGTCATGTAAAGCCAGAATCCCAAAGGGTGTGTGTTCTACACCCTTAATCTTTGTTTTTTGTTTTTGTTTTTCGAGGTAGGGTCTCACACTAATCCAGGCTGACATGGAATTCACTATGTAGTCTCAGGGTGGCCTTGAACTCATGGCGATCCTCCTACCTCTGCCTCCCGAGTGCTGGGATTAAAGATGTGTGCCACCATGCCCTACTACATCTTTAATCTTGTCAGCTGGGAGGTAAAGATTTCCTTTAGCCTCCTGTTTATCCTTTTTTGTCGTCTTTGATTTCATTAAGCCATCAATGGAGTATTGCTGCCTGATTCTCTGATTCCTGATTTCCTTTAGCCGTCTATTGAAACGTTCTTGTTGATTATCTTCCATTTCCTTCATCCATCCTTTGAGTTCTTTCTGTCGAATTTATTCCAACATATTGAGTCATCTTTTGATTTGTAGTTTGAGTTATTTTTGCTGACTTTCTTCTATTTACTTCAGCCATTCTTGGAGTTCCAGTTTCTTCCCATTCAACAAGCATTTCTCTGGTGATTAAAGATGTTTAGCCTCCATTTAAGTATATTCTGGCCATTTGAATTTCTTCCTTTGAGAAGTCTCTGTTCAGTTCTTTACCCTATTTCTTGACTGAACTATTTGGTTTTATTGTTTAGATTTTGAATTCCTTCTAGATTCTAGATATTAGACCTCTGTCAAAGATATATAGAGATAGTTAGGAAAGCTTTTCTGTCATTCTGTGTGTTGTCTGTTGACTCTTGTTGATATTTTGCTTGTGTATACAATAGCTTTTTAGTTTAATGAGGTCTCAGTGGTTGAGTGTGTGTCTAGTTTCCTATGCTACTGAGGTCTAATTCAGGAAGTATTTCCCTATGCCAATATTATGGAGAGTTCTCCCTATTTTTTCCTTCTAGTCATTTTGAAGTTTCAGGTTTTATAGTGAGGTCCTTAATCCATTTAGAGTTGACTCCTGTGTAGGGTGAGAGAATCTAGGTCCTACATAGCCATACACAAAAGTGACATAAGCATGCAGTGTCACACATGCAGAGAAGGGGTGCATGCATCAGGAGTTAGTTCACAGTGGCTGAAAGGCCTTGGCATGCCTGATTTCTCTCTCTCAAAAAAAAAGTGTGAAAAAAAAAAGGAACTCCTTGTGGGGATATTTTCTGGCCAGCTTGATCAATCCCCTATCAGTTGGAATTTTTCTTCAAGATGTCTTCAATGTTTCTGCTTTTCTCAATATAATCTTCCTCAGACTGAGTGCTATTGTTCCCATAGCCTGCCTCCCCCAATGCTGTGCGTATCCATTTCAGAAGTTCTGTTAGTATCTTGTGGTATCTGTGAGCTAGGAGGACTGTCACAGTGAGAGCTCCTCCTTCCAGACTTATGCTGGGCATCCAGCAGTATTTTTTCCATTTCACCATTATAAATAGAAATGGAGGCTGGAACATTGCTGCTGTTCCCATTGCTAAAGTACAGTTCTACCCAGTATCCCTGGTGTCTGAGGACAGCTGGACCAGAGGCCCACATCTGGCTGCAGCTATGTCTGGCCTGGGCATTGATATGAAGAATATGCATGCCACTGGCCAAGCACTGCACTGAGCTGAGGCCAAGCCAATCAGTGTGTGTGTGTGTGTGTGTTTTGCCTGGAACATCTTTTTCCATCCTGTCTCCCAGAGGTGGTGTTTGTCTTTAATTACAAAGTGGACTTCTTTTAGACAGGTAATGAATGGGTCCAGCTTTTGATGCAGCCTGATAACCTGTGTGTTTTTTCTTTCTTTCTTTGAGAGCAATAGATGAGACAGAGAGAGAGAAGAGGGGTGGGGAGAGGGAGAGAATGGGCGCGCCAGGGCCTCCAGCCACTGCAAATGAACTCCAGATGCATGTGCCCCCTTGTGCATCTGGCCAACATGGGTTCTGGGGAATGGACCCTCAAACTGGGGTCCTTAGGCTTCACAGGTAAGCAACTAACTGCTAAGCCATCTCTCCAGCCCTAACCTGTGTCTTTTGATGGAGGAGTTGAGTCCATTAATGTTCAGTGTTATAATTGTGTGGTGAGGGCTTTTGTGGAGTTTATTTTTTTTCTTGGTCTTTGTGCTTTAATGTCCATTCTAGTTTTGATTTTTTTTTTCTTTTTCTGTCTTCATGTTGATGTTCATTCATCTCTTGAGTATGGAATATTCCATGTACTTTACTCTATAGGGCTACTTTCATACTCATGAAATCATAAAGATAGTTTATATCATAAAGTTTTCTCTCACCTTCTGTTATGAGGGATAATTTTGCTGTATGTAATATTTTCGCTTGGTAGCCCTGTCTTTTAGGTTTTGAAATTCCAAGCTCTTCTGCCTTTAGTTTCTGAAGAGCTTTTAATACTTTTCCTGTGTTTAGTGTTTAAGTTATAGTGTGATGTGGGGAATCTCTTCTCTGGTCCTATTTGGTATTTTTGCATCTCCTATACTTGAATGGGTATGGTCCCTCTTTTGTAAGATTGGGAAAATTTTCTTCAATAATTATTTTCAATAATTCTGTTGAAAATAGTTTCTATTTTCTTGGCCTGTACTTCTTCCACTTCTTCACCATGATCCAAATACTAGGTCTTTTTAGTGTATTCCACAGTTCCCTCATGTCCACTTTTTTTTTCTTTTAAGCCATTTCAATAGACTGTCCTTTCTTTTATGAGGACGGGCGGGAGGGGGAATTGTTGTACCAGGGCCTCCAGCCACTGTAATCAAACTCCAGATGTATGTGACACATTCACTTTGTGCGTACGTGCAACCTTGCATACTTACATTGCCCTGTGTGTCTGGCTTACATGGGAACTGAAGAGTCTAACGTGGGTCCTTAGGCTTCACAGACAAATGCCTTAATCACTAATCCTTCTCTCCAGTCCCACATATTTTTTTGAACTTTGCACAATTTTTAGACTCCTGTTCTAATTCTTGTGACCCATCCTTGAGCTCAGCTATTCTGTTCTCCTCATGCTCTAGTCTGTTGCTGAGGCTTTCTTTTTCTAAATATTTAATTAAATTAATTTATTTGGGGGGGGTGAGAATGGAATGCCAGGGCCTCTAGCCACTGCAAACGAACTCCAGACACATATGCCACCATGTGCATCTGGCTTATATGGCTTCTGGAGGGTTGAACCTGGGTCCTTAGGCTTTGCAGGCAAGTGCCTTAACTGCTGAGCTCTCTCTCCAGCCCTGTTGGTGAGGCTTTCTTGGGAGCCTTTTATTAAAACATCATTTTTGTTTCTAGTTATGCTTTTCTTCAGTATCTCCATCTCTTGTGTGAATTCTGATTTTATTTCCTGATTTGACCTACTTGTCTCCTGGATTTCATTTTTGCATTGGGTCATGTCCTTGTTGAGTTTATTTCAATGACCATTGAATGACTGAAGTGAGTTCATTTATTTGTTTATTCTCCTCCATTTCAATTAGCTGTCTACTGAGTTCTTTCTGAATGTTTTCAATTTCATTGAGCCGTCTTGTAAAGGTTATCTGATGACTCTTCTATTTCACCCAGCTGTTGATGTCTACTCTTGTTGGTTTTCTTCTAATTTCTTTATCCATTTTTGTAGTTTTGTCAGTTTTCTTCTATTTCAGTGAGCCATCCTTTGCCTTGTATTTGAATATCTTTTTGTATATTAACTTCCATCTTGATCAGCCAATCTTTGGTCTGTTTCCACCCTCATTTATACTTTTTCTCCCCCTTTTTGTCATTCAAGGTGGGTTTGAATGGGAGGAATCCTTCCTAATATATTATTGTTGTATAAGGGAGGGCTGCGCTTATTGAGTAGAAGGACAGGGAGAAGGAGAATGGGCGTGCTTTTAAAAAAATGACATCATATTTGTTTCTAGTTATGTTTCTAGCCACTGTAAAAAACTCCAGATGCATGTGCCACTTTGTGCATCTGGCTTTACATGGGTACTGGTAGAGACTTTTGAGTAGCATTGGTAAGGTGTGATGGTGGGTGCCATTCTGTAGTGTGAGTAGGTTTAGTTTCTAGGGTATGCCCTGCAAACATGTTTCTCTGTACCCATACCACCTCCTTACATGGGACAAATAGCAAATATGGGCTGGAGTTGGGTATTCCTCTTTCCTCAGGTCATAACCTCTGATAACACAAGTACAGACCTTGTTGAAGGGGAACAAAAGCTCTCTTGGCCTGTATGCATATGTGTGTGTGTGTGTGTTCATATGTATGTGGGTGCATGTGCTGTGCAGGCTTGTGTGTGTGTGGAAGCCAAAGGCTAATGTTGGTGTCTTCCTCAATCAGTATGCACTGGACTTTTGAGACAGGATCTTTCATTGAACCTAGAGCTCACTGATTGGGCTGGACTAGCTAGCTGCAAGCCACAGGGAGTGTCCTGTTTACACCTCCCCAATTCTGTTACAGAAGCTGCCAGTTAAGTATTATACCTGAGTGCTAGGGATCTGAATTCAGGTCCTTCCTCATGCTTACATAGCAAGCACTTTACTAACTGTACCATTTCTCCAACTCTCCCCACCCTTATCCATAATTGGAGCTTTAGGTTTTTCCATATTGGACTCAGCAGCTGGTGAATTATATATAGTTCAAGTCTCCCGGTCCCCAATGTTGTGCTGTGGTGCTTTATGCCCAGCTGCCTCCACTTCTGTCAGCTGTAAGCTCCCCCCAGTCTGCCCCATATGCTCATTTCTCTCCCACATACAGGATGTTTTCAGTATGTCCAGTTTCCTGTGTGTTCTTTATTACAAGGATGTTTTCAGGTGTCAGTATAATTGCATGCTGCATTAGTTGCCTTCTAGGAGTTTTGGTGTGTATGTTTTTTTTTTTTTTATATTGGGTTTTGTGTTACTGTTTTCATATGTCTTAAAGTATTTTTGTTATCTATAGTTACATTCTCCCCAATATCCTCTCCCTGTCTTCCTGGGCTGACCTGGAATTCACTATGTAGTCTCAGGGTGGCCTCGAACTCACAGCGATCCTCCTACATCTTCCTCCTGTGTGCTGATATTAAAGGCATGCCTGGCTCCCAATACCCTCTCTTATCCCCTTCTCGTTCCTCTTGAATCCATCTGTGTTAGTCAGGGTTCTCTAGAGGAACAGAACTGCTAGAAGGAATTATTTTAAAGATGGAATTATTGGATTAGTTTGCAGTAGTCCAATAGCAGTTGTAGGCCCAAGAATCAAGGAACCTGGTAAGCTGCTCAGTCCATGTGGCCAGATGCCCCAGCAGTCCCAATCCAGCACTGAAGGCCTGGAGGCTTCCTGAGGAGCTGATGGGTTTAGTTGATGCTGGTCTTCAATCCACACTGGAAGGCAGCGAGCAGCACTGGCAGCCAAGTGGGAAGTAGGAAGGGGCTCTTTTCACCCAAAGCTTCCTTATATAAAGTCCCTCTCTGAGAGGGGCTGCCTGCTGTGGGGGAAGAGCTCACTCTGGGCAAAGGACTTTCTCCTCCTTCAGTTAATCCTTCTTAGAAGCAACCTCAGAGACCCATCCAAAAGGGATTTTTGTGGATTACTAAAAAGAGTTGGCAGCACCTCAACTATCACACCATCTTTTCCCCAAACAAGTCTCCCTCCTACTTGCATTTTTTTTTTCCTGTACTAAATTTATTTAGGATTACTTGCATGAACATGTGGCAGAGTTCTTTGTCAGAGCATAGGTAACATACCAGTAGCTACACTACCAGAGCAAATGACTTCCCCTCCATAAGTAATGGAAGGATGGAGTCTCATGAGCTCCTCTCATCCAAGGTGAAATGTTGATTGGACCAATCTTGTGTAGGTCAGCTGCTGTGAGCTTGTAAATGTAATGTCATGTCCAGGAAACTATATCCCTCAGCACTCTTCCCCATGTTCTGACATTTACATCCTTTCTACCCCTTCTTCCATGATTTTCCTGAGCCTTGGAGGGATGATATAAATGGACTGTTTAGGGCTAAGCACTCAACTGTCACTTATTTTCAGAGCTTGTATCTGTTACAAGTCTCTTATATTAGCCACTGTGTAATGTAAGAAAGAAAGAAAGAGAGAAAGGAAAGAAAGCAGCTCTGTAACCATTGCTGACAGCATCACTAATCTAATGAGTACAAACATTTAGAAGGCAGTTTGATATATCTGTTTTGTAAAATTAGTAGCTTCCTCCCTAGGGCCTGTAACCTCCCCAACCATGGGATTCCGATGAGGCTTACATTAGCAGGCATGAATTCCTTCCAATGGAGTAGACCTCAAATCTAATACAAAAGCAGACAGGGAGGTAACTTATAGCTGGCACTAGGGCTTTTGTTTAACAACATATGACTTCTGAGAGTCAACATATTTTTTATTTGTTTAATGACTTCTTGTTCCATTATTTAGGAGTGTATTGTTTAACTTCTATATACTTGTGGCTTTCTCAGAGTTCAATCTACAATTGATTTATAGTTTCATTCCATATGATGGGAAAATGTGCTCTCATTTGTCAGTCTGGGTCAAAGTATATTGACAATGTACACACATTGAAAGTTGGAGTCAGCAAGTCAGACTTGAAGTGTTGCCTACCATATCCTGTGTGTGAGATTGTTCCACATGCCTTTGAGAGGAGAGGGCCTGTTCTAGTGTTGTAAGGAGAGCTGTAAGATGTTTGGTCAATCAAGTTGAGTTAGTGTGGTGGATATATTTTTTTCCTTTGTTGATTTTCTGTGTTGAGAGTACTTCCTGGGAGACATAGATGTAACCTCAATCCTGCTGACTTACCCCCATGTGGCAGGGCATGGTCAGGGTAGATAGTAATGTTTCTCAGAATTTGGGGGTCTCAGGTTGTTGTAATCAGTTTCAAGTTACTGGGATGAACCTCCAGACCAGACACAGTTATGGGAGGAAAGGAAATATTTGAAGTGTACAGATCCAGGGGAAGTTCCATAATGGCTGGCCCCATTTTCCAAGTCCACAGACAAGAGAGAGAGAGAGAGAGGGAGGGGGGAGGGAGGGAGGGAGGAAGGGAAACAAACTACTACTAGCACAATCAAGCAAGCAAGTATTCTCTGAGAACCCAGGCAGAACTTAGACTGCTCTACATATACCTTAGACTGGAGTTCCAGATCTGTCTCCAAACACACCTTAGGGCTGGACTCCAGGGTCAGCCCACAGCAACACCTGCTCTAGCCAAATTACAAGGTTGAATCTCTTAGGAGACATCTACTCAAACTACCCCACAGGGTGTTATGGAATTTTGATCATAAAGCCCTACTATAGCAGTTTTTGTGTTTCTGTTACAGCTGCATACTCTCATCAAGCCTCAGCCTGGGCTACAGGAAATAGACTTGCTGCAGTCACAAGTGCCACAAGGAAAAGGACACAAGTCCCAGACACCAGCCCCAAGTTCTGATGTGGTTTTGTATTTGAAGACAAGAAAGGGAAACAGTAAGTGGAGTTTGGCAGTCACTTTCATGTCTTCTCACTTCATCTGTAACAGCAGCACATGCTGTTTGGTCCGTGCAGCTACTCTGAGGACACAGGATGGTTTAAGGTAGCCAGGGAACTCGGAAGTGTGATTGGCAGGTGGCACTTTCTATCTCAGCACCATGGGTTTTCTTTAGTACTACTGACTTGTATCCTTGTAAACTAAGTGCTTGCCTTACTCTTTGGCAAGTGTATAAGTACAAGTGCAGATTGTTTTTATTCAAGCTACCAGTGGGAATGTGAGACTGAGGGACAAGGACAGAACTCTGAGTAGTTGGTGTATCCATGTTCCCAAGGCTTGTCTTAGACAAATAACCATCAGACAGCTCAGTGCTCTGTGGTTGAATACCTTGACCCACAGTACTTTTCTTTCATTCACTCTGAGATGAGCTGCAGCAGAGGCTGACATCAAAAACAAGCTTCCAGCTGTTCCTGTGTAGTCCACCTGCATCACTACTCTTTGGGAACATTCTAGGAATTAAATGGCACCAGAATTTGGAAGTATGTTTTTCTGCTTGTTTGGTTGTTTATTGCATTTGATTTTATGGAGAGGGGGTTTCAAAGTAGGGTCTCACTCTAGCCCAGGCTGATATGGAATTCAGTTTTATTAGTCCCAAGCTGACACTGAACTCATAGCGTTCCTCCTGCCTCTACCTCCCAAGTGCTAGTTGTTGTTTTTTTTTTTAAATTTAAATAGGGTCTGATCATCTTACCTCCACCTTCCAAGTGACACAATTATTATACTCATGTAGTCACAGCTAACTATGTTCTATACACAGAAGAAACCAACAAGATCCAGATTGTCAGTGGGGAGGAGCCTTCGAAAGACAGTCTGGGGCCACCCCAACTACCAGGGCAAGAACAGGCTACTGTAAAAGACACACCTTGGATCAGAAGAGGACAACTCACTGACACCACACAGGTGCCAGCTATCCTATTGGCCAGGGCTGAAGATCAAAATTCTGAAGACCTTGAACATGACCAGCTTGTTGTCCATGGTGGGCAGGAGGAACAGCATGCTACTGAGGAAGGTGTGGGGGTACTGGGGGTGCTCTTGAGCTCCTTTCTGCCAGACACTGGCATTTCCTATCTTTCTTACACCAAACACCTCAGATTTCTTACACTAAACACCTAGAATTTCACCAAACAGTACTTCACCATTTGGCATTTCTTTTTCTGTGCATTTGTCTGTTTTCTTGAGTCAGGAAGGAAGGGTAGAGTCAACTCTTAATACTTTAGTTTTCAGAAATATATCAACACAAAGTCAGTGGGACTTTAAAAGTGTACACCTCCTTAAGACTCCTCTTAAGAGTAAACATTGCCAGCAGGTAGGTCTCTCATACCCATCTTTTGTCCTGACCTCTTGTGTTGTCTCATGCATTATAATGACTGGTGAATATATATAAGGACTGGGTGGATGGCAGTGAGTACATATTTGAACAATGAAGAAAAATAACATATGAATCCCATCTTTTGTCTAAGTGGAAATCTGAGCTTAACAGGATATCCTGGCATGTATTTTACTACCTAAAAGATGTGGAAACGTTCCACTCCCCTGAGCCAGACATACTCAACACCTGTGCTAGAGATGTTGGGGAATGTATTTGCAGTATCTGATTTTTCACTTTGGTCTTTCTTTTGAAAGAATGTGTCCTCTAAAGTTCTAGCTAAAGAGTTGCATTTTGTCAGCTTCCTGTTGATCATCACTGCTCAGGGCCCTGCTCCATACCTGCCAGCAACTAGCTGCTCATGGTGGGAGGGGAGAGGGAGGCAACCACAATCAGGTGGCCCTCAAGGATCCTGAATATTGAACAGAAAGTCTAACAGCTACAGGCTGACCTGAGCTAGTCAAGGCCTGTGTTATGCACCTGAGTCCAGATGCAGTTATAAGACCTTGTCTGAAGAATAAGCCTACAGAACATGCAGGTTTATGTAGGCAGGGAAAGCGGAGAGAGTATAGCAAGGTTTCCAGGCATCCATTTTTTTTAGCAGTTTTTTAAGAAAAAATTTTTTTATTTGCAAGCAGAGGGAGGGATGGACACACCAGGGCTGCTTGCCACTGCAAATCAACTCCAGATGTCTGTACCACTTTGGGTATCTGGGTTTATACAGGTACTAGGGAATCAAATCTAGGTTGTTAGGCTTTGTAGGCAAGCGCCTTAACCACTGACCCATCTCTCCAGCCCCAGGCATGAATTTTTGAAAAGTTTTTGTTTGCTTACCTATGTACATACATGAAATAGTAAGTCACACACACCCTTGGGCCTCTTGAATGTCATGTGCCGCCTATCACCTTTTTGGTTCTCTTCTTCCCAGGGTATTGAATGATCAATTTTGTACACATAATGTATGTAGTCTTACCTTTTGGTTCAGTTTTCCATTTCCTCTCTTGGAGTAATGAGACATTCTAAAGAAATCCTAGTTGGTACTTGTACTTCTGGTATTTATTATTTCCTCAAACAGTACAACTTTAATTTTGTTGTCTTTTTAAAAAAACAAGGTCTTGGGCTGGAGAGATGGCTTAGCGGTTAAGCGCTTGCCTATGAAGCCTAAGGACCCTGGTTCAAGGCTCGGTTCCCCAGGTCCCACGTTAGCCAGATGCACCAGGGGGCGCACGCGTCTGGAGTTCGTTTGCAGAGGCTGGAAGCCCTGGCGCGCCCATTCTCTCTCTCTCCCTCTACCTGTCTTTCTCTCTGTGTCTGTCGCTCTCAAATAAATAAATAAATAATTTAAAAAAAAAAAAAAAACAAGGTCTTCGGGATTGGTTTGTTGAAATTTGTTGGATGATAGTTTCTGTCATCATGAGTAATACTGAACTGTAGCTTCTTTTTATTGTGATGTTTTCTGATGGTTCTGTATTAGGGAAATGCTGGGTCATAACATTAATGGAGAATTGTTGAATAGAAAATTTGGGTGAGGGAAAAATAAAAAGGAAACATTCAGGGGCTGGAGCGATGATTCACTAGTTAAGCTGTTTGGTTTTAAAGCCTGAAAACTCAGGTTAGATTTCCCAGCACCCACATAAAGCCATATGTACAAAGTGGCACATCATCTGGAGTTCATTTGCAGTGGATGGAGGTCCTGGCATGCCCATTTTCTCTCTCTGCAAAAAAATCAAGAATGCATCCCAGTGCATTTACCTTTTAAAAAAAGATGTTCATTTAGTTTTCCCATTTCCAGCTTAGACTGTAGAAATTTGTTTGGGAATTTTTTTTCTTGTTTTTTATCTGTGCTAGGCATGGGAAACCAGGCCATTCATGTATATTTGGCAAGTACTCTACCACTGAGCTACAGTTTCAGTCCAGAGCCTATTTTATACAAGATTCAGTATTGAAGTGTGTAGCTATAAGAATGTTTTGGTCTATGTGTTCCATTTTCTGAGAAGCACAGCAGAGTCAGACAGAGGAAAATTACAGCAATCCCCATTATGGTGCTGATGTTCTGATGATAGAATAAAATATAGTTTGAAAGCTGGGTTTGGTGGTGCATGCCTTTAATCCCAGCACTCGGGAGGCAGAGGTAGGCAAATCACTGTTGAGTTTGAAGCCAGCTGGTGACTCCATAGGGTATTTCAGGTCAGCCTGGGCTAGAGCAAGACCCTATCCCAAAAAACCCAAATGAAATGTAGTTTGATATCCATGTGCTGATTCTACAGGGAAAAACCAGCAGAGACTGGAAGGACAGCATGACTACAACGTGGATGAAAACAAGGAGTCTGAAAGAGACAGACAGGCAGCCCTTGTAGGGAATGACCAGAGCATAAATGGTAAGAGCAGTATTAGTGGGAGTTGGGGGTCACTTCCATTTTTTTCTGCTCCTTCACACTTTCCATTTATGTTGATTCTAACATGAAGTAGTTAATCAGTTCAAGGAGACAGATTCCTATATAAGCCTTGGAAAGCAGAGGCAGTGGGGCAGAGGTCGCTATGATGCCCCAGAAAGGTGTTTATTTTCAGTGATTTAGGGAATTCTCCAACAAAATGGCTGGGTTATCCCTTTGTCTGGTCACATGTATTTATATCTGTAAGCACAGGAGGTATCCTCATTAATTTATTTGTAGGGAACCCAGAGCACACAGATTGGGCTAGTCTGCCTAGCCAGTTTGCCACAGGTATATCCCATCCTCACCTCCTGAACCTAGGTATTATAAGTGAGCCACCATGCCTGCCCAGCATTAACTTGGTACTGGGAATCCAAACTCAGGTCCTCATGCTTTCATGGCAAGTGCTTTATCACCCCAGCCCACTTCCGGTTTGAGTCTCTTGGCTAATTCCCTCTATACTGTTTTGCAACCAGCTCATGATGTGAGGCCTACACAAGTTTAGGTAGCATCGCTTTGAATGGTGCTTTCTTCCTTTCAGGCTGCTTGAACTTACATCAGTAGTGTAGCTCTATCTCATTTTGGAAAATAATTTTACAAAATCAAAAGATAGGAACATTTTTGTCTCTCTGGACTTCATCCAAAACATTTAGTAGTTTTCCTCTTGAAAAGTGAGTGCTAACAAGCTCATAACCGCTTTAAACACGCTTTAGTTTTTTTTAGTTTTTAGAGGTAGGGTTTCACTCTAGCCCAGACTGACCTAGAATGTACTCTGTAGTTCAGGGAGGTTCTAACTTGCAGTGATCCTCCTACCTCTGCCTCCAGAGTGCTAGGATTAAAGGCGTGCATCATCACACATGGCTTTAGTTTTCTTTCTGATAGCATAAAGTCATGCAAATTATAAACTTGTCATCTTTTGGTTAGATGATGTCGGCCCACTAGGTGAGCACTTTCTTGTTCCATTTTTCAGTGCAAGTTCATATACTGTAAACCAGGGGTTGTGGGGTTTTAGGCTTCAGCTTCAAGTTCCCTGCTTAATCACCCCATCTAGGGCACAGCCTCAAGTTTTGTTACCTCATACCTGTAGAAACTGAAGGAGAAAGTACCTTCATGCTTCAACAGAAATCCTCAGGGTCAAAGCCAGCTGTGCTGCTTAATTATAGCCCCTAGATGTGTTACTTTTGCCTCAATTTTGGCTTTATAAACGTCTTCCATTACCATATGAGCAATCTTTTGTATATGGATGTAGGCACATGTGTAGGCCTTTCTGCATATATATTGACATCAGTTGTTTTTCTTGATCACTCTCCATTATTATTACAATGCAGGTCTCTCACCTGAGCCCAGCGCTCACCAATTCCATTAGCCAGCTTGCCCCTGGAGATTCCTGTTTCCGCCTCTATACAGGTAGGCTGTCATGCTCATGCAGTGTTTTATGTAGGTACTGGGGATCTGAACACTTGTCCTTACCTACTGAACCTCCTCCCCAGGCAGACCCTAAAGACAACTTAAATTTTAAATAGTAAGAGGAATTTCCATCTTTCATTCAGATTCCTCACATGTTTGTTTCTTCTTAATCATAGTACACTTGGCCAAATAAAGAACTGTTTATACAATACAGGGTCTATTCGGATACAGTGATTGTCCAGCTAATGTCCTCCTGGTCTAGGATCATATACTGCATTTACTGTCATACCTCTTTCATTCACTTCACCTAGGGCCATTTCTACTTATCATCTGTGTACTCTTCTTGTTCTTTTCTCAAAGTATACTGATCCTAATTGTTTGGTGGAAAGTCCTTCAATATGAATTTGTCGGATTCAAAAGCTTGCTCTTATGTTTTTCATTTATCCAGGATTAGTTGGCAGTTACTTTCTAGAAATAGAGGTGCTGGCTTGATTTATATTTATTTATTAGTTTTTCTGAGATAGGGTTTCCCTCTTGCCTAGGCTGTCTTTGAACTCACAGCAGTCCTCCTACCTCTATTTCCTGAGTGTTGTGAATGCATTACCGCACCCAACTCTAGATTGATTTTTAAATTATATTCTTGTACTGTTTATTCTTTTTTTAAAGATACACAGTAAACACATCAGTAAGGAGAAGTTAAACAAATACAGTCAAAGTATATGCATTAACTTCACTAATTGTGTCCTATTAGTTCTTGAAGAACACATTTCATAACATCCTTTGGTTAAGCCTAGTATCCTAGTTGACTTTACAGTAAAACCTTTTATCATTTAGGCTTTATACTCAGGTGTCTTAAAGAATCTGATCTTGAAGGATCACTGTGAGTCAGAGGCCAGCCTGGGACTACAGAGTGAGTTCCAGCTCAGCCTAGGCTAAAGTGAGACCATCCCTAGAAACAACAACAAAAGATTCAAACCAAGGATCTGATATTTTGTGAGCCTTTCTGAAATATGCAAAGAAATAAATGAATGAATATGGGTGTGCTAGGGTCTCTCATCATTGCAAACAAACTCCAGATCCATATGCCACTTTGTACATCTGGCTCTACTTAGGTATAGAAGACTCAAACTTGGGCTGGCAGGCTTTACAAGTGTGTTTAGTCTCTAAGCCATCTCCTCAGCCCCAGTGTAAGTTTTTAAATGAAATGAGGTGGATAGGCAAGGTAAAGAAGATAATTGTTATTAGTTCTTTTAAGACACATACATTTTGAGTTAAAGAAATGTAACCAGCATCAATTTCAACATTAATTTGAGATTCAATCATTGAAATAGTTTAAGAACTTGCTTGTTCCAAGGTCAGTATATAAAAAATGACAGTAACCCCAAGACACAACTCAATACTACAAGGAATGTAGTAGTAGTAATTAGCTGCCTTTAAAAAAAAAAAAAAAAAAAAAAGAATGGGTACCCCAGGGCCTTTGAACACTGCAAATGAACTCCAAATGTGTACAACCCCTTGTGCACATATGCCATAGTGCCTCTGGCTTATGTGGGACCTGGAGATTCGACTATGAGTTCTTAGGCAAGCACCTTAACTGCTAGGCCATTTTGCCAGTCCGTAATCAGCTTTAAAATTTTTTGTTGTTCATTTTTATTTATTTATTTGAGAGTGAGAGAGAGAGAAAGAAACAGAGAGAGAGAGAGAGAGATTGCGAATGGGTGCATCAGGGCTTCCAGTCACTGCAAACAAACTCCAGACACATGTGCCCCCTTGTGCATCTGGCTAACGTGGGTTCTGGAGAATCGAGCCTCAAACTGGGGTCCTTAGGCTTCACAGGCAAGGGCTTAACTGCTAAGCCATCTCTCCAGCACCGTAATTAGCTTTTAAACACGCAAATTCTGTTGGCTTTAAGTTTGTATTGTGATTTTTATACTGCTGATGTCACATGTAGTCAGTCTCCTTCCTGGAAGCCAACAAGAGACATCAGCACAGCTCTGTAGAATGACATTTGTAGTAAAAGTGTGACCTAAAGTGGCAGACAGCTGTATGTACACCATTGGAGTTGTACTTACAAGGAAGTCACACAACACAAGAGGGTCAGACTACTATTTCACAGTTCTAAGCAATTGTTTATAGAGTTCTTAAGAGGTTTTAACTTTGTTTTGGGCATATTTTGAATTGTTTTGTTATCTTTAAAGCAGAGTCTCACTCTAGCCCAGGATGATCTCAAATTCATGGCACTCATTCTAGCTCAGCCTCCCCAGTGAGGACCTAAAGACATGCACCACCACACCGGCTTTGCTGTGTTTTGATTAGGAATAAAATTCCAAACTAGTGTTACTATGGCAGATAAGATCCTCTTTATTACAATTGCTAAGAACTTGCATGACATGAGACCAGCTTAGGCTGATTTCTCAAAGTGCTTAATACTGGAATATTATGTTTCTTTTGTTTAGGTCAGAAGAGCGGCATCATAGATTTACCTGATCAGCATGAAAAGCAGAATAATACACTCTAAATCAACTGAGAGTCATATACTCCCCTGCAGGCCTGAACAGAGGTCACTACAGAATATTGACATGTGATGAAGTAGACAAATGAAAATGTATATCTGAAGATGATTATTGTGGTTTTCTTTTTGTTTGTTTGTTTGTTTGTTTGGTTTTTCGAGGTAGGGTCTTGCTGTAGCCCAGGCTGACCTGAAATTCACTATGTAGTTTCAGGGGGGCCTTGAACTCATGGCGATCCTCCTACCTCTGCTTCCCCAGTGCTGGATGAAATGTGTGCACCACCATGCCCGACTTATTTTGGTGTTTTAATATGTACTTTATGTAGGACAAATAGGACTGCCTCTTAAGACAGTCTTGTGGGGAGTACTTTTAAAAATGTGTGTTAGCAGATGCTAGTCTTAAGTTACTAGACAGTGGTAATAAAATGAATGTATTTACATATAAAAAAAATGTGTGTTAGAAGATGTCAAAATTGACCAAACTTCATCAGGTCAATAATAAAAATAGAAAAGGTTTTCCTTCTGAGTGGTAACCATAGTTCTTTGTCATTCTAGATTGTAATGAAAACAAAGCAATCTACAAAGGAAAGGCCATATGATAGGGAGAAGAAAGGGGCTTCAGAGAACCCTGGTTGTCTGGGGTTCCTTGGGCTCCTCTCGTACACGTTAGGTGTGCCAGCCACTGTTTGTTTTCAACTGATATACTCATTCTTTGTCATTGACAGATCATTCTTAGTCATTGGTAGAGTTCTGACTGTTCGCATAAACACCACTAGTAACAGCAAACAAGCCTCGATACAAAACTGTTTTGCTCAAAGTTTTAAAAAGATGGCCAGGTGTAGTGGCTCATACCTGTAAACTTCAAGTCTCAGGAGGCTAGAGCAGAGAGATCCAGGCCAGATTGAGTTACAAGGAGACTGTGGAAACTTATGGCACAGGAAGCATAAGTGGGGTCTTCATCACTTTCAACCTTTGTTTAATCATCTACAGATAGATATTTACTCAGCTGAGCAGATTAGAAAATAGAATGAAGAGTTAGATATAATTCTCTACCATAAAATGAATAGGACGAAGTCAGGAAAACTGCATGCTTACAGGGCCTTTCCTAAAGTTGCCCCAGAGTATTTAGGGATACAGTTAGCATGGTAAACAAGAGAGCTTAAGACAAGCCACCATGCTCTGCAAATGCAGAATGATGTACTGATGCTGTGATGTGTGATCATTATAATCACTATTGAGTCCTTTTCAAATGTGCAAGTGTAATATTTTGATGTGTTATTAAATCCTCCAAAGTACAAGTACCACTGCTTTCATCATTTGGGCCCTTCCATACTGGGCAAATGTAGGGTGGTTTTGTAATCTCTCACCTCCTAGTCCATACCTATGTAAAGTGGGATGTGCTGTCATTGAAAGAATGTTGACTTCTCAAGAATAATGTCCTTGAACAAATCTGTGTTAGAGCTAGTATCACAAAAGCTTAACTAAAGTATAAAAAAAGAAAAACACCAAGAAAAGTTTTGTTAAAGACTGCTTGTTACTTTTCAACTAAAAAACACTGTTGTTACTTACAATTAAGCATATGTGGTGGTGTCTACCTTACTTTACATATATGTGGGCAAAGTGAAATTTTCTATCATAAGTATAAACTACTAAGAAAAAAATGATTGGAGTAGAATTCTAACAAAACAGAGCTGGTACCCAGCATGCTTTTGCACAAGAGAGGTTCAGCACCCAAGGACAGAGGTGTGTTACTTCAGTTTAAAAAAAAAAAAAAAAAGGTTGACTGCTGAAGGATACCCAGGGTTACAAATTGGAATTTTAAAGGGTAAGAAAAATGCAGTAGTTAGTTTTTGCTATAGTTCATATGCTATTTGAAAGTCAAAGATTGATAATGTTAATTTTGAAAATAACTAATTATAATCCAACAATGATAAAGCATTAAGTTAGACTTGTTATGGTTTTTGGTACTGATAGTAAATGTTTTTGTTTTTTTTTTTTTAATTGGGCAGGCCTGGTGGCACACACCTTTATTTATTTTTATTTTTTGGTTATTTTTATTTATTTATTTGAAAGCAACAGAGAGAGGGGGAGCAGAGAGCAAGAAAGAGAATGGGGAGGAGGGAGGGAATTACCATGGGATTTTTTTTTTTAAATCATGGAAAATGCTAATAAAAATTTTTAAAAAAAAGAAAGAAAGAAAGAAAGAGAATGGGCATGCCAGGGCTTCCAGCCACTGCAAATGAACTCCAGACACGTGCACCTCCTTGTGCATCTGGCTAACGTGGGTCCTGGGGAATCGAGCCTCGAACCAGGGTACTTAGGCTTCACAGGCAAGTGCTTAACCGCTAAGCCAACTCTCCAGCCCAGTAAATGAGTTCTTAAAGACATTTCCGAAAAGTGAGGTTCTCTAAAGGGTGAGTGGGACAATTTACAGGATTTGAGATGCATGGATCTAGGGAATAATTTGATTGAGCTCCTTGTTTTCAGGGAGGAGAAGTGGGGCCCAGAAGTTCTGGAGCCTCTTGCTGGTGAACTGTGTCCTCTAGACTCACATCAGGGTGTGCTGATGCTGGTGATGTGCACCCAAAGCAGGATGTGTTCATGAAACCATTTCCAACTCTGATGGTCTTCTGTTATGTCCTTTAATCTAGTCACTAGAATAAACTTTTCCACCCAGGAGAAGCAACTGTCTCAGGGTAACGAAAATAATTTTATCTCTTTTTCAACCTCCTTTTTTGTGTTCGAAGTGTTAGGTATGACATGAACTCTCTTTTCTTTCTCAGCTTTAAAGAGTCTCTGTTCAGCTCATGTTTAATTAGTGTGCAAAGAGTTGCTAAGAGATTAAGTACTCCATTACTTCAGCTACACTGTTGCCACAGCTTTTATTGTCCTTAGCTGTGTTCTCTTCATCCCCTGTTAGGTTCTTAAAGAATCAGCTTTCCCCTGGGGGATAGGGGTAGAGATTTTGCTTAAGCCTTTTATGGAAAGAAACAAGATGTGTCAGCAAAAATAAAAAATAACCATGCTATTCTACTACTTAGTGGAATAGTTCTACTAGAAGCTTGTTTTTATTGTCAAAGTAAAATAATAGTAGTGGGACCTGCAGGGTGATGATACCTGCCCTTTTCCAGAACAGAAGTATAAATTAAAATATTCCCCAGCACTCAGGAGGCAAAAGTAGTAGGATCACTGTGCGTTCGAGCCCACCCTGAGACTGAATTCCAGGTAAGCCTGGGCTAGAGTGACATCCTACCTCAAAAGACCAAAACAAAACAAAACAAAAACTCAAAAAGCTGCTCTACTATAAAACATTTAATACCTCGGAGTTATCATTTAAGAATTCTTTCCTATGATCTTATTAACTAATTAATCTAGAGCTGTGTATTTCCTTCATGTAAAAAGCAATTCTGACCTAACAATTACCTTGCTCTGGTTATTTCAGGGAGTGTCATTTACTAGTCGTGTCTTATGATCAAACCAAAATGTTTTCCTTGAAGGTTGTTTGGTGTTTGAATTTAAAACAGAAACTGTACACATTACATCTGAAACTCCAAAAGCTGATAACTGCCTGGTTAAGTGGAAGGCAGTATTAGTAAACAATGACTGTAAAATGCCCATTGTTCCTCTGCAATTACCCAATTGTTGTTTTAAAGCAATATTCCAGTGCAAATAAATGCACAGATGGGCTAGTTTTCATATCCTAAGTCACTTCATTTCTTTAAAAGCAAAAATTTGGGGCTGGGGTTGGAGAGGTGGCTTAGTGGTTAAGGCACTTGCCTGCAAAGCCAAAGGACCCAGGTTCCATTCCCCAATATCCCCGTAAGCACAAGGCGGCACATGAGTTTGGAGGCCCTGGTGTGCCCTTTCTATCTGCTTCTCCCTATATATATTCCTCTCTTGTAAATCAATAAATATATTTTTTTAAAAAAACAAAATGTATTTTGAGGTTTTTCCTCTCCTAGGTCCTAAGCTCGTAGAGATTTTGTTTATATAGCTTCTTTCCTATTGTATCAAACAAAAGTATATGGTTATATTTTTTAAAAGTCTGAAGTAATTAGAAATGATTAACCAGAAGCAGCACCACCCCCAAAATAAAAACATGCATTAAGCCCAGCATGGTGGTGCACGCCTTTAATTCCAGCACTTGGGAGGAAGAGGTCGGAGGGTCACTGTGAGTTCGAGGCCACCCTGAGGATACAGAGTGAATTCCAGGTCAGCCTGGGCTACAGTGAGACCCTACTTCAAAAAAACAAAAACAACAAAAGCATTAAAAAAAACAGACAAATCAGAGTTAAAACATATAATGCTTACACACTCCCCCCTTTTTTAACCATAAATAAACTGCCACAGTTTTTCAAAACTGGTGAATAGAGAAGACTCTCCACTTCAATACATTTCATAGTTTAAAGAGGGAAGAGAACATGTTTTATAATCTATATGCGTCCACTGTGCTATCTTTCCAGTATCACCAGGAAACTAAATTTAATCTCTTAAGTTCCAAAAGTAGCAGTTAAAGGACCGTGTGTGTGTCTAGATCCTTAAAAATATTTAGTTTCCCTTTGTGTACTAGAGATCCCTGCCCCTTGTGGGGGTGGGGGGAATCTCTTTTACATGTATCTCTCCAAGATTTACATGCTTAATAAACACAATGTTTTCGATAATTTTTGTTCTTATGGTTTGGGTTTTTTAAAGACAGGGTCTCATGGACCCCGGATTGGCTTTAAACATGCTACATTAAAATTCCTGATCCTCCTGCCTCCAAGTTTCAAGTGCTAAGATTACAAGTATGTGCCACCACACCCAGCTTGGATAATTTGTTTCTGAGCTGCTGAAATGTTAACATGCGAAGACTTCAACTGTCAACATGCACCACAGATTGGTTTTTGAACCAGCAGTACTGTACTGTTTTGTCAATAAATTTATTAACCTTTACAAACACTATCTCCACTCAATCATTCATAAAAAAATGATTTATAATTAAGTCTGTAATAAAACCATGTAATGTTCATCAATGCATTCATTAAGACAGTTTCATCCATGGAACATGAGCCACTTTAAAAAGAGCAGTTTCAATCATGTCAGGTAAAGCTGTCAAGAAAAGTATTCCTTTTAATTCCAAGAAATCCATTTAACTTCATGTTATGTGATAAGACAGGATGTTTCCCCTAAGACATATTCATCTTTGCAGTCTCTTTCAGACAAGTTTCACAACAGGAAAATACTTGTGAACTGAGAAATCAAATTCAGGAGGAACCTACAAAGAAAACCAGAAAGCCATGTATCTAGATGTGTTCAGACAATGAAATAAATTATTTTACAGTTTCATGTATTTTTAAACAAAACAGAAAATGATTAGTTTCTCATTTATGAAGGTCACCATAACACATACTGGCCAGCTATTTTCTATCTTCAGAGCAGAATTAAAAGAAAGTGGTCTTCACTTACCAGAAAGAAGCTCAGTTAGATGAAGATAAAACCAAAATTTTAATTTCAGAATCTTAGAGGGTACTATGTAATGAAGTGAGTCCTTAGCCAGGTAAAGGAGGAGAGAGGGGATAAAGAAGCAAAGTGGCACATAGTAATCACATCACCAAACTGCCTCCAAGGTGGGTCTCTTGGGGAAGAGAAATCTGTGCTAAAACATTATATAATGCTATGATATATTATAAAGAGAAGCCTGAGGACTCCCCATCTTTGGAGATTTTAAGCAAGTCTTAATGTTCAGGTATCTCACATTTCTCCTAAAAAATTTGAATAGGGGCTGGAGAGGTGGCTTAGTGGTTAAGCGCTCGCCTGTGAAGCCTAAGGACCCCGGTTCAAGGCTCGGTTCCCCAGGTCCCACGTTAGCCAGATGCACAAGGGGGCGCACGCGTCTGGAGTTCGTTTGCAGAGGCTGGAAGCCCTGGCGCGCCCATTCTCTCTCTCTCTCTCCCTCTATCTGTCTTTCTCTCTGTGTCTGTCACTCTCAAATAAATAAATAAAAAAGAACAAAAAAAAATTAAAAAAAAAATTTGAATAGTGTTTCTTTAAATTTTCTTTCTTTTCCCAAGTTATTCAGTAATGGCATGGTTTTGCCATTGAACCTCACCTCTTTTACAATGATTTATTTTTGGTTCAATGGTTTAACTTTTTCTGTAATACTTATACATCTTGCTAAAAAAGTATATGGATAATTTTTTTCCACATGTACTTACCTTGGACTCTTTTTTGTGTCCTCCTGCTAACAGCTTCATAACCACAAAGTTGGGTTTGGCAACCTTTAAAATTCTATTGACCTAAAACATGAATATTGAACTACTGTAACAAAACTTAGAGTCAAGTTCTTTAGCGACATGAACTGGAACTATGTATAATGGAAATACTGACATTTTATTAAAGACAGTTTAAAATAATAATGATTAATAATGTAACTCCACTCGTTAACTCTGAAACCTGGAAAGGGCAATGGTATCTTGCTTCCAAGAAAACAAAGTAAGACCACAAGTCCTGTAATGCACAGACTCTAAAACCCAGCATTGCTCTCCCAAGTTTTGTTACTTTGTTTTTCTTTTTCTTGGGGGGGGGGGGTGTTCAAGGTAGGGTCTTACCCTAGTCCAGACACTATGTGGTCTTAGGCTGGTCTCCAACTCACAGTGATCCTCCTAACTGCATCATAAGTGCTGGAATTAAAGGTGTGTGCCACCACACCTGGCCTCCAAGTTTGTTAATCGGTCTTTTCCTCAGTTTCTTCTTTGTGTATAAAAACGAAGGGGCTAACTTACCCTAGTAAAGATTATTCTTATTGCTAAGTGATACATGATTTTATTTGAAGCTTATAACATGCCTGGCAGATATCATCCTTTGTTATTTCTGACCTATACTTGTGTAAAGAGTTTCATTTGAACACATGTATCACAGTAAGGATGGACCGCTGGATTTCTCTGAAGAGAGCAATCCAAAAGATTCCACTGCTGCCTTCTTTCTGATGTCACTGGAAACACTTATTCCAAGGTCAACTCTACATCAGACATCCACCTACTGAGGCAAGAGCTCCATTTAAATATTTAATGGAGAAGAGGGGAAAACAACAAACAAACAAAACATCTACTGGAGGCCAGGCATGGTGGCACATACCTTTAAGCCAGCACTTGGGAGGCAGATGTAGGAGGATTGTTTTGAGTTTGAGGCCAACCTGGGACTGCGGAGTAAGAGTTTCAGGTCAGCCTGGACTAAAGTGAGATGCTACCTTAAAAAAAAAAAAAAAGTAAAAATAAAAACTATCTAATGGAGGTGAGGAGAAGTGCTAGGGAGATGATGGGTCAGTTGCTTACAAAGTCAGCCAGCTAGCCAAGATTTTAATTCCTTAGCACACATGTAAAACCAAAAGACACAAAAAATAGCACAAGCTCAACCCTGGTAAGTATGTGCACATGCACACGCACATACACATACACTTAACAATCTAAGCTGGGTGTGCTGGTGTACACTTTTAATCCTAGCACCTGAAGATGCAGAAATGCTGAGTTCAAGACCCACCTGGGACTACCAAGCTAGTTCCAGGTCAGCCTGGACTACTGTGAGCCCCTACCTTGAAAACAACAAAATAATCTCATCGAAAAAGCAGGCATGATGGCTCACACCTATAGGCATGTTTGGCAAGTGCTCAATCACTAAGCTGAAACCCCAACACCAGGCTTTGTGATTTTGACAGATTGTGCTAAATCACTGCATCATGGAAGCTATATACCCCCCCAAAACAGTATATACATTTTATAGTTAACATAAAGTAAGTGCTCCTCAATAAAATCGGTATATATACATATCAAAAGACAGTATTTATTTTTGAAGTTTATTTTCATACTTCAAAGTAAGTTTTTTTTTTAAAGCAATACACTTTAGTAATGGTCAAGTGGACTAATATTCTATAATTGGCCAAATCAAGTTTTATATTTAAAACAAAACAGTGCTGTAAGCAATACAGCAATAGACATGGATGTCCAAATACCTTTGTGGTAGGATCTAATATCTTGAAGGAATATCCTAGGAGTGGTATAGCTAGGTCCTATTGTAGTCCTGTTTTTAGTTTTTTTGAGAAACCTCCCTATTGATTTCCATAATGGCTGTAGTACGTTATACTTCCCCTCCAGAAGTGAAAAAAGGTTCCTCTTCCCCACATTCTTGGTGGTATTAGCTGTTGTTTATTTTGCTATTTTGAATGGTGTGTAAATTGAATCTCAAAAGTAGTGTTAATATGCATTTCCCTGATGCTAAAGATGTTGACTACTTTTTAAAATACCATTCTTGTTTCTTCTTTTGAGAACTGTCTGTTCATTTCATTAGCCCCTTTACTGATTGGCAATTTTATTTTTTGGCGCTTAATTTTATACTTTCTGTATTCTAGATATTATCACATTTGAAGTATAGCTAGCAAAGATTCTCTCCAATTCTGTACCTGTTTGTTCTGCTCATGTCTGGAATTCTAGTATGTAGGAAACTAAGGAAGGAGGAGTATCAGGAGTTTCGAGACCAGCCTTGGGCTACACAGTGAATTTCATGCAGACCGTTTCTCAAAAACTTTACATGGTCAAACTAGCAAAGTTATCTGAAATTCTTGGCAAAATCAACATAGGCTTCATTTATTAGTACTATCAAGTTTATTATGATGAATGTTCACCTAGTACTAAGATCACACTTCTTGCCAAGTTTGTCACTTAAGAGTTACAGTCTTACCTCATGGTCAGGGTTGGGAATATTTTCCAGTATCATTTTTGCTTGCTGAAAGTGCTTACTAGCTGCCACATATAGTTCTGGAGACTGAGGAGGAGGGCTGTATTTATTGAGGTCAGACATTTCCTAAAATGAAGGGCATGTATTAATCAAAATGTTTAATGTAAAAATCTCTAAAATACCTTTGTACTTATGATAACAATCTCCACTGACTATCCATTCATATAGTGTCGGAGGCAAATATGACTCCCTAATTTTTCCTATGAAATTCAGTTCCAAACCTTATATACCACCTTATATTAGTCTTATTAACTTAAAGAGCTGGTATTGTGATGAGTAAGTACATCAACAAAGCCAAATAATTTTCTCACCATGTAAGATGGTTATTTCTAATCACTTGTCCCATTGGCCCAACAAGTCTGACTACCTATTTCGGTACAAACATGACCACTCCAGCAAGGCTAGGACTAAAGATCAGTGACATCACTGAGTAAGTTCATTCACCTTGAACTGCAGGTAGTGCACTGGTGGTGGGGTCATTACACTGTTGAATGGAGCAAACCTGTGCTCATAGCGAACTTGTTCACTATCAAGCTCAAACTTGGGTTTACGCACTTTGCCATCCATGTCAAATGCTACCATGGTCTAAAGGGAATGAGAAAAAGAGCAAAAAGACAAAAAAAGAAAGAAAGAAAAGCCATTTGAAAACATGAACTAAAACAAATACAGAGTAGAAAAGAACTTACCTACAATCAGAAATGGAGAAAAATTGACTTCTTAGTGTTCATTTTAATGTGTGTGTTATGTCTTATACAAAACATTTTCAAGTTCCAGGGGTCAATATATTACTATTTTTCCCACAGACACATTCTTCTTTCACACTCATACACATACTTCCAAAGGAATAAATACCTATAGTTTTCACAGGGAAAGGTCTTTTCAAATATTTCCTCTTGCTTGCTCTTATTTTCATGAGCTGTATCAAATCTTTCCCATTTTTTCCAGCACAATTTAAAAGTTAACATTGCCTCCTAAAAATGCCTACTTTTTGCTTAGACCATTCATAGTAGGGTACCCCTGGTACATAATATTATCTCTTAATTTTAAAATTAAAATAAACCTAGAACCCACGACTGCCATGAAAAGCCTTTCCTGGTCACTATTTAGAAGTAAGATCTTCTGTTACTACTTGTGTCACACACAAGTCACCTGGCTTTGTTGCATGAATTAGAAACATGTCAAACAAGAACCAAAGTACTCAGACAAGTTGTTGAAAACAACTAGACTTAAAAAAGGTAACTTTGAAAGAGATGGGAAATGAAACAAAGGTAAAATAATCAAGGAAAAGTTCATTTAAATAAACTACATAGCAACAATAGAATTAAATAGCAAACAAAACTTCATTTCCACAACTTACTTTAAACATTCCAGCACACATGTTCTGGTAGGCCTGGCTCATTGTGATCTCTCGGCTCAATGGACGAGCTGTAATTAGAATAAAATTCTACCATCCTCTTTCCCCCTCACTTGCATTTTTGCAAGAACTAATCTTGAAAAAAATCTCCCAGCTTGTTTACCAAAAGCATATATTTTTATCTTATGACCAAAGTCAACTGAAAGTTAAATAATTGTGTTCCCAAAATAACTAATACTATAAAATTTTAGTAGGAAGTAATTTCAAACTTTTCTGAATTCACTGCTAAGACTTAACCTAGAACAAGCAACCCATGAATGCACTCACGCCATGACCCACCCAAACTCTTATACCCTAACGAGCAAAAGCAACAGTTTATAATGAGTGTAGCTTTAGTTGTCCCCATCCCTAACAAATAAATAGCACAGTCCCTTTGACACATCCTTCCTCATAGTTTTTAACCACACTTTAAGGACCTTCCTGCCCCCAAGGGTGACTGCACAAGTCCAGGTGGACTTCTTCCAGAGCCATAGCTTGTCAAAAGATCGATGGGCTCCCCCTGCTGCCTATTCTCTAATCTATGTTGCTTGCATACCCCATTTGGCTAGTTGCTGATCTACAATCTTCTGGTAACGTGGAATTGCAAAGACTTTTATGCAAGGAAAGGAACCAAGAATTGGAATTTCTGAGTGAATGATAAGAACCAAAATATAAAGAATAATTCATCCATTACAACTCAGAAGGAGCTCCCCACCTACTTGTCAAAAGTAAGTGCACTGTTCTTTGTTTAAAAATAGTTTGAAAAGCCAGGTGTGACAGTGCATACGTCTAATCTCAACATAGGACAAGACCTCTCTAAGTATACAACCCACAGCACCTTTCTTCTTTTTCTTTGTTTTTTTACTGCTGCGACCTTTCTGCTGCTCCTCCATTATCCTTTCCTCTGCCATCTGAGAGCCATCAGCACGACTCAGTGTTGACATCAGCCATGCATAGAGGAATTCAGAGAGATACCTTAAACAGTACAAAATACCAGTTACTGATAGCTAGTTAAATGACACAGCTTTACCAAAAACATGTATTAGGGGATGCCTTCCTATTATGCACAAAGCTCCAAATTCAATCCCCAGCACCACATAAAACAGACCCAGTGGCACACACCTATAATCCAGGCACTTGGGAGGTAGGGACAGGAGGATCAGGAATTCAAGGTCATCCTCAGTGACATAAGGAATTGCATGCAGGTGAGAGCCTTGTGCCACATGAGACCCTGTCTCAAAAAAAAAAAAAAACAAAACCAAAAAACAGCAACAAAAACAACAACAAAAAAATCACAGAGCTGGGTATGGTGGCGCACACCTTTAATCCCAGCACAGGAGAGGATCACTGTGAGTTCAAGGCCACCCTGAGACTACTTAGTGAATTCCAGGTCAGCCTGAGCTAGAGTGAGACTCTACCTCGAAAAAACAAAAACAAAGAATACCACATGTATTCCTAAGATTATCTAAGACTCTTGAGGAAGACCATCTCTCACTGACTATAAGGTGCCACACTTCAAATAATATGCTCCCAGTGCTCATCATGGAGGCCATAACTTCCCAGAAGGAAGATTGGGCTCCATTTCTTAATTTTTACTTTATCAAGTACAGGACCTAGTGCCACCAAAGTCAGAGCAAAGTGTATTCATTTTTCTCCACAGAAGCCAATAAAAGATATTCAACCAAATTCACTTGCTTTTATTAATAACTATCACAGAAATATTCAAATGGCTAGAAAATATCTGTTCAATGTTAGAGCAGTTAGCCTAGCTCTAATTCTCGACATATATTTTTCTAACTGTCCCACAACTAAAGTGAAAACGTACCACATTAAAGTTCCCCTAAGCTAAACTCCTTTCAGAGGTGCTCTCGGATCTCATCTACTCACCATCATCATGGCTCTCTTACCAATAGATGTAGTAGTATTCGTGCATGCTGTAAAGCTCCAATTCAAAGCCGCTTAGAAGATATTGTATCATAATTCGAAGGTTATGATAAAGGACCCAAGTTCCTAAACAGGCTAAGTGTTGTCTCTGGGGTTCCTGTTTCAGCAGCATTGTGTGGAGCGCTGCATCAACCTTTTCTGCCTATCAAGACAAATGTCCACGACACAACTTTAAAATATTAGCAAAAAACTTAAAGCAATCCAAAGAGTTCCTTCTTATTTGCTTTCTGGAGGGTTGAACCCCAGACCTTGCATGTCATAAACAAGCACTCTAAGAATGAGCAACATCCCCAGCCCAGTATTCAGACTTTCAAACGCAGTTTTTGGTTAGGTTGATGTGAAAAATTCTTTTCCACAAAAGTTCTTTTTTGTTTTCTTCTTAAGCTATAAAAACATAATTTTATTTTTTAGAGAAAGAGAGAATTTGTATGTAGGGCCTCAGCTACTGAAATTGAATTCCAGATGCTTACACCATCTAGTGGGCATATATGTACTTGCACCTGCCTCACCTTTGTGTCTGGCATAAGTGAGATCTAGAAAGCTGAACACAAGTCCTTAGTCTTTCCAGGCAAGCACCTTAACCTAATCCATCTCTCCAGCCCAAAAGACATCATTTTAATGACAAAACAAAAAGTGCTTCTGACCAGACGTGGTGGTACAGGTTATAAACTATACTTGTCACCAAGCTACCAGACATGGTAGTATAGGCTTACAACCTATAATGTCACATGGCAAAACAGACATGGTGGTACAGGTTATATCCTATAATGTCACCAGGCTACTACCAAGATTTAGGAGGGTTGTTTGAACAAGACCAGATCAAAACAGTGAGACACCATCTCAGGGCAAATAAAAATCCTCAAAAAACTGACTTTAGGTCTTCAGTCATATTAGTTATTAACACTGCTGAATTTACAAACTAACACTAAAATTAATGTTTTGTTTTATTTTTTGAGATATGGTCTTGCTCTACCCAGACCGACCTAGGAATTCACTATGTAGTCTCAAGGTGACCTCAAACTCAAGGCGATCAACCTCTGCCTCCTGAGTGCTGGGATTAAAGGAATGAGTCACCATGTCTGGCTAATGTATTTTTACTACAATGTAAACTTGCCATGGAACTACATACAGATCTCTATATACTATATAATTTATCCTATTGTCAAAAAATAATTTAAGGTGATTACAAACTGGATTATTGTTCTATTTTTTCTTGTGAACTATTTTTTGGTGTATAAAACTATTAAATTTTAAGTGAAAAGTAGGCTTATAGTGAAAACCTAAGTTCTCGGAACACTATTTGGGGGCTGGCTGAATAGACAAAGCATACACATGCGACTGTTGAGTTCAGATCCTCCTCACCCATGTAAAAAAAATATTGTATGTCTGTAATATCAGTGTGCTAAGGCAAGACGGAAGGCAGAGCCTGGAGAATCCTGAAGTTTGTGGGCAAGCTAGCCTGGTGAAGGAAAACAAGTGCAGCCTTAACCAAGGTGGAAGGTAAGGACTGACACCAGGCATTTTCCTCTGACCATCAAACAGCACACCTGAGGCATGTGCGTGCACAAAGATAAAAACAAAACAAACAAAAAACTCACATTGTTTTGAAGAATTATTTTTAAAAAGTTCAACTATGCAGATTGGTTTGCCTTTTTTTATTTTCCTAACAAGATTTTCTTCTGTAATCCAGGCTGGCCTTTAACTCACTATCCTCCTGCCTCAGTCTTCCAAGTATTAGGATATATTAGGCATGATCCATCTAGCAGGGCTATGAACTGCTTAAATTTAAGAAAAGCAAAAGCCATTTGACTCTTACCTCATCCTGCAAGGTAGCAAATTCTTCAAGAATGTGACCAAGTTTATCTCTCTGACGAGCCCTGTTATGCCCATGGATCTGAATAAGACTACAAAATGGCTGCAATACACAGATAAGTTGTTAATTGCCATGAGAAGTAATATTCCCAGTAGTTCTCAAAATATGGTTTAAGGAAAAATAGAAAAACAGAAGATTTCTTATACAGGTGCCTGTTTTTAGGAAATTCAATAGTAGAATTTATCAGTAAGCAGAGAAAGAGGCTGTGTGTAGATTTCAATTTTAGACATCATCATAAAGATGGAGTACCATTTCTTTTTTGTTTGAGACCACAGCCTGAGAAGGCTGACATTTCTGTGGCACTTTAAATAGGCCAGAATGCTTAACAATTATATGACTTGAATAATGGCTAATACCTATACACTAAGGTTCTTCTGCTTCTACTCTCCCTATAACAGTGTTCTAACATAAAATCTACAATATTTCATTAATCAGAAAACAAGTGAATCAAGATGCTTATTTTTTTTTTAAATATAATACTCTGTATTTTCACACTTAGATATTCTCTCATGACTTTTTGAGGCAGGGTTCACTAATTCTTCTACCCCAGCCTCCTGAGTATTGGGATTTTATTTATTTGTAGTTAGGAAGAGAGAGACCAGAGAATGAGAAAGAAAAGGGGATGCCTGGGCATCTTGCCAAGACAAAGGAACTCCAGATGTATGTGCCACTTTGAGCATCTGCCTTTAGGTGGGTACTGGGGAATTAAACTCAGAACAGCAGGCAAGTACTTTTAACCACTGAGCCATCTCCCCAGCCTGACTATGAACTTTATTTATTTATTTTTTTTTTTTCAAGGTAGGGTCTTACTCTGGCTCAGGCTGACCTGGAATTCTCTATGTAGTCTCAGGGTGGCCTCGAACTCACAGCGATCCTCCTACCTCTGCCTCCCGAGTGCTGGGATTAAAGGCGTGCACCACCACGCCTGGCAACTATGAACTTTTGATCCTCTTTAACTCCACCTCCTGAGTGCTGGACTGCTCTGTCTTTATAACACTCACAAAGCTTTAGATTTTGGACCACTTTGGATTAGAGATGCTTTTAAGACCCATCCATGGTAAATGCATATATTCCAAAATCTAAAAGAACTCAGTATCTGAAAAATTCTATTCTTAATATTATTGATGAGGGATATTAAACTTGTCTTAGCATTTTATTCTTTAATAGCATCAAAAGTTTTCAGAATAGTACAGCAATATTCTGATGAAGATAAAATGTTATAGGAATGAAATTAAGTCTTCTACTTAATTGTTCACCAAACTGTCTCCCACCCCCACCCCAACATTTAAGTAGAATTAGACTCAAAAGAATTATCTGGTGAGTTCTCTAAAGACATGTTTATATATAATTAGTTAAGAATGTCTTAATAAGAGCTGGAGAGATGGCTTAGTGGTTAAGTGCTTGCCTGTGAAGCCTCAGAACCCTGGTTTGAGGCTTGATTCCCCAGGACCCACGTTAGCCAGATGCACAAGGGGGCACACGCATCTGGAGTTCGTTTGCAGTGGCTGGAAGCCCTGGCATGCCCATTCTCTCTCTTTCTCTCTTTCTCTGTCGCTCTTTAATAAATAAGTAAATTAATTAATTAATTAATAAAGTCTTAATAATATAATCCACTACATTTGCATCTTTCCTAGTTATGTGAGATTTGAAACAAGTTTTGTTACCTGATTTAAACTAATAATTCTAATTTTAATAAAATTCTTTTCATTAAGGTAGTACTAATATAAACAGACAAATGAATATTCTTCGTAACATCAAAAAGAATGAATGTTTTATGTACATATACGAAACACTAGAGACATTGTGCCTTCCCAGATGGAGGTAATAGTGTCTCATTTCCCATAGGCTGTGCAGTAAAAGGTCATCCCAAGCTGACTTTAAATCTGATAACCTGCCAGGGAGGATATGTGCCATAAAGCCATCCACTCCAGAATTTGGAAGAAATGATAAGTTTTTATACATTCACTAAACATAAATAAATACTAGACAAATAAAAAAAGTAAATGATAAAGAAGGAATTACAAAAGATAATTAGTTGTAACAATCCAAATGTAGTTCTTACCCGAACACAGTGAGTGACAAACGAATCAATACAGTCCTTAGCCTGGTGATTATTGTATAGGCAGCACCTGTAAAATGATATTTACATCACTAAAATAAAACTACATAGCTTAGAAAAGAAGCAAGGGTTACTATAAATACCACTGACAGAGAAGAAAGAAGAATGTACAACCAACACATTCGTTCAGGAATGCTGGCATTATGTTACGTGTTTCTCTATCACTGTGCTGCTAGCATTATGTTAAGTATTTCACTATTACTGAGTTGCTAGCATTAAGTATTTCACTATAAATAAGTTGCTAGCTGAAGGGCAAACAGCCTTCCCTGAAAACTAGAGGGAACTAAAGAGTTAATAACTAAGTATAAGATTAGAAGGCTGTAAAGAACAGAGACATCCAATCCTCCTTAGCCAATTCTGCAAAAAGCCTATTCTGAGCAAGGACACACATATCTTCCATTCCTTGTCTACTTCCCTTGGACCTGCAGCTAACTCAGTCCATTTGTCTTAGGATCCTCCTTATAAGTTTGAACCCAAGTCTAACTCAATGCTTTAGTCTTCATCCCTTGGGAAGGATGCTGCCCCTCCCTGTACCTCTCAATAAACAGTCTGTCTGCAGAGATCAAGCCCAGTGTTCTCTTTGGCTTTTCTCTTACATTTGCCCAACATCTGGTGCTGTGACCAGGGCTTTCAGGTTACATACCCTCCCTTTCTCTTTTTCTCTCCTCTCTTCCTCCCTGCTAATGTTTCACTCCATCAGGAGGACAAAAACTTGCTGTGCTCACTACTCTGAACTAAACAGCCACTTGTGACCTGAAACCTGCAGTCTTTCTAGCTTGACACCTGGGGGCTTATTCCTTTTCATCTTCTTTTCACACTCTCCCACTGGACTTCTGAATTCCAGAAAAGAGGCTATCACCTCATGATCTGCTGCATCCACACCCTTATCAGATTACAGCTTCAGGACAAGGTACTCACTCTCGGTCTGTGGAGATGGCCCATTTCAGACCTTATAAACTCCAGGAGCTACCCACTTTTCTGTCTGTGGATAACTGAAGACTCTAGGAGTCTCCCACGTATTGTTCCACAGGATACACATTATGAATGTGGGGACAGGCCTTCCTAATCCTTGGGTTTCATTTTTCTTCCCTAAGTCTGGGAGATGTCCCTAGCTACTACAAACAAGTCCTTGTTCTCCAAAATGGGCTCTACATAATCTGTTCCAAAAAACGCTCCATTGGCATGTCTCAAGGCTAATTTAAAGGAGCTCAAACTTCCTGAGCTCCTAACTGCCAAGTTATTCCAACTCTCTATTCAAATTTGGCCTCAATAGTCTATAGACAATGGCCAATGCTGGCCTGAATTGGTACTTTGGATTTGAACATTTTATATATTTATATTGGTTTTGATAACTCTGTCCAAGGACATGGCAATGCAAGGTTCCCTCCCCTGCTCCTGACCCTCGTAAAACTCTATCTCTCACACATAGTTCTGTCAGCTGCCATGACTTACAGGGTCTCTCCCTCACACTCAAACTTCAAGAGATCTTTCTAAATCAAATACAAACCCTGTCTTCTCAAAGAAACTCTTGTCTTTACTGGGCCTCTTTAACTTCTGCATATGGATACCTGATTTCTCTTTCCCATCAGAGAAAAACCTGCAGGGGAGGCGGGACAATCATAGAAAACGAACAACTGCCTCACAGCTAGATAAAATAAACAAAGACAGACACCTAATGTGCTCCTTGCCTGTGGCTAATGGCTAGTTAGAAAAGAAAAGAAAAGAAAAGAAAAGAAAAGAAAAGAAAAGAAAAGAAAAGAAAAGAAAAGAAAAGAAAAGAAAAGAAAAGAAAAGAAAAGAAAAGAAAAGAAAAGAAAAGAAAAGAAAAGAAAAGAAAAGAAAAGAAAAGAAAAGAAAAGAAAAGAAATACTAGTTTCAAAATGCAAACTCAGGACAGCTACTGTCCTGTTGTTATGGTGGTTACCTGTCCCAGGCACAAACCAAAATCCCATACAGCTTCCAGTATCCACCCTATCTCTCTTCTCCTTTCACCATGATAAACTACTGGAAAATTTCAACCATTCTGGCCTCTCAAAATTCCCAGGTAGTTGGAAAAAATCTCCAACAACTAGACAGAATAATCCACCTGCCCTATTTCCAACCATAGAGAAGCCATTTTCCATATCCACTTCATCTTTAGCCCTAAGAGGGGATGAATAAACCTCCATCCATCTGTTTTCCTAAGGTACCTAGGAAGACAGACCCCACTCCCTTGTCTTGTCCTCAGAGAACTGCCCTGGGAGCCTCCAGTCAAAATGCTTATTTGCCTTCTGAACTCCCTGTTCTTCTCCAGAGAAGGTCTCCACCTGTATCTTCAGATCAGGGACTCCTGATCCTCAGACAGATGGCCAGGGCTTCTCACCCCTATATGGGTTCCCAAATTTCCAAAACTCCACTGGCCTCCCTGCTAGGTTGTCTCCTGACCAATCTTAAAACTGTGGCCTAAAAGGAGACATAAAGTCCAAGCATCTCACTTTTTACTGCAATATGGTTTGGCCACAAAAGAAATTGGCCAATGATTCCTTTTGGCTGAAAATGACACATTGGGCTTCCAAATTATTACAGCTCTTGATAACTTCATAAACTCAATCAGCAACTGGCTCTATTCTTATACCCTTGATCTCTTCTCTGTCAGTTCTGCTCTCTGACCCAGGCCTTCCTGGGGAAACAACCTTCCTTCCACATTTCCTTACCCCAAGAAGATGACCATAAGCCCTCCTTTACTATGCCACTACAAATGACAATCTCTCTCATCATAAACTGCAGTTAAGTTTGCTTAACCTGTTTCTGTTCAAAGTACAGCTATAAAACTGGCCTTTAAGAATGGCCTCTAGCCATTCTTCAGATTCCACTGGCTTCCTTGCAACTCTTATTCTACCTTCAAGTTTTCTAACATGATTTGCTTTCCCAGAGAAATCTGCCTATGATCAATAGCTGCATGGTGAGATGGAGACTGTTCTCTCCTGTGTGGAACTTCCTTTACCCACCATCAACAGTGGCCACAGAGATTATTCTTTATGGATCCGGGTAGAATGGATAGGACCTGCTCATCAACTGCATGCCTTCCCAGAGGGCATGCAGTCCTCTCTCCCATGTTAAGAGTCATCCCAAACACAAGGTAAAACTAAACTCTTCACAAAAAAAGGTCTCTTTGTGTTTCATGTTCTTTGTCATGTCAAATGCTGGCCAGCCATGTCATGTCATGTATTCTGTTTCATGTAATCTTTCTTTATGTGTGACTAAATTCATGATCACAAATTGTTCCACTGCTCATGGTCATTATGTGTTCTGATGCTTATTGATATATTTTAATATGTTAAATTACTTAAACCAGGCTTATGATATATTTCTCACTTTATCCTTGTTCATGCTTACTACATGTTTATATTCTACATTTGATCCTGCCTCTAACAATGTCTTCTGAGCCTTTATTATGACTTAAATCTTTAGAGAAATAATTAATTTGGGCCTACTGACAAAACACAAACATGAGGATATGTTTTGTATAGTTATCAATGTTAAGACATGGTATACATGCTTCCTGCTGAGTGGTATTATTGAAAAGTATTTCTACTGTTCCTAGCCTGTATCAGTCTGGATGGAGTATAATCAATGTATTTATATAAATATGTGGATGCACCCAAGACTTTCAGTAAAACAACAGATATTATACATCTTTCTTCTGAAACTACTGCAAGGAAGATTCCTTTATGATAGGTAACAAAAATTTTTTAACAATTTACAATTAAAGTTAAACAAATAGGAACTGAATCCAGGTCTGCCCTTTTTAGACAGTATGTAAGTTCCTTAAGACAGCAACCTGTCTTATTTGACAGAAAAGAACGTCCTAACCCTCACAGACCATAAATCTCTTTCCTTTGACAGTGTGAAAAATTCGAACAGAAGACGGTCAAGGATGTGGAACTCCAGCACAGTGTTTGGGAATTCCATGCATGAAGCTTCAGTGGAGACTCTCCTTGTCTCTAAAGTAGGTTCTGCCTAATTATGTGTCTTCATTCCAAGCATTTTCAGTTAAGATGGGTTAATATAAGAAGTTGTTTCTCATCAGGCATGGTGGCACATGCCTTTAATCCCAGCACTCAGGAGGCAGAGATAGGAGGATCACTGTGAGTTCGAGGCCACCCTGAGAGTACATAGTGAATTCCAGGGCAGCCTGAGCTAGAGTGAAACCCTACCTCAAAAAACCAAATTAAAAAAAAAAAGCTTGTTTCTCTGTACTTCTCGCACCTTTAATTGTTTAATTAAAACTTAACTCTATAATTAACTGGTAAATTTACTCATAGTAACATGCTTTATATTGAGACAGAAATTGGGGTTAGAAAATTTAAAAGCTCCTGACCCAAAGTTATGTCTTATATTGTAATAGATTTTTGTATTAATAATGTTCCATACTGCATAGTCTTTTGTACTGAGACTGTAGCTTTCTTACTGATTCAACACCATACTTGGCATTACAGCTTCTAACCTGTACTGAAAATCATCTCTTTCTTCTTACAAGATTGATATAAATGATCTTCTGGAGCTTTATAGTTCTACCAGTTCACCTCAGAGAGCCCTATAACAGGCTAATTCCATCTATCTAGGCTCCTTTTGATGGTTCTCCAAGGCCTAAAAGTCAACAGGAATAGATCCCCCCACCTTTCATCTTCCTACTTCAGCTTGAAAAATTTAGACTTGAACCCACCATCCATTTTCCAGAAACTTGGGGTCTCTCTCCACTGACATTAGACTTGGAGATCATTAGAATACAGACATAATTTCCTTTGTCCATTAACATTAAAAAAAATTAACATTAAAAAAATTCCCGTGATCTTAGGTCTAATCCTAAACAAAAACATAAAATACATAATATGTGCTGATAAAGGGTTGTAAAAGTATCTTTGATTAAGATAACTAAGTCATATGCAAATGCTGAGCTTGTATGTTTTCCATTTGATAAAGCCTATAGTTTGCTATCTGTTTACAATAGATTTGTTAAATGTTAAGTGTTCTACTCTTATATGTTTTCCTATTAGGTAAAACTTTTATTTGTTTGCTATGAACTTATCCCCCCCCCAAAAAAAAATTAACTGGACCTAATTATATAAAATTTATTGTGCCTATAAAATTAATTAAGCTTTAAAGTTTTTCAGCCTAACATACCTCCATTAGTTCCTCTAAAGCTAAGTCAGACCTTTTTTTTTGAACAATGAGTAGGAAATTTATTTTTTCTGAAAAGTGTGGTCTTAGAAAACAAGCTTCTACACCAGAAAGACAAGAATTGTTGGTCTAAAATGAAGACTTGTTTCTTTGTCTCTTGACCTGGGGATTTTCCCCTTTGTTCCTCTTATTGAATTCCTCCTCTCTGCATTTTCCTTAAGGACATTAGACATTAATTTCCTCCTAACCCAAGTTGTACACAGTTATGTTTTGTATTTTCCTTGAGGAAATAGTACATAATTTCCTCATAATCCAGGTTGTATGCAGTTACATTTACCTTAGGACACAGTTCACAATTTCTTTCTAACCCAGGTTATTAACATTTACATTTTGCAATCTACTTTGTCCCCAGTTTTTTTTTTTTTAATTTGATTTATTAGTTTTCTTTTCATCAAATACAGGCAGTTTGGTACCATTGTTTAGGCTCATCTATGATCTACCCCCTCCCATTTTAGACCCTCCTTGTTGATGTAAATGGGTCGTGCATTGTGGAGTTAGTCCCCAGTTATTGGTATGCTAAATGTCTCTGCAAATCATGACCCAACATGTGACTCTGACATTCTTTCCGCCCCCTCTTCTGCAAAATTTCTCTGAGCCATGTTGGGCTCATTTTTTGGTCTGCTTCAGTGCTGAGGTGTTGGGGGCCTCTGATAAGTCAGACCTTTTGATCTCTGGACCAAGCAGGCAAAAACTATAAGCTTTCTATATTAAGAACTTAACAAAAAACCCCTTTAAATCTGATAACTAAGCTTCACAATTAGCTAATTTCTTAATCTCTACCATATTTAAATTTAAAATAGTTTGATGTTTCAAATATTGCTTCAATATTAATCTCTTATACTTCCTACCTCATCTAAGCCAATCTTTATATTTCCTTGTGGAAGTCCTCCAAGACATCCAAGTTAACAATTCCTTCTTTCCTACAGACAGCACCCCTGCTTCCTTATGTTATTTTTCAACCTTACATATAATATTAATGTTACCTGTAAATGTCATGTCATAAAAAAGAAAATTCATACATACTGACCAGATCATAATAAGTAATAGATTTAATATGATTTAGGAGTTTCTTTCCTAATGGCTCAGATAATTATCACTCTCCTGAAGAGCTGTCACCTTGCCTGTTCATAAAAGCCACATGGAACCACAGGCTGCTATGTATACAAGGTATAAAATCAAATGAAGAACCAAAGGCTGAGGCTCTCAGAAGCCATACCTTGTGACAAGAACTTCAACACTGCAGCAATTATGGAGAAATAAATGGTACCAATCCAGAGCCAATATTCTGGGCAATATTAGCCTTTTTACTGGCCAATAACAGTATTTCTCTGCATATGACCTGACATTTCTGTGACCAGCTAAAATATCTATGGTTTTAAGTTAAAAAAAAAACAATCTCACAGCTCTACTACTTTTGAGTTAAGCCTATCCTGTTTCTGACATGTATTTTATTCTCCTGATTATGATAATAATCACCCTTTCTTTTGGTCTTTGCATACTCAGATGCCTCACTGATTTCCTCCAAGACAGAATACATGACTTGACTTCATAGCAGGTCACTCAATTCTTCACAGCTACTGAGTATCAGTCCCTAGACATCCAACCTCCACTGGACTGTGTGGGACACTCGGAGAGATATACTGCGCCCTCCCCTCAGCAGAAAGTACTCTAAGAGAGTTCTTCGCCCCCATTCCGGCCCACCCAGTCCTCCCCTAGATGCCCCACTCATTCCCAATTTTCCCCAATCCTTTTTATACTTCCAGAGACTGGCCTTAAGGGTTAATAACCTTCCATGAAAACTAGAGGGAACTGAAGAGTTGATAACTAACCTTAAGATTAGAAGGTGATAAAGATATCCAGTCCTCCCTAGACAATTCTGCAAAATGCCTATTCCAAGCAAGGACACAAACAACTTCCATTCCTTATCTACTTTCCTTGGACCTGCAGCTTCTTCAGTCTGGTTGTCTTAGTATTCTCCTTATAAGTCTGAACCCAAGCCTGACTCAGTGTTTTAAGCCTTCGTCCCCCCAGGAGGGCTGCTACCCCTAGCTGTACAGTCTGTCTGTAGAGATCAATTCCAGTGTTCTCTTTTGTTTTTCTCTTACACTTTCCTTACACTAGCATTAGGTTTGAAGTAGTTAGCAAATCTCTCTACTGAAGACCTGTGGAATCCATACTAATCCTGAAAGCCAAAATGTCTAAAGACTGCCTCCCTGCTATTTGGATAACCCCAGGGGAGCCAGATACCTGCTGGCTATCTCAGAAGAAAGTTCAAAGCTTCACACTTGCTAATCCTTCTCCTTCCCCCTCCCTGCTAACACAACTCCAACCTTTGGCTATAAACCCCTGGCCCAATGCTAGGGTGGGACTTTGTGTTTCTGAAGTCCCTACTGCTGAGATGTAAAGTGTCCCTGTATGGCTAGCTTCCAATAAAGCCTGATATGTTTGCCATAGAGATTCCAGGGATCTGTGGACACCAATAGCTCTTCTTTGCAGGCCAAAACCTGAGTCCTTGGGAGTTTCTAGTGCCCACCCTATTTTCTCTCTTTAGCTTGTTCCTTCCTTCCTTCTCTCCCTCCTTCCCTCCCTCCCTCCCTCCTTCTCTCTTTCTCCATGGCAAACTGCATGAGAATTACAACTCCTCAGGGCTCTCAAAACTCCCAGGTGGCTGGAGCAAATCTCCAACAGCAGTGTACGGTAATTCACCTGCCTAAAATCTTCCCCTCTCCCCTTCGGGTTTCAGCCATAGAAAGGCCATTTGCCTTATACAGCACTAGACCATCATTAGCCCAAGGAAATGGTGAGTCAGCCACTATCTGTTTTCCTAAGATTTCTGAGAGACAGACCCGAGTACCTTGTGTTGTCCTAAGAAGACAGCCCTGGGAGCCTCAGGCCAGAAACAATTACTCAAGAATACCTGAGGTCCCTGCACTTCCCATGCTCCATGGGTTCTCAAATTTCTCAAACTTCACTGGCTGTAGACTGTCTCCTGGCCGATCTTAATAAAAACTCTTAAATCGAAAAGTTGTCTTTTTGGTCCTCCATTATAAAACCAGGGATGGAGGTACCCCCAAAATGACTACTCCACTCCTCTCCTTTTCTCCCTGCCTTTTCCTTATAGGCAATACTAGCTCCATTCCCTGATAAATCAGGTTAGTGGGAACAGGTCCTTCTGATAAATCAGGTGACTGGGACTCCACTACTCTCTCATATTTATTTATTATTTGAGACGGGGGGGGGGGGGGGGCTTGCCAGGGCCTCTGGCACTGGAGATTCAAACCTGGGTCCATAGGCTTCACAGGCAAGCACCTTAATTGCTAAGCCATCTCTTCAGTCCCATTGCTCTCTCTTCATGATTCAGTTCCAGAGCAAAGACATAAAAGTCCAAATGCCTCATCTTTTTTTAAATTACAATACAGTATGGGCACAATATAAATTGGACAATAATTCTCTCTGGCCTTAAAATGAAACATTCAATTTCAGAACTTGCAACCATATTAGTAACTTCATGAACCGAAAGAGCTAATGAGTCGTCAGTTCTCCTCTCCTGCGCAGCTACTCCTCCTAGAAAAACAAACCTCACTTCACCCTGTTAAAACTCACTTCTCGGACTTCTGGTCATGATGGCATCCACCTCCTAGGGAAGGAAAGATGGAAGCAGATCCCGAGAAGAGAATCAGCCCATCGCACCTCACCAGGGCCCCAACTGAAACCAAGAGTAATTGGGGAAATGAGCAAGAGTGCTGCTTACTTGGTGAACTTGGTACCAGTACAAGGGTGAAGGAGACAGACACAGAGAACACTCAACTCCTACCAAACTAGATATCCAGAGACACAGAGGATCCCAAGATCTCATCACTGAAGTACAACTAAAATGAACCCATCACGGCTCAGGGAAATTTGTGGAAGAGAGGGTGGAAAGACTGTTAGAGCCACATGTTGGGACATTATGCACAGAGACATTGCCTCCTCCACATAACTGATGGTTAACCCCACAATGCATGACCCACATTCCCCAACTAGGAGGAACAGGGAGGAGGCTAACAATGGTACCAACATGGCTGTACACACACTGTGTACATAACTAATATTTTATAAAAAACCTCACTTCTCCCCCTCTAATCTCTGACATAAAGAGGACAGTACTGGCCATTTCTGGAACACCCAAATCTGACCACTGCAGCCCAAGGAGTAAAGCATCATCCACTAAATCTATTTCCTGGAAAATGACTGGTACTTCAACTTCATACGGTTAGACCCCAGGGGTCCTCATATCATCTCCTGACTGCAGGAGGTTCACATCTTCAGGGACTGACCAAAAGATATACTCAGCATCGTCCAATCAGTCAATTTCCTAAGGTGCTGCTGAGACTTCAATTTCATAGACACCAGGAGATACTAATGTCATCTCCCAACTATGGGAGGTTCACGTCTTCTGATCAGTACCAGAAGATACACCTACATCTCCAAATCATCAGGCCAATAGGAGATTTGTCTTTCGGACAACCTTTGTCTTGGAAACAGTCTCAGCCTCTATCTAAAAACTCCAAAATGGGCATTTCTTCCTATTCCTTTCTTTTGCCTTTCCTTCAGTCTCGCCCTATTTGCCTCTACTACTACCATTGTGATTCAGGCTTCTGACTACTCCACCCCATCCTCACACCTTCTCTTCCTTAGCAGAGCCTTTAAGACTGGAACTCTTCCCACCTTTGCTATGCTGCAGCCTTTTCTACCCCTCACTCTCAGCTCTTAAGGACATCTCCTCCCACTCTCATGTCACTCTCAGCCTTTTTTCCTAACATTTGGTACTATTACATGGTAAGATAGGAACTCTGTTCTCCAATGTGTGGGCCTGCATTTAATGAGTCATAAACAGTGGCCACATAAATTGTTTTTTGTGACATTGGATAAAATTAATAGGACCTGCCCATCAACTCCATGCCTTCCTATAGGGCAATCTTCTCAAGAAAAAAAACAATGGTGATTTTAGGGCTAGAGAGATGGCTTAGCAGTTAAGGTGTTTGCCTTCAAAGCCTAATTCATCATGTTTGACTCTCCAGGTTCCACACAGCCAGACACAAGTGACACGAGCACGCAATGTCGCACACGCACACAGGAGACACATGAGTCTAGAATTGGTTTCCCACAGGCTGAAGGTCCTGGCATGCATAATCTCTCTCTCAACAAATTAAACATTAAAAAAAGAAATGTTGAAGCCAGGCATGGTGGCTCATGCCTTTAATCCCAGTACTCAGGAGGCAGAGGTAGAAGGATCATTGAGAGTTCAAGGCCACCCTGAGAACACAGAGTGAATTCCAGGTCAGCCTGGGATAGAGAGAGACCCTACCGCAAAACAAAACAAAACAAAACAAAACAAAGAAGTGTTGATTTTAAAATCAAACCGCAAGTAACTGTTACCCTGTCTTTAACATTACTTGATGCTTTAAAAATAAAAAATCAGGGTTTAAAAATAAATTACCTATATTGCTGATATGGGAACACTGACTCACAAGAGACTTACATAACTTTAAAAATATCAAATTAGGGCTGGAGAGATGGATTAGTGGTTAAGGTGTTTGCCTGCAAAACCCAAGGACCCCAGCTCAATTCTGCAGGACCCATGTAAGCCAGATACACAAGGGGGCGCATGTATCTGGAGTTCATTTGCAGTGGATGGAGGCCCTGACACGCCAATTCTCTCACTAATTCTTTCTCTCTCAAATACATAATAAATAAAATTTTAAAAAAATATCAAATTAAGTCCTCATCATTTTGAAATATAAGTAAAATCTTAAGAAAAAAAGATGTCTCTTTCTAATCATGTTTCATATTCTCTGTCATGTCTAATGTTGGTCAACCATGTCATGCCTTGTGTTCTATGTTTCATGTAATCTATCTTTATGTGTAACTAAATTATGGTAATTGTTCTAGTGCTTATCAAGTGTTCATATGTTCATAAACATACTTTTGAGATGACAAATTGCTATAAAACAGGTTTATGACATAAAGTATTTTACTTCTGGGTTTTATGCTTATTCATGCTTACTACGACCATAAACATGTTTATACACCAAAGTGTAATCCTACTTCTAACAATGTTTTCTAAATGTTTATTATGATTCAAATCTTTAAAGAAGTAATTAATTTGGGTATACAGAAATGTCAATATGGGACTGGAGAGATAGCTTAGTAGTTAAGGTACTTGCCCACAAAGCCAAAGGATCCAGGTTCAATTCCCCAGGACCCACATAAACCAGATGCACAAGGAGGCACATGCATCTGGAATTCATTTGCAGTGGCTGAAAGCCTTTGCATGCCAATTCTCTGTCTGTCTCTCAAATAAATAAATTAATTAAAATTTAAAAAGAAATGTTGGTATGTTTTGGCTATATTTGTAACTTAATTTTATAATAATGCTTAATAATAATAATATAGAAGGGTATACATAGGTTTTCTACAATGTAAAATTTTGACTACTCAAAAGAATAAGTCATACATTGTAACTACTTTTGTCTATTTAAGCTTTATCTAAGTGTGAAACAAAAGCTAAAAATATAGGACTGATGTAAATGACCTGGACCTTTATAGTTCCATCACTCTACCTCAGAAGGTCCTATAAGAGACTAATTCTGGGTCCTTTTGATTGTTCTCCAAGGCCTAATTGTCAACAGTAGAGCCACCCCACCACCAATTTTTTTTTTCTTTCTCTGTATCTCACTTCAGCTTGAAGTAATCAAGATTCAAACTTAACACCCATCTCCCCAAAAAAGTTGGAGTCTCTCCCCACATTTAAAAGACAGATGTTAGACTAGGAGATCATTAAAATACAGTCCCAATTTCCTTTGTCCCTGGTAATATTAAAAGGGAAAAAGCCACTGCCTTCTGACCAGAATAAGGACACAGAATATATATAATGTGTGCTGATGAATTTATATTATAGTGTAAAAAGGTGTTTAAGAGCTGGCCGTGGTGGCACACACCTTTAATCTCAGCACTCGGGAGGCAGAGGTAGGAGGATTGCCATGAGTTCAAGGCCACCCTGGGCTACAGTGAGACTCTACCTCAAAAAACCAAAAAAGTAAAAAATTAAAAAAAAAAGTTTTTACATTTCTGATTGGGATACATTTTAAAGTTAAGTGAAAAGATAACATGAGCATATTATTAAATACTATTAAAATTCTGGGATCAAAATTTAAGTTTTCTTAAATATAATTCTATTCTTAAATGTTATACAGTGACCAACAATAGATCTCATAGTTATTACTCTACTCTTACTAATGTTCACAAAATGGCTCACAAACAAGAATTCTGAATTAAAGGCAACACTAAGAACTTATAATTATATTTTGTATATATATATACACACACACACATACATACATACACACACATGCTATGCTTATAATGTTTTCCATCTGATAAAGTCTTAATTTTGTTTGATAACACATCAGTTTATAATAATAGGTTTCTTAAATATTCTGCTCTTATTGGGTAAAATAATTTTTCACTATAAGCATATTCTAATGGGTACTAATTATATAAAATTTCACTGTGCCTGTAAAGTTAACAATCATAACAAATTATCAAGATTAATCAAACTTAACATTTTCAGCATAGTATACTTTCTTTTCAAAAAAACTTTACTTACTTACTTTATTTGACATAGAAAAAGAGAGAGGCAGATAGAGAATGGGTATGCCAGGGCCTTTAGCTGCTGCAAATAAATTCCAGAAGCATATGCCACCCTATAGATCTGGCTTACGTGCATCCTGGGGAAGCAAACCTGGGTCGTTTGGCTTTGCAAGCAAGTGCTTTAACTGTTAAGTCACCCCTCCAGCCCATATACTTTCACTAGTTCTTCTCGAGCTAAAACCGAGATCTATGGACCGAGTAAATAAAAACTAAGCTTTCTATATCAATGACTTACAAAACCTTTTAAGCCTGGTAAAACTTCAAAATTAGCTAATGTCTACCATATTTAACTTCTCTATTCTAAATATTACTTAAATTAGTTTCTTAAACTTCCCATCTCCACCTTACCTAAATCAAGTCTTACTTCCAGAAATCTTAATTAACTCTTCTTCCTTACTTCTATTCCTTACTTATTGCCTATGTTATTATTTTCAACCTTAGATAATAATAATACTCATGTCACCTGTAAATGCCATGACAAATACAAAAATTCATAAATAAGGGCTGGAGAGATGGCTTAGCAGTTAAGTGCTTGCCTGTAAAGCCTGAGTACCCCGGTTCAAAGCTCGATTCCCCAGGACCCACGTTAGCCAGAGACATAACATGACTGGAGTTTGTTTGCAGTGGCCGGAGGCCCTGACATGCCCATTCTCTCTCTCTCTCTCTCTCTCTCTCTCTCTCTCTCTCTCTCTGCCTCTTTCTCTGTCACTCTCAAATAAATAAAAATAAACAAAAAATTAAAAAATTCATAAATAAATATATATAATGACCAAATCATAATGGCTAATGATCTAGAAATTTCTTTCATAATGGTTCTGATAAGCACCTCTCTCCTGAAGAGCTGCCTATCTCACTGCCTATTCAAAATCATCTATAAAACAGTCTAAGAGACAGTCTCAGCTATGTGGGGGATGTTCGGCAAATGAAGAATCAAAACCCGATGTTCCAAGAAGCCATACCTATGTGACAACAATTATGCAGAAGTAAATGTTACCAGCCCAGAGCTAATAATATTTTGTGCTACTAGCCTTTTTAATAGCCAAGTAATTATTTTTCTGTGTATGACCTGATATCTCTCTGTGACCAGCTAAGATATCTGTTGCTGTAAGTTAAAAGTCTCACAGCTCTGCTCCCTTGAAGCTAAATCTATACATGTCTCTTAACATATTCGATATTCCTCTATATGATGGGGCTCCTCAATACCTACAGTTCAGCCTCCTCTTGCCTCTATTCAAACAGATTCAGTTCTTGCCTCCTTGATAACCACTATGTATTCATAGGTCCCTCTCTAGCCTCCTGTGTCTCCAGATGCAGATTTCTTTTATCCCGACAAGACACAGGCCCTAAAGCTCTCTCAACACAGCTCAATCTCTGGGGACCACTGTGTCCTGAGGCTTCTTGGTAGCACTTCCCCCAGTTTTCCATGGTCTTCTAAACTTTACATTTCTGGTATTTTATGAGACCTTTTTTATTTCCTTCAATGTATTTTTCATTTTCCAATCACATAAGTTGATCTTTTGTCTGTCTAGTTACACAGTTCATTTCAATAGCCCCAACTCCAAATGTCTTCAGAAATACTTGTTACTCTGAAACTGCCTCCTAGTATGATAGACCTCACCCCTGCCTCTCCTTCAGGAACAATACTACTACTTAATGAGCTCCTGAGACCAAACCCTTATTCCCAGATTCCATATACATATACATATACATACACACATACATATATATATATAAATATACATACACACACATATACATACATACATACATGAGTCTAGAATGAAGTAGTCAACAAATCTCTCTTCTGAGGAGTCCATCATACTTCTGCTGAATGCCAAGTCTGTCTGGAGACTGGCCCCTACCCCTTGCTATAATTAATATATATATTTCCAGGGGAACAGGATATCTGGCTGGCTATCACAGAAGGAAGGAGTTCAAAAACATTTGCTTTCTTCACACTTGCTAACCTTCTCCCTCCTTCCCTCCTCCATAGCAAACCTTCTGATATAAACCGCTGGCTCAATGCCAGGGTAGGACCTCAAATTTCCAGAGCCTAGACTGCTAAGATGTCCCTGTATGGCTTGCTTCCAATAAAGTCTTAGTTCTTTGACATAGACAATTGCTGGGCTGCCCAACACAAGATGAATTTCCATGAACCTTCATCATAACTATATGTTCATTTCCGTATAAAGCATCTTTTTAAATCTGTGTTATTGATTTATGCACATCCTATTGCTGTGTCAGTGGCACTAAAACATAGCACGCCTGAATAAAGCTTACTAAATACATATATTTTCACACATGATACATCACAGTCTTCTTATGGTAAGGAAGTTAGATGGCATGTCAAAGTGCTTGAGAACTTTTTTTCTTTTGAGGCAAGGTCTAACTCTAGTCCAGGCTGGACTCAAACTCACAGCAACCCACCTACCTCAGCTCATGACCTATCCTAACCCTATTTACCTTAAAGGCTCCATCATGCTTTCAAATACTATCATCACATTCACATTAAGGTAAGAAGTCAGCACATGAGTCTTCAGAGGACACAAGGCACAAACACTTGGTCCAAAAGAGCAGTATAGTTGGAGGAGTTAACAAATCTCTCTATGGAGAAATTCAGTAAAAATTCCACCTGCTGCCAATGAGTCTGTCCAGAGATCACAAAAATGGCCGAACGCCACCACCACTCCCCCACCGCCCTGGATTTTTGCTAGAAAGAAAGCAGCCTACTGACTTATGATCCCAGGGATACCTGTCTGGCTATCTAGGAAGAAAGGAGTTCAAAGAAGTTCATTTCTTCACTTCCTCATCCCTCTCCTACCCCTCTGTGAGCACTACCCCAACTTCTTTTTAAAGAATTTTTTAAACACTTTATTTATTTACGCATTTGAGAGAGAGAGACAAAGGCAGGGAGGGCAGGAAGGAGAGAGAGACAGAGACAGGAAGAGAAAGAAGGGGAGAATGTCTCTAGCTACTGCAGACAAACTCCAGACGCATGCACCACCTTGTGCATCTGGCTTGTGTGGGTTCTAGGGAATTGACCTCGATCCTTAGGCTTTGCAGGCAAGTGCCTTAAATACTAAGCCATCTCTCCACACCCCTACCCCAACTTTTTGATATACAACCCCTTTGGCCAAAGGCTATGCTGGCATCTCCTGTTTCTATAGTCCCGACTGCTGTGATGCAAAGTATCCTTCTACATAAGACTCACCTCCAGTTAAGCCTAATTCTTTGCCACTGACTTTTCTATTTGCGTTATAACACTTTCTTATAATAGCCACTTACAGAAAGGAGAGCTATAATAATTTGGACAATAAAAAAATAGAACCCAACTGAACAGCACGTACAAGAAACACACACTATTAGAAAGTGATAAAAAGATTTAAATATAAAGGAATTTGAACAATATAAGACAAATATTTAAGAGCAAGAAAACAGTACTGAATATTAACATAAACTGAGGTTGTATGTAAGGCTGAAAGCATTGAACATAAGGACAATGTGCAGTGATGAAAGGCAAATGGCACCAGACTAACAGCTTAAAACTGCATGCATGCATAGAAAAGGCCTTTGACAAAATACAATATCCTGTCATGATTAAAACACCAGACAGACTAGGGATGGAGGGATCATGTCTCAACATAATGAGGGCTATATATAACAGACCTAAGTTCCTTATCATACTAAATGGGAAAAAACTTGAAGCATACCCACTAAGGTCTGGAGGAAGACAGGAGCGTCCCTCTCACCACTGCTATTCAACCTGTACTTGAGTCTTAGCTCAAGCAATTAAGACAAGAGAAAGAAATAAAAGGGATAAAAATTAAAAAAGAAGCCACACTAGTTTTATGTGCAGATGATATGATTCTATATATAAGTGAACTGAAAGACTCCACCAAAAAAACCTCCTAGAGGTGATAAATTCTTTTAGCAAAGTGGCAGGAAATAAAATAAACAGGGGGAAAAAAAAGTAAAATGTAGCCTCCATCTATATCTATGACAAGCATACAGAAATCAGAGAAGCAGTCCCATTTATAATAGCCACAGAAATTTAAATATCTAGGAGTATCCCTAACCAAAGAAGTGAAAGACCTCTACAATGAAAATACTTAAAACACTGAAGAAAGAAACTGAGAAAGACAAGTCAGGTGTGGTAATGCAAGCCTTTAATCCCAGCACTCAGGAGGCTGAGATAGGATTACTGTGAGTTCAAGGCCAGCCTGAGACCACATAGTGAATTCCAGGTCAAGGTCAGCCTGGGTTAGAGTGACACCCTACCTCCATGGGGGTGGGGGAGATTGAGAAAGATATGCTCAAAATCAGAGAATTAATATCATGAAAATGGCCATCTGACCTGTGGTGGTCTGGATCAGATGTCCCCCATAAACTCATGTGTTCTGAATGTTTGGTTCCACAGATGATAATTTAAGAGGTAGAGCTTTGCTAGAGGAGTTCTGTTAGTGGGGGCAGGCTCTGGGGTGTTATAGTCAGCTTCCACTTGTCAAAGCTTGGCTTACTATCCTGCTATTTTTCACATGCTATGGCATAGGTGATGTCCAGCCTCTGCTCATGTCATGCTTTCCCCTGTCATCACAAAGCTTACCCTTCAGACTATAAGCCAAAATAAAAACTTCCCTCAAGTTAGTCATGTAGACTTTAATTCCAGTGTTTGGAAGGCAGAGGCAGGAGGATTGCAATGAGTTTGAGTCTGAGGCCATTTTGAGAGTACACAGTGAATTCCAGGTCATCCTGAGCTAGATCAAGACCCTATCTTGAAACAAAACACACACACAAATACATAAAACTTCCCTCAGAGCAACCACTTTTGGTCAGGTGTTTTGTGCCAGTATTAAGAAAGTAACTACAACACTACCAAAAGCAATATACAGAGTCAATGCAATTCCAATCAAAATTCCAGCACCATTCTTCACAGACAAAGAAAATAAAAATATTTTCAAATTCATATGGGGGCCAGGCATGGTGGCACATGCCTTTAATCCCAGCACTCAGGAGGCAGAGGTAGGAGGATCGCCATGAGTTGAAGGCCACCCTGAGACTATATAGTGAATTCCAGGTCAGTCTGGACTAGAGTAAAACCCCACCTCAAAAAAAAAAAAAAAATTCATATGGGGGCCAGGCATGGTGGCGCACACCTTTAATTCCAGCACTTTGGGAGGCAGCAGTAGGAGGAAAGCAGTGAGTTCAAGGCTACCCTGAGACTACATAGTGAATTCCAGGTCAGCCTGAGCTAGAGTGAGACCCTACCTCAAAAATCCAAAATAAAAATAATTCATATGGAAGCACAAAAGACTTAAGTTAGCCAAAATTATCCTCAGTTAAAATAATAATATTAGTGATATCAACATACCTCATTTCAAGATATTCTATATAGACATAGTAATAAAAAATAGCATAGTACTGGCACAAAAACAGACAAATAGATCAAAGGAATAAAATAGAAAATCCAGGTATAAATTCTAGTAACTAAAGCTACTCGATCTTTGACCAAAAATAAAATCATAGTAATTGATGGCTCAGAAAGATGAACACTGCCATGTCCACTCTCATATATGGTTCCTGACATGGAGCAGCTTGATTTGTTTATAAGTTATACTACACATCAGCAATAATGGCAAAGACCTAGAATGAAATTAAGAGAGCCACAGAACCTTCCCTATAAAGATAGTGGTAGACAATGAGGAGGTTCAAAATATATTAAAGAAGAAAATTAGGAGCTGCTGAGAGCTCAACAATAAAAGAAACTTAATACCCTTCAAGGTCTAGAGACATTGATGGAAGAAGTGGTGGAAAGATTTTAAGAGCCACAAGGTAAAAAGGAATATTCGGAGGCATTGTCCTCCCCCCATAGAGATTGACTGGTACATTCATGACTGTAGAGCGAGTACAGATGACCCCAATAGAGAAGGTCCTCAGAAGTACTGGGGAATGAAATATAAGAGTATAGCCCAAGGGGAATAATGATTAATATGTACATACAGTAAAATACACAATTCATTAAAAAATTAAAGCAGTGACACATATAAAGAAAAAATGACTAACAACACAAGGAAAATTCAGTGAGAACAACTTCTGATAAGTGAATTTTATTCAAAATTATTATGTGTGCCTATCAACTGATAATAAAGATCTAGTATATATACACAATATAATTCTGTTCAGTGGTAAGGAAAAGCGAAATTATGAAATTTTCAGGAAAATGGATGGATCTAGAGAAAAAAATCATACTAATAACCCAAGCTAAAAAGACAAATAACAGATGTCCTCTCTCATATGCAGATTCCATCATGGAATAGTTTGATTTGCTTATAAGTTTTAGTGAGCATCAGTATTACCAGTAAGGAAGCTAAAATGAGCCTTGGAATTAAAAGAGGGGATATTAAGACAGGCAAGTGGAGGGACAGAATACAGGGGGTGGAAGGGTCTGGAGGAGGGACTACAGTTAAGGAAGGGAGGGAAGTAAGGAGGTACACAAAACTAATGATGGTATGAATCACTACCATAGAAATTTTCCTCTTGGTTAGCTACTTAACAAGTGTAATAACTCTTTTAAAAGAGAAAAGGAAGGGGTTGAGCGTGGTGGCAGAGAAAGGAGGATCACTGTGAGTTCAAGGCCATCCTGAGACTACACAGTGAATTCCAGGCCAGCCTGGGTTAGAGTGAGACCTTACCTTAAAAAAGAGATGGGAGGATTATTAGTTTGGGCAGAAGCACCCTCAAATGGTAGAGAAAGCTTTACCCTAAAACCATGTGCTATTGCTGATAAATCCCAGTGCCAAAATTGGGTCACTCTCAGTGAGCTGTTGGTCAGAAGACCATTAGGGCCCCAAAACAATGTAAATCATTCCCAAAGCACTTAATTGCCCACCAAAAGTAAATGGTAAGACTAATACTGAAGACATCACAGACTACAGTCATAGGACATTGAGAAATCATGCTGGAACTGAGATGGAAGCCATCTCCCTGCTGACCAAGCTCTCATAGTGCTAGAAAGCACTATGCCAGATGCTAGGGGGTAATGGACCACCACAATGTGAACAAGCAGGGGATCCTGCTAGCTAGAGATCACGCTGTCAGGCAAGACGTATCTATTGCAATAATGACACAACTGCTCTCTGACTGAATGAGGCCTTGTCAGTGGGAAGGAATTAATCCTGTGTACTGAGAACCAAGTCAGAAGCTTATGGCTTGGAAGGTCATAGCCTATAGAGGGAGACTTCCACTGTTCTTTGGAGAAAATTAGAGGTAATGTCTGTCAAGCCTATTAAATGTCTACATTTATCCCCTTTGATCCATGCTGCTCTCAGTCCTGGCTAAAAAAAAATGTGCTTTTTACAGGTGATGGTGGTAAATACTGGGGAGATCTCCCCAAGGTCCATCAGGACAAGAAAAGAAAGACAACTAACTATCTAGCATGACTTGAATCATCCGTATCACATCTGCCAGGGCTTAGGAAACATTATGGAGAATTTGGCAGATTAAATATGAGTGTTGCTCTCACTGCTAGCCTGCGAACCTAGACACTAAGGAAATTCAAAACTCATCAGAGGAAAGAATTGGAGACAGGGGAGAGCTCACACTAAAGAAGACTTATAACAGTGCCCAAGGCACAGGGAACATTTCAGAAGGGGGGAGGAAAGAGACACAAAGTAGAAAGATGTACTCTGAGGCACTGTTTATTCCCTAAGAGAGACTGACTTGTGCATTCATGACCACATGGTAGTGACCAAAACCTCACTGAAGAGGACCCTCAATGGAATGGGGGCAGGGAAGAACTAGATGAGAATACAACCATTAAGCAATATGTTCATAAAGTTTTCATTTTTAGAAATGTATTTTTATAAACACAAAATAATTTCCTAAAACCTACCAAAAAATACATTTACCAAGAAATATATATATCCATATGAAGAAAACAAATGAAGGACATGCTATCTTCATACTATCTTTCCAGCCTCCTAGTACATGTTTTCAGGCAGTGAATAGCAGTTTTAACATGAGTTATTTATATGGTAATTTGATCCTAAATAATTTTCATACTTTCTTAGAGAAAAGAGTACAGAAAAGCTGTGCTTTTACAAAACCATGTCTACTAATACTTACTTGGGAGAAAGCACCGGAGGACTGACAAAAGACCGAAGAGCATCTTTCACCATGTCTTGCATGAGATGAGTGCCAAAAACCTTTTTGTTATCTACAAGGAAAGTGGTCTTAAAAAAGAATTATACATATTAATGTATGTTAGTAATGCCACCACACACACACACACACACACACACACACATCTTCTCCAAGTGAAGAACAGTAATAATGAACTACTCAAAGTAATCAATGGTGGGACTTGTCTGAATATGTCAAATGAGCTAATATGTAAGAAATTTGCAGATACAAGGTAGCCGTTACATTCATGACCCCGCAGTACATGATGCTGCCTACACAAAACCTGCATAATAGGAGGGGAAAAGATGACATGAAAATAGAAGAGGAACTAGTTGGAAAGGAGTTCAGTGGATGGGTACAGAAAAGGGGGGGACAAAAAGGGTTGTGGGAAGGGATTATAATCAGTGTACAATGGGTATATATATAGAAGTGTCAAAAAAGTTTTTAAAAAGAATTGTTTGTTGGGCTGGAGAGATGGCTTAGCAGTTAAGCGCTTGCCTGTGAAGCCTAAGGACCCCAGTTCGAGGCTCGGTTCCCCAGGTCCCACGTTAGCCAAATGCACAAGGGGCGCACGCATCTGGAGTTCGTTTGCAGTGGCTGGAAGCCCTGGCTTGCCCATTCTCTCTCTCTCCCTTTATCTGTCTTTCTCTCTGTCTGTCACTCTCAAATAAAAAAAATTAAAAAAAAAAAAGAATTGTTTGTTAATCTGTTATTTTTTAGAGAGTACCCTAGTATAGGGATCAATTCAGGGTATTAAACATGCAAATTTTTTGAAAATGAAAACAATATATTTAGAAGTCTGTATTTAATGATAATTCACACTTAATTTTCTCTCCTTAACAACTTAAGCATAATTCAGCATGTAATATACTAAACCTATTTGATTCTTTTATTTGTGTGTGTGTGTGTGTGTGTGATGTGTGAGTGCAAGTGTATGTGTTTTACAGTGCACATGCAGAGAAGTTAGATCTCACCTGTTCGCCTCATTTTAGACAGCCTTTCACACTCTGGATTCTAGCTCTGCTATTCTTTGCTACACTCACCATGAGCTTCAAGAAAGTCTCCCTCTTCCAACTCCCTGTCAGTTATCAGTGTACTGGAATTACCAAAGGCTGCCACAGCTTCCAGCTTCTTATGTAGGGCCTGGATACTGAACTCAAGGTACTCCACTTGAGCAGAAAGTGCCTTACCCACTGAGCCATCTCCCCAGCCCCTTATTTGATTTTTTAACTGTTTTTTTTTTTTTTTTTTTTTTTGAGAGTGTGAATGAGAAAAAGAGACGGAGAGAGGGAGAGAAAGAATGGGAGTGCCAGGGCCTCCAGCCACTGCAAATGAACCCCATACACATGCACCCCCTTATGCATCTGGCTTATGTGAGTCCTGGGGAACCGAACTGAGGTCCTTTGGCTTTGCAGGCAAATGCCTTAACTGCTAAGCCATCTCTCTACCCCCTTATTTGATTTAATACAATTCTAATCTTACCTTTAAATTTATATAATATAAAATTTGTGAGTTTTGTTAAGTTGTCTAAAGCTCTCACAAGTTCACAACTGCTTAATACCACAATCAAGATAACATTATAATTAAATCATCTTGCAAATATTGCATGTGATTCTTTTGAAGTAAAGAATTTACTTAATCCCCCCCAAAGCCAGAGCTTTTTACTGACATAAGATTTTTAGATTAACCAAGTTCTTTGTTCTTCTTGGTTTTGCTAAGTTATTTTGTATTTTAATCTAAAAAACTAGATATTAAATTCTGTCACATGCTTTTCCTGAATTTGATACTTTCAATCATATGGTGAATTATGCTACTGAAACAGACTTGCATTCCTTGAATAAATCCTGTTTGGTTGTGTGATGCAATTACTTCTCTCTATTCTGCTGGCTGAAGATTTTTGTGTCTGGGTTAGTAATTTCTTGTGTTGGTAATGTCTACTTAGCTTTGTTAATAAGTAAACACTAACCTCAAATAATGATTGTTCTTGCCTCTTCTATTTTCTGGAATGGACTACAGAGAATTGGCCTCGAATTTTCACTCTTAAAAGGTATTAGACTATGAATTCAGTTTATTTGACAGACCCAGGGCCATTCAAATTATGTTGTGTTGAGTAAATTTGTGTAGGCTGTCATTTAAGAAAATGGTCCATTTTGTCTGAGAATTTATGTATGAAGAGTGATATATAATATTCCCATGTTACTACTCTTTTAATGTGCGCAGGTTCTGTAGATGTGACTATTTATATCTTTTCTTTATATTCTATCTAGTTGGAACCATCAACTTACTGATCCTTCTAAACAATCAGTTTTTAGCAGCGCTGTTTTTCTCTATTACTTGTTTTAAGATTTACTGATTCAACTTTGAACTTAATATCATATTTTTCGTTTTTGCAGTATGTATATGCATATGCACATGTATGGAGGTCTAAGGACACCTTGGGGTGTTTGTCCGCTCTTCCATGTTGCTTGAGACAGGTTTCCCTTGTTTTTGCTGTTGCATGTGTGCCAGTCTAGCTGGCCTGAAAGCTTCTAGATTCTACTGTCTCTAATGCACAGTGCTATATAAGTTCTAGGGATTATAGAGAGATGTGCCACTCTGTTCAGCTTGACTGGGTGCTGGGGAAATGAACTCAGGCTGGCAGGCTTGCAAGCAAGTCCTTTTACCACTGACCCACCTCCCTAGCCCACTCCTCTTTTTCTAATATAAACATTTAATGTTATCAATTACTAAGAAGGGCTTCAATTGTAGCTCACAGATTCAGATGTTCAAATTCAGTTCAAAATGTTTTCTAATTCTAATTTGACTTGTTAGATTTATGCTGTTTAATTTCTAAACATCTGGAGCTTATTCTAGTTAACTTTCTTCTTGATTATAATTACTTTGATCCTAAAATGATCAGAAAGGCCTTGTGCATGCTCTTCACTGTTTTACAATGACTGGTTTGTTTTATGGACCAGGATATGATGATGATGAATGCCAATCTATTAGAGCATATAGCACTGGGTAGTAGTGCAGTTCAGTGATAGTGCACTTGCTTAGCCTGTGCAAAGCTATGGATTCAACTCTATCATCAAAAAAAACAAAACGAAATATAGCACTTATAACCTTTAAAATCATCTACCTTATATTCAAAACAAGGTTAATACACATAATTTAATCCTTAAAGAAATACTTTGATAGTAAGTGGAACTTACTTGTAACAGAGATCTTGAAAGAACACATGGTGACTGTTCACTAAATTCACAGAAAAAATCCTGATATACATAGAGAAAAAAAACAATGTCATTAATATAATATTAACAAAAAAAAGCCGGGAATGCTTGCAAATAAAGTGTAATTTTTAGAAACAATATACTACTAGAGTAGAAAGTTAAAGATAATTTCTATAGGAATTGTCTAATTATAGCAAAGGGGCAATGGCTAGTTTGGGAGCATAAAAAAACTAATAAATAAAGATGTTTTTATAATTAACTTGAGAGAGAAAATATGAGATTGAGAATGCCAGGACCTCCATCCACTATAAAAAACCTCCTCATACATCTGGCTTATTGAACTTGGATCCTTAAGCTTCACAGGCAAGCACCTGAACTGCTAAGCCATCTCTCCTCTAGCCACTCCCCCCCGCCCCACAAACATATTTTACACAGCTTTTTTGAAGCAAACATTTATTTGAGAGCAAGAGAGAGGGAAAAAGGGAGAGAATAGGTGTACTGGGGCCTCTAGCCACTGCAAAGAAACTCCACATGCATGTGCCACTTTGTGCATCTGTCTTTACATGGGTACTAGTGAATCAAACTTGGGTCCCTTAGGCTTCACAGTCAAGTGTCTTAACTGCTGAGCCACCTCTCCAGCTTCACACAGTTTTTTTTTTTTTTAAAGAACTGACCAAAACAAGAATTGTGTGGACATTCATGTTAGATTTGTACATTAATGAAAATAACAGCAATAGTGACTCTTAGGATAAAACGGAGTTACAGCAGGAGGGTGAAGTGAATCATCCATATTCCTCAAGAAATTGTCCAGCCATTAATCCCTCTCCTGCCTAACAAGGCCCCAGATCTACATTTACTGGCCCCCTATCTCTCACTGGATCACTTCTGGTCTCACCCTAGGGCTAATGTAAAAAACAGAGATTTAGTGCCCGAACAGAGAAATTCCTCCCCTTTCTTGCCTTCCCCCATTGAAAGCCTGTAAGGCCCACTATCTGTAACCCCAAACTGACTGCTCCATTCTTGAGAGTTAGTCCTGGCAGCTCGTGTTTTTCCCTACATAAAAACTTCCATCTTTGCCTCAGAGTGGTCTCCGTGGTCCTTGGTCACTCCTGAAACTTATAGTGATGACAAAATTTAGTTCCTATTTCCAAAAAAGTAAGTACCAGTAACCAGGTCAATGGATTCATATTACTTACTGCTATTGAACTGAATTTGGGGAAAGACCAATAGATAGGGGCTTACATATGAGGGGTGAGAAAAAGAGAAAGAGCACTGGAATGTTAACTTTTGTAGACTGAGAGACAGTGGCTATTTATCACCATCTTTTTCTGCATTTCCCAATTTTCATAGTACAGATTTTAGTATCTGGGGTTGTTAAAGATAGTTATGTGGGCTTGGGAATACATACAGTAATGAATGCTATATAGGCTGACAGAGAAAGAACAAAAAATAATAGGCCTTTGAGCTTCCTCTCCTTTTTAAAAATAGATGTTTTCTAGATGATTATCACAGTGGACAAAGCCCCTACACAGGCTATACTTCTGCAAAGCTTGCAAGGAACCTAAGGATCCTCCTGAGCACAGCTGGTGTTGCAGATGAACCTATCCATAATCCAATTCCAGCTGAGAATGGCAACACTATGCAATGTACTGAAAATGTGAGGGGAAACAGAAAAGGAAGGAGAGGGAAAAGAAAAGGAAAGAAGTAGAAGGGACGGGAGAGAAGGTAGAAGGAGAGAGAAAAGGAGAAAAGATGAAAGAAGATAATTTTTTAAATCCACTTTAAAAATAGTTTCTTTTTCTCCTTGAGCTATTGTCCCCTCTGCTTATTGAGACTCTTCAATGTTTAACAGTCAAGCATCATGTTGTGAACACGCTATACACAAACAAAAGAGAGACCCTATGGTAGTTTGAATAGATGCCCATAATATATTCAGTTTTATACTAGTTTGGATATGCAGCTACCTGGCTAGAGGAGGTGTCAGTGGTTGGATGTTAGGGTCCAGCCCTAAGGTGTGGTGATGGATTTGAAATTCCAACCTAAAGATATACAAAGTGCCTGGGGTTTCTGAAGTGTACTTTTTGTGGTGTGGCTTTTGGACTGAGAGATTTAAGATTTTAAGTTGAAAAACCTCCAGCAAACCCTAAAGATTCCATATGAGCCAGATACACAAGGGGGCACATGCATCTGGATTTCATTTGCAGTGGCTGGAGGCCCTAGCATGCCCATTTTCTCTTTCTCTCTATCTGCCTCTTTTTCTCTCTCTCTCAAATAAATAAAATATTTAAAAAATCATATTAGAAATACAAACTCTTTTGGAAAAAAGAGTTGACTGGGGGAAAAAAATCTACTTTTCAAGGTCATGATTTATTTCTTCATTGAATTAAGAATAAGGCTCTGGCTGGGCGTGGTGGCGCATACCTTTAATCCCAGCACTTGGGAGGCAGAGGTAGGTGGATCACAGTGAGTTCCAGGCCACCCTGAGAGTACGCAGTGAGTTCCAGGTCAGCCTGGACTAGAGTGAGACCCTACCTCGAAAAACGAAAAAGAATACAGCTCTGTCCTCCACACCTGGTATTGGGGTTTCAGAAGCATAAAAAAATGTGTGCAGTGTGGGGGTGCACGCATCTGGAATTTGCCTGCAGTGGCTGGAAGCCCTGGCACGCCTCTTTCTCTGTCTGTCGCTCTCAAATAAATAAATAAAAATAAACCAAAAAAAATTTTTTTAAAATGCATGCAGTGGTAATGAAATGCATGATTCAGGAGCCACTGCTGAGATGTAGGCGTGATGACCCTCATAAATAGGCTTAAAAAAGCTTTAAGTACCTTAACTGCTAAGCCATCTCGCCAGCCCTGAAAGAGCCATTAAAAGATGGAGCCGGGCGTGGTGGTGTACACCTTTAATCCCAGCAAAGGTAGGAGGATCCCTGTGAGTGAGTTCAAGGCCTCCCTGAGACTACATAGTGAATTCCAGGTCTGCCTGAGCTAGAGTGAGACCCCACCTCAGGAGAAAAAAAAAAAAAAAAAAAAAAACTTTTTTAAAAGATGGACATGAAGACCTAAAGATATATGGTATATACCAGGAGTGTGCATGGAAACTGTTGGCTAGGGATGGAAGATTTCCCTGGCTACTCAGCCAAGCTGGAGCTATGAAATTAAAAAATCCAGAGACTTTAGTCACCAGTCATACTGGGTTTAGACTACAGAAGTTTGATGTTTGCTTGAGATGGTTATAAATCTATTGGGGGCCAGGGGTGAAATGTGGTGGTCTGAATAGATGGCCCCCAATATATTCAATGTTTTATTAGTTTGTACTTTGTAGATCTGCAGCCACCTGGCTGGAGGTGTCTGTCACTAGGCAGATGTTAGGGCCCAACCCTCCTAAGGTGTGGTGATGGATTTCCAATTCCAGTCTAAAGATATACAAAGTGCCTGGAGTTCCTAAAGTGTGCAGTGTATTGTGCCTTATTTTTCCCTCTCTCTGTTTGGTCCTATAAAAGCAGGTCAACTTCTTCTGCTATGAAACTTCTCCTGAATCTGTTAATATCCCTTCCTCCCTAACTGTGCCTGGCCTGGAGGTTCATCTCAGTGACCTGAAGTTGTCTGCTACAGACTGAAGGTTTAACAGCCAGCCTTCCCAAAAAACTAGAGGAAACTAAAGAGTAATAACTAAGCTTAAGATTAGAAAGCCATAAAGAACTGGAGACATCCAGTCCCCCCTAGACAATTCTGCTAAAAAGTCTATTCTGAGCAAATAACTTTGATACCTAATCTGTTTCCCTTGAACTTGCAGCTGATTCCGTCTGTTTGCCTTGGGATACTCCTTATAAGTTTGAAACCCAGCCTGACTCAGTTGTTCAGCCTTCATCCCATGGGAAGGCCGCTGCCCTTCAGTGTACCTCTCATTAAACAGTCTGTCTGCAGATATCAAGTCCAGTGTTCTTTCTTGCCTTTCTCTTACACTTTGCTTACACAGACACCAACTCTAAGACAATCTTGATGACATATGGGCTATAAGCAGAAAATGGCAGAATTCTATACAAGAGCTCCAATAACTTCACCCTACCTCTTGTTGATTCTAAAACAGTAGATAGGCAGAAAAAGTCTTATATTTATTTAGCTATATAATTATATTCTTTAGAAAAGGACCTGAAGGACTTCCAGGTAAGATGGCGGCATAGGAGCCAAGCAAAACCAACCAAGGTAGGGATTTAAGCAAAACCACATCAAAATTACACTCTTCTTCTGAAAAGTGAAGGAGTATAGGTTATTCTTGGACACAGTGGAAAAGCCAGAGCGACCAAGATCCATCAGAAAGGAGGAAAACAGTCAGAATCCCACAAAGGCACTTGCAGCCCGCTGATTGCAAGGTCTGCACACCTGCATAGTACTGCCCTGCCAGGCATACCAAGCAGCAACGGCAGCGGCAGCAGCAGAGACCAAACGAGGGGATTTTTCAAATCTACTGGCCTTCCTGTGAAGTTAAGAAATTGAAGATCAACTAAGGAGCTACTGAAAGGGACACAGATGGAACAGCATGAACAACTCCAGAGGCCTACACTCTCCTATTTCCCAACCATCAGAACCACAAAACTCCAGCATTCAGCCTCCAGTGGCAGCATAGGCAGCACAGCTGATCAGAGCTTCAGCTCCACAGCACAACATGAAAGGATCAAAGTAGGCACTCAACAATGGTGAGATTGGAAACCACCCCAAAAGGTAATGAGGCCAACTGATAAGAAAAAAAAAACCAAAAAAACTATATAGACCTGCGTTGGAAGAGCTAATCTCTCTTCCCTTGTCAGGGCAGGTTATGGGTTATAGATTCTTGGTTAGCTCTACCATTTTCAAATAACCTATATTTTGGGGTTTGATGCTTTCATATTTATAGGTCATTGTTTTTTGCTTCTGTCATTATTGGGGGCAGGGTCTGACCCAGATCCAGGCTGACATGGAACCCAATTCAGAACAGAAATCTCTACCTTCCACCAGACAAGATTAAAGGTGCAGAACAACAAACACACTAAGGGATTTTGGCTTCATAAGACTATCATTTGTTTAAACCCCCACAATTGCATACTCTGTGCTGTTTTTTTTTAAATATTTTTTTGGTACTTTTATTTATTTGAGAGCGACAGACGGAGAGACAAAGAGGCAGATAGAGAGAATGGGCGCGCCAGGGCCTCCAGCCACTGCAAATGAACTCCACATGTGTGCGCCCCCTTGTGCATCTGGCTAACGTGGGTCCTGGGGAATCGAGCCTCAAAACAGGGTCCTTAGGCTTCACAGGCAAGCGATTAACCGCTAAGCCACCTCTCCAGCCCTCTGTGTTGTTTTTTATTGAATGTGTATATAGCTCAGTTGAAGTTTAGAATTTGCCAGTAACTTGTTCCACCCAGTCCACTAGAACACTTGCTTAGCAAGCAAATTCAACACCTAGGATTACTTCTGCGCCTGGACTGAGGTACAAGAGCTACACCTGGCACCTTAAATTCATATCCTGAAAGTATATGAAGGCAAATTGCCATATCTAAGAACACTGCAGATAAGTACAAAACACAGGCATCAAATCAATTCAGTATGCAAGTCGCAAATGTTAAAATAAAAGAAACACAAAGAATCAAGACAATACACCCCCACCAACAACTATAAATCCATCAGAAATGATCACCAATTACACTTTTCCATGAAATGACTGACAAAGATTTCAAAGAATGATTGAGTCTATCCTCAAAGAAATGAAAACAATCAAAGAAGAAACCACAGGAATGAAAGAAGAAAACAAACTCCTGAAAGAGAACACCAGAACCCAGCTTAATAAAATAAGGAGATCATTACAAGATATAGGTAAGGAAATAGAAATACTGAAGAAAACCAGGCTGAAATCCTAGCTCTAAAGAACACACAGTGCAATAAAAAACACTGTGGTTAGACTGTGTTCCATTTAAAGAAGAGGCAGGACACCAATTTAATGAAATAAAGAAGGCAATACAAGACATAAATAGGGAAATAGATATAATAAAGAAAAACCAGTGAGAATTACTAGCAATGAAGAACACAGTTAATGAAATAAAAAACTCTGTAGAAAATCTCACCAGTAGGATGGATGAGGGAGAGGACAGAATATCTAAGCTAGAAGACCAGGTGGCAGACCTAATGCAGTCCAACAAAGAGAAAGACAAACTTATAGAAAAGTATGAGTGGGAATTTCAAGATATTCGGGACACTATGAAAAGATCCAATATAAGAATTCAGGGCATAGTAGAAGGAGAGGAACTCCACACCAGAGGCATAGTAGGCATCTTCAACAAAATCATAGAGGAAAATTTCCCCCAAATTGGGAAAGAGGTGCCAATCCAGATACAGGAAGCCTTTAGAACCCCAGCGAGACAAAACCCAGAAAGAACCTCCCCTCGCCATATTATAATCAAACTTCCAAACACACAAACCAAAGAAAAATTATTGAAAGCAGTTAGAGAGAAAAATCAAGTTACCTACAAAAGCAAGCCCATCAGAGCAGATTATTCAAAACAAACTTTTAAAGCCAGAAGGGCTTGGAGTGATATATTCCAAGTTCTGAAAGATAACAACTGTCAACCAAGGTTACTTTATCCTGCAAAGCTATCCATTCAAATAGATGGAGAAATAGACATTCCATGACAAAAGCAGGTTAAAGGAGTATTTGAAGACAAAACCAGCTCTACAAAAAATACTTGATAGAATCCTCCATGCTGAACAAAAGGAAAAGCACACATATAAGGAACCTAGAAAAAACAAGCTATACTCAAATACCAGTTAACAGAAGAGAGCACAGGTAGAACCAGTAACACACACACACACACACAAAAATGGCAAACATAAATACACACCTTTCAATAATATCTCTTAATATCAACGGTCTCAATGCCCCAACGAAAAGACATAGATTTGCAGACTGGATTAAAAAGCAGGATCCTACAATTTGTTGTCTCCAAGAAACTCACCTTTCTACAAAGGATAGACATTATCTTAGGGTGAAAGGTTGGAAGACGGTGTTTCAAGCAAATGGGCCTAGAAAACAAGCAGGGGTTGCTATCCTAATATCAGACAGGGTAGACTTTAGTCCGACGTTAGTCAAGAAAGATAAGGAAGGTCACTTTACATTGATTAACGGCACACTCCAACAGGAGGACATTACAATCCTAAACATATATGCACCTAACATGGGGGCTCCCAAATTCGTCAAACAAACACTATTAGAACTAAGGTCACAGATAACACCAAACACAGTGGTGGTGGGTGACTTTAACACCCCACTCTCATCAATTGACAGGTCATCCAGGGAAAGAATAAACAGAGAGGCATCTGGACTAAATGAGGTCATAGAAGGAATGGACCTAACAGATATATACAGGACATTTCATCCAAAGGCTGCAGAATATACATTCTTTTCAGCAGCACATGGAACATTCTCTAAAATAGACCATATATTAGGACATAAAGCAAATCTTAACAAATTCAGGAAAATTGAAATAATTCCTTGCATTCTATCTGACCACAATGGAATTAAACTACAAATCAGTAGCAAGAAAGGCTATAGAGCATACACAAAATCATGGAAACTAAACAATACACTACTAAATGATGAGTGGGTCAATGAAGAAATCAAAAAGGAAATCAAAAAATTTATAGAGTCAAATAGTAATGAGAACACAACATACCAAAATCTCTGGGACACAATGAAGGCAGTTCTAAGAGGTAAATTTATAGCCTTAAGTGCCTATATTAAGAAATTAGAAAGTTCGCAAGTAAACGACCTAATGCTTCGCCTTAAAGCCTTGGAAAAAGAAGAACAAGGCAAACCAAAAATTAGTAGACGGGAAGAAATAATAAAGATTAGGGCAGAAATTAATGAAATAGAAACAAAAAGAACAATCCAAAGAATTAATGAAACAAAGAGTTGGTTCTTTGAAAGGATAAACAAGATTGATAAACCCTTAGCAAATCTGACCAAAAGAAAGAGAGAAGAGACACAAATTAATAAAATCAGAGATGAACAAGGCAACATCACAACAGATTCCAGAGAAATTCAAAAAATCATACGGACATACTACCAAAGCATATACTCTACAAAGTATGAAAATCTGAAAGAAATGGATGATTTCCTTGATCTATATGACCTACCTAAATTAAATCAAAATGAGATTAATCACTTAAATAGACCTATAACAAACATGGAGATCCGAACAGTTATCAATAATCTCCCAACTAAAAAAAGCCCAGGCCTGCATGGATTCACTGCTGAATTTTACCAGACTTTTAAGGAAGAGCTAACACCATTGCTTCTTAAGCTTTTCCAGGAAATAGAAAAAGAAGGAATTCTACCAAACTCCTTCTATGAGGCCAGCATCACTCTGATACCAAAACCAGGCAAAGATAGAACAAAAAAAGAAAATTACAGACCAATCTCCCTCATGAACATAGATGCAAAAATTCTCAACAAAATTTTGGCAAACAGAATACAAGAGTATATCAAAAAGATCATTCACCCTGACCAAGTAGGCTTTATCCCAGAGATGCAGGGATGGTTCAACATACGCAAATCTATAAATGTAATACATTACATAAATGGGTTGAAGGACAAAAATCACATGATCATCTCATTAGATGCAGAGAAAGCATTTGACAAAATCCAACATCCCTTCATGATAAAAGTCCTACAGAGACTGGGAATAGAAGGAACATATCTCAATATAATAAAGGCTATTTATGACAAGCCTACAGCCAACATATTACTAAATGGGGAAAAACTGGAAGCTTTTCCACTAAAATCAGGAACAAGACAAGGGTGTCCACTGTCCCCACTTTTATTTAATATAGTTTTGGAAGTCTTAGCCATAGCAATAAGGCAAGAGACACACATAAAAGGGATACAAATTGGAAAGGAAGAAATCAAGTTATCATTATTTGCAGATGACATGATTCTATACATAAAGGACCCTAGAGACTCTACTAGCAAGCTGTTAGAGCTGATCAAAACCTACAGCAATGTAGCAGGATACAAAATAAATACACAGAAATCAGTAGCCTTCATATATGCTAACAACAAACACACAGAGGATGAAATCAGAGAATCATTCCCATTCACAATTGCATCAAAAAAAATAAAATACCTTGGAATAAACTTAACCAAGGAAGTAAAGAATCTATACAATGAGAACTTTAAAACACTCAAGCGAGAAATTGCAGAAGACACCAGAAAGTGGAGAAACATCCCTTGTTCCTGGACTGGAAGAATCAATATTGTGAAAATGGCAATCTTACCTAAAGCAATCTACACATTTAATGCAATCCCTATCAAAATTCCAAAGGCTTTCTTCATGGAAATAGAAAAAACAATCCAAAAATTCATTTGGAATCACAAAAAACCTCGAATATCTAAAATAATACTGAGCAACAAAAAAGAGGCTGGTGGTATCACCATACCTGATTTTAACCTATACTACAGAGACATAGTAACAAAAACAGCATGGTACTGGCACAAAAACAGACATGTAGATCAGTGGAACAGAATAGAGGACCCAGATGTAAGCCCAAGTAGCTATAGCCACCTGATATTCGATAAAAATGCCAAAAGTACTCATTGAAGAAGAGACAGCCTCTTCAGCAAATGGTGTTTTGCAAACTGGATAAATATCTGCAGAAGGATGAAAATAGATTCTTCTCTCTCGCCATGCACAAGAATTAAGTCCAAATGGATTAAAGACCTTAACATCAGACCTGAAACTCTGAAACTGCTAGAGGAAAAAGTAGGGGAAACCCTTCAACATATTGGTCTTGGCAAAGACTTTCTGAATAGAGCCCCAATTGCTCAGACAATAAAACCACAGATTAACCACTGGGACCTAATGAAATTACAAAAATTTTGCACCGCAAAGGACACAGTGAAAAAAGCAAAGAGGCAACCTACAGATTGGGAAAAAATCTTCGCCAGCTATATATCTGATAGAGGATTAATATCTAGGATATACAAAGAACTCAAAAAGTTAAATAATAAGGAATCAAACAAGCCAATCAAAAAATGGGCTATGGAGCTAAATAGAGAGTTCTCAAAGGAAGAAATACGAATGGCATATAAGCATCTAAAAAAATGTTCTACGTCACTAGTCATCAGGGAAATGCAGATTAAAACTACATTGAGATTCCATCTCACTCCTGTCAGATTGGCCACCATCATGAAAACAAATGATCATAAATGTTGGCGGGGATGTGGAAAAAAAGGAACCCTTCTGCACTGCTGGTGGGAATGCAATCTGGTCCAGCCATTGTGGAAAACAGTGTGGAGGCTCCTAAAACAGCTAGAGATTGATTTACCATATGACCCAGCTATAGCGCTCCTAGGCATATATCCAAAGGACTCATCTCATTTCCTTAGAAGTACATGCTCAACCATGTTTATTGCTGCTCAATTTATAATAGCTGGGAAATGGAACCAGCCTAGATGTCCCTCAACAGATGAGTGGATAATGAAGATGTGGTACATTTATACAATGGAGTTCTACTCAGCGGTAAAGAAAAATGAAGTTATGAAATTTGCAGAAAAATGGATGAACCTGGAAAGTATTATACTAAGTCAGGTAACCCAGGCCCAGAACGCCAAGCGCCACATGTTCTCTCTCATATGTGGATCCTAGCTACAGATGACTGGGCTTCTGCGTGAGAATGAAAATACTTAGTAGCAGAGGCCAGTAAGTTGAAAAGGAGACATAAAGGGTGGAGAAAGGAAGGGAGGAGGGTACTTAATAGGTTGATATTGTATATATGTAATTACAATGATTGTAATGGGGAGGTAATATGATGGAGAATGGAATTTCAAACGGGAAAGTGTGGGGGTGGGTAGGGAGGGAATTACCATGGGATATATTTTATAATCATGAAAAATGTTAATTAAAATTAAAAAAAAAAAAAAACCACTGTGGTAAGTCTCACCAGTAGAATGGATGAAGGAGAGAACAGAGTATCTAAACCTGAAGACCAGGTGGCAGACCTAATACAGTCCAACAAGGATAAGGACAAGCTAATAGGAAGGTATAAATGGGAATTTCAGGATTTTCGGGAAACTATGAAAAGATCAAACGTAAGAATTCAGGGTATAACAGAAGGGGGAGAATTTCAATCCAGAGGCTTAGTTGGTGTTTTCAACAAAATCATGAAAGAAATTTTTTCCCCAAACTGGGAAATGCCATTGCAGATACAAGAAGCTTTCAGACCACCAAACAGACAAACCCTGGAAAAAGAAAAACAAAAACAAAAACCTCTGTTCCATATACTACACACGCAAATCAAAGAAAATATATTGAAAGCAGTTAGAGGAAAAAAGCAAGTCACCTACAAAGGCAAGCTCATCAGAATAACTGTAGATTACTCAACACAAACTTTAAGTCAGAAGGGCTTAGATGATGTATTCCAAGTTCTGAAAGATAACAGCTGTTAACCAAGATTACTTTCTCCTACAAAGCTATCTCTCCAAATTGATGGAGAAATAAGGACATTCAACAACAAAAACAGGCTAAAGGAATTTATGACAACTAAAGCAGCTCTATGAAAAACACTTGAAGGAATTCTTCATGCTGAAGAGAACGCAAAACACACACAGAAGGAAATAGGGGAAAAAAAACACTCATATAACAGTTAAAACAAGCAAGTGAAGGGAAAACAGGAAACACTATAAAAAGAGAAGAATGGCGAGAATAAATGCATACCATTCAATAATAACTTTAATATCAATGGCCTCAATGCACCAACCAAGACACAGGCTTGCAGACTAGATTAAAAGGCAGGATCCTGCCATTTGTTGCCTCTAGGAAACTCATCTCTCAACAAAAGATAGATACTGCCTTAGGGTGAAAGGATGGAAAACAGTATTTCAAGCAAATGGGCCTAGGAAATGAGCAGGGGTTGCTACCATAAAATCTGAAAGGATAGGCTTCAAACCAACATTAGTGAGGAAAGATAAAGGAGGACACTTTATACTGACTAAAGGAACATTCCAGCAGGAGGACATTACAATCCTAAACATACATACACCTGACATGGAGGCTCCCAGTTTCACCAAATAAATACAATTATACTTAAGGTCACAGATAACATCAAACACAACTGTAGTGGGAGACTTCAATTCCCCACCTTCATCAACTGACAGGTCATCCCATCAAAAAAATAAACAGAAAACTAAATTAAATGATGACACAGAACTAATTGGACCTAACAGGTATCTACTGATGGCCGAGCGTGGTGGCACACACCTTTAATCCCAGCACTTGGGAGGCAGAGGTAGAAAGATCGCCATGGGTTCAAGGCCACCCTGAGACTACATAGTGAATTCCAGGTCAGCCTGAGCTAGAGTGAGACCCTATCTCAAAAATAAATAAATAAATAAATAAAATCTTGCTAAACAGGTACCTATAGAACTTTCCATCCAGATGCTGCAGAATATACATTGTTCTCAACAGCACATGGAACATTCTCTAAAATAGGCCATATATTAGAACACAAAGCAAATCTCCATACAGGAAAACTGAAATAATCCCTTGTACTCTATCTGACCACAATGGGATTATACTGCAAATAATCAATAAGAAAAGCTACAGAGGGGCTGGAGAGATGGCTTAGCGGTTAAGCGCTTGCCTGTGAAACCTAAAGACCCCGGTTCGAGGCTCGGTTCCCCAGGTCCCACGTTAGCCAGATGCACAAGGGGGCACACGCGTCTGGAGTTCGTTTGCAGAGGCTGGAAGCCCTGGCGCGCCCATTCTCTCTCTCCCTCTATATGTCTTTCTCTCTGTGTCTGTCGCTCTCAAATAAATAAATAAAAATTTAAAAAAAAAAAAAAGCTACAGAGCATACAGGAATTCATGGAGACTAAACAATACACTTCTGAAGTATCAAAGGGTCATTGAATAAATAAAAAGGGAAATCAATAAATTCATAGAATCTTAAATGATGATGATAATACAACATACCAAACCTTTGGGACACAATGAAGGCAGTCTTGAGAGCAAAACTTATAGCTCTAAGTATCTATATGAAGAAATTTCACAGGACACAAATAAATAATTTAATGCTTCATCTAAAGGCCTTATAAATAAGAACAAGGCAAACAAAAAATCAGTAGATGGGAAGAAATAATAAAGATTAGGGGAGAAATTGATGAAAAAGAAACCAAAAGAAAAGAAATCCAAAGAATCAATGAAACAAAGAGTTGGTTCTTTGAAAGGATAAACACGATTGATAAGACCTTAGCAAATCTGATGAGAGGAAAGAGAGATGAGACAAAAATTAATAAGATAAGAAATGAAAAAGGTATAATTACAACAGTTACCAAAGAAATTCCAAAAATTGTAACAACATACTTTAAGGATATATATGCCTCTACATTTGAAAATCTAAAAAATAAAAAGGATTTCCTTAATTCAAATGACCTACCAAAATTAAGTCAAGATGAGATAAACAATTTAAATAGATCTATAACAAGTACTGAGATCCATGTAGTCATAAAAAGTCTCCCAAGTTAAAAAAAAAAAAAAAAACCTGGATATCTATATGTAGAAAGATGAAAATAGATCTTTGTCTTTCTTCATGTATAAGAATCATAAGACCTTAGTATAAGATCTGAAATTCTGAAATTGCTGGAGGAAAAAATAGGGGAATCCTTTCAACATATTCACCATAGGTAACGACTTTCTGAATATAACCCCAGTTGCTCAGAAAATAAAACCACTAATCAACCTCTGGATCTGATGAAATTACAAAACTTTGGTACAGCAAAGGACACTGTGAATCAAGGAAAGAGACAACAGAATGGGAGATCTTTGCCAGTTACACATCTGACAGAGGATTCATACCCAGAATATACAAAGAACTCAAAAAATATAACAGTAAGAAATCAAACAACCAAACTAAAAAATGGGTTATGGAGCCAAGCCAAATGAGCCAACAGGTGCAATAGTGGCATGTCTGTCATGGGGGAAACAAACCACCCTCTAATGGCCTGCTCCATGAGAGGGAATGCATCCCTGATACTGAAAACCTACAACAATGGTAGTCACGAGCCCTAGGGTTGTAATGTCTGCTGCTTTCTGGATAAATGTATATACTATGCACACCACACTGCCCAGTAAGCACTTCTCTTAATGTCCATACCCAAATATTAATGCTACTCTCACTTTTGGTTAGAGAACCTTCTCTTTTCAGATGGCAGTTACCTTGGGATAACTCAAGAAGACATCATGGTGCTGGTAAGAAGTCTCAGTATTGAAATATCTCTATCACACCTTCCAAGGCTCAGGGTCCATTGCGGAAGAGGGGGCAGAAAGAATGTAAGAGCCAAAGGAAGGGTAGGTCTTCTTAACATGTGCTCCTCCAGACACAAAATGGCCTGGCTATCCACGACCTCACAGTGCCTGACACTACCTACACAAGACCACCATAATAGGAGAAAAAGATGATGACATCAAAATAAAAGAAAGACTGATTGAGAGGGGGAGGGGATATGATAGAGAGTGGAGTTTCAAAGGGGAATGTGGGGAAAGGGAGGGAATTACCATGGGATATTGTTTACATCATGACAGTTGTCAATAAAAATAAAATAAAATATTTAAAAGAATAAAAATTTTAAATAATGGGCTATGGAAGTAAATAGAGAGTTCTCAAAGGAAGGAATACAGATGGCATATAAATATCTTAAAAAGTGTTCTACATCCTTAGCCATCAGGGAAATGCAAATTCAAACTACTTTGAGATTCCATGTCTCTCCTGACAGAATGGCTACCATGAAGAAAACGAATGACAATAAACATTGGCGAGGATGTGGAAATGGGAATGTAATCTGGTACAGCCATTGTGGAAATCAGTGTGGAAGTTCTTGAGACAGCTAAAAATAGATTTACCATATGATCCAGCTAGAGCACTCCTAGATATGTATCGTAATGACTCTTCTCACTACCTTACAGATACTTGCACAGCCATCTTTATTGCAGCTCTATTCACAATACCTAGGAAATGGAACCAGCCTAGATGTCCATCCACAGATGAATGGATAATAAAGATGTAGTACATTTATACAATGGAGTTCTATTCAGTAGTAAAGAAAATTGAAATTATGAAATTTTTAGGGAAATGGATGACTCTAGAAAGGTTTATACTAAATGAGGTAACCCCAGCCCAGAAAAACCAAATGTCACATGTTCTCTCGCATATGTGGATCCTAGCTACAAATGTATAGACTTGTGTATGATCTGGAACCAAAATCAGTAGCAGAGGCCCATAATAATAGAAAAAGGTTTTAAGAAAGGGAAGGTCTTAGGGGGATGGTATTATATATATGTAAGTAGAACAGATTACAGGGAGGGGAAAGGCCAAAGTGAGGTCAGGGAAAAAAGCTGCATAAAAGAAGGGCGGGGCAGGGGGACAACCAAAATTCAAGATATTCCGAATAAGACATATGAAAATCTATTTTCTTGAAAAATAGTACATCTAGAAGCCATAGACTGTTATTAGAAAATTTTCAGTGCGAGGGATGGGATACCTTCCAGTGAGTTGTTGGCCAGGGAGGTCTCTGTTGCCTCCAAAACATTACAGGCTATTGCCAAGGCTCTTGGTTTCCCAGGAGTAACAAATGGTAAGACCCTATTGCTGAAGACATCACATGCCTGAGTGGCAAGGTCACTGAGAAATCAAGCTGGTACTGAGCAGAAAACCTTCTCCCTTCAGCCCAGCCAACTGAAAGCTGGAAAAAGCTGCACCATATATACAGCCTTATGGGAGACAAAAGTCATCAGCAGTGAAAACAATGAACACTGGAAACCTCAGGTTTGTCTAGATAGGACAAATGACTAAACGAATGCAATAGTAGAATGTCTGCTCAGGGGGAAACCAACTGGTCTTTAATTGGACTGAAGGCCCACTCTATGGGAGGGAATATATGCCTGGTACTGAAAACCTAGTCAAAACCCTATGGCAGGGGAGGTCATGAGGCTCAGGGGTATAAAGCCTGCTCTTGTCTGGATAAATGCATATATTATTCTCACCAAATTGCCCTGGAAGCACTACACTTAAGGTTCATATTCATAAATTACTGCTATTCTCACTTCTGGTTAGGGAAGCTTCTCTTTTCAAATGGCGATGTCCACTGGGATGACCCCAAAGGCAACATAGTGCTAAAAAGAAGGAATGGAGGAGTGTCTAGCACAGAAACATCTCACACCCTCCAAGGCTCAGGGTCCATTGCCCAAGAGGTGGCAGAAAGAATGTAAGAGCCAAAGGAAGGGTACCACTCCCTACATACAACTGTCCAGAAAGAATTTGGCCCTGATATCCAAGAGCTCACAATGCCTAGCAATACCCACACAAGACCCTCGTAATAGGAGAAAAAGATGATGACATCAAATTAAAAGAGAGACTAATTAATGGACAGAGGGAGGGGATATGATGGAGAGCAGAGCTATGAAGAAGAAAGTAGGGGAGGGGAGGGGAGGGAAATACCATGGTTTGTTGTTTGTAAGTATAGAAGTTGTCAATAAAAATACACACACACACACATTAGAAAAAAAACAACGATCCTAATCTTGTGGAACAATGTCAAAGAAGCTGCAGATAATTAACATATCAGTTATCTAACATGGTCAGAACTAATTTACATTCCCAGAGGCCTGGAATGGGTCAGGGCCTGCTCAGTCATAGAGCTTGCTGAAAATGACTGGCCTATTATCACCGTCACTGGCTGTAATATAAGACCAAAGTCAGCCTTACTGGTCAAGATAATTTTAAGAAAGGAAAATGTATTTGTTTACTAAGAATAAATGAACTGGTAAAATAACAATATGTATTAAGAACATACTTGCTGAAGCTAGGAAGGTTGCTCAGTGGTTAAAGGCACTTGCTTTCAAAGCCTGCCAGCCTGGATTCAATCCTTCAACCACACACACAAAACCAGATGCAAAAATGGTGTACATACATGGCTTTTGTTTGTTTGCAGAGGCAAGAGGCATTAGTACACCTCCTCCCACACATAGAAATTAGAAATTTTTAAAATAACATATTATCAACTGTAAAGTAATAAAATTGACTGCTTATACTTTTAAGACCTTTTAATTTATCTGATGACCACAAATATATACCCACATAACAATTACTAACAGAAAAGTAGATGCAACGAAAGAACAAGAATAAAACAATTCTTCTAGTTTCAGAAGTCATCTAATTTGGTTTTAAGCCCTCTGAACCTTGGTTTATTTTGTGAGAATGGGCTAAAAATGAACTGGCTTATATGTGTGATCTTTTCTACTTTACAATTTTGTGTTTCTTGTAAGAGAATCAAGGTAAACCGTAAGAAAGCAAGCCCCCAGGCTTGGTGGTGTATTTCTATAAATTCCTAGCATTTGGGAGGTGGAGGGAGGAATAACGAACAAGAGTTTAAGGTCGCCCTGGCTACATAGTGAGTTTGCTATTAGCCTGGGCTACTTCGAAGGAAAGAAGGACAAAGACAGATGGACAACTGCTCATAACGAAAGTAACTCAGTGAGTTTAATTTAGGAACACAGGCTTAACTGAGGCTTTAATGATGAAGTATTAATGGAAGACAAGATGAAGGTATTATTTTGAGGGCATAATAGAGCTGGGCATGGTGGCACATGACTTTAATCCCAGCATTTGGGAGGCAGAGGTAGGACTGCTGTGAGTGTAGGGCCAGCCTGAGACTGCATAGTGAATTCCAGGTCAGCTTGAGCTAGAGTGAAACCCTACCATTATAAAGCCAGCATTTACCTTGAAACACGTCCCCCCACACAAAAATAGAATATAATAAAAACATAAATCTTATATCCCCCAAGACTGCTGCCTAATGCTAGGAATACTTGTGGTCTCAATGAACTAAAGTAGAGTGGTGCCTTCAGCCCAAAAGGATGGAGTCACACAAACAGGCATAAGGTTAGGAATGATGGGCCTAACATGCAAGGTAACAAGAGCCAAATGCCTAGATCTATACATACTTATGTAACACACTTTAAAATCCTAAAAAACAAGTATTATTTTGTGCATTTTGAGCCTCCTAGTGATTTTTTTCTTATATATGCCACTCTAGTCCCTTACAAGCTAAAAAGCTCCATACCTGAGCATAAAACCTAATTGTTTTACTCCTATTTTCAAACAGGTCTCATTATATATATAGCACAGACTAGCCTAACACTCATGATTCTTCTGCCTCAACCTTCCTAGTGTTGGGAATATAGGTGTGTGCCAACGTAACTAGCTTTGTTTTTCTGTAACTCAGATTAATTAAAAAAAAAAAAAAAGAAAGAAAGAAAAAGATTTAAAATGTTCAGGCCAGGCTTGGTAATGCATACCTTCAATCATAGCACTTGGGAGTCAGGGGTAGTAGAAGAATCACTGTGAATTCCAGGCCATCCTGAGACTACACAGTGAATTCCAGGTTAGCCTGGGCTAGAGCCATACCCTATCTCAAAAAGGGGGGAGACAGGGCTGGAAAGATGGCTTAGTGGTCAAGGTGCTTGCCAGCAAATCCAAAGGAGCAAGGTTCGATTCCTCAGATTCTCCAGGACCCACGTAGGCCAGATGCAAAAGGTGGCACTTGTGTCTGGAGTTTGTTTGCAGCAACCAAAGGCCCAGGTGTGCCCACCCCCCCATAAATAAATAAAAATACTTAAAAAAAAAAAAAAAGAACAAACGTTGAAACATATAATGCTCAGGGCTGGGGAGATGACTCAGGGGATAAAGTGCTTCCCCTGAAGCCTGAGTACCTAAGTTTGGAACCCCAGACACCATATAAGAGGGATGCGTCCAGGACAGGCTTTTGAAATCACAACCACTAAGGGCAAGACATAGACATGAGAACTTCTCAAAAGCACACAGACCAGCTAGCATGGCGAGGGTAGTAATGAATGAGAACAAGAGACTTAATAAGAGCATCTTAAACAAGGTAGAAAGTGAGAACTACCTGAAAGTTGTCCTCTGACCTCTACATGAGTGCTTGTACTCACAAACATGAGCAGCATGCACATGTGCACACACCTCAAAAAGCTTTTTCACTTAGCCACTTCATTTCTTAGAAATTTATTTTAAGAGGCTTAACTACTCAATATGTAGATTTACATATAAAGGTATTTGTCTTTTCTATTGTTAATAGCAATAAAACACTGAAAATGACTTAATGATTGAAATGGAAAAAAATCTGTTATAAAAGTTTACAATGAGGTATCAGTCTACAAAATAATATACAAATGTGTATACTGATTGACATGAAAGGAAGATTATCTACAACACAGATAGTAGCAATACAACAACAAGCAAAATAGGTTACTAATCACCATTATCCCATTTTTATATGTAAGGACACATATTTAACGGTGGCACAGGATTGTAATCTCTGCCATTCAGGAGGCTGAGGCAGGAAGATCCTAAACTCAAGACTGACCTAATCAATTACTGAGCCACTGAATAAAAAAATAAACTTTTTTTCCCCCCTTGATTTTGAGATTGGGTTTTGCTCTAGCCCAGGCTAACCTGGAATTCACTATGTAGTCTCAGGGTGGCCTTGAACTCACGGTGATCCTCCTACCTCTGCCTCTCAAGTGCTGGGATTAAAGGCATGCACCACCATGCCCAATTTGCTTCAAAATTTTTAAATTGACTGGGAATATAACTCACTGACAAAGCATTAATCTAGAAGTATGTATAAAGCTAAATTCAATCCCAAGAATCAGTGCTACCATGCACACACTTATAGAAAAGGTTTTGAAGTCAGAATCCAGGATCCAAGTCACATTCCTAAAATTTGGGTGAATTATTTAACATATAAACTTCAGCTTCTTAATCTCTAAAATTAATTAAACTATCAAATGCTTATGAATATATAATATAGTGAGTGCAATACAGACACAATTTTCTAGCCTCATCAGTATTAGCTATTGTTGGGACAGCCAGCCTCTCTATTCTTTATTAAATCTAAGCTATTTTCCAGAATAGAAACTTATACTTACCAAGATACAATGTAAATTTGTTAAGTTCACAACCTCACAGACAGCTTTTATTCTGTCTATTAATTTTGCAAAATAGCTGACCATTTCTTCTCTTTTAATTATTTTTGCATATCTAGGGAAGGTAGGTGGAAGTAGCCTCTGGTTAACAAGGGGCTCAAAACCCATCATAATTGGATGATCTAAGGAGAAAGAAAACAAGAAAATAAGACTTTCAAATTTTCCCTGAATTTTAAACTGAAAATGCTACTAAATATCAAAAGAAAACTCCTAGTTTCAAAGACATCTTCAAATTTTAATCACAAAATCCTATAAAATTATATAACTTACAAGTAAGCAATGTATCTATGTATACATTTTCAATGTGATTTAATAATTTCAAATCATACTTCTAGCTTCATTGTGATGGTGGTCAAGGTGTGTGGTCATGGAGAGAGATTTTTACCACAAAACAAAGCCAAAGAATGACACAATTAATACTGGATCAATATGGTCTTCCAAAAGAGAATAAGTGCTATATTAAACCAAGAAAGGCAAAATGGGAACACAAATAATGTAGGCTTCTTTTCCCCTCCACTACTGAACACACAAGTTATTTTGATTTCGCTATATAAAAATACAGAAGAACACAGCAGCTCCCAACATTTGATGAATGAATTCATTTGATACTGAGCAATAGTTCCAGAAACCCATAATTTCTCAAAGAAAATATTACAAAAAGCATAAGAATGAACTCTTTCCCATTTTCTGCTTGCTGGTAGCCTGGCTAGACGGTTAAGGGATTAGCAGGCATGGGATGATATTGGAGCTTTACCCTCCTTCAGTCAGCAGCCTGTACAACAAAAGACTGAAACAGCATGATTTTACACTGGTCAGAAAAATTAAGACTTGTATTATATTTCTGGCTCTGAAAAGAGACTCGATGTTCTGAACTGCCTAAAAGGCCATCAGTGTTTAGCTAGTAATCTAAATCTGTTTTCTAGAGCCTTAAACCTCAAATACTGTACAGCAGGATACTACACACACACACACACACACACACACACACACACACACACTGACTTATTTATTTGCAAGGAGGAGGAGAAAGAGTGAGAATATGAATGAAGGACTGAGCATGCCAGGGTCTCTTCCCAGTGCAGACAAACTCCAGATACATGCACCACTTTGTGTATCTGGCTTTTTATGGATAACGGGGAATCAAACCTGGGGCATCAGGCTTTGCAAACCAGTGCTTTTTTAAAAATTTATTTGACAGAGAAGTGGGGAGGGGGAGAAAATTAATGGGTGCACCAGGGCCTCCAGCCACTGCAAAAGAACTCTAGGTATGTGGCCCCCAACCCCATGTGCATCTGGCTAACGTGGGTCCTGGGGAATCAAACCTGTGTCCTTTGGCTTTGCAGGCAAACCCCTTAACTTTTAAGCCATCCCTCCAGCCTCAAACCAGTGCTTTTAACTGCTGAACCACTGGTTCAGCCCCAGGAGGAAGACTTTCTGGTAAAGCAAACACATAAAAAAAAAAAAAAAAAACAGATACAACACTGTATGATATGGATTCCTGAGCATATCATGTAAGAGTCAGTCCAAATATAACCTAGTTACTTACCACAGGGCAACGACCCTACGAGAAAGCAGCCTGTTCTAGAAATTACAGAAAATAGTACAAAGCCTTATAAGGATGTAGATTAGGGTAACAATCTCTTTTGCCACTGTCTCATCTCACCCAATGCCTTTTCTTAATCTAACACTGCCAGGCCAATATCATAGAACCACTCTATTCATTGGTTTTGCCTATAAGCAAACAAATCACACAATTTGTATTCTTTAACAATCTGACTCCTCTCAGTAAAATACTTCTGAAATTGACCCATTATACTGTGTGTATATAGTCACTTCTTTTGATGGCTGGAATGTGTCTGTACATACCACAATCTGCTCATCTATGTATGTGGCTTAATCTTTTCTTTCATTTATTCATTAATTATTGGTGGGGTGTCAGTGTTGGGGTTTAAACATAGGGCTCTATCACTAAGCTGTGACTCCAACCCAACTTCATTCTTAAGCAAAAACATCAAAGGATTACTGGTCTGCTTTTTTCCTTTAATTAAGGTGAACTAAGGAAACAGGCTAACTCCAGGGTTGGAACGGGGAGAAAAACAACATGAACCGGCAGTGAATACACACTCAAATGGATGGTACGAACTGCACACCTGTACAACTTGCTGAGAGGGAAATGAGAGAAATTAACCCACATAATTACCGTGTATAGCAGACAGCTTCAGGTTCAATGAGATGAACTTTCAGACCAGACACAGATGTGGAGGAAAGGATATTTATTGAAGCTTACAGATCCAGGGGAAGTTCTATTACAGCAGAAGAAAACTGGCCTGCTGTCACAGGACCAAGCAGAGTGAGAGAAGCACAAGCTAAAACATCAAAGGCCACAGCACACTTCAGGAACTCCAGCTAGGCACACTTTGCATATCTTTAGATTGAAATCTGAAACCCACCATCACACCTTAAGATCCACCCAGTGACACTGCCTCCAGCCAGGTGGCTGCAGATGCAAACTACAAACAAATAAACAACTGAATATATTGGGGGCCATCTATTCTATTCAAACCACCACACTGTGCTATCTGCTGCAGCTGCTGCAGAGCTGGAATTACTCAGGTACATGGGTTCAAGCCCAGCCCCTTCCTGACACTGTACCCAGGTGTGTGGACTTCCTCCAAATTCAGCCTGTTAGAAGCAATAGTTAGAAGCAAAAATAGGGACTGCTGGGAGCAATAGTTAGAAGTAAAAATGGGGCACTCATTCAGAAGTGACAAGACTACTATGGCAACCAGGGGCCACAACTAGAGACCTGCAGAGAGCTGATATGCAAATGAGCTATCTATCAGTAGCCAGGATGACTGAGAAAAAAAAATGGGTGTAAAGAACCCCACAAAGGCTCAGAAAATTGTCACTCAACTAAGAGGTAGACTCCACATCTCTCTGTGTTGGTACCCACCACAAGAAGCAGCAGCCTGTGGGACCTCTTGGCAGGCCGCAGGGAGTGGAGCAAGGCCCAGACCCCTGACGCCTCCCACAGGCCAAGTGACATCTCATGTGGGTGCCCGAGGGGGTTAGGCCCAGGAGGTTAGGCTAGTTGAGAGGATAAAGGAAAAAAGGAACCTGACTTAATAACATGTGTGAAGAGTGAACAGCAAGTGAATTAACAATATCCACCTCTTGACTAATGAGTTTAGCCCTCCCTACACAGCACAGGCCCCAAAGTAAAAAGGCTGGCTGATCAGGTTTTCAGTGGGCTCTCATCTTTTCCAGCTCCAGAGCTGCTCATCTCTAAGTACCTGAGGTTTCCACCTCTGCTAAGGTTTTGATCTTCCCGCCCTGGCACTAGTTGCCAGAATAGGGAAAGATATATACATGGGCCCTTACACCATATGGATATTTCCACTCCTCATCTTTTGTATCTCAGACTAACCTCCCCTGCCATTCCCTCTTCTTTGGTCCCTCATCCTTCCTGGCTTCTGGATAAATGTAGTACTTCACAAAAATGATCTCCCTAAGTCTTATTTTATTTCAATTCCTTAAGTAAAGTGGACATGAGCTTAGGTTTAGGGTTTGCATTTGAACCCCCACAGTAAGTCTGCAATGGTTAAGGTGTTGTCAACTTGATCTGTTTAGTAATCTACAGAAATCCCTTTCAGGTGTGTCTCTGAGTTGCTTCCAGGAAGGACTAATGGAAAAAGTCCTTCCCCCAGAGTGGACAGCCCCTCGCAGATGGGAAAGTTTTTACCTGCTGTGGCAGAGACAGTAATGTCCAGGTTCTGCTAATGTCTTGCTGTCCCCTGCCATCAAGAAGCTTCCCTCGATACTGTAAGCCAAAATAAGTCTTTTCCTCCCATCAGCTACTTTTGTTCGGGTGTTCTGTCCCAACAATGTGAAGGTAACTGCAACAACCACCATGCCCATTTTTATGTACTGCTGGAGACTGAACCTAGAGCTTTGTGCAGGTTAGGCAAGCACTATATAAACTGAGCTATATCCCTAGCCCTATGTTGCAGTTACTTTCTCATTGCTGAGACAAACACCTTACTAGAAGCATCTCACCAGAGGAAAGGGTTTATTTCAGGCTTACATAATCCAAGGGAAGGAATCATCATGGCAGAAGAAGCTGGCTCACTTCCATAGATGCATAGCAGAGACACACCACCAAACTCCCAAGCACAGTTAAAGTTCAAACTGCTCATTCCACACACCTAGTAGGACTGGACTGAAGATCTGCCAGCACTGATATACCCCCTGTAGCAGGGATCTGCCTGCTGGGGACTTAAGTAGGAAGTTTAATTTTAATAAAAAATGCCTGAGTTTATTCACATTCAAACTAACACCCCTAACTTTTTAGGTTTTAAGTAAAAACAATAATACTCCTGATTTCTCTTCTGCATAATATCCCATTCTTTATGGGACTTTCCCCATTTATTTTAAAATATTTTGTTTTCTTGTTTTATTCTTTCTTCTTTGCTATAGGTTTGCACTCTTGATGATACTCAGACCTGAAACTGTCATAAAAGCATTTAAGTAAAAACCAGGAATGCAAAGAATGCAAATCAAGCTTTCAGCCAAGTCATTATATCAGGGAAACTGCTGATTATCACTATATTTATATGTTTGTTGGGTTGGCTGCCTTGTCAGTTTTGTCTAGGAAGCCTTCTAAACTCTTATGTGGAATGCATGAGCTTGGATGCTCTGTTCTAGAAGTTGGGGGAGCAGGAATGTGGCAGACTAGGAGATATATATCTTACTGTTTAAAATTTCAATCAACACTCTATTAATGTACACCTTTCAACTGTATCTCTGTCTTTTCAGTCCCAAATCTATTCGTTAACCCAGAAAATAAACTATTAGCATTCAGTGAAATGAGAGAAAAATCTCTGTCTCACAGACTTTTTAGAGCCAGGTGTGGTGGTACTATACCTGTAAACTATGCTCTCAGGAGGCTGAAGCACGAAAACCACCACGAGCTAGCATGGACTACACAGCAAGACCATGTCTTAAAAAATAATAAAGAAAAGAAATAAGAGATTGTCCAACCAGTTCTTGTGTTTTCAGCTAAATCGTTATCATTTAGAGATATGCATAATATACTAAAAATGGAGCCACTCAGCATATCTTCAGTATAATCTTGGTTGCCTTTCACTTTCCCTGTGAGTGGGGGGAAAATTCAGTTATCTGGCTGTAGGTATGTCAATGTCGTCCTGTTTTCCCTCTTCTAAAATGCTGCTTCTGTTTCCTGACCTGTTTCCATTTAATTATACTACTGGTTTTTTGTTTGTTTCTTGAAACATAGCCACAATATTTAGCCCAGGCTGGCTTAAAATAAATTTATTTATATATGTGAAAACACAGAGAGAGGAAATATATAAATGTCAGGACATCTTGAACTGCAAACAAAATCCAGATGCATGTGCCACTTTATGCATCTGGCTTTATGTGGGCACTAGGGAACTGAACATGGGCCACAAGGCTTTACAAGCAAGCATTTCTAACCACCGAATCATCTCCTAAGCCCTGACCTTACAACTTCTAACAGCAATCCTCCTGTCTAGGCCTCCATATGCTGGGAATGGAAATTTTTAAATATTTTTTAAAATTTATTTATTTATTTGAGAGCGACAGACACAGAGAGAAAGATAGATAATGGGCACGCCAGGGCTTCCAGCCTCTGCAAACGAACTCCAGACGCGTGTGCCCCCTTGTGCATCTGGCTAACGTGGGACCTGGGGAACCGAGCCTCGAACCGGGGTCCTTAGGCTTCACAGGCAAGCGCTTAACCGCTAAGCCATCTCTCCAGCCCAAATTTTTAAATTTTTGTTGTTGTTTTATTTTTATTTATTTGAAAGTGACAGACAGAGAAAGAGGCATAGAGAGAGAGAGAGAGAGACAGAGAGAAAGTGGGCGCATCAGGGCCTCCAGTCACTGCAAACAAACTCCAGATGCATGTGCCACCTTGTGCATCTGGCTTACACGGGTACTGGAAAATGGAGCCTCAAACCGGGCTCCTTAAGCTTCACAGGCAAGCACTTGACGGCTAACGCTATCTCTTCAGACTGCAAATTTTTTTAATGGTTTCATTTTCTTTTTAGAGTGTCAGAGATGAAAAATCATGTTTTCAGTCCATAAACTTTTTTATCTCCACTCTTCTTCAAAGTCTGTGGCATCTGCCATTAACTTTTTTGCTTGTTTGTTTGATTTTGGTTTTTCAAGGTAAGGTACCACACTAGCCCAGGATGATCTGGAACTCACTCTGTAACCTCAGGCTGGCCTCAAACTCATAGTAATCCTCCTAGCACTGCCTCCAGATATTCCTACATCTGCTTCCTACTGCTAGGATTAAAGGCATGTGCCACCACACCCAACAGTTATGCATCTTTTTAAAAAAAAAAGAAAAAAAGGTAATCTCTCTTGGAAATTTTTGTCAGATTTGCAAACACACTCCTAAGATACTTCTAATATAAGGCAATACATATTTAAATATATTTTTATTTCTATTTGCATTCTTTTTTCATTTGTGTGTTTATATGTGCACTGTGTATAGTATGGTAGAATGGTGTGTATCTGATACATGCACATGTGTATGCAGACGTACAGGCCTTATATGCACACATGCTATTTTTCAAATATTGGCCTGAAATAAAGACAGACTAGGGTCTGGAGAAATGGCTTATGGGTTGAGGCATTTGCCTACAAAGCCAAAGGACCTAGGTTTGATTCCCCAGGACCCACATAGGCCAGATGCAGGAGGTGGCGCATGCGTCTGGAGTTTGCTTGCAGAGGCTGGATACCCTGGCGCACCCATTCTCTCTCTCCCTTTCTTTGCCTCTCTCAAATGAATAAATAAAAATAATAAAAGATTTTTTTTTAAAAAGAGAGCCTATAAAATTGTTCCCCAGGTCCCACGTTAGCCAGATGCACAAGGGGGCGCACGCGTCTGGAGTCCGTTTGCAGAGGCTGGAAGCCCTGGCGCACCCATTCTCTCTCTCTCCCTCTGTCTTTCTCCCTGTGTCTGTCGCTCTCAAATAAATTTAAAAAAAAATCCATTTAAAAAAATCATTTATTTATTTATTTGAGAGCGACAGACACAGAGAGACAGATAGAGGGAGAGAGAGAGAATGGGCGCGCCAGGGCTTCCAGCCTCTGCAAACGGACTCCAGACGCGTGGGACCTGGGGAACCGAGCCTCGAACCGGGGTCCTTAGGCTTCACAGGCAAGCGCTTAACCGCTAAGCCATCTCTCCAGCCCATAAACATATTCTTATATAGAACCAAAACCAAGATTGCAAAGTACCTAAGAGCTGTAGATATTTCACACATCTCCATTACTATAGGTTGCTATCTAAGACAATCTTTTTTAAATGCCCTACAGTTATAAAATACCACCTCATTACTTGTAAACATATTCCCCCTCTAGGAAAGAAAAAAATTAGTACAAATTCTGTATCATTATTACAAACATTATCAAGATCACAAGAATAGTGATTTCCTTTAGGTGCTAGGGACTTTGTATATGCTCTACCACTGAACTACAGCCCAACAAGAATACTAGTCTCCTAATCCAAACTACCTTTGGACTGCTCTACTACCTAATATTTGTGTAAGGAAAAGTTCATGGGATGGAGAATACTATAACTAAGCCTTAAAAAAAAGGGGGACCAGTGGAAAAAGAAAATGGTAGGAGTCAATAAAAAAAAAAAAACTAAGAAAAAACACCATTCTGTTAACAAGTCCAACAACTATGAAAGACTTACTTGAAAAAAACCTAATGATCATCTCCCAGAATTTTAAAAATAATCAGAGTTGCTGCAGTCTCTAAAATGTTAATCCAGTAACAAATTTTACAACAGCAGTACATTATTCCTTTTATATTAGGGCTTATTTTGTAAATAAAATTGGGAGTGCCAACAACATGTTAAGCACAAGATATATAAATACGAAAACAGTCTCTTCCTAAAAGTACCCAAAAATCTCATGGAAAGACAAGCAAACAATTACAATGCTATGGAGACAGAGGTAAGTATGGGTACAATGAGATCAGCCAGAACACACAGGCCTGTATAGTAGAGTCAAGGTGGACTATGTAATAGAAGTAATGGTTTCTCAAAGGAGTAGAGAAAGGAGATGATTATAAATGAAGTTATTGCTGACATCAGAATTAAAAAAAAAAATGATAGGGCATATATGCAGAGCTCAAATAGTAAGATACAAGATGTGGCCAAGTTCAACAACAGTGTTTTCAATCTACAAGAAATCTTCAAAGAAGCTTACAGTACTAAGTATTTAGAGGAAACATTCCAAGGCCTAAACAGATTGACTTAAAAGAAATTTCAGGATTGGAGAGATGGCTCAGCAGTTAAAGGTGTTTGCTTGCAAAGCATGAAAGCCGGGGTTCAATTCCCCAGTAACCACGTAAAGCCAGATGTACAAAGTGGCACATGAGTTTGAAGTCCATTTCAGGGGCAAAAGGCCCTAATGTGGCCATTTTTTCTCTCTCTCCTCCCTCTCTCTTCTTGCTCTCCCTCTGCTTACAAATAAATAAAAATAATTTTTAAAAGAAGAAATTTCAGAACAAATCAAATTATGTATTTTAGATGAGAATAAAGAAAATAAAAATAAGAGAGAAGCAAAGTGGACAATTACCTCCTTTTGTAGTGTCATTCTGAGCCTGGATTCCATGACGCAATGAGTTATGAATGACAGAAAGAAGATCTGCTGCTTGAACCATCAATTTTTGAGCTTCCGCAACAGCACTGGTCTAGCAAACAAATCACCAAAAACATTCTTACATATTCTTTCACTGAAAGATATACATTAGATAAGAAAATCCTATAAACAATAACGAAATTAAGTGCTTGCTGCAATGACACTGGTTTTCAAAATTATTTACTTACTACAGAATACCCAAATCCTGATAGGATAAAAAATATTTTCCCTCAAATCTATATCTCATAAGATCCATTAAATAATAAGAAACATTTCTGATTTATTGTACTAATCTTACTTTTTAAAATTGATAATCAGAGCTGTAGGCACCAAAGAAATGTGAAAAAAAAATTCCTACAATGCTACTAAGTCATTCAGCAAGATGGGAAGGAGGCAGGAAGGGAAGAGCCGGCTCTGTAGTCAATACCAAAGAACTATTGATGAGTTTATTAGTGACTTGTTTTAGTACAAATAAACACAAAGGAAAAAGATATTCACCATCTTGTGATTAGTTTGGGTTCTATACAAACTCAATACTTCTTTAACTGAAGCAAGATGGGCCTTGCTAATATTCTAATTTTATTATATTCTTTTTAGTCCACAAACTGACAACCAAGAAATAATTTCAGCTTGTGTTACTTTGTTTGCTAAAAACCAATATAAAACATGTTTTCACATAGAACAGATATTATAGCCTGGAATGTAAAATCCATATAACTCTTCACAAAAATATTAGTGTTACTCTGAATCAAATGCAGAGAACTGTATATCTGAGGAGCATGAGCCCTTCAACAGAAGTATCTTAAAACTGCATCCAGAAACTACCAAGATAAATGATAGTGAAAGTCTTACCTCTTTCTTAGTAAAGGCTATAAGCACTGTTAATAACACACGAGTGAATTTCACTCTGCTGAATACTGCTAAACACTGCTGGTGCTAAACAAAATAAAATAAAATAGGAAAGAACTGTAAGAAAACCTGCAAAGGCTATAAAGAAATTTCATTTAAAATACTTTAACTCATAAGTCTTTATGCTGATAACTCAAAACTAAAGTACCAGTTATAAGTTTTTTTAAAAATTTATTTATTTTCTCAAGGTAGGGTTTCACTCTAGCCCAGGCTGACCTGGAATTCACTATATAGTCTCAGGGTGGCCACAAACTGATGGTGATCCTCCTACCTCTGCCTCCCAAGTGCTGGGATTAAAGGCACGCACCACCACACCCAGCTCACTTACAGGTTTTTAAATTCCAAAAAAAATAAGCCACAGGAAAAACAAATGAAACAAAGCCTGTTCTTTTTAAATAAAAAGTAGTATTTCTACAACAGTAGGATTAGTTTTTGCTCAAAGTCAAAATTTAACATATTATTTCAAAACATCTAATTCACCTTTTGTTTTCTTATTTTATAGACAAAGAGAGAGAGAATGGGTACAACTGTGCCTCTAGCCACTGCAAATGAATTATACAAACATGTACCACTGTGCATCTGGCTTACACAGGTATTGGGGAATCGAACGAGGGCTCTTAGGCTTTGCAGGCAAGTGCCTTAACCACTAAGCCATAACTCCAACTCTAAACTAGCATTTTGAAAAGAATTATTTATGAACTGGAGAGGGTTAGTAGATAAAGTGCTTGCCATGCAAGTGTGAGGATGGAGTTCTGATCTATAGCAACCACAGAAATGCTGTACAGACAGAGCAGTACATCCAGCGTCAGCCCAATGCTCAGAATGCAGATATGGGCATCCACAGAACAAGCTGGATGGCGGGCTTAGTACAAATAGCATGCTCTGGGTTCAAATAAGAGAAACCATCTTAGGGAAATAAGTTGGAGAGTAATTGAGAAAGTCTCCCATGTCAACCTTTGACTTACACAACAACACACATATCCTTGCCTATGTCCAAACATACATGTACCCACACACATGTATGCATATATGCACAAATATCATATCACACATACACATGAAAAACAATAAAATAAAAAAGCAGAAAAGCAACAAACACACATAAAAAGATTATTTAAAAAGTGCTGTAATTTGAGTCAAAAAACTTGATTCAGGGCTGGAGAGATGGCATAGTGGTTAAGCGCTTGCCTGTGAAGCCTAAGGACCCTGGTTCGAGGCTCAGTTCCCCAGGTCCCATGTTAGCCAGATGCACAAGGGGGCGCACGCGTCTGGAGTTCGTTTGCAGAGGCTGGAAGCCCTGGCGCGCCCATTCTCTCTCTCTCCCTCTATCTGTCTTTCTCTCCGTGTCTGTCGCTCTCAAATAAAAAAAAAATAAAAAAATAAACTTGATTCATCAACCTTTTTTTTAAATTTTTTATTTATTTATTTAATTTATTTATTATTAATTTTTGTTGTTGTTTATTTATTTATTTGAGAGCAACAGACAGAGAAAGAAAGAGGCAGACAGACAGAGAGAGAGAGAATGGGTACGCCAGGGCCTCCAGCCTCTGCAAACGAACTCCAGACGCGTGCGCCCCCTTGTGCATCTGGCTAACGTGGGACCTAGGGAACCGAGCCTCGAACTGGGGTCCTTAGGCTTCACAGGCAAGCGCTTAACCGCTATGCCATCTCTCCAGCCCGATTCATCAACTTTTAATGATATGGAAGTTCTTCTTAAAACATCACCTGTGTATGGTTTGATTCAGGTGTCTCCCATAAATTTACGTGTTCTGAATGCTAGGTTCCCAGCTGATGGAGATTTGGGAATTAATGCCTCCTGGAGGCAGTATTGTTGGGGGTGGACTTATGGGTATTAAAGCCAGCTCCTCTCCTGTTCCTGTTGTCCACCTTATGTTGGCCAGGGGGTGATGCCCATCCTCTACTCATGCCATCGTTCCCCCTGCCATTGTGGAGCTTCCCCTCCAGCCTTTGTACCAAAATAAACCAATTTTTTCCACAAGCTGCTCTTGGTTGGCTGATTTTTACCAGCAATGTGAACCTGACTGCAACAGTGAAGTGATACCGAGGAGTGAGACTGCTGCTAGACACCTGTGTGGCTTTGGCCTTTTGGAGCTGACTTTCAAGAGGAATGTGGAAGGATTTGAAACCTTGGCCTAAGAGATGCCTTGCAGTGCTGTAAGTACAGCTTAATGGACTATTATCAGAGTTGAATGACCTAAATGCAGAAAAGAACTATGGACTGTGAAGTTCAGCTTATGAGGGTGACAAAGCTTTGCTCTGACTGGGCTAGAAAAAGTTTATGTGAGAAGGTTGCTATTATGCCCGTGTCCTGAGAAGTTGTGCAGGGTCACTCTGTATAGAAATGAACTGGTGTGAGCAGAGGGATGTGGCACAGAAAAAAAAAAAAAATCTTTGGATGAACTGCTGCCCATTCAGCTGTAATTAAGAGATTATAACATTTGAGATTGGGCCAGCTGACATATACTGGGGCAACAGGAAGAATGCAGACTCTTCTGAAGGGGGTGAGTGCTTAAGGAGTGTCCTGTTCTTCAACATCTGCTTTATTCCCCCCTGGATTAACAAACTGGCACCCTACCTTGTTATTGTTGAAAACAAGAAATGCAGGAAAGAGACAGTCACTGAGTTTGCAGCACAGTCTTGTGTTTTGGAAATGGCCACGGGCAATGTGAAGCAGGTTTGCTGGATGCCTGCATGGAGACTCCATGGGGCCATGAGGATGAACCATGGATTGCAGTGGAGACAGCTGCCAGCCCTGGATGCAGTTTTCTAGGACTGTGAGTAGCCTAGCTGGAGGGGCAGAACTGGAACTCCAGAGACTTGTTGCTGGTTAGAATAATCAGACTTGGAGATTTGTCACTAACAAAACAAGTTGTTGACTTGGAGCTACTGAGTTTAATGTTTGCCCTGTTTAAATCTTGTATTGGTTGAATATTCCTTTGCTATGTCCAATGCCATCTTTTGCAGTATAAATGTTTATCCTGTGCCATTATGGGTTTTTTGAGGTTACTTTTTGGTATTATGGCTCAGTTAAAAGACCTTGGATTATGGGGATGTATGGACATCATTGGAATTGATAAAAATAATGGAACTTTTAAAGTTGGGTGAATGTATTGCATTATACATCACTAATGGTTATCAGTTTATGGGGGCCAGGGACAGAATGTGGTGGTTTGATTCAGGCATCCCCCATAAATTTAGGTATTCTGAATGCTAGGTTCCCAGCTGATGGAGATCTGGAAATTAATGCCTTCTGGAAGCAGTGTATTGTTGGGAGCAAGCTGATGGGTATTAGGGCCAGCCAGTGTCTGGCACACACTCTTGTTTCTGTTGTCTACTGTATGTGGCCCAGGGGGTGATGTCCACCCTCTGCTCATGCCATCACGGAACTTCCCCTCAAGCCTGGAAGCCAAAATAAACCCCTTTTTCCCCACAAGCTGCTCTTGGTTGGATGATTTCTCCATGCGAACCTGACTGCAACAACCTGTAAATGACCTTATTTTTTCTTACCTCATAGGAATACTGAAGAGTTTTAAAATGTATTTGAAAGAGCACTACTGTTATTCTATCAAAATAAATACAAGAAAAATAACATCCCTGGCTATGTCCAATTCTAAAGAAATACTTTAAAAGGGGTTCCCATAAATTATAATGCAATTCATAAAACTACAACATTAAGATGTAGACTTCTCTGATATTATCTACCAGAAAATAAGTTTAATTACTTCTAGTTCAACTTCTGGATCTCTCTCTTCTCCTTGTCGACTTCGGGTGCTCTAAAATTAGAAAAGCAAAACAGTAAATTGAAAACATTACAATCCTATAGAAGTATGATGCTAAAAAAAAATACATTAAAAAAACACACTAAGTTAATTTACTGAGTAAAACAAATGAACCTAACAGGTATCTATGGAACATTCCATCCAAATACTTTCCTTTTAGCAGCACATGAGACATTCTCTAAAATAGACCAGATATTAGGACACAAAGCCAACTGTAACCAAAACAGGAAAAATGAAATAGTTCCTTATATTCAATCTGATCACAATGCATTAAACTATAAATCAGCAGCAAGAAAAACTATAGAGCATACACAAAATCATGGAAACTAAATATTACACTACTGAAAGATGAATGGGTCACTGACGGAGAAATTTCTTTTTAATTTTTTGTTGTTGTTTATTTATTTATTTGAGAGCAACAGACAGAGAAAGAAAGAGGCAGACAGACAGAGAGAGAAAGAATGGGTACGCCAGGGCCTCCAGTCACTGCAAACGAACTCCAGACGTGTGCGCCCCCTTGTGCATCTGGCTAATGTGGGTCCTGGGGAGTGGAGCCTCGAACCGGGGTCCTTAGGCTTCACAGGCAAGCGCTTAACCGCTAAGCCATCTCTCCAGCCCAAGAAGAAATTTTTAAAAATTCACAGAAACAAATGATATAAAAGTACAACATACCAAAATCTTTGAAGGCAGTGCTAAGAGGGAAATTTGTAGCTTTAAGTGCCTAATGTTAAGAAACTAGAAAGATCACAAGCAAACAACTTAATGCTTCACCTTGAGGCCTTGGAGAAAGAAGAACAAGGCAAACCAAAAATCAGTACACAGGAAAGATCAGAGTGGAAATTAATGAAATAGAAACCAAGAAAAAAAAATACAAATAATCAGGAAAATAAAGAGTTGGCTATTTGAAAGGATAAATAGCCAATATGACCAAAAGAAGGATAGATACAAATTAATAAAATTTAGAGATGAAAAAGGCACCCATACAACAGATACCACTGAAAGTCAGAAAATCATAAGGATATACTTTAAGAACATATATTTCACTAAGATTGAAATTCTAAAAGATATGTATGATTTCCTAAATATATATGATGTGCTAAAATTAAATCAAAATAAGAAAACCATTTAAACTGACCTATAACAAATACTGAGATGCACTTGTAAAAAAGCTCCAAACTAAAAAAAATGTTCAGGCCCAGATGGATTTCTGGTGAATTCTACCAGACCTTCACAGAAGAATTAACAGCAAATACTTCTCAGACTTTGCTTTGCTTTGCTTTGCTTTGCTTTGCTCTTCTCCCCTCCCCTCCCCTCCCCTACCCTCCCCTCCCCTCTTCCCTCCCTCTCTCTTTCTTTCTTTCTTTCTTTGTTTTTTTGTCTGTTTTTGTTTGGAGGGTATCACTCTAGCTCAGGCTGACCTGGAATTCACTATGTAGTCTCAGGGTGACCTCAAACTCACAACGATCCTCCTACTTCTGCCTCCTGAATGCTAGGATTGAACCAGATAATCTTTTCCAAAACATAGAAAAGATATCCTACCAAACTCCTTCTATGAAGACAGCATTGCACTGATACCAACACCAGTCAAAGACAGAACACGAGAAGAAAATTACAGACCAATCTCTCTCATAAACATAGATGTAAATATTCTCAACAAAATATTAGCAAACAAAATACAAGAATACATAAAAACGATCATTCACCCCAACCAGGTTAAGTACTATCCCAGAGATGCAGGGATGGTTTAACATATGCAAATCAATAAATATAATACAGTGTATAAATGGAATGAAGAACAAAACATCACATGATCAACTCAATAAATACAGAAAAGCCATTTGACAAAATCCAACATCCATTCATGGTAAAAGTTCTAAAGAAACTAGCTGGGCATGGTGGCACACACCTTTAATCCCAGCACTAGGGAGGCAGAGGTAGGAGGACTGCCGTGAGTTTGAGGCCACCCTGAGAATACAGAATTAATTCCAGGTCAGCCTGAGCTAGAGTGAGACCCTACCTTAAAAAAAAAAAAAAAAAAAAAAGTTCTAAAGAAACTAGAAATTCAAGGAACATATCTCAGCATAATAAAGTATTCATGACAAACCTATAGGCAACATTATACTAAATGGGGAAAAACCTGAAACATTCCCATTAAAATCAGGAACAAGACAAAGGTGTCCATTATCCCCACTCTTATTTAATATAGTATTGGAAGCCTTAGCTATAGCAGTAAGGCAAGAAACACAGAAGGGATACAAATTGTTAAGGAAGAGCTCAAACTAACACTACTTGCACATGATATGATTCTATACATAAATGACCCTAAAGACTCTACCAGCAAACTGTTAGAGCTGATAAACACTTTTAGCATTGTAGCAGGATACAAAATTAACACATAGAAATCAGTAGCCTTCCTAAAATATAACCATATAACATGCTGAGGATGAGATCAGGGAAACACTCCCATTCAGAATTCCCTCCATAAAAATAAAGTATCTTGGAATAAACCTAACCAGGAAGTGAAGGATCTCTACAATGAAGACTTTAAAAACACTCAAGAGAGAAATTGCAGAAGACACTAGGAAATGGAAAGACACCCCAGGTTCTTGGATTGGAAGAGTCAATATTATGAAAATGTCAGTCTTACCAAAAGCAATCTACAGATTTAATGCAATCACTATCAAAATTCCAATGGCATTCTTCACAAAAATACAAAAAAAATCCTAAAATTAATTTGGAAGCACAAAAAAACCTCAAATACCTACCCAAAACAATTCTGAGCAACAAAAATAAAGCTAAAGGTTATCACCATGCCTCATTTTAAGATATATTACAGTGCCAAAGTAACAAAAACAATATGATACTGGCACGAAAACAGATATATAGATCAACAGAACAGAATAGAGGACCCAAATATAGGCAGCTATAGGCAGCTATAGCCATCTGATTTATGACAAAAATGGCAAAAATAGTCATTGGAGAAAAGACAGCCTCTTTAACAAATGGTGCTGGAAAAACTGAAGATGGATGAAAATAGATCCTTATCTCTCTCCATACACAAGAATCAAGTCCAAATAGATCAAAGTATCAGACCTCAAACTCTGAAACTGCTAGGGGGAAAAGTAGGGGAAACACTTCAAAATATCCACATAGACAATGACTTTCTGAATATAACCCCAGTTACTCAGGAAATAAAACCACTAATCAATCAATGGGATCTCATAAAATTTTTGTACAGGAAAGGACACTGACAGAATGAGAGAAAACCTTTGCCAGCTGTACATCTGACAGAGGATTAATATCCAGAATACACAAATAATTCAAAACATAAAATAATAAGAAAGCAAACAACCCAATCAAAAAAAAAGTGAACTATGGAACTACTTAGAGTTCTCAGAAGAAATACAGACAGCCTATAAACACGTAAAAACATGTTCTACACCCACAGCCATCAGAGAAATGCAAATTGAAACTACTCTGAGATTCTACCTCACTACTGTCAGAATGACTACCATGAGGACAACAAATGACAACAAATGCTGGTGAGGATGTGGAAAAAAAGGAACCCTTCTACACTGTGACTGAGAATGTAAATTGGTACAGCCATTGTGGAAATCAAGTGTGAAGTTTGCTGAGACAGCTAAAAATAGATGTACCGTATGGCCCAGCTATACCACTCCTTGGCATATAGCCTAAGGACTCTACTCAATACCTTGGAGATAATTGCTCATCCATGTTTACTGCTGCTCTGTTCAAATGCTGGGAAATGGAACCAGTCTAGATGTCCCTGAACTTACGACTGGATAATGAAGTTGTTGTACATTATATCATGCAGTTCTATTCAGCAGTAAAGAAAAATGAAATTATGGTATTTTCATGGAAATGTATGGATCCGGAAAGGTTTATACTAAGTGAGGTAATACAAGCCCAGGAATCCAAATGCCAAATGTTCTCTCTCATATGTGGATCCTACCATTTGTATGTGAATTGGAGTAAAAGTAGCAGAGACCAGTACACTAGAAAGAGGCTATAAGCAAGGGAGGAGAGGGGAGGGCTTAAGGGGATGATAATGTATAAATGTAAGCAGATGAACAGATTACAAGGGTGTAATGGCCAGGGTAAGAGACTGAATAAAGGAAGTGTGGACGTTATGAATATGCCACATGGGAACCTACTTCTTAGGATAATGGCACTCCTAGAAACCATAGATTGTTAGGAGAAAAAATTCAGTGCCAGGAATGGGATACCTTCCAGTGAGCTGTTGGCCAGGAAGGTCTCTGATGCCCTCAACACATTATAGGCAATTGCCAAGGCTCTTGGTTTCCCACCAGAATAAATGGTAAGACTCTACTGCTGAAGACTCCATACGCTTGCGCTGCAGATCAGTGGAAATCAAGCTGGAAAAAGCTACACTGCATGCAACCCTATGGGAGGGAGAAGTTATCAATGGTGGTAAACAGTAGTGGATATTGCAAGCCTTAAGATTGTCTAGCCAGGCCCAATGTGCCAACTGGTGTAACAGTGGCACATCTATTATGGGGAAAACCAACTGCTCTCTAACTAAACTGGCAGCCAGCTCCATAGGAGGGAATACATGCCTGGTATTAAAAACCTAGCCCAAAGCCTATAGCAGGGGTGGTCATGAGCCTTAGTGGAGTAATGTCTGCTGCTGTCTGGCTGAATGCATTATCACTACCAAACTGCCCTGTAAGCACCTTTCTTAATGTTTATAAACATATAGTAACACTACTCTTACTTTTGGTTAGACAAGCTTCTTTTTTCAGATGGTGGTGACCACTGGAATGACTCAAAAAAGGTCACCATAGTGCTGGGAAGTAGGCATGGACTATTTAGCACTGAGACATCTCTACCATACTTTCCAAGGCTCAAGGTACGTTGAGGAAGAGGTAGTTTAAATAAGGTAAGCAAAAGGAAGGTTAGGACTTCTTAGGCCTAAATATCTATGACTACTCAGTGCCTGACAGTATGTACAGAAGACCTTAATGATAAGAGGAAAAGATGATGATATAAAAGAGAGACGAGTTGAGAGGTGGAGAGGATATAATGGGGAGTGCACTTGTAAGGGGGAAAGTGGGAGTGAGAGGGGATTATCATGACTTATTTTCCTTAATTATGGAATTTGTCAGTAAAATAAAAAAAGAATGTATTCACAGGGAAAAAATATCTGAAGGGGGTATTGTTCCCTCACAAATGTTATATGAAAGAAGTTCAATTTGATATAAATTATAAAGATTATAAAAGCAAGTCTTGAAGGACCAAATACAAAACAATATAACAAAGTATATACACACTATTGCTATTACCCTTTAAAGAGACCAACTGAAATTCTTGATGCTATCAAAATTAACCTTGCTTAAAAAAGAAAACAAGCCAGCATCAACTTTACAAAATCACAAACCCAGTACTCCACTAAAATGCAACAATCTTATAGTATCATAGTACAACTTCAAATACCAGGGCATCAGCATAGGATGATCTAACAAGAGATGTGGGTTCAAATCTTGAAGCTGCAACTCACCAAGAAGGTGTACACAACACAGGGTCAGCTCCATTGAACTCATGTGGACTCTAGTCTCCTGACATTAAAAGTGCAGTATATACCCTGAACTGCCTAATTAACTGATTTTTTTTGTTGTTGTTTGTTTTGCTTGTTGAGGTAGGGTCTCACTGTAGTCTAGGCTGACCTGGAATTCACTATGTAGTCTCAGGGTGGCCTTGAATTCATGGCAATCCTCCTATCGCTACCTCCCAAGTGTTGGGATTAAAGGCGTGCACCACCACGACCAGCTTGAATTGTAAAATTTAAAAGGGGAAAAAAAATAACATAAATGTTTGATGATCACCATGCTATTATCCAAGTATAAACTGATATTAGAAAAGTAAAATTTTTTATAGCCTTAACCTTTATGAGAAACAAATCATCATGGTCACATGGCTGAGCACTTTCCTCAAGGAGGTTTTACTAAATCTGAGCTATGAACATGTACTCAGTTCACCAGCTATGTTGTAGATACTGTAGCAGCTGCTAAAGATACAGAGTAGTCAAGACAGTCCACACCTCTGAGGGCCTTTAACCCCTACTGGGATTAAATACTATAGTTACAATTTAACACTAAAAGCCTACATTGGCAAAAAAAAAAAAAGAAAAAAGAAGGAAGGAAGAAAAAGAAATTAAGAAAGTTAGTATTTTTAATGCTTGAAGAAGGCATTAATCTATCAGAAACCCCTCCAAGAGCCTTCAAACCCAACATAAACAAGGCAGTTCTTGGTGGGTCTGACTAGAGTAGCTATTCTGTAATGAGAGAAGCATGTACACACATACCTTTACCCTTCTTTGCATATCATCCTCCACATCTTTCAGCATACCTAGAAAGAGAAACAGGAAATTTAAAAATAAAGCAAATTTTAAACATCAGTTATTTTTGTGAATTATCATTACAAATGGTTTTACCTGTAACTCGAAGATCTGTCACACTGTTGGCCATTTTAAATCCATATGTCATTGACTGAAAATCTTCCTGTACCCCCCAAAAAAAAGTTATTAGGCCTCTGAATAGTAACAATCATTACATTTCTTTTAAAAATCACTATTTTAGTAAGAAAAACAGAAACAGAATATAGTTCACTTGTCTCAATTTTGCTACCATATAGCTCAGCTTTCTTGTTGAAGTTACTTTTTTGTTGCTGGCACAAGGCACCTGACCAAAAGCAACTGATGGGGAGAAAGGGTTTATTTTGGCTTATAGAATCAAGGGGAAATTCCATGATGGCAGGAAAAAATGATGGTACGAGCAGAGGGTAGACACACCTCCTGACCAGTATCAGGTGGACAACAGCAACAGGAGAGTGTGCCAAACATTGGCAAGGGGACTATAATACCCTTAAGCCTATTATAATCTTTCTCCCTCCTTTCTTCCCCCCCCCCGCCCTTTTTTTTTTTTCCGAGGTAGGGTCCTGTTCTACCCTAGGCTGACTCTGTAGTCTCAGGCTGCTCTAGAACTCACAGCAATCCTCCTACCTCTGCCTCCCAGGTGCTGGGATTAAAGGTAGCTCCCTCCCTTTCCTTTCTTTGGCAGGGTTTCACTATTGCCTAAATTGAGCTAAAACTCACTCTATAGCCCAGGCTGGCCTTAAACTCATGACAATCCTCTTCCCTCAGCCTCCTGAGTACTGATTAAAGGCATGCAGCACCACATATTATGATATGTATACAATATACAGAAACCCAAATAGTTGGTAGTTATAGTGGTGGTTGTAACCATGGCAGAATTTTGAGATGTTTAACAAAAACAGTGAATAACAAACTAATGTCAGGTCTGTATTTTACAAACAGAGAGCGAGAGTAAAATATAAGAAATAAACACAAAAAATAAGAGAAAAAACATAATAAAATATAAGAAATAAAACCAAAACACAAATGATATCTTGACCCTGGTCTCAAAGAATTCAGGGTACCACACGAATCATGACTGGGTCTTCTAAAAAACTCAAGTTATATCATGGAGATGTAAATTTATCCTCTCAGTAAAATTTATACCGAATCTCTACTTGACATAACATCTCATATGCATTTATTTACTTAAATAAACTTATTATTTTGTCTCAAAGAATGTATCATCCATGAGATCAGTGCCTTGTTTAATCCACAGGGTTTAGAACAGTGCTTAGTCTAAATCTTAATTACTGCTCAATAAACACATGCTGATAGAACAATTTGCTCTATCACAGAAGTCAAAATGCAAAAGGAGGGGCTGAAGCAATGGCTCTACTGTTAAGGCACTTGCTTGTGAAGCCTAACATCCCAGTTCAACTGCCAGTACCCACGTAAAGTCAGATACACAAAGTGGCGCATGTTTTGCAGTGACAAGAGGCCCTGGCACACCCATTCTCACTCACTCTAACTCTCTCTGCTTGCAAATAAATAAATAAAAATTTGTTTTAAATGTAAGAAGAGGCCTGGGTAGATGCTCAGTGGGTAAAGTGAGCATGAGGACCTGAGTCCAAATCTCCAGCATGCACACAAACATGCTGGACTTACACCACAGCTAGATTGTAAACCCTACTGCTGAAGACAGCACAGGTTTGGGCTATAAGGCACTGAGAAATTAAGCTGGAGCTGAGCTGGAAACCTTCTCTCTGTTGACTAGCTGTCATGGTGACGGAAAGTGCTATGCAGCCTTAACCAGCAGTGGACCCAGCAAGCTTTATCACTGGCCAACCAGGTCAAATGTGTCAACTGGTACAAGGAGTGCATCTCAGTCATGGGGGAGACCAACTAACTGTTTTCTAGTAGGATTTGAGGCCTGCTCTATTTAAAGAGAATTCATACCTGATACTGAGAGTCTAGTCAAAAACCTATAGCAGAGGATGTCCTAAACTCTGGGGGAAGTTACTACTTTAGTCTGGCTAAATAGATTATGGATATGGAAGCTGTGGCAAATCAGAGAACATATGCTTTATTTACCTATTACCTACGGTAGTCATGAATGAATACAGAGGCAATGTGGTCAGGTCTCCTAATTTTTGAACAGAAAAACCTAAGGTATGCTTCCTTAAAAAAATAAATAATAAAATAAAATAAAATAAAATAAATAAAATAAAATATAAAATAAAAATATAAAACAAAATAAAGTAAAATAAAATAATAAAAACCTGGTAAGGCACAGTGGAACACCTTTACTCCTAGCACTCTGGAGGCTGAGGTAGGAAGATTACCAAGAGTTTAAGGCGAGCCTGGGGCTATACAGCAAATTCTAAATCAGCCTAGACTAAAGTAAGACCCTGACTCAGAAAGAAGATAAGAAGGGAGGGAGGAAGGAAGGGAAGCAGGAAGGGAGGAAGGGTGGAAGGGAGAGGACAGAGAAAGAGGGAGAAGCAAGAGGGAGAAGCAAGAGGGAAAAGGGTATTTTTCATTCTCCCCACTGCTATTTAACATTATACTTGGGCGGGAGAAATGGTTTAGCAGTTAAGGTGCTTGCCTGTGAAGCCTAAAGACCCAGATACGATTCTCCAGGTCCCACATATGCCAGATGCACATGGTGGTGCATGCATCTGGAATTCATTTGCAATGGCTAGAGGCACTAGCATGGCCATACTCACTCATTCTCTCACTACCACCCATCTCTCTGACTCTAATAAATAAAAAATAAAAATAAATCTTGGGTGCTAGAGAGATAGCTTAGCAGTTAAGGTGTTTGCCTACAAAGCCAAAGGATCCCAGTTTGATTCTCCAGGACCCACATAAGCCAGATACATAAGGGAGTGCATGAATCTGGAGGTTGTTTGCAGTGGCTGGAGGCCCTGTTGTGTGCCCATTCTCTCTCTCTCTCAAATAAATTAATTAATTAAAAATAAATAAATCTTTAACATAGTACTTGAAGCCTTAGTTTGAGCAATAAAATAAGACAAAGAAACAAAAGGGACACAAATCTGAAAGATATAAGTCAAAATAACCTCATTTGCAGATATGATTCTATACATAAGTGACCTGAAAGATTCCACTAAAATACTCCTAGAACTGATAAACTCTTTTAGCAAAGTAGCAGAATATAAGGTCAATCAACAAACAAAACTCAGTAGCCATTGGGACCAATGATAAATATGTGGAGAAAAAAAAAATCAGAGTGAATCTTATTTATAATAGCCATAAAAAATTAAATACCTTGGACTATCCCTAACGAAGGAAGTGAAAGATCACTACAACGAATATGTTAAAACACAGAAATTGAGGAACAAGGTTGGAGAGATGGTCCTGAGGTTAAGGTACTTGTTTACAAAGCCTAATGGTCTGGGTTTGATTCCCCAGGACCCACATAAACCCAGATGCACAAAGTGGTGCATGTGTCTTAAGTTTGCAGACAGGAAGCCCTGGTGCAACCATGCTCTATGTCTCTGTTTCTCTCCCCCTCCCCCTTTGTTCTTCTCCCTCACCACCTTTCTCAAAAAGATCTTTTAAAAAGTTAAGCCAGAGGCTTCTGGTTAAGATGGCAGCATAGGAACCACGCCAAAGCAGCCTAGGGGAATAAAGCCAAAAAAAAAAAAAAAAAAAAAAAAAAAACCAGCAAAATACACTCTTCTACTAAAAAGTTAGTTGTACAGGTGTAAGAAATTACCAATGGCAGCAGAGAAGTAGTTGAGATCCAGAGCATCCAGAGCCCACATAGGCAGGGAGAACCACCTCTAGCAGTGGCTGCACAAGGTTCACAGAGGCAACAGGTTTGTGGGGCCACAGCTGCAAGGCTTGGCTGGAGCCACAGGAAAAGCCTGGTGAGGGGGTTTTCCACTCACATTAGAGCTCCTCACAAACTCAAGAAACATGAAGGGAAGACCACAGCGACCAATGGGCGACCAAATCATGAGGTAAAGAATCATGTGGACAAGCTAGAGAACTAGAACCACCATCCACAGCCTCCCCTCCCACCACCAGAACAAGCTCTGGCAAGCACCTGGGGAAGGAGATCACAGCACACACAGTACAAGCTAAGAGAGCAGCGATCCAGTGATCCAGCCAGCCTACTTGAACCTACAGTACACCAAAGGAGGACACAAGCAGGAGCACACCACAACTGAGACCAAAACCATCCAAAAGGGTAACTGCAATTACACTTAGTACCCGCCAAATAAGTCTGGTATATAGGCCTGAACCGGAAGTGCTAATTTCATCTTGCATATCAGGATAAATTATATGTTAAATCTGATGGATGGTCAGATTTGCCATTCCTAAATAAGCTATATTTTGGGCTTGTTATTTGTTGCTTCTTGATTTATAGTGGCTTTGTTTCCTCTTCTGTTGTTAATTAGGGAAGGGTCTCACTGGGTCACAAGCTGACTTAGAACCCTCAATAAACCAGAAATCTTAAACTCCTGGTTGACAGGATTAAGGGTATAGGGCACCACACACCTAAGGGACAGTGACTTGGTTAGAAGATCTGGTTGTCATAATACCTACACTTGCATAAATACTTTGTGCTGTTTTTCATTGAATGTGTACACTGTTTAGTTAAATTTTAGAATCTGCCTGTATTCTATTCCACTCAGCCTACTTGAATACTCACAAAGCAGACAAACCCAATATCAAGGGTCACTTTTGTGGATACGCTAAAGTCTTAAGACCTGCACCTAGCACCTTAAGCTCCTGATCTGAAGATATATACCATCAGATTGACTGATACATCTTTTTTGTTGTTGTTGTTATTTTTGTTTATTCAGAGCAATACAGAGATAAAGAGGCAGCTAGAGAGAGAGAATGGGCACACCAGGGCCTCCAGCCACTGCAAAGGAAGTCCAGATGAGTGTGCCCCCTTGTGCATCTGGCTAACATGGGTTCTATAGAATCGAGCCTTGAACTGGGGTCCTTAGGTTTCACAGGCAAGCACTTAACAGCTAAACCATCTCCCCAGCCCCGATTGATACAACTAATAATACTGCAGCTAACTAGAAAATACAAGCATTAAATTAATCCACAATGTAAATATATATATATATACATTATAACACAAGAAACACCAAAACTCAAGGCAATATAAACCCACCAAAAAGTATTAATGCAGCAGAAATGACCTCCATTGAGAATGAGTTAGAGGAAATGCCTGAGAAAGATTTCAAGGGAATGATTATAAATATGCTCAAACAAGTCAAAGAAGAAATCAATGGAATGAAAGAGAAAATCAAAGGAATCAAAGAAGACACAGGAAACCAATTTAACGAAATAAACAGGTTAACACAAAGACATAGATAAGGAAATATAAATAGTAAAAAGCCAGCCAGAACTACTAGACATAAAGAACACAGTTAATTTAAAAAAAAAAAAAACTGTAGAAAATTTCAACAGTAGAATGGATGAAGGAGAGGACAGAACATATATCTAAACTAGAAGACCAGGTGCCAGATCTAATACAGTCCAACAAAGAGAAAAGCAAACTAATAGGAAAGTATGAATTTCAAGATATTCAGGACACTATGAAAAGATCAAACAGAAGAAATATGGGTATACCAGAAGGAGAAGAATTTCACTCTAAAAGCGTAGTAGGTATTTTCAACAAAATTAAAGAAGAAAACTTAACCCAAATTGGGAAAGAGGTGCTAATACAGATACAGAAATCCTTTAGAACACTAACCAGACAAAACCTGGGAAAAAAACCTCTCTTCACAATATTACAATTAAACTACCAAACATACAAACCAAAGAAAAAATATTGAAAGCAATTAGAGAGAAAAATCAAGTTACCTACAAAGGCAAGCCCATCAGGATCTCAGCAGATTACTCAACACAAACTTTAAAAGCCAGAAGGGCTTGGAGTGACGTATTCAAAGTTCTGAAAGTTAACAACTGTCAACCAAGGATACTTTATCCTGCAAAGCTATCCATTCAAATAGACAGAGAAATAAGGACATTCCATGACAAAAGCAGGCTAAAGGAATATTGGAAGACAAAACTAGCTCTACAGAAAATACTTGAAAGAATCCTCCATGGTGAAGAAAAAGAAAAGTAAACATATAAGGAACCAGGGGAAAAAAAGCCATACTCAAATACTAGCTAATACAAGAGAGCAAAGATAAAACCAGAAGAACTACAAAAAAATAGCAAAATAAATACAAACCTTTCAATAATATCTCTTAATACCAACGGCCTCAATGCCCCAACGAAACAACAAAGGTTTGTAGACTGGATTAAAGAGCAGGATCCTTCAATTTGTTGCCTCCAAGAAACCCACCTTTCTACAAAGGATGGACACTATCTTAGGATGAAAGGTTGGAAAACGGTGTTTTCTTTAAAATAGACCATATATTAGCAAATTTGACCAAAAGAAAGAGAGAAGAGACACAAATTAATAAAATTAGAGATGAAAAGGCAGCATCACAACAGATACCAGATAAATTCAAAAAATTATAGGGAGATACTATAAAAACATATACTCCACTAAGTATGAAAATCTGAAAGAAATGGGTAATTTTATTGATTTATATGACCTACCTAAATTAAATCAAGGTGAGATTAATCACTTAAATAAATCTATAACAAGTATGGAGATCCAATCAGGTATCAAAAATCTCCCAACTAAAACAAGTCCAGGCCCAGAGAGATTCACTGGTGAATTTTACCAGACATTCAGGGAAGAACTTAACACCATTCGTTGCTTCTTAAGCTTTTCCATAAAATAAAAAAGAAGGAATCCTGCCAAACACCTTCTACAAAGCTAGCATCACCCTTATACCAAAACCAAGCAAAGATAGAACAAAAAAAAAGTAAATTACAGCCCTCCCTCATGAACATAGATGAAAAAATTCTCAACAAAATATTGGCAAACAGAATGCAAGAATATATCAGAAAGATATTCACCCTGACCAAGTAGGCTTTATCCCAGAGCTGCAGGGATGGTTCAACATACACAATTCGATAAATGTAATAAATTATATAAATGGACTGAAGGACAAAAACCACATGATCATCTCATTAGATGCAGAGAAAACATTTGACAAAATCCAACATCCCTTCATGACAAAAGTCCTACAGATATGGCTGAAGACTCCACATACTTGGCCACTGAGAAATCCTGCTGGAACTGAGCTGATAACCTCCTACATGTAGAACAGCTGACAGAAGGCTGGAAGAAGCCATTCTGCATGCAGTTCAATGGGAGAGAGAAAAATCAACAGTGAAGACACTCAACAGTGGACACTGCAAGTCTTAGATTTTGCCAGCCAGGACAAATGAGCCTATGGGTGCAACAGTGGCATCTCTGTCATGGTGGAAACCAACTGCCCTCTAATTGGACTGGAGGCCCGCTCCATGGGAGGGAATACATCCCTGATACTGAAAACTTAAAACAGAGATAATCATGAGCCCTAGGGGTGTAACATCTGCTGCTGTCTGGCTAAATATATATACTATGCTTATCAAACTGCCTAGTAATGTCCATAGCCATATGTTGATGCTACTCTCACTTTTGGTAGAGAACCTTCTCTTTTCAGATGGCAGTGACCTTGAGATGATTCAGAAGGCATCATGGTGCTGGAAAGAAGTGACAGGAGTGCTCAGAACTGCAATATCTCCATCACACCTTCCAGGGCTCAGGGTCCATTGCAGAAGAAGTGGTGGAACGAATGTAAGAGCCAAAGGAAGGGTAGGACTCCTTACAACGTGCTCCCCCAGACACAAAATGGCCTGGATATCCATGACCTCTCAGTAACTGAAACTACCTACCCAAGACCATCATAATAGGAAGAAAAGATGATATCATCAAAATAGAAGAGAGACTGATTGAGATGGGGAGGGGATATGAGGGAGAATGGAGTTTCAAAGGGTAAAGTGGGGGAGGGAGTTCATGGGATATTGTTTATAATCATGTTAATAAAAAAATAATAAAAATAAGTTAAGCCAGGCATGGTGGTACATGCCATTAATCCCAGCTCTTTTGAGGCAGAGGTAGGACGATCATGGGTTTGAGGCCAGCCTGAGTCTACATAATGAATTCCAGGTCAGCCTAGGCTAGAAACAAGACCTTACCTCGAAAAACCAAAAAATAAAAAATAAATTTAAAAGTTTAAAAGAAAAGCAATTGAGAGAGACACAAGAAGGTGAAAAGACCTCCCATGTTCATGGATTGGAAGAATTCATAATGTGAAAATGACCATTCTACCAAAAGTAATATACAGATTCAATGCAATTCAAATGAAAATTCTACCACCATTCTTCATAAGGATAGAAAAAAATAGTCTCAAAATTTGTATGAATGCACAAAAAGCCTCAGACAAAAATGTTCTCAGGAAAAAGAATGCTACTGGTGATATCACCACACCTGATTTAAAGGTATATTTCAAAGCCATAATAATAACAAAAGCATGGTACTGACAAAAAACAGACATACAGATCAATGGAACAGAACAGAAGATCAGGTGTAAGTTCTAGTAACTACATGATCTTTTTTCTAAACACACACCGGAGAAAACAGCATTTTCAACAAAGGATGCAGGTTTCAACAAAACCCTGCAATGTAAAACCATAAGCTGTTGCTAGTAAATCCTAGTGCCAGAACTGGGTTACTCCCTACAGTGTAGACCATGAGGTCCCCATACCAATTCAGGCCATTTCCAGAGCACTTGGTTACTAACCAGATCTAAATAGTAAAACTACTGCTAAAGACACTACAGGCTGTTGTCATCTGACACTGAGAAATCATCCTGGAACTGAGAAGAAAGCCAACTTCTTGATAGTGCTGGAGAGTGCTATGCTAGCTGCAGGGGGACAAAAGTTCACCAAAAGAGTGAACAAACAGTGGATCCTGCAAGATATAAGATCAACCAGCCAAGCAAAGTATACATACTGATGCAATAGTGGCATACAGGCTGTGGGCCAACCAAATGATCTCTGATTGAATATGTTGGATATGAGGCCCATTCAGTGGCAGGAAATTCAGGCCAGTTATTGAGATGCAAGTCAGAAGTCTAGAGGGAAGTTCATGCCTGTTACTGAGATCCAAGTCATAGACCACTGTTCAAAAGTTATGCCCATCAAAAAGTCTTCTAAACGACTATGCTTATCCATGCTGCTCCCAATCTTGATGAGAGAATGTGATTTTTTACAGATGGTGGTCAATATCGAGGAGAGCTACCAGTTTGACAAAAAAAGAAAGCCAGGACTAGAGAGATGACTTAGTGGTTAAGGCGTTTGCCTGCAAATCCAACCCTGGTTCAATTCCCCAGGATCCACTTACGGCAGATGCACAAGGGGGCGCATGCACCTGGAGTTCGTTTGCAGTGGCTAGAGGGCCTGGCGGCACCACCCATTCTCTCTCTCTCTCAAGTAAATAAATAAATGAATTAAATTAAATTTTAAAAAGAAAGCCAACTGTCTAGCACAAGAGAAGTCACCTCGACTCATCTACCTACTTACTAGGGCCTAGGAAACATTACAAAGGAAGTAGCGAATTAAATGAGGGCTGCTCTTACTGCTAGCCTGGGAACCTACTCCAAGGAGATGGTGATAGATAAGAAAAGATTCAAAATTCATCAAAACTGACAGCCCAACACTAACATAGACTTGTAACACCCCCCTCCAAGGTTCAGGGAACATTGTGGAAGAGGGGGCAGATAGAATGTAAGAGCCACAAGGTGGGAAGGTTTATTCTGGGGCACTGTCCTCTACCCCCCCACACAGACCGACTGGTACATCATGACCCCATACTGATTACTGATAACCCACTGAAAACAGTCCCCAGTGGATTGGGAGCAGGAGACATGAAAGATAAGAGTATAACCCAATGGGAATATGACCAATGTGTTCATACAATAAAATTCTCAAATTTAAAAAAGGCATGAATTAAAAATGCAATTACAGGCAGGACATAATTTTAGACTAGCCTGATATGGTGGTGCACAACTTTAGTCCCAACACTAGGGAGGCAAAGATAGAAGATCACCATGAGTTTGAGACCACCCTGAGACTACATAGCAAATTCCAGGTCTGCCTGGGCTAGAAGCCAAACATAATAATAATTTTAAACTAAAATCTGTATTATGAAGGGAAAATACTAAGAATGACTGAGTCAAATGGCAGACATGGATACCAACAAGGCACTGGGATCAGACTAACTGAAGCTGATAGCCATGTAGTAGATGGACAAAAGAGTGACTACTTTATCTGAAGTGCTAATCAAGGCATTTGAGGGGAAAAAGTAATATATGCAACTTCTCCAACATTTCAAAGGAAAGGTACAATTATAAATATGTACAGAGGTGGATGATGATTGATGAAAGGGAGAGAAAGTGGAAATGCCAATGGGCTATATATAGTAAAAGCAGCCATGTAAAGAACATATGCTATTCGTCATGCCATTACTGTAACTACAATTAAGTTGAAGTTATTTCCAAATAAAATTTAAAAGTTATTTGAGAAGAGGTCTCTAGGGCTGGAGAGATGGCTCAGTTGTTAAAGGTGCTTGCCTGTAAAGCCTAATGAACTGGGTTTAATTCCCCAGTATCCACGTAAAGCCAGATGCATAAAATGGTGTATTCATCTGGAGTTCACCTTCAGCTGCTAAAGGCCCTGGCACACCCATTCTTCTGTCTCTCTTTTCTCTCTCTCCCTCTCTCTCTCTGTCTCTTTCTGGTTGCTATCCACCTCACATGAACTAACTGGTACATTCATGACCCCACAGTGGTTACTGATACCCTCACAAGACCAGCACAGTTCTAAGCCCATTAATATTTTAACATGAAAGACAGAGGAGTACAAAAGGAGACAACAGAATACAGGAAGTACTACCTTGAAAAAGAAAGGTCCTCACAAGATGGGGGCAGGGAAAAGGGACAAAACAAAGATAAAGGGATGGAAACACAATCAAATTAGTATATGTTCATATATTAAAGTTCTCAATTTTATACAAAGGAGAGGGAGATAATGACTATTCCCGCATTATTCACAGCACATAAATGTGTGCCTTTCCACCCTCAGTCACCTGCTAAAGTAGAGAATTTCTCACCTTACCAGTAATAGGTAAAAACACTATCTCAGAGTTTTAATTTGCATTTCTCTTATGTGAGATAAAACTCTTATGTTTAAAGGCGATTTTCTTTTCTTTTTTTGATTTTTTTTTTTTGATTTTTTGGTTTATTTATTTGAGAGCGACAGACAAAGAGAGAAAGGGACAGAAAGACATAGAGAGAGAGAATGGGCGTGACAGGGCCTCCAGCCACTGCAAACGAACTCCAGAAGTGTGCGCCCCCTTGTGCATCTGGCTAACGTGGGTCCTGGGGAACCAAGCCTCGAACCGGGGTCCTTAGGCTTCACAGGCAAGCGCTTAACCACTAAGCTGTCTCCCCAGCCCTTTTTGATTATTTTTATTTATTTATTTGAGAGCGACAGACAAAGAGGCAGAGAAAAAGAGAATGGGCGCACCAGGACCTCCTGCCACTGCAAACAAACTCCAGATGCATGCGCCAACTTGTGCATCTGGCTTACATGGGACTGGGGAATTGAGCCTCCAACCAGGGTCCTTAAGCTTCACAGGCAAGCACTTAACCACCAAGCCATCTCTCCAGCCCTAAAAGGTTATGTTATTTTCTACAAAGTATCTTTCTTAAGACATGCACCACCACACCTGGCTGACCCACTGACTTTTTTTATATCATTAGATCATGAGGCTATTTATTTATTTTTTTAAATTTATTTATTTGAGAGCGACAGACACAGAGAGAAATACAGATAGAGGGAGAGAGAGAGAATGGGCACGCCAGAGCTTCCAGCCTCTGCAAACGAACTCCAGACGCGTGCGCCCCCTTGTGTATCTGGCTAACGTGGGACCTGGGGAACCGAGCCTCGAACTGGGGTCCTTAGGCTTCACAGGCAAGCACTTAACCGCTAAGCCATCTCTCCAGCCCTACTTATCTTTAATACATTTTATTTACTTACTTGAGAGAGAGAGAAAGAGAGAGGGGGGGGGGGAGAAAGTAAGTGAGGATGGGCATGCCAGGGCCTCTAGCCATTGCAAATGAACTCCAGATGCACCACCTTGTGCATCTGGCTTTATGAGGGTCCTGGGGAATTGAACTTGGGTCCTATGGCTTTGCAGGCAAGCTTAACTACTAAGCCATCATTCCAGCCCAACCCACTGATTTTTGCTGCCCTTTAAAAAATATATTGAAGGCAGGGTGAGGTGGTGCACGCCTTTAATCCCAGCACTTGGGAGGCAGAAGTAGGAGGATTGCTGTGAGTTCAAGGCCACCCTGAGACTACAGAGTGAATTCTAGGTCAGCCTGGGATACAGTGAGACCCTACCTCGGAAAACCAAAAAAAAAAAAAGAAAAAGAAAAAATATATTGAGCTGCATGGGCCTCATCCAATGGGAGTGTAATCACAGCTACTTGGGAAGTTGAGGCAAGAGGACCACAAATTCAAAGCCTGCTGACCTAAAATGAGTTCAAAGCTACCCTGAACAACTTAGTGAGAACCTACCTCAAAATTAAAAACAGGAAGATTGCCAGGCATGGTGGTTTAATCCCAGCACTCAGGAGGCAGAGATAGGAGGATCACTGTGAGTTTGAGGCCACCCTGAGAACACATACTGAATTCCAGGTCAACCTGAGATAGTGAGACCCTACCTTGAAAAGAAAAAAAAAAAAAAACAGGAAGATGAAGGCTAGGGATATAGCTCAGTCAAATACTTGTCTAACAAGGGTTCAATCCCCAATATCAAAAACCACTGAGTATTTTTAAAAATCTTTATTCACTTCCCACTTATTAATTTAAACACTTCTTTTTAATTACATTCAAATGAATTCTACCTTACCTGAATGACACCCATTTCAAGGTACCTACTTAGCTATGTAGCTAGTGAGTATTTAAAAGGTGGACAGTATTTCATAACCAACTTACCACCTGTAAATGCAAATGTGTACAACTTAATCAGATACACATATAATTATTGCTATAGTTCATAAATCCTGGATATTAGACCAGTCTTGAGGCCCAGGATATTTACTTGGAAATAGAAATAGAGTTAAAGCCAGGTATGGTGGCACAAATCTTTAGTTTCAGCACTGGGGAGGCTAAGATAGTAGGATAATAGTGAGTTCAAGGCCCGCTTTAATTACAGCATGGGTTCTAGGTTACTCTGGGATAGAGTGACACCTTGCTTCAAAAGAGACAAAAAATAGTAACATTAAAAAGAACTTAGTTTCAAAAAGGGAGCAATGCCTCACACTTACAATCCCAGCAGTTGGGAAGCTAAGATAGGAGGAGGACTGCTGTGGGTTCCAGGCCAACCTGGGCCACAGAGTGAGTTCCAGGTTAGTCTGGACTAGAGTGAGATTCTGTCTTAAAAACAAAAATATATTGTATATATGTAAGTACAATGATTGAGATAGGGAGGTAATATGAAGAATGGAATTTCAAAGGGGAAAGTGCAGAGGGGGAAGGTATTACCATGGGATATTTTTTATAATTATGAAAAATGATTATAAAAATTGTGAAAAGAAAAAAAATTTTAAAAAATAAATAAAAATAATTTTTTAAAGCCCCACCCCCCCAAAAAAACAAAAATAAAGGGCTGGAGGGATGGCTTAGCAGTTAAGGGGCACATATAACTGGAGTTCGTTTGTAGTGGCTAGAGGCCCTGGTGTACCCTTTCTTCCTCCCCCCCCTCTTTCTCTGTCAAATAAATAAATAAAAATAAAATACTTTTAAAAATAAACAAAATGTGATTACATTTTACATTTACATTAGAATTACCAGCATCTGAAACCTTATTGCTCATTTAAATATTTATTTATAAGTGAGAAAGAATGAATGCGTGTAACAGGACTGGAGCCTCTTGCCACTGTAAATTAACTCCAGATGCATGTGCCACTTTGTGTATCTGGTTTTGTGTGATATTAGGGAATCAAACCCAGGCCAGAAGGTTTTGCAAACAAGTGTCTTTAACCACTGAGAAATCTCCCCAAGCCCCTTATGTCTTATTGTAAGTGGAAAAGTCCTCTAAAATTTCATCATCCTTTTTTCAGTAAGACAGAATAAATGAGGTGAAAATTACTATATGCTAAAATATTTTGCATTTTTCTATTTCATTAGCTTCCTCTTATACAAAGCCTGGAAGTACAGCCTTCTTATGATATGGAGTGTCGAGAACAATGGATATGCAATGCCACAGTACTTGCAGAAGAAATGTGCAAGATGAAGTGCTTTCTTGGTCACAACTGAGTTACCTTACCTGAAGTAAGTTATCAAGGGCATCACCTTTTTGTGGTTTTGTTGCTGCTTCTACTGTTTTTGTTTTATTTAGTTTAGTTTTTGGTTTTTTTGAAATTTGCCTTAGCCTCTACAGTAGCTGGGATTTATTAGTGCATGCCACTGCAAACTGTCATTCATTTAATTTTGGTCTATTTTTAAAATATTTTCATTTTTATTTATTAATTTGAGAGAGAGAGAGGAGAAAGAGGGAGATATACAATGGGCATTCAGGGCCTCCAGCCACTGCAAACAAACTCCAGAAGCGTGCACCCCCTTGTGCATCTGGCTTATGTGGGCCCAGGGGAGTTGAACCTGGGACCTTTGGCTTTGCAGAACAATGCCTTAAAGGCTAAGCCATCTCTCCAGCCCCAATTTTGATGTTTTTGAGTCAAGACCACATTCTGTAGTTCAGGCTTTCTTGAACTAACTTTGTAAACTAGGCTGGCCTTGAATGCATGGCAATCAGCCTATCTCATCCTCCTCAGTGCCTAAATTTATAGATGTAAGCCACCACACCCACCTTGCTTGCCTTATGTATTTATTTTCCCAGGCACGGTTTCCTCTGTAGCCCAGGCTAGCCTGGAATATATAACTTCTGCTTGCCAAGAGTTGGAATTACAGACCTCTGCCACACACAACATCAGTGCTGCTTTTAAAAACTGTTCTTAGGCTGGGGATAATGGCACACAGCCTTTAATCCAGCACTCGGGAGGCAGAAGTAGGAGGATTGCCGTGAGTTCAAGGCCACCTACGTAGTGAATTCCAGGTCAGCCTGAGCTGGAGTGAAATCCTACCTCAAAAAACAAAAAACAGGGCTGGAGAGATGGCTTAGCGGTTAAGCGCTTGCCTGTGAAGCCTAAGGACCCCGGTTTGAGGCTTGGTTCCCCAGGTCCCACATTAGCCAGATGCACAAGGGGGCGCACGTGTCTGGAGTTCGCTTGCAGAGGCTGGAAGCCCTGACGTGCCCATTCTCTCTCTCTCCCTCTATCTGTCTTTCTCTCTGTGTCTGTCGCTCTCAAATAAATAAATAAAAATAAAAATAAATAAAAAAAAACAAACAACAACAACAAAAAAACAAAAAGCAACAGCAGCAACAACAACAAAAGAAAAAAAAAAAGACTGTTCTTAGGTTTGTTTCATTTTGTTGTTTTTTTCCAGGTAGGATTTCACTCTAGCCCAGGCTAACATGGACCTCACTCTATATATAGTCCCAGGTTAGCCTCAAACTCAGAGTGATCCTCTTATTTCTGCTCCTGAGTGCTGGGATTAAAAGGTATGTGCTACCACATGCATCTTAAAAACTGGTCTTTAAATGCACATGACAGAAAAACATGTAACATAAAAATATTTATATATAACATGGACAGCTAATGAGCTTCAGGAAATCTTGTATGAAAATCTTACCTCTTCAAAAACAGCAGCTTTATTGACTTTTTCCCTTGCAATGTCACAGATCTTCAAGATTCCCAGAGCAAAAGCCTTCATGGCAGGATCTTCTATAAAGTCTGGATTATGAATGTAAAGGCACGTAAAAACTGTCTGTGCCAAGGAATGGCCTTCTAACCATGTTATCTATATTAAAGAAAATGTACATACTTAAGGTGATATAGAGTTAACAAAATCTAATGTGATCAATCAAGTCAAAGTCCATAGTGCCATAGACCCTAATAAGTAGACAATTCATCACAAGATTTAAAAGACAAGATTTAGAACTTAATTTCATTAACTAAAGCTTTCCAAGTATCCCTTATCCTATTCTGAAAAACTAAATGCTCTGGAACCCAAAACTTCTTGGGCTTGATGCTAGGGCTCTACATTTCATACTTCAGGATTTTAGACTAGTATGCTTGACCTGTACTCTAAATGATGAGCTGTCTATGAGAAACATTCTCCTGTATAATAATTCAGTTTGCAATATATTTGGATACCAATAAAAACTTACAACTAAGGTGTGTGCTTGAAATAACTATTGTGCAGAAGACTTTCCAGATTTAAAACCATGTTCTATTAAAGCTCAAATTCTTTATGACAAACCCCCAAAGTCTGAAAGAATATCTCCTCAACTTTGGTAAAAATCCTCCTTCTGCTTACCTTTCTGTCCCCTAGCTAACAGCACATTCCTCCCATGTGGTTTCCTACAGCCACAAACATGACTCCCTACAGTAGACACTGTTAATCTACCCTTAATATTTTCCCTTTGCCTGCAATGCTGGGAACCCTCTAGTCACATGCCTGATATTCCTTTTGTACTTTCTACCCAAGCTTAATTGTCCCCTTCTCTCTGCCCCTACAGCATCACTGTCCCTGACATATTGTCAGAATCACTTATTTCATTTATTTGCATATCTATCTTCTTTCACCCCTCCCTGCCCCTCTAGGGTAGCTATTGCTAAAAGGTAAGGAAGAGATCTTTGAGGATAAAGCATCACAATTCATACCCTGGCTAAGTCCCTTATTAGCAATATAACTAGGCAATATAAGAAAAAGCAAGTACATAAAAGCTGCAAGACCTAGGTGAAAAAAAAATATGCAAAATAACTAATGCACATGTAATTCTACCATACATTGCAATCAATATTTCCTGAATGAATAATTTTATATATTTCTTATATAAAGTCAACTTAAGTCATTTTAAAAGGGAATGATGGTCAGAAAGTGAGTGGGATAGGGGAATTATACAAAGAAAATTTTCCCATAATAAAACAACACTCTCTAGAGAAGATATGCATTTGCCTAGCTATTTTCTTTACAGAACACCAGTTTAACACAATTTATATTAAATTAGAAAACAATGTCTCCAAAACCAATCCATACCTCCCTTTGCTTCAATTATGCTTATGTTATTATATTTCCCAATTATGGAGTTATTTCTCCTGACAACTAACAAACCCAGCATTTTGGGTAGTTGACTACATTATCATCATCACTGGAACACAAAATGCTCATTCACTCAGAAAATAAGAGCTTAAGAGCAACCAGATGAAAAATGACATGCTGTTTCTTGTGGTATGATTTTGCTCACTAAACTTACGTCCATTTCAGTAGGTCTGGCATGACATATATTATACATTCAATACTGGTGAATATACTTCAAATTCAAAGATTCAAGAAGTCACAGTTTAATTAGCCAATAGTTTTATTTTAATTCTTACCAAACAGCAAAAACAAGTGTCCATTATTCCTATTAATTCAGGCAAGGTGAGGTCTTTAATTTTAATTGTGCCATCCTAAAAGGAGTGATATGACATATAAATAGAATGTTCAAGAAACACATGCTTACTATGTTATAGCAGCATTTTGAATTTCAGAAGTTAGCTTTATATAAAAAGTAATTCTAATATAATGCTAGCTTATCAGATAAAACTGTCACCAACTTAATTCTTTTTGAAATTTTTATTTATTTATTTGTGTGTACAAATGTATGTATATGTATGGGTGCATGCATGACACAGCACATGTGTAGAGGTCAGAAGACAAAGTTAAGATGCCTATGCTCTACTTTCTGTGAGACAGAGTTGCATGCCACTGAAAATAAATCATTCTCTTGGTTCTGACTCCCATTGTTGAAGGCATGCTAAGATCACAGGTGCATGCACCACCTTGTGTCCAGCTTTACATGGGTGCTAGGGAATTGAACACAGGATTGCAGCCTTTGCAAGGATCTTTAACTGCTGAGCCATCTCCCCAGCTTACCAATTTTTGTTTTTTGGTTTTTTTCAGTTTTTTGAGGTAACGTTTCATGTTTCATTCTAGTCCAGGCCAACCTGGAACTCACTATGTAGTCTCTGGGTGGCCTCGAACTCACAATGATCCTCTTGCCTCTGCCTCCCAAGTGCTGAGATTAAAGGCATGTGCCACCACACCCACCACCAGCTTAATTCTTAGGAACATACTCTATCTTCAGTGTGTGTGTGTGCATGCAAAAGCACAAGTACACAGATACATGGTCTCCATTTGTGTCTACAGGCCAAAGGAGAATGTCAGTTGTCCTTTTCTAATCCCTCATCCACATTATTTCCTTGAGATGGGGCCTCCGTCAACCAAAGTGGCTGTCCATCAGGAAATCCCAGTTTCTGTTCAACACCCACAGACTGGAATTACAGACCTGAGTGGCCACATCAAGTTTGGACATGGGTTCTAGAGAGTTCAACTTGGCAGCCCCTAGCCCAAGAGACCCTTGTGTTTAAGCAGCAAGCATTCTTAACCACTTGTCCATTTCCCCAGCTGCCCTCCTTTTGTTTTGCCCTCCTCTAACAGCCATGAAAACTTGCTGATGGGCTCCATATTGTGCAGGTAATAATAGCCTCTTTGAGGTCATGAATGTAAAATAAACTTCAATGTCCAGAACATAGCATTCCATCCTCTGCCTTCTACATTTTTTCCATGTTTTCTTCCACAACGTTCCCTGAGCTTCAGTAACACTAAGCATTCAACAATCTCTTATTCTCAGCATTTGGACGAGTTTATAACTAATTCTTATTTATATACATGTGAAGCTTTAAAACATACAGTTGGGGACTGGGAGGAGGCCACATATGCATAAGGACTTGAGAGAGTCTGAGTTCAATCCTGAACATCCACATAAAAAACTGGATGTGGCCACACATGCCTATAACCACAGTCCTATGAGGGGTGGAGATCTGATAATCACTGGGGCTCGTGGTCAGCCAATTTGACCAAAACTGGCAGCTCTGGGTTTGGCAAGATCTGTCTAAAGGAAACAAAATGGCAGAAAGGACACCCGGTGTTCTACCCTGACCGCCACATGCTTGCATTTGGGGCACGTGCGCCTCACAACAAATACATATACTATACATATACCATATCACACATGCTACATAGATGCCAAAAAGTTTTTTTAAAAAACACTCTTTATTAAGCATGTTTTAACATATGAAATAATGTCTTTTCTAAAAAGCTAAACACACATAAAAATACAATGGTGACTACCTTGATAGCTTGTTCAAAACTGAGAACTTTTCGATTAACTTGGTTTCCAATCATACCAGCATCCATCTTGGGATCCATCATTTCAATAGCAGACATGGCTTCAAAAAGACCAAATCTGCAAATAAATTAACCCCACAAGCTGTATTTGAACCCAAAGTCCCACAACAGTATAAAAAAAAAATTACAGTACTTTTACACAGTACTCTATTTCTAAGTCCTTCTAACTTGCTAACATGTATACTTCAATAAATCATCATTTAAGACAATTTGTTCATGTGCTCAGCATTCAAATTATTTTGTATGCACTGGAAGAAAAGAAGTAAAACATTTTTACATGTTCTTCAAAAGGATGTGCATTAGAAACTTTTTGGGAAAAAGATCAACTCATTGAAAATGAATATCACTTTGCATTCTTTAATTTTCTTTAATATTCCAAACATTGTAATTTATTTTTTCATTTTCTTCATAACTTATAAGAACTATAGTCTGGAACATTTGTTTACTATGCTAAAAGTTTTAGCAGTAATTTAATATAGAACAACCCAGAAATCCTGACAGTCTAGTATGGGATGCTAGTTTACCACAGAAACAGATATTTGTTACATACTGAATACTGATTAGTACATGTATTATCAATGGAGATGTAACTCAAAAACTGGGAAAAGAAAACCAATGCAAAGAATGAAAAAAGTGTGGAGTTTTAGTCAAGATGGCAGACTCATAACCACCCTAGAGCTCCAGGAGTGAAAGTAGAAAGAGTGAGAACTGAAGACAACCAAAACCTATCAACAAGACAAGACTAGATAGCTGACTCTGGCTGGGGATAAACCACCCCTCACACAGCAGCAAGGGCCCAGGTGAAACCAAAGAGGGAACTGGTGAGATGAGCAAAAGTGCTACTTCAATGGCAAGCCTAACAACCTATGCCAAGGTGATAGAGACAGACACTGAGGATACTCAACTTATTAGAGAGAAAAAAAGACAGAGACAAAGAGAGAGAGGGGGGAAGAATGGGCACACCAGGGCCTCTAGCCACTGCAAAAAAACTCCAGATGCATGTGCCACCATGCACGTCTGGCTTAGGTACTGGGGAATCGAACCTGGGTCTTTAGGGCTTCACAGGCAAGCGCCTTAACTGCAAAGCCATCTCTCCAGCCCCCCAACTTCATTTTATTAAATTATAAAGTTTTGCTTATATAAAATCCTAAGTTAAAACTTGTATTGTTACATTGTTAAATTGTATTAACAACTAAGGAATGCAAACAGACACTAACTCTACTTTACAGGCCAAGAGTAGTTTCTGTTCCCTTATTTGGGGAAATCAAACCCAGGGCCTTACACATATTAGGCAAGTACACTAACCTTACCCACACCCTTATGTTCCCTTATTTAGTAAGACATGGGAGTTTATATCCAAGAATGTTATATGCCCATGAATGTTTTTCCATGATACAATACGTTATTTTTAAATTAATGTGATTTCACAATGCTCTACAATTGCAAAAGTAACAAAATCTACTGCTGGCAAGTTAACACTGGAAACAGCTAATTAATTACCTCACAGCTGGAATATTGTATCACACTGTCAAACCTCTAACTCCATTTCAGCTTTGTTTGTTTATTTGTTTTGTTTTGTTTTTCTAAGGAGGTCACTCTAGCTCAGGCTGACCTAGAATTCACTATGGAGTCTCAGGGTGGCCTCGAACTCACAGCAATCCTACCTCTTTTCAGTTGTTTTTACTTGGGGGGGGGGTGTTAAGCAAAACTTTACAGGAAAGCTGCTTTAAAGGGCTAGAGGTAAGAATTAAGTTTATTCTTACTATCTGGGACTGGAACATCCCAACCAACTGCTTAGATGACAAGTTGAGGCAACAGAGAAAGCAGGAAAAGGCCCACACAGGAATAGACATTGAAAAAAGATGAGAAAGAGGCAGATAGAGAATAGAGAGAATGGGTTACCAGAGCCTCCAGCCACTACAAACAAACTCCAGACACATGTGCCATCTTGTATACCTAGCTTATGGGAGCACTGGGGAATCAAACCTGAGTCATTAGGCTTTGCAGGCAAGCGCCTTAACCACTAAGCCATCTCTCCAGCCTAAGACTTCATTTTTTTTTCAAGCAGACTACCATGCCAAGAATATAAAGACAACTATCTCATTACTACTTACTACAGTAAATCATTTCTATCAAATAAAAAGTAATTGAAAGACATCAAAAAGAACTTTGTGGGGGACCTGTACACTCTGGGTTGGTGAGGGGCCATTGCATGTTTGGGACCTGTGAGGTCCAGGCTAGTGAAGAGCAAGGCATGTTTGGGGCCTGTGTGCTCGAGGCTGGTAAGGTGCATGGAGTCTTTGGGGCCTATATGATCCAGGTAGGTGAGGGGTATAGAGTGTCTGAAGCCTGTGTTTTCTGGGCACCAGAATATTTGGAGCCTGTGCGCCCAATCCACACCTCCAGTGCCCTAGCAAGTACCCTCCTCTACACTGTGCCTCTGGCATTAGCAAATCTTTTGAGTCTTGGTCTGATCCTACCAAACTAGTTGCTGGCTGCCTCATTTCACCAATGCTCCTACACCAGCTAACTCCTTGGACCCAAGCTTCAGCCTAGTCCATGGAGCCCTGGGCCCCAAACACCCCACCTGCCCATTCTTCCCCACTGCTGGTATTTACCTACCTGTGCCCCCTTAGGACATCACTCCTACCCCAGACAGAGAGCACAGGAGTATCTGGTAACCAACCACCAGGGGGTACCAGTGAGTCTTCTACCACCTGCTCAGCTGGGCACAGTAGGGAAGCAGGGCCAAGTGCTACTGCCCCTGGGCACAATAGGTAAGGCATGGCTATGATCATAGGCTGAAGAGATTCCACACTTCCAACCACAGTTCTCTTATCAGCCACCAGCCCAAAACTACAGGCATATTACAACCTCCACAACATCTATGAAAACAATGGCATTCCACTCAATTCCAGTTCAAACCCAAAATAGAACACTCACTAAACATCTTACAAGAGCAAATACCTGCTTCAACCATGATAAAACAGACTTTTGCCCCAAGATGGGGAGACCTAAAACCAAGGAAAATAACAAGACAAACTGAGAGATCTCCACCAAGGTTGCCTAGTCCCACAACGGAAGTCTCCAGTGAAACCAGAGAAGACAACAGAAACTGAACACCAAAACGGAAGCACAATGAGCTTATTTACCCTGACCAAGCAAATCGCTGAAATGGAATCAAATCATCAAAAACAAATGTAATTGAGAGGAATCATCTCTTACAGCACACAGCACTCATCACTAGGCTTAACATAATGGAGGAAATCCAGAGACAAACACCTAAAAAGAGAGACAAATGAAAGTGAGTCAACAAATAAAGGATCTCAGTAACTAGCTGATTAAGCTTAATGAAGACATAATCAAATAAAGAATGAATTCCAGGAAGCAACAAGAAAATCAAACCTTGACTAAAAATTGGAATTCCACAAACAGATGGATACAATGTGGAATAACACAACAGAAAAAAAAATTCTTTTTTTTTTTTTTTGTCTCACTCTAGCCCAGGCTGACCTAGAATTAACTGTGTAGTCTCAGGGTGGCCTTGAACTCACAGCAATCCACCTATCTCTGCCTTCTGAGTGCTGGAACTAAAGGCATGTGCTACCAAGCCCAGCAAAAAAAAAAAAAAAAATTCAAAAGCTCTCTTGAAGCCCTCATGAGCAGAGTTGATCTGGTGAAGGAAAGAACCTCACATCTGGAAGATAAAACAGAAGAAATTGATTGGGAGTCCAAAACTTGGATAAATTCAAAATCATGCAACCAGAACATGAGGGATTTGTGGGATACCCTAAAATGATGAAACATCTGGATGACAGGTATACCAGAAGGGGAAGAAATTCAGGCAAAAGGCATGGATAATATATTCAACAAAATTATTGAAAAAAATGTTCCCACTCTCTCAAAACAGAAAACCCTCTAAATACAAGCAGCTAACATAACACCAAACACATTGGACCAAAGAAGAAACTATTTAAGACATATCATAGTGAAAACTAAACAATGAAACAAAAAGAGTGCTAAAAGCAGCAAGTGAGAAACAACTTAAAACACACAAAGATAATGCCATCAGAATTACCAAAGATTTTTCAATGGAAACCCTAGAAGCGAGAAGGGCTTGAAATGGAGCATTTCAAAATCTAGTAACTATGGCTTCCAAACCAAACTACTAGACCCAGTGAAAATATCTCTCACAATAGATGGTGTAAAGGAAAACCTTCTATGATAAAACCCAGCTCTATGAGTATTATGAGCACAAAGCCAAACCTACAGAGAATACGCCACACAGAACAGACAAACATCCAACCTCAAGAGCCTACAAAAGGAAGAACGCAATAACCAAAATATACAGGTCAAAGAAATCACCAAACTCCATAAAGCATCCAAAATGGCAGGGATTAAATTGAACCTCACAGTTAGGACATTAAATATTAATGGTCTTAACTCACCTATAAAAAGATACAAGTTAACAGGTGGTTAAGACAAATGGACCCTTCCATCTACTGTCTAAAAGAAACCCACCTCACCACAAAGGATAGACACTACCTCAGGTTGAAATGACAGAAAATTGTTTTCCAAGCAAATAGAAAGAAGAAACAAGTGAGTATGGCTATATTAATATCTGAAAAAACAGCCTTCAAACCAAAAGTCATCAAAAAGGACTAAGAAGGACACGTTTTACTCATCAAGGGAATGATATAACAAGGACACTGCAATCATAAATCTATACACACCAAACACTGGTACACACAGCATAACCTACTCAACAACAAACCAGAAATAAATTCCAATACCATCACAGGAGGGGATTTCAATACCCCACTATCATCAATAGTTCGTTCAAGAAAAATCAACAGGCAAATAAAATATCTCAACATGATCATAGATCAAGTAGACCTAACATAAATCTACAGAAAATTCTACCCCAATTCTGTACAGAATACACATACATTCTTTCAGCAGCCCATGGAATGTTCTCCAAAATACATCATATATTAGGGCATAAAGCATGCCTCCATAAATTCAGGATAGTTGACATTACTTCCTGCATCATATTAGACCACAATGTGTTAAAGGTAGAAATTAACAACAGAACTAGGAGAAATTACATCACCTCCTGGAGACTGAACAACACACTGTTAAACAATAAATAGGTCATGGAAGAAATCAAAAAGGAAATTATAAAATTTCTTGACCTGAATGATAGCAAAGATACATCATACCAAAACTTATGAAACACAATGAAGGCAGTCCTAAAGAAAAATTAATAGCATTAAAAGACTTCATAACAAAGATGGAGACCTCAAATTAGTAACCTAACCATCCACCTAAAGTTGTTGGTAAAAGAAGAACAATCCAACCCTAAGAGTTCCAGACAAAAAGAAATAATTAAGATCAGAACAGAAATTAATGAATTGGAAACTAAGAAAACAATTTAAAAAATGATGAATCAAAGAAAATTTTAGGGAGGGAATTACCATGGGATATATTTTGTAATAATGGAAAATGTTAATAAAAATTTTTAAAGAAAAAAAAGAAAATTTTAAAAACTGATGAGAGCCAGGCGTGGTGGCACATGCCTTTAATCCCAGCACTCGGGAGGCAGAGGTAGGAGGATCACTGTGAGTTCGAGGTCACTACATAGTGAATTCCAGGTCTGGGCTAGAGTGAAACCTCAAAAAACAAAACAAAACAAAACAAAAAACCTGATGAGAACTGGAGAGATGACTTAGCAATTAAGGGGTTTGCCTGCAAAGCCTAAGGACCCAAGTTCAATTCCCCCATACTCATGTAAACCAGATGCACAAGGTGGCACATGCATCTGGAAATTTGTTTGCAGTGGCTGGAGACACTGGCATATCCAATCTCTCTCTCTCATTCATATATATCTTTCTCTTTCAAATAAATAAATAAAGTTTCTTTTTAAAAATGATGAAACCAAGAGGTGATTTTTCACATAAATAAACAAAATTGATAATAAACACCTGAGCAACTAGGTTAAAAAAAAAAGAGGTCTCAAATTAACAAAATTAGACTTGAAAAGGGAGAGGTCACAACAGACATCAATGAAATTGGAATAATCATCTAAAACTTCTATTCCACAAAACTGGATAACCCAGAAAAAATGGATGAACTCCTAGAGCCATACCACCTACCAAAACTAAATCCAGAGAAAGTTACATAATGGTGGAAGAAGCTAGCCCCTTTTCACAGGTCCATTCAGAAAGAAAAACCACTAACATAAGCAAGCATATGGTAGGAACCTCAAGAAGAGCTCAAGAATTTTGTATATCTTTACAATGGAATCCAGATCTGCCCTCCAAAACACCTTAAGG